>NC_056079.1:2687500-3887500 GCF_016772045.2 Ovis aries | reverse complement strand
CTCATCCTTACTAACACAAGGAAGATTTTCTGCCTGGAAAGACACCATACAGATATGCTGCTGCTGCTGTTTGTTGTGGTTGTTCAGTTGCCAGGTCACGTCCAACTCTTTGTGACCTCATGGACTGTAGCATGCCAGGCCTCCCTGTCCCTCACCATATTACAGTTTGCCCAAGTATATGTCCATTGAATCAGTGGTGCCATTTAACCATCTCATCCTCTGTCTCCCTCTTCTACTTGCTTACAGTTTTGCCTCACCTGTGACTAGCACATAATAGATGTTTAATAAGCCAAGAAAAAAGAAAAACTTGCAAACCATATTTTCACATGTTTACAATGATATGATACTTACCACACTATATTTAATGGTTAGGGCAAATGTTGAACATATTGATTTTAAAATAGGGTAAAATCAGCATAGAGGAAAGACATATGACATGAGTTTTAAGTGTTATCATCAATACCTATTTTTATAAAGCCTTATTCTTAGTAAAAGGGAAATAATTCCAAGTTCTCAGATGATAGGAATAATAATTAGCAATAATAAAGGGATGTTCTATTGCTGAAATAGAATTGAACAAGTGATGTTCAGAAGTGACTGATACAATAATGTCTAATGCATGACAGAACGTCATGGACCTAAATTTCCAGCACTGACGGGAGCGTTGATATAAGCAGCAGCCCTGGGCTGTAGACCTAATTGAATGCCTACTTTTAGCAAAGGCTGACTCACACTATCAGACTGGATGGTAAGCATCAACTCAAGGACTTCCTAACAAAGAAATCAATTGTAGCTGAACGGATCTGGTTTCTCCTGAGAGGCTGTAGCAACTTCTTTTGGTTTTTGCTGACCTAGTGTTGCAGGACCCCAGGGCTCCCTCATGAACCTTCTCAGTGTGGATTCAGTCTTCTCAGTGCAGAAGTAAGACTTTTAAATTCATTTCTCTGAGCGATTGTCTGTGTGCTTAGTCACTTAGTTGTGTCTGACTCTTTGCGATTCCATGTACTGTAGCCCATCAGGCTCCTCTGTCCCTGGGATTCTCCAGGCAAGAATTTTGGAATGCCAGGAAGTAAGCTCAGAATGACTGTTGTCTCTTTGTTGCTTCTCACTCTTGTTTGGTAGAACCAACTTGGTTTCTGAAGTTCTGGGCTAAAAAAAAAAATCTAATTTAGAACTTTTAATATGCTCTCAATTTGATTGCTAAAATCTTCATCATACAAAGAAAATCAGAATTATGTTTTATTTCTCTACCTGTCTTTCCCTCTCATTTTTTTCATTGACATATAGTTGATTTGCAATGTTGTGCTAGTTTCCAGTGTACAGCAAAATGATTCAGTTATAAAAGAACATATAAATATACACTTTTTAATGTCTTTTGTTCCATCATAAGGTATTACAATATATTGAGTACCGTTCCCTGTACAGTGCATCCCTCTCTTATATTTGAGTAATTTGCTTTGCCCTCCAGTGTTTTTCAATGTTATTTTCAATTTATAAAGGATTCTTAGGTATAATTAACGGAAACAATGGCAAGTGGGGCAGCTTCACACGCTTCACGCGCAGTGGTGCCGAGGGGCATCAGTGGGCTCTTAGGCTTCAGGGTTAAATGGAATAAGGAGCTACTCTTACTGAGGGAGGGATGCATGTGGGTGCACTGACCTGGCTCTTAGAGCTGAGGGTAACAGTAAGATGTGTCTGACTAGGGGGGAAGGGAGAAGACAGAGGATGGGCAGCGATGGTGCTGTTGTCGTAAGCCAAAGGGAGCAAAGGTACCTAGTAAACCAGCTTGGAAAGAAGTCGGTGGTACCTGAAGAATGCTGTTGGTTTTTACTTTCGAATTATCAGCTTCACATTCTGACTTTATGGAGTGCCCCTTGCAGCCAGCACGGATGACCGAGGTACCCAGTGAGCAGAGCGAGAAAAGGAGAGGGTATATTGTTCTTTAAAGGACCATGACCTCATGTTTTCAACCTGTTCTGAAAGAAGCTTCTTAAAAGAAGGGTTACCTGGCTAAGTTTTTCCATCTTTCCAGCTAACATTCAAATGGCCTATTACCTTGTAGTCACACATTTAGACATGAAAAACACTTCTCTGCATCCAAGAGACATTAGTTCAAATGGTACCTGTCTAGTTCCCCTTTGAATTCTCATATTTTGGAGCGCTCCTTGTGGTTATTGATTGAACCTGCATCATTAGAATATACAACCTTGCTTGATATCTCAGAAAATCGCTCCCCCTCCAGCACCATGGGAATCGACTGCGATTCCAAAGGGAGTTCATATTAGGAGAGCCTAGTGCCCCTCCGGGAGCTCTGGCTGTGAGCTGGTGGAAATGGCTCGCCAACATCTGTACTGTGTCTTGTACCATTTCTGCACCCAGAAGGTGCAGAGTCTAGAGGACCTTGCAGTGGACACAGCACCTGGAGGCAGGAACATGGGCTTCCGTGGATCTTATTTAAGGAACAGGGACACCAAAACAAGGTATTAGGAATACTAATGTTGCTTCCCAGGCAGCAGGAGTGGTGAAGAATCTGCCCGCAAATGCAGGAGACACAGGTTCCATCCCCAGGCCGGGAAGACCCCCTGGAGAGGAAGATTACAACCCATTCCCATATTCCTGCCTGAAAAATCCCATGGACAGAAAAGACTGGTGAGCTACGGTCCTTGGGTCATGAATAGTCAGACACAACTGAGCACAAACACACAGACACACACACACATACACACAATGTTGCTATTAAGTTTCCATGAGATATTTCTCCAGATCTTTCAGAGCAGATGAAGAGGAGCCGACTCTTACACCTTGAAAGGGAGGGGCACATAGAAGTCAAGTCAAATACAATTAGATAGTTCGTGTTGCCAGGTAAATTAATCATGTTTTAAACCTTAGATATTAGATCCTCTCTTTTCTAAGATGCAACATTCTTATCAGTGAGAAAATATACCCCTTGGCTCTTTGATGTCACTACAGGGAACAGTAATTTTTAAATTGCACCATTAAAGTTTCTTCCAAGTCATCTGGGATGCTGGAGGATGTAATCTTAGGAACATTGTGACCAGCATCATCCTGGGTGTTGTATCCAGTGCCCTGGAGTGAGAGGCTGTATCATGAGAGGGTGTGAAGGGGCATCAGCCAGTGGGAAACCCATAGTGACAATGAGGTTGTAGGTCTGTTGGCATGTGTGATGGCTGATAACCATTTCAGCATGTTGGTTTTCTGCAGACTAGAATAGACCATCAGGCCAGACCTTTTTGGAAAGTATGACAGGATCTGAAAAGTATGAGTAGATCTTAGAAGTCTTCATCACAATAAAAATAAATAAAAATTGCTGTGTATGGTGATGGATGCTCACCAGACTTACTGTGGTGATGGTTTTCAAGGTATCTGGATAGAAAGACACAATGCTATTTGCCTGAAACTAATACAATGTTTTATGCCAGTTATGTCTCAAACAATTAAGGAAATGAATTCCTAGAAAGGGAAAATTCATATGAGAAGATCTACAAGGAGATGTAGAAAAGGGCTGTAGACTTCTTCTGTAGATAAGCACACTGGGGATGTGAACCACATAGGCAGGGGTGTGAACCACAGCCAGCACAGATCAGCTCTCAGAGCCTGAGGAAAACCATGGGGAGGCAGGAGATGGGATTCTACCAAGATTGTGAATAGGCTTTGAGCCAGTTTCAGTTTGGCTTCTGTGTTCCTGGCTTTCCCATACTAGAAGTAGGTAGAGGGTGCTGTGTGTGTGGATTCCAGACACAGAAGATCTCCACGTAGATATTGCCAGGTCCAGCTGAGTGCTTGTTTAGGCAGCTTCAACCACATTTTAAGAACATGCTGTAAAGTGAATCTAGTCTCGAGAGTCTGTTGAGTGACTTCAAAAGTCAGCATGTTATAGACCCAGCTGTTCATTCACATGGACTTTAGTCTGTTTCTCTTTTATGATGAAATGCTTGATATCCTCATATTCAGAAACTCTGAGAACTAACCTGTGCTGAACTCCTTATGGAAAATGACAGAATCAGACTCTCTCAGAGAGACCAGATAGTTTTCAATTTCTGAGCCTACTGCAATCAATCCATTGGCTGCATGAAGAACTGTGTTGAGAATGATGATTAAGCTGCCTTCGGGCTCCAAGGGAAAATTGTCAGGATTTATTTCAAGTATCTGACACCATAGACAGGGTGATGGAAAGTAAGATGGGAGGGGTACTATATATATGCCATCCTGAGCCAGATACTCCATTAGAGTTCTTTTTAAATCCAAACATCTCTGATTGTATCACTTAGATAAAAATCACCTGCTTTCTGGGTCTGTGACTTTTAAGAATGACTGAAAAAAAATTGAAAATATCCTGTAAAACTTTTAGGAATTTTTAGTTAATCTCTCTCTCTCTTCATTGGGATGTAAGTTCAGTTGTTTTATCAAAGAGACCTAAAGGAGGCAGTGGCTTCAGTTAATTTTTCTTTCAAACAATTGTCCTGAGGTGACCCATCCAAGGCTGGTAGAGTTGCTCAGCCCATCAGCCACCCAGGGATCCAGGACCCTTTGCTCCCATGATTCCTCCATCCCCAGGGGATGTTATACTTTGATTCACGACAAAATCAGGTTCCCAGAAACATCCATGGAATGGGAGGAAAGATGTGATAAAGAGGCAGTGTGCATCCCTCCCTATGACAGCCTATAGATGACGCCTTATTTACCTTGTGGTGCCAACCAGCTTTTTGCTCCATTCTTGTGCCAGATTATCATAGACTTGAAAGCTTATATCACAAGAGGGTGTTGTGAACATCCCTTTAACCACAGATTAACCACTGTCTTCTCAGAGATCCACAGTGCGCCAATACCATTTAGTACAGAAGGTCTGTAGACATGGCTGTTGGTCTTCTTGGATTGGCACACTCATCTATAGATTGAACAGTTGTTGGAAGTGAGGGCCATGGGGAGCCTGTTTAATAGGAACCATTAAAATAGCAAAAATAATTGGGTTAGAAGAGGCTTCAGTTAGAGGAGTATTAATACTTTTGTTTCATCCATACACCCCGATATAAAACCATAAATTTCTTTTTCTTATTTCTGAAATGATTTCTCCTTTCCACACCCCTTCCCCTGTCTCCCAAAGACCCCCAAAATTTGGTGTTCATTTTCATTTTTATGTTTTTGGCATTCTGAAAGATGATGTGATTGATGAAATGACATGGTGACCAATAGGTGTTTCCACATTTCCAGGTGGGTGCCCCTTGACTCTGTCTATGTGAGGAAGAGACTTGGGACAGGATATACTTTTATTGCACATTTGAAATAATTGAATCCCAAAGTTAGGCAGGTTTTTAGGAGTTTTAAGAAAATAATAACTAAAAGAGTGAAAAAGAACGAACAAAGTGTACTTGATCATTTATCTGATAAACTTGAAAACACAAAGTAAAATTATATCTTAAAGCTCCTTGCAGATCAGACTCAGAGGTCTCAGATTTGGGGTAAAACAAATTGACCAGGTCACAGGAGATTTGTTAACCTTTACGATGCCAAGGTATATTTGACCTAATCTCCACATCACACACCCCTTGAGGACCAGTAAGGCCCATAATCAGAGTGTCAGGTTGTTGCATGGTTTCACACCTGGAGATGCAGCTGCTTGTAACACAACTGTAATCATCCTGACAATAGGGAATCAGCTAAAAATGAGACATGCTTCATAGACAGGTAGATGACGCATCAAATGCATAATTGCAGTGATTTGGAAAAAAAGTATTCAATGAGGGGGAAAATCCATTTGCATCTATTACTAATCAAATCATATGTAAGCATACATTTAAAAAGAAGAGCTTGTGCTTTGAATTAGAAGTGAAAGAAATGGCATTCATTGTGTGTGTGTGTGGCATTTCCATTCTGAGGACTTAATCTCTTTGCATGAATGCAATTAGATTGATTTTATATTTATATGAAAGTTGGAAATGTTACAGCCTAACAGTCATGGGCTATGCATCTTAAATGAACAATGCAAGTACTCAATGAACAATGACAAATTATAGCTTGTTTCTTATGGTGATATTGTTAAGATGATATCAGGCATATACATAAGTAAAGGGAAAAGTGTCTCTCAATGGTTTTCATGGAATTATTAATTTCCATATTTAGCATAAACTGTGTATTAAACACAGTTCTGATGAGAGTGCATTAGATCCAACACAGTCTCCTATAGGAATCTTCGTTTCTAGAAATTTAGCACCATCGTCACCTAAACAAATGAACTAAGAATAGCTCCAATTCTTTCTTTACCCTGTGCCTTTTATTTAGTAAATTGCAAGGCTTGGCTATAATCCACTATGTTTGTATAGGGCGTAGTGGATTGCTTGGGAGTGCATGACCTACACTTGTAAATAAACGTAATTACTTTTCCTTTGTTTTCCAGAACTAAACAAAATTGTTTTCTGGACCCTTACTTTGTCATGACGGATTTACTGTCTCAGATTTCTGCTTGAATATCCCGTCCGTTCCGCACTCAGCAGCAACAAGGGAACATGCTCATTGCTGTTTCTTCTTTGCCACATCAGTTCTGTTTTCTAGAAGATTAAATTGTGAGGATTCAACTGCTTTCAGAACAGCTTTTATCTGAATCATCTTAGTGATTCAGCTTAGTTCTTCCACTCTAGATAAGACACCTTGATTTCTTTTTCTTTCTTTTTTTTTTTTTTTGTTGCTATTCTTATGTAGAGCTAAGACATTCATTTTGCAAACACTCATTGATAATAATAGGTCCAAGAATTTTTGTAAACCCTGGAGAAATAGAAAAGAATGAAACTAGCATTATTTGAGGGAGCATAGTCTATTCAAGGATCTAAAAAACTGTTATAGAACAACTAGAGCAGAAAGTGTCCCCAGGGCTGCTGAACAATGAGACCAGAGATGTGGGCTAATACATATAACAAAGACTTTTTTTTTAATGTTATGCTGAGTAATTGTCTTTCATTCTAAAAAGACATTTGCAGATTTAAAGCAGGATAATCAAATGGCCAGGTGTCTGTTTTATGAGTTTCAAACCCATGCTGGTATGGAAGATGAAATGGAGCAAGAGGTTTCATCATGGTGCCCTGAGGTTTTGGTCCTTAATCACATGGAAGATGATGACAGCTGGGTTCAGGTAGCAGCCATGGGGTGGAGCTGTTGAGGCAGAGAAAGGGGCTTGCTGATAGACGCTGTCTCATGTGGGCTTGGCAGTTGCTCGGGTTGGAGTAGAGATGCAAGGACGGGTGGCTTTTGTTGTTGTTTCAAAAGTGATGAAGGGGGTTTTGATGCTGAGTTTTTACTGACTGTAAAATGGACAAGTCTCAAGGAAACTGGATATAGATTTGGAGCTCACATAAGATGCATCATATAAAATATAAATGAAGATGCTGCTGCTGCTGCTGCTGCTGCTGCTGCTAAGTCACATCAGTCCTATCTGACTCTGTGTGACCCCTTAGACGGCAGCCCACCAGGCTCCCCCATCCCTAGGATTCTCCAGGCAAGAACACTGGAGTGGGTTGCCATTTCCTTCTCCAATGCATGAAAGTGAAAAGTGAAAGTGAAGTCACTCAGTTGTGTCCAACTCTTAGTGACCCCATGGACTGTAGCCTACCAGGGTCCTCTATCCATGGTATTTTCCAGGCAAGAGTACTGGAGTGGGATGCCATTGCCTTCTCCGATAAATGAAGATGAGGTGCAAGCAAATGGATTTCTCTTCCATGGGCACATGAGGTCATCTTGCAGATGAAGAAATACATCAAGGACCTAAAAGTTTTCATTGATTCTCACTTCCAGAAAGTCTTGAATGAGCTTTGGAAACTGGCAGTAGAAAATGAGATGGAGGAGACTGAAGACAGCGAGCAGATGGTAAGGAAGTGGAGCTGAGACTGAGGTGCCTCCATGGACTCAGCTGTAAGGGGAAGGAGGCAGGTGAGGAGGCCATCAGAAGACGGGTGTGGACTACAAGGGAGGCTGTTTAGTTTTGAAAAGGGATAGATGTGAATATGTTAGACAAGGAAGAAATGTGAGAGAGAAGCTATAAATAAATGTTGGGCAGTAGCTGATGAAATGAATATCTGAAGGCCCATACTGTGTGGTCCAGATAATAATGAAAGTGCTGGTTGAGTGGAGGAAAAGCATGGCTGCCCTGGAATGGCTGTGAACATGGTGGGTGGTTCCAGGGACAGATATATTTTTCAGTAAATGCCTGCAAACTTGAGGAATTTCTTATCTGATGCCAGTTTTAATGGAGAATATAGAGCATGTCGCTGCCGGCTTAGTTAAGACCCTGAAGATGTCCTTCTACCGCTGGACCACACACACACTTCATCTGTCCCCAGCAGGTCTGTTGCTGGCTCCATTAGGACCCAAAGTTTGCCATCTCTGTATGTTGGTTGTTCCTCATTTTCATAAGATCTACCTACCTGTTTATTTTGAAAAAAAAATCTCTTGGAAGATAGGTGCTAACCCTCTTCCCTCCTGTTTTCAAACTTCTGCTGAAGTTTAATGCTTTGGTTAGTTGGTGCATGAATGCAGATTTCACTGGCTGAAATTCCAGAATGGGGGGAGAATGAAATGACTGTAGAGTACATGTTTATTAAGGGCTTTCTTGATTTTGGAAGCCTCTGAGTCAGACTGCAACAAGTCTTGCATTCCATTATTGACAATAGTGCTGTGGAGTGATTGCAAATTACCTCTCACAGCTAAAAAACTCAAACTCAGTGTCCAGGTTCAAATAGCTGTTACTCACAAATATGATTCAAGCAAAACTCTATTTAACTTTCAAACCTATGCTACATTCTTTCATAACACAATTTTATACACATATCACACACACTACACATAGACATATATATTAATAGTTTAAATGTGTATATGCATTCAGATATTTATATATATAATACAAAGTAAAATACACTACACACATGGCTATAGTGAATGACAAGTTATAATTTTAAGCTTTCTGATTTTTTTTCAGTTTTCAGTATGTGAAAACTTAAAGATTGATGCAATGTTTCTAAAAAAAAATTGATTTGCCGTAATATTGTAAGATAAACCTATGCCCAGGAATGATCTTAAATAGATACATCATATGCATTCTGGGTTAAAGTTGGAAATATAATTCATAAATACATCTACTTCCATATGGTGATTTGTGTATTTGCTTTTTTCTCTTTTGTGATTGACATAAGTGTTTTTCTTCTGTTGATCAACCACCATGTATTAGCAAAAAACTGAAGAAAAATTTTTATGTCAAATTGCAAGGAAAAAATTAAATGAACTCAATGATTGGAATATTTTGAATTATCAGGACTAATGATGTTTGAGTGTGTGTATCTGTCGCTCAGTCTTGTCTGACTCTGGGACCCCATGGACTGTAGCCCACCAGGCTCCTCTGTCCGTGGGATTTCCCAAGCAAATAAACTGGAGTGGGTTGTCATTTCCTTCTCCAGGGGATCTTCCCTACCCAGGGACTGAACCTGTGTCTCTTGTCTCTCCTGCATTGGCAAGCAGATTCTTTACCACTGAGCCACCAGGGCACCCCAAAAGTTGGAAGTCAGAAATCAAGCTAAAGGTAGTGTTAGAGACTCAGTTGTGTCCAGCTCTTTGTGATCCCATGGACGGTAGCCTGCCAGCCTCATCTGTCCATGGGATTCTCCAGGTAAGCATACTGGAGTAGGTAGCCATGCCCTTCTCCAGAAGATCTTCCAGACCCAGGGATTGATCCCAGGTCTCCTGCATTGCAGGCAGATTCTTTACCATCTGAGCCACCAGGGAAGCCCTAATAATGCTTACTTTCTTTCAACTTCTTTACCCCTAACTTGAGTAGTGCCTCACCTCCCAATCCTGCCACTTCCAATTTGTATATATTCATGTTGCTCTTATATGGTACAAATATAATAATACATGGGAATAATTCTAGGAAAGCAAACTAGAAAGTTTCAAGTATATTTCTACAACCCCACCAAGTTTTAACACCTTTGGGGGAGAAAATAAAAGTGGTTAATCTGAGCTTTCTACAGAATGACACCTATGAGATACAGTGACATTGTTGCCTCTATTCAGTGTCAGCATTTCAGTTGTTAAAACTGATACTGGGACTGAGAGAGAGAGGCAAGAAAGAAAAATTTCCTTCTGTCTGGGAAAGGAAAATGCTTCTAGGCTGTGCTGCCTGTCTGGTGGCCAGGTTCATGTATTTTCCTGAAATGTTTAGGACCACTGAGCTCTCAGAGTGTAGATGATGTTACTGAACAAGATTTGCATAAGTGTCATCTAGTAAAATAGAGACTGATACAAACAAATTTGAGCATTTTAAAGAATTGCTCCCCAAATTTGAATCAGTTGTTTATTTTTTTATTATCACTGGAGTCAGAGATGTAAAATGTATTTGTTTATTAGGGATGCCATAGCAAAATAGCTCAAACAGGGTAGCTCACAGTATGGGAACTTGTTTTCT
The DNA here is from genome assembly GCF_016772045.2 of Ovis aries. NCBI lineage: Eukaryota > Metazoa > Chordata > Mammalia > Artiodactyla > Bovidae > Ovis > Ovis aries. The sequence continues at coordinate 3,877,038 of NC_056079.1, read as the reverse complement.
CAGAGGTCTAGAGGCTGGGAATCCAAGATGAAGGTGGCAACAGGTTTGGTCTCTCCTGAGGCCTGTCTCCTTGGCGTGCAGACAGCTGCCATCTCTGTGTCTGTCTGTGATCTTTCTTCTGTGTCCAGACTTCCCTGGTGCCTGTGTGTGTGTGTCCAGATTTCCTCTTTATGTAGGAGAACCAGTCAAACTGGATTAGGAGGCTCCCTAAGGGCCTCGTTTTAACTTAACTATGTCAGTAACAGTCCCAACTCCAAATACAATCTCACTCTGAGATTCTGGTCATTAAGGCTTCAATATATGAACTGTGGAAGAGGGAGGAGGACACTATTCAGCCCATAACAAAGTTTTCTAAATTGAAATTATCATGCTAATTTTGCAATAACAGAAAATCATACTTTATACAAGAATCTTTGTCATTTGGGGTTAGGGTAGTTTTTTTTTTTCTTATTACAGGTGTTTACAACATATATTTAAAACTTTTGACTGAGAGACTGAAGTGACTGAAGAGGACATAAAGATAGATAAATACTAGGTCCTCATCAATTTTCCTCCAGCCAAAGTAGATGCTATTACATAAATAACTGTAAGATACAAGCTGGGTAGCATTTGTACATCACAGACAAACTAGGATTTAAGGAGGAGGAAAGAGTCCTACCTTCAAGGTGGAGATGGAGACTTTATTGAAAAAGTATGATTTAATTTGGATTTTATTGGCTGGTAGTGTGTAAATGTGTTTTAATTTAAAAAAAAAAAGACACAAAGGAATAAAACCAAGAAATATATAGGAGGAATGAAAACCAAGAAGACGCTTAAAGAGAGTGAAGACTGTATGGTTTAATTTGACTAAAGAGTTTGCAGAGACACAGCTGTGAAAATCCCCAGTGGGCCCAGACAGGGGACAGCTTGTGTCCTCAGGAGAAGGAGTTTGCCTGGTACTTGGTTGACAATATGAAGTTACTGAGGACTCTTGGGGAAAACAAAACTGGTGGTGGGTCGACAACTAGAGTGTAGTAACTTCAGTATGGAATAGATTAGAGATGCACAAGATGACCGAGGATGACTGAAGCCTTGGCTGAACTAAATACTTGTTTCTACATTAGTTAAAACTTGACCAAGGTTAATGACCAAGTAAACAGGGAGCATGACATAAAAGCTGGGAAATTGTTGGTTAGCAGTTACGGTAAGTACCTGTTAAATGAATCTGGAGGGTGAAAGAGAGGAAGAAAGGAGCCAAATAGAAGTTTGACTTCCCACTTGGCAAACCAGGAGGGGGAGTCCTGCCAGGTGTTACTCTGGAGCCCTGCAGTGTCTGCAAGGGACACCTGAGTGATGGCAGCCGTTAGGGCGGGTAGACGGAACTAGAAGCCAGCTCCGAAACCTTGGCATTTGTAGCCCACGTCCTGAGGCAGAAGTTGACCCAGAAAAGAGTTTCAGAAAAGTAATCCACTCTCTGTTTTTGAATCATGGCCATTTCAATTTTGAGTAGTGAAACCCTAAGCCTCATGTGGAGGAAACCCGAATGAAAGCATCCTAAAATGCTTGGTGAATTAAATGACTAAATAAAAAACCATTTTTCCTGGAACACCTCAATAATTCAGTCAAAGAGTGACCTTGTTCTTTCCTGTAACAGTCTTATTAGCATCATTCTCAGTGATTTAATCATTATATTTGTTCTGTCCTTATGGTTTATCAACTCACCTTTCCTTCCTTCTCTTAACTCTGGAAGGCAGTGTAATGTTAAAATCTTTACAGTTTCCTAAATATCATGTTGGCTCATTTTGCACAACTAACAAAATTGGGGTTTCATTCATGGAAAATGTGCAGGGAAAAGATGGGAGAAGCTATTTCCTTTTTTTTTTTTCGCACAGTTTTAAAGATGACTTGTTTGGAAGACTTTTGAAGTAAATATCTCATGAATGAAATGATTGTTCTGTAAAAAGCATACTTCAGAAACATTACTGCTGATCCATGGGCTTATTGAAAGAAATTTGGAAGTCCATTTAGTCCAAAAATGTCTCAAATGATATATTTTACACTCCACATATGGATACTACCTTCCAGAAATATCGCCTGTGAAAGTGTAATGCCATATTTAACATCAGGTGACTTATGGCCCTGGCCAACCTCAAGTGCAGAAACACTGCAGAATAATTCAAATCACATGCTAATTCACAGAAAATCCATTTTTAGCTTCTTCCAAAAAATACACTAAGCTAAAGGTCATCATATAACATTTCTTAAGTGAAAACAAAATGCCAACATTTTTCTGACACCTGTCATTGGTGATAAAGGACAATGATGTCAGAAAAGGGAGAGTTTCTTTTATTTATTTTAGGTGAGTTTAGAATTGAAAAACCATAATTAGCTTTTTTTTCTTTTTTTTTTGGCTGTACAAATAAGCTTTCTCTAGTCACATGAATTTTTAGATGAAAATATTACTTAAAAACAGAAAATTTGGAACTCACAGATGCACATTTGAAAATCATATGTATTCTGATTTATATACTCTATTAAATGTAGATATCATGTATATCTTCTAGCTAATAACCTGAGGTAGATAATTTTGAGACCCTGTGTCCTTATCTGTAGAATGGGAATGAAAATAGTCACTTTCCTCAACTTCTGGAAAGATGAACTGATAGGATTGTGTTCAGTGTCTAGCCCAGGGCAGGCAGGCATCAGGGAAGGATTGTTCTTTCTGTCTTCATTTAGACATGTCTAGAAAACCTGAAGTCTGTCTAGATAGACTGTAATGTGTGTGCTCTTACAGTGGTAAGATAAGATACTGAACTCAGCAAGAGGGGATGGAGAAGAATAAGAACACTGAGGAAATGAAGAAACCAAATATAGGGAAGAGACCTCAAAATGCAGCCATCTCTAATTAAAGGTGACAGCAGAGCCATCAGATGCCTGTACCAAATGACCCACTATGGGGTCACAATAAACTGTGGAAAATTCTGAAAGAGATGGAAATACCAAACCACCTGACCTGCCTCTTGAGAAACCTGTATGCAGGTCAAGAAGCAGCAGTTAGAACTGGACATGGAACAACAGACTGGTTCCAAATAGGAAAAGGAGTATGTCAAGGCTGTATATTGTCACCCTGCTTATTTAACTTACATGCAGAGTACATTATGAGAAATGCTGAGCTATAGGAAGCATAAGCTGGAATCAAGATTGCCAGGAGAAATATCAGTAACCTCAGATATGCAGATGGAACCACCTTTATGGCAGAAAGTAAAGAACTAAAGGGCCTCTTGATGAAAGAGAAAGAGGAGAGTGAAAAAATTGGCTTAAAGCTCAACATTCAGAAAACTAAAATCATGGCATTCAGTCCCATCACTTCATGGCAAATAGATGGAGAAACAGTGGAAACAGTGTCAGACTTTATTTTTTGGGGCTCCAGAATCACTGCAGATGGTGATTGCAGCCATGAAATTAAAAGACGCTTACTCCTTGGAAGGAAAGTTATGACCAACCTAGACAACATATTAAAAAGCAGAGACATTACTTTGTCAGCAAAGGTCCATCTAGTCAAGGCTATGGTTTTCCAGTGGTCGTGTATGGATGTAAGAGTTGGCCTATAAAGAAAGCTGAGTGCTGAAGAATTGATGCTTTGAACTGTGGTGTTGGAGAGACTCTTGAGAGTCCCTTGGACTGTAAGGAGATCCAACCAGTCCATTCTAAAGGAGATCAGTCTTGGGTGTTCATTGGAAGGACTGAAGTTGAAGCTGAAACTCCAGTACTTTGGCCACCTGATGCAAAGGGCTGACTCATTGGAAAAGACCCTGATGCTGGGAAATATTGAGGGCAGGAGGAGAAGGGGACAACAGAGGATGAGATGGTTGGATGGCATTACTGACTCAATGGACATGTGTTTGGGAGTTGGTAATGGACAGGGAGGCCTGGCGTGCTGCGGTTCATGGGGTCTCAAAGAGTTGGACATGACTGAGTGACTGAACTTAACTGAAGATTGATTGATTGAGACAGAGCAAAAACCTTCTTCAGCATTATTGGGAAAAAGAGGCAATCGACAGTTACGTTTCTGTTCAGTGACATGAGTCCAGTGAAAAGCTATGACTGAGCATGGTATCTAGCTAAGAGCACAGATGTTAAAAGCAAATCCATCTTGTCAAGGTCAGTTAGGGAAAGTAAGGCTTTTCTCACAGAGAATAATGAATAATGAGGAAATCAGCTTCTACAGCAGTTTGCAGAAGCACTGCTCTTGTTGGCATCATTCATGGCTCTGTTGGGTGGATAGAGCCTCAAAGACAGTGGCCCAGGTGACTCTTCAAGTCCACATAGCTCTTCTTTCCAGTTTTTTCATGACTTTGCTTAAGGATCAACACTTTTGTCTGAATGCAGTCTGATTAAATCCTCCAGCAACAATGAAAGTAAGTAAATCAACACCAAGCTTGAGATATTCATAGAATAGTGTAAGATAATGGTCCGTGAAGAGCCCATACCCTAAATTATTCAGCAGAACCTGACAACTGATTTTTTTTTAAGAGAAGTAAATAAAAAACTATTCTGAATCAGATAAAATGATTCTGGAACATGCAAGTATTAGCCACATACTAAATAATAAGAATATCATTAGTAATAACAATAATAACAGTAATCCTCAAACAGAAAAAAAGTGTAAGTGATATTACATTGGCCTCCAGAAAAAGGGTGAAATTTCTTAACGTAATTTTTTAAAAAAGAAACATTTATTGCATTGTAACAATAGCATTTATAAAGGATAAGCAAGGTACTGTATATTATGGCTTATTTTTTTAATTAATTATTTTAATTTTAATTGGAGGCTAATTACAGTATTGTGGTGGTTTTTGACATATCGATATGAATCAGTCATAGGTGCATGTGTGTCCCTGCTATCCTGAAACCCCCTCCCTGTTCTCTCCTCACCCTATCCATCTGGGTTGTCCCAAAGCACCAGCTTTGAGTTCCCTCTTTCATACATCAAACTTCCACTGGTCATCTATTTTGCATATGGTAATGTACATGTTTCAATGCTATTCTTTCAAAGCATCCCACCCTCACCTTCTCCCACATAGTTCAAAAGTCTGCTCTTCACATCTGTGTCTCTTTTGCTGTCTTACATATAGGTTCATCATGACCATCTTACTAAATTCCATATATATGCATTAATATACTGTATTGGTGTTTCTCTTTCTGATTTACTTCACTCTGCATAATAGGCTCCAGTTTCATCCATCTCATTAGAAATGACTCAAATGCATTCTTTTTTATAGATGAGTAATATTCTATTGTGTATATGTACCAAAACTTCCTTATCCTATCCGTTCATCTGTTGATGGACATCTAGGTTGCTTCCATGTCTTAGCTGTTGTAAACAGTGCTGCAGTGAACCTTGGGGTACACGTGTCTCTTTCAACTCTTGGTTCCTCAGTGTGTATGCCCAGCAGTGGGATTGCTGGGTTGTATGGCAGTTCTATTTCTAGGTTTTCAAGGAATCTCCACACTACTCTCCATAGTGGTTGTACTAGTCTGCATTCCCACCAACGATGTAAGAAGGTTCCCTTTTCTCCACACCCTCTTCAGCATTGATTGTAGACATTTTGTAGACAGCCATTCCAACCAGCGTGAGGTGGTACCTCATTGTGGTTTTGATTTTAATTTCTCTGAGAATGAGTGATGTTGAGCATCTTTTCATGTATTTGTTAGCTAACTGTATGTCTTCTTTGGAGAAATGTCTGTTTAGTTCTTTGGCCCACTTTTTCACTGGGTCATTTGTTTTTCTGGTATTGAGCTGCATGAGCTGCTTGTATACTTAGAGACTAATGCTTTGTGAGTTGTTTCATTTGCTATCATTTTCTCCCATTCTGAAGGCAGCATTTTCTCCTTGCTTATAGTTTCTTTCATTATGAAAAAGCTTTTATGTTTAATTATATCTCATTTGTTTATTTTTGCTTTTATATCCATAACTCTGGGAGGTGGGTCATAGAGGATCTTGCTGTGAATTGTACCAGAGAGTGTTCTGCCTATATTTTCCTCTAAGAGATTTCTAGTTTCTGGTCTTACATTTAGATCTTTAATTTGTTTTGAGTTTATTTTTGTGTATGGTGTTGCAAAGTGTTCTAGTCTCATTCTTTTACAGGTGGTGGACCAGTTTTTCTAGCACCACTTGTTAAAGAGATGATCTTTTCTCCATTATATATTCTTGCCTCCTTTGTCAAAAATAAGGTGTCAATAGGTGCATGGATTTAACTCTGGGCTTTCTATTTTGTTCCATTGATCTATATTTCTGTCTTTGTGCCAGTATCATACTGAGTTGATGAATGTAGCTTTCTAGTATAGTCTGAAGTCAGGAAGGTTGATTTCTCCAGTTCCATTCTTCTTTATCAAGATAGCTTTGGCTATTCAAGGTTTTTTTGTGTTTTGATACAAATTGTGAAATTATTTGTTCTAGTTCTGTGAAAAATACAGTTGGTCGCTTGATAGGGATTCCATTGAATCTATAGATTGCTTTGGGTAGTAAACTCATTTTCACTATATTGATTCTTCCAATCCATGAACATGGTATATTTCTCCATCTATTTGTCATCTTTGATTTGTTTCATCAGTGTTTTATAGTGTTTGATATTAGGTCTTTTGTTTCTTTAGTTTAATCTATTCCTAAATATTTTAATATTTTTGTTGCAGTGGTGAATGGGGTTGTTTCCTTAATTTCTCTTTCTGTTTTCTTATTGTTAGTATATGGGAATGCAGTGGATTTCTGTGTATTAATTTTATATCCTGCCACTTTACTGTGTTCATTGATTAGCTCTAGTAATTTCTGGTGATGTCTTTAGATTTTCTGTGTAGAGGATTATGTCATCTGAAAATAGTGAGAGTTTTACTTCTTCTTTTCCAATCTGGATTCCTTTTATTTCTTTTTCTTCTCTGATTGCTGTGGCTAGGACTTCCAAAACTATGTTGAATAGTAGTGGTGAGAGTGGGCACCCTTGTCTTGTTCCTGATTACTAGAGGAAATGCTTTCAGTTTGTCACCATTGAAAATAATGTTTGTTGTGGGTTTGTTGTATATAGTTTTTATTATGTTGAGGGTATGTTCCTTTTATGCCTGCTTCTGGAGAATTTGGATCTAAATGGGTATTGCATTTTGTCAAGGGCTTTCTCTGCATCTATTGAGATAATCATATGGTTTTTATTTTTCAATTTGTTAATATGGTGTATCACTTTGATTGATTTGCAAATGTTGAAGAATCCTTGCATCCCTGGGATAAAGCCCACTTGGTAATGATGTATGGTCTTTTTAATATGTTGTTGAATTCTGTTTGCTAGAATTTTGTTGAGGATTTTTGCATCTATGTTCATCAGTGATATTGGCCTGTAGATTTCTTTGTATTTGGCATCTTAGTCTGGTTTTGGCATTAGGATGATGATGGCCTCACAGAATGAGTTTGGGAGTCTACCTTCCTCTGAAATTTTCTGGAAGATTTTGAGTAAGATAAGTGTTAACACTTCTCTAAATTTTTGGGAGAATTGACCTGTGAAGCCATCTGGTCCTGGGCTTTTGTTTGTTGGAAGATTATTTTACTACAGTTTCAATTTCTGTGCTTGTGATGGGTCTGTCATGATTTTGTATTTCTTCCTGGTTCAGTTTTAGAAGGTTACTTTTTAAAAATTTCTTCCAAGTTGTCCATTTTATTGGCATGTAATTGCTTACAGTAGTCTCTTTTGTATTTCTGTGTTGTCTGTTGTGTTTCTCGATTTTCATTTCTAAATTTATTGATTTGATTTTTCTCCCTTTTATTCTTGGTGAAAGTGAAAGTGAAGTTGCTCAGTCATGTCCAACTCTTGTGACCCCGTGGACTGTAATCTACCAGGGTTCTCCATCCATGGGACTTTCCAGGCAAGAATACTGGACTGGGTTACCATTTCCTTCTCCAGGAGATCTTCCTGACCCAGGGATTGAACCTGGGTCTCCCACATTGTATGCAGATGCTTTACTGTCTGAGCCACAGTTTGTTTGTCTGTTTTATTTATTATCTCAGAGAACCAGCTTTTGGTTTTGTTGATTTTTGCTAGTCTCTTTCATTTCTTTTCATTTACATCTGCTCTGATTTTTATTATTTATTCCTTCTACTAACTTTTGGGTTTCCTTTTCTTCTTTTTCTAATTGCTTTAGGTGTAAAGTTAGGTTGCTTATTTGATGTTTATCTTGTTTCTTGAGGTAGGGTTGTACTGCTTTGAACCACCCTCTTGGCCCTGCTTTTACTGAATCCTATAGGGTCTGGGTTGTTGTATTCTCATTTTGTTTGGGTTCTATGCCTATTTTGACTTCCTTTTCTGTTTATTTTGTGATGTGATGTTTATTCAGAAGCGTGTTGTTTAGCCACCATTTGTTTGTATTTTTAATAGTTTTCCCCCTATAATTGACATCTAATTTTACCACATTTTGATCAGAAAAGTTGCTTGAATGATTTAAATTTCCTTTTAAATTTACCAAGACTAGATTTATGGCCCAGGATGTGATCTATTCTGGAGAATGTTCCATGTGCACTTGAGAAAAAGGTGAAGTCCATTGTTTTGGGGTGAAATGCCCTATAGATATCAATTAGGTCTAACTGGTCCATTGTACCATTTAAAGTTTGTGAAAGTTGCTCAGTTGTGTCTGACTCTTTGCGACCCCATAGACTACACAGTCCTTGGAATTCTCTGGGCCAGAATACAGGAGTGAGTACCCTTTCCCTTCTCAAGGGCATCTTTCCAACCCAAGGATCAAACCCAGGTCCCTCACATTGCAGGCGGATTCTTTACCAGCTGAGCCACAAGGGAAGCCTAAGACTATCTCTTCTGGAGTGAATCTTCCTGACCCTGGAATTGAATGGGGCTCTCCTACATTAAAGGCAGGTTCCTTACCAACTGAGCTATCAGGGAAGCCCTAATTTTCTGTTTGATTGACCTATCCATAGGTGTGAATGGGGTATTAATGTCCATCACTATTATTGTGTTACTGTCAATTTCCCTTTCATACTTGTTAGCATTAGCTTTATGTATTGAGGTGCTCCTATGTTGGATGCATATATATTGACAGTTGCTACATCTTCTTGAATTGATCCTTTGATCAATTTAGTGTCCTTCTTTGTCTCTTTTTATGGTCTTTATTTCAAAGTTTGTTTTATCTGATAGGAGTATTGCTATTCCTGCTTTATTTTGGTCTCCACTTGCATGAAATCTTTTTCCATCACTTCACTTTCAATATGTATGTGTCCCTAGGTTTGAGGTGGGTTTCTTGTAGACAGCATATAAAGGGATCTTGTTTTTGTATCCATTTGACCAGTCTTTGTCTTTTGGTTGGAGCATTTAACTCATTTACATTTAAGGTAATTATTGATAAGTATGATACATTTACCATTTACTGTGTTGGTTTGGGTTCATTTTTATAAGTCTTCATTTGTGTTTCCTGTCTAGAGAAGTTCCTTTAGCATTTGCTGAAGAGCTGGTTTGGTGGTGCTGAGTTCTTTCAGCTTTTGCTTGTTTCTAAAGCTTTTGATTTTCCCTTCATACATGAATGGGATCCTTGCTGGGTAAAGTAATCTTGCTTGTAGCTTTTTCTCTTTCATCACTTTAAGTATCCCCTGCCATTCCCTACTGGTCTGAAGAGTTTCTATTGAAAGATCAGCTGTTATCCTTATGAGGATCATCTTGTGTATTATTTGTTACTTCTACTTTGCTGCTTTTAATATTTGCTCATTGTGTTTCATCCTTGTGAGTTTGATTAATTTATGTCTTGGGGTATTTTGCCTTGGGTTTATCCTGCTTGAGGCTCTCTGGGTTTCTTGGACTTTGGTCGCTATTTCCTTCCCCATTTAAAGAAAATTTTCAGCTATTATCTCCTCATATATTTTCTCATGCCCTTTCTTTTTGTTGTCTTTTTCTGGGACACATATGATTCAAATGTTGGGGCATTTAACATTGTCCCAGAGGTCTCAGAGTTTGTCCTCATTTCTTGTAATTCTTTTTTCCTCTCTGTTTCATTTAATTCAAAATGATATCTTCCACCTCTCTTATCTTGTCTTCTGTCTCAGTTACTCTACTGTTGGTTCCCTCCAGAGTGCTTTTCATCTCAATTACTGCATTATTCATTATTGATTGGATCTTCTTCATTTCTCCTAAGTGCTTGTTAAACATTTCTGCATCTTTTCAATCATTTCCAGTCTATTTATCTGTAACTCCATTTTGTTTTCAAGATTTTGGATCATCTTCACTATCTTTATTCTGAATTCTTTTCCAGGTATACTCCCTATCTCCTCCTCTTTTCTTTGGATTGATGGGTTTTTAACATGTTTCTTCTCCTGCTGAACATTTTTCTGCCTTTTCATTTTGTTTAGATTGCTGTGTTTGGGTGCTGTATCTGCAGACTGGAAGTTCATGGCTCATCTTTATTGTGGAGTCTGATCCCTGTGGGTGAGGTTAGACTAGTGTCTTTTCAAGGTATCCTGGTTGGAGGAACTTGTGTCTGTGTTCTGGTGGATGGAGCTGGAATGCAATTCTCTCTGGAATGCAATGAAATGTCCAGTAGTGAGTATTGGGTTGTCTATGGGTTCGGCATGGCTTTGGGCAGCCTATCTTTTAATGTTCAGGGTTGTGTTCCTGTTTTGCTGGAGAATTAGCATGGTGTGTCTTGCAGTAGAACTTGTTGGCTCTTGGGTGGACCTTGGTTTCAGTTTAGACATGGTGGCTTTTGGGTTCAGTTCAGGTCAGTCGCTCAGTCGTGTCCGACTCTTTGTGACCCCATGAATCGCAGCACACCAGGCCTCCCTGTCCATCATAAACTCCCAGAGTTCACTCAGATTCACGTCCATTGAGTCAGTGATGCCATCCAGCCATCTCATCCTCTGTCGTCCCCTTCTCCTCCTGCCCCCAATCCCTCCCAGCATCAAAGTCTTTTCCAATGAGTCAACTCTTCGCATGAGGTGGCCAAAGTACTGCAGTTTCATCTTTAGCATCATTCCTTCCAAAGAAATCCCAGGGCTGATCTCCTTCAGAATGGACTGGTTGGATCTCCTTACAGTCCAAGGGACTCTCAAGAGTCTTTTCCAACACCACAGTTCAAAAGCATCAATTCTTCGGCACTCAGCCTTCTTCACAGTCCAACCCTCATATCCATACGTGGCTACTGGAAAAACCATAGCCTTGACTAGACGGACATTAGTCGGCAAAGTAATGTCTCTGCTTCTGAATATACTATCTAGGTTGGTCATAACTTTTCTTCCAAGGGGTAAGCGTCTTTTAATTTCATGGCTGCAGTCACCATCTGCAGTGATTTTGGAGTCCAAAAAGATAAAGTCTGACACTGTTTCTCCATCTATTTCCCATGAAGTGATGGGATTGGATGCCATGATCTTCGTTTTCTGAATGTTGAGCTTTAAGCCAACTTTTTCACTCTCCTCTTTCACTTTCATCAAGACGCTTTTGAGTTCCTCTTCACTTTCTGCCATAAGGGTGGTGTCATCTGCATATCTGAAGTTATTGATATTTCTCCCGGCAATCTTGATTCCAGCTTGTGTTTCTTCCAGTCCAGCGTTTCTCATGATGTACTCTGCATAGAAGTTAAATAAGCAGGATGACAATATACAGCCTTGACGTACTCCTTTTCCTATTTGGAACCAGTCTGTTGTTCCATGTCCAGTTCTAACTGTTGCTTCCTGACCTGCATACAGATTTCTCAAGAGGCAGGTCAGGTGCTCTGGTATTCCCATCTCTTTCAGAATTTTCCACAATTTATTGTGATCCAAACAGTCAAAGGCTTTGGTATAGTCAATAAAGTAGAAATCGATGTTTTTCTGGAACTCTCTTGCTTTTTCCATGATCCAGCAGATGTTGGCAATTTGATCTCTGGTTCCTCTGCCTGTTCTAAAACCAGCTTGAACATCAGGAAGTTCACGATTTACGTGTTGCTGAAGCCTAGTTTGGAGAATTTTGAGCATTACTTTACTAGATCTTTTTTGTGCAATTCTTCTGTGTATTCTTGCCACCTCTTCTTAATATCTTCTGCTTCTGTTAGGTCCAGACTATTTCTGTCCTTTATCAAGCCCATCTTTGCATAAAATGTTCCCTTGGTATCTCTAATTTTCTTGAAGAGATCTCTAGTCTTTCCCATTCTGTTGTTTTCCTCTATTTCTTTGCATTGATCACTGAGAAGGCTTTCTTATCTCTTCTTGCTATTCTCTGGAACTCTGTATTCAGATGCTTATATCTTTCCTTTTGTCCTTTGCTTTTTGCCTCTCTTCTTTTCACAGCTATTTGTAAGGCCTCCCCAGACAGCCATTTTGCTTTTTTGCATTTCTTTTCCATGGGGATGGTCTTGATCCCTGTCTCTTGTACAATGTCATGAACCTCATTCCATAGTTCATCAAGCACTCTATCTATCAGGTCTAGCCCCTTAAATCTATTTCTCACTTCCATTGTATAATCAAAAGGGATTTGATTTAGATCATACCTGAATGTTCTAGCAATTACCCCTACTTTCTTCAATTACGTCTGAATTTGTTAATAAGGAGTTCATGATCTGAGCCACAGTCAGCTCCTCGTCTTGTTTTTGTTGACTGTATAGAGCTTCTCCATCTTTGGCTGCAGAGAATATAATCAATCTGATTTTGGTGTTGACCATCTGGTGATGTCCATGTGTAGAGTCTTCTCTTGTGTTGTTGGAAGAGGGTGTTTGCTATGACCAGTGCATTTTCTTGGCAAAACTCTATTAGTCTTTGGCCTGCTTCATTCTGCATTCCAAGGCCAAATTTGCCTATTACTCCAGGTGTTTCTTGACTTCCTACTTTTGCATTCCAGTCCCCTATAATGAAAAGGACATCTTTTTTAGGTGTTAATTCTAAAAGGTCTTGTAGGTCTTCATAGAACCGTTCAACTTCAGCTTCTTCAGTGTTACTGGTTGGGGCATAGATTTGGATTACCATGATATTGAATGGTTTGCCTTGGAGATAAACAGAGATCATTCTGTCGTTTTTGAGATTGCATCCAAGTACTGCATTTTGGACTCTTTCATTGACTATGATGGCTATTCCATTTCTTCTGAGGAATTCCTGCCCGCAGTAGTAGATGTAATGGTCATCTGAGTTAAATTTCCCCAATTCCAGTCCATTTTAGTTTGCTGATTCCCAGAATGTCAGTGTTCACTCTTGTCATGCCCTGTTTGACCACTTCCAATTTGCCTTGATTCATGGACCTGACATTCCAGGTTCCTATGCAATATTGCTCTTTACAGCATCAGACCTTGCTTCTATCATCAGTCACATCCACCACTGGGTATTGTTTTTGCTTTGGCTCCATCCCTTCATTCTTTCTGGAGTTATTTCTCCACTGACCTCCAGTAGCATATTGGGCACCTACTGACCTGAGGAGTTCCTCTTACATTATCCTATCATTTTGCCTTTTCCTGCTGTTCATGGGGTTCTCAAGGCAAGAATACTGAAGTGGTTTGCCATTCCCTTCTCCAGTGGACCGCATTCTGTCTCTTATCTATTAAAATTCCCTAGAGTCAGGAGTTCTCCTGTGTTCTCAATTTATGGAGTTAAGCCTTCTGCCTCTGGCTTTTGGTCCTTCTCTTATAGCAGTCTCAGGACTTCTGCATACATTCAGTATGAAGATAAAGCCCCTAGGTTAATGATGAAACAATTATCCACAGCCAGGAACACCCAGAGAGATTAACAAAGTTACACAGAGAAGAGAAGAGGGAGGAGGGAGATAGAGGTGATTGGGAGGAGAAGATGGGGAGTCAATAGGGGAGAGAGCAGTCAGGCCCCTAATCAAATCCTGAAGTGCTCTCCACATCCTGGAACACCCAGAGAGATTCACCGAGTTATGTAGAGAAGAGGGAGGAAGGAGATAGTGGTGACCTGGAGGAGAAGGGGGTCAAAAGAGGAGAGAGCAATCAGGCCAGTAATCAAATCCCAAAGTGAAAATGGATACTGAGGATTAGATTCATAAAGGTACAAAATTGATAACAGATATTAAAAAGCAAAGATTAAAAACCTGGAGTAGAGGTTAGACTCTCAAAAATACAATATGGAAAATAAAAAACTAATCCATCAGAAAAATTTTTTTTAAAAATATGGAATTTGTTTAAAAAAATGGGGTGTTTTTTGAAAGGTATTAGTAGGCTGTAAAAATGAAAGTTAAAGGAGTAATAGTGAAATTGAAGTCTCTCAGTCGTGTCTTACTCTTTGCAACCCCATGGACTGTAGCCCACCAGGCTCCTCTGTCCATGGGATTCTCCAGGCAAGAATACTGGAGTGGGTTGCCATTTCCTTCTCCAGGGGATCTTCCTGACCCAGGGATTGAACCCAGGTCTCCCGCATTGCAGGCAGACACTTTAACCTCTGAGCCACCAGGGAAGCCCTAATAAAGAACTATTAAAAAAATAAAGAGTGAAAATATTAAAAATATATCTAGGAATTTCTCTGGAGCTGTTGTGGGCAGTGTGGGGTCAGTTCAGTGTCAGATAGTTCTTTGTTTTGGCTTGTACTTTTTCTCAAGGTCTGTAGGTATTTCTCAAATCCACAATCTCAGTATCAATTGCAGGGTTTTAATCTGTTGCACCTGTCACTTCCAGAGTGGTTCCCCCTTCTTTGATTGTTTTGGTTTCCTTTGTTTGCCAGCCTCTTCCGAGTCTAATTTCTGCCCTGACACAAGAGGACAAAGGTGGCCACTTATTTAGGCTCACTTGTGTTGTGCAGAAGGAGGGGCACTGGAAACAAATACCGCTGGTATATGTGGGGAGTGCTCGTAGTAGATGGCCCACACTGGGTTTGCCACAGCCCAAGGCAGCATGTACTTCTGGGTCCACACTGCTCAGGCTCCAGGGTGCTCCACAATGAGTATAAATGCTATAGAAAGGGCTAAATTTTACTGTCAAAGGACTTCCTTTTTATAGTACATCATTGTGAATGTACTACAGTTTAATAAAGGGCCACTTTTTGTAGTATGATGTTGTAAAAAGGAAGGTGAAATATCTTGATATATCACATTGTAATATTCAAGGTTTATTATTAACTGAAAAAGATAGTGTAGTAGTGTTAGTTGCTCAGTCATGTGTGACTCTTTGCGAACCCATGGACTGTAGTCTACCAGGCTCTTCTGTCAGTGGGATTTTCCAGGCAAGAATACTGGAGTAGACTGCCATTCCCTTCTCCAGAGACAAGATGGAAATAATGTATATGGGATGAAACCACACATCTATGAAAGATGAGGGGATATGTATGTCTGGTTACATTTAAAATTGAAAGTATATAAATAAACACAAACAAAAAAATATTCCCAAATCAGGACTTGAGCATATGTGATTTTGATATCTGAGGTGGGCCCTGGAACCAGACCTTGCGAATACAAGGAGATGGCCAGATGGAACTCTGGCTGTAGGGTGGTTACCTCTCCCTAAGCTCTCTTTTTCAAAGGTCAGCTGGATAGCACAGATGCTGACTTAGTGGCATACACCCACCCCCCTCATAAAACACTTTATTTTTTTAACTCTTTTCAAAATACTGTTAACAATACTGAGACTTTTCTTTACACATTTTAGAGATAAACCATTGATAAACCACTATTAGTGTGAATAGTGAAAGTTGTGCAGTTGTGTCCAACTCTTTGCAGACCCATGGACTTCTCCAGGCCAGAATACTGGAGTGGGTAGCCTTTCTCTTCTCCAAGGGATCTTCCCAACGCAGGGATCAAACCCAGGTCTCCCGCATTGCAGGCAGATTCTTTACCAACTGAGCTACAAGGGAAGCCCAAAACCATCACATTTAATATAGTTAAAATCCAAGTCTTCCAATTTTTATTTAGTATAAGTACACAAGAGACAACTGCTTGGGAGGGGGGTTCATGTTTGGGAACGCATGTAAGAATTAAAGATATTAAAATTAAAAAATAAAAACTAAAAAAAAAAAGAGAGAGACAACTGCACAATTAAAGAAGTAAATTTAGAATCCCGTTACCTTTGAATAGGAAGAGTGGATTCATGATGAATTTCCCTTTTATTTTCAGGTCTATTTTATCTGATATGAGGATTGCTACTGCAGCTTTCTTTTGCATGCTATGTTTCTCCATCCTTTCACTTTCAGTCTATGTGTGTCTTTAGGTCTGAAGTGGGTTTCTTATAGACAGCATATACATGGGTCTTGTTTTTCTATCCATTCAGCCAGGCTGTGTCTTTGGGTTGGAGCATTTAATCCATTTACATTTAAAGTAATTATTGATATATATGTTCCTATTGCCATTTTCTTAATTATTTGGGGTTGATTTTGTAGCTCTTTTTTCATCTCTTGTATTTCTTGACTATATAAGTCCCTTTAACATTTGTTGTAAAGCTGGTTTGGTAGTACTGAATTCTCTTAACTTTTGCTTGTCTGAAAAGCTTTTTATTTCTCCATCAACTTTGAATGAGATCCTTGTTGGGTACTGTAATCTTAGTTGTAGATTTTTCCCTTTCAATACTTTAAATATATCCTGCCATTCCCTATGGCCTGCAGTGTTTCTGCTGCAAGATCAGCTGTTAAGCATATGGGTTTCCCTTGTATGTTACTTGTTGGTTTTCCCTTGTTGCTTTTTTAATATTCTTTCTTTGTGTTTAGTCTTTGTTAGTTTGATTAGTACATGTCCTGGTGAGTTTCTCCTTGGGTTTATCCTGTATGGGACTCTTTGTGCCTCTTGGACTTGATTTACTATTTCCTTTTCCAAGGTGGGGGAATTTTCAGCTGTAATCTCTTCAGAAATTTCCTCATACACTCTTTTTCTCTTCTTCTTCTGGGACCCCTATAATTTGAATGTTGGTGTGCTTGATATTGTCCCTGAGGTCTCTGAGACTATCCTCAATTTTTTTCATTCTTTTTACTTTATTCTGCTCTTCAGAAGTTATTTCCACTATTTTATCTTCCAGCTCACTGATTTGTTCTTCTGCTTCAGGTATTCTGCTATTGATTCCTTCTAGAGTATTTTTAATTTCAGTAATTGTGTTGTTAGTCTCTGTATGTTTATTCTTTAATGCTTCTAGTTCTTTGTTAATTGATTCTTGCATTTTCTCCATTTTGTTTGCAAGGCTTTTAATCACCTTTACTGTCATTATTCTGAGTTCTTTATCAGGTAGTTTGCCTATTTCCTCTTCATTTATTTGGACTTCTGTGTTTCTAGTTTGTGCCTTCATTTGTGTAGTATTTATCTGCCTTTTCATCATTACTATTATTTTTTTTAACTTACTGTGTTTGAAGTCTCCGTTTCCCAGGCTTTAAGGTTGAATTCTTTCTTCATTTTGGTTTCTGCCCTCCTAAGTTTGGTTTGTATAAGCTTCGTGTAGAGTGTGATTTGTGTTGAGTTCTTATCTGTTTTTCCTCTGATGGGCAAGGCTGAATGAGGTGGTAATCCCGTCTGTTGATGATTGGGTTTTTGTTGTCTTTGTTGTTTTGTTTGTTGTTTAGATGAGGCATCCTGCACAGGGTCCTGCTGGTGGTTGGATGATGCTGGTTCTTTTATTATTCATGCGGTTTCCTTTGTGTGAATTCTTACTATCTGATACTCCCTAGGGTGAGTTCTCTGGTAGTCTAGGGTCTTGGGGTCAGTGCTCCCACTCCAAAGGCTTAGGGCTTGATCTTTAGTCAGGAACAAAGATGCCACACATGGTTTGTTATGACATTAAGTGAGATTAAAACAAATATTCAAAAACAAGAAACCAAAGATGAACGCCAGACAAATTGCAGTTATAAAATCATCAAAATAGTAATTTAAGTAATGGAATATACACACATATATACACACACTTGAGCAAAGTGAAAACAGTCCAACA
The DNA here is from genome assembly GCF_016772045.2 of Ovis aries. Lineage (NCBI taxonomy): Eukaryota > Metazoa > Chordata > Mammalia > Artiodactyla > Bovidae > Ovis > Ovis aries. The sequence goes on along the minus strand of NC_056079.1, from coordinate 3,859,212 downwards.
GAAATAAGCTACAGTAGACTGACCTGGTGAACAAAGGAAATAAAAATTATATTTACCAGTTAAGAACAAAACTAACTAAAGCACAAACTGGAAAACAAAACTAAAGAAAAGTGCCAAGTGGGGAATAAAGTAATGAAAACAAAACTAACCAATATTTTGAGAGGAAAGGAAGGAAAGAAAAGAAAGAAAGAATAGATATGAAAAGTTAAACAGATGAAGATGAAGAAGATTTATATACATTAAAGATTAATTGCAAGGGGGAAAGCACAGTAGGAAAAATGCACAAAGGAATAAATGTAGAAAATATAATAAGTTTAAAAAATTAAAAATGAAAATTAAAAAAAGAGAAAATAAAAGGGAAAACTCCACAGAACTGCAAAAGCCCAATGTAGAGGCAGAGGTTTATAACAGCAATAAAAAATGTGACTGAGGGGAAAAGAAAAAAAAAAAAAGCTCAAAAGCTTAATTTGATTTCATAGTGCCAATGAAATCGGCAACTACAACAGAGGTGGGGGAAAAATCCAAAAGAATCTACAGAATAAGTCAAAACATAAGAATAATAAATGTTTTTCTTGAGTCACTGCTGTAAGAATCCTTTCCCTCACTCGGAGTTACAGTCCACCTCACCTCCCTAGGATGTCCTCCAATGCTGTGTTGATCTCTGGACCTGCTGTGGGGGCAGCTCAGATTCTAATCTGGTCCTGCTCCTGTGTGTTCTTGCCTACAATGTCCACAGCTATCAGAACTAGTGTTTTTTTTTTTTTTTTTTGTGGGAACTCTCAGTGTCCTTTCATATATTCCATAGACACAGAGTCTGCCTAGTTGATCATGTGGATTTAATCTGCAGCTTTTACAGCTGGTGGGAAGGTTTTGGGTCTTCTTCCTTACCCACACTGCCCCTGGGTTTCAACTGTGGTTTTATTTCCACCTCTGCATGTGGGTCGTCCACTGGGGTTTGCTCCTGAGCCTGCCCTGGAGGACTTGGGTTTGCCCTGTGAGGTGTGAAGGTGGTGCAGCTGCTTGAGTAGCAGGGATTCTGGCAGCACCAGGTACTCAGGGGAGTTGGAAGCCAGGGCAGCAGGAAATGTAGTGCTCTAGAAGGGTATGGCAACCAGTACTGACCAATTTTCTCCAGTGTTCTTGCCTGGAGAACCCCCAACCCTGACAGAGAAGCCTGGCAGGCCATGGTCTACAGGATTGCAAAGACTCAGACATTATTGCAGCGATCCTGCGTGCATAGATACAAGACTTTTTTTGCCTATGGCAGCTCTGCCCCAGTGAGAGTTGAGCGTGAAGTTGCTGCAGCTGCTTGGCTTGTGGGGACCCTGGTGGCAGCAAGTGTGCAGAGACACAGACTACCTCTGCCTTAGGAATTATGGCCCCCTCAGAGTCTTTTTTTGAGCCTCTTGTACCTGGCGATCAGAAGGTCTCTTTGGCCTGTCTTTCTCCGTGGCTCCGCCCATTCAGGCACTTACAGGGTTCCCTTGCCTGGGGTCCTTCTCTGCTGCTCAGTGCATCAGGCACATAGAGGGGCCCCCTGGCTGGGGTCACTGAACTACAGTTCAGTGTGTTAGGCACTCTCTGGGCCAGCCTCTCTGTTGTTCAGCTGCTGTTGCTGCTATAGTGCTAGTTCACCACCTCCGCGTGACTCGGTAGTGTTGCCTTGCTTACATGGCTGCCTAGCTTTCCTCCACAGGCATTTCCCACCACAGGCTCTTCCTTCACATCCATCTGTTCACAGTCAACAGCAGCCCTCACCCTGGGATTGCTCCACAATCCCTAAACTCCAGCTCCCAGCCACTTTGCCTTCCAGTGGACCCTCATTCCTGTCCTGGGAAAGTATGGCTGCGGCAAGGACTGTCTGAGTTTCATTCCATTTAGGCTGCCACACAGATCGGCTGTTTTACTCTCAGCCTTAAATGTTTCTCCTCTGATCCAGACAGTTACCCTGATGTGGTGACCGGGCCCCTGCTTCAGTTTCCCCACCCACCGAGGGCAGGTCCAGTCCTACTAACACTCCTGTTTTTCCTGCTAGTTCCTTCATCCTACCTAGTTTTGCATGGTTCTGTATATTCTTTTCCTCCTGACCAGTCTTAGCTGATGTTCTCCATGCACTTCTTTGTCTGAAGATGTATTCCTGATGTATCCTTGGAGACAGATGTACTCCATGTCCACCTACTCCTCTGCCATCTTATTCTCTCTCTGTATTTTCTTTAAAAAAAAAAAAAGAAAATTTTTATAGCTCTACTAAAAAGTCCTAGAAACAGTAACCCATTACAATGAGCACTTCTGGCACCCAGATTGTTGTTTCTAAATACCTTTTTCTAGTCAATATATCAGGGTTTCTTTAAAAATGACTGAATCAAGAACTTTGGCCAAACAACAACAACAACAAAATGGGCAGAATGATTCAAGCCCATGTTGTTATTCATGAAACATAGCTGTTGTGTGTGACTGAGGATGAACTTGGAGACCCCTTTGCAAGCTCCTACTGCACCAAAATAAAACAGTTTGGGCATCTAAAGAACACCAGTGGCAATGGATGAGAGCACATCTAACAGAGCAAAATCCAATTTGTAAGGACACCAAAAAAAAGTTATTAAGCAGATTATCTTGGTCATCCTTGGAAGAGCCAGTGAACTAACTCTTTATTCTAAAAACAACAGTAAATGAATGAAAATAAAATGTTTTTCCTACATTTGTAATATTTTTTAGGATATTTTTTAGAATAATCATTTAGGATAACTAAATGATTCATTTCACCTTATTGTTGGTTGTGCTATTTAATTTCCTATCTTATCTGAAGTAAAAGCTACAAAGTTGTGGGGGTTGAAGAATTATCTTTTTTTCCATTTTGTGATGGATTTCCAACATAAATACAGATGTAGAAAGTATTAATACAAGCTTAATTTTTCCATGAATATATAGCAATTAATCCTTCATAAAAATTATAAAGAAACCTGTTAAAATGTAGCTATTTTTATTTTTTTATTTTTTATTTATTTTTTTAAATGTAGCTATTTAAAAAAATGTTATCTCAAGCATTGCTTTACATATCTTACATAGATTTTACTGTACTCTATGGTTATCACAGTCATCTCATAAGGAAGAATGTTTTACAATTGTGTCTTATGTCCTAGTCCTATAAGAAAGGAAAAATAGAAAAGTAAATTATAGATACGCTGACAAGCTGACAAGAGAGTAAAGACCAGTGCTTAAAAACAAATTAAACTGATACTGATACTGTGCATACAAAGGTAGATGTTCACAGTAAAGATATGATTGTTTCAAGTAAGTCTGAGTGTGGAAACAAGGTCTTAAAAATCAGGTTGACCGTAAAACCTGCTGTCCTTGAATATGGCCCATGTAGGATGTAAACATCTTTCTGGGCTAGTAAGTGTGATTAGCTAACTGTTTCATTATGAATTCCTGTTCTTTTCTGTTATTTCAACTTATGTGTCCTGACACATGCCATTAACATAGCTCAGTGATGGAATAGGCTTTATACACGCACACACACACAAAAACACACACATATATGATAATAGCAATCTGTTGATCTAACTATCCCTCTCTTAGAGAATTATGTCCTTACATATACCTCAAATTTTAATGTCTATAAAGTGGGTGGTGGGTCATTCATTCACACATTCCATGCACTGATACTAAAAAATCTGCCCAGACTAACGATTTGACAAATTAAGAGGAATGTAGATATAAACACAATATAGATGTACAGATATATCTTTGAAACCCAGAAAAATCAGAGTGTACTTTCGTTAAAATGCCCAGACATAATGCTATTCTAATTCCATTATTCTTTGATTGTCACCTGCACATAATTTCTAAACATTTAGATGTCTTTTTTGAGCATTTACACCCTTTCTTCAGACCTGTAATTCATTTTAAGTAAACAATGAAAAGTCCGATAGAATTTTGTCCTCCAAAAATCTCCCGCTATATTCTCGAGGAATGAGAATGTTGCAGAATCCTGCCCATCAGGGCTCATGTGGATCTTACCAGAAAAGTCACCTCTTTTGTCTCACTCTCTCAAGCATACGCATCTCAAAGTTCTATGTCCCCAAAAGTCTTTCCAAATGATTTAACTCTGAACAATGTATAATATTTGTCTTTGGGCAGTAACAGCCTCCTGTCCAAAATGTCTGGACCAGTGACAATCTCAGCTAGAAACTGGCTTCGTGGAATACTGCTGAACTCCTTCAAAAAAAAAAAAAAAAGATTGAAGTATAGTTGCTTACAATCTTATCTTTCAAGTGTACAGCAAACTGCATGGTTTTGCATATACCCAGTCTGTCTTAGATTCTTTCCTTATATAGGTCATTACCCTGTGCTATACAGTAGGTCCTTGCTGGTTACCTATTTTACATATAGTAGTGTGTATCCATGAATCCCAATCTCTCACTTTTCACCTCTCCCTGGTCTCCCACGTGGTAACCATGTTTGTTTTCTACACCTGTGACTCTTATTTCTGGTTTGTAAATAAGTTCATTTGCACCATTTTCCATTTTCCTGTTTTAGACATGTAAAGAGCTAAACAGGATGTAGAATCTGAAACAGGTTTAAACCTTGAAAACGTTACAGTAAGTGCAAGATGCCAGTCGCAAATGTCACACATTGTTGGGTTCCATCTGTGTGTCCAGAACCAGTGAATCGCCAGAGATGGAGAATAGCCTGTGGTGTCCATGGTCTGGGGTGGGGTGGGGGGAACAAATGAAGAGGGACTGCCAATGGGGACAGGATTTGTTTTTGGGATGCCGAACTTTTCTGAAGAGAGACTGGCAATGGCTGTAAAACTCTGCATACCCTGAATATTACTGATGGTACTCTTGGAGACCTTTATGATATGGGAATTGGCTCAAGAAAATTGTTTTAAAAATGCCTAAAAGATGAGCTAGTTAGCTGTACACAGAGAACTAGATAATTGTATACAGAGCCACATCAGGGCTGCTGGACTCGGGAGGGCAACAGAATGCAGTGAAATCTGAAGTAAAGTTGAAAACTATGTAAGAGTCATTGATTGGTGGGAAAAAAGGTGGTGACACTTAGCTACAACATGAGGGTAGTCAGTTCTAGAGAAGTGGCTCTGTGTCTTCCAGGTAAAGAGCACATGAATGATTTATTAGGGATCTCAAAGACTTAAAGAAATTTTATGTTAAAAATAATGGTACTGACAGGCAGAATGCAGACACAATTTAAGGCAGTGAAAGAACTCTGGATGCTACCACAGTGATAGATACAGGTCTTCATCCGTTCATTCAAACCCACAGAGTGTACAGCACCAAGAGGGAAGCTCAGTGTAAACAGGGCGCTCTGGGTGCTGACTGACGTGTTAGTGAAGGTTCCTCAGCTGTAACAAGTAGACTGCCTGGTGGAGATGCTGATAATAAGGGAGGCTGTGTGTGTGTAAGGACAGAGGTATATGGGCAATCTCTGTACCTTCCACTGATTTTTTGTTTCTGTGAACCTGAAACCACTCTAAAAATAAAATAAAAAATAAATAAGCAATGAGACTTAGGAAACAAATTGTAGGCCAGTGTATCCATAAGAGAAATGTGTTATCTTGTGTCTAACTGAAAGAAGAAAGACAAGGCCACCTCAGGTTTGGGGTCAGCATGCCAGGCCTCCCTGTCCATCATTGACTCCCAGAGCTTGCTCAAACTCTTGTCCATTGAGTACGTGATGCCATCCAACCATCTCATCCTCTGTCATCCCCTTCTCCTCCTGCCTTCAATCTTTCCTAGCATCAGGGTCTTTTCCAATGAGTCAGTTCTTCACATCAGGTGGTCAAAGTATTGGAGTTTCAGCTTCAGCATCAGTCCTTCCAATGAATATTCAGGACTGATTTCCCTTAGGATGGACTGGTTGGATCTCCTTTCAGTCCAAGGGACTCTCAAGTTTTGTCCAGGGTACTCTCAGTTTGGGGATACTGTGAGGTAATATCCTACCTTTTATTATGTAGATCTTCATGTTTAACAAAACCCTTGTCCATTTCATTATGTCCTCATTCCAGCCTTCTGGGGTGTGGGGGGCAGCTGATGGTACCTTTCTTACATAGAAAGGGGAAATATGTCTCACATGAATACTCTGAGTTACTGAAAGCCAGACTGAAAGCTATTGATGGAGTAAAGATCAGACCCCACATATTACACCCAGACCATTGCTCTTTCCAAAAGTTAACAGCTCTTGACTCTTGCAGCTTATGAGGAAATGACCTGAATAAATTCCACAGCACATCTGGTTTAGTTATTTTTGTTGTTTTAATTAATGGATTGTCATACAGCCTATAAGGGGATCATCTATCAACAGAGCTAAAAATGGCAAATCAACTGTAGAACAGGTTATGTGACTCTGTGTAAGTTTGGTCACAGATCCACAAAGATTTCCTCTAAGTCAAATGGTCCATCATCTCTTACCTGTGATGGTTCTGCCAGCTTTTTTCCTATCAGTTCTGTAGTTAACAGTTAAAAAAAAAAGCTTCATGTGTCAATACACTTCCCCAACGATATAAGCAGAGAATGATGGGTCCCACATCCTGAAATCTGAGGACATGGTTTAATTCTGGGACTATCTTTTCCAGTGCGTTTCTTAGATGGTTCAGTCACAGTTTTTGTGCAGTGGGATTGAGTGGAGCTTGCTTCATAGGTTTACAGAGATCACTACAAGTACTCTCAACACTGCTTTTTCATTTGAATCGGGATGATGGAGCACCAAACAGAGCATGGCGCACAGTAGCAGCGTGGCGGCGGCCCTGCTGACCTACATGCGGGCTTTGACTTGCGTTCACGGTCTGCAGCTACGCATTTTCTGTGGCACCAGTTCTCAGACCTTCAGTTAGGACTGCTTTATACTGTGAAAAATTTGTAAGGCCCCTCATTTAGGATTGCTCAGTTCTTCTTGGACATACTTATATTCAGTATTATTCAGTTCATTTGGATTTCAAATAAAACTGGACATCATGCTTTTATTTGCCTTTTTAAAAAATAATCTGACAGCTCTGCCCCAAAGAGCTTTTGCTATGTGAGTTAAATGACCATGTAAAAAATGACTACTAAGTGTTCTGAAATAGTGATCCATTAATTAAAAAATGTAGTAATAAGTCCATTGAATGTTGATATTAATAATATATTCTAAAGAAAATAATCTTTTTTTCCAGAACAAAAGCAATTAAGGGGTGGTATTTTATGGGCAAAATTCTAAATGCCTGTTTTAATAGACAATATCTGGATTTGCCTTAACTTCTTTTGCATTGAGTCTGTAACATTGTGCATTGTGAAGCTTTTGGAAACCTCTCTTGTGCACTGGTGAGAGAATGAGGAAGGGACAAATAACGTCTTGGTATCATTGTGATAGGAGTTGTGAATTCAGACTTGTTTCTCAGGGTTCCTCTGAGGGTACCTAGACCACACTTGGAAGAATCACTATTCTGTGGCTTTAAATTTTTGTTCATGTTAGAGAAACTTTTAGTCTCTGTTCAACTTTTCAGTTTTGTTTTTGTATACCTTCTCATATCTGCTGTTACAGCTATAATGATATTACATAAATAATCAGTCACTAATAAATCTTACAGAGACCCAAGCGAAATGCCATGCATTCTCTGGGGTGACACTGAAATTCCACTTTTATGAGCACTTAGAATATACAGTAGCGCCAAAAAAATAGTCAGCATTTTTTATATAATAAATAATAAATGTACATAATATGTATGATTTTACATGTTTTGCTATTTTTTGAAACATTTATTATGTAATGATTCTTGTCATATCATTTTAAGAAACATTTTGGCTTCATCATTTGTTGGTCAATTCTGAAATAAATTGTCAGTGAAACGATGTATAATATTAATAGTTTAAACATCAGCTTTTATTTGTAAAACAGTGGGTCTCTTTGTATCTGGCCTTATAAGATGGTCATTTGTGTTTGACCAATGCAGGATTTTATTTTGCTATATGGCAAATATTTTACTATGTGGCATTGAGGGCATACAAGATGCTACCAAGCCCACTCATAAAACTGGACCTTTGAGGTTCCCAGACTTCACTGTCATCTGTATCATCCCATCACAGGTTTTGTGGCTTCTCTGTGATTTCCAGTTACAAGTGGCATCTATTATCTGCACAGAAACACTTGCTTGAACACTGTCCCACATTTCCTGCTATTGTTTGAAAGCCCAGGATACATCTTCCTTCTTTTATCTTCAAGCTTTTAGCCGAGTAGACTGGTATCTTCCATCTTGCAGGTAGTCAGCACATTTGTGGACTGAATGTGTATTTTATTTTAGTCTGAGTGTTGTCTTAATTGCTTCTTCAAGGCATGCATTTCCACATGTATTTCTTTTTTATTTTCCTTTTACTCTACCTGTTGGCTGCTTTACACAACAGAAGATTGATAAATCGGACTGGATTCTTTTCTAGTTAAAAGCTTGGGGAGTTATTTATTGTGGGTATTCCGGAATCTACTTGTTCATTCATTCTAGAAACATACATGGGGGGGGTTGACATACCAGAAACTATGTTTCCTGCTGGGGATCCAAAGTCACGCGCCACTTGTGGAGTGAGGAGGCAGTACTCCCTGGGGAATGCCAGGACCTCTGAGGAGCCCTCAGGGTGGACCTGACTTTTTAATCCACACTGTAGTTGGTTCGCAGACCAAAGAGAGGGAGAGCGTGGAGGTGCTGGTGAGGTTGGCACCACAAACATATTTGCAGTTTTCAAGTCAATGTTGTGTTCTTACAGTATTGTGCTGTTTATAATTATAAAATGGTATAATTTTAATATCCCTTATGTTACTTACTCCTCACAAGAGCCCCTGAGATAGAAATAGATGTGTCCTTGGCCCATTTTCTAAGTCAGTCTTTGAGAACACTGTCAGGCAGCCACCTTCAGAAGAGGGGCTGGAGTCTCGTTTTTCTGATGGCATCATTTCTTGCCAAACACTGTTCTTCTGTCCTTTCAGAAACTCATTTCACGTGTTCTTCCTTTGTGTGTGTGTGTGAGCATGTGCGCATATGAAAAGGAATGCTAACCAATGCCAGCCCTCACTCTGTTTAAAAATAGATACCTTTAAATACATTAAAAAAATAAATGTATATTCCCTGGGAATTAGTAAACATACCTAAAAGTAGAGGACATCATTTAGAATAGAGAAACATCTACAACAAAAATCCACTTCGAGGTGGCAGGGCATGTTTTTCTTTCAAGAAAAACAACAAGGAACCATAAGAGCCAGATACTGTATATAAGCATTGTTGGCACCTTTGTCTTTAGATCTACAGTGCAGCCAAGAGATGATAAATGTGACAGGTCTTTCATATTTGGAACTAGTAAAGAATAGGAGTTATTTCTCCACTGATATCCAGTAGCAATTTGGGCACCATTGGAAGGACTGATGCTAAAGTTGAAACTCCAATACTTTGGCCACCTCACGTGAAGAGTTGACTCATTGGAAAAGACTCTGATGCTGGGAGTTACTGGGGGCAGGAGGAGAAGGGGACGACAGAGGATGAGATGGCTGGATGGCATCACCAACTCGATGCTCATGAGTTTGGGTGAACTCCGGGAGTTGGTGATGGACAGGGAGGTCTGGCGTGCTGCAATTCATGGGGTCGCAAAGAGTCGGACACGACTGAACAATTGAACTGAACTGAAAGGAAAGGAATCCTTAACCCTTATCAAAAGTAAGTGCAAAGCGTGTATAGTGAGAACTTAATTGACCTTGCACCTGAGAATCTGCCATCAGAGTTCCAAGGCTTCAGTGCTGATGGAAAAACTGCATGTGATGTAATTAAAACAGGCCCTACTGTTTAGCACTGGTGTGACTTTTGGAGTTCTTAACTTTTCCATACTCATCCACATGCCTTATAAGTGAGTAATTAGTATTTGTTCTTTTTTTCCCTCCTCTCCTTCCCCTTCCCCTCCTTCCCCCTCCCTCTTCCTCCCCTCCCCCCACTTTTCTTTCCCCTCCTGGTTTATATCCTCTTCCCGCTCTTTTCCCCTCCCCCTCCCCTTTCTTTCCCCTCCTCCTCCTTCCCCCTCCCCCTTTCTACCCCCTTTACCTTCCTGCCTCCCTGAGTTTATTACCACGTGGCCATTGCTGCTACAATTTTCTCTAAAAGAATAGAACCAACTCCACAGTGCCATGAGGCTGCAATGTGAATGGGGTGACTTAGTCACATAAGCTGATAACTAAGGCCACAAATGAGGGGCTGAGAACAGAGAAATCAACCCGGTCCAGCTCAGGAAGTGTCAGCATTAACATGCTAAATTCTACTTTCCTATCAAAAAGGATCATTTGTAACTTATTGATACAGAAGCATCAGTCCTATGAACTTCAAGCGTTTGAGTAAAAAAGAGTAAATCTAATGATTTTAATTCACCCAGCTTGGATCTTGTTATGCAGTTGTCAGTGAGATTTGTAATGATATTTCTAGAGTGTCTGAATGACTCCAGTGGGTTTTCAAAGGTAACTTCCATTTTCCAATTTAATAAAAGTCTAGGATACAAAGGAGTGGGACATTTCAGAACTTTAGGAAAGATTGCTTAAGATAAATAAACCCTCATTATGTGCTTGTCATGGCCTAAGATTTGACCTAGCAATATCTTTGCTGGGTCAAACATTAAACTTGGCTGCAAGTAACATACAAGAAACTACGCAGGGAGTCATCCAAGCTTGTTCCTTCTTTTCATACTCAGCTAGGAAGTCACTACTTTTATCTCTATTTTCCCCATTCCTGTGAACTGTACCTATCAAAATATTGGACTGTTACAAGTTTTCTTCACAGAGGGAACTGAGGACCACATTTCTTTTTTCCCCAAATAAAGTTATCTTGAAATTATGCTACATTTTTATCTTTACAGTTGATCTTTGAACAGCATGAATTTGAACTATACAAGTACACTCATATATGGATTTTTTATTTCAAAGAATGCAGTTAGCCCTCCACATCTGTGGGTCCTGGTTCCTTAGCTGCAGTTGAATCTCTGGGTGTGGAGTCTGTAGATGTCGAGGCCTGGTTATGGCACTTGAGTATCCATGGATTTTGGTGTCTACAGCAGGTCCTGGATCCTTGCCTTCACAGATGTTGTAATTTTGCTGGGTGTGTATCTATTAGACAATGAAATGAAAAATATTTCTCTATCATGTTTGCTTATACCATCTATCACTAATGTATTAGACAGGGAAGAAATATCCATTAAATATTTTATAGAAATGCAGATTCTTCAAGAATACTATTCAAATTTAGTAGATATAACATTCCTATAAAAACACAAATAATGCATGTTATATCCAATCTTTTTTTTTCCCCCCTCTCACTGTTTCAGCACCATTTCTTGTTCTTTTGGTCATCCATGCTCATCTTCCCATTTCCATCTCTTTATTATTCTGGAAGCAAATCAGTATCTATAATATCCTGATAATAGATAATTCTGTATGGAATAGCTAAAGCAGCACAGTAAAAATAGAATGCAATAGAAATAGAATAGAATTCTAGTTAAAATATTGTTAACAGCTTTTTGTGTGTGTGTGTGTGCACAGCAAGTCACTTCAGTTCTGTCCAGCTCTTTGTGATCCTATGGACTGTAGCCTGCTAGGCTCCTGTGTCCATGGGATTCTCCAGGCAAGAATACTGGAGTGGGTGATTAACATTATTAAAAAAGAAATAAAAAGGAACAGATAAGATCAATTTCTGTATTTTTTTTAATTTAAATAATTTTCATTTTATATTGAAGTAAGTTAAATTATTATGTCTTATTTTCAGGTATGCGGCAAAGTGATTCAGTTATGCATATATGTATATGCACTCTTTTTTCAGATTATTTTCCTATATAAGTTATTACAGAATACTGAATAGAATTACCTGTGGCATACAGTGGGTCCTTTTTGGTTACCTGTTTTATGTATAGTAGTGTGTGTATGCTAATCTTTAGTATTTCAGCATACAGATTTAGTTTGTGTTCTCTTTTTAAAGAACTTGTCAGAATCTAAGTGTATTTTACACTTAGAGCACATTTCAGTTCAGTTTTAAATTTTCGTTGGAAATACTTGATCTATATTTAGAATGTGTAAAAAATTAGACTTGAAAGATTTGATGCACTTACTCATGTTCTTCCAAACCTACTTTTGCAAAGTTTCTTAAGAAAATCAAATATCAGTTCAAATTTTTACATATAAATCATTTAAAATGGAAATTTCAATTTTCAGGCACAGTAAACAAGTGGCCAAGAGTCACATGTGATTTAGAGGATTGAAAAAGGGGTAAAGAGCAACTTAATCTCTTAAGACAATGCAGAAAGAAAGAGAAAGCATGTGCCTGTACCTTAAAATTGAACTTGTAAATCTTTACCCCTAGTACCCTACCCGACTCTGGCCAGCTGTTGCTCTCTGGATTGTAAACTTTGGAGGCATGCCCTCCATTTACTTTCTCTTGACTCTTTCTCCCCAGGAATGCCTGGAGAAGCTGAACTAAACAGGACAGACAGTAGCATCTTGAGGCAGAGCAATCCAGAATAGAGCCCAGGTTCTGGCCATGGATGTCACAGCTTCTGACTGGGTTTCCTCTTAGAAAAATGAGGGACAGGAAATGGGAGAATGAGCTGGGAGGACCAAATTGGCTGGACCTGGTTTGGGAGAATTTGGGGTACTTTAGCTTTCTCTTGGGGTTTCCATGAGAAATGGTGCAGGAAATGGTGTGGTGACTTCCCAGAAGCACCTCAGAGGCCCCAGTTAATTCACAAACAATACCCTTAATGTGATCATTGCATGCTGCATTACAAAGCAAGGTGTGGCCCTACAAGCATGGGGGATCAGAATCCATTATGAAAGTGGAGTCGCCAGCTGGAGGTTCTCAGAAATAACTCTTGGTGTGGCTGAAGCACGAGTGAAGGTCAGAATGGGAGCAATTAGTGTCTAATGGAAAATTGACTAAAAGACACTATAGCCTCTCTAGCTCAGCCAACATGTCTTAAAAGAAAGAAAGAAATTCTCTGAATATCCACCATGCCAGTATTGCAGTAGGCAGTTTATTCCATTTTCAGATGCTATTAACTCTGAGGAAGATATTTCTTATGCTCTGTTAAATCACTTCCAATAATTTCTACTCACAGTGCTTTTGTGTCTACCCTGTTAGGAAAAGGTGAGACTAATGTTATGAAGAAGTCAAATATCTGGAACTGGCAGCTTTTCTGGATAAGGTTTTTCTGGTAGTGATGTATGGATGTGAGAGCTGGCAATAGAAAAGGCTGAGTGCTGAAGAATTGATACCTTTGAACTGTGGTGCTGGAGAAGACTCTTGAGAGTTCCTTGGACAGCAAGGAGATCAAACCAGTCAACCCTAAAGTAAATCAACCTTCAACATTCATTTGAAGGACCAATGCTGAAGCTCCAATAATTTGGCCACCTAATGCAAAAAGCCAACTCATTGGAAAAGACTCTGATGCTGGGAAGAATTGAAGGCACAAAGAGAAGGGGATAGCAGAGAATGAGATGATTAGATGGCATCATGGACTCAATGGACATGAGTTTGAGTAAACTCCGGGAGATGGTGAAGGGCAGGGAGCCTGGTGTGCTGCAGTTCAAGTGAAGTTGCTCAATCGTGTCCGACTCCTTGTGACCCCATGGACTGCAGCCTACCAGGCTCCTCTGTCCATGGGATTTTCCAGGCAAGAGTGCTGGAGTGGATTGCTATTTCCTTCTCCAGGGGATCTTCCTGACCCAGGGATCAAACTCGGGCCTCCCACATTGTAGGCAGACACTTTACCGTCTGAGCCACCAGGGGTGTCTTAGCCACTGAATAACAACAACTGGATAAGGTTTTGTCTGTTCTGTGGGGCCGAACAGATCTGGTAATTGTCCAAGTCTCTTGTGAAAATCAGACAGACTGAGTAGACCTAAGTAGTTGAGCTTTCACTCTTGGCAAGGCCAGCCCCAGAATCATCACATAGGCCAAGTTCAGGGCTGCAAGATGAGTTTGGAACACATAGAGGAAAATGCTATAGTATTTACATTGAAGCCTCCATTGCTTCAAGTTTGTGTACCACTGTCCCTTGGTGTCCAGGCACTGATTGCAGAACCTGCTGTGGATAACAAAATTCAGGGGTGTTGAAGTCCCTTGGTCTCCCCTCTATATCTGTGGGCTCCATATCCAGGGATTCAGCCAAGCTTGGAGTCTAAACATCATGCACAACCCATGGTTGGCTGAATCTGCAGATGTGGAACCCATAGATATGGAGAGACTACTTATTTAGATATTAAGTTCATTCCACATGGCATGGAGAAAGATGTGGAAGATGGTGAGGGGTTTCAGAGACCTCCCTGCCTTAAGTGGCCCTTCTGCTCTTCCTAACTGGCCTCTGACAGTATTACCTGAAGGGAATCTTCAGTAACTGTAGCACTATTGGAGACAGTGGTCAAACTACCACCAGGGTTCTGAGTCACACCTACCAGTCATGTCTATACCTTTAGTTCAGTTCAGTTTAGTCACTCAGTCATGTCCAGCTCTTTGCAACACCACAGAATGCAGCATGCCAGGCCTCCGTGTCCATCAAAAACTCCTAGAGTCCACCCAAACTCATGTCCATTGAGTCAGTATTGCCATCCAACCATCTCATCCTCTATTGTCCCCTTTCTTCCTGCCCTCAATCTTTCCCAGCATCAGGGTCTTCTCCAATGAGTCAGCTCTTCCCATCAGATGGCCAAAGTTTTGGAGTTTCAGCTTCTACATCAGTTCTTCCAATGAACACCCAGGACTGATCTCCTTTAGGATGGACTGGTTGGATCTCTTAGCAGTCCAAGGGACTATCAAGCATCTTCTCCAACACCACAGTTCTAAAGCATCAATTCTTCAGTGCTCAGCTTTCTTTATAATCCAACTCTCACATCCATACATGACTACTGGAAAAAACCATAGCCTTGACTAGATGGACCTTTGTTGGCAAAGTAATGTCTCTACTTTTTAATATGCTCTCTGCTGCTGCTGCTGGTAAGTCGCTTCAGTCGTGTCCGACTCTGTGCGACCCCATAGACGGCAGCCCGCCAGGCTCCCCCGTCCCTGGGATTCTCCAGGCGAGAACACTGGAGTGGGTTGCCATTTCCTTCTCCAATGCATGAAAGTGAAAAGTGAAGGTGAAGTCGCTCAGTCGTGTCTGACCCTCAGCGACCCCATGGACTGCAGCCTTCCAGACTCCTCCATCCATGGGATTTTCCAGGCCGGAGTACTGGAGTGGGTTCAGGTTGGTCATAACTTTCCTTCCAAGGAGTAAGTGTCTTTTAATTTCACGGCTGTCATCACCATCTGCAGTGATTTTGGAATCCCCAAAATAAAGTCTGCCACTGTTTCTGCTGTTTTCCCATCTATTTTCCATGAAGTAACAGGTCCAGATGCCATGATCTTAGTTTTCTAAATGTTGAGCTTTAAGCCAACTTTTTCACTCACCTCTTTCATCAAGAGCCTCTTTAGTTATTCTTCACTTTCTGCCATAAGGGTGGTGTCATCTGCATATCTGAGGTTATTGATATTTCTCCTAGCAATCTTGATTCCAACTTATGATTCCAGCCCAGCCTTTCTCATGATGTACTCTGCATATAAGCTAAATAAGCAAGGTGACAATATATAGCCTTGATGTACTCCTCTTCCTATTTGGAACCAGTCTGTTGTTCCATGTCCAGTTCTAACTGTTGCTTCCTGACCTGAATACAGGTTTCTCAAAAGGCAGATCAGGTGGTCTGGTATTCCCATCCCTTTCAGAAATTTCCACAGTTTATTGTGATCCATACAGTCAAAGGCTTTGGCATAGTCAATAAAGCAGAAATAGATGCTTTTCTGGAACTCTCTTGCTGTTTCGATGATCCAGGGGATATTGGCAATTTGGTCTCTGGTTCCTCTGCCTTTTCTAAAATCAGCTTGAACATCTGGAATTTCATGGTTCACATATTGCTGAAACCTGGCTTGGAGAATTTTGAGTGTTACATTTCTAGCTTGTGACATGAGTGCACTTGTGCAGTAGTTTGAGAATTCTTTTGCATTGCCTTTCTTTGGGATTGGAATGAAAACTGACCTTTTCCAGTCCTGTGGCCACTGCTGAGTTTTCCAAATTTGCTGGCATATTGAGTGCAACACTTTCATAGCATCATCTTTCCAGTTTTGAAATAGCTCAACTGGAATTCCATCACCTCCACTAGCTTTGTTTGTAGTGATGCTTTCTAAGGCATACTTGACTTCACATTCCAGGATGTCTGGCTCTAGGTGAGTGATCACACCATCTTGGTTATCTGGTTCATGAAGATCTTTTTGTACAGTTCTGTGTATTCTTGCCACCTCTTCTTAATATCTTCTTTTGCTAGGTCCCTACCAATTCTGTCCTTTATCGAGCCCATCATTGCATGAAATGTTCCTTTGGTGTCTCTAATTTTCTTGAAGAGAGCTCTAGTTTTTCCCATTCTATTGTTTTCCTCTATTTCTTTGCATTGTTCGCTGAGGAAGGCTTTCTTATCTCTCCTTGCTATTCTTTGAAACTCTGCATTCAAATTGGTATATCTTTCCTTTCCTCCTTTGCTTTTCACTTCCCTTTTTTCACAGGTATTTGTAAGGCCTCCCCAGACAGCCATTTTGCTTTTTTGCATTTCTTCTTCTTGGGGATGGTCTTGATCCCTGTCTCCTGTACTATGTCATGAACCTCCATCCATAGTTCATCAGGCACTCTGTCTATCAGATCTAGGCCCTTAAATCTATTTCTCACTTCCACTGTATAATCATAAGGGATTTGATTTAGGTCATACCTGAATGGTCTAGTGGTTTTCTCCACTTTCTTCAATTTCAGTCTGAATTTGGCAATACTGAGTTCATGATGTGAGCCAGTCGGCTCCTTGTCTTGTTTTTGCTGACTGTATAGAGCTTCTCCATCTTTGGCTACAAAGAATATAATCAATCTGATTTTGATGTCGAACACCTGGTGATGTCCATGTGTAGGGTCCTCTCTTGTGTTGTTGGAAGAAGGTGTTTGCTATGACCAGTACATTCTCTTGGCAAAACTCTATTAGCCATTGCTCTGCTTGATTATGTACTCCAAGGCCAAATGTGCCTGTTACTCCAGGTGTTTCTTGACTTCCTTCTTTTGCATTCCAGTCCCCTATAATGCAAAGGACATCTTTTTGGGGGTTAGTTCTAGAATGTCTTATAGGTCTTCATAGAACCGTTCAACTTCAGCTTCTTCAGAGTTACTGGCTGGGGCATAGACTTGGATTATCATGATATTAAATGGTTTGCCTTGGAAACATACAGAGATCATTCTGTCATTTTTGAGATTGCATCCAAGTACTGCATTTCGGACTCTCTTGTTGATATGATGGCTACTCCATTTTTTTCTGAGGGATTCCTGCCCACAGTAGTAGATGTAATGGTCATCTGAGTTAAATTTCCCCATTCCAGTCCATTTTAGTTCGCTGATTCCTAGAATGTTTACACCTGCCCTGTTGTAAATACAGGGAAATCACTTATCTAAACCAGCATTCTCCTAAGTTTCAGCAGCGTACATCTTGTCCTTAGCCATTCTGATGAAAACCTATCAGAAATTGGAGAAGCTAAGTGACCTCTAAGCCTCCTCCTCCATCCAGCAAATTATATGATCACCTGCTAGATGCTTCCATCTGGATGCAGTGATTGTACCCTCTTTTACCACCCCCCAATGACTTACTGAAATCCAAATTTCTAATCCACTGCAAAAGGAGATCCCATGAAGTCTTGAGTTTGCCACTGTCTACTCAGAGTTATAGACTGTGAAATGAAATACCAAGTTCACTGACAATTATTCGTAGCAAGTTCTCCCAGTTAGTGTTTGAAACTTAAATTTCAGGAGTATGGCTTTTCAGTTAATTTCACGAGAGAGCACCCCAACCCAAGGAAGACAGGAAAGAGGATGAGTATTTTTCTGCAACTCTACATGGATTTTTATGAATATGGAAACAGATGAGCAAAGCGATTTTAGCTCTACCATTTTTACACTTTTGGATGAATATGAAAATAAAACCCAGAATATCATGAGTATTATTTTTTTAAAACTTACCTATAAAGAATTTTGAGAGTTGAAGAAGTATGAATGTAATCTAACTTACTTGTAACCATTATCTTTGTCATTTCTGTACAGAATATAATCTAACTTACTTGTAAGCATTCTCTTTGGAATTTCTGTGATAAGTTTTAGTGAAATATAAATGTACAGATCAAAAACAAAAAAAATAAAACCAAGCCCATCATATACAGTGTAGGAGAACCACAGTGCTGTCTGGAATTCTCTTTCTGGTAATCAAAATCTAGAGCACTCTCAAGCCTGTGGGGTCCAGCTCACCTGTATCTTACGCTGTGGAGCTACCCTTGGCTCTAAAAAGGAGGAGGCTTGCCCCTTGCTGTGCTCAAATAGCGTGTTATATCAACTTTTAAAAATGTGTTACACATGTGTTAATCTTGTATATGTGTTTGTGACTGAGCATACATTGAGTAATAAACTCATTTCTGGTCTTCAAGGAAGTAATAATTTATTTGGGAATCCAGTGTATCAGGAAGTAAATGATTTAATCCATTAATATTACAAATTCTTAAGCTTATAATAGGGGGTGCTGTGATTGGGAAAAACAGGATGAGGGGAATCTACTTAGATAAACTGTTTTAGATGGACTCCTGGTTTCAAAAAGATGAAGTAAAACCTAGCCTTAGGGAATGCTAACTGGGAGAAAAGATGGTAGTGAGGCAAGAGAGAAAGTGGGGGGAATTTCTTACTGAGAAACCATAAGTAGTGTGACCAATGGGCTTTCCTGGTGGCTCAGATGATAAAGAATCTACCTGCAACGTAGGAGACTCAGGTTCTATCCTGGGGAAGGCAATGGCAACCCACTCCAGTACTCTTGCCTGGAAAATCCCAGAGACAGAGGAGCCTGGTGGCTGCTGTCTATGAGGTCACACAGAGTTGGACACGACTGGCGTGACTCAGCAGCAGCAGCAGTAGGTTCCATCCTTGGGTGGGGAAGATCCCCTTCTTGCCTGGAGAATTCCATGGACAGAGGAGCCTGAAAGGCTACAATCCATGGAGTCACAAAGAGTCAGACATGACTGGGTGACTAACCCTTTTCCACACTCTCAATGTGGCTATTAGGTTGATAGATTCTTTAACTCCTGCATTACTGGACCATAGGGATATTAGCATGAAGAGTAGCAACTTTACCTTTTGTTCATGCTGAATAATCTTCTATAATTTATTTAGATTTGATTTTAATCTATTGAAACCTCAGGGTATATTTTCATCTCAAGGAAGGACATTGGATTTACCTGTGCTTTACTTGCCTTACATGTTGAAAGACTTAGGGCGCTCTGTCTTTTTCTGGGCCATCCTCATGTTTGCAGAGAATCCCAAATCGCCTTATGGATGGTATCTTTTATTCTGAAGACTGAAGCTTTAATGCTTTTACCACCACTAATCACTGCTGTTACAGGGCATGGGGTGCTGCTGTTTGTGTCTGTGGGAGTGAGAACTGAAAGGCCAGATTTCTGACAACATGACACATGGAGTCAGCCCACGTGAATACCACTAGTGTCATACTCTTCTTGTCTTGTAGCAAGTTACATTTCCAGGAAAAACAGAATACTGTAATTCAGGTTTTCACTAGATTTTTGTATGATTTTAGACATTTAAAAATCCTAATAATGCTTGCAGTGAGCTATGCAGTGTTTTCCTTTTTTAAACAACTTGTGTGTCGATTTTATGAAAATCATTACTGCGTGGAACAGGATTGGACTCTTACAATAGTACTTGATATTCATCAAAACATGCAGTGTCATATATACTCCTGGGATGCAAATAAGCCACCTACTCAGTTCAAGTTGCGTGAACTATGCATTTTTAAAAAATTTTAACAGCTATTGAGTGTATATTTTTCATAGACACTTGAGGACTAGATTTTTTTACTGTGTACGTTTAACTTTGGCTTTGATAAGCAATTTGTTGAAGGACTGAGATGCCCTTTATGGTCTGTGGAGCAGTTCTTTAAGGATAGGTATTTGTGTATTGAATATGTTTTATTCTTAAAATGTATTCATACCAGTTTAGTTTGAACAAAGTATTGGCCCCTTTGGTGTTGAAAGACACCTGCACATTGAATGTGCTGTGAATATTTGGTATCAACTCTGAAAATAGTTTAGAACAAAGGAGTAAAGGGAATTAGAAATCAATATTTATTAAGCAGTTAGTATGCTCCAGTTATTCTTTAAGGAGAACCATCTAAGTATCCAACTGAATTGTCACAAATCTTTGAAATTGTATATTATGTCATGGGTGAGGAAATCACTGCTCTGGAGGATGAACTATTTAACCCATGATTATCCTGATAGGAAGGTAATCTCTGATGAACTCAATGTCTAAAGCAGGTCTTGCTTAAATACTTAAAGGACGTACAGTTTCCATTACCACCTTAGGCTAAAATTATGTCATTTAACATTATTTCATAGAATCTGATCATAATATGGCTATATCTCACAAAATGGATGTTTTCTCATATTAATTATTTCATGTAATAGAAACTTGGCTTCCCTGGTGGCTCAGACAGTGAAGAATCTGCCTGCACACAGGAGACTTGAGTTTTACCTCTCAGTCAGGAAAATCCCTTGGAGAAGGGAATGGCTACCCCCTCCCGTATTTTTGCCTGGAAAGTCCCATGGACAGAGGAACTGGAAGAGCTGCAGTGAATGGGGTTGCAGAGAGTTGGATGTGACTGAGTGACTAATACTTTCACTTTCAATAGAAACTTACAGGGTTTTTTTTTTTTTTTTTTGGTCTTTTTGTTTAATTTACTTAAAATAGTTTACTGGTTGGAGAAGCCCAAAGCATAATCTGAATTCCTGCATTCACAATGAAATGCAGGAAAAAGGGAGATCTGAATAATTAGTTTTCTCAGTCTTGGACTATATCTGATACACTGAATTTCACTTATCTTAGGTTTTCATTTTTCATAGTGAAAAGTGATAGAATGCTGAATTAATAACTCATGAAATTCATGTCTGTATGAAAATGTGACATTTTTATTCACCCTCAAGCTACTGTAAAGGAAGGAATTTTGTTATATCTTGCTGAAAATAACCAAAATAAATGTATTAATATTTCCTGAGTTGATCAACAAGAAATTTGTATAGATTTCTCCAAATGCAAAATTGTCTTTTTGGTACTGAGATACAAATGTGCAGAGACCCCCATGTAGGGGGAGTTTGAGGGGCTGGGGGCTGATCAGAGAAGAAGGTATAAATGTGAGAGGCTGTGATATACAGCAGGCTCTATAGGTTGATGTTCAAAGTAGCTTGCATGGGAGGGGTGTTCAGAGCATGTGAGCTTCTAGAGGTTTCCAGAAGTGTCTAGAAGACCACACCCTGAATGGGAGGAGGGCAGGGTGGGAGGGCTCATGTGGGAAAGGAGAATGGAAGAGGGCCTTACATGTTTAGGTGATGTCATGGAACAGTACAGGAGGGAGCCTCCAGGCCAGAGGACCCCAAAGGGCAGGCATGGCTCAGAGTCTGAATAAGTCATCTAGTATGGGGGCATACACAGCAGAAATTCTGGAAAGCCACATTCTGGAAAGCCACATTCTGGAAAGCCCAGATCAGGTGTTGGCATCTTGGCTTGTAGATGGTCCTCTTCTCACTGTTTCCTTGTATGACTTTTTTTCTCCGTGCGTCTGGGTTCTTACAAGATTGGATGCAGTCCTGAAGTTAAGTAAGTTTTACTTTATAGCTTCTCTAGATAACTATATCCAAATACAGTCACCCCATGAGGCCAGTCGGGGTGAGGGCTTAGCACAGGCATGTCTGAGGGACACAGCTTAGCTCATCTCAGGGACCAGGAGACTCAAGGCTCCATCTATCAATGGGAAGCCACTGCCAGGCGAGGATTTGCAAAGGTTCTAAATGGCCACACATGTGTGAGTTTGGGGTTATTTTTAAAATAATTGAATGTGTAAAAAAGGGAGTTTGCTACCAGTGGGGTTTTGAGCTAACAGTTTACTTCTTACCATGAAGACATACAGAGCCAACGTGGAGGCCATTTTTGCTCACATAGATGACACAGGTCTGACCCTGAGGTCAGTGGGACTGATGCTTCTTGCTCACACACCAAGGCAGGCATCCAAGACAGAATCAGTTCTCTGTCTTCTTTCTTCCATTACTGCTTGTTGTTGAAGTACCAACCACCCTGCCCCTTCAATACCCAGCTCAGATGTCCAGTTGAAAGCAAGTACGTCAAACTCAAATTTAACTGGGATTACTCTACCTCATTTTGAATAATGTCATGAAGTTTTTAATAAGAATGTGTATTTCATTTAGCTCACATTTCTAGATATTTCTTTACATCTGGATTAGATATTGCTGCTGCTCTAAAGCAGTTCATGACTTTCTCTGGCAAAGCGGCCACTGCCTTGGTGCAGTTGCCCCGTAGTCGTCTACATCATTCTGGACAGTGTTACGGCACCTGTCACCCGGTAGCATAGCTGTGCTTCATTACATATGCATCTCCCTAAATCTGTCCGTTGTGTTCCATCTAGGACTGTGGTCTCTGCATGAAATTCCATTTTCTAGAAGATAACCTAGTGAATGATAGGTGAACATCAAATATTACTGATCACTTAAATGAATAGAGTGAGGAAGAGGCTCCCAGAATGAGACACAGTAGCAAACTCTACACTGACAGGTGCATTTCTTTCCAGAGCTTTTGTGGTAAATCTTATAGACAAAGAATGGGATATACAACATCATTTGCTTCCTTAGTGTGGAGAGTAGTGGTTGAGATTACTTCTTTTTAAGAGTGGAGAACTACCATGAAAATGAAATGGACATTATTTCTGCCGAGGCTCCTTTAAAAAGCCCAAGTTTGGTTTATTGTGATGAAGGGTCAGCATTCTTATTACTGTTGAGAGTGAGCTTTGATTCTGGTCTGGCTGTTTCTGGGGAGGGAAGTAGTTTTCCTACTGGTGTAAGTTGAAAAATAAGAATAGCAGCTCCTACCAAGACATGAGTTGTACACTCACCAAAGAGTCTCCCAGTGAGTCTCTAGTTTCCACAATCATGTTTTGAAGAAGTTTCTAACATGATGTTTAATTTCTGTTTCTTTATTACATATCAGATACTGTATTTGGACAGTTGGGATCTCCCTTCTCATTAGACAGGACTAGTTTTACTATGTGAAAACTAGGAAAAACAAGAATTTTCAAGGTTGATTGAGTCAGATGCTCTCAGTAGCTAACTGTTGAGTTGGACTTTGCATCAGTTTTTCTGACTTGACTCCTACTTGTTGCCCATTATTAGTATTACTGTGATGATTCTTACTAAGTGAGCAGCAGTCCCAGATCGAGCTTGTCCAGGAACCAAAGGATCCTCATAGTTCATGTCTTCAGTATCTACACCATCAGGACAGACTAAAAGCAAAGACACAGAGGAGCACACTTGCTAAAAGTCAAATGTTATACAAAGTTATAGGCAGCTTATATTGCTGCTCAAACAAGTACTTTGGCAAGGCCTTTGTTGGGGAATTGCACTGTGTGTCCAGCCAGGGCACATTCACTTTGCTCTTGGACATCGGCTCTGATGATCACCATCCTTGCCTTTTCTGTGTGTGTCTCCCTCACTTGGGGGAGGTGGCAGACACCACACTGTATGGTAGGAATCCTGGTGGATTAGGCTGGCTACAAATCTCTAGACTGTCATTTTCTTCCTATAACTTTAGTTCTCCTCAAAAATCTACTGTTTAATATACTCCAGTCTCTTTCCAAAAATCTTCTCCTTTTCCTCTGCCTTAGTTTCCACTGACTTCTTCTGTCACAGAGCTCACTCTTCTCACACCGCTGAGTTTATGACTTCCCAGCCTGACACACTTAGCGACTGAACTCAACTGAGCCTGATAGCATCAAGGTGAAGGTGGGCTACATGCCCTGTGTCTTCCTTCTTGCTGACTCTCTACAGAATGGGAAGTTTAGAAGAGCTTAGGTGCTCAGTCGTGTCCAACTCTGCGACTCCATGAACCGCAGAACATCAGGCCTCCCTGTCCATCACTAACTTGCGGAGTCCACCCAAACCAATGTCCATTGAGTCGGTGATGCCATCCAGCCATCTCATCCTCTGTCACCCCTTCTCCTCCTGCCCTCAATCTTTCCCAGCATCAGGGTCTTTTCCAATGAGTCAGCTCTTTGCATCAGGTGGCCAAAGTATTGGAGTTTCAGCTTCAATATCAGTCCTTCCAATGAATACCCAGGACTGATCTTCTTTAGGATGGACTGGTTGGATCTCTTCGCAGTAAAAGGGACTCTCAAGAGTCTTCTCCAACACCACAGATAAAAAGCATCAATACTTCGGCACTCAGCTTTCTTTATACTCCAACTCTCACATCCATACATGACCACTGGAAAAAGCATAGCTTTGACTAGACGGACCTTTGTTGACAAAGTAATATCTCTGCTTTTTAATATGCTATCTAGGTTGGTCATAACTTTCCTTCCAAGGAGGAAGCGTCTTTTAATTTCATGGCTGCAATAACCATCTGCAGTGATTTTGGAGCCTAGAAAAATAGAGTCAGCTACTGTTTCCCCATCTATCTGACATAAAGTGATGGGACCAGATGCCATGATCTTAGTTTTCTGAATGCTGAGCTTTAAGCCATTTTTTTTTCACTCTCCTCTTTCACTTTCATCAAGAGGCTCTTTAGTTCTTCACATTCTGCCATAAGGGTGGTGTCATCTGCATATCTGAGGTGATTGATTGATATTTCTCCTAGCAATCTTGATTCCAGGTTGTGCTTCCTCCAGCCTAGCCTTTCTCATGATGTACTCTGCATATAAGTTAAATAAGCAGGGTGACAGTATACAGCCTTGATGGACTCCTTTTCCTATTTGGAACCAGTCTGTTGTTCCATGTCCAGTTCTAACTGTTGCTTCCTGACCTGCATACAGATTTCTCAAGAGGCAGGTCAGGTGCTCTGTATTCCCATCTCTTTCAGAATTTTCCACAGTTTATTGTGATCCACACAGTCAAAGGCTTTGGCATAGTCAATAAAGCAGAAATAGATGTTTTTCTGACTCTCCTGCTTTTTTGATGATCCAGCAGATATTGGTAATTTGATCTCTGGTTCCTCTGCCTTTTCTAAAACCAACTTGAACATCTCAAAGTTCACGGTTCACGTATTGCTGAAGCCTGGCTTGGGGAATTTTAAGCATCACTTTACTAGCGTGTGAGATGAATGCAATTGTGTGGAAGTTTGAGCATTTTTGGGTATTACCTTTCTTTGGGATTGTTCATAGTGATGCTTCCTAAGGCCCACTTGACTTCACATTCCAGGATGTCTGGCTCTAGGTGAGTGATCACACCATCATGATTATCTGAGTTGTGAATATCTTTTTTGTACAGTTTTTCTGAGTATTCCTGCCACCTCTTCTTAATATCTTCTCCTTCTGTTAGGTCTATACCATTTCTGTCCTTTGTTGAGCCCATCTTTGCATGAAGTGTTGCTTTGGTATCTCTAATTTTCTTGAAGAGATCTCTAGTCTTTCCCATTCTATTGTTTTCCTCTATTTCTTTGCATTGTTTGCTGAGGAAGGCTTTCGTATCTCTCCTTGCTATTCTTTGAAACTCTGCATTCAAATTGGTATATCTTTCCTTTCCTCCTTTGCTTTTTACTTCTCTTCTTTTCACAGGTATTTGTAAGGCCTCTTCAGACAGCCATTTTGCTTTTTTTCATTTCTTCTTCTTGGGGATGGTCTTGATCCCTGTCTCCTATACTATGTCATGAACCTCCATCCATAGTTCATCAGGCACTCTGTCTATCAGATCTAGGCCCTTAAATCTATTTCTCACTTCCACTGTATAATCATAAGGGATTTGATTTAGGTCATACCTGAATGGTCTGGTGGTTTTCTCCACTTTCTTCAATTTCAGTCTGAATTTGGCAATAAGGAGTTCATAATCTAAGCCACAGTCAGCTCCCAGTCTTATTTTTGCTGACTGTATAGAGCTTCTCCATCTTTGGCTGCAAAAAATATAATCAATCTGATTTCGGTGCTGGGCATCTGGTGATGTCCATGTGTAGAGTCTTCTCTTGTGTTGTTGGAAGAGGGTGTTTGCTATGACCAGTGTGTTCTCTTGGCAAAATTCTATTAGCCTTTGCCCTGCTTCATTCTGTACTCCAAGGCCAAATTTGCCTGTTACTCCAGGTGTTTCTTGACTTCCTTCTTTTGCATTCCAGTCCCCTATAATGAAAAGGACATCTTCTTTGGGTGTTGGTTCTAGAAGTTCTTGTAGGTCTTCATAGGACCATTCAACTTCAGCTTCTTCAGAGTTACTCGTCAGGGCATAGACTTGGATTACCGTGACTTTGAATGGTTCGCCTTGGAAACGTAAAGAGATCATTCTGTCATTTTTGAGACTGCATCCAAGTACTGCATTTCGGACTCTTTTGTTGACCATGATGGCTATTCCATTTTTTTCTAAGGGATTCCTGCCCACAGTAGTAGATGTAATGGTCATCTGAGTTAAATTCACCCATTCCAGTCTATCTAATTTCACTGATTCCTAGAATGTCAATGTTCACTCTTGTCATCTCCTGTGTGACCACTTCCAATTTGCCTTGATTCATGGACCTGACATTCCAGGTTCCTATGCAATATTGCTCTTATAGCATCAGACCTTGCTTCTATCACCTGTCCTATCCACAACTGGGTATTGTTTTTGCTTTGGCTTTATCCTTTCCTTATTTCTGGAGTTATTTCTCCACTGATTTCCAATAACATATTGGGCACCTGTCGGACCTGGGGAGTTCATCTTTCACTGTTCTATCTTTTTGCCTTTTCATACATTCATGGGGTTCTCAAGGCAAGAATACTGAAGTGGTTTGCCATTCCCTTCTCCAGTGGACCACATTCTGCCTGACCTCTCCACTATGACCCATCCATCTTGGGTGGCCCCACACAGCGTGGCTTAGTTTCATTAAGTTAGACAAGGTTGTGGTCCATGTGATCAGATTGGCCTGTTGTCTGTGATTGTGGTTTCAGTCTGCCCTCTGATGCCCTCTCTCAGTGCCTACCGTCTTACTTGGATTTCTCTTACCTTGGACTTGGGGTATCTCTTCATGGCTGCTCCAGCAAACCAGAATGGGAAGGACCATTGCTTATCCTGTGTAGCTGATTTATCAGAAACTGACGTGGGGTGGTTGGGGGGAAGAATACCCATGCTTGTCTGCATGTGTCTCCCAGCAATTCCACAGAGAAACTCACCCTTTCCCCACATTTGACGTTTAGAGTGTCCTGTGGGATTTACCCTCTGGGTGGCCTCAGGTTATTTATGTATTTTCTTCAAGAGAGATGCTACTGAAAGCTTTCAGAAACCTTTGCATTTTTTAAAGATAGTAAATGTTAATATTTTTAAATAGTTGACATATCTCGACTCACTGTTTTGACACAGCACTGAAACAATTTATGAATGTTTTACATCTTTACATTTAAATACATCTGATACCTCTTTGAAGCAGCTAAAAACTATTCCAGACCCAGTACCAGCTGTCATGGGAGTAGGATGAGGCTTTGGGGAGGCAGGACCTCTCCCAACCCCCGGATTCATTTATTGATAAAAGAAAAGATGGCATATCACTCACTTTCCTTGATCTTTTATGTATGGTAGAATCTACTTTCCAAATTTATAGGGTTTGGATGATTTTGTTGAAAAAAAATTACTGAATTAAATCTTAGAAGAAAAGTTCTATTTTATTGGCATTTAATTGGATTCTTTTGACTGTGGAGCATAACAAAAGACATGTTTAATTTTATTTCAAAATCATTAGCACTGGTATTTGAGCTAACTGGAAGTACCATCTTACACAATGTTAGAGCTTCTTTGAAGGCAAAACATTATATTGTCTTGATCTTTATTTCACCCCAGAGTGTGTAGCAAAGTGATGAAAAATAAATGTTTGCTAATGAACTGTGTTTAAGCCACATCACAGAGATGCTCAAAATGACACCTCTTAGGAACTGAAAAAAGAAAATTGTTGTATTTTTCACTGCTTCTTGATCTGCAGTTTCACTGTCTCCCCCTCTTCTCTAGGCAGTTTTCCATCTCCAGGTGTCCTTTTCATGGACACGGTTGCACAGTTCCTGGCTGGTGGCCGAGAGAAGTTCAGTTCTGTCTGCTGTGTCCTCACTCTTGTCAGGCTGGTGGGCATTCCCTGCTGCTTAGACAGTTTGCTCCTCTCTTTTATGTCATTCCAAACACCTCCCACTCACATTTCAAACATGTTCGACTAAAATTGTGGGTGGATAGACCCCTCCCCTCCTTATCAGAGAAAACTTTCATCATAAATGTATGCAGATACAAACTCTGTCTCACCCCAGAGCATGTTGACAACGGTCAAGATGCCTTTGGATAAATTGGTCAGCCTCCTAGCCTGAAAATGCATGTTCTCTCTCTTCTTCCCAGTGAATTTGTGCCCAGTTTCTGTCACTGTGCTAAACTATCTCCACTTCTATGAAATTTTCTGACGTATTTCAGTTGGAAATACTTTCGCCAGTGGCCCTCTACAGAAACCAGTGTTAAAATGTATAAGTCCATGGATTGTAATTAAATATTCATGCTTTCTCTGCCCACCTCTGAGCACTGTAATGCAATTCTTGAAAGTAAGAATCTCCTAAGATCCTTTGTCACCACTACCCAGAGTGAGGCCCAGTTTGTGGCATGGACGTTTACAGAACCAGTGAGTCTGAGTGTATGCTACACATACGGCACTTGTGTTTTCCGAAGGGGAGGACATATGGGAGCTCTAGGGTGGAGTCCATTAAACACCCATCTTTGAATGAAGTGTATGCTGAGCTAGAATTTGAAAGGAAATAGTTTTTTCCTTTTTTTCAGTAGAAAACAAATAAGACATTGGGACAACTTTTACATGGATCTCCACTAACAAGGGTTCCCTTGGTTAGTTAATAGACAAATAGCAAAGATTACTTTCTAAAAAAATGCAGAAGTTTGGAGTAATGTGAAAGTTTCATTTCAGTTCAGTCACTCAGTCGTGTCCAACACTTTGTGACCCCGTGGACTGCAGCACGCCAGACTTCCCTGTCCATCACCAAGTCCCGGAGCTTACTCAAACTCACGTCCATCACATCAGTGATGCCATCCAACCATCTTACCCTCTGCCATCCCCTTCTCCTCCTGCCTTCACTCTTTTGCAGCATCAGGGTCTTTTCAAATGAGTCAGTTCTTCCTAATCAGGTGGCCAAAGTATTGGAGTTTCAGCTTCAGCATCAGTCCTTCCACTGAACATTCAGGACTGATTTCCTTTATGAAGGACTGGTTGGATCTCCTTG
This sequence comes from Ovis aries, assembly GCF_016772045.2. Classification (NCBI taxonomy): domain Eukaryota; kingdom Metazoa; phylum Chordata; class Mammalia; order Artiodactyla; family Bovidae; genus Ovis; species Ovis aries. The sequence goes on along the minus strand of NC_056079.1, from coordinate 3,829,833 downwards.
CAGTCCAAGGGACTCTCAAGAGTCTTCTCCAACACCACTGTTCAAAAGCCTCAATTCTTTGATGCTCAACTTTCTTTGTAGTCCAACTCTCACATTCATACACGACTATTGAAAAAACCATAGCCTTGATTAGATGGACATTTGTTGGCAAAGGAATGTCTCTGCTGTTTAAAATGTTGTCTAGGTTGGTCATAGCTATTCTTCCTAGAAGTAAGTGTCTTTTAAGTTCATGGTTGCAATCACTGTCTGCAGTGATTTAGGAGCCCCGCAAAATAACGTCTGTCACTGTTTCCATTGTTTCCCCATCTATTCGCCATGAAGTGATGCGACCAGATGCCATGATCTTAGCTTTCTGAATGTTGAGCTTTAAGCCAACTTTTTCACTCTCCTCTTTCACTTTCATCAACAGGCTCTTTAGTTCTTTTTCACTTTCTGCCATAGGGTGGTGTCATCTGCATATCTGAGGATATTGATATTTCTCCCAGCAATCTTGATTCCAGCTTGTGCTTTATCCATCTGACATTTCACATGATGTAATCTGCATATAAGTTAAATAAGCAGAGAGACAATATACAGCTTTGATGTACTCCTTTCCCAATTTGGAACCAGTCTGTGTTTCCATGCCCAGTTCTAACTATTGCTTCCTGACCTGCATACAGATTTCTCAGGAGGCAGGTCAGATGGTCTGGTATTCCCATCTCTTTAAGAATTTCCCACAGTTTTTTGTGATTCACACAGTCAAAGGTTTTGGCATAGTTGATAAAGCAGATGTAGATGTTTTTCTGGAACTCTCTTGCTTTTTTGATGATCCATCAGATGCTGGAAATTTGATCTCTGGTTCCTCTGCCTTTTCTAAAACCATCTTGAACATCTGGAAATTCACCATTCACATACTGTTGAAGCCTGGATTGGAGAAATTAGAGCATTACTTTGCTAGCATTAAGATGAATGCAGTTGTGTGGTAGTTTGAACATTATTTGGCATTGCCTTTCTTTAGGATTGGAATGAAAACTGACCTTTTCCAGTCCAATGGCCACTCTGAGTTTCCCAAATTTGCTGGCATATTGAGTGCAGCACTTTCACAGCATCATCTTTTAGGATCTGAAATAGCTCAACTGGAATTCCATCACCTCCGCTAGCTTGGTTCATAGTGATGTTTTCTAAGGCCCACTTGACTTCACATTCCAGGATGTCTGGCTCTAGGTGAGTGATCACATCATCGTGGTTATCTGGGTCATGAAGATCTTTTTTGTACAGTTCTTCTGTGTAGTCTTGCCACCTCTTCTTAATATCTTCTGCTTCTGTTAGGTCCATACCATTTCTGTCCTTTATTGTGCCCATCTTTGCATGAAATGTTCCCTTGGTATCTCTAATTTTCTTGAATAGATCGCTAGTCTTTCCCATTCTGTTCTTTCCCTCTATTTCTTTGCATTGATCACTGAGGAAGACTTTCTTTTCTCTCCTTGGTATTCTTTGGAAGAATACAAATTACATTCAAATTGGTATATCTTTGCTTTTCTCCTTTTTTAGGAAATTTTTTTGAAGTATAAGATAAAAATGAATCACAGGACAAAAATAAATGCTGTTAAACATATGCTTATTTCCTAATTAAAATATAAGATTTTATGAAAATATCTTTGAAAGTTATTATTAGAAATTTTTTGATTGATTTAACTTTCTTTAGAATCAAAGGGTATTTCATCCTTTCTTTCCATATATTTTAGGAACAGAAGAACTACCTACCAGACAGAAGTTGAATGTCTCATTATTATTTATTTTATAGAGTTATCACTCTTATATATATTAGTCATCATTTCTTTCTTAATTAAAAAAGATCCATAGTTAAACTAAAAATTAAAGGTTGTCCTTTTAAAAGTGTTTATACTTATCTGTGTATAAGGTGGTAAAAGAATGCATTTTGAAGAAAAGTGATAAACTGACTGTATTCTTAGTGAAGGCTGGACTTTCTACAGGAACTGAAATTTCAGGGTCTTACCTAATAGAAGACAGTTTCTCTGTGCTGTAAGAGTCCTGGAAGGTGTTCAGGTCAGAGGAATATCAGTTTTCCATGTCCCACTCAGGTGTCTGCGCTCCTTCCCTCTAGTGCCCTGAACTTCATCTTCTGCAAGCAGACATGAGCAGGGAAGTAACGTAGCAGGTGGTGTCTGTTCTGAAATGTAGCACCATCACTTTTGCTCAATCCATTAAACAGGGCATCCTCTCATGGAAAAGGAGTGTGAACTGTAGTCTCAGTCATGATGAATGTTAGTAGGCAGCTAGTCATCTCCCCCAAATATCCTGTTAATCCCCAAAGCATGAATTCACTATTTTCCTAGAATGCTAGTTAGTTATGTAGCTGTGGCAGTAGCTTCAAATGCTAACAAAATACCGCAGTCCTGGCAACTTCTAGAAAGGCCAGTGTGATTATTAGTTTTTATTATTAAAACATGTTTATATTTCTTAATATGCCAGATGTTTAAAAATGTGTTTAGATTTTTTCTCAGAAATGTCAGTGTTACCTCTAGTTTTATGCTTCAGACTTTATTTTTTTCAGACAAGAAGCTGTTTATCTTGAACTTGTAACTCATAGATTGGTTTTAAAAAAATAAAAATAATGCTTAAAGTAAATAACTCAAAGCTTTAGAATTTTGTCCAAAGATTTCACTTAGCAGATGAGAAAATTAAAGCTTTAAGAGGTCGCACTGTAAAATAGTAAAACATGTACACCAAACTCTGGATTTTGGTTATGATAGAAAGAAACAAACTCCTCTCTTAAAAGCAGAGTTAAGTTATCAAGTGACAAATCCATTGTAATAATTTGTACACTTTATGAATATTAAGATTTTAGGGATCAAAAAATTAAATAAGTAAATAATTTGTAATAGCATATTAGGTCTGAGAGGAAATGCTCTTACAACTTATATAGATATTTTGTCTGTTTTAAAATTTGTATTGATTTCATTTACCTTATATTTATCTTTGCTTACCTTTTATTTACTTTATCTTAGAAGTTTACCCACAGCATTAGATTTAATGTTTAGTCAATAATATCGATTACTTATTTTAAGTTATTTTTGTCTCTCCATTGCCTTACTGATTTTTTGTTAGTTTTATTGTTTTTTAATGAAATCATAGAAAACTTTGTTCCACAAGTCAATGTCTCACCCATTTAACCAAACACAACTAAAGGATACAGAACAAGATAAAGCTTTTATCACTGAATCTGATTGAGATTTTTTTGTTTTGGTTTCAGCTTTTTTTTCTAGTTGTAGCAAGAACACTGATCATAAGATCTAATGTCTTCACAAATGTTTAAGTGTTCAATAGAGTATTGATGACCACAGGTGCGGTGGTTATGGACACACCTCTAGAACTTATACGTCCCGAATGGGAGCTTGATGCCCCTTGAGCGGCAGCTGTTTCCTCCTGCCCTCTGGTTTCTCATAACCACCGTTCTTCCCTCTGTTTTTCTGAGTCTGACTATTGTGGATAACTCATATAAGTGGAATTATGTGGTATTTGTCTTTCTGTGTCTGGTTTGTTTCCCTCAGGATGATGTCCTCCAGGTCTGTCCATGGTGTCTCATGTGGTCGAGTGTTCCTCCCTTTTAAGCTTGCTTAATGTTTCATCTCCTTCATTTATTAATCTGTCAATGAACTGTTTACATACCCTGGCTGCTGTGTAGAAGGTGCAGTGATTATGGAGGGAGAAATACCCCTTTCCAGCCCTGATTTCAGCTGCTTTGACCATATGCCCAGAGATGGGACTGCTGAATTGTACAGCAATACTGTTAGTAATGCTGTGAGGAGCCGCTGTGCTGTTTCCTGTAGTGGCCATGACTTTGGTTCAGTTCTGAAGTACAACCATCAAGGAGAAGGCAGATGCCTTGATAGATCAGTGATGCTACTAAAAACATCTGCGGTTGTTATTAATCACTGAATCGTGTCCTGCTCTTAGAGAAATACCTTAAAAAGCCACATGAAACCACTGATGGCAGTTGACATTCTTGCATTGCTTTATAATCCACAAGGCATGCAACACACCTCTCACATCTTCCCACTTGTCCCCTGACTTCTAGTGCCCACCCATTCTCCCCAGGATTAATGCATTGTGTTGGTTTAGCAAATAATAACGTGCTGCTACCTTTCTTAGAGTGATGATTGTTTCTCAAATTGGCTGCACTGGTAAGTTATTTTCAGTTTTATATTCTCATCACATATATACCCATTGTCAAGGTTATTTATTGGTTTTAATAGTGCTTCAGTTGTGACCTCTTGGGTTTTCTAAGGACACAATTATATACAAATAAGTATTTTTTCTCTTTCCAAGTTTATTTAGGAATATATTGGAAATATAAATTTATTTTCTTCTTATTAGCTGATAATTCCAGAAAAGTAGATACAAGTGTGCTTGCCTGGAGAATCCCAGGAACGGGGGAGCCTGGTGGGCTGCCATCTATGGGGTCGCACAGAGTTGGACACGACTGAAGCGATTTAGCAGCAACAGCAGTAGCAGTGTTATATCAGGCACAAAAATATTTTAGGTAGCAGCTTCTCAATATAGATTAGATAAATTTTAAATGGCGAGCTACAGAGTTCTTGCCTGGAGAATCCCATGGACCGAGGAGCCTGGTAGGACAGAGGAGCCCACAGTTCATAGGCTCGCACAGAGTTGGATATGACTGAGGCGACTTAGCACACAGCACAAATGTAAACATCAGTCCTTTACTTATTTTAAAATGCTAAGCAGCCTGCTGTAGCAGAGTACAATGACTGTAGGCACTGTCAATTTGCACAGAGCGAGAAGAATCACACATCGTAGAGAGACAATAAGAGACTATATACTGAAGGAATATTTAGTATAAGAGGGATGGTACGGGGAGGGAGGAGGGAGGGGGGTTCAGGATGGGGAACACGTGTATACCTGTGGCGGATTCATGTAGATGTATGGTAAAACCAATACAATATTGTAAAGTGATTAACCTCCAATTAAAATAAATAAATTTATATTTTTTAAAAAAGCAAAAAGACACAGATGTGTATGACGGAATTTTGGACTCAGGGAGAGGGAGAGGGTGGGATAATTTGGGAAAATGGGAATTCTAACATGTATACTATCACGTAAGAATTGAATCGCCAGTCTATGTCTGACGCAGGGTGCAGCATGCTTGGGGCTGGTGCATGGGGATGACCCAGAGAGATGTTGTGGGGAGGGAGGTGGGAGGGGGGTTCATGTTTGGGAACGCATGTAAGAATTAAAGATTTAAATATATATATATATATATATATATATATATATATAAATTAAAAAAAATAAAAAATAAAAAAGCCTAACAATTTTATGTAATTTGCTAAATACTAAATACACAATTCTTACCCATGTATCTTCCTTTGCTTTATAGACAATATGCATATCAATTCTCCTCTGCTATTATCATAACTTATGTCTAGCAACATATATGGAATAATTTGCATAACTGACAGTTAAATATCCACGTTCATGATTTCTGTGATGCTTATATTAACTAAGGCAGTGTCCCTTTGAAATCTCTCTTTCATCCTCTTTGGTGCCATTGTATTTTCTCAGCCTCTTTCACTTCCCCACCTCCAGTCTCTCTTCTCTCTCTCTCTCTCTCTCTCCTTTGATGTCCTCTGGGATTCATTCAGCCCGTGGGTATTTGCTTTCCTTGTTCTGTTCTCAGTACCCTAGAGAATTAGTCTTTGCCTCCTCAACAATCAAATCCACATCAGTGACTGAAACTCTAACCATTACCTTCCCATGCAATATTTTCCATTTTTCTCTTCACAGCTATATTTACTTGAAAATTCCAGTAAAATACTGTCTATAAAATTCAAACATTTCTTCCTTCTGTACCACCAGTGTATCTTATCTCTTTATTTTTCTGCTGTTCTTGTCAACATCCATATCTCCTTAGCTATTGTATCAGATTCATTTATCAAAAGTACTCACTTAAATTTGATTATAACACACCCTCTGGTAGGAGGTGATAAAGGAAATAGAGCTGTTAATCCCAAGCCTTTTCCCATGAAGTGTTTCTTTCTCCACTGCCTTCCTCCTTCTTGGTGCACATCCAGGACTGCAGGATTCATTCAGCACTCGCTGCCTCTGTGAAGCATTCTTTATAATTCACTGACCCGTAATCTGACTCTTCCTTTGAGGGCACACGGTGTTTGTTTCTTTAACTTGGTTTAAATCTCTCAACAGCAATACATCCATTTTTTATTCTGTTTCTGTCTCCATTAAAGTCATGTCCATAGAAGACTGTTATTAGATGTTTCTGTAACTGAGTGATAAGTTGGTAAAAAAAAAAATTCAAGTTATTTTTTTTTTTAACCTAAGGAAATATAGATCTACAGTCTGTATATAATGCTGAGCCATCTGATCTAAGTGTATTATTTTTATTTCTGGGGTTGAATGAATACCCTTAGCTATAACATTTCTACAACATTATAGAGATTCCCATTGGAACTGACACTGAAAAATCTGAGACTGAAGTGTTAGTTTGGTCAGTTTCCTCAGCTATGAAATGAAGGTTGAATCTGCCTCAAGGATTCTTTGAAGGGTTGGATTTAATGACTCAGGACTTAGAAAAGTGCCCAGAACAGTAAGATAGCAACTCAATAAACAATTTTCTTTATCCAAATAGAGTTTTAAAAAATGCAACTCCATTTTACAGCCACAATACTTCATATTTTGAATTTACTATTTTAAACTTGAATCATCTCTTTCCAAATGGCAATAAAGTTGGAATATTTCTCCACATTTCTTCCTCCTCAAATGAAATATGTATTAATAACTTAAACTTATACAGAACTATAGAATATATAGATGCGATATGCACAGCATATAAATTATACAAACATATATATATAAGTAAATAAATATACACATTCACATGTAAATAAACTAGAAATCAATCTGCCTTCCCACAAATAACGCTGAAAAACAAGTAGTTTTTACTTTTTGGTTCCAACAAGATCAGACCTGCCAAGTCTTACTGTGATGACCCCCGTGTCAGGCACACCAGGGGGAAGATGGAGGTGAGAGCAGCCCTCCTGTGATATCTTACTGTGCTCCCAAGGAGGAAATAAGTAGATCACTTCAGTCTGGGAATGCTGGAGTGGATGTATATCCAGGGTGTTGTGCAAATGCAGAGGCTGCTTCTAGGGAATACACTGAAGCCTGGGCTGGCAGGAGCCTTGCTGCCCTTGTCCTGTCACGTGAGCTGGCTGCCTACCCTTTGGTGAGCACTTTGCTCCCATCTTTTCTCCAAGAAACCTGAACCCTGTTCCAGGAGTGTGCGCGTGGGTGACTGTGAGCACAGTGCCCTCGGATGGCAACAGGATGCCCGCATGTTCCTCACATCAGCGCCGGGGAAGCAGAAATGCTTTTTCTGCCATTGATTCTGGAGAGCTGGGCCTGCCACCCATCTTCCTGCCGAGCCTCAGCCTTAAACACAGGTCCTGCATAACTGTCTGTAGGAGCTTTGTGCCAAAAAGAGCGCTGTGTGTTTGGTTTGCATCCTCTTTACATTCTGCCTTCTGTTTAATTGGGGTTTGATAATTGCCTCACTGGGGCGCGGGTTCCCTTCCTGGCCTTTTGCTTCACTGCCTGCGTGGAGAAAGGCTGCAGCCACCACCTCTGAAGCACCACGCAGCTTTCATCCTAGGTCCTCGAAAGAGGGACGGTACAGAGCAGGCTGGATGTGCGGATATGAATAGGAAAAGGAGCAGAAAGAGCTCTGACAGCTTGGAACACCTTTGAATACAATTGGGCCTGAAAAGATTATGCATAAATTGAAAAGCACTGAATATTCTCTACCCCCTCCCCTCAAATATTGCCAATAGCATTGACTGAGAACTTTTCTTCTTACAACACCAAGGCAGTAGCTATATAAATTGACTCAGCCAGGTTGTAGAAAATATATTGAGAATTTCTTGCTTTGGGTGTCAAAGTAGTTGTGGCATTCAAAGTCATGGTGAAACTTGACTTTGGAGGAAGGGAGCCCATGGGCTGGAGTTCAGGCAGTGGTGAAACACCTTATGCTCTGGAATATTTTGTAAGAAAAAAAAAAAAAGGTATTAGTCGCGAGCAACTCTTTGTGACCCCATACGTGTAGCCCACCAAGCTCCTCTGTCCATGGAATTCTCCAGGCACGAATACTGGAGTGGGTTGCCATTCCTTTTTCCAGGTGATCTTCCCCACCCAGGGATCAAACCTGCAGATTATTCACTGCTGAGCCATCAGGGAAGCACTACCCCCATGCTAAAAAGAAGTCATAAAAAGTTGAATTAAGTGTAAGAGACAGGCTACATGTTGCCCAGATTGCTGAGGTGTTGACTGCATCTAACAGCTCTTGTAAAAGCATTTGAGAAAAAAAAAAAAAAAGAGAGAGAGAGTTGTATTTTCTTTTTTTTCTCTTTTAAGAATGAGTTCTTTTCAGGCTTCCTCGCCTCCCTCTCCCATTCTAGCTTTGTAAGCTCTTAGTCGACTTCCTCCAGCTTCTGTGCCCCTGCTCTTTGATTTACAAAGGAAGCCTGGAAAAGATCTGTCCTGACATTGTCTACTTGGTGAACTCATTTTTGTAAATCTTGATTTCCCATCAAAAGTCCATGTTTCAGCTCGAAGGAATTGCTTTCAAAACGACTTGCAGCTTGGTGCACAGCAAGTAGCTACTGACTTCTCATCAGCCAGTAATGGAGGCAGAGGCTGTGTTCACTTTGTCAGAGGGACTGTGGAGGGGCTGGGACAGGTGGGGGCTGCCAGAGAGAGGAGGGACAGTGCTGGAGCGGAGAGGCCCTGGAGCGGAGAGGTCCCAGAGCAGAGAGGCCCTGCAGAGAGCTTCTGAAGCAGAGAGGCCCTGGAGCAGAGAGGTCCCAGAGCAGAGTGGTCCTCAGGGCACGGTCACAGTAGGGAGCCCCATGGGACAGTTAACCTGACCCTGAACAGGTCACTCGAGGAATTCCACCAAAATGAGATCCTGCATTTTGGGAGCTTGCCTTTGGTAGAACATCTTGGTTCGGTTTGTTTATCTCTGCCTGAGATGGCAGGTGTACCGGGCTCTCCAGGCTCTCACCTGGGTGGATCTCGTGTGGCTGACGCTCAGGAAGGTGCGGGCAGGAGAGAAGGAGCAGGACTGTCCATCTTCATCCCCTGCTGATACTTGGGTCCTACTTAGGCCACAGGCTCATGGGCTGCTGTTGTGTGCAGAGAGTTAAACCCAGGATATTTTTTCTTTTCTTTGCAAAAATGGAAATGATCTGGATGACTATAGAATTTTAAGTTCTCACTTCATGCTATAGCTTCAGAGAAACTGCAGCTCCACACAACTGGGCATTATTATTTTTCTCTTGCTGAAGTCTTGTAGCCAAAATGTGGTTGTCATTGTTTCAGTGGGAAAAATAACCATGCATATTTGGTTTTAAATATTGCTTAGGTTGCATCTACCTCATATATGAAAGGCCTGATACTCTGCACACTGGGGTGTTCAGAATGGTTGCTATCATCTTCTGCAGGACAGAACTCATGGACCCCTGGGGTGGGAAGGTGAGATAGAGACGAAAATGGAGGGAAATGAGATGAAAGTCAGCTTCTGTCATTGATCTTAATGTTTGCTGATGAAACAGACAAACTCTAAAGTCTCAGTCACTGTGAATTTGCCTTTGCTTGTTGCCTTCTCTGTGTAACATAAGGAAGAATGTTTCTGAACAGAAAAGATGGGGTTCAGATAAAATAGAAAATAGCGCATTTATAAAAAACAAAACAAAGCAGGCAGAATGGGTTTTCCAAGGAAACAGTTGAAAGTCTTAAAAGGTAATTTGGTGGAGAACTAATGTGTAAAGAATAGACTTGCCTCTCTTCCAAGGAAGGGGACTGACATTTTGGGGCTGAATAACCTGCTAGTGTTTTATTTGCATTCTTATCTCATTTTTCCCCCCAGGTTCCCATGTGATGTTTCATTACCTGCATCTTAGAACATCATTCATTAGCAAGCGTACATTGAGGTCCTATTAACTGTTTACATGATGCTAGATGGCCTGCCCCCCACCTTGGGTTCTTAATCCCACGTGCCTCTTGCAGTAAATAAGTGAATGAGTAAACAACTAACCAGACAAGTAGTATTAATTTCACAGGGCTGCCATAACAGAGTTCAAACTGGGTGGCTCAACATGATAGAAATCTATCCCCTCCCAGGCTGGAGGCTGGAAGTCTGAGCTCACAGGGTCAGCGAGGCCTGACTCCCCCTGATGCTTCAGAGGAGGGTCTTTCCTTCTCGGTCCCAGCAGCTGGCAGTGGCCGGCTGTCTTTCACATCCTTTGACCTATGGACCCATTGCTCCAGTTTCTGCCTCTCTTCACATGACTTTCTCCACTGTGTATGTCTCTGTGTCCTTATTTTTCTCAGAACATCAGTTATGGGGTCAAGGCTCACCCTCATGCAGCAGGGCCTCATGTTAATTACATCTGCAATGACCCTACTGCCATCTAAGATCACCGTGAAGCCCTGGTGGTTAGGACCTCAACATACTATTTTTGGCACGGAGACAGATTTCAGCCTACAGTGTACATGGATGCAAACGTACATAAATGGACACACATGTAGGCACACATAAATAAGTAACTCCTTATAAAACTAGAATCAAGGGACTCAACACAGGGCTAGGATAAATATAATACTTGAGGGCACCACTTTACGTCAGATGAGGAAGGGTGGTAGCAGGTGGACCCACAAACTGGGGAGAAATTTGTTCTCAGCACATGGCTGGTGTTCAGAGTCAATGCAGGCTTGGGACAATGCAGTTGATGTGTTTTTGTATATTTTATTGACTGTTCTACTTATCAGAGAGAAACCACTTTGTATTTATTTAATTTTTGTGACATCTAGCAATAATTTTTGAACTATTATTCTTTTTTTGGAATTCCCAGGAAACTTTCTTGGAATTTTGGATAGTGCTATGTATATATATATATATGTATATAAAACAGAAACACTAGTTCTCAGGGCATATATTGGTAGTGTTTGCACTTTTTTGGAAGCATGGACAATAGCAAGTTGAGTTTGTCTGCTTGCCCCCAAAGCTTTTCTGTCACACTGTTCATGATTTCTTCTCATGTTTTTTTTCTGTCTTCAGCATTTTCACCCTTTATTTTTTCAATTTTTATCCTGTTGGCTCTTAGTCTTAATCATGCATATATGTGTGTTTATTTATTGATTTTTTTTCCTTAGAGTTCTTGCTTAACAATGAGAATTTTGAGCTTTTCTGTCCTTACTTCAGGTAGAATTGCTACCTATTTCATCTTTCCTAAATTCACTCTGTTCTGTAGGTTGTTTTCCTTAAAATTATAAAAAAGATACATTCACGATAAAGAATAGGTAATCAACGGGACAATGTAGGCAGCCATTTTTGCATATTTTACTCAACTGATTAGGATTCAACAAATATACTTTTTTATATAGTAAGAATAGATAGCGATGCAACATAATGTGGATAAAGTAAAAACTTTCTTTCGTAACCTGCACAATCTGTGAAGTTTTACAGATGTGCGATATTTTTAAACCATAGCCCAGATCAGTCTCCAATCATGTTTGGTAGATAGGAATCATTTATTTTCATAAAATTTCGATAGGACCATCTTCAAATGAAAGTAGTAGCTGTGTTTTAACATAACATGCTCTACTTTAGGAACACTGGCTTGTGGGTATTAAAATATAAGCTATTCATTTTTCTGTCTTTCATTTCATTGGGCAGTTCATCATGGGTATGAAAACAGCTACTAACCTATGTGTTTGTGTATACGAAAGTGATTAGAGGTTACATTTTCCCTTTCTGTTAAATTTGCATTGGAATCTGCACTTTGTTGGGAAGTTACACTTGGTTCTTTAACCTTTCTGTTGCCATTGAGAATCCTGGCTTTAGAACCAGTATGGTTTCCCCTCCAGGGCTCCCTTCTCCTGCGTTGTGTGCTCCGCCTCTTCCGGATCTTGCATTCGGAAGCTTGACTTGCTGGACTAGCCCCGCGTGTGCCGTCCACATCCTTCCGCCTGCTCTCTGAGGTCTGCTTATCTGTACATGCTCAGGGCTTGGACTGACTCACTGGATGCAGACGAGTAGAATCAAGTGGACTTTTTCTTTTTAAGCTGTAAGAGTTCTTAAAAGTTCAGTTAAGTATGTCTATCATTTGCATTTCTTGGTCACTGCCTCTTCACGAGTCGAGACACGGCAGGAACTGAATATAAAACTTGTTCTATTCTGAGATAATGTTTAATGAATCCACCTGAGCTCTGTAAATGCCATCTTTGTGACCAAGTGAACTCTGTTATATTTAAGGGTATAATCACTGACTCGGTAAGGTGTTTGTATCACACTAGTGGACTAACAACTGTCCTTTAGATGAATCGTTAGTGGTGAATGTACATACAAACACACACAAAATCTGTCTCTTTGTCTCCTAGAATTTCTACAGGAACTATTATTTGTTAAAACAGGTTTAACCTCTCCTTATCCAGTATATCTTTGTGCATCAAATGTAAACATATAGCTGTTGCTGCTTTGAGCCAAGAAGTATTATCACTGTCTTAAAAATATCTAGCATCTTCTTATGGTGCCAAAATAGCTTCTTTTTCCTTAATACAGGTGACTCAGTGCGTTTCTCTAAGCACATGTACTAACCTCAGAACTGAAATATTTGATTTTGATCTCTTCCTTTTGGCCTTTATTCCCACACAACTTTGATCTTCAGATTGGAGTTGTGTGTTGAGCCTTAAGTAGACCAAAATCAATTTTTAATAAGAATCCTCGTGGTTTGTGACAGTTTCTTGTATTTAATTGATAGCATAGGCCCGTGTTAAATGAAAAGTGTATTTTTCAAGCATGTTCTCAATAACAAAGTGTGCATTAGTGCAGGAATTGGACCAAATCACTGTGTGCTCTGAATGAGGATTAAGAAGTCTATGGAGAAAGAGTCTCAGACTACATAGATATACGTGAATGGCACACTGTCTATCGCCAGTTATTGTGGGTCCGTGTGTGCTGTGTTATTCTCAGAAATTATGTTACTTCTCATTTGTCTTCTGCTCATGGTTAAAAATAATTCCAGAGCCAACACAGAGCTTAGTGGGTGTAATGAAATGAAAATAATCAATCTTCCTATTAAAAATAATTTTTTTTCTTCTTAAAAGAAGGTGGAAGTAAAACTTTGGAGAAATCACTGTAAGATGGTCAATATATAATTAATAGATTTGGGTAAAGAAAGACATTACATTATAATATGTAAATGTATCAAACCAACATGTGCACCTTAAACTTAGATATTGTTACGTGTCAATTATATTTCAGTCAAAAAAAGAGAAAGAATATTGACTTGATATAGCCTATGGACTCTAAGAGCATTTTTACTTAAAATATAAAATAAAACTCGAACTCACCTTCCTGTAATTTGCCTTTCTTTACAACGTCATGTAGTTGAAAACATACATGCAGCCTTCTTTCACTTACAAAAGACATTTAAGTTTTCCTCCGGGTCTTTTGGTGGCATGCCAGCTCATTTCTTGTTTCGGCTGAATAGCATTCCACTGTATGGATGTACAGGGGTTTATTCATCCATTCACCTACTGAAGAACATCTTGGTTGCTTCCAAGTTTTGACAGTTAAGAAAAGAGCTATGATAAATATTTCTTTGCAGATTTTGTGTGAACATAAGTTTCCCGTGATGTGGGTTATATACAGAGGAGTGCAGATGCCAGCTCATGCAGTAAGAGCGTGTTTAACTTTGTAAGAAACCGCCAGCTGTCTTCCCAGTGGCCGCACCATCTTGCATCCCACCAGCCATGAGTGAGAGTCCCTGTTGCTCCGTGTCCTCACCAGTGTTTGGAGTCGCAGCCGCTGTGGGTTTTCACCATGTGCTGTGACATCTCATTTGGTGATGACACATGATGCTGCGTGCCTTTTGACTTGCTTATTTGACGTCCATATATCTTCTTTAGTCAGGTGTCTGTTAAGATCATTTATTCTTTTCTTCTCAATTTTCATTTTGCTTGAAAAGCATTTTCCAGGTGACAAGCCATGAAATGTTAGAGCAGAGAGGTGAACTGAGCTAAATGGTTCCCCAGACAGAGTCTGTAACTATCTGACTTGTCCTTCTCAGGCGGTTTTGCTAATCTTACCACAGATGGGATCTAAGAATAACTGTGTTGTAAGTTTAAGGCTAAAGCTGGAAAAGGCCTTTCTGGGGACAGCCTGGACCGGTGGACCCAGGCTTGGCCCCTCGCAGACCGAGCCATGGTCTTCTGCTGTGGCTTCCTGGGAGCCCCCCTCCACCACTCTCTGCACCTGTCCCTCAGGGCCTCTGGCAGGCAGCCTCTCTGACCATGCAGACACACAGAATTGCGGCAGTTCCCTCGTGCCACTGCCGCTAGCACACTGAGAAAAACAAACTAGTCATCGTCAATCACAAACCAGCTCAGGGGTTTCCTCCTCCAGAAATCTTCTTTAACTACTCCTGTGATAAGCACCTCCAACTTAAGATTTTGCAGTGAAATTAAGCTCTGAGCATCATTTTGGAGAATGACAGACCATTTTGATGGGGATGAATGCCAGGTATATCTAGGTGTGTTTAAGTAAATAGTAATAACAATGACAAAAAATCAATTTTTTAATAGATTGAATTTTTGGAACATTTTCCCCAAAATCTTACAGCTATCTTCTTCTTCCTTTAAACAAGAGGTCTATTTCAGTAGGAAAAAAAGTAAGTAAGTAATTATTGATGGCATGTAAATTCTACATGAATTATTTGTTATTTTATCACAGGGGTGAAGGATCTGGGAGTCCTTTGCAAGAAAGGAGATTACAGACAGGAAGAATTGTAAACATAATTTATCCTTCCTGAGTGTACAAGAGGCAGGCTGTTGATGACTTCTGAGCTCTGCGTTTAATTTTTTTCTCTCACTTCCTTGAAGTATCCTTGACAAATAAAAGCTTTACATATTTAAGGTATAGGATATAATATTTGGAATATATATGTATTTTGACATGATTACCACAATCATTTAATAAACCTTGGCCTTACATAGTTCTGTCTGTTTCTCTTTATTTTGTGGTGGGAACACTTAGGATGAACCACCTTAGCAAATTTCAGGTATACAATACAGTCTTGCTAATTCCAGTCACTAATGTCAATATTAGATCCCCAGAACTGATCTTGTAACGGAAAGATTACAAGACCCTTAGGCCCATGTCTTCCCTTTTCCCCACCTCCAGGTCCCTGGTCGGTGCTCTGCTTCTCTGGGCTTGGCTGTTTTAGATTCCCCGTCCAGTGAGATCACGCAGTGCTTGTCTTCATGTGTCTGGCTTACTTCATTTAGCATAACGTCCTCTGGGTCCTTCCATGTTGTTTCAAGGTCAAAGTCCAAGGTCCCGGTCTAGACCCGGGACACTGATCAAGGCCCGCTGACCACCCTGCATACCGAGGGAGATTCTGCAGTACTCTGGTTTCCCTTTTGGAGGGGGCGGAAGGAACCACGCTGCTACAGCTTGGCGTGTGCTGTGGCATAGTCACTAAGGGCGTTGAATCTGCAGGTAAATTGTCTGGGTTCAGTTTCTGTCCCCACGTGATTTGTGTGTGAATTTGGACAAGTTGCTTAACATCTGCCCTCTGTAAAACAGGAACAGTAATACTCCCTCAAAGGATTGCTGTGAAGATTGAATATGTTGCTACTTACAAAGGCTTTAGACAGTACTTAGCATATTTGAAGCACTGCACTTGTGTTAACTACCTTTATGGTGGTATTAAGTAATGGTCTTCAGTAAGGAATTTCAGTTCACAGGGCTTCCTAGTTTTCATTTTATTTTCTTTCCCATTAGGACTTCCCAATATTAATGGTCTGACTTTATGATACATAAAAATAAAAGTTTTCTGGTTATACTCTCTCTTGCATAAGTTAATTTTTGTAAGTATATCAAGGACATGGATCTTTTTAGATAATTAAGGCAGTTAGACCGAGTATAGTTATTTTTATATCCTCTAAACAGGTACTCTAGGACAATTTAAAAAATTAATTACTGAAAGAATCAAAACAAACAGCATTTTGCCTTATTTCTATCTTAATTTAGATACATTCATCTTTATTGCATGTTGCTTAAAATAGTCCCTTATGTGATCTTCCTTGAGGCTAACATGACAAAAAAATCTCCAAATTAATTATAAAGGGAAATACATTAAAATTTCCATCAGAGGAGTTTCTTGTACGCTCCACACTCCAATGGAGAAGCTATTGAAACTAAAGACAAGGGAGCTATCCGCTCTGGGCATCTTTTTATGTGCTACTGTTTAGGACTCTCCCCATGTGACCAACTTTAGTTAAATTATGATTCCCTCTTCTTCACCAGGTTTATCTTGAATGCAATTTTATAAACTTGATGTGTAATTAATAACAATATCCAGGTAAAAATTTGGCTCACATCTTTTTCATCAGAGCAGAGGAAGTTTTCAGTGTCATTTGTCCCCCAGTTTCTTTGTACCAAGGGACTTGCTTTCTTCCATAAGTGCAATTTTCTTTCTGCTTCTCGCTTTGTATTTCATTGTCTCAATTTCTTAGGGTCTAAGCTACAGTTTCCTAATCTATAGTTCAGTTCAGT
Source organism: Ovis aries (assembly GCF_016772045.2). Taxonomy (NCBI): domain Eukaryota; kingdom Metazoa; phylum Chordata; class Mammalia; order Artiodactyla; family Bovidae; genus Ovis; species Ovis aries. The sequence goes on along the minus strand of NC_056079.1, from coordinate 3,813,179 downwards.
CACTCAGTCGTGTCCGACTCTTTGCAACCCCATGAATTGCAGCACGCCAGGCCTCCCTGTCCATCACCAACTCCCAGAGTTCATTCAAACTCATGTTCTTCGAGTCAGTGGTGTCATCCAGCCATCTCATCCTCTGTCATCCCCTTCTCCTCCTGCCCCTAATCCCTCCTAGCATCAGGGTCTTTTCCAATGAGTCAACTCTTCACATGAGATGGCCTAAGTATTGGAGTTTCAGCTCTAGCATCAGTCCTTCCAATGAACACCCAGGGCTGATTTCCTTCAGAATGGACTGGTTGGATCTCCTTGCAGTCCAAGGGACTCTCAAGAGTCTTCTCCAACACCACAGTTCAAAAGCATCAGTTCTTCAGTGCTCAGCTTTCTTCACAGTCCAGCTCTCACATCCATACATGACCACTAGAAAAACCATAGCCTTGACTAGACGGACCTTTGTTGGCAAAGTAACATCTCTGCTTTTGAATATGCTATCTAGGTTGGTCATAACTTTCCTTCCAAGGAGTAAGCGTCTCTTAATTTCATGGCTGCAGTCACCATCTGCAGTGATTTTGGAGCCCCCAAAAATAAAGTCTGACACTGTTTCCACTGTTTCCCCATCTATTTCCCATGAAGTGATTACTTCACAAATTTTAGAGCACTGAATTGTATGTATACTAACAAAATCCTGGGAAGAATGATTATGTATGTTGGTAAGCTCTTATTATGCTTATTTCAAAAAAATAATATTGAACAGATTCAACAAGAAAATCATAGTTTTTTAATCCAACATCAATATGAAAGAAGAAAAGTTTAAAATATGTGATCATATATAATTATAGAATAATGAGGAACAATTTTTTTATTATTCCTGGAAATTAAGAAGGAGATTTGTAGACCTTGAAGATGAAACCTAGAAGAACAATAGCAAAATACTAATCTTTTTTATTGTGAAATTAAAACCTGTGGACCCATATTTCTGTGTCTGAAAGTAACATGTGTATGAGAGAAAATAATAATGTAATTACTTGGCCAAATCAGAATGATTGGAAACAATTGCTATATCCTAAGAGGAAATTTAGAAGCAGATCTTCCAATATGTCAGTAGCAGAATGATGAACTTTGTGACTACCAAACCAAACTGGGAAAAAATTTTTACCTAATTAGTTGACTGGACCCACCCCTGAGTCCTAGTGCAGGCCAAGACCTCCTCTGTCTGCCAGAAAGGTTCTTTTTCCGACTGGATTTGTGAATGGATGACATGGATGCTGAGAGTGAATAGCACAAGTTTTATTTGGTGGTGAAAAATGAAGAAGCAGGAACCTAGTTTGCAAGTCAAGTTCTCAACTAGTTGTGGTGGAGACACTAGACACAGGAGGGTCCAGTGACTCAGCTCTCCTTCTCAGTCCCTGACTGGCCTTTTCTAGTGGCTGGCACGGCAGTAGGCTTGGCGCTGGTGGGTGTGTCATTTAGCTAAGGTGTTACAGTGTGCCTATGATGAGGCTCAAGGTCTAGTGGGAGCTGAACCCTTGGCCATCTTTTGCCGACGTGATTCTGACCAGTTGTTATTTATTTTTTTCTATTTGCAGCTTCCTCCTGAAACTTATTTAAGAGCAATTGGTTTCCATTCAAGGGAGAGGCAGAGTTATGATTCTGGGGTAACGGTCTTAGTGACAGAAGTTCCTGGCAGGGCAGAAGTCAATTCCTTATTTTCTGGTCAGACTGGAATGTCACCACCATGAGGGTTTTAACCTCTGCCTGTATTTGGCCAGCTTTCGGAGTTTGTTTCCTCTTTTACCAGCATTAGATGTGTGAGGGAGCATGTGTGTGCATCTGAGAGGGCGTCTCCAGGGTTGTAAACATAAAGGAAAAACATCAAACATCTCAGGGCTAGGATTATGTCTGATTTTGTAAACTGCTAACTTACTACCCCCCTGAATGTCATCAACCTAATTAATCTGTGTTGTACTACACTGCAGGAGATCAAACCTGGAATGATAAAAAATTGTAAATTTTCCAGTTTAACCATCCAAGGAGAAGAGAGGCAGGTATACAAGAGTCATCTGACTATAAGACTATAAGCAATCTATTAACTGATTATTGATACTAATCAATAATCAGGAATAATTAGGGATGGATGAGCCATGATATTAGCCCAGCCAGGAAACATGTTTGAAGTGTTAAAATTTTTTTCAACTTAGTACAATTTGAAGATCTAATTGGCTTTGTTAAATGAGTCATGAATTGGGTGGTGTCATTTCTAGCAAATAGGAGTTCTGAGAAGCTGTTTAAAATGTATGAGTTTTTAAAAGCAAAGAGGGCCTGAAGGAACATGGTAGCGAGAAACATAAGCCGCCCCCACCCCACCCCCAACAAAAGGAAGTACTTCCAACGTGAGAAGCAAATGTATCAGATGACATGCAGGACAGTTTTTTGCTTGGATAAATGATCATTTCAGATTATTTTCTTTTTTATTCTATTACAAATTGCCCAGAAAATATCTTTGACATTTTCTGATTTTTTGGAAAACTTTTAAAGGATGCAGTCATATTATTGAAAATTTAAATGATAAAGCAATTATATTTTTGTCCCCAAGGTTATCTCTTAGAACTGTTTGAACTAATGCTGTCATTTTGGTTATGTTTCAACACATGAATGTGGGGGGACACAGATATTCAGTCTATGTGTGTGTGTGTGTGTGTGTGTGTGTGTGTGTGTGTGTGTATTTATAGTCAGTATCTGAATTAAAGGAGAAACAGAAAAAATGTTTTGTTCTTAAAGTTTTCAGAAGTCAGTGCAGGAGAGAATCAAAGGTGGTTAAAATGCAGACTCCTGGGTGCAGTCTCTAAGGAGACCCTGACTCAGGGAGCAGTGCTTGGCCTCAAGACGTTTACAGACATTTAACACATGACCCAGGGGCAGCAGCCGGAGTGTGAGCAAACCCCAAACGCCCCATTGTTTCAATCGGCCTTAAGAAACACTGGCTCAGTCCTTAAAGAATCTGCCTGCAATGCAGGAGACCTGGGTTCGATTCCTGGGTCTGGAAGATCTCCTGGAGAAGGAAATGGCAATCTATTCCAGTATTCTTGCCTGGAAAATCCCTGGAGCCTGGTGGGCTACAGTCCATGGGGTCGCAAGAGTTGAGCACAGCTTAGTGATGATTGGCAGTATTAGTAAGAAACACTGCTTAATGTTAGTATTATTAAAAGTCACCAGACTCTTTTTTGCAGCACACAACCTAGTATGTTATGAAACTACATATACATATAAAGTTGAGGCTGTGTTGGGTTGTCTCAAGAAACAGATGCATACCAAGGCCCATTGTTGAGGTAGCCACAGGCAGGAAGAACAGGTCTGCATGGGAAACCCCAGGACATCTGTCTGCCCAGCACTCTGGGATTCACAATGCAAAGCTGAGCCTCTGGGTACTAGAACCTGGGGCTTCTATGTGCAGCAACAGGCAAAGCGAAGGAGACAAGGTCCCTATAGGCTGAGCGCCTCGGTGTCTCATGAATCTCCACGGGCCCCTGCTTCCTGATCGGAGCAAAGGTGATGCTTGCAATATCCTGGAGATAAGGATGTCAGAGTGCTTTACAAACTTCAATTAAGGCTCAACAATTCTAGTGAGGAAAGTAATTTTCTCAGAGAACAGGTGAACCAAACGCGCCAAGGGGCAGAAGCACAGAGGTTAAGTGATTTGTGCAAATTCATTCTGGGGGTGAGTGGGGGCAGCCACGATAGACTGTAAGTCCTGCTTTTTCTTAGAAAGTAATTTCCTTCTTGCATTTTTTATGAGATAACAATACACTGTCTTAGTATTAGGAAAAGAGGGGAAATCAGATTCACGGTGAAACAGCACGCGCTGCGGTGCCTTTTCCCCTGTCAGTGTTCATCTGTGTTTGTCCTCTTGAACTGCATGATGAAAACTTCTTCCGGGTAGAACTGGGTGTGAGTAATGTTACCTTTATCCATTTTCCATTTGTTTAATCCTGCTTACTTTGTTATTGTTGTTCATTCACTAAGTTGTGTCCACCTGTTTGTCATCCATGGACTGCAGCGCACCAGGCTTCCCTGTCCTTCGCTGCCTCCCAGGGTTTGCTCAAAATCATGCCCATTGAGTCAGTGATGCTATCCAACCGTCTCATCCTCTGTCACCCTCTTCTCCTTTTGCCTTCAGTCTTTCCCAGAATCAGGGTCTTTTCTAATGAGTTGGCTCTTCACATCAGATGGCCAAAGTATTGGAGCTTCAGCATCAGTCCTTCCAATGAATACACAAGGTTGATTTCCTTTATGATTGACTGGTTTGATATCCTTGAAGTCCAAGGGACTCTTGAGTCTTCTCCAGAACCACAACTTGAAAGCGTTGATTTGTCTGTATTCAGCCTCCTTCATGGTCCAGTTCTCACATCCATACTGACTACTGGAAAAACCATAGCTTCGGCTATATGGACCTCTGTCAGCAAAGTGATGTCTCTGCTTTTTAATGTGCTGTATAGATTTGTCATAGCTTTTCTTCCAAGGAACAAACATCTTTTAATTTCATGGCTGCAGTTAACATACTCAGTGACTTTGGAGCCCAGCAAAATAAAATCTGTCACTATTTCCATTATTTCCCCATCTATATGCCATGAAGTGATGGGACCGGATACCATGATCCTTAGTTATTTGAATGTTTAGTTTTAAGTCAGCATTTTTACTCTCCTCTTTCACCCCCATCAAGGGACTCTTTAGTTCCTCTTTGCCTTCTGCCATTAGAATGGTATCATCTGTATATCTGCGGTTATTGATATTTCTTCCAACAACCTCGATTCCAGCCTGTGCTTCATCCAGTCCAGAGTTTTGTATGTTGTCCTCTGCATATAAATTAAATAAGCAGGGTGACAACATGCAGCTGTGATGTACTCCTTTCCCAAATTGGAACCAGTCCATTGGTCCATGTCCAGTTCTAACTGTTGCTTCTTGACCTGCATATGGGTTTCTTAGAGATAAATAAGGTGGTCTGGTATTCCTATATCTTTAAGAATTTTCCACAGTTTTTTGTGATCCACACAGTCAAAGGTTTTAGTTTAGTCAATGAAGCAGAAGTAGATTTTTTTCTGCAATTAACACATATCTGGATAAATTACAGATGTATGTTATAACTTGCCTTTTGTACTTATTTTATTGCTACTGTTTGGAGAAGGTGGCAACAGATGATGTGATGGTTGGACGGCATCATTGACTCAGTGGACGTGCATTTGAGCCTACTCTGGGAGATAGTGAAGGACAGGGAAGCCTGGTGTAGTCCATGGGATCACAGAGAGTCGGACAGGACTGACCGACTGAACAACAATTTATGAGATGCTTGTACAATGACTTATTGAATTTTGTTGAATTTTTGAAAATTAGAAATATCACCTTGTCACAGTAGTTTTTTTTTTTTTCGTTTGTTAGATGAAGAGCAAAATTAGCCTCACCATAAACTCAAATTCCAAATACATTTTTAAAATGTTCCTTGTTAATAGTGCATGTCACATCTCCCAAAGGAAGCATTCCATGCGAGTAAGATGGGAAACACTTTGGAATGATAAGATTGCTTACCTGGAGTGGTGACATACAGGTGCCATCTGGAGGCATCTGTGCCCTGGGATCTGCCTCCTCTTCCATTGCCTAGGTTAGTACCTTGGACAGAGCACCCCTCCAGTCCAGGAGCCGTTCTTCTTGATGTATATGGTGATGTCAAGTTCACAAGATGATTAGGCTTAAATGCAGCAGAACATTTCTAAGAAAATTCTAAATGAGTGTTTGATATTTCTTATGTATGCAATTTTGAAAAAAATGTCAGATAAATTGTAATTTATTGACAGAAGATAAGCACATTTCTATTAAACTGAGGATAAGAAAAGTTAGTGAATTACTTCATGTTGAACAGTTGCTAATTGCCAGAAATTAGATTTTCTTTTGCCCTGCTTTTAAGTCCAGCAATAATTTCAAGACTGTATATGATGTTGGAGTGTCCAAAGTATGTTGATATTAGTCTCCAAAGAACATTCAGATTTTTTTCGGTGACCTTAGCACCTGTTACATCATATATCTGTGTCTTTCAGTTAGTTTGTGCATTTTCAGTAGGATCAGCTTTTCCAATAGTGCTTTATCCTGCTTAATGACCACATGAAATTAACTTCGTTAGAAAGTTAAGCAGTTCATTCTTTGACAGCATATTCTCTGTCAGTTATATTTTTCTGCTTCATTGATAAAGCTATTTTTCTGTCATCAATATTGGTAAATAAAACAGAAGGCAGTCCATTGGATTTCTTCTTTGATTTATACATATGCTTTCTCATATCTTTTGAGGGAAAAACTAATGCAAGAAGTATCGATTCAGTTTTTCATCTAGAGGAATTTGTAACTTACTTAGAGCATATTATTTACCTTTACAATGCGTTTCAGTATTTTGTACTTGTGTTTCAAATCTTACTGTTTCTCACAGCTTAGTAGATGTAAAAATATGATGTGATAGGGAGGCAATTCATATTGACTTGAGTTGCTTTTTACTACTTTGAAATTTAGGAGGAAATTGAAAAATAAGCATTTACAAGGAAGCTTCTCAGTATTAGAATTGATTTCTTTTTTTTTTTTTTTTTGGAGAGTGGAAAAATACAAAAAGAGAAAGATATTTTCCACCTATACTAGATTATAGGCACTATAGGCTTGTGAATGTAAACACTCTTGTGAACAGGTTTTATGGCAGATGGAGGGGGACACTCAGTGAACTCCCTCTTAGAAAGGCACTATTTCCATTCATGAGGACTCCACCCTCATGACCTAATCACATTCCAAAGGCCCTGCCTCTTAGCATCATCACTTTAGGGGGTTAGGCTTTTTAACATATGAATTTTGAGGAGACACACGTATTTCAGTCTTAACATTTGCATTTCATTTCTATCAAGTAACACAGTTAAACTGGCCCCTTAAGTGTTTGGCTAAACATTTGTAATATAGTTCATATTAACCAAACATCCAGCCTTAAAACATCTCATGTTAGTATAGAACTCTAGGAAGTGAGAAATGTGGGAGACAATGTTTTTAGAGAAATCTTTATTTAGATAAATGTTGCTTCATTATGCCCTTTGGAGGCACACCTCTGTGTGTCTTCTAATATACAACAACCTCTCTGCAACACCTTCCTGAGCAGAGAAATCACTTTAATTAGGAACTTTGCATTTTGCAATTTAAAATGTGATATAATTGAAAATTGGGGTCATAAAGCCGCCCATGTAAATTCCAGGTTATTCACATAGTTAATAAACATTTGAAAAGTGATATTGGTCAGAGAGAGCCACAGCTTGCCAGTGGTGAAAGTGATAAAACTGAATTTTATCTAGGAACTGTTGCAATAGGGGAATAGAGACCTCAGCATAGAATGGGATTCACTCTGAACAGTGTGGACAAAGTGGGAAGGGTCCCAGCCAGACTGCAGGAGCTTAGTGGGTAGAAAATTATTAGAGAAGATGAAGATGTCAGGGGTTGAGGAGGCTCCTGGTTGTCAACTTGACAGGATTCTTGCTGAAGGCAGGACAGGGAGGTCAGATACCAGGGTGGGGATCTTCCTAAACTGACTTAGCAGTACTCTCGCTAAAATAGGAGATGCATACATAGCTGGCAGGGATGGGCATCAAGTGGAGGTCTGGGAGCATGGGGATACATGCTGGAGTTGGCACAGGACAGACTTTATGTCCCTGGCAACCCCAGTTTCTTGATTTTCAGTGTTTTCAGCACAGTCTTCGCAGTCTGATCTCAGCGTGGCCAGTGACTGACTGGAAAGCCCCAGCTTTCCTGCATGGGTTCCTCCCCTTTCAACACCCACTGATCACAGACTCTCTCCCTCCACACAACAGCTGCATGTTTGTTTGAACACAGATGGTGTTTCCTCAAGCTCCCCAGCCTTCCTCCAATTATTAGGATGAGTATCTCTAGTTCCTTCAACTGGCTCATGTCTTGGATTGGTCCCTCCCTGCACCATGATGACAGCCTCTTTGTAAATGGGCATCATTATGAAATGCTGTTCAACGATTCTCATTCTTAAGGAACTGGGCAACCACACAACCATCCATCCGATCATCCAGACGTATTTCCCGCCGCGTGCACACATATCTGGGATATGTCACTTGCCGGTCATCTGTGTGTAGTTCTCTGATGGTCGACCTGCTTAGAAACCTTCCCCAAATAGTAAAATGAAGGCTTATCTGAAAATTTTTAAGAACATAGTTCATTTTAGTGATTACCATTTCTTCTGACTTTTGCTAGAATGGTTGACTTTTTGGTAAATGTGGTGTTCTTGATTTTCTTCAGTAGGGTACAACTTCTGTGAGCTGGAGAAAAACAAGACTGTTTCCAAGGCTCTCTTTCACTCATTTCCCGTTGGAAGTAAGTTAGATAAGGCCTAGTGTGGGATCAGTTATCATAAATGATCATTTGAAAATAATGTAATCATGTATTTCATACCAACATAAAATGAATATGTCAACAATCTTAACTGATTAGTTAACAAGGAAATTAATAAGATGTTGCAGATTGTTCAAAAGAAAATTCAAAGAACCACCCACATATAAGCAGGATGTAATGCTGAAATACATTACAAACAGGAACGAAACTGGCTTATTGGGAGAGGAGGAGGGGAATATTGGACAAAATCCTTTCCATGTTTGTGGAATAGGATTATTACAATTGCTGTGAGCTATCTACAATTTACAGAGATTAGAACTGCTTAAGATAATGAAAGGATTTAGTATGGAGACAACATAAATTTTGACAGGCTAGTAGTGTGTGTTTAGACAACCATGGAAGGTTGTCTAAGCAGTCGGGGTCCGCTTGAAAGCCATTCCAATTTTTGTCCACTTTTCCTTTTGCGGTTTTATTCTTACTCTTGGGTTTTCTGTCCTTCTGCATGGCAACACCAGATCATGAGTAGAAGTTCACTAATATCACTGGTAGTTAATTAACAGGAAAGTAGATTACAAGTTCCTATACCACTGTTATACTTTTATATTAATATCTAGCTATACATATATTTCGGAGAAGGCAATGGCAACCCACTCCAGTACTCTTGTCTGGAAAATCCTATGGACGGAGGAGCCTGATAGGCTGCAGTCCATGGGGTCGCTAAGAGTCGGGCATGACTAAGCGAGTTCACTTTCACTTTTCACTTTCCTGCATTGGAGAAGAAAATGGCAAACCACTCCAGTATTCTTGCCTGGAGAATCCCAGGGATGGAGAAACCTAGTAGGCTGCCGTCTATGGGGTTGCACAGAGTCAGACACGACTGAAGTGACTTAGCAGCAGCAGCAGCAGCATACATATATTTTAAATCTATGAAATGTAATTTTTGTCTAGATAAACTTAAATTCACTTAATGCAGTTCATTAATTCCATTCATCCATTGTTTGATTCATTCAGTATTTTGATAAGAGTTTATTAAGTGCCTGCAATGAGCCTTTGGTATCCTACATGTTCCCCATCTAATCTTGTAGATGAATTATTTTCAGGTCATGAGCATACAGAGGAAAAAGAGGGAACAGAGAGAAAAAAGCTTGGGGAAGGTTACCTTAAAATGTGATAGTTAGGCAAAGCCGTGTTGGAGAAGCAGGCACCCTATCAGTGTGGAAGGAGGTGAAGCTGAGTCATTTGTACACAGGAGGGAAGGGGGCCGTGGAGGGAGGAACATCCTTGGAGGAGATGGCCCAGCCATGCTGAACATGCCACTGAGACCAGAGGAGAGGAGGAGGTCAGGAAAACAAGGTCAGAAAGCTGTGGCTTTGTGAATGGGAATGAGGACTTGGGTTTAAGTCCAGGAGAAGGTAGTGGAGAGCATGTGACTGGGGGAGTCTGAAAAGTTGGCTGTCCACTCCTTTGTGTGTAGACTGGGGAGGGGCAGCGCCAGGAAAGGACGAAGCAGGTGCTGATGGCAGCAGAGGGAGTGCTCAGCTCCTCAGCTCCTGGATTAAGGGTGCTCGGAAGAGTCACAGTGACTGGGAGGTGTCTACTGGCAGCTGGGAGGACTAAGTCTGGCTGATCTGAAGAAGCAGATGTCTGGTTCTGACATCCGCTTTCCTGTCTTCCTCTGAATTTGCTCGCTTGGTGTTGTCAATTCCACAATTTTTAGCCCTGGATCATATACCTAGTCTGATAATAAGGCAAGATCCTGATACCAGGCATTTTTCTTTCTCTCTCTTGGAATTGTATCCAGTAACCCCAAGCAAGGCATTCACACTTCTTTGAATCCCAATGACCGATCATCAGGAAATGGCTTTGCTTCCCCCTCCAGCCCCAGCCCTCCATGGGTGTGCCTCCCAGGCCATAGAGCTCATGGAAGCTGTTTGAGAGGTCCTACCCATTCCTCTGCTTGCAGGGACAGCCTGTCCCCACTTCCTGCTTGGCTCCTTGCAGTCTGAGCTCATCGAGAGGCCTCCAGAGAGCCACTGGCGGTCTACTCCGGTGGCGCTCTCTTTGCTTCTCTGTAGGAAACAGCTGGACTTCCCCAGGGGCATTTCGGTTTAAAGCTCGATGCTGTCTTCTGAGCTGTCTTCTCTTCTAGAGGCTCCGCGTAGAGAATCACACCCATCGTATGTCAAGCTCATTAAGTTTGTGTGTTAAAAGAATTTCAGGGCTCATCTAATTGTTTCCAGCATCTCTGTCCTAAGAGCCAGTGCACTGTACAATCCCTTACACTGTTCAATTTATAATTAGCTCAATTGATAATTCAATTACCCTTTCGGCCAAATTCAATTCAATAATTATTGATTATCCATTATGTGAAAAGCACAGGACGCACTAAGGTGATTAAGACATGGCAGGAAGCTTTGAGCAGGACTCACCCGAGCCATCTTTTCTAATCTAGCTTGAGCACTATTGCTATAAAATACACAGAAAAGGGGCTAAGAGAAGAAGCATGCACTCAGTTTTCCAAGGCTGTGGAACTTAATTAAAATTGCCTTCAGGTTGCATCTTAAAATGTCATCTTGGCTGCATGAATGAAGCAGGATTTCACTGAGGGAGAACAGTGTCAATGCATTCACATAGAAGGGCTAGAGCAGTACATGTGCAGAGGATATACATCTTTCAGGGTGTCAGGAGGTGAAGGGTAGTCTTGAAATTTTGGCCAGATCTTCATCAAAGTAGATCTTGCCTCATGCATTAAAGACTTCGAGTGTTCTCTTGTTCTTTAATGTTTGTATTATTATTTTTTTTAATTTCTTGATAATAGGGCTTCCCTGGTGGCTCAGACAGTAAAGCGTCTGCATGCAATGTGGGAGACCTGAGTTCAATCTCTGGGTTGGGAAGATCCCCTGGAGAAGGAAAGAGCAATCCATTCCAGTATTCTTGCCTGGAAAATTCCATGGACGGAGGATCCTGATAGGCTAGAGTCCATTGGGTAGCAAAGAGTCAGACACAACTGAGCAACTCCACTTTTCTTGATAATGCCTTAAAAAAGAACTGTAATCCAGCCAATACCAAATGGTGCTTTCTCGGGTTCTCTGGTTGAAGGCGGGTGTGGTTAGTGAGTTCCCCTTTCCTTTCCCCAGGGCAGGCCTCCAGACACATCTATGCTGTTTCATTCAACTGAGCCTAGCAGGCAAGCTGTGGTACCCAAGGTGGAGAGATGAAGGCTTTAATTTAAACTGCTGCTGCTGCTAAGTCACTTCAGTCATGTCCTACTCTGTGCGACCCCATAGACGGCAGCCCACCAGGCTCCCCCATCCTTGGGATTCTTCAGGCAAGAACACTGGAGTGGGTTGCCATTTCCTTCTCCAATGCATGAAAGTGAAAAGTGAAAGTGAAGTCGCTCAGTCGTGTCTGACTCTTAGCGACCCCGTGGAATGCAACCTACAAGGCTCCTCCGTCCACAGGATTTTCCAGGCAAGAGTACTGGAGTGGGGTGCCATTGCCTTCTCTGAATTTAAACTGAGGAGTTACATTTGAATATTTGTGTTTTGGATCATTCTTCCTGAGAGCGGTGTGGATAATTGGTTTCAGAAGACAAGGTGGAGGAGCCAGGAGGAAAGGTGGAGGCTATTGCGGGAAGCCTGGTGAGACAGGACTCTACTCCACAAGTCTGCAGCTGGCGGAGGCGAGATGGAGCCTTTGTTGTGTTGTTGTTCAGTTACTCAATCGTGTCCAACTCTTGGCAGTCCCACGGACTGCAGCATGCCAGGCCTCACTGTCCCTCACCAACTCTTGGAGCTTGCTCAAGCTCATGGCCATTGAGTTGGTGATGCTATCCAGCCATCTCGTATTCTGTTGTCCCCTAGTCTGCTCAAATTCATGTCCATAGATTCAGTGATGCTATCTAAAGATCTTATCCTCTGTCACCCACTTCCCCTTCTGCCCTCAGTCTTTCCCAGCATCAGGATCTTTTCCAGAGGGTCGGTTCTTCACATCATGTGCCAAAGTATTGGAGCTTCAGCTTCAGCATCAGTCCTTCCAATGAGTATTCAGGGTTGATTTCCTCTAGGAGTGACTGCTCAAGACTTGCACACTCATAACTAAGGATCCTGTTAATTTAGGAACCAAATCTAAAACCAGTGCTTAGTCGTCTACACTGGCCTACTTTTCAGGTCTCTTTGTTCTTGATTTCTCCAACTTTTTCTATAGTTGTTTTTCCAAAAACTGGGAAATGAGCCAGAATTATATAAAATGTTTTCTAAGAAATTTGGTTGCTTTACATCTGGACTTGACATTTAAAAAAAAATTATTTTGCTTATCACTTTGCACCTGATTTGGTTAATAAGGGCAAGTAACGAAAATTTACATGGTATTTTGGAAAACAGAAGTATCATAACTAACTGGTTGCTCTGGAGAAAAAGAGCAATAGGATTTTTGTCTCCAAAATTGCAGTTTCTCATCAGTTTTGATATGTTCAGTAGAGAAAGAATTTGTCTCTTTATGATTTGGACTCTCTCTCCAGGGCAGACACCTTGGGTGACTTCCATGCATACAAACAGCCTCAACTGATTAACAGTTTCGAAGTAGGACTGCTGGGAAGCCTAAGGAAAAATAGGAGGTGGGCAGGAATGAGTGGGAATGAGGACTTTTGAATTGATCCAGGTGCAAGAATTTCGCATTCAGTAATGGGTCAATTAAATAATCTGTACAGTGACTCCTTATTTCCTCACCATGAATTGGTTTAATTAAATATGAATTGAAGTAGATTATTAGCTGGAACCAGTCTCTGGGAGCTTTGTACAGACGCAAGGAAATTGTTGACAACTTTCAACATTGTTTATAGAAGGATTTGATAATTTTTTTTCTTTTTGACTCTAAGGAATCTGGGGCAAGAATAAGTAGAAGTATGAAAAGAAATCAAAGCTAATCACTTTTATTCTTTTTATTTTTCTGCCAAGAGACAGACGTTTTGTTGCCTTTCCAAGGCCAGCCAAGAGATGTTTAGAAGGCACTCACAGCTGAACACTGCCATACAGCTGAGGGAGTGTGGACATTTTCACATGTTGCCTGGGTTTTTGATGTTGTCTGCCCAGATGGCTTAGCAGGCAAAGAATCTGCCTGCAATGCAGGAGATTGCCTCCAAGCAGGAGACCCAGGTTCGATCCCTGGGTCTGGAAGATCCCCTGGAGAAGGGAATGGCAGACCACTCCAGTATTCTTGCCTGGAAAATCCCATGGGTAGAGGAGCCTGTCTAGCTATAGCCTAAAGGGTCACAAAGAGTCAGACATGACAGAGCAACTAAGCCTAGTTGTAAAAACCCACTGTAAGGTTTCATTATAGTTTAGAAAGATAATCATAGAAGATTGCATCACTGAATTCATCTTGAAATAATATTTCTACTGTTCAATATGTTTTGGATTTAAATTTTACACATCTTATTTTTCTCTATTTTTAAAAATTTCTTTCAGTTGATGGTATTTTCATGACTAATTTTACATATAAATTTAGCACATGATATATTTTAACAAATGTTAAATGTGGTATAATTACTGAAAGATACATATATTATATTCTATACAAAAATTAAACATGTTTACTGCATATCAAGTATCATATTGTTAAGGCAATTTGTCATATTAACATTAACATCAGAAAATACTGTTTTTTATTTTTAATGATTGATATTTATCAGAAGATACATATTTTTTAATATTTGATATGTTTGTTTCCCAATGTTATTCTTCTATTATCTCTACTTTAAAAATACCATACCTAATATGTTTAAAATGGTATAGGAATAGATTACCATTTGGTTAAGAATTGTACCAGACACAGCTTTCTTTCTTTCTTTTTTTTTTTTTTAATTTTTATTTGTACTTTATTTTACTTTACAATACTGTATTGGTTTTGCCATACATTGACATGAATCCACCACGGGTGTACATGCGTTCCCAAACATGAACCCCCCTCCCACCTCCCTCCCCATAACATCTCTCTGGGTCATCCCCATGCACCAGCCCCAAGCATGCTGTATCCTGCATTGGACATAGCCTGGCGATTTGATTCTTACATGATAGTATGCATGTTTCAATGCCATTCTCCCAAATCATCCCACCCTCTCCCTCTCCCTCTGAGTCCAAAAGTCCGCTCTACACATCTGTGTCTCTTTTGCTGTCTTGCATACAGGGTTGTCATTGCCATCTTTCTAAATTTCATATATATGCATTAGTATACTGTATTGGTGTTTTTCTTTCTGGCTTACTTCACTCTGTATAATTGGCTCCAGTTTCATCCATCTCATCAGAACTGATTCAAATGTATTCTTTTTAATGGCTGAGAAATACTCCATTGTGTATATGTACCACAGCTTTCTTATCCATTCATCTGCTGACGGACATCTAGGTTGTTTCCATGTCCTGGCTATTATAAACGGTGCTGTGATGAACATTGGGGTACATGTGTCTCTTTCAATTCTGGTTTCCTCGGTGTGTATGCCCAGCAGTAGGATTGCTGGGTCATAAGGCAGTCCTATTTGCAAATTTTAAGGAATCTCCACACTGTTCTCCATAGTGGCTGTACTAGTTTGCATTCCCACCAACAGTGTAGGAGGGTTCCCTTTTCTCCACACCCTCTCCAGCATTTATTGCTTGCAGACTTTTGGATCACAGACATTCTGACTGGTGTGAAGTGGTACCTCATTCTTGAATGACAGAAAATACAAACCTGCCAAAATGAAATCAGTTGTTTGAACTGCCTTTAAAAACAAAGAAAAATTAATTTTGGAAATAGAATTTCAGCCTATTTTCAGTGCGGCACATTTCATTTCACCATTTTAGTAAGATCAGCTATTAATAAACAAAAGCTAATTGTGTAGTAATAGGTTATTTTTTCATCCTGAAGTCTGAGTTTTCATAGTATTATCACTTTTAGAAGTGTGTTTTCTTGAATTCCATTAGGGAAACATTATGGAGAAAGGAAGTTTACATCATTTCTCTTATGTGTTTTATGTGATCCTGTCTAGTGTCAGAGCAATAATTACTCCAAAGTTAAACAGGCAAAGAAGACTTTTTAAAAGATTATTGTAGTAAGGGAGACAGTCCATAACTCTGAGCTCAGATCCACGGAAGGAAAAGGTGGAAGTTTGTTTCTTTTTAAAAATTAATTAATTTACTTTAATTGGAGACATTACAATATTGTGGTGGTTTTTGCTATAAATTGACATGAACCAGCCACAGATGTACATGTGTCCCCCCATGCTGAACCCCCCTCCAAACTCCCTCCCCACCCCATCCCTCTGGCTTGTCCCAGAGCACCAGCTTTGATGCCCTGCTTCTTTCATCACTCTTGCCCTTATAATCTCTTTTGCATATGGTAGTACACACATTTCAAGGCTATTCTCTCATGTGCCCACCCTCGCCTTCCCCCACAGAGTCCAAAAGTCTGCTCTTTACATCTGTGTCTGTTTTGCTGTCTTGTATATAGGGTCGTTGTTACTGTCTTTCTAAATTGCATATATATGCATTAAGATACCATATTGGTATTTCTTTCTGACTGACTTACTCTGTATAATAGGCTCCAGTTTCATCCACCGCATTAGGACGGATTCAAATGTATTCTTTTTACTGGCTGAGTAATACTCCATTGTGTATATGCACCACAGCTTTCTTATCCATTCGTCTGTTGATGGACATTTAGGTTCCTTCCATGTCCTGGCTATTGTAAACAGTGCTACAGTGAACATTGGGGTACACGTGTCTCTTTCATTTCTGGGTTCCTCAGTGTGTATGCCCAGCAGTGGGATTGTTGGGTCGTATGGCAGTTCTATTTCCAGTTTTTTAAGGAATCTCCACACTGTTCTCCATAGTGGCTGTTCTAGTTTGCATTCCCACCAAAGTGTAAGAGGGTTTCCTTTTCTCCACACCCTCTCTAGCATTTATTGTTTGTAGACTTTTTGATAGCAGCCATTTTGACTGGTGTGAGATGGTACCTCACTGTGGTTTTGATTTTTGTTTCTCTGATAATGAGTGATAATGAGCATCTTTTCATGTGTTTGTTAGCCATCTGTATGTCTTCTTTGGAGAAATGTCTGTTTAGTTCTTTGGCCCTTTTTTTTTTTTTTTTTCAAATAGGTTGCTTATTTTTCTGGTATTGAGCTGCATGAGCTGCTTGTATGTTTTTGAGATCAATTCTTTGTCAGTTGTTTTGTTTGTTATTATCATCTCCCATTCTGAAGGCTGCCTTTTCACCTTCTTTATAGTTTCCTTCATTGTGCAACAGCTTTTAAGTTTAATAAGGTACCATTACTCTGGGAGGTGGGTTGCAGAGGATCTTGCTGTGATTATGTCAGAGAATGTTCTGCCTGTGTTTTAAGGTGGACAGTCTTTAAATGCAGAGGTGAGGTAGCTGAGTAGCAGAGGTGTGGTTGAGTCCACAAAGGGCAGTTTGGTGTTTGAGAAGATTCTGGCAAGAAGAATTATTCCTGAGTTTGCAGCTCATCTGGGCACCTGTGTTTGCTTGATTGCATGTCAAAGGAATAGCTCTCAGATCCTTGAGCAAGACAGTTCTCTATTGTAAAACTGACAAGTGGCCTTTAAAAAGATCTAAATCTCAAAGAGGCAGAGAAAAAGTTGATAGTTGCAGGTTTTGTAAGATAAGTGAGAAAAGGGTGGTTAGGAGTTCGGAGTCATGAATTAGTTGGCCTAAAGCTAAGTCTACCTGAAGGGACCAGAAGCTGGTTAGGCCACTGGCATAAATATTTATTTGATGTGGATTTAAATGTTTGTATTTGTGTGTATTCTATATTGTATTTATGTATTTCTGTGTATTTGCCCTCTGGGTAGTATGTTCTAATGTACTTAAAATTATTTTTCACTGTCTAGTCTATGTTTTACATTAAAAATGTAAGCAATATAATCATGTCATTAACAGCTGTGTGGTATTTATTTGTTTGTTTATTTTTCTTCTAAAGTTTCTATTATGAGAAATAAAAGATGTATACTTTAAAGTATTTGGAACCTTTTGTTCAAGAATGAGCACACTGACCGTGGGAAGAAGTGTGTTGCTTTGGTGGTGTTCTGTGCCGAATTCCACTTGAAGTAGACCTCTTGTTGCCACATCTTTGGGACCTGCTGATGTCTTCTCTTCATTCTTGGTTACAGTGTCCACAGATGAAATGACCTGTGATCTCTTCTTTTAGAAATGATGATAGATTCCACAGAACCTCGCTACTTACTTCTGATGAGTAGGCAACCTACATAGGCTCTCGTTGGTTTTGTTCACTCCACAGAGCTTTCATCAGGATATGCAGACTAGAGACGCTCTTCATAGTACGTATTCTCCAGGGGGCATTGGTCCTCTGTTCTTTTCCCAGTTCTTGCACAAGCTAACCTGAGTGTTTTCATCTGTTTCACACTCTGTACAGACAGTGGGGAACCAAGGTCACTGGCTGAGACCCTCTCACTGCCTAAACACCTGTTATGACCTCTACCTTGCTCCTGCAAATTCATGTTGGACACATCCTGTTGTAGTCTGGGGAACTCTAGCATTGACCCTTTAGCTTAGGGCACATCTGAGAGTGGAATGAGCTATGTGAATTGGGATTATGAACACTCTTCTCCCATAGCACCAAAGGGAATTATGTTTGAAGTGGGAGTCTAGAATCATCCCCTCCCCTCCCACTCTTCTTAAAGCAGTGAATGCCAGTGATCCTATGGGTGTGAATACACCAAAAAAAAAAAAAAAAGATTGACTAGTCAATGATTGTATTGCATCCATACACAGTTCTGTCCATATACAATCAGCATATATAATTATATAAACAGATGCATGATCAGTATTCCAGGGAGAACTTTGCTGAGGAAGTGTTAGGGAGGAGGAGGTGACATCTGAGCTGGATTTGGAGAGACCCACTGATAATCCATCAGGTGAGACAGGGGAGAAACAGAGCTTCAGGCACAGAGACCGCTTCACCAGCCTGAAGATTCTGAGTTCTACGTGAAGCTTCCTTTGGAAAACCAACTCTTCCGGCCGCTCTGCTTTACTCTTCCAAATGAGTCAGTGTAGGCGTTTCACACTTATTTATTTCCTATTCTCAAACTTAATTAATGTATTTGCCTTTTGGTATAAATAATTTGCAAGTGGGAATTACAGTCAGTTTGAATTTCCGTATCCTATAATACCCTCAATTCTCCACTCCTGAGCTGTTTTTTTCTCTTAACAATAATTGTTTTGAAATATGATTCATACCATAAAATTGCCCTATTTAAAGTATACCACTCAGTGGTTTTCAGTATAGTCCCAGAATTATGCAACCGTCACCACAGTTGCAGAACATTTTCATTAACTCAGAAGGAAACCCTGTACAGGTTTTTCCTCAACCCTTCCAGCCTCAGGCAAACACTAATCTCTTTTCTGTCTCTACGGATCTGCCTATTCTGAGAGTTTCATTTAAATGCAATCATACAAAGTGTGGCCTTTTGTGACTAGCTTCTTTTATTAGCATAATGTTTCCAGGGTTCATTCATGAATGAATCAGTAGTTCATTTCTTTGTACTTCTGAATAATGTTCAATTTTATGGATATACATCACATTTACTCATCCGCTGACGGACTTTTGGGTTGCTTCCACTTCTTGCAATTACGCATAATGCTGCTGTAAACATTTGTATGCAAATTTCTGTATGAAAAATGTTTTCATTTTTCTTGGAAATGTAACTCAGGGGGTCTGCTGGATTATGTGGTAGTATTTTGAAGAGTTTGTAGGTTTTTTTCCAAAATGCTTATACTATTTTGCATTTCATTCAGCTGCATGATTATTTCAAGTTCCCTACATCTTCACCAATACTTATTAGCTGACATTTTTTTAGTGTAGCTATTGTAGTAGATGTGAACTGGTACCTAATTAGTGGATTTGGTTTGAATTTTTGCTGATAGCTAAGGATGTTGAGCATCTTTTCATGTGTTCTTGGCCATTTGCATATGTTATTTGGACCAGTGTCTGTTTTGTCTGTTTTTGGTTGAGTCATTTATCTTTTTCTTGATTAGTTGTAAGAGAAGATCCCCTCGGGTAGGGAATGGCAACCCACTCCAGTATTCTTGCCTGGAGAATTCCATGGACAGAGGAGCCTGGTGGGCTAAGTCCACAGGTTTGCAGAGTCAGACAAAACTGAGCATGCCCACACACAAGCGATACATTAGAGATATAAATCCTTTGTCACATCATATGATTTGTAAATGTTTTCTCCAATTCTGTGGGTCATCTTCTCACATTTTTGATGGTAGCGCTCTCATGCCTTTCCCGTAAGTGTACAATAATTATCTCTAAAGTTGTTCTACTCCGTAGTGGCACTGTAGAATCTAATGAGGAGACTGTACTGTGTTAAGGGTAAGAAGATTAGCAAGGCACTGTTTTTCCTGGGATACATCAATTACATGTTAACGATTTTCTTCCTGAAGAAGAGATAATGATTTTAAAATGATCACAGTTAAACCTGTCACTTACTTGGCCAACAAAATAGTCTGACAAGCGGGAGGTAATAATCTGTAAAATGAGTCACCTTTTGTGTTCCATAGTGAGTGGAAGTCACAGAGGGAGCCTCTGTCTCTTGGTAGGTGTGATGCAGCGTGAGGTGGCCCTGCTCGGGTGGTTTGTCTACACTGTGTGCCTCTGACTACACACCTGAGTTGGTCACTAAATGTATCCAGAGTTGATGACCAGAATTGCCAGCCCCCAGGGTTGTTCCTTCGTTTGCCTGGCAGGTGGGTCTGGGGCTGATTGATCCACTGTGGAGCTTCTGTCTTCCTGATTACCTGTCTGATAAAATAGCCAGAGTACTCTAGAAGAATCTTTTAAAATATTTCAGCAAAATAAACAAACAAATAGAAGTCATTACAGTGTTTATTGCACCTTTAATTCCAAAGTAACATTTTTATTTTTGCTGTTGTCCAAATCCTCTTTGATATCAGACATCCTGTTAGTATGTTTTCTAATCCTCTGTCATGTTTTGGACCTAGAGAAAACATTCTCCTGAGCAGCGAGGTTCCTACTTTAAATGTGATGACATCATGCTCCTGACAGTGGCAATAAGCTGACCTGGTACTGAAAGATAGTGCTTCTCCTTCTAGAGGCTGGTAGATCTGTGTTGGGGTCAAGATCACTTTTGAAACCCTCTTTCCAGGTCCACATAGAATCAAGTTTATATTCTCTGTAAATTTGGTTTGTGAAACTTACATTTCTGTAGCTAGATTTTGAGTCTAGTGTTCTTATGCTTGACCTAAGCACATTGGGACCAGTTGTCCTGCTTTTCTTGAAACTGTCCTGATTTTAGCATGAAATCCTGCATCCTCGAAGCACCTCAGTCTGGAGAAAGCTGGGACAGCTGGTTCCCAGGGGAATTCAAATTAATGTGCTGAGTGTGAGTTGAGTACGGCTTGGGGATGCTCCACTGGGGCGAGGACTTGCTCCTGCTCTGGGCATGATGACCATGGAGGTGTGGTGACTGGTGTGCAAAGGGGATCCCAGGCCCTCTCCTGCCTCTTCTCTCTCATTTCACGCCTGAGGTTTTGGTGTCCTTCATGGTCCAGACACAGTGTCTTTTCAAGTCTGTTATCTGTTAAGGGTTTACCGCTACATCTTATTCTTTAGAGTTGTAGAAACTACCTGGGCATTTCCAAGGGGGGGAAAAAATTCCATGGCAATTAACTGAAATAAGGATATTTCCATAGCATCAGTCTTTGTGTCTCTGTTTAATCTGTTTCGCCATCTGCTTTCCCTTATCCCCTTTATCACTCTTATCACCCATACTTGCCTTCAGCTTCCCCCCATTATACTCATGACTCAGCAACTTTTGTTATTAATCCAGTAAAAGGGATACCCCTTGAAGACAACCAAGCATACACCTTTGTATGTATCTGTATATGTATGTGATTATATAATTGATTATTTTAGTATCTTGAACATCAAATATATCAAGATTTAGTTTGTTTCAAGAAATGCACAAAGTTTATATTGCATTTAACTTGACTCTCATTTGTAAAAATTTTTGTTGGTTTCCTTAAAGATTTATCATAATTATCCTCCTACACTGTTGGTGGGAATGTAAATTGGTATAGCTCCTATCAAGAACAGTATAGGGGTTCCTTAAAAAAAAATTAGAGCTACCATATGATCCTGCAATCTACTCTTGGGCATATATCTGGAGAAATATAATTAGAAATGATACATGCACTGTAGTATTCATAGCAGCACTATTTCCAGTTGCCAAGGCTTGGAAGCAACCTAAATGTCCATCAACAGATGAATGAATAGAGAAGATGCATTGTATTTATACAGTGAAATATTAGTCATGAAGAAGAGGGAGATAATGCTATCTGAAGCAACATGAATGGGCCTAGGGGTTATCATATTAAGTAAAGTAAGTGAGAAAAAAGTAATTATCATATGATATCACTTACTTGTGGAATCCAAAAAGAAGAGATACAAATGAACTTATTTATAAAACAGATTCATAGACATAGAAAACACATTTATGGTTACCAAAGGGGCTAGCAGGATGGTGGGGGAAGGATAAACTGGGAGTTTGGGATTAACATATAGACACTGTTATGTACAATAGATGAACAACAAGGACTTACTGATAGCATAGGGAGCGACACACAATATGTTGTAGTAACTTATAAGGCAACATTTGAAAGAATAAATGTAATACACACACACACACATACACACACATCAGTTCAGTTCAGTCACTCAGTCATGTCTGACTCTTTGCGACTCCGTGGAAGCACACCAGGCCTCCCTGTCCATCACCAACTCCCAGAGCTTGCTCAAACTCATGTCCATTGAGTCGGTGATGCCGTCTAACCATCTCGGCCTCTGTTGTCCCCTTCTGCTCCCACCTTCAATCTTTCCCCGCATCAAGGTCTTTTCCAATAAGTCAGTTCTTAGCACCAAGTGGCCGAAATATTAGAGTTTCAGCTTCAGCATCAGTCCTTCCAATGAATATCCACGACTGATTTCCTTTAAGATTGACTGGTTGGATCTCCTTGCAGTCCAAAGGACTCTCAAGAGTCTTCTCCAACACCACAGTTCAAAAGCATCAGTTCTTCAGTGCTCAACTTTCCTTATAGTCCAACTCTCACTTCCATATAGGACTACTGGGAAAACCATAGCTTTGACTAGACTGATCTTAGTTGACAAAGTAATGTCTCTGTTTTTGCATATGCTGTCTAGGTTTGTCATCGCTTTTCTTCCAAGGAGCAAGTGTCTTTTAATTTCATGGCTGCAATCACCATCTGCAGTGATTTTGGAGTCCCCCAAAATAAAGTCTCTCACTGTTTCCCTTGTTTCCTCATCTATTTGCCATGAAGCGATGTGACTGGATGTCATGATCTTCATTTTCTGAATGTTGAGTTTTAAGCCAACTTTTTCACTCTCCTCTTTCACTTTCAAGAGGCTGTTTAGTTCTTTGCTTTCTGTCATAAGCGTGGTGTCATCTGCGTATCTGAGGTTATTGATATTTCTCCCAGCAATCTTGATTCCAGCTTGAGCTTCATCCATCCTGCATTTTGCATGATGCACTGTGCATAAAAGTCATACGCACACACGTGCATGCATCTACCGTACATATATGCAAATATTAACTCACTTTGTAACCTGAAATGAGCACAACATTATAAACTGACTATACTTCAATTTAAAAAGATATTTCGTTTTTTAAAAGACTTTTCATAAACAGTATCAGTTCCCTGATGTTTGAAGTTGTTTACCTCTTAAAATATGGAAAGAAGACCCATGGCTTATAATCATTTGGATTTTATAAAAGTAAGGCTGTGTTTAGGAGCATTATGGTCTGATTTAATCAGAGTGGGTGATACCTTTGAGAAAGTAACACCTTCTTTGCCAAAAATCACAGTGTAACAGCCTGGCCCTGTGAAATAAGCCTGGACTTTGGTGATGGTGAGGTGTTCATGTAGGCTTACCGCTTGTAACAAACGTACCACTGTGGTGGGAGATGGTTGATAAGGGGTGAGGGGGGGATGTGCTGTGCATCTGTGGGACAGGGTGAATATTTATAAATGTCTATACCTTATGAATTTTCTGTGAATCTAAAATGGCTCTAAAAAACACTTAAAGATGAAGTATACACAGAGTACTATGTTTCATGGACCAATGTTTATTCCAGGCTCATACAGTAAAGGGGTCACTACTTCTCCTGTCCCCATGCTCTGGAATTTTCCCCTTGATGTGATCTGTCCTCCCAGACATTCCGTAATTGCACCCTAACAACCTTCTGATCAGGATGCTGTTTCTAAATAGTCATTAAATTGTGTATGACTCTTTATGTCCCTATGGACTATACCCTCCAGGTGCCTCTGTTTATGGGATTTTTCCAGACAAGAATACTGCAGTGGGTTGTCATTTCCTTTTCCAAAGGGTCTTCCTGACCCAGGGATCAAACCTGGATCTATGTATTGCAGGCAGATTCTTTACCACTGAGCCACTTGGGAAACCCATCTAATCATCAGTTCAGTTCAGTTCAGTTCAGTTCAGTCGCTCACTCGTGTCCGACTCTTTGTGACCCCATGAATCGCAGCACACCAGGCCTCCCTGTCCATCACCAACTCCTGGAGTTCATTCAGACTCACGTCCATCGAGTCAGTGATGCCATCCAGCCATCTCATCCTCAGTCGTCCCCTTCTCCTCCTGCCCCCAATCCCTCCCAGCATCAGAGTCTTTTCCAATGATTCAACTCTTCGCATGAGGTGGCCAAAGTACTGGAGTTTCAGCTTTAGCATCATTCCTTCCAAAGAAATCCCAGGGTTGATCTCCTTCAGAATGGACTGGTTGGATCTCTTTGCAGTCCAAGGAACTCTCAAGAGTCTTCTCCAACACCACGGTTCAGAAGCATCAATTCTTTGGCACTCAGCCTTCTTCACAGTCCAACTCTCACATCCATACATGACTACTGGAAAACCATAGCCTTGACTAGATGGAACTTAGCCGGCAAAGTAATGTCTCTGCTTTTGAATATGCTATCTAGTTTGGTCATAACTTTTCTTCCAAGGAGTAAGCGTCTTTTAATTTCATGGCTGCAGTCACCATCTGCAGTGATTTTGGAGCCCAAAAAAATAAAGTCTGACACTGTTTCTACTGTTTCCCCATCTATTTCCCATGAAGTGATGGGACCGGATGCCATAATCTTCGTTTTCTGAATGTTGAGCTTTAAGCCAACTTTTTCACTCTCCTCTTTCACTTTCATCAAGAGGCTTTTGAGCTCCTCTTCACTTTCTGCCATAAGGGTGGTGTCATCTGCATATCAGAGGTTATTGATATTTCACCCGGCAATCTTGATTCCAGATTGTGTTTCTTCCAGTTCAGCGTTTCTCATAATGAACTCTGCATATAAGTTAAATAAACAGGGTGACAATATACAGCCTTGATGTACTCCTTTTCCTATTTGGAACCAGTCTGTTTTTCCATGTCCAGTTCTTTTTTTTATTTTTTTATTTTTATTTATTTATTTTTCATTTTTTAAATTTTAATATCTTTAATTCTTACATGCGTTCCCAAACATGAACCCCCCTCCCACCTCCCTCCCCATAACATCTCTCTGGGTCATCCCCATGCACCAGCCCCAAGCATGCTGCATCCTGCGTCAGACATAGACTGGCGATTCAATTCTTACATGATAGTATACATGTTAGAATGTCATTCTCCCAAATCATCCCACCCTCTCCCTCTCCCTCTGAGTCCAAAAGTCTGTTATACACATCTGTGTCTCTTTCCCTGTCTTGCATACAGGGTCGTCATTGCCATCTTCCTAAATTCCATATATATGTGTTAGTATACTGTATTGGTGTTTTTCTTTCTGGCTTACTTCACTCTGTATAATTGGCTCCAGTTTCATCCATCTCATCAAAACTGATTCAAATGAATTCTTTTTTATGGCTGAGTAATACTCCATTGTGTATATGTACCACAGCTTTCTTATCCATTCATCTGCTGATGGACATCTAGGTTGTTTCCATGTCCTGGCTATTATAAACAGTGCTGCGATGAACATTGGGGTACATGTGTCTCTTTCAATTCTGGTTTCCTCGGTGTGTATGCCCAGCAGGGGGATTGCTGGGTCATAAGGTAGATTCCTTAAAAAATTGCAAATAGAACTACCATGTCCTGTTCTAACTGTTGCTTCCTGACCTGCATACAGATTTCTCAAGAGGCAGGTCAGGTGGTCTGGTATTCCCATCTCTTTCAGAATTTTCCACAGTTTATTGTGATCCACACAGTCAAAGGCTTTGACATAGTCAATAAAGCAGAAATAGATGTTTTTTCTGGAACACTCTTGCTTTTTCCATGATCCAGCAGATGTTGGCAATTTGATCTCTGGTTCCTCTGCCTTTTCTAAAACCACCTTGAACATCAGGAAGTTCATGGTTCATGTATTGCTGAAGCCTGGCTTGGAGAATTTTGAGCATTAATTTACTAGCATGTGAGATGAGTGCAATTGTGTGGTAGTTTGAGCATTCCTTGGCATTGCCTTTCTTTGGGATTGGAATGAAACCTGACCTTTTCCAGTCCTATGACCACTGATGAGTTTTCCCAATTTGCTGGCATATTGAGTGCAGCGCTTTCACAGCATCATCTTTCAGGATTTAAAATAGCCCAATTGGAATGCCATCACCTCCACTAGCTTTGTTCGTAGTGATACTTTCTAAGGCCCACTTGACTTCACATTTTAGGATGTCTGGCTCTAGATGAGTGATCACACCATTGTGATTATCTGGGTCTTGAAGATCTTTTTTGTATAGTTCTTCTATGTATTCTTGCCACCTCTTCTTAGTATCTTCTGCTTCTGTTAGATCCAGACCATTTCTGTCCTTTATCTAGCCCATCTTTGCATGAAATGTTCCCTTGGTATCTCTGATTTTCTTGAAGATTCTCTAGTCTTTCCCATTCTTTTTTTTTTCCTCTATTTCTTTGCATTGATCCCTGAAGAAGGCTTTCTTATCTCTTCTTGCTATTCTTTGGAACTCTGCATTCAGATGCTTATATCTTTCTTTTTCCCCTTTGCTTTTTGCCTCTCGTCTTTACACAGCTATTTGTAAGGCCTCCCCAGACAGCCATTTTGCTTTTTTGCATTTCTTTTTCATGGGGATGGTCTTGACCCCTGTCTCCTGTACAATGTCACAAACCTCATTCCATAGTTCATCAGGCACTCTATCATCAGATCTAGGCCCTTAAATCTATTTCTCACTTCCACTGTACAATCCTAAGGGATTTGATTTAGGTCATACCTGAATGCTCTAGTGGTTTTCCCTAGTTTCTTCAATTTAAGTCTGAATTTGGTAATAAGGAGTTCATCATCTGAGCCACAGTCAGCTCCTGGTCTTATTCTTATTGACAGTATAGAGCTTCTCCTTCTTTGGCTGCAAAGAATATAATCAATCTGATATTACTGTTGACCATCTGGTGATGTCCATGTGTAGAGTCTTCTCTTGTGTTGTTGGAAGAGGGTGTTTGCTATGACCAGTGCATTTTCTTGGCAAAACTCTATTAGTCTTTGCCCTGCTTCATTCCGCATTCCAAGGCCAAATTTGCCTGTTACTCCAGGTGTTTCTTGACTTCTTACTTTTGCATTCCAGTCCCCTATAATGAAAAGGACATCTTTTTTGGGTGTTAGTTCTAAAAAGTCTTGTAGGTCTTCATAGAACCGTTCAACTTCAGCTTCTTCAGCATTACTGCTTGGGGCATAGACTTGGATAACTGTGATACTGAATGGTTTGCCTTGGAAACAAACAGCGATTGTTCTGTCGTTTGTGAGATTGCATCCAAGTACTATCTTTCGGACTCTTTTGTTGACCATGATGGCTATTCCATTTCTTCAGAGGGGTTCCTGCCTGCAGTAGTAGATATAATGGTCATCTGAGTTAAATTCACCCATTCCAGTCCATTTTAGTTCGCTGATTCCTAGAATGTTGACATTCACCCTTGCCATCTCTTGTTTGACGATTTCCAATTTGCCTTGAGTCATGGACCTTACATGCCAGGTTCCTATGCAATATTGCTCTTTATAGCATCGGACCTTGCTTCTATCACCAGTCACATCCACAGCTGGGTATTGTTTTTGCTTTGGCTCCATCCCTTCATTCTTTCTAGAGTTATTTCTCCACTGATCTCCAGTAGCATGTTCAGCACCTACTGACCTAGGGAATTCCTCTTTCAGTATCCTATCATTTTGCCTTTTCCTACTGTTCATGGGGTTCTCAAGGCAAGAATACTGAAGTGGTTTGCCATTCCCTTCTCCAGTGGACCACATTCTGTCTGACCTCTCCAACATGACGCGCCCATCTTGGGTTGCCCCGCAGGCATGGCTTAGTTTCATTAAGTTAGACAAGGCTGTGGTCCTAGTGCGATTAGATTGACTAGTTTTCTGTGAGTATGGTTTCAGTGTGTCTGCCATCTGATGCCCTCTTGCAACACCTACCATCTTACTTGGGTTTCTCTTACCTTGGGCGTGGGGTATCTCTTCATGGCTGCTCCAGCAAAGCGCAGCCACTGCTCCTTACCTTGGATGAAGAGTATCTCTTCACTGCCGCCCCTCCTGACCTTTAACGTGGGATAGGTCCTCTAGGCCCTCCTATCATCTGATAATAGAACCAGTGCTTTTCCCCTGCCTTTAAAAATTCTTCCCTGATCTTATCAAGCAGAATCAATTATTTTTCTTGTCCCCCATGTCATTTTTCCACATATAGAGTATACTTCTGCTTCTCTTAAAGGAAAACAAAATGAAAATGTAATACTTCAATTCATCAACAGGGACCCTGCTTTCTACTGGGCTTTGTGCTCCTTACAACAGATGTGCATTTTTCTTTAATCATGGAATTGCTTTGCCCTCTCAATATAGGCACTCAGTAACTGTTTTCCTTCCTGCTCAGTTTTGTTCCATTCTGTACCCATGGACTGTGTTGGGAGTTGGGGGAGATGATGGACTCAGAGGCTCTGTTGTTGGGGGATGGTTTGGAGAGGAGAGAGAGACAGGAGTCTCAGTCTGGAGATGGTGGAAATGGAATGCTCATGGGAGGTGAGCTAAGGCAGCAGCAGGTGAGTATGTGGAGAATTTGGACTCAAACAGAAGATAAGGGAAGTGATGAAACAGATCATCTTCTATCTGTTGGACATGGCGCCCAGGATTTTCTGAAGACCTGACTCATTTGAAAAGACCCTGATGCTGGGAAAGATTGAAGGCGGGAGGAGAAGGGGATGACAGAGGATGACATGGTTGGATGGCATCACCAACTTGATGGACATGAGTTTGGGTAAACTCCGGGAGTTGGTGATGGACAGGGAGGCCTGGTGTGCTGCAGTCCATGGGGTTGCAAAGAGTCGGACACAGCTGAGCAACTGAACTGATATATATTATGAGGTTGAGATTTTTACGTAAAGAAAGTGAATAACTGCAAAGTCATTACTGAGACAAAGCATGTAGAGGGAAGAAGTTTGAAAGACACGTTTCATAATAAAACGTGCAACCATAGACGCGTCAGGCTTCTTGCCACCATAGTTTCTCTGCCTCCTTCTTCTGTCCGTCTTTGTCTCTCCCTCTGCCCATCTTCTTTCCTCATTTCCTCCCTCTCTCTCATCCTAATGTCTCTTCAGCCCTCCCTTTCCTCATTTTGATTATCTCCATGACTTACAGAGATTGTTCCAAGATTGATTGATTGATTCTGGCTACAGTGTTACTTCTGAATGGCTGGGTAATTAGATGGAGTAGTTGTTACCTGACTCCCTGTGACCTAACAGACACAGACTGAGGAGGACACATTGTAGATAACTCATGTAGCATTCAATAATGATAGTTTTGTGAGTGAATTATAAATAGAAAGCAGTATGAATCTGTACATTCTTACTGAAAATCTATGCTTATTTTAAAATGTATTAGAACTAGTCTGTAAAAAGGGCAGGGCTTACAACCATGCTCATTTGAATCTTTCTAACAATTTCTAGCTAAACATTTCTGAATTGTTTTCCACTCAATGCAACCCCAGCTTGAAAGCCTATTTCCTCAATAGGGATTTTAATAAATCTGAGAAAATAGAAATAAAAGTATATTGTGAAAGAGCATACTTTTGAGTGAGTGATGTTGCAACTGTCCATAGGGTCTGAAGAAACTTAATTAACTTGTGCCATTGCTTAATTTTTTGGAATATTTCTTGTGGAAGAAGACTTAACCTCTTGAGAAAGAAGTTTGCAGTATCCTCCCTGCTGCCCTGTCAGGAAAGAAACATAAATTATACTAAATGCACACAGACAATAGATGATATTGACTAAAATCCATTTGTAACTTAGGATCCAGTGGAGAAAAAAGGAAACCAGCAATTTATCAGTGAGTTGTAAATTATAGAGATGAGACAAGTATGCATGTGTATCTTTACGGGGCAAATAAGAAAATTGGAGACCTATCAGAACGAACATGGAGAAATTATTCTTTAGCTTGCCCTAATGCTGGCTTTGGATATCCTTCTGTCTTTTGTGGATGGCAACATTTAACACTTGTAAACAGGGTTGTCAGTATGCCACTGATGGGAAGAATTCAAATGCACTATGAACATGAAATGAACTTGGTGAATGCCGAGAAAGATATACACCCCTTTGCACATTCAGAGGCCAAGTCAGAAGTCAGTATATGCAGGAGGGAGATCCCAGATAGCAAAGGATGTGGATACGTTATTCCTTTACTAATCACTGTGTCTATTAGTTGAATGATACCAAGACTTTAAATTACAAAATACATTAAAATAAATATGTCAGAGATCTCAAGAAAATGTTTGAATGATTAAAGTATCCTAAGTAGAATTATAGCCAAGTCTGATTTTTTTCTTCCAGTTAAATTCCTATGTGCTGTTGTTTGGAAAATGAGTTAATGCTCACTTTGGAATGATTTTCTCTATCCTTCAATCCCAGTCAGGGTACATAACTTACTAAAATGAGAACGTGTCCTAGTGGCAAATTCTGCTACAAGTTGGTTCAGGAACTGTGAGATGCTTTGTATTGAAAAAATCTCCTAGGTTGGTGAACAAAATGTATTTCCTACTTGTAAGCACTATTTGGAAATGTCCTATTGGTAATTATATTAATTTCTGAATGTTCTACCTTAATAAGGGTGAACATGATTTTAAAGACATGTGTTATAGTTAAATACAGAGACTGACAGTGAGGAAGAGGGGAAAAGTCCCCTTGAAGACTCAGCTTGGGGGATACATAGGAAAGATCACGCATAAATTCTTACACAGTTGCTTGTTAAATAATTCCATCACATGCCAATGTCAGAGATTCCCAGAGTACTTTCTTGTACTGTTTCATTTGCCTTCAAGATAATATTGTGAATTTGGTAATTATCTTCATTTCCATAGAAAATCAAACCAACCTGTGAATAATAAAATGGCATATTAGTCAAGCATTCTCTGCTCATCTTTTTTTACATTGATTCACCAAATCGTAGAAATGCCATGCTTTTCTCAGTTGTGTTTTGTTCTTTTTTCTCTCCTTTTTCATCTCTTCAAATTCATGCATAACTTCAGGGTAGACTCCTGAATCCTAATGTGGAGATTTAAATTTGACTCCATTAACCATGGGTGTTGTTTTTCAAACAAAAGGTCGCAGGAGAATTTGGAAAGGCTTCCTTCCTGTTTAGTAAGCCTGTCTGCTTGAAATGAGCTTAGTAAAGCGCAGAGTCTTATGTGGAAGCATTTTCGGTTGACAGAGTGCTGGTGTTTGTAGCATTATTCTGTTTTCTTATCTGTAAAGAGAGGGATTTGGATTAGAGCCTCTCCAAGGAATGTTTAGATCTTAGATTTAAGGATTTTATTTACCATCTCTGAATAATATAGTTCTTCTCATTCCTAGTGGGTCTAGATCAAAGTCCCCCTGTCTCCTGATTCTTGTCCCAGTCGCTCAAGAAGAGCGAAGTGTTTTTTCTTTTAACTGTTTTGGCATTTTGACTACACCGCAGTTATGGTAATTATCACACAGGACCCCCGACTCTTGTTTGCATCAGTCCGGTTTCACCTGCTACTGTCTGGAGGCAAGAGCCTTACCTTGTATGTGTGTTCTTTCCCTCGTCCACACAAAGTGGGAGCCAGCGTGGAGACAGTGATGAAGCAAAATGCCGTTTGTCTTGAATGTCCTTTAATAGCACTTAAAATAAGAGCATCTTCCCCAGGTCATCGGGCCCCAGCCCTGGATGGGGGGTGTGTGCTTTGTCTTCTTTAGCTCCTCCTGTCTCTCACTGTCTCCTGTGGACTAGTCCATTCCTACTATGGACTGCTTTTTTTGGGCATCTCTTGTTTTGAAGGTGTCCTAAAAATAGATGTTTGCTAAAAGAAAACAACAACAAGCTTCTTGTTTCTTGTTATGTCTCTTTTTGGAGGCATGCATCTCAGTCCAAAAATCAGGTGTACAGTAAATATAACTTAAAAAAAATTTACTTTCTGCAGTGGGTCCTGGACCCATCAAACTGGTGAGCCCTTCCACCTCCCTTCCCTCGCTGTGTGACATTCCTGAGAACTTTTGTGGTGTAAGGGCACCGACAAGAAGGAGGAGGCAACATTTTCCCGAGTTGAGTCTTGTCTGCCTGGACGTCCAGATGCATACTCATTCTGCTCCCGAGCTGGGGTGCCCAGGTCACCTTGTCCCCCCACTTTCTCTCTTCTTCCTGGGTCCCCTGAGGTAGCTGGAGAGTGCTCCTGAGCTAAAGATGCTAATAATTGAAAACAGTCAATGGAATAAACTTTCCGAATACCAGTCAACTGTTTTGCACATATATGCATGGTTTCCTGGTGTGCATTCTCAGCATACTACTACTGTTGGATACAAGATGCAATGTTATATCCCCAAGTCCCTTCCCAGGCATGGGAAATTGAGAAGGAAATATTCTGCAGTGGTTTTGGTAACCTGAAATCCTATGTATACATTCTGTGCCTAGCTCAGCTGTGATCATGCGGTTCTGTAGTGAGAAACTTCAACACCAGCATATTATTCCAATTCATTGAAATCTTCTTATCTTGTGTAAGCTACCCCCATGAAAACAAACCCAATGAAGTATAAAATTGACTTTATGAAAGCAAAGACATCAGCTTCCTTAAGGAACTCACTGGAGAGTATAAATGTTGAAAGTATATTTGGTACAGTGAAAAATAGTATTAGGGAAATGTTATCAAAAAGTAGAGAATTGTTCAGCTCTTCAAAAGTGCAGTCTGATGGAACAGACTTGATACAGTTCTGAAGTGGAGAGAAAATGTGTGATTTAATGAGGCAAATAGGGCTAAAAAGATGTCATAGGTAATATAAATATGATATATAAAACACAGTGCTGGAAGGCAAACAAGTGAAAAGTCATACTCAAATGGTGAAGAAGTAGTTTTCACCAGAATTCTGAACATGAAAGAAGAGATACCTTTTTTCTCCAGCATCATTGCCCAACCTTAAAATAATGTAAGTTGGGCAATCCAAAACTTGTATATATATTTTATGACTGTTATCCTGTCATCTGTCTTCTCTGTCATAGTTCACACAAGTAACATGTTAAACATGACTTTTTGTGTGGTGCATAAACAGGCATTGAATTTCACGAGTCTGTAGATTTTATTTCAACACTGGAGAATCGGATACAAGAGAAAGATATAGCTTCTCCTTACCACCATGGAATTATGACAGATATTGTATAGGCTGTGAAATTAGTAAGTCAATCAATAGAATTGTTTAAAGGTAATAAATAGCTCTTCTTACTGTTTTCAAAATATATGCACAAGTTTTGGATTACTCAACTTATAGAAGCAGATACCCTGGAATGCTGTCTTTTCAAATAACCTCTCTTGGACCCCTTGCTGAGCTTTGACATGGTCTTCATTCATGGTGCACACTCCATTTATTTTATCAGCCCCAATGTTGGTGGTTTAGAATCAGATGGAATTCAGTTCAGGAGAATTTAGTTATTTCCAAAGAACCAGACCATCAGGCTCAGGATGACAGTCACTCCAGATTCATGGATGGCAGCCACCTTTACCCTCAGCAGGAGCTGAGGAGTGGACACAAAGGAGCAGATCCCCTTGACCAGGAGCCAACTGTAGTTACAGCGACTAGACTGGGGACCTCCGGGTTTATCACGTGTTTGCACCTGGAAGGCTGGGATGGTTATGAGTGTTCATGATGTTGTGAAACAGGGCCGTCTTTACTGTGCACGGGGAGATTATCAGGTTCACCTCATTATTTCCTCTCCTGTACCTATGTGTGCATGTTTAGTGTGAGCCTGACCTCCCATATTACCAAGGGCAAAAACAACAGCAAAAATGTGGATCATTATCCACGTTTACAGGTAGCCTTCAATTGATTGTACTGCACACTAAGCATCTGGTGATCATCATCTGACTTCATTTTTGCAAAGCTGCTAGGATATGGGCTCTTATTGTTCTTATTTGCTATTGGATAAGCTTGTCTGGGACAGGATCCCAAAAGAGTGCTTTGCTGTGTATGTGCTTTCTTGGGTAGCTTTCTCCCATATTATCCATCTAAACATTATCAGTTGGAGAAGGCAATGGCACCCCACTCCAGTACTCTTGCATGGAAAATCCCATGGATGGAGAAGCCTGGTAGGCTGCAGTCCATGGGGTTGCTAAGAGTCAGATATGGCTGAGCTACTTCAGTTTCATGCCTTGGTGAAGGAAATGGCAGCCCACTCCAGTGTTCTTGTCTGGAGAATCCCAGGGAAGGGGGAGCTTGGTGGGCTGCCGTCTATGGGGTCGCACAGAGTCAGACACGACTGAAGTGACTTAGCAGCAGCAAACATTATCGGTATATAGGGCCATGTGTCAGAAAGCTGTTGCATGCACAATAGAGAAGTCACACCAATCAAGGGCTCTGTGCTGAACACAGGCAGGTTGGGAGATTTGCCACACTTCTTCATTTACCACCAGTTTGTAGATACTGGTGTCTGTATCTAAAGCCTTTGGTATTGCTCAGATGACAGATGGTAGAGGAGGGACCTGCTTTTAGTTGGAGAAACTGTTCGTATTTTGAATTATCTCTAGCTGACTACCATGAGGCTCTCCTTTAGAACCACATTAACACGTGATATAATGGCTCTTTCTTCAACTGCACGGCGTCTGCTCAGCTGTCCCAGCCAGCCGTTGCTTCCCCTAGAACCGGATGCCGTTGTCTTTGCATTTGGTATTCTCCTTCAGTGTAACCACACTATGGTGATTTCTGTTGAGACAGCCCGTGTTCTCATACTCATGCACATAAAGAAACACCTAGTTAAAATAAAAAGGTGGTCAATGATTACATCCTTCATTCCAAACAGATGAAAGGCCAAGTATTTATTGTTGCAGGTTTCTTGGCTAGCATTTTTTGCCTTCATTATAAAATAAAATTTGCCCTTTTGATGAAGGCTAGAGCGCATGCAACCCGAAAGGACACTTTATAAAAAATTAATTACTTTACAGCAAGTTTGGAAGGAGAAAAGATTCATGGTGATGACTGCTAACTATTCCTAAATCATGTGTCAAGCTCAAACATGTATTAAGCACCTGTAGTGTGTCCAGTTAAGCATCTATCTGGTCAAGCTCATCTCTGTAACAATTTTAAAATTTAGATGGAGAAATAGAATACAGTTGTTATTTACATTGGTTAACCCTTCCTCTACAGTCCTATTATATACAATGAAAGTGAAGTTGCTCAGTCGTATCCAACTCTTTGCGACCCCATAGACTGTAGGCTATCAGGCTGCTCTGTCCATGGGATTTTCCAGGCAATAGTACTGGAGTGGATTGCCATTTCCTTCTCCAGGGGATCTTCCCAACTCAGGGCTCGAACCCAGGTCTCCCACATTGTAGACAGACGCTTTACCATCTGAACCACCAGGGAAGTCCCTTATATACAATAGGTCAAGGCAAACATTGCCTCTAATTCTTTTCAGTAGTCACTTGTTATAAATTAGAATTCCTAGAGATCATCATACTGAATGAAGTAAGTCAGAGAAGGAGAAGAATCACATGGCATCCCTTATATCTGTGTCTGAAAAAAAAATGATGCAGATTAACTTATGAAACAGAAAGAGACTCAGAGATTTAGAGAACAAACTTATAGTTGCCAAGGGGAAGGATAGGGTGGGGGAATAGTTAGGGACTTTGGGATGGACACCCTGGTAGCTAAGACAGTAAAGAATTTGCCTAAAATGTAGGAGACCCGGGTTCAATCCCTGGGTCAGGAAGACCCACCAGAAAAGGGAATGGCTCTCCACTCCAGTATTCTTGCCTGGAGAATTCCATGGACAGAAGAGTCTGGCAGGCTACTGTCCATAGCATTGCCAAGAATGCAACTGAGAGAGTAACGCTTTTTTGGGGGGGATGGACATGTACACAGTGCTGTATTTAAAATGGATAACCAACATGGACCTACTTTATAACACAGGGAACTCTGCTCAGTATTATGTGGCAGCCTGCATAGGAGGAGAATTGGCAGGAGAATGGATACATGTATATGTGTGGCTGAGTTCCTTTGCAATCTACCTGAAGCTATCATAACACAGTTACTTGGCTATACTCCAAAACAAAATCAAAGTTTAATTAAACAAATGAATAAATAAATTAGAGTTTGAACCGTACAAACCCGTGGTGGATTCCTAGTGATGAGAGGTTTCCTGTGGCCATGCCCTGGAGATGTTGGTTTAGCTGCCGATCCGTGACTTTAGGGACAGCCACCATTTAAATTTATGTTGTCATGAAATATCAACAGTCACACTATTTTATAGTCCCAGCTCAAGTCACTGAATGGAAAGCAGCTATGTATTTCATCTTCACAAAAATTCTATACATTTACCGTCTTTGGATTATGTACAAACAAAAAAATCACTTATCCCAGTATTGGAAAATGCACTCATTAGTGAACTGGCTCTTCATGGACATTGAATAAAGGAAAATCAAGTTATAAAAATATTCCACAGTTGATAAAGGTTCAGAGGGATAGTTTCTGTTTTTCTAGCTAATTGGGGGAAGATCTGAAAGAAAAACAAAATATTTTTAAGCAAATATGGTTTGAGCTGATCTTCTGGATAAATCGATGTAAGGAATTACATCCTATATATAAGTAAGAAGCCCACTGTGCTAATATAAATTCTGTTAGTTGCTCAGTTGTGTCCAACTCTTTACGACCCCATGGATGGTCACCCACCAGACTCCTCTGTTCATAGACTTCCCCAGGCCAAGAATACTGATGGTGGTGGTGGTTTAGTTGCTAAGTTGTGTCCGACTCTTGCAACCCCGTGGACTGTAGCCTGCCAGGCTCCTCTGTCCATGGGATTCTCCAGGCAAGAATACTGCGTGGGTTGCCATTCCCTTCGCCAGGGGATCTTCCTGACCCAGGGATCCAACCCGGGTCTCCTGCATTGCAGGCAGACTCTATCATCTGAGTCACACCAGGGAAGTCCATATATAAAATATAAGTACATGAGTTTCTTTAAATGGGCTCTATTCACCTATTCATCCAAGGGGATCTATCTACAAAAATCTGGACACATTAAGGGGAACCCATCAGCAGTAGTGTGGGGGTGGGGTTGATTTTTAATAACTTCCATTTTTATTTTGTATATATTTGTGTTCTAACACTACGATTTTGTATTTGTTTATAAAAATAAAAAAGCAGCAAAATATTTGAAAATGACCCTCCCTCCGTGTATGACATCATTCACGGCAATGAAGCTCTAGCATGAAATTGGCTTCTTGCTTCATTCAAAGATGAGTTTCAGATGTTTTTGATGAGTGATGACAGCAGATTAAAGAGAGGGAGAAGATTAAAAAGATTAGTCACACGGCTTATTAATTCAGATTCTGCTCAGTTTATAAACAAAATGGTTCCCCAGAGCCACCATTCCCTAGAAATGACTCAGGGCAAAATTGCTTTGGTTTTTATTCTTTTGTTGAAGAATTATTTTGCCACTGGTTTTATGTGTGTAGTGGTAGATTATGTCAGAGGCTGAAAATAAGATTCATCAAGAAATTTCCTAAAATTGAAACAGAATATTTGGCAGGGACTCAGCAGTTCTCTCCTCAGCCTGAAGTTCACTCTTTTGTTAGCTGGTCCTTCGATATTTGCCTGAACATAACTATTGGCCACTACTGTGATACACCCAAAACTGTCAGTGAAACACCCAAAACTGATATACCCAAAACTGTCAGTGAAACACCCAAAACTGTCTGTGAAACCGACTGCAATGCAATATCTCAATAAAATGTTCTGTTTCTTTACTATACTTCAAACATTAAATTAGCATTTCATTAACACTTGTAAATACTTTAGTCAAACAAAATTGTGACATGTCTGGGATTCGAAATCAAACACCTAGGTGACAGGGGGACTCATAGACAATTTACCTACATAAACTGTGTCTTGCCTGAAATTGTTTCTGTGTTGTGATCAGCTTTTTGGCATTAAAATAAAAAACATTTTTCATTGTATTGTGCTGCATTCTACTCCTAACAAAGGACCTCAAGTATGATTGATAAAAAAAAATCTCTTATAATTGATTTCATTTTAAGAAAATCTTAAAGATTGCTTTTATTCTGAATACTCATATATTAAAAAGTCACATGTCTTAGACATTCTATTAGATACAGATCTTTAAGTTAATAATTTATTTTAGTTAAGACTAATCCTTTCACATGGTAAAATCTTCAAAAGCAGAAACAACTGAATCCAATGAAATTGTTTTTGCATACCATGCTGTTCTAGTAACTTATCTGTTCAGAGTAAGTGACTGTGGTGACTCTTTTTTTTTTTTTTTTGTATCTTCCAAAATTACATGTGCATATGTGTCAGTAATGGTATAGATTCACATATTTATATGTATACATGTCCCACATGCATATATGTATGTGTGTATCAAGAGAGAAAAAAACAGTTGCCAAGATAGACTCTTGTGTGTGAATAAGATGAAGAAGCATTTTATGCATGAGGTGAGAACAGTTGGATGTGTGCGTGTGTGTTGCCCACAGATACAATACTTCTTTATGGATTCATGTCATTTGTTCCATCATTCCCTGGTAGCTCAGAGCGTAAAGCGTCTGCCGCAATGCAGGAGACCTGGGTTTGATCCCTGGGTTGGGAAGATCCCCTGGAGAAGGAAATGGCAACCCATTCTGGTACTCTTGCCTGGAAAATCCCAAGTACAGAGAAGCCTGGTAGGCTATAGTCCATGGAGTCGCAGAGAGTCAGACATGACTAAGGGACCTTAGTTTCACTTTTCCTTTCAAACATATTATAATTACTTTCAGTTCCTCCCAACTAAAGGATTTCTCAGTTGATTTTTATTTTGGTTATAACAACAGTGCTGTCAATTGCTTTATAATATATAGTTCATGTAGCTGTGCTTGTATGTATGCATGACAAATTTTAGAAGTTAGATTTTGGAGTCAAATCATTTTAAACCCTGAGAAAGATGTCCCAAATAGCAAAAAAAAAAAAAAAAAAAAGCTTACGCCAAAATTGTACTTCTAAAAGAGTGAATGTCTTTTTTTCCAATATGCTCATCAGAACTCTGGTTTTGGTTATTACTGCTATTTTTAATGTATTATTTTTACATAGTGATCCTTAACTCCCATGAAAAGAAAATGTGTAGCAATGGCCAGGGTTGATGAATTGTCCAGGATTGCGTGTTCACTCATTTATGCAAACTTTCTCATCTGTATTGTTCACTATTATGTTTGGTGAGCATTTTATAGTTCTCTTCTGTGATTTTACACCATCCCATTATCTTTAAAAGAAGGTATTCTTACGAGTTCCTTGTATCTTTGTAGCTTGGATTTGTATACTTTGCCGATTCAGTATTTAAGAGCTTCGGCTTCTACAGTAATATAAAGCTGGTTTATAAATGTACTATTAAGAGATTTAGAATTAAATTTGAAGCCTGCCTTTAATAGGTATAGACTGTATGATGTGCATTTCTTTATAACTTCTATTCTAAATTTCCTTTTCTATTCTGCCTTTCCTTTACCTTAAAATAGGTACATATTTCTTTACAGTGAAAAATATACTCAAGAAAGATATATTCTTGTAAATATTTGCATATTGACTCATATAAATACTTCAAGTCTACACATCCAAATATAGGTTTGTGTGTATATGTATACAATAATCTCAGCTTAGGATTCCAATGTGAGAAAATAGGAAAGTATGCAAAAAAAGTTTAAAATTATTTTGGAAAGAAATTAGATGAGAAGAATCACTGAAGTAAAGATTTTATTATAAGTAACTTACATGAAATACTTTAGTAATCTATAAAGTTGTATACTAGTGTTAGTTTTACAATTTTCTTAATTTATAAAAATGCATTTAATATTTTTTGTTGTTATTTGCTAGCAAGATCAATTTCTATCTTAATTTTGAAATCTGTAAAAGGTCATTTTCATTTTTCTAGTTTTTAAGAAAGGTACTATACTTCAAATTAGTCTAAAATTATTTTAAATAATTGGAAAAATTCTTAGCAAAGCAGTAACATGGGTAGATAAGTGATTGATTGGTTCTGACCCATATAAGACTGAAGAAATCAGGATAGTACCAATAAAATCCAGAGTAGCCAAGATTACTAGGGAGACTGTCATATATAATTCAGTGCAAAAATGAAAATGTACCCCACTTTTCTAGGACTGATGAAGTGTCCAGCACTGCATATTAACTCATTTATGGAAACTTTCAAGCTTGTTACTTTTGCATAGTTAAACTCTATTAGAACAAGCATTTTCTACATTCATTCTTATAAGAGGACACAATGTGGATTCATATACACAATGAAGATTCAGATAGTACATTCTTTAATTTTCAAGTGCGTCCTTTTGATTCTTAATGCCTTGGGAATGAGGGCATATGATTTGAATGGTTTCATTTGTAGCCAAATATTTGCAGGTAATTGGAGGTAATCTTGGTTGAATATTAAGTCCATGAGAGTTTCCGTAAGTGGCTCAGTCTCCAGGAGGAAACGCTGACTCCTGAATGGGATAATGTGGGTATGAAGTGATGGCAGAGTGATTGTTCACAGGGCATCTCTGCAGGGCTCCCCAACTCCTGGAGGCTTGGAGATGGGGAGTGAGGTGTGTGAATCATGCTGGAATCTGACGCGACACCTTCCTGCAGGCAGGTGCCGTAAAACTGAAACACGGGTCTATTGCTGCCTTTGGCAGTGAGCACACAGCATTTTGTGAATGAGTTGAGCTTAAGGATCCACCCACGCTGGCTGTACTTTTATTAAGCAGCATGCCCTGCAGGAAGGGGTCACGCAGGAAAGAAACCAGAGGCTCTGGAGATCTGCAGTGTCTGAAATGCCAGATTCATGAGCACTTGGATCAGCAACAGGTCTCGGAGACCTATGGGAATCCCTCCCTAGAAAGTAAAGATGCTTGTGGCTGCCTTGAAGATCTAACTCTCCTAATGACTGTGGGTTCTTTTGGTGTTTTTTTTTTTTTTCCTTTTTTCTAATTAATTTTTACTGGAGTATAGCTGCTTTAGAATGCTGTGCTGGTTTCTCGTGCTCAGTTGCTAAGTCATATGTGACTCTTTGTGCCCCCATGGACTGTAGCCTGCCAGGCTTCTCTGTCCATGGAGTCCTCCAGGCAAGAATACTTGAGTGGGTTGCTGTTTACTTCTCCGGGGGATCTTCCCTACCCAGGGACCGAACCCACGTCTCTTGCCTTAGCAGATGGACTCCTTACCACTGAGCCAGCAGGGAAGCCCTTGCAGTGGTTTCTACTGTGCAGCAAATTGACTCAGCCACGCACACGCCTGTATCCCCTCCCTTTTGGGTTTCCTTCCCAGTCAGAGCATTAAGTGTAAGTCCCTGACCTATACAGGGTGTTCTTCTTAGCTATCTATTTTCACATTAGGCAACAGTAGTGTACATGTTTGGAGAAGACAATGGCACCCTGTTCCAGTACTCTTGCCTGGAAAATCCCATGGACAGAGGAGCCTGGAAGGCTGCAGTCCATGGGGTTGCTGAGGGTCAGACAGACTGAGCGACTTCCCTTTCACTTTTCACTTCCATGCACTGGAGAAGGAAATGGCAACCCACTCCAGTGTTCTTGCCGGGAGAATCCCAGGGACAGGGGAGCCTGGTGGGCTGCTGTCTATGGAGTGGCACAGAGTTGGACACGACTGAAGCGCCTTAGCAGCAGCAGCGTACATGCGTCAGTCTTAACCTCCCAATTCCTTTCTTTCTGAATTACCAGTCTATGAGTGACTAGGAACACCTGAGATTATTTTTTTCCTTGAATGCAGTGTGGCGGGATGGAAAGTGCACCAGCTTGGAAGCAGACGGACTGGGTATGATATTGGCTCTACTCCTTGATAACTAAGAGGCTTTAGGCTAATCCCTGTCCTCACTGCAAGTGGGTCATCAGATCATGTCTGGCTGTGTGTGTATGTGTGTGTGTGAGAGAGAGAGAGAGAGAGAGAATTTGGGAGAAATTATATGGAGACCACCTAGAGGATTTGTTTAAGCAGGTTGGTAGGTCAGCCTACGAGCTGGCTCCCCATGAGAAGCCGCTTGAATTCTTGGCATGTTGTGTGGAACATGGAGTTGGCCTGCCCACTTTCACATGTGAGCCAGAGACCTCAGCTTGGGCAGGAGTTGGAATACAAACCAGGTCCTCTCTCAGCACCACAGACACGACTCAGAGGCAGCCTCAGCAGTAAAGTATAAAATGTTAATAGTACAATATTTCTGTATGCTAAGGCTCATGAAAGAAAGAACTCCTTTGTGTAACTCTGGGTCCCTGAGAGACCAGGCAAACAAATACTGGAAGAATATAAGTGGTGGATTCATGTCGATGCATGGCAAAACCAATACAGTATTGTAAAGTAAAATACAGTAAAAATAAAATTTAAAAAAAAGAAAAAAAAGCACTTAAAAATATTGACGTATAGTTACCTTACAATGCTGTGTTAGTTTCTGCAGCACAGAGAAGCGAATCAGCTGCGTGTACACATACATCCCCTCCCCCTTGAACCTCCCTCCCACCCACCGTCCAGGCAAGCTAGTAATCTGTTCAGAACATCTGTAGACATCTGTCATAGGTATGTGAAAAAATTGCGATAAAATATATAGGGTCTGGTAAAGGAAATCTTGAGAGGAGAATTTTCGTGTTACTTTCTTTTTGTGAACATCTTTTCAATTTTATAGATAATTTAATCATTTCCAGAAAAAAAAATGTAGTTTAATTTGTGCACTGATGATTATGGGGTTTTCAGAAATGTCTTACAATTTATTTATTTATTTGAAATTCACTTAGCTTTTTCTCTAGAACTAAACCCTCATAAATCAGTTACTTGACAGATTCTTTTTTTCTTCTGTATTTTAGAACTAGTTCTTCTGCTGGAGACCTGTTCCCTTGTTTGTTTGGGTTCGTTTAGTTGAGAGATCAGAGCTAGGTTTTGTTCTGCCTGTCTGTGTTTGCTGCTCCCTGCGAGAGTCCCTAGAAGGATTGTCCTGGAGAGAAGCTATCACGTGACTGTCTATGTCCTCAGCCTTCCTGCGGAATGTTGTGTTGAATGAGCTTGAGGGAAAAGTAGGGGGCTGGTGCTGCAGAGCAGTGACCCAGGGTGCTGGCGAAAGGTCTGGTGGGGACTGGAGGGGCCTGCTTCCTGCCCCTACCCCAATCTCTGGCGTGGAGCTTGTTTAATAAACTAGGCTATTAACCTCCGTCAGCAGGAGAGGTGGGCAGCATTGGTACACACTATCACAGCCGGCCCCTGATGCAAGGTGGATCTAAAAAATACCCTGTTCAGATAAGAACTAGTTTTCTCCCGCAGTGAGAAGACACTTGGCTTGTGAAACCTTGAACAGTCCCAAAAGCCAATTTTCGTAAGACAGTGATGCCTCGAAATCTTTTTCTCTCAATTTCTGCTGCTTCTGTTCCTTATACAATTGCAGCACTACATTCACTTCAATGGGACGTGTTAGCTTTGTTCTTAAACCTTGTGACAGTAAACCTGTGGATGCTCTTGGTTTGATCCTGCATTCTAACAAGCTGCTCCATGCGATGTGGATTCAGGATGTTCTTTGTGATAGAGAAGATGGACTGGCAGTTTGTGGTGTGAGGGGTTCAAGGCTGGAAGGTGACAGTTCCCGTCACTGGCCATGAAATCTACATCTGACACATTCTTTAATTTCAGGGTCTCATGATTTATATCGCTTGCATGATGAACCTTAGAGCCACTCAGCAGCCCTGGGCAGGGAGTCTGGCCAAGGGAAGGGCACCTGGCCAAGGGAAGGGCACCTGGCCAGGCTGAGATGTCACGTGGTGGGACTTCTTTAGTCCATGGCTGAGACTGCTCTAGAAGTGTGTCAAGCAGACACACAGGGTGCAGAGCACAGTCCCCGCCTGCCTGTCCCGAGGATCCGAGTCCCGTCACTGTGATCAGCCCCACATGTATCTCCCACTAAACCGCGGCTCTCATCACAGGGAGGCTGGCCCTCGCTGGGGGCCTGTGCTATGCAGTGAGCCTCTGATACAACTGGGTTCCAGACACTGAACCTGGTGTGGGGCTCTGTGTTCCAAGGGGTGAACATGAAGAGCAGTCACTGAAGTCCCTGGAAGCTGAATGAGGTGGGAACTAAGGATTTACCCCCAAAAAAGGAGTTTCAAAGATTTCTTTGGCAAGTCCCATCTCTTGCAATGCTGGACAGAGGCAGCCCCAGCGCGTGATCAGCCGTGCCATCACCAGCGTGAACAAAGGACGCGTGAGAACTAGTCTGCTTGGTACTTCTGGTGCAGTGTTTAATAAGTGACTTGAGACACTCAGCACTTTACTCTAACTAAGGCTTTGTGTCAGATAAATTTTGCCCAACTGTAGGCTGATGTAAATGGTCTGAACAACACATCTAAGGTAGGCTAGGAGAAGCTTTGATGTTCCTTAAGATAAGGGCACTGAATGCATTTTTGATTTAGATTTCCAAATTATGATAGGTTTACCAGAATATAGACAGCATATTAAAAAGCAGAGACACTACTTTCCCAACAAAAGTCTGCCTAGTCAAAGCTATGGTTTTTCCAGTAGTCATGTATGGATGTGAGAG
This sequence comes from Ovis aries, assembly GCF_016772045.2. NCBI lineage: Eukaryota > Metazoa > Chordata > Mammalia > Artiodactyla > Bovidae > Ovis > Ovis aries. Next base: position 3,768,651 of record NC_056079.1, on the reverse strand, counting down.
TTGGGCTGTAAACAAAGGTGAATGCTGAAGGATTGATGTTTTTGAACTGTGGTGTTGGAAAAGACTCTTGAGAGTCCCTTGGACTTCAAGGAGATCCAAGCAGCCCATCCTAAAGGAAATCAGTCCTGAATATTCATTGGAAGGACTGATGTTGAACCTGAAACTCCAATACTTTGACCACCTGATGCGAAGAACTGACTCATTTGGAAAGACCCCGATGCTGGGAAAGATTGAAGGCAGGAGGAGAAGGGGACGACAGAGGATGAGATGGTTGGATGGCATTACCGACTCAACAGGCATGAGTCTGAGTAACTCTGGGAGTCGGTGATAGACAGGGAGGCCTGGCATGCTGCAGTCCACAGGGTCACCAAGAGTTGGACACGACTGAGCAACTGAACTGAACTATCAGAATATAACCCCACTATAAGCTGAGGAACATTTGTATCTCTAACATTAGTGCATTTCATGTAACAAACTACTGGATTTAGGTTTCAATTTTGTAGAAGTTAGATTCACAATTGAGGAAGTCTCAGTTTAAAAATATACTTTGTCAAATACCACAGTGAAATAAATTTGCATATCATTTCAAGTTTTCAAAGTATTTTCTTAATGTGACTGAGCCCTGAATAAACTCCAGGGGTCTCTGTCTAATCCCTTCATGTGCCAATGAGGATAAGATTTAGGGCCCTGCATCGCTGATCACGACTGTGCTGAAATTTGGATGAGCGTTAAATATCCTAAACCTTAGATGAGAAAATAAAGCAGAAAGCCTTTGTGTTAGTCTAAAGTAGCACAGGGCTTATCTCAAATCTTAACATGGAGAAGTGGCATACCTGGGGGAAAACAGACTGCAGAGAGATCCTGATAGAAAAACCCCACTAATGGATTTTGCACTAGAAAGAAAATTTCTGGATCCTTATCACTCAGGTAGAGATGAAGTTGATAACATAGAAGACTCAAGAGCTAAGGAAGAGAACACTGGGGCAAAGTACTTACACTCATACTTAGGAATGGAAAATGCTGTTATTATGTGGATGTCATGTGTGAACGAAATTGTTTCCACTGTCATCACAGAGACACATCAAGACAAAGTTATTTCATGCTTGGGGGCAAAATCTGCTTAGGTTTTTGTTTCCAATAGTGTATTATAGACACTGTAATTGTGAAATCACTTTCTCAAAATAGCTTGATGCACGGATAGGAAAAGAGGATCAGTGGAATTAATTTTTGGCACATTTGTTTAGAATGAAATTCGGGAATTCCCCCCACCCCAGAGGGACTTTGACAAGAGAGTAGTGTTTAGTTGAGAATAAACTCTCTGAGGAGGAAAATTCTGCCTAATGCAAGCTAAGATAGAGCGAGTTAAACTAAATCACCGTAAGTGCATGCATTCCTCTCTGGATTCTGAGGAGAAGGCAACTATATACTGACCATGATATGAGCAATGATGTGTTTAAAGAACATGAGAGTTTGTTGTAAGATGTGAGCTTCTTATGAAGAAAGGGTGTAAGTAAAAGCAAATGCAGTGGTTTAGTTGCTGTGTATATGAGAACACACATAACACACAAGCTATGCAATAATGCTAGGACCAGCCTAGACAGCAGATTCAAAAGCAGAGACATTGCTTTGCCGACTAAGGTCCGTCTAGCCAAGGCTATGGTTTTTCATGTGGTCGTGTATGGATGTGAGAGTTGGACTGTGAAGAAGACTGAGCGCCAAAGAACTGATGCTTTTGAACTGTGGTGTTGGAGAAGACTCTTGAGAGTCCCTTGGACTGCAAGGAGATCCACCCAGTCCATCCTAAAGGAGATCAGTCCTGGGATTTCTTTGGAAGGACTGATGCTAAAGCTGAAACTCCAGTACTTTGGCCACCTCATATGCGAAGAGTTGGCTCATTGGAAAAGACTCTGATGCTGGGAGGGATTTGGGGCAGGAGGAGAAGGGGACGACAGAGGATGAGATGGCTGGATGGCATCACGGACTCGATGGACGTGAATCTGTGTGAACTCCGGGAGTTGGTGATGGACAGGGAGGCCTGGCATGCTGTGATTCATGGGGTTGCAAAGAGTCGGACACGACTGAGTGACTGAACTGAACTGAGCAATAACATGATATTTGTAAACACAGCAGTTAATAACAATACTTAATATCACTACACATTTCATGTATGTACTATATATAACAGTATTAATAATTAAAATATTATATACACACACACACATATATATAGTTGTTCAGTCACTGTTCAGTACTGTCTGACTCCTTATGACCCCATGGACTGCAGCACACCAGGCTTCCTGGTCCTTCACTGTCTCCTGGAATTTGGTCATACTTAAGTCGATTGAGTCGGTGATGCCACCCAACCATCTCATCCTCTGTCATCCCCTTCTCCTCCTGCCCTCAGTCTTCCCCAGTATCAATCAGGGTATTTTCCAGTGTGTTGGCTGTTCACATCAGGTGGCCAAATTATGTATATGTATGTGTGTGCATATATATACATACACTTATATTTATTTTTCTCTCCAAATACCTAGAATATATTATACTACTTGGAGTTAAAAACATCCTCAGCTAACAAAACTGTAACAGTTTCTTTATATCTCCTATGTAGAAATAGAAATAGAGATTTTCCTCGCACCATATATGGAAGTAAATGTAAACTTTTCAGTGTACTCTGTTAATATAAAACTTTTGGTCATTTAAAAAACTATATAAATACACATACAAATACATAAAAATGCCCAAACAGGAAATACGATTATAGCAAGTGGGTCCTCCAGGGCTGTGACACTGTGTGGGGAACCCCTGCCTTTCCTGGAGGTGATGCCCCAGCATTGCTGGCCCAGAGAGCCACATGCAGGACAGAGCAGGCTGGCTTTGTGACCTGGCATAGTCCGCTCTCTTAAACTGTTAATTTCCATGATTCAAGCATTTGCTTTTTAAAAAATGTGTTCATTCTTTCTGGCTGATCTGGGCAAACTTGGAAGTATTGTGACAGGTTAATGATTCAGGAGACCCTCTCCACAAGCTTCCACTGTCTCCCTCTCCCTCATCAGCACACACAGTCCTTCTGGAAGGGAATGAGTCCACGCGCCTCTCCTTCCACTGTCTGACCCCACTTGGAGTCTACAAATGAAAAAAGGCTACCTTTCACAGGTTTTCATAGAGTGGCAAAGGGTCCCGCTCAACCACTGCTGCTGAAACATTTCAGAGAAGGGAGGATCCTCTTTGTCTTCCAGTAGAGATGCAGTGTGTTGATATGGGCTTGCGTGCACACGGGCATGCCCATATTTAGGATACCTGTATGTACACACACAGCCGTGAAAAGCTGTGAAATGAAAATAACCAGCAGAAATTGGAGAGAGCATTCTTTTTAATCAAGAAGTGGCGGGGCTACAGAGCCCCTGCACAGAGGAGCCTGGTGGGTTCTATGGTCCTATGGGTATATAGGATTGCAAAGAGCTGGACATGACTGAAGTGACTCAGCACACATCACAGGGATACTAGAAATCCTTTGGCATTCTCAAAATTTATAGATGTTCATGTAAGAGAGGCATGATCCTTTCAGAAGATATTTCAGATAGCTGTCTGCCTCCCGCATAGAACCCTAATGACATAGTTAAATAGACGTTACTCAGCTGTGTTTTTTCCCTCCAAGATTTTCAGCTCTTTTCAAGAGCTCTGTCCCATTACATAAGTAATAATACATATCAATCTTCATAGATGTTTTAAAACACTGATATTTCTGGAGTATGTACATTGTTTTAAAACAATTTCAGCACATGGACTAAATTAATCATAGGGAAATTTTCTAGCTGACTGTAGGAACAACACATCATTATATTTGTACATATTTGTGCATCCACAGAAATGTAGCTAGAAATACAAATATCTACTGGGTGTAGGAGCTTTATATTTCTGAAATTACTGTAGAAAACCATTTGCAAATGACACCAGTAAATCATTTAGGTGTTCCTTCTGTGTTCCTTTTTACGTGCCCAAGTGGTGCAATGGTGAAGAATCAATCTGCCAGTGCAGGAGATGAAGGAGACACGGGTTCAATCCCTGAGTGGGGAAGATCCCCTGGAGGAAGAAATGGAAAGCCACTCTAGTATTCTTGCCCGGAAAACCCATGGACAGAGGAACCTGGCGGGCTATAGTCCTTAGGGTCCGTTGAACACGACTGAGCACGTACACACTCACTCATACACACTCTGTGTTCCCGCTTATAAGGCAGATAGGATACTCCCTAGAAGGCCTCTTAACCCCTAGTGGGATCTAGACAATAGGATGAATGCCTTGACTTGTAGACACACAGCACCGATGTGACTACAAGATGTTCTGATTTTTCTTCATATAACATTGATTACTTCCCTTGTTCTCTTGGGTGTATAACTTGTCGTTAAGTGAATAGATCACGATCAAATGTGAAATCTTTTCTGAGGCTTTTGTTATTGTGAAAGTTTACCAAGTGTTTTACGTCTAGACACTTTTGGTCTAAGAATTACAACCTATAACTGTTAGGAACTCAGTTTTGGGCTATAATAATGTGAGCAAACCAAATGACTACATCACTTCCTTCTTAAGTCAAACCAGGCTCAAACCAATGTGATAAGAGCTTTGGGAGGGGAAAACAGGCAGTACATCCGTACCACGTCTGCACTTGTAATAGCCTAGTACACAAAAAAGACTGGTGGCTTCAATCTCTTATTAATAACAGTGAGGACTTTCAAGTATAGTAGCTTCAGATATCTTTGCTGCTGTGCCAGCCATGTAACATACAAACTTTTTTTTTTAATAAAAGTTTAAAGAAAGTATTGCAAAGTATTTAACTTGGTCTTTGCCAACAGAAGTTAAATGAAGATGTGGTCATGAAGGTTACAATCTGACACATTATTTTAGCAGTGAAATTATGCAATAGTTTAAATATATGTAAGACCCATGTATGTATATGGCCTATACATTGTGATAAGGTCTATCATTGAAATTGATAATGTGAGTAGATTTGTAATTTTATATCAATTTTTATAAATAATATGTTCAGCAGAATTGACAAAGAAATGAACTAGATACTATTTTCATTTAGGAGTGCACCTCTATTGAGTGGAATTATAATTTCCTCATTATTTTATATGAAACAAGCTATGCTCACACCAGTCTTGTTTCTGCTGAGCTTCTTGCTAAATTTCTTACTATTCTTCTTCCAGATTCACCACGTCTAATACTCAAGATTACTGCATTGATATCAGCAATTTGAGTATGTTGAATGATAGTGTCCAGCTCAGTTCAGTCCCTCAGCCGTGTGCGACTTTTTGCGACCCCATGAATCGCAGCACGCCAGGCCTCTCTGTCCATCACCAACTCCCGGAGCTTACTCAAACTCATGTCCATCGGTCGGTGATACCATCCAGCCATCTCATCCTCTGTCATCCCCTGCTCCTCCTGCCCCCAAACCTTCTAGCATCAGGGTCTTTTCTAATGAGTCAACTCTTTGCATCAGGTGGCCAAAGTATTGGAGTTTCAGCTTCAGCATCAGTCCTTCCAATGAATACCCAGGACTGATCTCCTTTAGAATGGACTGGTTGGATCTCCTTGAAGTCCAAGGGACTCTCAAGAGTCCTCTCCAACACCACAGTTCAAAAGCATCAATTCTTCGGTGCTCAGCTTTCTTCACAGTCCAACTCTCACATCCGTACATGACCACAGGGAAAACCATAGCCTTGACTAGATGGAACTTAGTCGGCAAAGTAATATCTCTGCTTTTAAATATGCTATCTAGGTTGGTCATAACTTTCCTTCCAAGTAGTAAGCATCTTTTAATTTCATGGCTCCAGTCACCATCTGCAGTGATTTTGGGGACCCCCCAAATAAAGTCTGACACTGTTTCCACTGTTTCCCCACCTATTTGCCATGAAGTGATGGGACCAGATGCCATGATCTTAGTTTTCTGAATGTTGAGCTTTAAGCCAACTTTTTCACTCTCCTCTTTCACTTTCATCAAGAGGCTTTTTAGTTCCTCTTCACTTTCTGCCATAAGGGTGATGTCATCTGCGTATCTGAGGTTACTGATATTTCTCCCAGTAATCTTGATTCTCGTTTATGCTTTTTCCAGCCCAGCATAGTATGCAATGTTTTGGGTCTGTTTCTACGTGCAATTCATTCTAGTAATTTCTTGAGAGATGGAAGAATAAACTTGTTCCATTCTGAAACTCACATTTCTACCAAGTGAATATGTACTAAGAATATGGATGGGCTGCCCCACATTGTCCTCACTTTACTTTAAAATCACTCAGCTTTGACAGGCATGCTCTTTCATACTCTGTCAGATTGCTGCATGTGAGAGGGGGTCTCTCTCTCCAAGCAGGAAATATAGTAAATGAGATTCTATAGGACGGCAGGCATGCAACTAGAAAAAGGCAGAGACAGATTTACCAGGGTGGGAGGGGTGGGGGCAGGCAGAAAGAGATGTTTGGACCTACACTGCATTAAGCAGTCAGGTCGCTTAGTCATGTCAGACTCTTTGCAACCCTATGGACTGTACCCTGCCAGGCTCCTTTGTCCTTGGGATTTTCCAGGCAAGAGTACTGGAGTGGGTTGCTGTTTCCCTCTCCAGGGGATCTTTCCTACTCAGGGATCAAACCCGGGTCTTCCACACTGCAGGCAAACTCTTTACTGTCTAAGCCACCAGGGAAGCCCAACACTGAATATACTCCCCTGAGAATGAAATGTTCCTGTCAGCTTTCTCATTCATACCTATTTCCTTTTCTAACCGTATTTTTCCTGTTCCCAAAAATGATTCAACTAGGGCCTCATATGAAAACCCAGTGCTTCGACTAATGATGCTAAGGTTATTTTCTGACAGTGACAATGATGTTTCTGAGTCTCACTCTATGAAGAAGCAGGTCAAATGGGCATATGTTGTAAGTGTGATAGAAATGGAGAGGGGAAGACTGACCGAAGTCTCTTTCTTTCCTGTTTTCATTGAATCCCATTGTGTGGTACCCTGCTGAGCTACATCTAGAGATGAAGTGGAGTATAAACGTCTAAGGAAACATGAATGGCAGCATGATAAAAATTTGAGAGGTTGCATATTGACAGAATCTGTAGTGAGGCTACTATAAAAATCCACATGTTGCATGATTTAACTAGATGTTTAAAAAAAAATTAGTTCTTAAGAACATATGTTTCTCAAAGGAAGATAACACTGAAATTTGTCCCCATGGTCCTCATGCATAGGATATGAGTGATGTATCAATTATTGTTTGTTTAGTCATTCAGTCACATCCGACTCTGTGACATCATGGACTGCAGCACACTAGGCTTCCCTGTCCTTCACTATCTCCCAGAGTTTTCCCAAGTTATGTCCATTGAGTTGATGATGCCATCCAACTGTCTCATCCTCTGTTGCCTCTTTTCTCTCTATGCTCAATTTTTCCCAGCATCAGGGTCTTTTCCAATGAGTCAGTTCTTCCCATCAGGTGGCCAAAGTATTGGAGCTTCAGCTTCAGCATCAGTCTTTCCAATGAATATTCAGGGCTTATTTCCTTTATGATTGATCCCTTTTGATCTCCTTGCTGTCCAAGGGACTCTCAAGAACCTTCTCTAACACCACAGTTTAAAAGCATCAATTCCTTGTCACTCAGCTTTCTTTACAGTCCAACTCACATCCATATAGGACTACTGGAAAAATATAGCTTTGACTAGATGGACCTATGTTGGCAAAGTGATGGCTCTACTTTTAATATGCTATCTAGGTTTGTCATAGCTTTTCTTCCAAGGAGGAAGCATCTTTTAATTTCATGACTGCAGTCACCATCCACAGTGATTTTGGAGCCCAAGAAAATAAAGTCTGTCACTGTTTCCATTGTTTCCCCATTTATTTGCCATGAAGTAATGGGACTAGATGCCATGATCTTAGTTTTTTGAAAGCTGAGTTTTAAGCCAGCCTTTTCACTCTCCTCTTTCACTTTCATCAAAAGGTTCTTTAGTTCCTCTTCGCTTTCGGCCATAAGGGTGGTGTCATCTGAATATCTGAGGTTATTGGTATTTCTCCCTGCAATCTTGATTCCAACTTGTGCTTCATCCAGCTCAGCATTTCTCATGATGTCCTCTGCATATAAGTTAAATAAGCAGTGACAATATACAGCCTTGATGTACTCCTTTCCCAATTTGTAGCCAGTTTGTTGTTCCATGGCCAGTTCTAACTGTTGCTTCTTGATCTGAATATAGATTCCTTAGGAGGCAGGGAAGGTGACCTGGTATTCCCATTTATTTAAGAATTTTGCACAGTTTGTTGTGATCCGCACAGTCAAAGGCTTTCATGTAGTCAAAGAAGCAGAAATAGATGTTTATCTGGAATTCCATTGCTTTTTCTGTGATATAGCAGATGTTGACAATTTGATCTCTGGTTCCTCTGTCTTTTCTAAATGCAGCTTGTCCATCTGAAAGTTCTCAGTTCACATACTGTTAAATCCTAGCTTGGAGAAATTTGAGTATTACCTTGCTAGCATGTGAAATGAGTGCTGTGTGTGGTGTTTGAACGTTGTTTGTCATTGCCTTTCTTTTGGATTGGAATAAAAACTGCCATGATTTTCATACTCAATGACGTGTTTGCAGGGAGACCAAAAATTGAGTCTCTCACTCTCATTGCTATCACGTTCCTCTCTCACCGTTGGTGTGAGGGGTAAAGTCTATAAACACCAGACCACAAGTTTAGCCCTTGAATGTTCTTCGTGATTAACTAGAACAGGTTGTACTCTCTACTGCCCTCAACCAACATTTGACCTCATTCTTTAGATATCACATATGAATGAGTTCATGCTGCTTCAGTGATTTAAAGTGATTTAAACTATTGTTTGACACTTTCCCTTCTTATTCACAGTTCATTATACAATTCATTAAAGAGAACTCGAATGAGTTTATTTTAATGTGTTATCACATTATTTGGGCTTCCCTGGTGTCTCAGTGATAAAGAATCTGCCTTCCAATTCAGGAGACACGGCTTCAGTCCCTGGGTTAGAAAGATCCCCTGGAGAAGGAAATGGCAACTCACTCCAGTATTGTTGCCTGGGAAATCTCATGGACAGAGGAGCCTGGTGGGCTACCGTCCATGGGGTCACAAAGATTTGGGCATGACTTAGTAACTAAACAACAACAATAATAAACCACATTATTTTTTACTTAAACTTATTTAAAACTTCAAAACACACTATCACTAAATAAATCAATCCTTAACATTTTTCTGTTAACTTTGTTTTCATCCTAGTGAGAAGATGTTTTATTATTAAATACTCTGTGTTTTATTAATTAGATGATTTTTATCTCAATATATATATTTTCTCAAGTGCCTCTGCCCCACCCACTCCAATCTTTGTCTTGTAAACTTGTATATTTGAGATAATCATAGATTTACATGCAATTGTAGGGAACAACATAGATTTTGTGTATACTTTACCCAGTTTCTCCAAAGGTAACATCTTACAAAACGGTAGTAGATGGACACTGCCAGGATATTCACCTTGAAACTGTCCAGATACAGAGGATAAGTATCCCTCAGTGAAATGAAAGTCGCTCAGTCGTGTCCGACTCTTTGCAACCCGATGGACTATACAGTCCATGGAATTCTCCAGGCCAGAATACTGGAGTGGGTAGCCTTTCCCTTCTCCTAGGGATCTTCCCAACCCAGGGATCAAACCCAGGTCTCCCTCACTGCAGGAGGATTCTTTAGTTGAGCCACAAGGGAAGCCCAAGTATATTGGAGTGGGTAGCCTATCCCTTCTCCAGGGTATCTTCCCAACCCAGGAATTGAACCGGGGTCTCCTGCATTGCAGAAGCCTGGAGGGAAGCCCAAGAATCCCTCATGTGACCCTTTAATGGTAATGCTCACCTCCCTCCTGTCCCAACCCCTCCTTAATTATTGGCCACAGATAACCCCTTCCCCTTTTCAATAAGTTTGTCTTTTCAAAAATGCTGAAGTCATACAGTATGTAATCTATTTTGGATTGACTGTTTTCTACTCTGCATAATTCTCTGGAGAGTCATCCAGATGTTAAAAGTCAATAGTCCATTTATTTTTATTGTTGAGTAGCAAATACATGGCATAGATGTTCCACGATTTGAAAACCATTCACCTCTTGAAGGACATATGAGTTATTTCCAGTTTGTGATTAAGTAAGTGTATATATGTGTGTGCATGTATATATATGGGCTTCCCAGGTGATTGATACTCATGGTAAAGAGTCTGCCTGCCAATGCAGGAGACATGGGTTCGATTCCTAGGTCAGGAAGATGTGTTGAAGGAGGAAGTAGCAACCTACTCTAGTATTTTTGCCTGGAGAATCCAGTGGACAGAGGAGCCTGGTGGTCTGCAGGCCATGAAGTCACAAAGAGTAGGACACAACTGAAGTGACTTAGTGTGTGTGTGTATATATATATTTTTAATATATACATGCATATATATATATATTCATATATATTCTTCTACAGATTTTGTGTGAGCATAAATATTCAGTTCTCTGGGGTAAATACTGCTCAGGAGGATCATTGCTTGGTCATATGATAACTGCATGTTTAATATTTTAAGAAACTTGTCACACAGTTTTCCAAAATGACTCTGCCCACTAGTGATTTATGAGCAATGCATTTTCTCCACACTCAAGCCAACATTTGGCATTTTCACTATTTTTCATTTTAGACCTTGTGAATAGGTATATAGTAATATGTCTTTATGTTTTTTATTAACATTTCCCAAATTATTAACAATATTGAACATCTTTTCATGTGCTTATTTGCCATCTGTATATTTTTTAGATGAAATAACACTTTGTTTTTTGCCTGTTTTCTAATTAAATTATTTGTTCTTTTGCTATTGAGTCTTTTAAAGTGTTTTTATTTTTTTAAATATACTGTAGACAGTTGTCCTTGTTATATATGTGGCTTGCCAATATTTTCTAGTAGTCTCCAGCATGTCTTTTCATTTCTTACCTGTGTCCTTCATGGAGTGAAAGTTTGTAATTTTTGTGATGTCTGATAGAACACTTTTTCCTTTTATAGATTGTGCTTTTGGTGCCCCCTCTAGGGGGTCGCACAGAGTCGGACACGACTGAAGCGACTTAGCAGCAGCAGCAGCTAGGAAATTTGACTAGTCCAAGACCCTAAAGGTTTCCCCCTGTTTTCTTCTAAAAGATGTGCACTTTTACATTTTATGTTTATGTCTGTGATCAATATTTAGTAAATTATTCTAGAGGACATTGGACTTCTGTAGGGTGTTACATAAAGTTTTTGCTTGTGGACTTCGAGTTGTTCAAGCACCATTCATTGAAAGGCTTTCATTATTCCACTGAGTTACTTTTGTACCTTTCAGAAATCATTTGGGCATATTTACAGGAGTCTGAGTTCTCTGTTTTGATTCAGTGATAGATGAGTCTGCCCTCTGTCAACACCACCTGGTTTTGGTTACTGTAGCTACAAAGCAAGTCTTAAAAACCAGTGTACTGATTTATTCATTTTCAGAATTTCTGCTATTTTATTCTTGTTCAAAATTATTTAAGCTATTCCTTTTTTTCCTTTGGCTTTCCATTTAAATTTTAGAAGAATCTTGTTTATATCTAAAAAAATCTTGCTAGGATTATGATGAAAACTGTCTTAAACCTACATAAAATTTGGGGAGAGTTGACATCTTTTCAATATTGAGTCTTCCAATCTCTCAATATATTTCTCTATTTAATTTTTTATTCATTTCTTTCTTCAGCATTATACAGTTTTCAGGACACAGTCTTGTACCTATTTTGTTACTTCTAAGTATTCTTCTGTCTGATTGTAAACAGCACTGTATCTTTAATTTTTCTGTCCACATGTTCAATGCTAGCATGTATAAATAAAATTGAATTTTGTGTGTCTATTGTATATACTGCATGCTTGCTAACTTCAGCTATTACCTCTAAGAGTTTTCTTACAGATTCCTTGGCATAACATATATAGATAATTGCATCATTTGGAAATAGATGGGATTTTATTTTTTTCCTTTCTGATCTGTATGCTTTTATTTCTTTTTCTTAGCTTATTACACTGGCTAAGTTTTCTGGCACAGTGTTGAACGAAAGGGATAAAACCATACATATCTTTCTGCCTGTTCTCAGTCTTAAGGGGGAATATTCAGTCTTCCCTCAATAAATATAATGTTAGATGTAGGTTCTTTTGTAGGTAATTACTGTCAAATTGGAGAAGTTTTCAACCTCTGTTCATATTTTATTAAAAATTTTGTCATAACTTCATATTTAAATTAGCCAAATGTGTTTTCCTACATGGATTATTGCAATCATGTGATTTTATTCTATAGCCTGTGATTATGGCAGATACATTGGTTGATTTTCAAATCCTGAACTGCATATATATCCATGTAGTAAACCCTACTTGGTCTTGTTGAATAATTATTCATATATATTCCTTACTTTATTTTCTCTTATTTTGTTAAGGATTTTCACATCTGTATCTATGAGGGATATTGGTTTGTTTTCTTTTTCTGTACTGCCTTTGTCTATCACTTGTATCAGAGTATCTTAGCTTGGTCTGCTACAACAAAACACCAACAGATTGGGTGGCTTAAACAACAGACACTCATTTTCTTGCATTTCTAGAGGATGGACATCTATGTGAGGGTGAGGTACGATCAAGTTCTTATGAAGACTTTCCTTCTGACACCTGTCCTCGGGCTATGTGCTCACATGGCCTTATCTTAGTGTTTGTATGTGGAGGAAGGAGAGGGAGAGACTTTCTCTTCTGTCCTCTTCTTATAAGGCCACATGGCCTGTTGGATTAGCTTTCCATCCTTATGAACTTCATTAGAGTTCAGTTTAGTCAATCAGTCAGGTCCGACTCTTTGTGAGCCCATGAACCGGAGCACACCAGGCCTCCCTGTCCATCACCAACTCCCAGAGTTTACTCTGACTCATTTCCATTGAGTCAATGATGCCATCCAACAATCTCATCCTCTGTCATCCCCTTATCAGCTTGCCCTCAATCGTTTCCAGCATCAGGGTCTTTTCAAATGAGTCAGCTCTTCTCATCAGGTGGCCAAAGTATTGTAGTTTCAGCTTCAACATCAGTCCTTCCAATGAACACCCAGGACTGATTTCCTTTAGGATGGACTGCTTGGATCTCCTTGCAGTCCAAGGAACTCTCAAGGGTCATGTCCAAGACCACAGTTCAAAAGCATCAATTCTTCACTGCTCAGCTTTCTTTATAGTCCAACTCTCACATCCATACATGACTACTGGAAAAACCATAGCCTTGACTAGATGGAGCTTTGTTGACAAAGTAATGTCTCTGCTTTTTAATATGCTGTCTAGGTTGGTCATAACTTTCCAAGGACTAAGCATCTTTTAATTTCATGGCTTCCATCACCATCTGCAGTGATTTTGGAGCCCAGAAAAATAAAGTCAGCCACTGTTTCCACTGTTTCCCCATCTATTTGCCATGAAGTAGTGGAACCAGATGCCATGATCTTAGTTTTCTGAATGTTGAGTTTTAAGCCAACTTCTTCATGCTCCACTTTCACTTTCATCAAGAGACTCTTTACTTCCTCTTCACTTTCTGCCATAAGGGTGGTGTCATCTGCATATCTGAGGTTATTGATATTTTTCCCAGCAATCTTGATTCCACCTTGTGCTTCCTCCAGCCCAACATTTCGCAAGATGTACTCTGCATATAAGTTAAATAAGTAGGGTGACAATATACAGCCTTGACATCCTCCTTTTCCTATTTGGAACCAGTCTGTTGTTCCTTGTCCAGTTCTAAACTGTTGCTTCCTGATTCTCAAGAGGCAGGTTAGGTGGTCTGGTATTCCCATCTGTCTCAGAATTTTCCACCGTTGATTGTGATCCACACAGTCAAAGGCTTTGGCATAGTCAATAAAGCAGAAATAGGTGTTTTTCTGGAACTCTCTTGCTTTTTCCGTGATACAGCAGATGTTGGCAATTTGATCTCTGGTTCCTATGCCTTTTCTAAAATATGCTTGAACATCTGGAAGTTCACAGTTCACATATTGCTGAAGTCTGGCTTGGAGAATTTTGAACATTACTTTGCTAGGGTGTGAGATGAATGAAATTGTGCAGTAGTTTGGACATTCTTTGGCATTGCCTTTCTTTGGGATTAGAATTAAAACTGACCTTTTCCAGTCCTGTGGCCACTGCTGAGTTTCCCAAATTTTCTGACATATTGAGTGCAGCACTTTCACAGCATCATCTTTTAGGGTTTGAAATAGCTCAACTGGAATTTCATCTTCTCCTCTAGCTTTGAGATCTTTTTTTGTACAGTTCTTCTGTGTATTATTGCCACCTCTTCTTAATATCTTCTCCTTCTGTTAGGTCCATACCATTTTTGTCCTTTATTGAGCCCATCTTTGCATGAAATGTTCCCTTGTTATCTCTAATTTTCTTGAAGAGATTTTTAGTCTTTCCCATTCTGTTGTTTTCCTCTATTTCTTTGCATTGTTTGCTGAGGAAGGCTTTCTTATCTCTCCTTGCTATTCTTTGGAACTCTGCATTCAGACCGGTATATTGTTCCTTTTCTCCTTTGCTTTTCATTTCCCTTCTTTTACAGCTATTTGTAAGGTCTCCTCAGACAGCCATTTTGCTTTTTTTGCATTTCTTTTTCTTGGGGATGGTCTTGATTCCTGTCTCCTATACATTGTCACAAACCTCCATCCATAGTTCATCAGGAATTCTATCTATCAGATCTAGTCCCTTAAATCTATTTCCCACTTCCACTTATAATCATATGGGATTTGATTTAGATCATACCTGAATGGTCTAGTGGTTTTCCCCACTTTCTTCAATTTAAGTCTGAATTTGGCAATAAGGAGTTCATGATCTGAGCCACAGTCAGCTCCCAGTCTTGTTTTTGCTGACTCTATAGAGCTTCTCCATCTTTGGCTGCAAAGAATATAATCAATATGATTTTGGTGTCAACCATCTGGTGATGTCTATGTATAGAATCTTCTCTTGTGTTGTTGGAAGAGGGTGTTTGCTATGACCAGTGTGTTCTCTTGGCAAAACTCAATTAGCCTTTACCCTGCTTCATTCTGTACTCCAAGGCCAAATTTGCCTGTTACTCCAGGTGTTTCTTGACTTCCTACTTTTGCATTCCTGTCCCCTATAATGAAAACTACATCTTTTTGGGTGTCAGTTCTAAAAGGTCTTGTAGGTCTTCATAGAACCATTCAACTTCAGCTTCTTCAGCATTACTGGTCAGGGCATAGACTTGGATTACCATGATATTGAATGGTTTGCCTTGGAAATGAACAGAGATCATTCTGTCATTTTTGAGATTGCATCCAAGTACTGTATGTTGAACTCTTATTGACTATGATGGCTACTCCATTTCTTCTAAGGGCTTCCTGCCCACAGTAGTAGATATAATAGTCACCTGAGTTAAATTCACCCATTCCATTCCATTTTAGGGTGAATCAGACATTGACTCTTAAGGCAGGCAAAAGAATTCCTCTGTAAAACAACCCAGGCCTGTACATATCTTTGGGGGAAGTTTTAATAGTTACAGAGTTATTCACATTGATCTATTTCATTGAGTAAGTTGTCCTGTGTGTGTTTAAAGAAAGTAACAAGTTTCATTTTAGTTGTCAAATTTATAGCTATAGTTTTTATGGTATTTTTTAAAAATGTCTGTGAGGTTTCAAGTAATATCTGCTATTTTATTATTGATGTTAGAGATCTGTGTCTTTTCTTATCCTGCCCCCCCCCCCCTTTTTTTTTTTTTTTTTTGAGCAGGGAGGGTCATTTTTGCTACATTTGTTAATTTTGTTTGTATTTTCCAAGAGGAAACTTTGTTTCATTTTTTTTCTGTTTTCATTTCAACTGATTCTGGTGCTTTTAATTTTTGCCTTCGGTTGGCTTTTGGTTTATTTTACTATAACTTTTTGAAGCTCTTTAGATGGGTACTTGGATTACAAATATGAGAATTTTCCTCTTTTCTGTGTTTGCTTTTAATGCCATTCCTTCCCATCTCAGCACTGCTGATTTTGATATCTTGGATTTTGTATTCTCATTCAGTTTAAAGGATTTTTTAAAATTACCTTGCAACTTCTTTGATCCATGGATTATTTGGAAGTGTTCTGTTTAACAGCTAGTGATTGCCTTTTCTTTTTTTAAAATATAAATTTATTTATTTTAATTGGAGGTTAATAACTTTACAATATTGTACGAGGGTGGGATGATTGGGGAGAATGGCGATTGTCTTTTCATTTTTCTCTTATTAGCTTCTGGTTTGATTCTGCAACTACAGTGGTTGTAATCAAGCATTTAATACCATAGGATTCCTGGCAAGACTGAGTTTCTCCTACTAGGAATGAATGCTCAAGTTAGCTTTTTGTGTGTGTGTGAATCGTAGGTTTGTGTTCAGACTGTACTAAACCAGGTATCTGTAGAGAGACTGCTTAATTAGCAAACTTTAGGTAAAATATAAACTGATGAAACATCTCTTTGGCCTTTTGAAAAGCTCTTCATTTGTAAAGTATTGTGCATATCATTATACTAGTTCACTCCTTCAGAGTTCTGACTTTATCATCATTAAGATATCTAAATGTATCCCAACTTAGTGATAATTGAAACGTACATCTTACAATCTAAAAAAGCTGTCTTGAAAACCAAATATTAAAATCAATTCATTTGACCTCTGTTCAAGGCAACCACTGACTCTTATTTCTGATGCTGTGACTAACGTATGTTTTCAAGAGAAACTGATCTATTGTATGGAAATAGTAAAAGATAAGCATATTAATAATGAGATGTGACAACACACTGATGACTTAGAGAAATAACTCAAAAGCAAATGGAATGTTAATTTGTGTCACAGGTATACAGTTCAGTGCATCATTTCAAGTTCCATGCATTATGTTTAGACAATGGTGTATTGTACAATTCCTTCAGGAAAGGATCTTTTCAAGAATTGTTTAAATAAGCAAGTTCTGATATTGGAATGTGCTTCATTTCAATGAACTGGCAACACCTGGTATACAGATCATGTAATTGTTCAATGACTTATGTCAAATAAATAGGCCACAGTGGAAAGAAGAATTGAGTGACTTCATCAAATAAGCTTCAAAAACAAGTTCATCCTTTTTAACTGTATTCACGTCTTTTTGAAATTCAGGTTGTCGGGATTTCAGCTGCCTTCCTCCATCGTCAGCAGCGGCTCCATCCTTACTCTGTGGTTCACGACAGACTTCGCTGTGAGTGCCCAGGGATTCAAAGCGCTGTATGAAGGTAAGGTGCTTGCTGTGCACCCCCACACCCACTGTGAAGATGGCTTCACACTGGCCAGGAAGGCTGTTCACACAAACCGAAGCTGCTGCTTCCTGGGTGGTTCTAATGGTTCAAATGTTGGACTTCTGTGTTTTGATGCTGGGAGAATGCTATTTACTGTAATGGCTCAAATTTCTGGCACAACATGTGTGTTGACAATTTTCCTTTGTTGCTAGAGCTTTTTCATTGGAAGAATGGTTTTCTTTTGATGTGTAGCAGTGAAGTTTCGAGTAGTTAGGATGTTAATTGACAGTGTTCCTTTTCTCCAATCTTAATGGAGACAAGCTTTCTTAAAATAATCGCTGGACAGTAATATTCAGAGTTGGTGCCTAGGTAAAGTGAATCCCATTACATGAGTTTTGGTTGTCATAATTTGAAACTTCGAATGAAGAAAGTGATTTCATTTGGTGCTTGCAAGGCATGGGGGGTGCATTTCTTTTTACTTTATTTTTGGTGTTTTCGGACTTTGTGCTGAGGTGACTTTGGGGCCTCACTGTCATTGTTGACTCTTTGGGGCAGAAATTTCAAGAAGATAAAAGAGATTTCAGCCTTTGATAGAGGGAATAATATACATGATTGCAAAATATTCAGTTTTAGGAAATTGCACTACTATATGGTAAGTATAAGTGCCGAGGTCTGTTTAGTCTTGTTTCACATATATATTTTAATTTTTGTCTCATGTGTAATGCAGAATCTTTTATTTTTAACATAAACTCGGAAGCCCATGAATTGAAAAGGGCTGTGTAGGGTGGGGGTGGGCCCAATCCAGTGTCCACTTAGCGAGCCTTCCTGGATTAAGTCACCTCTGTGTGTCTTCCTCTTTGCAGTACTTCACACACTTTTGCAAAAATCATTCTTCTTGGAAAGATAAAATCTACACATGCTTTTTGCAACTGAACTTAGCTACCATGCAATTATCAGAAAATACAAGGTTAGACTGTCCTCTTTGCAAAGGAATATAAGCAGAGCAATTCATCCTTTTATTTAAGTAAAGTCTTATGTGGAATGATGCTTAGAATTTTATACTAACTCTGACTCCAGTTCTTCCAGGTCACTGCTTTTATATATAAACGTGCATCCATTGCCTGAAAGAGTAACTCATCTTTAAGCTCATTACTGATTACCTGGGGATCATTTAATCTTTGGAAGAGTAACAGGCTAGTTCAAGGTTAATAGGTCCTACTAGCTTTCAGATTTGCTTGTATCTACCACTTCCTGCATACCCCAGCTTCACATAATTTCTTTCTCACTTGACATTACAAAAGTGTTTCTGAAGCAATCTGTACTAGCTGCTATGAAACAGAACTTGTCCAGTCAGCACATACGTTATTTCATAAGGTGGGTAATGCTTCAACATTTTAAAAACCTTGGCAGTTTTCTTTCCCTTTCTGACAAAGTTGATCCTTAATACCGTGTTTTGGTGAATTTCATAAGATAAATGTTGCAGAAATTCTACTGATGCTGAGTGACTGCCAAATAAATAATTAAACTGAATCTTTCTGGGCCGTTTTTGGTGGTGTTTGTGGTTGTCATCATGGCATAGTGAAAAATGATTGGTGAGATCGTCTCTGTTGGGAAAATGTTTATGAGTTACCAACAAAATTGCAAAACTGATGAGAAAAACAGAGCCATGAGTTACCTGCATTTTTTAAAATGTTGTTGTGTGAAGATGTTTGAAATTTTTGTTTTCCATAGTTGCATTACAATATAGTCTTGTATTTACAAGTAAATACAATGCATTATTTTGAAAGCAAAGCATTAAAATAAAAGTGCTTTGTTAGCAAAATAAAAATCATAAAATATGCAATATCTTTATTTGTAAAATATTTTTTATTAGCTTACAGATCAACTGATAAACTTGTGTTATCTGTTGAAATAAAGTTAATTGCAGTCTAAATAGAAGATTAAAGACAAGAATTTTTTTTTTTTTTTTAAATTTTAAAATCTTTAATTCTTACATGCATTCCCAAACATGAACCCCCCTCCCACCTCCCTCCCCATAACATCTTTCTGGGTCATCCCCATGATGAATTTTTGCAGAAGAGACTAAAACTTTGTAAATATCAGCTGGTTTATCAATATCATTTCACACAGGAAGTTTATACACAGCTATAACCTACCAATGTAATGGTCATGGGAAAAAGAGAGATTTACATCGAGAATAGTGTATAAATATTCAGATACACCTATTCAGATATAATATTAAGCATAACCAATGAGTCAGAAAAATATCTAACATTGTTTTGGAACTAGAACATCGAATCCCACTGGTTTTTATACTGACAACACTGTCTTCCAAGTAATTAATATAAACCAAATAATTCAATAAAATGTCTATGTCTTATCCAAGACCTCTAAGGAAAACTTGGATTAAAATTTTAATGCTAAATCAGATTCAATTTTTTCTCCAGTTCTTAAATGATTACCAATTTTTCCAGATTTATGTTTAATTTTTATTTATTATTTTATTCATTCTTTTTTTGAGGTTTTTATTTTCAGTTATATTTATTTGTTGAATTGGGAGAAAATCTTCCAAACTTAAAAAAAAAATCTGTCTACACAAGATAGGCTTAGTAATAAACTTAACTTGGACTTAATCTGGGCACTGGACTTTATAGTTTGCTGACAGTACTATTTGGGATAAGTACTATTTACATAAATTATTATTCATACATGGAGATATTAAGCTACCTAAGGAGTATGGAAACAGTAAATTAAATTATTCTAATTAATGTGTTCAGTCATTAAATTTAACCCTGAAAATTAAATGGATATATTTATACATGTCTCACTAACATTATTCACATATAGTAATTAGCTTTTTAAGTAGTGGGTAAGTTCATAGATTGTTGATGAAATCACCATATTTTAACCCATAAATATAGAATAATAAAATTGAAGCTACTATTTTAATAGGGTATTTTATAAAGTTATATTTCCTAGTTCTGTCACTGAACATTATTCTTCATGGCCAGCCAAAGAATTTGCATGATTTTATTTGGTAAATTTATAACAAATACACTGGGATTACACATAATTTACAATGAGATGAATTGCTATCAATATTCCTATGCTTGTCCAATATAAGTAACATTTGTTTTTTTCTACCTTTCAACTTTTTTTCATCAAGATCTCAGTTACTGAAATAAAATTATTTGTATCATCACATTTACTTATGATTTAAGAAAAAAAATCTTCCAGGCGGTCAGAAACTTTACATGGCATGTGAAGACACGACAAATGTTATGTCATGACAAATGTGTGACAAGGCGGTCATGAGACCTAAGGACAAAGAGAACAAATCCACTTGGTGACATGTGACAATCTAGAATTGTGCCCCAAAGAACCCGTCACTCTGATGATTTTTTGTTTTGCTTTTTAAAAGGCAAGTCTTCTCTGTTCTAATATTTTGTCTTACTAGTGACAAAGTGAACTAAATATTAGAAACTCTAGTGAATGTATGATGAAAATATTTTCACTCCCAGTTTTTGGTTCTGAAATCTAATTTATTTTTAAGTGACCCTTCTCTCATTAATGCACATCCTGAATATCATTTTAGATGTTTCATGAATTACTTGGTAATTTTTCATACATTAACTTTCAATAATTTTAGTATTGGTTATATTTTAAAATTTTAGTGTTTTTTTTTTACCAATTGTTTACTATAATTTAGATTGACTTTTAAGGTATTTTTGCAGGTAAAATAAGTTTCTTTGACATTGTATTTTTATACTCTAGTATTTGTATAAAAAGAATTTCTATGTATTATATAAGCTGCATTTGAATAGAAAGCTCTAATTCTGTGATTCAAATTGAGTGCAATGTGTACTCACTAAAATTAATACTTTTCTTCTGTAGAACATTTCTTGATAGTGTAGGGCGATTCTATTGATTGGAAACCAAATTGACCAAGACTTTATCCATGGGATGACTCTTTTTGTTTTCTTTTTAAAAAAATTGGAACAGAAATTTTATGCACATTTTACCACAGAACTTACCTTTGCTGTAATTGTTTGAGGTAAAAGGAAGGTTAAACTGGATTCCTGTCTAAGGCAAACCTGATAGAAATGGTAAGAATCTTTTCTTAAGAATATTTTCTTAAAATATTTCTTTAAAAATCTGGCTGACATGGTAGTTGAAAAGGGAAAAAATTAACCACAGTTGTAGACAGTCAAATATTTTGTCCATAAAATACTAATTTTGCACATTTAGCATTTATCTCACCTTCCCGTGGTGCCATATTTGAATATATTGGCCTTAAATGTTGTGCTTGAAATCTATAAGAATCTGACAGTTAAAAAAAAATCTTTTTAGGAAAAATAACCACCAGCAGAGTGAGGAAGAATTCGACATCACTAAATTGGAAAGATTAGCCTGTGGCAGGAAACTGTATTGCATACAAACTAGCACATTAGATGGAGTGAAGAAAACAGTTGCCCACAAAGATGCTTAAAGAGACTCCTTCGGGTTATAAAATTCTATTCTATAGAAATTCTGCTCTTTCTTTTGTTTTGTTTTAAAATTATTCATTCTATTGATTATAACATTATGTCCTCACTAAAGTGTATGTTTCTCTATGGATAGATGGTAAATAAGTGAATGAAAGATAGGTAGATAGATGAAAGGGATAGACTGATAATCTGTAGTTAAGACAGATGATAGGTAGGTAGATACATAATAAATAGGCTGACAGGTGAATGAGCAGATGGATGAATAGATGTGCCTAAAATGGTATAAATTCTTATATACATTTTCTTTTTAAATCTTCAAGATTCCTATAAGCATAGCAAAATTACCTAATATTACTGGACAGAGAAAATGAAGTAGTGATGTATAGTAACTTAGTTTGTCAAGACGTTATAGCTACTAAATAGTGAAGGGGGGGAATTAAACACCAATCTGCCTGTTTCCAGATGTTGTCATTCTTAACCCTGTACTATGTTTTCTCTAATATGATATTTGTTTACATGTATGGAAATACACACATAAAAATAAGCATGTGTCCACATATGTGTATACACAAAATCACTTTTACATATATATACATATGTGTATGTATGTGTATACACACACTATATATGCATGGAGCATATATGTATATCCTTATGTAAATGGACACAGATTTACTCACTCATTCTCTCTTATTTATTCATTATGCTTTTACTGAGTATCTACCAGAGACTCAATACTGAGCTAAATGTTAGGAATACAAAGAAGATGATGAGAATGAGTAGGCAATAACTAGCGATGGTGTTTGACATGATTGGGCGGGAGGGAAGGCCAGTGGTCTTGGGTACAGATAGAGATCATGATGGAGTCAATACTTGAGCTATACTGCCAAGTATTTAAAGAGTCCAAGTGGTAAATGCCGACTTTGTATCAGTCACTGAATACACGTTCTCCAAGGAAGATGGGTCACTGGGGGCTCTTTCTGAGTGAGGAAGAACTACGGGCAAAAATGTGATGGACAACAGCTTACCATCTGTAAGAACTGTGGGACATTTCCAGTAGGCCTGGAGTGTGGTCCCTTGGGCTGGCGGTGCAGTCAGAGGGGTCAGGTTAATGTTGAACCAGCCCTGAGATAGAACTCTTCCTCTGTGAGATCCACAGAAAGGCTGAATTCATCTCACTGGACAGGTAAACAGACGGAAGCACTTTCGTTTGCAAATGCTTCCATTTCACAATTTCATCACA
Source organism: Ovis aries (assembly GCF_016772045.2). Classification (NCBI taxonomy): domain Eukaryota; kingdom Metazoa; phylum Chordata; class Mammalia; order Artiodactyla; family Bovidae; genus Ovis; species Ovis aries. Next base: position 3,745,642 of record NC_056079.1, on the reverse strand, counting down.
TTTTAGCTTTTAAATCATCATTGAAGTGCCCGAAATGTGTATAGATGGAAGTGAGATGATGTGGATTAAGTGAATCCTGCATTCTTGCAGCAGCTTTCCCCCCCGAGGTGTTAGAGGGCACCTGTTACCTCCTCTCTGGTGGTCATTTTTGTTTGCATCCTTGAGGGCAGTGTGGGCTCCAAGGAAAGATTTCAATACTTGACAGGTGGCTCTAAGTAAATATTTAAAAATATTGTTTGATAAAAATTCTTCACTCAGCCCTACCTTAATTTCATCCCATAGTTCAAATTTCTTACCCTCAAAACCTAAAAGGAGAATTGATAATAGGTGTCACAGTTAGCTGATTGGAATTTGATTTTCTCTTTGGTTAATGCATCTTCTTATCTAGAAGTTTTTAAAACACAGACACACACACAGACACCTCCCCAAAAATGATGGTTTAAAGACAAAGAGTTTTGATGACCCACTGCATATACAAACATTTCTTCTTTAAAAAAATAATGGACTCCATACAGACCATTCAGTTAAACCCGTGAAAACTTAAATGGATTGGTTTCATTTATTATGGATTTATTTTGGGGAAGATAATGGGCTTCGTGTTCATAAACTACTTAGATTTTCACCAGGGAAGTGTGAATCTTGGCCACAGTGCAGACCTTTCATTCCCGCGTCACCAAGTGATTAACTCCATAGTGGGCCGGGCTTCTCACTGAGAGTGTTTCTTGTTCCCTGAATGCATTTGGCGTTTCCCTCTGACACATCCCTCAAGTAGAATTTTCTTGCCTTTAACATCCATGGATCTGGATTTAGAAAGAACAGCTAGATTATTACCCTTCAAGCTCAAAGCTTTATTTAGGATGTCAGCGCTCATTTATTTCTCCCTTGAAATGATTATCCAAACTCAACCTGAATTAAAGCGTGGAACGTGAATGACCCACCTGGCAGGAAACATTTCCAGCTGAAGAAAGTGAAGGAGGAAGAACAGCAGTTAGCTGTCCATTAGCCAATGCTTTACCATTACTTCGGATTTATAACAATTACTGAGGCTAAAACGAAGGGGAAACGTCTAGAATTACTTTCCTGTTGACTGTTAGGTCCTCTAGGCTGGTAAGCCCAGGTAAGGACATAGCTTACTGAAGACACACTTCCCCTGGTGGTGGAGAGCAGAGGGAACAGTCCTCACGTCGGTCCTTCCCGAGGCTTAGAGGCCACAGCCTCGTCCCCTCTTTTGTTCTTGATTTGCAGGGTGTTCAGGTGGCTCAGATGGTAAAGTGTCTGCCTACAGTGCAGGAGACCGAGTTCCATCCCTGGGTTGGGAAGATTCCCTGGAGAAGAAAGTGGCAACCCACCCCAGTACTCTTGCCTGGAATATCCCATGGATGGAGGAGCCTGGTGGGCTACAGTCCATGGGGTCGCAAAGAGTCGGACACGACTGAATGACTTCACTTTCTTTTCTTTCAGCAGTAGGCACACTAGGACCACTCTTCAAAGATTTTGGAATAGCACTTGAAATTAATTATTCCTGTTAGTAACACGAACACTAACATCTCCAAAAAGTGCAGAGATAGGAGAGAAGTAGTGACTTTCTAAAAGTTCAGCTAAGTTAATCAGATGTTGGGTCAGGGCAGGAAGGTCTGAATGGCCACACAGTTTTGTACGAATGTGTGTGTTTTCCTCAGAAAACATTTCATAGACTTCACCAAGGTCTCAGTTGTTTCATAACTAACATAAAGGTCATAAAGTTTGATAATATTAGCTCTGCTACCCCGAGGCATCAAATGTTCCTTCACCTGGTTTCTGCTGCTTATCTTTTACTTCAGTTGTTTTGATTCTGATAGCAGGTTGCAGTTGGGCTTCATCAATGGGCCTTGAGTTCTGGGGTGGACTAGGGCTGTCCTGTCAGTGTGGATGATCTGGTTCCTATGAATTGTAGTCTATTAATTTGGCATTTTGATTTTATATGTTCTGTGAACTTAATTAACATGTTTTCCCTCGAGAGATGAATTTGTTCTCTGTGTACTACAAAATCCAGTTTCTGATTCAATAAGAGTGGATAGCAGTGATCCACCAAGATCATAAATTCTACTGTGGGGCCTATTTAGTGATATTAAGTTAGTCGTTTTCCCTGGTGAGACACCAGTACACACACACACACTATACACAGTGACACTCTTTATATCATCATGTACAATTTCTCTTCAGACATCATCCTAAGAAATCATTTTGTTTCAAGTATTCAGTACCGTCCAAATCGTTTTAGTCATACGTGTATTGACCTAAGGGGACATTCATGACACAAAATGCAGTATGATCCGATTTTGTTGAAAATAACTTTTAAATGTACTTGTATATTTAGGTATGCACACGTATGTTTGTGTGTGTATCCATCATCCATATATTTGTATAGCATATGCCCCTATGAGTACCCAGAAAAGTACAGGAGGGCACCTGAACTGTCAATAAACATGAATGTGGGAGTGATTGCAATGCTTAAGATGGATAGCTTGGTTTTTCTCTGTATTATTGAGTTATGTAGCTTGTTGCAATGGGTATTTAAAAAAATCAAGTAATAAACATCATAAAGGGGGAAAAATGTAGATTATGCTAGAAATGGATATTCTTAAATGGATCTCTGGGTCTTCCATGGAAATAAAATAAAAAGTGGGGCCAGGTAATTTTAAGTCGTTCAGTATCATTTTCAAATGGCTGAGTTCATGGGTTCTAAGGCCAGCACTGGCACAGAAATGGTGGTCTGTCTAAAAGGGCCTTAATAAAAGGTAAATTAATTCCATAGAAAAGACACCCTCAACATTGTTGTTCAATAACAAAGGAAGGATTGATCAATACTTCACCTTCCACAGTGTAATTGTACTTGCATTTCTTAAGATTTGTCTTCGTGATGATACTTCAAGCTTTACCCTTTGTACCCACTCATCTCCCAAGACTTCTCTTTTTTTGTGTGTGGATCTTTTACGATGATATCTGGTGTCATAGACAAGTTGCTCCAAGTTAATATGCATATGTGATTGGCAATAAGTAATCTCAGATACTGTGGGAGAAAAGTGATCATTATTTAGATGAGATAAAGCATGTTCAGGGTGGTTTGGCTGTAGTAAATAATCATTATTTAAAATGAAGCTTATAAGCAAAAATAATGAGATTGGATAATTTTTTTTCTTAACATTCTCTTTTTTGGCTATCGTTGGTCCTTAATGAGCCACTCAATATGCTAGAAATTAGATGACCTCTCTGTTTAAACACTGTCAGGTCTTGGCTTCCTACCATTCTGCTACTAGAAATGGGAAGGTTGGCAAAATTAATTTCTTAAATGTTTACATGTGGGTGGTGCAAAAATTCTGCGTGTGGGTTCAAGCCAGTTTCTCAATCACTGAGTATGACCATTGGATAAATTACTTAAGCCCTTACTGTATCACATCCCTCACTTGTATAATTGAAAAGTTCCAACCTTGGAATTGTTATGAGATCTAGAGTAGATGAGGTCTTTATACCACATAGCTCTGTCCTTGGTATACAAAACTTCTAATTTCTTCTTCCAGTTCTGCAATACTTGCAGAGAGAATAACCTCAGTAAGTGTAGTGGGTGGTTATTTCTTCTAAATTGGGAATTATATAATCTTCAGTGCTTATGACTGTCTCATTTTGTGCTCTTTTCCCCTTGTGCTGTCTTATTCATGGGACACCTTTGTCTACCTCTATCCCAACTTCTCTGTGCATTCAGCTTCTCTGTATCTTCAGCTTAAAAAAAATAGTCAAAGATTAAAAAATAAATATAATCTTTCAAGTGAAAGTGCAAAACACAAATTCATCCCTGGTGTAGTGGTGAGTGGCTCTTTCTGCTTTTAGGACTAGCTGGCAAGTTATACATTGTGTAACTTCATTTTTTTTTTTTTTTCTTAAGTAAGAAGGTATTTTTGCTCTGCTTTCTGGTTGATTTGTTGAGTCTTTAGTCTACAGTAAGAAGAATATGTTAATACAAAGAGGTCCCTGAGGAAAGGTAAAGTTACATTTTTCTTCTAGCTTCTGGTTATAGGAGGAGATGACTAAGAATGAGATTTATTTGAACTATAAAAACAAAAGCACACAACCATCCATGGGCTGAAATCAAGAAACATCCAAGAATTCTAGAAATGCCCATTATAAATTAGGACAAAAATATATTACAATTTGATAAATCAAAATTAGTTTTAGGGAAGGAGCCTTGCCTCTCCTCTTCAGGTCCTTTTGTGAGAGAAACGGAAATTATATGAACTATTAGTTGGCCTGTAGCCCTGTACAAAAGTTAAGCTTTAAGCAGATGCTTCACTCTCTGATACACAGTGGAATTAATGCCAAATGTCCACTCAAATGATAGAAGTAGAAATATTTGTTTAGCTGCAAAGTTTTCAACTCAGTCTACAGGAGATTCAGAGTTCATTTCTGACTTTGCACTTACCATGTAAATTTGTTATTGTTTCTGAGACTCTTCTAGCGAAGGTTAGTAGGTCACTGAATATCAAACATCTGTAGTGCCAAGTCTAAGCACATTTTTCAAAGAATGTGTTCATTTTAAAAATCTCCAACCTTACTGGCAATTTCTTTCCTCTTTTTAAAGTTGTTTTCTTTAAGTATAGGCAGAAACTGTAATTTTCTGTTTGCCAAAAAGTCCAGTAGGCTAACTTTTGGCCAACTGAGTATAATCTCTTCTGAATTATATATATGATATTGACCTGTGTAGAGTTCATATTTCTGAGGTGCAACTTGTCTATGACCCAAGATATTATTGCAAAAGATCAAGAAAAAAGAGAAAAGTCTTGGGAGATGAGTGAGTAAAAAGGGTAAAACTTGAATTATCATCATGAAGACAAATCAGTTATGGACTTATTGTTAGTTTCAACAAAATAAGCCACAGACTTTATTGAACAACTTGAAAGAGCATCATATAAAATTATGCTGTGTGTTTGTGCATGTTCTATAATCAGTCATTTCTTACCATTTTAATTGTTTATTTCACTCCTTTGTGCGACTGGACATGGAACAGCAGACTGGTTCCAAAAAGGAAAAGGAGTAAAGCTAAGGCTGTATATTGTCACCCTGCTTATTTAACTTATATGCAGAGTACATCATGTGAAATACCAGGCTGGATGAAGCACAAGCTGGAATCAAGATTGCTGGAAGAAATATCAATAACCTCAGATATGCACATGATACCACCTTTATGGCAGAAAATGAGGAACTAAAGAGCTTCTTGATGAAAGTGAAGGAGGAGAATGAAAAAAAAAAAAGTTGGCTAAAACTCAGCATTCAGAAAACTAAGATCATGGCATCCGGTCCCATCACTTCATGGCAAATAGATGGGGAAACAATGGAAACAGTGACGGACTTTATTTTTTTGGACTGAAAAATCACTGCAGATGGTGATTGCAGCCATGAAATTAAAAAACGCTTACTCCTTGGAAGGAAAGTTGTGATGAACCTAGACAGCATATTAAAAAGCAGAGACACTGCTGACAAAGGTCCATCTAGTCAAAACTATAGTTTTTCCAGTAGTCATTAATGGATGTGACAGTTGGACTGTAAGAAATCTGAGTGCAGAAGAATTGATGCTTTTGAACTGTGGTGTTGGAGAAGACTCTTGAGAGTCCCTTGGACTGCAAGCAGATCAAACCAGTCCATCCTAAAGGAGATCAGTCCTGGGTGTTCATTGGAAGGACTGATGTTGAAGCTGAAACTCCAATACTTTGGCCACTTGATGCGAAGAACTGACTCATTTGAAAAGACCCTAATGCTGGGAAAAATTGAAGGCTGGAGGAGAAGGGGATGACAGAGGATGAGATGGTTGGATGGCATCATCAATTCAGTGGACATGAGTTTGAGTAAGCTCCAGGAGTTGGTGATGGGCAGGGATGCCTGGTGTGCTGAGATTCATGGGGTTGCAAAGAGTCGAACACAGCTGAGCAACTGAACTGAACTGTGCTACTCAGAGTAATGTAAGAAGTGAAGTGAAGTGAAAGTTGCTCAGTCGTGTCCAACTCTTTGCAACCCCATGGACTATATAGTCCATGGATTTCTCCAGGCCAGAATACTGGAGTGGGTAGCCTTTCCCTTCTCCACAGAGTAATATAAACACTCTGATGCTGGGAGGGATTGGGGGCAGGAGGAGAAGGGGACAACAGAGGATGAGATGGCTGGATGGCATCACTGACTCAATGGACGTGAGTCTGAGTGAACTCCGGGAGTTGGTGATGAACAGAGAGGCCTGGCATGCTGCGATTCATGGGGTCGCAAAGAGTCGGACACGACTGAGTGACTGAACTGAACTGAAATACAAAATCCTTTTGATTATATCCAAGTATTAACCAAAATAATAAGATACAGAAATGAAAGTGAACATTCAAGTAATGAAAGGCACTATTTTTTCATTTATTTGTATTCTTCATTGTATTTTCATTTATTTGTATTTAAATATTTTTTTATAAAACCTCATAGTGGAGTCTGTGGGCTGCAAACACTTCCCCTTGTGACAGCAGAGGGTGAAATGCCCTTTCTAGTCACTGCCTGTATGTTCTACTTGCTTCCTTGCAGACATCCTTGACATTGGTTTTTTCAAAATATGACCTTATATTTCTTTCTTATCCTCAGGAGTTAAAAAATAAAATAAACAAAAAAACCCTATTTAACAAAAGTAGACTAGCCTGGGGCATGTTGATTTGCAACATGAGTTTATTTGTATAGCTCCTATTAAGATGCAGTTGTCATTTTAATCATATATCTTCTAAGTGTTAATTTTGTTTTTCCAAGCGTACATCCACTTTTCTTAAAATATGCTTTTAAATATTAAGATAGTGGAATGGAAAGCCACATTTGGAAGGAGAGGAGGGTGGGTGAGTGGACATCTGGTGTGTGGGGGACATCTGAGTTTGCTCCTGCAGTTCCGCCTGGGTGTGGGAGGGTAGCAAATGGGAGATTTTGTGCAGGAACATGATGGAACACATTTTAGATCCGGATGTGTTATCCATCTCAACAAATAAAATTGGGGTTTCAGTATTCCGCATCTTTGTTGTTTTTTTTTTTAAGACTTTCACACTTGCTCAAAATCTTCCCATATGCCACAATTCTGACATGTGTATCAAAATTTACATGTTTACTTGTTTTTTTGGAAGGAAAACTCAGATGCATGAATCACAAGAGAAACTATGGGGTTTTATCTTAGCGTAGTGAGAGCAAAGTATTTTTTTTTTTAAGTTCACTAAGTCAAAGGAACTAGTTAGCGTGTGGTTATAATTAATGCTTATACATTTAGACTGAGGTCTTAAAAAATTGAGGTATCATTTCACTTATAAACTACTGTATGAAATAAATATTAAAAGACTTCTTGATGCCGGGAAAGCTTGAAGACAAAAGGAGAAGGGAGTAGCAGAGGATGCGATGGTTAGATAACATCACTGACTCAGTGGACATGAATTTGAGACAACTCCAGGAGATAGTGGAGGACAGGGGAGCCTGGCGTGCTGTAGACCGTGAGGTCGCAAACAGTCAGACATGGCTTAGTGATTCAACAACAACAACAATGAAATAGATACAATTTTCACTCTCTATTTAAACAATAATAAGATACAACATTACAATGAAATTCATTACAACACTTATAATATTCTTCAGGTGGTATATTAGCCACATTTATTTAAAAGTTCTTTCAACAAACTCCATATAAAGTGCCATGTAGCCTATTACACCTTAGAGTCATATTAATGGTTTATAATAAAAAATACTTTATTGTATCTTAATTTTCATTTAATCCTTAACACTTTATGAGTAAGTCCTTTATTCCTATAGAGATACAGCAATTCCAAATGTTGACCTCTAGAGGCAGAGAAGAGCTGGGATTAGGTGTGGTCCCTCTAAAGAGAACTGACCAACTTTTTCTGTCAAAGGCCAGATAGTAGATATTTGTGGCTTCACAGTTTGATCTGTGCCCAACTATTCAGTACTCCTGATACAATGTGAGGGTGATTGTCACCCTCTACAGCTTGGTAAAGTTAATAAATAAAACTTTATTGACAAAGATAGGCGGCCACTGTGTAGGACCCTGACCCTACAGTCAGACTTCTTTCCTCTCCTTGGGAAGTCAGCCTTTCTGTTCCTGTGTCAGTTTTGCTTCTTATGTAACCCATTTTCTCAATGCCCAGTCAAAAATGTAAGTGGACTCTGCAGAAGGCTGACAATCGATGGATGGAACCAATGAGATGACTTTGTTCATTACCTGAGTCCAACACCGGGTGACTCAGGAGTGTCAGTGAATTCAGTCATTGTTGAGTTGGCAGTCATTGCATTGTCTGTTGTTTGCACACAGAGCTTGTTTACGAGGTTTACTTTTGTATCTTTGTATGTAAGACACAGCAGTAATAGTGTCTGCAGTTCCTGCAGTGTGAAGTCCCAGCTTTGCAAGATTCCTTTTTGTGTGTGTCTTGTACTCAGAAGCTCCTGTGTTGACAGGCTTCATGCTTTGATTTCAACCCCAAAGGTCTTCCTTAAACTTCTTAGTGTAAAAAGTAATATCAAGCATTTCAAGTCCCTACTTCCAGGTTATCCATGCCCAGATAAATTAATAGAAAATGTATTAGAGGTGGCTGCTGATATACAATTTTCATGTTGCTGGGAAAATTGTTTTCTTTTTTGTTTCAGAAATAATTTTCTTAGAACATGCACTGTCACATACATTTCCTTAAACTTTGATGTTTTAAATGTGGCAAGTTAACCAATGGAGGCCTGATGGTAAGTAGTCTGTATTGTCTCTCATCGTGCCCTCCAAGGAAAAGCATGTGATGTATGTCCCAGTACCCTGGGAAGGTGGGGACACTTGACGGTGCAAATAGGCACCAGTGAGAACATCCAACTCAGCACAGCTAAATTGTAATACGGGCACCGCTCTGCTCACTGCCATCTGACAGCTGTTTGGTTCCTCTGTGAAGTGAATTAGTGCTGTCATTTTACTAATAGACCAAAAATAAAATCGCTGGCATTGTTTCCAGCCGCCAGTTCTCACAGAAGCCGGTCGAGATGAATTGCCCTCTGCCTGGTCACAGCCATGCCTGTTATGGAACAGGCCAGCAGCTCATGAGGCATGATTCAGAATGCTAATGGAGGACAGTGGAGTGCTTCTCCAAGGGCGCTGCCTAGGGGGCCCCAAAATAACTCCAGACATTTCTGAACTCCAGGGTGTCGCCTTTTCAGGTGAGTTTCTAGCCACCCACCTCTCCGACCTGGAGCATTCATGTGTGATCATGCACCAAACTGAACTCAGACACATCTAACGTTTTTTTATGTGTCTGGTCTTGTGCAAGCTCTAAGCATGATTTTGTGAGAAGCGAGAGATGCGTCCTGCCGTACGGAGCTTCCCAATGAGAAGGGTTGTGTGTCTTGCACGGCGATCATGTGATGCCCTGTGGAGCGATGTCTGCGTGCTTCTTTTTGATCATCATCATCAAAAACGGCAACAACAACAAAACCCTGATGTTTTGTGTCATGTTCTTATGTATCCAGGGGAATGTTTTCATGCTGTTTATATTACATTTATTAACTTAGCTGCTAGCTGTTTTACATGATCTCAACTTTTTTAAACCACCCCGATACAATACAGAGAGTTGATAAACCGGTATCCCAAGGACCCTAACCTCATGAGATCCTCATGAGAAACTGAAGCTAAGCAGTATAATAGTTGTGCTCATACAACTAGTGGCTGGCTGGGGCCAGAATTGACACAATCTCTACTCTTAGACTATGGAGAAGCAAGAAACTACTGTGTGAAGTTAGGTGGGAGTCCCTTCAGTCTATTAAGATAGTATTGCTTTCCTTTTCACCTGTCTTCTCCAAGTTAAGCATTCCCAGTCCATGCCAAACCATCAGTTTGAGCGACTAAAAGACCAAAACCCTCCTTTGAGTAAGGCACCTTGTATTGCATTGTCTTATCTGAAGTGGGGGTGCCTTCCAGATGTTAGCTGTTGGCTGGGGAGTACAGAGATCTCAGGTGCTTTTCCTGAGGAACATCTTTCTACCAGGGCAGCACTGACGAGCGAGGTGGGGCATCTATGCTAACATTGTGTGGGCTCTGCAATAGGTCACCTCCAGGCTTAACACTGTTTATCACTGTTCAGACTCCAATTTTATTACTCTTTTTGCCTTGCATAAATTATTTAACCCCTTGTTGCCTCAGCTGCCATGTTTTAAAGCCAGAATGATAACAACACAATGAATGCCATTATATGCTACTTAGAAGAATTAGTGAGTTTAGTGTGCACTGCTTAGAGGCATGTCTCATACACAGTCAGTGCCACTGTTTGTTACGAGATTCTTGTTTAGTCACAGAAAGTTTCTTAGTTTAAGTCCTGCTTTTAGTTAATTAGCTAGTCACTGAGTTGTGTCCAGCTCTTTGCAATTCCATGGACTGTAGCCTGTCAAGCGCCTCTGTCCATGGAATTCTGCTGAGGGCTCTTCAAGTTTAATTTCTTTTTAATAGCATTAACCAAAATAATATTAAACATATCCAAATAAAATTTAAACATATTTTCATATAAATATATATTAGTACTACAAAGACAATGTAAATACACATAAATAGTATAATATAAACATTAATTATTTAATATAAGTTCATAACTTACTACTGGCCAAAAGTCAATTGGGTTTTTCAATTTTTATATTTAATGACAGTAAATATTATCTTTAGAAATGTACTTTTCCTGCTTCCGCTTGCCCCACCTTCCCCATCTTTGTATTAATATTTGTCATTAAATACATGTCTATAAGCCAGAGCAATTTTTACATAAATCCTTTCCATGCAAAACTTGCATGTAGGATTTTGACAAATGTTAGATAAAAAATGAAATGATTGGAAAATGCAAGATTAAATGAAGGTAAATAAGTTTCTTGAGAAGATGTTAAAAGCAGCGTGAAAGCTGCATCTTCAGCGGCACCTTTAATATCCCCGAGATCACGTGAGTTTCACAAAAGGGTTTTGTGAGCTGTTTTTGCCAAGCTTGATGGGACTGCAGAAATTAATTTTCGTGGAGGGTCTCATTAAGTTAGGGTCCCTGGGATACCACTTTAAGAAAAAAAAAATGCTCTCTCCCTCTGTTCTCTTCCCCAGCTTCCTGTGTCCATCCGTAGCAGGACGCATGCCCTGTTCTCCAGGGATGCACGTGTCCTGTCTGGGCACACTCTGATAAATGTAGTCAAGGTCACAATGGCCTTGGTCCAGAAGACGGGCCTTTTTAGGGCTGGTCAGCCTGGTGCCACTGGTCTACACACTGAGGCTGTTACTGGAAAAGATGCCTCCCATCCGCATAGGCAGACAATAGAAATGGAGATGTTTCCACCTTCAAAAGACCTTTTAAAAAGAGTATCTTCATCACTGCATTTACTGGATGGTTATTTTAGGGGTTAGAATAAGTGGTTTTGGAGCATAGCATTTGGGTGTTACCACATACTGATGGTTCGGCTTCCCTGATAACTCAGTTGGTAAAGAATCTGCCTGCAATGCAGGAGACCCTGGTTCAATTCCTGGATCGGGAAGATCCACTGGAGAAGGGATAGGCTACCCACTCCTGTATTCTTGGGCTTCCCTGGTGGCTCAGCTGGTAAAGAATCTGCCTGCAATGCGAGAGACCTGGGTTCAATCCCTGGGTTGGGAAGATCCCCTGGAGAAGGGAAAGGCTACCCACTCCAGTATTCTGGCCTGGAGAATTCCATGTACTGTGTAGTCCATGGGGTCGCAAAGAGTCGGACACAACTGAGCGACTTTCACTCACTCACATACTGACTTTCAGTGAGGCAGACCCTCCCTGGGCAATTAGGACTCAGAGCAACTTCGCTAGATAGGCTAACTGAGGGGGTGGATATCAGCAGTGAGATGTGAATTGGGTTTGTCATATTTGTTTATGAAATAATCATTTTAGGCAAGATATAGTATAAATAATGATAGTATAAATAGCACTTAAAATATAAATAACAACACAAATAGATTTTGTTACAGCAATCTGACTCAGTGCGAAAGGGCTCATTTACATATACTAAGTGATAGACGTTAATGAGTTAAAAAAACTAATCATCCCTTTCTATATCATCATCTTGAAAAGTGAATTTGATTTCCTTTATACTAATGATATCTAAATTGCAATGATTTCCACATAACTTGAATGATTTCTGCCTATGCTAAGTTTATTAATCCATTTTAGAGAAATATGAAAAGCTATAACTGGGGATGATTTTGTTAAATATAGAATTTAGAATATTAAGTTGTCTAGAACATGTTTACAACACTATGCAGCAAATTATATTAAATTTAAATTAGGTTACTTCTACACGATCAAGATTGGCAATATTAAAGTTGATGAATAGAAACCTTTATTTATTGTGTTTGTTTATAAAATTAATATTTTGTTCTGTTAACATTCATTGGCCATTTATTCTATGTTGGACATTTTCTAGAGGTTAGATATACGATATTAGACTAAACGACAGAATCTCCAGGCTGCCTTTTAATTTTAGTTGAGAATTAATAAATGAATACAGAACAGAAATACGTACTACATCACACAGTGACCAGTGATGTGGACACACGCAGGTCAGGGAAGGGGTTGCCAGACTAGAGGCTGAGTTCCAAGTTAAATAGGATGTTGAGGGAAGCTTCTCACTGAGAAAAGATAGATACAGCCACGTGGGATTCTGAGAAACATCATTCCAAGAAACAGTGAGAACAATTAGGTTATAGAAAACAGTTTTTATTGTAAATTCTGGATTTAACATTGGAGTCAGTACAATATACTCATTGAATGAATCTAAGGTATGAGAAACAAGGAAAACCTTAGCAATGACTACAGGGTTTTTGGAGGTGGAGAACATGCCTAAAGGATGATGAATGGAGCAGAGTGGGGATCAGGGAGTTATCTGTAGACAGCTTAAATGTCAGTGTCCATCAGACTCGCAAAGACCGAGGTCACGCGGTGGCTGGATCTACAGTTCAAACTGCAGGAGGGAGGACTCAGGTGAGGATGGACATAGTAGGGTGCCCGGACATGAGATGGGGTCATGGGAGAGCTAAAAAGACAGGGACGTGATCGAGAGACTTAATCCTTGTTTACTCTGGGGTTTAGACAAGAGGGAGATGAGAAGTGCTTTTAAATGCAGCTCATAGAGGAGTAGTGGGTGAGGGAGGAGGAAACTGAGTTTGTTTGTTTGTTTGTTTGTTTTTCCTGGAATCCAACTCAAGCAAGGCTTTCAGGTTGGAATTCATGCTCAACTATCTCAATGGCACGAGTGTGTCCTGACCAGTGAGGAGAGGCTCTTCCCATCAGATTTCACCATAGGAGGTTACTGTTGGTATTCCCCGGGGGGAATTTTGGTGCTGCAGTGGGTGTGCAGATCTTACTGGAATGGTTCAAAAGACAATGAGGGGAGGTAAATTGGAAACAATGAGAACAGAGATTTTACTGTACATACAAAATGGAAACATGGAATAATGGCCTAGGGCACAGTGGAAGAAAGAACAGTGTTTTTTGTTTTTTTTAATTGAAGTATCATTGATTTACAATATTGTGTTAATTTCCAGTGTACTTCAAAGTGATTCTGATATATATATATATTTTCATATTCTTTTATCTTACACATTTATAAGATTTTCAGTATAGTTCCTTATGCTATATAGTAGGTCCTTTTGGTTATCTGTTTCATACATAGTAGTGTGTATCTATTAATTCCAAATTCTTAATTTATCCCTCCCACCAATTTCCCCTTTGGTAGCCACAAATTTGTTTTCTATGTCTGTGAGTCTGTTTCTGTCTTGCAGATAAGTTCATTTGTATCATTTTTTTAGATTCCACAGATAAGCAATATCATATGATACTGGTCTTTGTATGATAACCTCCAGGTCCATCCACATTGCTGCAAATGGCATTATTTTATTATCTTTTATGGCTGAGTACAGTGTGTGTGTGTGTGTGTGTGTGTGTGTGTGTGTGTACACCACATCTTCTTTATCCATTCGTCTATCAATGGTCATTTGACCCTTGATAGGAATCATATTAACTCTGTACATTGCTTTGAATAGTATGGCCATTTTAATAATTCCTCCAATCCAAGACTGTGAAATATCTTTCCATTTCCTTAAATCATCTTTAATATCCTTTATCAGCATTTCATAATTCTCATCATGTAAGCTTTTCACCTTCTTGGTCAGGTTTATTCCTAAGTATTTTACTTTTTTGATGCTATTTTTTTATGCTATTTTAAAAGGGATTAGTTTTGCTTTTCCCTTGCAATGGAATTCTGTATGTTAAACTTTTATCCTGGTGCATTGATTAATTGGTTTATCAGTTCTAGTAGTTTTTATGTGCAGTCTTTAGAGTTTCCTACAGTAACATTTAAATCTTTATGTTGGGGAAAAACAGTACTGATATTTGTAGGCCCATTTGAAGCATGCTTAGCTTTATTCTTACATAAATATATTCAAATATTTTGTTTGATTTTAGATTTCAAAACTGTGTGTAGCTACAATATTTTAAATGAGCATACAGTTTTAAACAAACAATTTGTATGAAGCCAATAAAGGTCTTCCTTATTTTATAAAAAGCCAATTCTCTAACATTGTGTTTATCTTATTGCAACCTCAGTGATATATTAACTTTCATATTTGCATATAATAAGTCAATTGCATTTTAAGCATTTTCCAGGAAAGAATACTGAAGTGGGTAGTTATTCCCTTCTCCAGGGGGGGCCCTGACCCAGGGATAGAATCAGGGTCTTGCACATTGCAGGCAGATTTATTTATTTATTTTTTTACCATCTGAGCCACCTGGGAAGCCCATTTTAAGCATCAACTCTTGTTGAAATACTTTACCTTAACAGAAAATAAGGCCGTGAAGTTGGTCTTCCACACCCAGTGTTATACTGCACAAAAGTTGGGCCCTCTGCAAACGCATGCTGAGTCTGATTCTCCTGCTATTAAATAAAAATTGTGCTTCATATGACCTAATCATCTTTTAAAAGCATTTGCTCATCAAGACATTTTAAAAAATCTGCATATATGGTCTTTATGAGGCACTCTTAGAGTGCCCATTAAAAACTCTGAAATAAAAGGCAAATTAGTCTGAACCAGTCTAAAATATTGGTTATATTAACTATAAAGACTGCAGGTCAGTCTGGATTGCAGCCATCGTATTTAGCTCCACCAGCTCTGGTAAAAGTGATTGCTGATGTGGCTGGCTCTGAGCCTCGCATGAAAGTCACAAGGAGGGCAGTTTTTATTGCCTCATTCAGGCTGAGATGCTGCCGAACATGGGAACTTGCTGAGACAGATGGGTAAATCTGGATCTCCAGTTACATGCTTGTGCACGTGCACACGTGCTCTTGACATCACTGACATGGCAGGAGAATATAAGCATGAAACACGAGGAGGCTTTGCTGCATTTAGGGCACGTTTAGAACGGTTTTCAGGGAGTTTGACTATAACTGATTTGACTGTATCCTGCTTCTTCTAATTGCTGGCACTTGTAACTTCTTCCAAGTGCACTCCTTTGCACCTTCTCTCCTTTTCCAAGTGGGTTTGTATTGTATTCAGTCCATAGTTGCTTTCCCATCCATGGTTGTATTTTTCTCAAACATAAGTTATTATAGAGCAGAGACTATGTTCTCCTTTAATTTCCTTCTATTTGAGTCTGCATTTTGGCATGGGAGGTCTTACACCGAGACTGTTGATGCGTATGTCTGTCTACCTCCACTAGATGGTGTGGAAATTCAGCTTGGAAAGACAGGCTTCCCACCTTAGGCTTGGTGCAGACACGCCTGGTGAGTTGTGGAGGACAGGCCCACCTCACCTCCTCATGAGACATTAACAAGGTCACAGTCATTGTCTCAGTGAATTTTTAATTCATGGTCTTGCCATCACCTTGATGATGTAGAGGGTGAATTTTAACTACCTACGGAAAACAGATCTGTCTTTTGGAGACAGATTCACCTGAGCAAAGATCAGAGCCCATTGCCCAAGACAAGAATGTCCACCTGCAGTTTATAAGGAGATGTGTAGGTCCTGTTATCACAGGACCTCAGATGCTTGTTTCTCCTATACTATCAAGGGACAATTCTCTGGGCAAAGAGATGTCATGCTCATGAGACAGGTAGGGAAGAGGGTGGTCCTTTCATTAGTAAATACTAGAGAAAGAACAACAGCTGTGAGGTGAACCATATTTTGGCAACAGAATATAAGATAGTCTGAGAGTGAGGAGTGCCTGATTGAATGGATTCACTTCTAAAATTAGTATCTCCAGTGGAAAGGAAATTGGGTATTAGCTAAAGAGGTACCAAAAAGCCATTCCTCACAGGGGAAGATATTAGCTGTCCTCACATACCCAGCCACTGCAGGAAGGAGATGTTCCCAGTAGCTGGGGAATGCCTCATTCCTTGTAGATGACCAGTTCCTAAAGTGAAGATAGAGCTGAGTGTTTCTCTTGCCCCTTCAGTATGTCTGTCTTGTTATTCTAATGCTTTCTACATACTGAACACTTATTGTGACTCTGTTTACTAAGCAAATTACTCTTAGCATAAGTCTAATGTCATCCTCACACTTACCTGAGGGGTATTATTATCCAGTGTCTACAGGGAAACACAGGCAAACTGGAATCTGTGGTGATGAAATGATGTGCCCGTTGCTGCAGGACTGAGAAATGTCAGAGCTGGGTTCAGGTTCCAAAACTAACGTCCCTAAATTCAGACATGTACGAAGACATAGACAGAAAGCTAGTCTTAGGGCCTGGCAGGTAGAAGATTGTGAGGGTTGGGCTCTTTTTCAGGAAAAATAATGCAAAGTATGATTATAAAACTGAATATTCACTTTGAATGAAGAAAGCTACACCAGAATATAAATTCAGAAGAGCTAATCACACAGATGTTGCAACAAAGAAGCACATATAATAGAAAACAATGATTTTATAACTATTTGTCTCAGAGTTATACTGCTTTTCCCTTCAACTTTTGGCTGCATTACTCTCTGACCACCTTTATATATAATGATACACCAATAGTTTCTTTGGAGATTGAAAGATAACTCAGCACCCCCTCAGGATGGTTGAAGAAACGTAATTATTATTGACAGTTGGAGTATGTTCAGTTCAGTTCAGTTCAGTCGCTCAGTCATGTCCGACTCTTTGCGACCCCAGGAATCGTGTGCTACACTATTTCACACTTGTTATACTCCTTGTTTTTCAGTCCTGTTACTGGTTCAGGTACTAGAAACACAAGAATTTTGATCTGTTATATGTGATTCTCATCATTGATTCCATAGTATATGATGATTGTTTATATTGCTCTATCAAGGATATTCCAGATAAGAGAAAAAATTGTATTTAACCTAGACATCAATAAAAATTTCAATCCTTAGCTTAAATTTTGCACATTTGATGACTGGAGAACATCCACAGACTTAGCTTCTTTCATTCTCTGTTACAAAAGTATTTCTCCTCTGCCTTACAGATGTGTGTTATGGTAGCAGTCTTGCCATGCATGTGATGGTACAACCCCAAACTTTGAAACTTTCCAATAAAAAGTCAAAGGGTCAGATCTGGTGTGTTGGGGGTGTCATCTTGAAAGGCTTCCCTAGCCCTGGATGGTTAGAAATGAAGCAACACTGGAGAGATATTGCTTTGAGCCACATAACGTCTCCCTCCAGAGCTAGACTCGGTGTACACCCAGCTCTCCCTAACCTCATCCCCAGTCTCCAGGGCAGTGTCAACACTGCTGACATGAGAAATTCATTTCAGTTCAGTCACTCAGTCGTGTCCAACTCTTTGTGACCCTATGGACCGCAACATGCCAGGCCTCCCTGTCCATCACCAACTCCCAGAGTTCACCCAAACCCATGACCATCGAGTTGGTGATGCCATCCAACCATCTCATCCTCTGCCATCCCCTTCTCCTCCTGCCCTCAATCTTTCCCAGCATCAGGGTCTTTTCCATTGAGTCAGCTCTTTGAATCAGGTGGCCAAAGTACTGGAGTTTCAGTTTCAACATCAGTCCTTCCAGTGAACACCCAGGACTGATCTCCTTTAGAATGGACTGTTTGGATCTCCTTGCAGTCCAAGGGACTCTCAAGAGTCTTCTCCAACATCACAGTTCAAAAGCATCAATTCTTTGGTGCTCAGCTTTCTTATATTCCAACTCTGACATCCATACATGACCACTGGCAAAACCATAGCCTTGACTAGATGGACCTTTTTTGGCAAAGTAATGTCTCTGCTTTTCAATATGCTATCTAGGTTGGTCATAACTTCCTTCCAAGGAGTAAGCGTCTTTTAATTTCATGGCTGCAATCACCATCTGCAGTGATTTTGGAGCCCAGAAAAATAAAGTTACCCACTGTTTCCATTGTTTCCCCATCTATTTCCCATGAAGTGACAGGACCAGATGCCATGATCTTCATTTTTTGAATGTTGAGCTTTAAGCCAACTTTTTCACTCTCCTCTTTGACTTTCATCAAGAGGCTCTTTAGTTCTTCACTTTCTGCCATAAGAGTGGTGTCATCTGCATATCTGAGGTTATTGATATTTCTCCTGGCAATCTTGATTCCAGCTTGTGTTTCATCCAGCCCAGAGTTTCTCATGATGTACTCTACATATAAATTCAATAAGTAGGGTGACAATATATAGCCTTGACATACTCATTTTCCTATTTGGAACCAGTCTGTTGTTCCATGTCCAGTTCTAAATGTTGATTCCTGACCTGCATACAGATTTTTCAAGAGGCAGGTCAGGTGGTCTGTATTCCCATTTCTTGAAGAATTTTCCAGTTTATTGTGATCCACACAGTCAAAGGCTTTGGCATAGCCAATAAAGCAGAAGTAGATGTTTTTCATGAGAACAGTCATGGCAGAAAATTCTGAGGTTAAAAGAGAATGGCGAGGTCTTCCATTGCTGGGTTCCTCCCGGGACCTTGGGGAGGTCTGTGCAAGGTAGACCCTGTGCTTAAGCTCCATGAGCTTCTTCCACATGAATTTCTGTGATGATAAATTTAGCCTCAGATGACAGTACGTTGCTCAGTCATGTCTGACTCTTTGCGACCCCATGGACCGCAGCATGCCAGGCTTCCCTTGTCCTTTACTGTCTCCTGGGGCTTGCTCAAACTCATGTCCACTGAATTGGTGATTCCATCCAACCATCTCATCCTCTGTCACCCCCTTATCCCCCTGCCCTCAATCTTTCCCAGCATCAGGGTTTTTCCCAATGAGTTGGCTCTTTGCATCTGGTGGTCAAAATATTGGAGCTTCAGCTTTAGCATCAGTCTTTCCAATGAGTATTCAGGGTTGATTTCCTTTAGGATTACTAGTTTGATCTCCTTGCTGCGCAAGGGACTCTCAAGAGTCTTCTCCAACACCACAGTTCAAAAAATATCAATTCTTTGATGCTCAGCTTTCTTTATGGTCTACTTCTCACATCCCTACATGACTACTGAAAAGAGCATAAATTTGATTATATGGGTCTTAGTTGGCAAAGTGATGTCTCTGCTCTTTAATATATTATCTAAGTTTGTCATAGCTTTTCAGATGATGATATACTGTGATTAATATTCAAAATGATAAAGCATAAGAAGTTGACATAGGGACATGTGTGGTGAGATCTAGGGCTTGGGTGAAGACGAGGTTGGCCAGTTGGCAGGGTGCAGAGAGCTAAAAATCTGCAGGACATGCTAAGGAAACTGGGATGAAGCATGAAGCCCAGAGATGACCACTAGGGGCACTTCCTGTCTTCAAAATTCTAATCATTTCTTTTTTAAAAATTTATTTATTTTAATTTGAGGCTAATTACTTTACAACATTGTAGTGGTTTTTGCCGTACATTGACATGAGTCAGCCATGGGTGTACATGTGTTCCCCATCCTGAACCCCCTTCCTGCCTCCCTCCCCATCCCATCCCTCAGGGTCGTCCCAGTGCACCAGCCTTCAGCACCCTGTCTCATGCATCGAACCTGGACTGGTGTTCTATTTCACATATGGTAATATACATGATTCAATGCTGTTCTCTCAAATCATCCCTCCTTTCCCTTCTCCTTCAGAGTCCAAAAGTCTGTTCTACACATCTGTGTCTCTTTTGCTGTCTCGCATATAGGGTCATCGTTACCATTTTTCTAAATTTCTTACATCATAACCTTAACCTCTTTAGACATTGTTTACTTTGGAAGTCCTGTATTTTCTATCTTTTTTTTTTCCCATAACTTAGCAGTTAGTTCTATACAATCTGATGCTGTGTCTTTCTTCTCAGCTAGAATTGAAGTTTCCTGATTGACAGTGGTGGTCCATTGCTCCTTGCTTTTGTGGGGAGGGGTTGCACATGGGAAGAATTAGTGGTTTGTGATGTGCTTTAAACACTGTGCTGTGTCCCAGGCTGGGCCATTTATAGCTGTTGTTTGTTAATCTCCATGATAACACTGATATGAAGTTTTGGTTTTCTATTCAGGTTTTAAACTATTTGAAAACAACTTTGAACTGTGGAAACACTGCAAGAATAAAAATGAAACATAGAACAGTCATACATTCTTCACTAAGATTTAATTCTGACTTAACTTTTTGCCCTATTTATATGATCATTTGTACCCTTTATTGATTGATTTTTGGCTGTCTTCTCATTTTAAACACAGAACTTCTAAAGTCCAAGAATGTATACAGCTAACAAAAAGTCACTACTAGTGAGCGGTGGATACAAGCTTTTTGGACCAAAGCTTCTTAGACTGTGTATGTAGTAGGTATTCAGTAAATAATTTTAATTACTCTCTAAAACAATCTAGTAAAAAAAAAAAGTTCCCTCAGTGTTTATATTGTAGTTTTATAGGTTAATTTATGATAAGGAGACTTCTCTTTAGTAAGAATGTGAGTTTGGATAATTTAAAAATTCCACATTTCATGTATAAAGACAAATGTAAGGAAAACTTACGCAAGGTAGATTCAGAGGGGAAAGACCAGTGCCAACCAACATGTTTGATAAATGAGAAATCGGATAATCAATCTGTCAGGCTTTGTTTTTTTGGAAGTGATAGTGGAATATTGCAGCAAGAAATTAACAGAGAGAATGCGTAGCATCTCTAACGTTGCCAGGCCTAACCAGTGTTCAGGCTTCTGAGGGCAGTAAAGACACCGTGTGTCTGTAAGCAGCATGGTGACCTTGAGCGCCCTGTCATATCACGCCTCTCAGGGATGGGATCTACCCAGTGCACTTGAGCCTCCTCTATCTGACCTACTGGCAGATGCAGGGTCCAGAAACCGGTTATTGTTGCACTACCTGCTCTAGACACATGGTCAGACGTGGTGTAAGGAGCAAGAAAGATCACGGACCCCTTGTTGATTGATGCCAGTGTCAGTACTTGCCATTGGATATTTCTAGAGCAATGCTGAGTAGGGAGTTACTGACAGCCCGTGTAACCCAGCCAAATGCTATGAGATGTACAGAAACGATCAGGGACTTTTAAGTACCCTTTCTTCCCACTATAGGATGTTTTGAAGAGTAAACTTAAGACAGACACAGTGTACAACACTGAAAGGCAGTCTAATATTGGAATGGAACTCTTTAATTAGAAAAATAAAGATTGATATTGCTTTATTTTGTGGTTATGTGTGTTAACAACACATGATTTGTGTATAATTTCTAGATAAGTCACTACTAATAAAGTTTTTTTTCCTTTTTTATCTATTATATATTCTTAAGACATTTGCATTCTTATATTTGAGTCTAACTATTGATTTGAAAATGTTAAAATGTGTGTTCTCATTTTATATTGACATAGTTCCTAACATAACTTTAGGGCAACTAATATATGTTGCTTCTGTTTTGTTGAAAAAAAAAATAAAAGAAGCATAAATAAGCGGTGTTTAGCTCAGGTTCCACAGAAGGTCAGTGGAAAAACTTGCAAGAGGACTCATGTACTATAATTATTAGTTTGGCAGGATCTTCTTTATATCAGTGTTCTTAATGTTTAATTGTACTTAATTAAAAAATTTATTTTTTCCCTTAAGATATGTTTTATCAGGGCTGGTACACTGGGATTACCCTGAAGGATGGTAGTGGGGAGGGAGGTTGGGAGGGGGTGGTTCAGGATGGGGAACACATGTACACCCGTGGCTGATTCATGTCAATGTATGGCAAAACCCACCACAATATTGTAAAGTAATCAGCCTCCAATTAAAATAAATAAATAAATAATTTAAAAATATGTTTTTAGACTTTCTCTTCTATGAACAGACAATCTTCAGTGGAAGATGCTTATATTCATGATTGAAAGTGAAAGTGAAGTCACTAAGTCATGTCCGATTCTTTGAGACCCCATGGACTGTAGCCCCCCAGGCTGTCCCACCATGGGATTTCCCAGGCAAGAATACTGGAGTAGGTTGCCATTTCCTTCCCCAAGGGATCTTCCTGACCCAGGGATCGAACTCGGGTCTCCCACATTGCAGGCAGACTCTTTACCATCTGAGCCACCATGGAATCCCATACTCATGATTAGAAAGCAATAATTCAGCACTTAAGTAATTCCTGCTCAGTTTTAATAACAATTTGAATTCTCATTGCTGAGTTAACACAACCCAAATGTTATTCTACACTGCTTTTAAATTCAGTCTATATCATCATTTTGGAAGTAGCACTTACAAATATTTAACATAGATGGAGATAGTTTAAAACAGAGATGGGTGATGGATGACAGCATAATAGCTAGGTAATGCCTTGATACAATTAGCAACAAAATTCAGGATTAAACATGACTTAGTTTTAAATTTTCAAAAGGTAACCCAAAGTATTTGTCTATAAATTAATGACATAACTGGAGTATGGTTTTAGCATTTTCTAAGTGGGAGGCATGGAGAAACTGTCACGACATTTCTTCCAATTACACATCTCTCTTTTTTTTAAAATCTAGTATTTTAAATGGTTATTGTGAGTGCTTTTATAGGTATATACTATATTAAAGACTATTTTTTTCACTATTAAGACCACACCTACTTTGAAGTTACATACATACATACACCCACACATAATTGAATGGTGATCTTTTCCCCATGTAGCAGTTTTATTTATTTGATATTTTAAAAGCAATTCTTATACAACACATGCATTTACACAACTAATTTCCTTTGTAGCGTGACTATGGACATTAACTTCAGTGTTGCGCTTGTCCTCCTGACACTTAGCACAGTATCAGCTCCAGAAACTGGACTCCTCATCAAAATCTTCAGAAAGTAGGATGAGCGTAATGGGGGAAATATTTTAAATTTTCTCCTGAAATCTTAACTCCCCTTGAAATTCATTTCAGATAGTTATAGCTCCAGCTTGAGGAAAAGCATGGGCCTGGGGGCTAGGTGTAGAGATGGGCAGGGGTAGGAGAGAGCTATGTGTCCTTTTCAGCAGAGTTCTTGGTATCATTCTGGGACTAGAGGAGGGAGCAGATTACACCCTTTCCGTATTCTTTATCTACGGTCTAGCTGAATGGGCCAAGCATCAGCACCTCTCTCTTCAGTTCAGTTCAGTTCAGTTCCTTTCAGTCACTCAGTCATGTCCCACTCTCCACGACCCCATGTATCGCAGCATGCCAGGCCTCCCGGTCCAACACCAACTTCAGGAGGTCACTCAAACTCACGTCCATTGAGTCGGTGATGCCATCCAGCCATCTCATCCTCTGTCATCCCCTTCCCTCTTAGTCCTAATGAAATAACTCTGTCAGACGTTAAAGGGCTGTAAGGCTGAAATGGGCTTCCCTGGTGGCTCAGACGGTAAAGAATCTGTCTGCGATGCCGGAGACCTGGATTGGGAACATCCCCCTGAGAAGGGAACGGCAATCCATTCCAGTATTCTTGCCTGGAGAATCCCATGGACAGAGGAGCCTGCCGGGCTTTAGTCCATGGGGTCCCAAAGAGTTGGACATGACTGAGTGACTAAGCACACAGCAGCAAGACTGAAATAGGGAAGATATTAGAGAGAGGCCCTTCTGTTGGGTAGTTTTTGGGAGGAGAGAAAGATAAACAGGGCTTGGAGAAGATATTCAGCCAGGCAGAGAGAAGAGTGATTGAGCAAAATAATTTTTGCAGAAAATTCTGTCTGGCACAGTGTGGGGCAACATGCCCCGGAGAGGAGAGGGTCTGGCTTACTCTCCCACGCCCTTCTGTAACTGAACTCTGACACTCCAAGTTAAGATTGAGCGGGCCTGTCACAGCAGCAGTGTAATTAGGAAAGAATGGTGATGGACTCTCTGGCCGGGGTAGGCCTTGAGGACATGGATGAGATTCAGAAAGCTCCAAAGTCCTTGCAAAGCCGGGGTGACGCTGAGTCAGCAATGGCATGCCCATGGATAGCAACCAAGATTAGAAAGAGGAGAACTGGGGTCTGGCCTGTTTCCCAAAGCAGATAACAGCAGTGGGTGCCAGCCAAGAGCCTGAGGAACAAGGAAAGGGAGGAGGGATTATGGCACAGCCGCTGGGTTTCCCAGCCTCAGGGACACAGACGACTCCCTGCAGCTACACTCTGGAGTCCCCAGTTACACCAACCTGACAAGACCTATTGGTCACAAAGCTGGAAGTTTAGGCTGAAGGAGAACTGAGCCCTCTGTCAACTGTACCCAGATCTTCACTCAGAAGTAACATAACCTGAGGAAATTTCTTATAATAACTGAGCACAAACAGACCTTTATAAATGACTGAATGAGACAAAAATTTTTCTAACTGCTGGTAGAAACATGAAGAATGTGAGTAGCATTTTGTGTCTAACAATGTAATTGCATTCTTCATGTGAATCAAAGGGCAGAGGGTAAACTTTTTTCCTATAGCATTATATATGGACTTTTTTTAAAGTTAAAATAAAAAAAAAAAAAACCTATAATGACCAAGGAAAATAAACAAACAAATCATATACATTCTTTTTTTAAAATTGAAATAAATGGTAATAAACTATCTTCATTGGATAAAAGAAAAATATCAACTATTCATTTATAAGAGAAACAACAGAAAGACAATGAGATAAAATAAACATACCAACTAAAAGTAAGTTGGTTTAGCAATGTTATAATATGACATTGAATTTAAGACAAAATGCATTAACAGAGATATATAGATTGCACATAATGGTAAAAGTCAATCTCTCAAGATGATATAACATTTGTAAACCTGAATTTCTCTAACAAAAACCAAGCTTTGTAAAGAACTACAAATCTGTCGTTTAAAGAAAAAAATCCAATTATAAATATCACCAAAGAATAATGGATCAGGAAACCTGACTAGTAAAAATTATGATTAACTTCACCAGACTCAGGAAATGAAAAGTAAAAAGCAATGAGATATCATTTACTTGACATCAAATTGGCAAACATTGAATATCTAAAAAGATGAGATGCCAAATGTTTAGGAGACTGTAGAAGTGGTAACTCCAAACTGCTGATAAAAGTATAAATTAGTATAGTAATTCTGAAAAGCAAATTGGTGCTATCAAAGTTAAAAATGTTCATAACTTAACCAGTTATTCATTCATTCACAACCTAAGACATGCCCAAGACTGTTCATTCTTGAATTTCTATCATAATGGAAAACTGGAGGCAACCCACGTGTCAGTCAAGCTTGTAGATACATATTATCACATTCATTTAGATGTTATAATTCAGGGATATCAGTTATGTAGCTTTCAATTTTGAGTAGATTAAAAAAAATTAAGTGTCAGAATAATGTATCTGTGGCTATTTTTTGGCAAATATGAATTTTCTGAGTAAAATTATAGCACTTGGGGTGTTTTTATACCTAATTAATGGTAGAGATGTAAACTCAGTCCTTACTATTTTAGAGAAAGAAGGGTACAATTAGGTTTTGCAAAGGGAATGTGGAGTATCTTGACTTGAATTGTTTCGTTTCTTAAAAAAACAAGAAAATGAGTGCTCTTTTAGTATAATGTTAACATTATAAATTTCTTCCACTGGGTATGTGAGTGAGATCCTTTGCATCTTTTTTGTTAAATTTTTAAAGATTCTCTTCAAATGATGTTTTCCTTGTTTTCTTCAGAGCATTCTACTATCTCTATTTTAATTCTGGGACATTTTTAAATATATTTTTTATTGACATGTAGTTATTTACAATATTGTGTTATTTTCAGGTATACAGCACAGTGATAGCCTAGAAATAAACACACACACACACCTGTGGTCACCTAATCTATAACAAAGGAGGCAAAAATACATTAATACAATGGAGAAAATATAGTCTCCTCAATTAGTGATGCTGGGAAAACTGAACAGATACATGTAAAAGAATGAAATTTGAACACTTCCTAACATCAAACACAAAAATAAACTCAAAATGGGTCAAACATCTAAGTGTAAGACGAGGAGCCTGTCCTTGTCAAATGCTTCTCCATGACAAGAGCATGGGAAGTTTAAGCAATGGAGGATGATAGGATGTAAAATATAATATAATTTTTTTAATTCCTGGCATTCTGTATTCTCCCTTTATGCTCAATATATGGTACAGATTCAAGTATAGATTGTGTTCAATAGAAATAGTTAACTCTATAGACTCGTGGTTGCCAGGAAGGAGGGAAGGATTGAGAGTTGGAGGTTCGCAGATGCAAACTATTATGCATAGTTAATAACAAGGTCCTGTTGTATAGCACAGGGGGCTATATTCAACGTCTTGTGACAAACTATAATGGAGAAGAATATTAAAAATAATGTGTATATGTATAACTGAGCCAGTTCACTGTATAGCAGAAATTCAGTCAGTTCAGTTCAGTCGCTCAGTCATGTCCGACTCTTTGCGACCCCATGAATTGCAGCACGCCAGGCCTTTCTGTCCATCACCAACTCCTGGAGTTCACTCAGACTCATGTCCATCGAGTCGGTGATGCCATCAAGCCATCTCACCCTCTGTCGTCCCCTTCTCCTCCTGCCCCCAATCCCTCCCAGCATCAGGGTCTTTTCCAATGAGTCAACTCTTTGCATCAAGTGCCCAAAGTATTGGAGCTTCAGCTTTAGCATCATTCCTTCCAAAGAAATCCCAGGGCTGATCTCCTTCAGAATGGACTGGTTGAATCTCCTTGCAATCCAAGGGACTCTCAAGAGTCTTCTCCATCACGACAGTTCAAAAGCATCAATTCTTTGGCCCTCAGCTTTCTTCACAGTCCAACTCTCACATCCATACATGACCACAGGAAAAACCATAGCCTTGACTAGACGGACCTTAGTCGGCAAAGTAATGTCTCTGCTTTTGAATATACTATCTAGGTTGGTCATAACTTTCCTTCCAAGGAGTAAGCATCTTTTAATTTCATGGCTGGAGTCACCATCTGCAGTGATTTTGGAGACCAAAAAAATAAAATCTTACACTGTTTCCCCATCTATTTCCCATGAAGTGATGGGACCAGATGCAGAAATTAGCACAACATAAATCAACAATACTTAAATAAATAGTTCATTCCCTTCAAAAAATAATGGGACCGTTAATGGCAGTTGATTTGTACCTTAGATTAAGAGGAAAAAAAAAAAGGAAAATAAACAAATTTTGGTATTTATTACTCTGCATAGGTTTTCGCAGGACAGAGCCCCATGAACTGGATAATGGAGAAGGGAAGGAAGTGGAAGTCTCTCAATCATGTCTAACTCTTTGAGACTCCATGGACCGTAGCCCACCAGGCTCCTCTGTCCATGGGATTCTCCAGGCAAGAATATTGGAGTGGGTTGCCATTCCCTTCTCCAGGGGATCTTCCCAACCCAGAGGTTGAACCTGGGTCTCCGGAACTGCAGGCAGGCTCTTTACCATCTGAGCCACCAGGGCGGCCTGTAAGGATAAGGGAGAAAGGCAGATATGGAATCCTACCATCGCAGTGACGGGTCTGCTTCCTTGGGCTGGCTAACCTGTGCCCTGTCATGTTCCCTGACAAGGAGCACGGACTTCTTAAGGGGCCTGGGGTTAGATGTGCTGAGCTGGCATTGCATTTTCAAAATGGTAATGGCTTTCAACGAGCTTACCTGGGTGGAAGAAAGAGACGGGCCTTCTTGCTGTCTTCCCAGTTGTAAATTGCTCTCAAGCCAGAGAGGACACACTACTGCTGTGCTGCTTCTGGATGTAAGGGGAGGACGAAGGAGTGAGCCACAGAAAGGCAGGATTCTAATTCATCAGACCTTTGTATACTCGACTTGAGTTGTGCGAAGCCTGAGCTGCGCTTTTGGGTCCTGGGCTACCTCTAGGGTCAGTCCCGAAAAAGCAGGTAGACACGAGTCAGGAGTATGGTGAAATGATGCTTCAGTGTGAGCAGACTAGACTTAGGACCTCCAACACCTTCCATCCTCAGATTCTGAAGTTTAATTTACCAGCCGTAAAATCTGTTGCTGTTACTTAATAGTCGTATTTTGCCTTTATGTAATCAGACATGCAAACAGATAGGGTTTGCAGAAAGAACATGAAAGAAAATTTGTTGACAGCTGTCATTCACAACTACAAAAAGAAACAGAAACTACATATTCAAACCTCCCTTTTATTTTCCATAAGCTTTTAGATATCCTTTCAAATAAGTTGTATAAATATGTCGATTTTAACTGAAATAAAGTACCATTGCCTCAAGGCTGCCTCTTAGAAAAATCTCTTAATTGGTGTAAATTTTCCTTTTTAGTTATTGTAAATACTGTTTTATAGTCGATCCTTAAATATGCTACTCAACATTCAATAGTTTTTAAACCAACTTGAATTTGTAAGTCCCTCCAGCATGTTGTAAAAGATAAGCTCACATCGGAAAGCTTTTCCCTGAATAATTGTGCAGATTTCATTGGAAAGTAGACACAGTGTCTTGATCGTGTAGACCAAGCATATCTTGACATTGACATTGAATGGTGGCTCCACTGTTTTAAAATTCTGTGAATTATTTAACAGAAAACAAATTTTGCACCACTAAAGTATCAGTCTCAGACTTTAGAGTCACTAAATTATAAATTAGCCAGCTTTAAGACCTTTAGCAAATAAGAACTGAACCATAGATTATTTAAATTTGTTTAAACAAAGGAAATAGCACCCTGATTCCTCCCATCCACCAGATGGCATCCTATTAGCTCCTCTTCTAAATTAAAAAAAAAAAAAAAAAAAAGTTTCCTTTTAGTCTGTTTTATGGAAATATCCAGTTCATTCTGAGCCTGGGCATTGCCTCCTTATTCTTTTTATCCATTTTATCAATTGGAATATCTCACCGACATCTTAAATAACCTATTTCAAATGAAGTCTGAGTGCCACCCCCACCCCCCGCAAATAATACAGAATCATTACACATGACTCTACATCTTTTTTCAATTAATGACATCACATGCCTCTATTAACAATACCATTTTTCTTTTAATTATCAATTCTTCAAAATTTGGTGTTTCTTTCTCTTTTCCTTCTTTTCTTAAATCCTAAGAGCCCAAAAGATTCTTTTTGATTGCATCATCTCAGGTCAAGCCTACTGTTTACCCTCATGAAAGCATTCATTAACCCTTCCCTCCTAACTAGCCTCAGCATCTGTTCTCCTTGCTTGCAACACATTCTATGAAAATGGTCAGGGTAATCCTCCTGAAATGCTAAATATTTCCCTTGGTTGACCGTGGTCTTCCATTGAGCATAAAGTATAAGCATGTACCCTAATATGTTAGGTCTTTCTTTGTTATGAGCCTGTTGGATCTTTCAGGCTTGTCTTTGAATTCTTCTTTAGAGTTAGACAACCAATGAGATGGAGATTCTGTGCTGGTGGTAGAGAGACAAGGTGGTTGTGATGGAGATGTAGCAAGTAGAGAAAATCTGATGTTGCATATTGCTTGAGTGGAATGGGCAGTAGCCAGTAAAGGAAGCAAAAATCAGGATTATACTTGAGCCAGGAGGACAGCTGACATAATGTACTACAGTGAAGGAAGAGATGGAGGATGTTTGTAAGGAGTCAGCAGTGGTGCCAGAACCAGAGAAATGGTGGTGATCAGGGAAAACAAAGAAAGTAACATAGAAAATGAACTTTGAAGTAAGAGGGCTGTGGTGGGAGTGAGCATCAGACAAGGGAGATATACTTAGGTGTTAACTGGGTGAATTGCATCTCTGAGACAGCCCTAGGCTTTCCCGGATAGGGAGGCTTGGGTACAAGTGAAACTGTAAGACTGTCCTGATGATTGAAAGATGGTGGAAGACCATTCCATCTAAGATGCAGAAAGAAAATCTCTGAGCACAAGTTGCCTGGGTCTTCCTGTTGGAAGTAGAGACAGGGGAACTTGTCACCCAGCGTCTTGCCAGATGTTTTGTTTCCAGAACATTAGAAAGTGGTTTTGGCTTCTCTCTTTCTCATTCGGACACCCCAGAATTTATTTGAACAACATATCAAATCTATGCTCCAAATGTTATCAGTAGTTCAGAAGGCTGGGATAAATATTAAAAAGAAAATCAACTATTTCACCCTGAGATGTTGAGATTGCATTACTGAAAACACTCCGGTACTGCTGAAGATTTATCAGTTGTGGAAGAGACTGTCTCAAATATATAAAAGATAATGTATGGATGCTGTTAACATAGTATCATAATGTATCAAATGTTAATGTCACAGTAGACTGAATATATAGTAGCATTTCAATCAGTGTGCTTTGCTTCCCACATTTAGTGGTGTTTTTTTTTTTTAATATTCTTTTTGTTTCAGAACTTTTGCAGAAAAGTTGTAAAGACAGTGCAGAGTTCCCATCTGTCCTACACCTAGTTTTCCTTTTTATTACTTTTTATGTCGATAAAGTACCTTTATCACAATAAAAAACCAATACTGACACGTTATTATTAACCGAAGTCTGTGATCTAATTTCCTCCGTATTTACCTTGTGTCGTCCTCTGGCCCAGGGTCCCATCTAGGGCACCACATTCTATTTAGTCCTCTTGTTTGCTAGGCTTTTCTTGGCTGTGAGGTTTTCTCAGACGTCCCCTGTGTCTGGTGATCTGGACGGGCTGGAGAGGATGATCAGGTATTTGGTAGACTGTCCCTCAGTTGTGAGTACTGTGAAGTTTTCCTCCTGATTGCACTCGGGCTGTTGGTTTGAGGAGGAAGGATGCCAAAGTAAAGCACCTTCCAGCAAGCACATCCTGGTGTGGAGGAGGCGGGTGCAGGGTGGGGCACGGTGGGGTAGGAGGTCTCCATCAGCTGTCTGCTCTGCACAGCTCCTCTACTTCCAGCTTTTCCGGTCTGTCTTTGGAGGGAAGTAACTATGAGTGACTTCAGGGTGGGGAGGGGGCTCCCCATTCTGAGCAGAGAGCCTGTTGATGATTTAGAAGGCTCTTCACAGCACTTTCTTCTCTCCTGGGTCTTTTCCCCAGTATGGAATTGTGAATATCTGTTTTCTACTTTGGGTCACCCAGATTCAGTTTAGCCTGTTCTTAAGTCGCTTCAGTCGTGTCCGACTCTATGTGACCCCATAGACGGCAACCCACAAGGCTCCCCCATCCCTGGGATTCTCCAGGCAAGAACACTGGTGTGGGTTGCCATTTCCTTCTCCAATGCATGAAAGTGAAAAGTGAAAGTGAAGTTGCTCAATCGTGCCCGACTCTTAGCGACCCC
This sequence comes from Ovis aries, assembly GCF_016772045.2. Classification (NCBI taxonomy): domain Eukaryota; kingdom Metazoa; phylum Chordata; class Mammalia; order Artiodactyla; family Bovidae; genus Ovis; species Ovis aries. The sequence continues at coordinate 3,714,050 of NC_056079.1, read as the reverse complement.
ATGGACTGCAGCCCACCAGGCTCCTCTGTCCACGGGATTTTCCAGGCAAGAGTGCTGGAGTGGGGGTTCTTTTGGCTGACCTGATGCTATTCCTTCTGGTTGTATTTTGCAAAACAATGACCCTTTTCTCCAAGCAAGAACAAGCTTGCCACTTAGCTTGTAAAGTTTACTGCCTTAAGGAGCATCCATTCAGCCAGCAAAGATACTTTCGGGCTTCATTGTATCCTAGCAGGAATAAGGTTCAGAGAAGACACTACATATCTTCAGTAGCATAGCCAGAATTTTGAGGAGGTGCATCTGGTTTTCCAATGATAGATACTTCTCAGTTACCTCATGCTACCTCTGGGTTTACGTCATCTTTCCCTGTGACCACTGATTTCAAAAGAGGTCCAGCAAACTCATTCTCACTAAGAGCTTCATGTATCTCAGTTTAGCGTTCCTTTTCTTTAAGTTGTTATTGTGAATTATCCCATATAACCTTCACCCAGCTTTCTTCCAAAAGTTAATGTCTTATATAACCAGAGTACATTTATGAAAGTGAAGACATTAATGTCAACATAATATTATTAGCAATTATTGAGACGTCTCCTCCTGCATTTCTCCAGTCACTTTTCCATCCAGAATCCCCTGTGGCCTTAAGCCATCACATCTCCTTAGTCCCTTTTAATCTGTGACAGTCCTCAGTTTTTCCTTGACTTTCACGACCATGATGAGGTTGAGGGTTGCTGGTCTCTTATTGTGTAGAATGTCTCTCCATTTGGACCTTTCTGACATTCTGTCATGATTTGATTGAATTGCACATTTTTGGCCAGAAGATTACAGAAATGAAGAACCATTTTCCATGCATCAGATCACAAGGCCCATGATCTCAGTATGTCTTTTCACTTGTGATATTAACATTAATTGCTTGCTTAAGGTGGCGTAGGATGAACATCTCAATGTAAAGTGACTATTAATATTTTCCCTTTGAATTTAATGACTATTTTGAAGGAGACACTTTATTACTACTTCTATATTTTATCTGTCCCCAAATTTTTCTTAGTGTTCTTTTTGACCAGAATTATTTAAAACATAGTTAAGTTCAATGTGAAGTTAAAAGAAGGGATAGTTACATTGTGACCACCAGTGACTATTCAGAGAGAAGAAATGTGTGTTTCTCTATCTGAGTGTGTGTGTGAGAGAGACAGAGAGAATGATTTTCCTGGGAATTTCTCCAGATCATGCCGTGTTTATGCTTATGTTGTAGATCAAGTTGTATGCAAATGAGACAGCTAATCTCTCATGGTTATAGTATGCCTATGTTCATTAAATGTCTAATACGTAATTCAGGACCTAGTAATTTATAGCAACTAAATAGTGGTTCTGCATGGTTTTATAATATAGATGTTTGTGAACAATTATTTACAAAATGTTGATAGGGAATAAAGGGGCTTTTTAAAAATAATCTCACCAGTGGATATAACACTGTTAACATGTCAGTTAGAATCAGACAGAGGTATAGCATACATGGTCAGTGACGATAGGTGGGCGCATACACAGCATACCATCCATCAAACTGGGCATCTGGATGTTGCATTTACTTCACAGGGCTTGTAATCACACTTATAGTGGGATTTCCACTTTCTTGTGGTTTAGAGACAATAAGAATGAGAGACGACAAGTGTGTTTGCATATTGTTGAGAGTACTACAGTTCTATCATCATCACCATCATCAGCATCTTGAGTCATTCATATGTACCTTTCTATTTAAATATCACACAAGTAATTGATGATAATTTGGTTTCTTGATGTAAACTAGAACCACAGTTACAGAAATGTACTCATTAGAGCAAAAAGTCATACATCTAGACAGATAATTACATAAAACTTGGATTTTAAAAGATATGAGATGATACTTTATTTCCGATAGTGTCAGAGCTATTATGGACAGCCTGAGAACTATTATCAATCAAAAATATGTGATAAGTGAAAAATTTAAAAGATCAGTAGAAATATATTTATATATTTAGGTAAGCAGTAACCTCGCAAATTAATTCATGAAGCTCCTGGTTTAACTGACAATTAAACCGAGGCAATGAGAAGGTGCCTGGCCTGTGCCCAGAGATGCCGCACAGGCTGCTGTCTGCTCTGACTGTCAGGTGTCCCATTGTGACGGAGTACATTTAAAACATCCTCGAGCTGACCCGTTAGGGATTCTCTGGAAAAAATGAAACACATTGAACCTATCACTTCACCTGGCAAACCAAAATAGGCTCAAAGTAGTTTAGACACAGTTGTTAAAAGAAAAGGAACCAGACTGTTAAGAGCAGAATCTCAGTGACTGTGCCCTTTGCCCCCATGATGTCTCTGGGGAGCACTGTCCTGGGCTCCCCTCTCCATATGCGCATCCTGCCTCCGCCCACACTCCAACGCCCCCAGACTCTGCCCTCCAGCTCCTGGGTTCTGGCTGCACCACCTCCTTGCCTTGGGTCCCCCAGGGGATGGGAGCCACTTTCTGTAAACACTCGTTTCTGATTCATTCTGGTCCTCTTTTGCTCTCTCAGACTTTCCAAAAGACATGTAACCAATTTTGTGCATTAAAATCCCAATGTTTAAAAAATTGGGAAATGCAAAGTAAAAAAGAAATGACTCTACATCAAAATTGAGAAGGAAGTGTAATGAAATATTTAAAAGCAATGCAATTAATGTAAAGAAGAAAGATCCACCCCACTGGGCACAGTTCTTCATGCTTTGTGGGTGCTTGATGACTCCATGTTGGATGAAGGAATCATCAAGTTACTGATTGAAAATCCAGTACAGCAGTGCATTAGAAACCTGAGTAAAATAAAAGCCAAGGGACTGAAAAAATGAGTTGACATACAAGTTCTCACAAATAAGAAATCACTCAGATGGGTAAGGAGAGTCAGCTTACAGATCACATAAGAGAAAACAGCAGCTTATCAGACTTACTGAAAATCTCAACTTGTGCAAATAAGAAAATGCAAGTTAAAATGTAATTAAATTTGCAGATATTTGAAAACTCATATCCAGTGCTAAGAAAGGTGTGCACATCCAAACATTGTTACATAAATTAGGAGTGAGGGCATAGACCATTGCAATCTCTGTAAAAATTTGAACTTTATGGCATTTGCCCTAAAAATTACCAAACTATTTAACACTATGTGATAGCAACAAATGGAAGGATATTTAAAATAAAATAAAAAATATGAATTATGTAATGGAGCAAGGTATATATTCATATATACAGAAATGTTTTGGATTTTTTAAAAAATGACTATTAACAGTAGGCATTTTCAAGAGGTGGGATAATAGGTAATTTTTATTTTCTTGAAAATTTTCCAACTTCCTAGATGTTCTGTGACAGCCACATTTCTTTTTTTGCCATCGGAGAAAATGGTACTGGTATGCATATATATTGTCATATGTGAAAAGTGAAAAACAGTTGGAAAAGAAGGTCCTATCAGAAATAAATTCTTTTGATATGATTATTAGGTTCACATTATATTGGAGCATCAGTTTGGCAGCCTATTTCCATTTCTTTTGATAAGCTAAGTTCTCTATAGTTGTGATACATTAAGTTATGGAAATTATGTTCTTTAGCTCAGAGCAGATGGAGACTAGAGTTCAGGCCTTTCCTACTATAACCATCCTTCCCCGCCCTCAGATCCCATGGGTAACCAGCTTCAGTGGCTGCCTGCCCGGAGGTCTCTCTGCATTTGGGTTCCCTTCAGATTCATAGCTGAATTTTATAGATCTTTTCTTCAGGCAACTCTGAATTCTGTTTTGATTTAAAAACATTAAATAGTTAACAAATGCAAGGACTTGGTATGGAAAAGGAACATCAGCAGGGTCGCTGCTCCATCAGGTTCTCCAGAGAACCAGAATCAATAATCCACAACTATAAGTACATGGAGAGAGAAAGGAAAAAGTAAGAGATTGACAGGTTAATTAGGAGGCGTTGCTTCGTACAGTTACGGAGGAGAAGTCCCCGGACCAGTATCTGCTGGCCAGAGGAGGGCCGGTCCTGCATTTCTCGCCCAGACCCCGTGCTCTGAGACCCAGGGGTGCTGCGTCTGCGGGCAGGAGGGCGTGGAGTGCCTCCACCCCCTCCCCGTGTTTGCTCTGCTCTGGTCCCCAGTGGATTAGATGACGCTGCCCTCACCAGCGAGGTCATCGTCTTCACTGAGTCGACTCAAACGCTCATCCCTTCCAGGCACACCCTCTCCCAGGTGCCCGGATGTAACGTTCTCCCAGCTTCTGAGTGCGCTTTAATCCACTCAGGTGATGGAGCGGGTTCACCCTCACAGAGTAATAGAGAGAAGGCAGCAAGGGCAGGCGTCGGGGAGAGGAGGGGCACTGGACCGTTCAAGTGCCGGCAGTACCCTTCCTCTTTCCATTCACACGGTTCCTGCGCTATACTCCCACACCTCCCGTCCTGCCCCCTCCCCATCCTCTCTCCTCCGCATCCTCCCTGTCCTCCCACCCCCGCTGTCCTCCCCCCTGCCCATACTCTCCTCTGCGTCCTCCCTGTCCTCCCCCTCCCTGTCCTCCCCCCTGCCCATCCTTGCCCCTCTCTGTCCTCCCACCTCCCTGACCTTCCACCTCTCTGACCTCCCCCTCTCACCTCCCACCTGCCCTGACCTCCCCCCCGCCCCCCCACCCCCCGCTCTGACCTCTCCCCCCATCTCTGATCTCCCCTCCCTTCCCCTCCCACCTGCCCTGACCTCACACCTCCCTGACCTCCTTGCCCCCTCCCTGACCTCCTCCCCCTTCCCTGACCTCCTCCCCCCTCCCTGACCTCCCTTCCCCTCCCTGACCTCCTCCCCCCTCCCTGACCTCCCTGCCCCCTCCCTGACCTCCCTCCCCCTTCCCTGACCTCCCTGCCCCCTCCCTGACCTCCCTCTCCCTTCCCTGACCTTCCTGCCCCCTCCCTGACCTCCCTCCCCCTTCCCTGACCTCCTCCCCCCTCCCTGACCTCCCTGCTCCCTCCCTGACCTCCTCCCTCCTCCCTGTCCCTTCCCTGACCTCCCTCCCCCTTCCCTGACCTCCCTCCCCCTCCCTGACCTCCTCCCCCTTCCCTGACCTCCCTGCCCCCTCCCCGACCTCCCACCTGTCCAGTCCGACTGCTGCTCTTCTGTTCACCCTCAGCTGGAGGCCCTGGGTTTCCTGGAAAGCTGCCAGCTGGAAAACGACTGCCCCTCAGGCACTGGCTAAGCTGCTTTACGATAAAAGGTTTCCTAATGGTATGAAGATCTCCCATGGAGGAACCTCTGAGGGGTGGATCATGGAGCCTCATATGAGGTCATGGTGTATCTGGTTTGCCCAGGACAGTGCATGCTTGAGGCCCTTGTAATTAAAAATAATTAAAGTGACTTCCCCCCTTTCCCTTTCAGAAGTGTTTGGTTTGAATGATGAAGGTTTTGATCGTCCTTACCACCGACTAGTGAGGAGGATGCTGGTGGAGGGATGGTGCTGGCTGTGTCCAGCTCAGATCATTTGGTGAAAATGGCACATGCTGGATGTTCGAAAGACCATCTGAACTATCTGCCTCACGAACTTGTACTTAAAAACGGACTCCTCTTTATTATTTGACATTAATATTGGATAACTGTATTTTTAGTACAGTCATAGTTTTATGGCGATTCACATGGGCCCTAGATCCCACTTACCAGTGAACGTGCCTGAAAATGGCCACCACTCTTTTCCTGTGAGCAGCAGGGTCTGAGTCGTCCCCTCTCTCCTCTTCTCTCTGTTTTATCACTGCTCTCCCAGGTCCCATCACGGATCCCTCCTTCGGTGCCTTCCCTCTCTCTCTTCTGCCTTCATCTCCTGGTGTTCTGAGGCTGACTGCTTCCCCACATTCCCACCTGGCAAGCCTGGCCCCGTGAAGTCTTTCCTGCTCATTCTTGTCCCGTCCTCAACAGTGGTCAAGTGATTTGTTTCTGCTGGAAACTGCCTTTGTCATCTAGATCCGTAAAGTCATCAAGATTACAAAGTACCTTTCCTTGTCTTGTCTCATGACCCTTTTCACATGTTTCCCTTTATTTCTTTGGTATTTCTCCTCATTTCCACCGTGAGCCTGCGTCACCCGGGGTGGGCAGCCCATTCTTTCTTAGAGTCACGGTAGTCATTCCCACCTTGGTTGTGCCAGCTGGCTGGACCTCTCTTTTTTTTGCTCTCCAAGAAAATACCCATTTCCTCCATGAAGGGTTTCAGCTTACCTGAGCCAAGAGTGGTCTTTGTGTTTGTTTTCCCTTCCATTTCTATAATCTGAGTGATTCTGGATTGGTATGGATCTTTTGTGTATCTAGTCATTTAGGAAAACCCTGTTCATTTATATGTTGTGACAGTGAAGGGCATCGGTGTGATGCTATAACTCCCGAGTTCTCTCTAGCCCTGCACTGTACCTGAAGGGAATGAAAAAGGAGCAGGGTAAGGAGACAGTTGTGTGCCCTGTGGGTCAGTGAGCTGGCAGATGTGGAGGCTACATTTCTATTGTATGTAATATGATGGTGATTGTGTTATTAATGTCTCAGTTCAGTTTGGTCATATCCTTTTACTGAGAGCATTTCTTTACATTTTCATCGTTATATGTCAGCTTTTTGCTTCATGGTATTTATCAGGTCTATTTAGAGAAAACACCAAAATCTTCCTAATAAACATAGGAAGTCAGGGTTTCCTTCCTAATCCTCCATTAACAGCTTCTGACTTAGGGGAAGAGTATCTGTGTGGATATATAAATGCAATATCCTTTGGCCATCCTCTCTTCCAAAGTTCTGTGACTACAGCGGATTCATCAAAGAGGAAAAAGCCCTCAGGAAATTCTGCTAATAAGATGACACAATGTTCCCTCCCTGGAGGGGAAAGAAGTTTTTCCTTTCTAATTTAATTAAAATGAAATATTTTATTAAACTATCATGGCTCCATAATATTTTTAGGAAAGAAATCTTGGCTATGTTCATGAATCACTCTTGCACATGGGAAAATTAAATAAGATGAAATTAAGTGATAATACTTGATAGGAGGGAGCAGCCCCTGCAGTAGTTCCGAATTTTTTTTTTTAATAAACTTTTAGTTTCTGGAGCAATTTTAGATTTACAGAAAATGGGAAAGACAGTGCAGAGTTCTCATATTCTTCACATTTGTTTTCCTCTGTCATTACCATCTTCTGTTAGCAGTTATTAAACTACATCAATGCACTGTCACCAACTAGAGCTCCTCTTCTCTTGCTTTTTCTCCAGTGTTGTTTGGTGTTTTTCTTATGATTAGTCTGGGGTAGAGGATTTATCCTGTTTTTATAAGCTTAGGTGGTGTCAGTATCAATCAGATGTATCTGTCTCCCTTGGTCCTGACCTTGACCTCCAGGCAGGGGAGTGCTGGTCCCATGTCTCCACTCAGCTGTTCCTCTGGCTCTTCTTTCCCTCCCGTGCTTTCTGGAATCAAGTCCCTATGGACTGCCGTCACCTGGGAGATGGGACACCATGATCACCTCCTAAGGGCAAAGTGTCTGCACTAAGTTGTCTCGTGTTCTTCTGCACTGGAAACTTGTCTTCTCTGACCACTTATTTACATCAACATGGATTCAAGGATGCTCACTTTATGCTTTGGATTAAAGTCTAATATTGCTTTATTTTTCTTGCTCTAATTGTTTCAGCTGAAGCCAATGGGAGCTTTTTCAGAAAGCTGCTGTGCTCTTTGACATACTCCATGAATGAGGGGTTTCAGCTTTGTATTGTTGATATGGGGTACTTCCTATCTCCAGCTGCAGATGCTCTGGATTCCTCTTGTAAGCACCCTGCCCCATCCTAGGATCAGCTGTTTTTCAAAGGGTTTCTGGTTCCTTATTTTTGGAGAATGACACAAACATCTAAGCAGTAGGTATGCTCTTGAATTTTGTAAGTGACATTTATCCATTGCCAATAAATTGAGGTATAGTGTGGAGTTATAAATGTTAAAGGCAGATGCAATGATTCCTTTTTGAGGTTGGCAGTGGAAAACAGTTTATTGAATGCAAAGCATTAAACGTTCCTCCTTCACTTTTATTGCCATGGAGACCATTGTCATGATATTCTTTATTCCCTGAAATCAGTCAAATGAAATAGAAAGCAGATGTTCTGTATCTTTACTTTTTACTGTTTCTTGCTTGAGATTACACCTAAATGACTAATACTGAAGCATAATTATCTCTTTAGAGATTTATAGAAGATTAGAGACATTCAGTCAAAGAAATGCTCACTAAAAGATAGACTTGGAGTTACAGCAGATCTGGCTTCTCCCCTGCACCCTAGCCACTAACTCCCACATTTGCCACCTGAACTCATCATGATGCATAGCTGCCTGATCATGGATTCAATTCCCAGCTCTGAGAGAGAATTCCTATCAGGTCAGGCCTATAATCCCCTCCATGAGTTTGTTTTTATCTTGTTGGTCTTGCCACCCTTCACTAGCATCCCTCTTCTCAAGGCCTCAGTTCCCTTCTTAGCCGATATGACTGCCTCCACTATGACTGCCTGGCAGCACATCCCAGTGGGTTAAGAGCTGGCGTTTGCCTAGTATGTAATTATAAGAACCATAAAGAAGGCTGAGCGCCGAAGAATGGATGCTTTTGAACTGTGGTGTTGGAGAAGACTCTTGAGAGTCCCTTGGACTGGAAGAAGATCAAACCACTCAATCCTAAAGGAAATCAGTCTTGAATATTTATTGGAAACTCCAATACTTTGGCCATCTGATGCGAAGAACTGACTCATTGGAAAAGACCCTGATGCTGGGAAAGATTGAGGGCAGGAGGAGAAGGGGATGACGGAGGATGAGATGATTAGATGGCATTACCGACTTGATGGACATGAGTTTGAGCAAGCTCTGAGAGTTGGTGATGGACAGGGAGGCCTGGTGTGCTGCAGTCCATGGGGTCGCAAGCCATCGAACATGACTGAGCGACTGAACTGAAGGCCTTTTGAAAATATACAGACACACACATATCTATACAATCTTGAAGATTCTACAGTTGTGCTTCTATTAAGATAGAAGAAAGAAAATGAATTCACTTGAGCCATAAGATAGATATATATGTGTGTGTGTGTGTGTGTGTGTGTGTGTGTGTGTGTGTGTGTGTGTGTGTATATATATTTACATGAAGAGGAAACATTAATGTTTTTAAGCCATGGATAAAAAAAATGCATTGCTTTAAACAACTTGTCATGATGTCTCATATATAAACATTTGAGTCTTACATGTGTTTTATTTTTCCGTGCTCCAGTGTCCACTGCTCCCAATTTCCTCCATGAAAAACCGATGATTAATTCACACAATGAAAACATATTCAAAACGAGATATAAGAGAAAGGTTATCTTGAAGCCCCCTCATTTAAAATTCCAGCGGGGAAAGATGTGCATGCTAAGTCGAGTCAGTCGTGTCCAGCTCTACGTGACCCCATAGACTGTAGCCCACCAGGCTCCTCTGTCCATGGGATTCTCCAGGCAAGAACACTGGAGGGGGTTGCCATTTCTTCCTCCAGGGGATCTTCCCAACCCAGAGATCGGCCAGCATCTCTTATGTCTCCTGTACTGGGAGGCGTATTCTTTACCAGTAGCGCCACCGAACTACCATATGAATAAGACTTTAAAGATATCTCCTGGATGGAATGTAAAAGAAGAAGAAAAAAGCAAAAACAAAACAAAAAAAACAAAACCTGGGTGATGATTCCAAAAGGCATGAGGACCAAAGCATCAATCACAATTGTTGTAATTAGTAATGCAAATCTGAAGCCTCAGCTCACAGCTCATGGTAGACAGGCACTTCACATGAGACCGGAGTTCCCTCAGGTTTCAGCTGTGGGAAGCAGCTCCTACAGTTTTCGTTAGTGTCACCATAAAGCAGATCAAATGGAAAGAGAGAGGCTAGTGCACTCACTTGGTGTCTTCCGCTTGTGAGGCGAGGTGGAAGCCTCTCTCTCTGATTTCCCAGGGAGTGGAGCTGGAGCGCCAGGCTGTGTCAGCCTCCCCACAGGCCACTCGCTTTTGCTGGAGACAGAGATGTGGGCCTATGTGAATAAAATGTTTGGTCCTCCTCCCCAGACTCTAGCTAGACAGAATTAAACATTTAAGAAGAAAACTAAAAAAATAAAAAAAGAAGAAAACTAAAAGAAGAAAATGTGGGAAAAAAAAAAACAAAAACTGATGTATGGTTTTGATTATCTCAGCATTGGAATAAGCCATGCAGTTCTCAAGAGCTAGGTTTAACCCTGAGTGTCCTTGCATTTATAGCTTTAATTGGACTTCCTTAAGGAAAAGTCCAGGCTAATCAGGGGTAAATCATTAATAATATATCTTTCTTTCTATTTACAAACAAGGCACAAAATATGTATTTGGGCCAAAAATCACAAAATTGAAAGTAAAGATATGAGTGTTTTATTCATAAGATCCTTTTTCTTTCTAGAACCATTAAAAGTATTAGAGTTCTTCTGTTAACTTACCATAGCCACTGATAAAAATGGCAAATGTCCTCACTATTGAAAGAGAATATAATAAAATACCACCTAAGTTCTGTTAGAGCTTAGGGGTTTTCAGATAAAAATTTCTTGCATGGGTTTTGGGTGTCTTGATTATGTCCACATTTGGTAATGATTTTAGTCAGAGACATTCTGTTATACTACATTTTTGTCCCTTTTTTTTTTAAGCTGAGAAAAAGCAGAGTCCTCTAGAAGATAAGAGAAGGTATCATGATACTAAAAAGGCATTGGAAAGTGAAAGTGTTAGTTGCTTAGTCATGTCTGACTCTTTGCGACCCCATGGACTATAGCCCGTCAGGCTCCTCTGTCCATGGAATTTCCCAGACAAGAATACTGGAGTGGGTAGCCATTTCCTTTTCCAGGGGATCTTCCCGACCCTGGGACTGAACCTCAGTCTCCCACATTGCAAGCAGATTCTTTACTGTTTGAGCCACCAGGGAAGCCCCAAAATGCATTACTTTAGAAAAAAAAAATATAAAAGCAAATTTAATCAAATTGTATCTAGGATAATGATGGGTAAGAGTAAACAGGAGCAAAAGAGACGAAAGTTATTTTTTTTAAGCAAAATGTCTGGTTATTTTAAGGAACTGAATATGACCAGGGAGGGTCTTAGTGTTCTCCTCAGTGTAGATAAACTTGTGAATCCTTTTCCTGCTTCTTTGAGATGTGAATCTTTTCAAAAGCCTCCTGCCAGTCTTATGGGTCAGGAATGTTTTTCTGAAGGGAATGGGTCTAGGGAGACACAGCCCCATCTCCTAATCTCTGTGGAAGGGTAGATGTTAGCAGGGAGTAGGTTATGAGTATCTTTTGCAAACAATGAAAATATCCTTCATCTTTATTAGAGGGAAGGATGGAAGGCAAAAATGGAGCTGACAGGACCCATAAGATTGAGGAGGTTTTAAATATTAGAGCATGGAATAAAAAAATTCCTCTTATGTATAAAGCACAGATACAAGGGTTCTCTTTTATTAATGCATGTCTATACTTTATACATAAACAGTAAGATTGCCTTTAGGCTAAATCTTGTTCACGGTTGGTGAGAATGTAAACTGGTTCAGCCATTATGGAAAATGGTATGGAACTTTCCTCAAAAAAAAAAAAAAAAAAAAAGGAAGTACCATATGTAAAGTGTGAAACTGTTTGTTGCTCGGTAGCGTCAGACTCTTTGAGACCCCATGGACTGTACCCCGCCAGGCTCCTCTACCCATGGAATTTCCCACGCAAGAATACTGTAGTGTAGCCATTCCCTTCTCCAGGAGATCTTCCTCACCCAGGGATTGAACCACTGTCTCCTGCATTGCAGATGGATTCGTTACCCTCTAAGCCACCAAGGAAGCCCCATCTGATCCACTAACCTCCCTGTACAGTGTGTATCCAAAGGAAATGAATACAGGATATCAAAGACATGTCTGCATCCCTATGTTCATCACAGCATTTTCCACAATGGCCAAGACATGGCAAGATCCCAAATGTCCCTCAACAGATGGAGGGATAACAGTGTGATATATGTACACACAGTGGAATGTCATTCAGCCGTAACAAAAATGGAAACCCTGTCATTTGTGAACATGTGGATGGACTTGGAGGGCATTATGGTAAGAGAGCTAAGTCAGTAGAGAAAGACTAATATCATATGATGTCACTTACATGTGGAATAGTGAACATCTGAGCTTACAGAAACTGAGGGTCGGATGGTGGGGAAGAGGGAAGTGGGGAATTGTTGGTGAAGAGCATGGACTCCCAGTTATGAGATGAACAAACAGATTCTGGGAACTCTGATGTACAGGCTGGTGGCTAGTTAATTACACTCTTTTATATACTTGAAAGTTGTCGAGAGAGTAGACCTTCCATGTTGTCACCACAAACAAGAAATGGTAATATGTGATGTGATGGGATTTTAGCTGAAGCTATTGATGGTAACCAAACTCTGGGAGACAGTAAAGGAGAGAGAAGCATGGCTTGCTGCTATCCCTGGGGTCGCAGAGGGTCAGACACAACTGAGCGACTGAACAACAATTGACGATAATCCATCCACGGTATGTGTGTATTAAACCAACATACTGTGCATATTAAACTAACACATGATTGTAGGTCAATTATGTCTCAAGCTGGGAAAAAGTCTTAAAACACATATAACACACAGTACACAAACAGTTATGTATATAACTGTGGTGCTAACATTTCATAGGGGGTGATTATGGACAAATGCCTAAAAGGCTCCTTAAGGGGCTATACATGAATAATAAATTCTTAAAATATAAATTTATTTATTTTAATTGGATGCTAATTACTTTACAATATTGTATTGGTTTTGCCATACATCAATAATAAAAAATGAGAGGTACTGACTTTGGTCATCTTAGCTGTACCAGATATCAAATGGGAACCTTTTCTGCTGATGTCTCTGGTCTACTTGAACCGTCTCTCATCTGTTATTTGTTCTCTAGAAAGACTGTAATGAGAGAGAGACTGATTTTGTCATCCACTGTGAACCTACTGTTCAGTAGTTAAAATTGAATTCTGTCATTTCTATAAAAGAGGGATGAGCCATTTAAAACTGAAATTCTTTTTAAAGTTTGTTCCTGAGATGTTAGGTGTAATTTTTAGATGCTTGGATTACATTCTATGATCTCATCCCTTCTAACAGTTTCAGAAATAATCCTTTATGTGGAAGTATTTAAAAATTATTTTTGTAACGATGATGAGCCACGGGTTTAAGTGGCCTTGGTGCTGAAGAATTAGCTCAGGGAGAAATATCCCAAATTGCGACATAATTCCCTTTCATTTTTAAATTGAACTAAAAAGCATGGAGTCACAAAGAGTTGGACATGATTGAGCACACACACACACAAAGTCTATAAATATTTAATACATTTCAATTGAAAGCATATATTTGATGACTGTCTTTCAAATGAAAATACTACAATACTCAGTAAAGAAAACCTGGTCACAAAACAGTATAAGAAAAGTAGTTTTCCTCTGGAAGTTTTATTAGGCATTCTGTAACTTTGTTTTTCTTTTTACTTTACCCCTTTTCTGGGTAGGAGGGTGGAGAAGACAGTAACAAGCCTTGGACCAGAGAAAAGATTTATTGAGCAGCTACTCTATACTGCTCCGTATCATTCTAGAACCTACTTTCCACAATGAATTTGAAATCTTGTTCTATTTTACAAGTTACAAAAACAAACTAAAAAGGAAACAAATAGAGGCAACAGGGCATTGAATTAGGAACAAAAGAATAAAAAAATAAATGGTAGCACAGTTGGCTAGAACCCTTTTGAGAAGACTGCTCATGTCTGAAGACCAGCTTTCGTCCCAGTGACTGTGGACTGAGTCTCCTCTGAGCTGACCCTGGAAAGAGGGGCCTCAGGCTGCCAGGTGAGCTCTGTGGGGCTGAACTCAGTCCACTCTGGACAAGGAGAATCTCTTACTTCCCCTTGGATTAAAACCCCCATCTCACCTAAAGGGAGAGTCTTCGCTGGTAACAAGGCTCATTTCCTTGAGGAAAAGAGCAAGTCATCATTTCATCATCTGTTGCTTAATTCACCATTTGAATTAAGGTGAATTCTGGCCTTTACCTGCCAGGCCCCAGTGAAACTATTTAATATCCTTTAAAATATACAGAGGTAATGGATTTTTTTTTCCACTGTACTCATTTAAATTGAATCATCTTCTGTCATAATTCCATTTTTATGAAACACTCCTTGGAATTTTAAGCTAGTCCTCATTTTGATATCAGTTAAATTATCTCAGATTTTCCTCATATGTTCCTTATATATCATATTTCAGATTCTTGGCCTATTCTTTCTTCTTCTATAGGAAAGCTTCTTTATGGGAAACAAATAGAGGCAACAGGGCATTGAATTAGGAGCAAAAGAATAAAGAATCTAAGATGCAAATTTGAATTTCATCCCTATTTAGTTTATATAACCCAGGTCAAGTTACCAGCCCTCTGGGCCTCAATTTTCTCATTTGTGAAATGGAAAGAGCATTAGTGTCTGTCTAATCTGTTATGAAAAAAAAGATACAATGAGTTGACCTTTTAAAGTGTGTAGGAACAGTGCCTGGAACAGAATAAAGACTATGTTAAAACTTCAGATGACTACAGCTAATGGATAGATTACTGACAAATAATTTTTTAAAATGTGTATCTTTATCTTGAATTATTTCTCAACCTAAAGTAATATTTCTTTCCTAATTATTAATTTTATTCCTTCCTGTTTTCTGAGTAACTTAGGTATACTAAAAACATGTTTTCTGTTCTAAACCATACAAGTCCACAAAGGAAGTCTTATTTTGCCCATTGAACAAATGATGAAGCAGAAACTCTGAGTCAGACACAAAAATCCACTTTTTCTTCTCTTTTTTAGTCTTGTAAGAAGCATATACTAATCCATCATCCAGTGTCAGCTAGGTACTCTTCAAATCCCAGGAGAGATACAGGCTGATTAAACACACACACACACACACACACACACACTCACTCACTCACTCCTATTCTCAGAAATCCAATTCTAATTTGAAGGCATCTATGCACTTAAGCAATATTAAAAATAAAAAGAGAGCATAAGCTTGGCAATCAGTTCTGCAAGTAAGTGTATGATTAAGGACCAGGAGATTAGCAAAGGAAGTAAGTGCAGTAAAGAAAAAAAAAAAAAAAAGAGCTTATGACAGCAGGATCTTAGAGAATTTAATAAAGTATAATTATTTAATTTTAAATATGCTGTCTTAATAGAAGAGTGTTGTGGTAACTTAGTATTAAGGTAGAGACATGATGTTAATATCATTAGAGGATAAATGAGCAAAGGCTGGTTTGCAGCATCTATTGGATTAGGTATGTTTTGGAAATGCCTTTAAATGAAAGTGAATTCAGGAGACGAGGCTGCTTCATCAGGCAGTCAGTAACTCTGTGGACTATAGCCCATCAGGCTCCTCTGTCCCTCTCCAAACAAAAATACAGGAGTGGGTTGCTGTTCCCTTCTTCAGGGGATCTTCCTGAAACAGGGATCAAACATGCATCTCCTGCATTGTAGGCAGATTCTGCACCACTGAGCAACCAGCAAAGTCTACATGAGACAGTATTTCGTTAAATATTCTCCAGGAGTGAAGGAACCTCAGGAAGAGGAATTTCCTTCATTTCTCAGATGATGAAACTCAAACTGGGGCTTATGTCACTGTTGAGGATGAATCATGTCTTGTTTGTGTGGAGCTGGACGTGGCCCTCTTCTCACTTTCTAGCATAGTATTGCTGCCTTTACCGGTATTTCATGTTTGCTGCTAAATATTTCATTGTATTCTGTGTGTTCTTTTGAAATCATACACGTGAGCATGTGCGTATAAGTGAACATGCACGTGTGTGCACGTGTGTGTATTAAAGAGAAGGGTTGTGTTGACTATATTGCTTATTTAAAAAGAAAGTCATGTCTTATATTTTTAGGTTTATTGTGATCATTGATAAAACTCTTTATGAATCCTTATAGCGCTGAAATCAAGATACTCTTACTTGATTTATATCAATAGATTTCTTAGTCTCACCTTGGCTAACAAAGCTGTTAATGCAATCCATCTGCTTTTTGAAGTTTCATACACTTATCTTTAGAATCATTTTAATGATGATTGTACAGATACCTGACTTCTTATATATATAAGAGTACACAAAAGAAAAAAGTCAGCATGGAAAGGAATTCCTGAAGTATCACATCGAGTATCTATGCCCTGTTAGTCTGTTCTTTCTGCTCAACTTGCTCTTTAAATGGCCATGTGGAAAATGGTTTAGGTTGGCAGGGAGTTGTCTGGTCTCCACTGTGTCTGCTTAACTCACCTGGTGGTGCAGAGGCAGTCACAGATACCGTGTAACCAGTGGGTTGGCTCTGCTCCAGCCAAACGGCGTGTGGACACTTGAAGGTGAGCTTCATATATTTGTCACAGGTTCTCATTGCCTATTTTTTTTTCAATTTAAAAGATGTTAAATCATTCTTAGCTCATAGATCCTACAAAATTAAGCAGCCGTGAGATGTGCCCTATGACTGCTCTTTATGATCCTCTGATGAGAGCAAAATCCACAGTGATATGCATTTGATACTTTGATTACATGGTAATCCTCTAGAAAACTTCACCCCTAAAAATGCACTGAAGGTCTTCATTTTACATGCATGGGAATTTAAGACTATCAGATTCTATTTTATATAAAATTATAGGTTTATGCATCAAAAATATAAAATCATACATAATTTATAGTCATATATATCAAATTATATATACATAAATATATATTTATCTTCTTATGCATTCTATTTCTATAATATAATTTATTCTATTATATTTATATGCAGTATATAAATACAGTATAAATAAAATAGAATATATTCTATATGTTATGTTTGTGTACAACATATATGGTACATATACATATGTACACATATATGCAACTAAGATAGCAGATAACATGTGTTTCTTGTGACTGTGATCCCAGGAAAAGAAGCCGATTTTTATTATGTGTCTTATTCTTGAGTCTCACCAATCATACCACTAGTAATTGGTTATTCTTAAATATAATCTCTAATTTTTATGAATATCACAATTATATTTACTATCATTTTGTATCAAACTATGATAGATACTCCAGGCAAGAGTATTGGAGTGGATTGCCATTTCCTTCTCCAAGGGATCTTCCAGACCCAGGGATTGAACCTGGGTCTCCTGCATTGCAGGCAGATGCTTTAACCTCTGAGCCACCAGGGAAGCCCCCCATGATAGATACTTAAGCTACATCATCATCCAAGAATTTTGGTATTTCACCTCCTCTCTTCTCACACGCCTCCTCCTTTTTCCTCTGTTATTTTTTAATCTTAGTTGTTATTTATTTGTCAAATCATGTCTGACTCTTTGCAACCCCATGGACTGCAGCATGCTAGTCTGCCTTGTCCTGTCTCCTGGAGTTTGCTCAAGTACATGTCCCCTGAATCGGTGATGCCATCCAACCATCTCATCATCCATCACCCCCTTCTCCTGCCCTCAATCTTTCCCAGCATCAGGGTCTTTTCCAATGAGCCAGCTCTTCACATCAGTTGGCCACAATATTAGAGCTTTAACACTGGTCCTTCCAACGATGAAGTAAGGAACTTCAGCTGAAAATTGATGCTGAAAATCAATGAATATTCAAGATTGATTTCCTTTAGGACTGACTGGTTTGATCCACTGGCAATCCAAAGGATTCTCAAGAGTCTTCTCCAGGACCACAGTTTGAAAGCATCAATTCTTTGGCCCTCAGCCGCCTTCTTTTTTAAAATATAAATTTATTTATTTTAATTGGAGGTTAATTACTTTACAATATTGTATTGGTTTTGCCATACATCAACATGAATCCACCACAGGTATACACGTGTATACCTCAGCCTTCTTTATAGTCCTTCTTTATAGCTCTTTTTTAATCTATAGCCTGAAAGACTGGTCCTGATTATCTCTTGACCTCACATTGATTCTGATCTTCTGAAAAGGTTTTGAAATCTTACAATGAGGAAAGTATCAGAGTTATACTTAGTACATCTTACATTCTTTTGAATGTACTATTGTTAATCTAAGGGACTGAAGTTATGCCTACCACATGGGTTTATAGGTTTTCTTTTCCAGTCACATGTTTCTAATGCATCTAGAAATGACAGTGTAAGGTGGCCTGTGAGGAGTCATGGTGTTCCAGGGGTGGGGGAGAATGGGGTTTGCCAGAATAAAGACACCTACTGCTCTAGGTCTTAGAATTAATATTTGACATTTAAAATAATTTGATTATTTGAGGAAATGCAGTGGACCTGGTTCTACTACTGTGTGTAGTTTAAAACAGCTCAGGTAACATCGGGAGACATTTTGAGGAGAAAAGAGGCCAGGTTAGATTCTTGTGGTTATTATTAGCTTCAGGGACCTCTAATATTATGATAGGATTTTTTAGTTGAAAATATCTAACTACTTAAACACCCTACTACTTATCACCACATACAATTTAAGAATTTTATCAGTTGCATTCCAGTGTTTTTACCCTTTGAAGTCTTTCAGTTACTCTTTTTACAATTCACATTTTGAAATAAAAATGTCATGTGGTTATTCAAACTTAAAGGTCTAAATCAATTACAGTTTCAACATCTGGATTTTATGTAAGAAGCAGAGGTAACTCAATGCATCAGAACTGGCCTCAGTCCTGCAGTTACTCAAGGCAGGACCAGAGCACCTGCATGGCCCCAGGCACCATACAGAGCCTTACGGTGTATGAAAAGCAGTTAATCAGGAGTCATTCTAAGGAAGACTTGGAAGTTCATACTGGAGCCAACCTGAGGATGGTAATCCAGGAGACAGTCTTTCAGGAAGCCCTGAGGCCTGCCCGCCCACTAGAGGTCAAAGTGTAGTTACCTACATTAGTGAGACAAGGGGATATACATCAGAAGACATACTGACTGCTGACACAATCCAGATCTGAACTGTCGTACACGACACAGAGTGGGTTACTCTGACCTTCTACAAGATTAGGAAGGGAGGTTGTCTCCTAAGGAGGACTGATTAATGAAGGTACACAGCACACACTAAAGTGGAGGGCAGAGAAAAATATTCCAAGTTTTCCTTTTCTTGCCATAACATATGAAGTTTATTTCATTGGTGAGAAAGAGCACACACAGGCAAGAGCCCTCCAGTTTAGTTTGTAAGTTAGCTTGCAAACTAGACACTCAGAGCATATGAACAAAACAAATACAGTGGGAATATCCAATGCGGTGATAGAGTCAAGAATAAATTTAAAGGACTTTAAAATATGCCTATTTAAGATGTTCAAAGAGAAAAAGGAATGACACTCATAAAAAAGAAAAAAAGCAATAAAAACGGGTGGTTTAAACATAAGACTTGTCTGGGATGTTTCTTTCTATTTTAGTTTACTTATTTTAATTGGAGGCTAATTACTTTAAATATTGTAGTGGTTTCATCATACATTGACATGAATCAGCCATGGGTGTACATGTGTTGCCCATCCTGAACCCCCCTCACACCTTCCTCCCCATCCCACCCCTCTGGGTCATCCCAGTGCACCACCCCGAGCACCCTGTCTCATGCACTTAACCTGCACTGGTGATCTGTTTCACATATGATAATATACATGTTTCAATGATATTCTTTCAAATCATCCCACCCTCACCTTCTCCCAGAGTCCAAAAGACTGTTCTATGCATCTGTGTCTCTTTTGCTGTCTCAAATATAGGGTAATCATTACCATCTTTCTAAATTCCATATATATGCATTAGTATACTGTATTGGTGTTTTTCTTTCTGGATTACTTCACTCTGTATAATAGGCACCAGTTTCATCCACCTCATTAGAACTGATTCAAATGTTTTTTTTTTTAATGGCTGAGTAATATTCCATTGTTTATATGTACCACAGCTTTCTTATCCATTCGTCTGCTGATGGACATCTAGGTTGCTTCCATGTCCTGGCTATTAAAAACAGTGCTGCAATGAATATTGGGGTACACTGTCTCTTTCAATTCTGGTTGTTTTTTTTTTTTTTTCCTGGTGTGTATGCCCAGCAGTTTGATTGCTGGGTCATAAGGCAGTTCTATTTCCAGTTTTTAAAGGAATCTCCACATGGTTCTCCATAGTGGCTGTACTAGTTTGCATTCCCACCAACAGTGTAAGAGGGTTCCCTTTTGTCCACACCCTCTCCAGCATTTATTGCTTGTAGGCTTTTGGATCGCAGCCATTCTGACTGGTGTGAAATGGCACCTCATTGTGGTTTTGATTTGCATTTCTCTGATAATGAGTGATGTTGAGCATCTCTTCATGTGTTTGTTAGCCATCTGTATGTTTGCTCTGGAGAACTGTCTGTTTAATTCTTTGGCCCCTTTTTTGATTGGGTCGTTTATTTTTCTGGAATTGAGCTGCAGTAGTTGCTTGTATATTTTTGAGATTAATTCTTTGTCAGTTGCTTCATTTGCTATTATTTTCTCCCATTCTGAAGGCTGTCTTTTCACCTTGTTTATAGTTTCTTTCATTGTGCGAAAGCTTTTAAGTTTAATTAGGTCTCATTTGTTTATTTTTGCTTTTATTTCTAATATTCTGGGAGGTGGGTCATAGAGGATCCTGCTGTGATTTATATTGGAGAGTGTTTTGCCTATGTTTTCCTCTAGGAGTTTTGCTGTTTCTGGTTTTACGGTTAGATCTTTAATCCATTTTGAATTTATTTTTGTGTATGGTGTTAGACAATGTTCTAGTCTCATTCTTTTACAAGTGGTTGACCGGTTTTCCTAGCACCACTTGTTAAAGAGATTGTCTTTTCTCCATTGTGTATTCTTGCCTCCTTTGTCAAAGATAAGGTGTCCATAGGTGCATGGATTTGTCTCTGGGCTTTCTATTTTGTTCCATTGATCTATGTTTCTGTCTTTGTGCCAGTACCATACTGTCTTGATGACTGTGGCTTTGTAGTAGAGCCTGAAGTCAGGCAGGTTGATTCCTCCAGTTCCATTCTTCTTTCTCAAGATTGCTTTGGCTATTTGAGGCTTCTTGTATTTCCATACAAATTGTGAAATTATTTGTTCTAGTTCTGTGAAAAATACTTTTGGTAGCTTGATAGGCATTGCATTGAATCTATAGATTGCTTTGGATTATATACTCATTTTCACTCTATTTATTCTTCCAATCCATGAACATGGTATATTTCTCCATCTATTTGTGGCCTCTTTGATTTCTTTCATCAGTGTTTTATAGTTTTCTATATATAAAAAACTCTGCATTCTTTTGTTTCTTTAGGTGGATATATTCCTAAGTATTTTATTCTTCTTGTTGCAATGGTGAATGGAATTGTTTCCTTAATTTCTGTTTCTGTTTTTTCATTGTTAGTGTATAGGAATGCAAGGGATTTCTGTGTGTTAATTTTATATCCTGCAACTTTACTATATTCATTGATTAGGTCTAGTAATTTTCTGGTGGAGTCTTTAGGGTTTTCTATGTAGAGGATCACATCATCTGCAAACAGTGAGTTTTACTTCTTCTTTTCCAATCTGGATTCCTTTTATTTCTTTTTCTGCTCTGATTGCTTTGGCCAAAACTTCCAAAACTATGTTGAATAATAGTTGTGAAAGTGGGCACCCTTGTCTTGTTCCTTTTGGGGAAATGCTTTAGGGGAAATGCTTTCAGTTTTTCACCATTGAGGATAATGTTTGCTGTGGGTTTGTCATATATAGCTTTTATTATGTTGAGGTATGTTCCTTCTATTCCTGCTTTCTGGAGGGATTTTATCATAAATGGATGTTGAATTTTGTCAAAGGCTTTCTCTGCACATATTGAGATAATTATATGGTTTTTATTTTTCAATTTGTCGATGTGGTGTATTCTATTGGTTGATTTGCAGACATTGAAGAATCCTTGCATCCCTGGGATAAAGCCCACTTGGTCATGATGCATGATATTTTTAATATGTTGTTGGATTCTGTTTGCTAGAATTTTGTTAAGAATTTTCACATCTATGTTCATCAGTGATATTAGCCTGTAGTTTTCTTTTTCTGTGGCACGTTTGTCTGATTTTGGTATTATGGTGATGGTGGCCTCATAGAATGAGTTTGGAAGTTTACCTTCCTCTGCAATTTTCTGGAAGAGTTTGAGTAGGATAGGTGTTACCTCTTCTCTAAATTTTTGGTAGAATTCAGCTGTGAAGCCATCTGGCCCTGGGCTTTTGTTTGCTGGAAGATTTCTGATTAGGGTTTCGATTTCCATGCTTATGATGGGTCTGTTAAGATTTTCTATTTCTTCCTGGTTCAGTTTTGGAAAGTTATACTCTTCTAAGAATTTGTCCATTTCTTCCAGGAAATAAAGGCTGTGAAAAGAGACAAAGAAGGCCACTACATAATGATCAAAGTATCAATCCATGAAGGAGATATAACAGTTATAAATATATGGACCCAACCTAGGAGCACCACAATATGTAAGGCAAATGCTAACAAGTATGAAAGGGGAAATTAATAACACAATAATTGTGGGAGACTTTAATACTCCACTCACACCTATGGATAGATCAACTAAACAGAAAATTAACAAGGAAACACAAACTTTAAATGACACAATGGACCAGTTAGTCCTAATTGATATCTATAGGACATTACACCCCAAAACAATGAACTTCACCTTTTTGTCAAGTGCACATGGAACCTTCTCCAGGATAGATAACATCCTGGGCCATAAATCTAGCCTTGGTAAATTCAAAAAAATGAAATCATTCCAAGCATCTTTTCTGACCACAATGCAATAAGATTAGATGTCAATTAGGGAGAAAACTATTAAACATTCCAACATATGGAGGCTGAACAACATGATTCTGAATAACCAACAAATCACAGAATAAATCAAAAAAGAAATCAAAATATGCATAGAAAAAAATGAAAATGAAAACACAACAGCCCTAAACCTATGGGACACTGTAAAAGCAGTGCTAAGGGGAAGGTTCATGGCAGTACAGGCTTACCTCAAGAAACAAGATAAAAGACAAATGAGTAACCTAACTCTACACCTAAAGCAACTAGAAAAGGAAGAAATGAAGAACCCCAGGGTTGGTAGAAGGAAAGAGATCTTAAAAAATTAGGGCAGAAATAAATGCAAAAGAAACAAAAGAGACCATAGCAAAAATCAACAAAGCTAAAAGCTGGTTCTTTGAGAAGATAAATAAAATTGACAAACCACTAACCAGACTCATCAAGAAACAAAGGGAGAAGAATCAAATCAACAAAATTAGAAATGAAAACGGAGAAACCACAATGGACAACACAGAAATACAAAGGATCATAAGAGACTACTATCAGCAACTATATGCCAATGAAATGGACAACTTGGAAGAAATGGGATGTTTCTTAAAACTTCCTGATTCTTTCACACATGGCAAAATCTGTTATGGCAGATTTTCTAAGAATAGTATTAAAACCCTAGTCTTGATAGTCACCAGGAAACCAACAGAAACAACACTCAAATTAATTATAAGAAATATATATTACTATATGATAAGTTTCCTTGGGCTGCCATAACAAATTACCACAAACTTGTTGATTTAAAACAACAGAAATTTATTCTTCCACAGTTCTGGAGGCTAGACATCCAAAATCAAGATGTTGTCATAGCCATGCTCCATCTGAGGGCTCTAGGGAAGAATTTGTACTTCCTTCTTAACTGTTAGTGGCTCCCAACAATTGCTGGTGGTCCTCACCTCCTAGCTACATCACTTCAATCTTGCCTCCATCTTCACATGGCCATCTTCTTTGTCTCCCTCTGTGTCTTCTCCTTTTCTGTCTTTTTATAAGAGGTGCACCCTAATCTGGGATGATTTCATCTTAAAATCCTACCTTAAGATGCAAAGATTCTTATTCCAAATATCTGCAAAGATCCTATTCCAAATAAGTTCACATTCTGAGGTTCTATGTGCACAAAACTTTTTGGGAGCATTGTTCAGCTCACTATACTATACCACTGATAAAAACATTTTTATATTGATTGGCCTCTGGAAAGAGATGACACATATTTTATTCTTTTAAAACTCAGAAGTTATTCCTACAAATTGGTCCACCTGAGGAGTATGTGAAGGTGAAATGGCACATGTTTCTATCTTGTAAAAGTTTCAATCTTGTCATATAAATCCACGCACAAAGGCAAGGACTATTTGAATGATCCTGGCACAGGTAAAATGTGAAAGTCTCGGCTTCTTTACTCACTGTGATGTTATTGGCTTCAGTTTCCCAACACTGAGATAAAAATTAAAATATTTGAAGGATATTTTAAAACTTATAAAGCATTTCTGCATACAACATGCTACTCAGTGTAAGTAAATGTACCTAATATAAATCCATCTTTATAACACTTTGACTCTCCAGTTTTTAAATAAACTAATAGTGTTGATAAAAAACAAAACAAAACAAAACAAAAAACAAACAAACAAAAAAAACCTTCCTGATTCTTGTCCTTAAAGCCTGGGGCTCAGGGATATGGCTGGGATGGAAGCTGTCCATTCATTCCCTCAATCTAAGGCTGGTAGTATGGGGCTTACTTAGAAACCATGCCGGATAAGCACACTGATATTATGGGAAACCAATTAAAAGGTGTGCTGGCCCTGAGACCTGGATTCTGTTTCATGAGAAGCTCATGCTAACATTAAAGGATTTAAAGCCAATTTGCCATTCTTGGCGGACTCATATGTGGAATGTTTGCAACACTTATCTTCTCCCTAAACACTCTTGGAATCCACCTTTTTCTCTATAATTATTTCTGCTGAGAACCTATTTTACTAAATTATTGAAATCCCCCTCCCATTTGCTTTACTTTTAATGAAAACATATTGCAGCTCTTTTTATGCTTTCCCATAAGGAACTGTACGGGTAAGATACACTGAATCAACTACTTTTGTGATCAGAACACTGTTCCTGTGTCTTTTGAGTAAGATTGAGAAGTATCCCTGAAGGTGAAAATTCTGAATAAATTTTCCCTTAATTTTCTTTTTTTGAGTAGACAGGGCTCTCAGGAAGGTGGTGTGGGAAGTCAGGATGATGCCAGGCATGTTTCATGGTCATGAGGGCAACAGCCTTTGCCTGCAACATGCAGTGATCAAACATTCATGACTGCGAGTTTCTGACAGTCAAAGCCCCGAGTTATAATTTTAGGAAATCAGATGCCGGTTTCTCATGTTGCATGTCATTTTGGTTGTCCTATTGGGAGAGTGTATATTTTAATGCTTATGAAATGAGCAGCTTAGTGACTATTAGAAGGGATTTTCCATCCCCCCAAAGAGAGGAATCTGCTGAAATATTCCATTGGCTTAATACTAGCTGGACATTCATGCAGATCAAACCACGCTGTAGAAGGTTGTTGTGAAGTGGGAACACCAGAGGCTTCAGGATAATCAGCTTGGAAGGTTTCATTATAGTCACACTGCCTGGAATGTTTCTCTTGTGTTTACATTTACATTTTTTAAA
This sequence comes from Ovis aries, assembly GCF_016772045.2. Classification (NCBI taxonomy): domain Eukaryota; kingdom Metazoa; phylum Chordata; class Mammalia; order Artiodactyla; family Bovidae; genus Ovis; species Ovis aries. The sequence continues at coordinate 3,688,569 of NC_056079.1, read as the reverse complement.
ATTTATAGTAAACATAGTTATTAGGCAATGTTGTATTAGTTTCAGGTATACAGCAAAGTCATTGTTATACATAAAGATTATATATAAATGTGTATATCCTTTTTTACATTCTCTTCCATTGTCAGTTCAGTTCAGTTCAGTCACTCAGTCGTGTCTGACTCTTTGCGACCCCATGAATTGCAGCACGCCAGGCCTCCCTGTCCATCATCAACTCCCGGAGTTCACGTCCATTGAGTCAGTCATGCCATCCAGCCATCTCATCCTCTGTTGTCCCCTTCTTCTCCTGCTCCCAATCCCTTCCAGCATCAGAGTCTTTTGCAATGAGTCAACTTTTCGTATGAGATGGCCAAATTACTGGAGTTTCAGCTTCAGCATCATTCCTTCCAAAGAAATCCCAGGGTTGATCTCCTTCAAAATGGACTGGTTAGATCTCCATGCAATCCAAGGGACTATCAAGAGTCTTCTCCAACACCACAGTTCAAAAGCATCAGTTCTTCAGTGCTCAGCTTTCTTCACAGTCCAACTCTCACATCCATACATGACTACTGGAAAAACCATTGACTTGACTAGATGGACCTTTGTTGGCAAAGTAATGTCTGTGCTTTTAAATATGCTATCTAGGTTGGTCATAACTTTTCTTACAAGGAATAAACATCTTTTAATTTCATGGCTGCAATCACCATCTGCAGTGATTTTGGAGCCCCCCAAAAAATAAAGTCTGACACTGTTTCCCCATCTATTTGCCATGAAGTGATGGGACTGGATGCCATGATCTTAGTTTTCTGAATGTTGAGCTTTAAGCCAACATTTTCACTCTCCACTTTCACTTTCATCAAGAGGCTTTTTAGTTCCTCTTCACTTTCTGCCATAGGGTGGTGTCATCTGCATATCTGAGGTTATTGATATTTCTCCCAGCAATCTTGATTCCAGCTTGTGCTTCTTAAAGCCCAGCACTTCTCATGATGTACTCTGCATAGAAGTTAAATAATCAGGGTGACAATATACAGCCTTGATGGACTCCTTTTCCTATTTGGAACCAGTCTGTTGTTCCATGTTCAGTTCTAACTGTTGCTGCCTAACCTGCATATAGGTTTCTCAAGAGGCAGGTCAGGTGATCTGGTATTTCCATCTCTCTCAGAATTTTCCACAGTTTATTGTGATCCACACAGTCAAAGGCTTTGGCATAGTCAATAAGGCAGAAATAGATGTTTTCCTGGAACTCTCTTGCTTTTTCCATGTTCCAGCGGATGTTGGCAATTTGTTCTCTGATTCCTCTGCCTTTTCTAAAACAAGCTTGAATATCTGGAAGTTCACAGTTCACTTATTGCTGAAGCCTGGCTTGGAGAATTTTGAGCATTACTTTATTAGCACATGAGATGAGTGCAGTTGTGTGGTAGTTTGAGCATTCTTTGGCCTTGCCTTTCTTTGGGATTGGAAGGAAAACTGACCTTTTGCAGTCCTGTGGCCATGGCTGAGTTTTCCAAATGTGCTGGCATATTGAGTGCAGCACTTTCACAGCATCATCTGTCAGGATTTGAAAGAGCTCAACTGGAATTCCATCACCTCCACTAGCTTTGTTCATAGTGATGCTTTCTAAGTTCCACTTGGCTTCACATTCCAGGATGTCTGGCTCTAGGTGAGTGATCACATCATCATGATTATCTTGGTCATGCAGATCTTTTTTATACAGTTCTTCTGTGTATTCTTGCCACCTCTTCTTAATATCTTCTGCTTCTGTTAGGTACATACCATTTCTGTCCTTTATCGAGTCCATCTTTGCATGAAATGTTCCCTTGGTATCTCTAATTTTCTTGAAGAGATCTCTAGTCTTTCCCGTTCTGTTGCTTTCCTCTATTTCTTTGCATTGATTGCTGAGGAAGGCTTTCTTATCTCTTCTTGGTATCTTTGGAACTCTGCATTCAGATGCTTATATCTTTCCTTTTCTCCTTTGCTTTTCACCTCTCTTCTTTTCACAGCTATTTGTAAGGCCTCCCCAGACAGCCATTGTGCTTTTTTGCATTTCTCTTCCATTGCAGGTAATTACAAGATCTGAGTATGGCTCCTTGTGCTGTATGGTGGGTCCTTTTATACTTATCTTACTTCATATATAGCAGTGCGTTGTTTATGTATTTTAGATATAGTAGGGTGCATATTTTTAAGTTTAAATTGCAAAATGCACTTTCAGGCAGGTTGGGAGCAGTGTTACCCGTATTGGTGAACAGGTGCACACGTGCTGACAGCTCCAGAAGCACCCCTCAGGCGTGTGCTGAGTGACTGCAGGCTGCAGGTGGAGGTAAGGTGCACCCTGCATCAGCTGAGGGCTGGTGAGGGGCCCCGATGTCTCTCACGTGAGCAAGGTATGGGAACAGCTCCTGGACGTGCTGTCGTCCCTGACACTGCTGCTGTGGCCACATGAGTTATGATTAAGCCTGGGCCACAAGGAGAGGAATAGTGGCTTTAATGCCCAAGTATTTATGTACTGGCAAATGAGTAAACCAGCTGAACTGTATGAAGAACAGAAACAAGTCTCTGTGAGCCCCACACAAAGCAGGTTCCAGTCAGTGACTTTTTTTGTGTCTTTTGTTGAATTTTGAGAGAAAACAAAGAGGAGGCATTTCAAGTCAGTTACAGATGCTGACTCAGCATCGGGGTACAGCACCTCCCCTGCAGGCTCTGCCAACCTCACCCAGACACTGCATGCTCCCTGACAACACCGACTTCGTTCCCTTTGGTTACTGAGCTCAGGTTCTCCGTATCTGTATTGTGGTTTACTTCTAGACTTGAGAGCACGTCTCTACAAATAAATTCAATATATCTTGTAAGATACCACTTCCTAATAAAGGAAAAATTGTTAACACTTAAGTTGTTGAAATTAAGTTTTTGAAATCACTTTTTTAAATGAGTGATCAGTTTTCATATGAAGAATGCCTTTGCTTTCTAGTTGACCTGCTCGTGCACTTTGGTACTCCTATTGATCTTTCAGGTTTCTTAGGAAAGGTCAGATTTTATTTTTAGATTTCATAGTCACTCAGTGCAATAGACAGTTGTCAACTGCTTAATCAAAAGCAACCTAATGTGATGTTACTTCACATAAAAGTTAACTGAAGTTGATTATATCTGTTATTTTATGGTTAAGACATGTAGCCCTGAGGTGTAATCTCTTAGTAGGAAAGGGGAATATTTGCTAATATTCCTTCTTAGGAACAGGCAGGGTAAGGATCAGACTTGGGAAGTATTGTTCATTCCTTCTTGAAATAATATTTTTCTTTAGTGAAGTAGTGAAAAATCATCGTTGATTCCGATTGACCACAGGCAAAAGTACATAATGAAAGAAAGAAAATAAAGCAAAAGTCTGGGAGAAAGCAGCTTATTCTCTGGAGGACAGTGATTATGGCATCACAGGGCTCTGAAGTCCCACTGTCTCATCTGCACACACAGTGGGAACTGAAGCGCAGCTTCTCCAATCTGGGGAAACCAAAGACTTGCTTTGAAAATAAGGGATATGAGAATACCTACCAGAAACTGATGCCCTGTCTTTGGGTTTTTGGAAAACAAGTAGGACTCAGGGACACAGGAAACATTTAAGGAGAAGCAGGTGCCAGACACCATTGCTAAAATGAAAGAGCATACCTTTGTCATAATGCTCAGGAATTAATTAGCAGTTATTTCACAAGTGGGATTCCCTGGTCGCTCACACAGTAAAGAGTCTGCCTACAGTGCAGGAGACACTGGTTCAATCCCTGGATCGGGAAAATATGCTGGAGAAGGAAATGGCAATCCTCTCCAGTGTTCTTGCCTGGAAAATTCCAGGGACAGAGGAGCCTGGCAGGCTATACAGTCCATGGGACTGCAAAGATTTGGACACAACTAAGCGACTTCACTTTACTTTTCCTTTATTTTATAAATGCCCCTAGACTGCCCTGCTGAGTGTAATCAATTTATTCAGCTCTCCTTTTCCTTGGCATATGCCCGGGGTTTTTTCTACCTCGTAGGTGCATCAGTGTTAGCTGAATAAAGGAAGAAGGAAGATGAATATCCACTTGCCCCCTTCCAGGCTGTTGGCTCATCATTGCAGTGATATTGTTGATGTAGTTGTGACCTCATGTGCCCGGATGGATGGGTGCCGTGTGATGGTGAAATTAGGCCTGGAGAGAAGGCATCTGTCTGAGCACCCTGAGCTTTGCGTTCTCTCCACACTGCTGCTTCAGTGCTGGAGGTCAGAGTCCAAGTGCCTTTCAGCTGTTACGGTTGTTAGACCTAACCCAGATTGAGGGCACAATCCCCTAGGCTGGCCGCCCTCTGAATTAGCCTCCCAGGCTGTGGTACAGAATTACTCTTGCTGGGCTCGGCAGCGGGTCCAGCCCAGGATGTTCAGGAACCAGGGCTCACGGTAGAACAGGAGGGATGAGGAAAACATGGCCAGTGGGAGGGAGAGTCTGTTTCATGGTCAGACCTCATGTTGGGCGGCATCAGATCTAGCCCACAGAGCAGCCGTTCACATGTCAGATGCTGGCTTCCAGAGATTCTTATTTGACATGAGCTAAACGTAAGCCTCTGTGGTCAGAGTGAAGGATGTTTCCAGAGCTAAGGGACCAAAGTTATTACTTGGCATCCCTTAAGTCTACAGCCTCTGTTTGTTTTGTTAGACTTGGTATTACAAAGGTCAACCCTCAGCCTTTCCTGTAACTGAGCATTTCAGTTCCCACCTTTTTCTTAAAGGTAACCTCCAAGAGTTAAAATGTAAGCTGAATACAAAATCATATGTAAGGCCAAAACCTATTCTAATTCTAGACAACTTAGAGAAATGAGGATTGGAATGTATGGAAGTTCCTTTAGGGTATTCGAGGCATGTAAAATAAATGACCTAGCAGCTAACCCTTTTGTTTAGATATATGCCAGAACTTGGTGGTACTTCACAATCCATTGCTCTTGTAAATAATTTGAGGCTGTGAAGCTGTGAAATATCAGGAAGAAGCCAGAGTTCCCCGAGATGATTTGATCCCTAAATGTTGAAGCTCCCAGGGCCATTTATTAGAAGAAAATAGGAAACACAACGGAAAGAATGTTGTAAGGGAAGAAGAAGTGGATCCTTGCTATAACCCTGCACTTCATCAATCTTATTATTTTAGACAGATCGCTGATTCTGAATCAGGCATTTCCTTATCACTGAGGCAGAAGGAATGATTCATCTGCTTGCCACAAAAGAAGGCTTTAAGGAAAATGGAACATACCATGCCATTTGTATCTTCTCATCCCCTGTTCTGTGGCATTCTTAGGCTTCTGCCTGAGCTGAAGAAAACCAGCTTTCCACTACTTCAAAATAAGTTGTGGAAAACCACTGATCCCCACCAGACACCACAAAGGCAATTAGTGAGTAAACAAGCCCTTTGTAGAGTCATTCTGATTAAGATCTTCAAATAGTTATCTAGGGACAGTTGGGTTATCTGCAGAAATGACATGGACATGGCACATATGCAAGCTTACCCTTTGGCCCAAACGGAATTTCATTTATCTTCAGATTTCAGCTAATTTCTCAATGCATGCAGAAGATGAGCATTGTGTGGGCCTTAGTGATAGTTTCTATCTGAATGAGCAGATTTCAGCCCACATGAGCAGCTGGATTTCTGCACTTTCCAATTCTGACATCCTCTGCATGTAGCATCTTTCCAGGGATCTCCTAAGGCGCCGTCTGGTTAAGAATCAGTAACAATCGAATCAAGAGGAGAAAGGTTCATGACTGAATTAGAGGAACCGACATGTGGATAAGCTAAGAGAGCATGTTTGTTCATTAAATATTTTCCTGGTTTAACAGTGTCATGGAAGAATAAAGGGGTGGAGGAATGCATGGAAAGTCAGGTTTGGGCTAGATATACCACCGTTTCCAGGGATAGTGGTCCTGGAAGGTGACATCAGCTGTCTGTATCTAAATTCACTTAAGAATATGTATGCAACAAACTGTATTCAGACACATATTCAGACATTCACACACACACATACATACTACTGTTTATTGTGAAGCTTTAATCTTTGCAGACAGGAATTAGCTATGTTTTTGTGGAAAGAAATACCATGAGGATATTCCATCTAACCAGTGATCAAAGAGGTCTGACTTTATAATCTTTATTCTGTAGACTCCTTTCTATTTCTGTGACCTTTGTGTATTTCTGGACTCAGTTCTTCCTTTAAGAACTAAGAGTGGAAATACTAGAATGTGCATGAACAGGAACCAAATGTGAAGCGTGCTGACTGTAGAGTCACCTGGGAGTGTGCTTCTCAAGTTCAGTGTGTGATGGTCACTGTTGGTTTATTTGGAGCCCAGATTTGTTCACACCGTTTGGCTTCACATAGTTGTGGGTCTTGATAAACTTACTCATGGGGTACATACCCAGTGCCCACCTCCTCCTGAAGGCCCCGGCACCTCTCTCTCCATCAGCTCTGATTCTCTTTCCTCCTGGTCCAGACCTCATCACACGCCCCGAGCATCTGTGGTGTTTCCATATGTTACTGTGAACATCCTCATCACGTGTAGAAACTAGCAGATAAGAAAGTGCATTTATTTGATGTTTCTTACTTTTTATATATAGTTTCCCTGGCACAGTACTCCATGCAGCGGTCATGTTCAGTGATCATCTGTTGAATAAATGAAAAGATTCTCTCCTTAACACTTTGTATAAGCAACAAAACTGGCATTTGCCTGGTGAATTTAGGAATTAATTTTTGCTCTTTATATCTTTGTGTCAATACATAGTAACCTTAGAATAATAAGCAGTCTGTGTCTAGCATGATGTAGGATGTAGGATGTTTCTTGTATATGAGTTCTACTGATTTTATACTGTTCTGTTGATCATTTTTTCTTTTCTTGTTTTTATTCATTTATTTATTTAATTGAAGGATAATTGCTTTACAGAACTTTTTTTCTGGTAAACATCAACACGATACATATATCCCCTCCCTTTAGAACCTCCCTCCCATCTCCCCCCCCTCATCCCACCCCTCTAGCTTGATACAGAGTCCCTATTTGAGTTTCCTGAGCCATACAGCAAAGTCCCATTGGCTATCTATTTTACATGTGGTAATGTAAGTTTCCATGTCACTTTCTCCGTATATCTCACCCTCTCCTCCTCTCTTCCCACGTCCATAAGTCTGTTCTCTATGTCTGTTTCTCCATTGCTGCCCTGTAACTAAATTCATCAGTGCCATCTTTCTAAATTCCATATATCCGCGTCAGTATACGATATTTATCATTCTCTTTCTGACTTGCTTCAGAACTGACTCCAGTGCACTCACTTTGGTGGTGAGTAGTACTCCGCTGAGTGGCTGTGCCACGGCTTCTTTATCCCTTCTTCTGCTGATGGGCACCCAGGCTGCTTCCAGGTCCTGGCTACTGTAAATCGTGCTGCGATGAACACTGGGGCACATGTGTCCCTTTCAGCTTTGGTTTCCTCAGGGTATATGCCTAGGAGTGGGGTTGCTGAGTCATAGGTGGTTTTATCCCTAGCTTTTTAAGGACTCTCCATACTGTCTTCCATAGTGGCTGTGTCAGTTTACCTTCCAACCAGCAATGCAGGAGGGTTTCCTTTTCTCCACACCCTCGCCAGCATTTATTGTTTGTAGACCTGATGATGGCCATTCTGACTGGTATGAGGTGGTATCTCATAACACTTTTGATTTGCCTTTCTCTGATAATGAGTGATGTTGAGCATCTTTGCATGTGTTTGTTAACCATCTGTATTTCTTTGGAGAAATGTCTGTTTAGGTCTTTTCCCCACTTTTGATCTAGTTGTTTGTTTTTCTCATATCGAGTTGTGTGAGCTACTTATATATTTTGGAAGCTATTATTTGTCAGCTGTTTCCTTTGCTATTATTTTCTCCCATTCTGAGGGTTGTCTTTTCACCTTGTTTGGAGATTCCTTCACTGTGTAAAAGCTTTAAAGTTTAATTAGGCCCCATTTGTTTATTTTTGTTTTTATTTTCATTACTGTAGGAGGTGGGTCATAGACGATCTTACTTTGATTTATGTTATCGAGTGTTCTGCCTGTTTTCCTCTTAGAGTTTTATACTTTCTGTTCTTAAATTTCGGTCTTTAATCCATTTTGAGTCTATCTTTGTGAATAGTGTTAGAAAGTGTTCGAATTCCATTATTTTACATGTAGCTGTCTACTTTCCCAGCACCACTTATTGAAGAGGCTATCTTTGTTCCATTGTATATTCTTGCCTTCTTTGTAAAAAAATAATTTGCCCATAGGTGCATGGGTTTTCTCTGGGCTTTCTATCTTGTTCCATTGGTCCATATTTTTGTTTTTTGTGCCAGTACCATACTGTCTTGATGGCTGTACCTTTATAGTATAGTCTGAAGTCAGGAAGTCTGATTTCTCTAGCTCCATCCTTCCTTCTCAAGACTGCTTTGGCTATTTGGGGTCTCTTGTTTTTCCATATGAATTGTGAATTTTTTTGTTCTAGTTCTATGAAAAATGTCATTGGCAATTTGATAGGGATCACATTGAATCTGTAGATTGCATTTGGTAATATAGTCATTTTCACAATATTGATTCTTCCTACCCAGTAGCATGGAATATCTCTCTCTGTATTTATATCATCTTTGATTTCTTTAATCAGTCTTATAATTTTCTATATACCCTTCTTTTGTCTCCTTAGGTAGATTTATTCCTACATATTTTATTCTTTTTGTTGCAGTGGTGAGTGGGATTGATTCCTTAATTTCTCTTTCTGATTTTTTCATTGTTATTATATAGGAATATAAGTGATATCTGTGTATTGACCTTGTATCCTGTGACTTTGCTAAATTCATTGATTAGTTCTAGTAATTTTCTGATAGCTTCTTTTGGGTTCACTAGGTATAGTATCATGCCATCTGCAAACAGCTAGAGTTTTAATTCTTCTTTCCCTATCTGGATTCCTTTTATTTCATTTTCTTCTCTAGTTGCTGTATCTAGGACTTCCAAAATTATGTTGAATAATAGTGGTGAGAGTGGGTACCCTTGTACTGTTTCTGATTTTAGGGGGAATGCTTTCTGTTTTTCACCACTGAGAATAATGTTTGCTGTGGGCTTATCATATATGGCCTTTGCTATGTTGAGTTAGGTTTCTTCTACACCCACTTTTTGAAGTGTTTTTATCAGAAATGGGTGCTGAATTTTGACAAAGGCTTTTTCTGCATCTATTGAGATTATCATATGGTTTTTATCTTTCAATTTGTTGATATGGTGTATCACAAAACCTCATATCACCTGTGAAGCCTGGGTGATGCTAGGCTTTGTGAACAGGTGTCGAAGTTCTCAGTAATTAATATCCTGGCAGTCTGAGTTCTTGGACTCAATGCTCCCACCTCACTGGTGCAGGTGAAATCTGTGGTCAGGGGATCAAGGCTCCATAAGTCACTTGTTATGGAATTAAAGGGGGTTAAAGCAAACACACCAAGATGAAAAGCAAAGCATGACATGAAATAAAAGATGAACTAAGATAGATGGTAAATACAATATCAAGCAGTTAATTACAGAAATAATGGGCCGTATACACTCACTTCCATACACAGAATTATAACCAAAGTATTCTAAAGACAGGAGTACAGGAGACTGACTTGGTGAATAAAGGAAGCCTAAGGTGAAATCAACCAATTAAAAGCAGAGCTGACTGCACTCAATCTGGAAAACTGAGCCTGAGCAGAGTGCCAACTGGAAAATATTGCAAAAAAGCACAAGAATTTTACTTACATGGTGAAAAAAGAAAGAGTGAAGAAAAGGGGGAAAAGAATAAGAAAAAAAATAATAAAGAGGAGAAGAGAGAGAAAAGAGAAAAGGAAGGGCTGGCAGTGAAGGTAAAAATAAAAAACAGAGAAAAGAAAAAATTAGAAAAGCAGAAATAAATAGACATATATGCAAAATATTTATATATATTCAAGAATAACTACAGCCAATAAAGAGCTGTAAGAAGAGCAGTCAAATACATCAAAACCAAAATCAGAAAAATCACAAAAAAAGATGAAAAAATAAACCACCTTAATTAAAAAAAAAAACAAACACACAACAGTAAAACAAAGAGAACTCCACAGCACCACAAAAGGCTAACATAAAGATAGAAATATATAGGGGGAATAAACAGTGTGGTTTAAAGATTTAGAAGAGAAAAAAAGAAACAGTTCTCAAGGTCGTGGTTCTTGGTTGTGGAGGCTGCCCTGTGGGTGGGGTTGGATTCATGCCTTGTGATGCTTTCCTGGCCGGGGAAGCGTGTGTCTGGGTTCTGGCTGATGGAGCTGGATCCTGTCTCTCTGGAGGGCGGTGCAGTGTCTAGTGCAGGGTCTCGGGGGGTCTGTGGGTTCAGTGTGTCTTTGGGCTGTCCTTCTGGCTGGGGCAGCGTTAGACACGTCTATGTCTGCAGCGTGTCAAAGCAGCCCCCTCAGCGTAGCTTACTGCCACCAGCCCCTGCGTGTCCCCGAATCTTTCGCTGGTGCTGCAGTCCCTTCGCCCCACCCTGCACTGCAGGCTGAAGCTTGCTAGGTAGGGGCTTGTGTGGGGCTTTTCTCGGCTCCTTGGGCCTGTCCTCTGTGTCACACAGAACTGTGTAGGCTCGCCCTCTTGTGTGTCCTTGTTTCAGCTCACCGGGCCTGCTCTCTATGTTGTGGGGTTTTTGTATTCTTTTTTCGGTTCCTGGGGCCCAGGCTCTGCACCCTGGGGTTTGTGGCTACAGAGGTCAGTGCGCCATGCCTCTCCTGGCCCCCTTGGCCCACCCTCTGTGCCGTGAGGTTTTTGTGGCCTTCTCTCGGTCCCCCGAGCCTGCCATCTGGTTGGGGCCACAGTCCGTGAGCTCTTTATGGGCTGAGAAAGTGCAACTTTCCCTGTTTTCTGCCCTGATGTGCCCAGCTTTCCGAGATACCACAGCTCCCTCTTGAGTCTGCCTGTGAGGGAGCCTCCCAGTGCCTGGGAACACCCTTTCCTTCATGACTCCCTCCCCTGCGCAGGGCACAAGATCCCCTCCAGTTCTCCTTCTCTTCCTTTTTCTGTCTCCACCCTCTCTCCTACCTCATTCCAGATAGCTTAGCCTGCTTCCCTTTGCTGTCACCTAGAGGTTGCTTTGCAGGAGTTGATTCATATCTTGATGAGGTTTTGGTGTGTTTGTGGGGAGAGTGGTGATCTCCCTGTCTTATTCCTCTGCCATCTGTTTCCCAGTCCCCCTTACTTGCTTTAATATTAGCTTCTAATCATGTAAGAAGTTTGGAGGTTGTCTTTAATCTGTTTTTTGAACAACCTTCTGATGTGACTTTATTCTGGCTACTAAAATTCAGTCCAGTAAGACTCAGCAGTGGGCACCTCCTAGGTGCTCAGAATTGGGTTACGTGCTACAGGAGAGACGGAAGAAGTTTGTTTTAACAAAAGATATTGCAGTTGCATTCGGATGTAAAATCATACTCCAAGCGGCATTGCTTTTCTACCGAAGAACTGAGAGCAGATGGCCGGTGTCACCTTCTCTTGGATTGCCTTCCACAGTAGGCAATGGAAAGGGTGGCTCTTTGTTCTGTTTCAGAGCAGCCTTTTCCTGTAATTTCTCTGTAAATTATAATCCATTCTTTCTTTGTCTTGCCATTTTATTCTCTTTGATAGATGCAGCATATCCCTTTGTGTCTCTGTCTGATTAAACTCACTCAAGGAACACATTACAAATCAGACACCCTATAACATGCACTACTACATACTTTTGGCTAATAAACTTATGATTTCTACATGTGTTTAATAGACAATAATTTTTGCCACGTTATTTTTTATCAAGATGAATGTCTTTGTTGTGTCGGTCATCACAATAACTGTTGTGTTGGTCATTTTCATATGAGCGTACTCTTAACAATCGCTTTGATGAAGATAATGAAGAAAAATACATGGAGAGAAGTAGGTAGAAAGTTGGGAAAGTATGCCATTGAGAAGTTTGATTTTAAACTAAGTTCCTTCCTTTGTTTGAGAGAAGACAGTAATTGCTTTTACAGCTGGAGCTTGTGGGGACATTTAGAAACAAAGTTCCAAACCTGGGGGGCTGAGGACTGACTGGACACACCCTTAATCATCTCTTCAGCTGCGTACAACAAAGTGAGCAGGCGATGAACCTGCAGGGCAAGCGATGTGCTTCAGGTGCCTTTGAGAGAATGAAGAGAGGATGGGTTGTCTGTGGAGGCAAAGGTAAATCTCACAAGAGAGATGTGAGAAATAGAGCCAGACAGTGTCTCTCCAGCCTTCACCTACAGACATGTGTTTGAACAGAACAAAAATTTACTCATGGTACTGTTTTAGTTTAACGTACCAGAAAGTGTGCCTGGGGTCCGTGCATGTGAGCCTGGTGTTGGGGTGTGAGTGCGTGCCTGGTGTGCGCTGTTCATGGTGTGTGTGTGTGCCCATGATGTGTGTGTGCCTGGTTTCACAGTCCCAGTGTGTCTGGTTGGCAATAGCTTTAGCAGCATTTGTTTTGTATATGAAAAGTGTTTATTTTTTACAGCACTTTTCCTGGCAGTGTTAAAAACCAAATAAACCTGCAAGGTTAGGTACTCAGTTCAGCCATGGGACATATGTTGAGATGTGGGACAAGAACAGTTTAGAGTGGAGGGCATGTTTCTCTCTGAACTACAGCCTTGCTTGTCACAGCTTCCCCACACGTGTCTAAAAAACGTGTCTGTTTTCTCATCTGGAAAACAGCATGAGAAAGAATAACCCCAAAGTAGGCTCCATATGCTGATAATATTTGCTGATTAACTGGGTGGAGCTCCACTGGCTGAAAGTAGAAAAGAGGAAATGTTCCAAAGAGCCGGCCAGTGGATGCAGAAGGTGACACGTGCTTTTCACAGAGTCGTGGCCTATGGCCACGAGCCTGATGCAGCAAGTGTGTTTTGTCCAGTTCTGCTGCATTATATCACGGGAGTCCAGGGGGTCACTGGGGCCTCCTCCAGGCAGGAGAGCAGACACTGGCGTGACCTCATTTCTTCTCCTGGGAAATGCATTGATCTGCTTTTCTTGCAAAGTGATCAGCTGATGGAGTCAGGCAGGTGCTTCTGGCCTGGATCCTAGGAAGAGGGAGTGGTCCTCAGAGGATGCTACCCCTCTCTGTGGTACCTTCTTCTCACCCCACCCAGATGCCTTCCTTTGTCATTACTGCCATACTTGGAGGCTGATGGTGGAGCAGCTCCAAAGTGAGCTGAAGGGAAACATATCAGGAAACTCAAGGAAGACCAGTGGCACTCCCAACCTTGAGAAAGCCTCTGAGCAGGAAGGCTCTGTCTCCAGGTTCATTTGCTCTTGGGATTTAGTTCAGTTCAGTTCAGTTCAGTCATTCAGTCGGGTCTAACTCTTTGCGACCCCATGAATCGCAGCATGCCAGGCCTCCCTGTCCATCACCAACTCCCGGAGTTCACTCAGACTCTCATCCATCGAGTCAGTGATGCCATCAAGCCATCTCATCCTCTGTCGTCCCCTTCTCCTCCTGCCCCCAATCCCTCCCAGCATCAGAGTCTTTTCCAATGAGTCAACTCTTCGCATGAGGTGGCCAAAGTAATGGAGTTTCAGCTTCAGCATTATTTCTTCCAAAGAAATCCCAGGGCTGATCTCCTTCAGAAAGGACTGGTTAGATCTCCTTGCAGTCCAAGGGACTCTCAAGAGTCTTCTCCAACACCACAGTTCAAAAGCATCAATTCTTCGGTGCTCAGCCTTCTTCACATTCCAACTCTCACATCCATACATGACCACAGGAAAAACCATAGACTTGACTAGATGGACCTTTGTTGGCAAAGTAATGTCTCTGCTTTTCAATATGCTATCTAGGTCGGTCATAAATTTCCTTTCAAGGAGTAAGTGTCTTTTAATTTCATAGCTGCAGTCACCATCTAGGGATTCATGAGCTGGTAAATGGGTACAATTGATGGATTTGAAGGCACATTCCAATGAAAACCATTACCATAATGATGTAGTAAATTAAAGGTACTGGAAACAGGACCCACACCTGAACCTGATCCCCACTTTATGCAAAAGCATTTCACTGAATCAATGGACATGAGTTTGAGCAAACTCCAGGAGATAGTGAGGGGCAGGGAAGCCTGGTGGGCTGCAATCCATGGGGTCATGAAGAGTTGGACACAATTTAATGGCTGAAAAACCAACAACAACATCTGAAATTAGGTTAAAACTAAAAAAATAAAAAATAGTAAAAATAATAAGAGGGCTTTATGACACCAAATTAAAAAGATAAGCTAATTTTTTCAGAGCAGTGGAGCTATGATTTATGAAACTTTTTAGTGGCCTATAGATAATTATAATTTCCTCAAGTGCCCAAAGCACTTTTGAGTTAAAGGAAATAAAAGAAGTATTAATTAGTATTGCCACATTGATAAAGTATTCAAAAATAATAGTTTTTCTATTGTTCAGTATGCTCGATGAAGCAAGTCATTTTGCCAAGTTTCAAAATAATTTCTTGTCTTAGTGTTTAATAAAGTTATTTAGATCTTTATTTGAGAATCTGATTTTCTAAAATCAGATGTTAGGTCTGGAAGTTTGTCTATTGAAAACTTAATGGATATTGTTTTATACCTTCCATATGTAAAATGTGGTTCAATCAGCTTCCTATATTTTTCTGAGAAGGATAATTATGTTGTTTTTAATTTTTCAGAAAACATATTCACATAGTTCTGATAAAGCATCACTTCAAGCCTGATTGTAGCAGAGGGATGTTTAAAAAAACATAGTGTGAGTGAAAACAGCACATATATAGTGGAGAGATTAAAATAAGTATTATAACTATCTTTCAAATAATTTTTGTAGTGACCTTTCTGCTGTCTTTAGTGAGAATGCATTTTCTGCATGTAATATTTTCAAATATTAAAAAATAATAAAGTATAATCAATTCACAATGTCATGTTAGTTTAACACGTACAACACAGGGATTCAGTGGCATATATATATATATATGCATATATCATTATATATGTTCAGTTTTATACACATATTCTTTTTCAGATTATTTTCCTTTATAGGTTATTATAAAATATTGAGTTTAGTTCTCTGTGCTATATATGAGTTCCTTATTGTTTGTCTATTTTGTGTACAGTAGTGTGCATGTCGCAAAAACACCTGAGTACTAAGAACTTAAGTTCATACATACACTTGACTCTCCAACATAGGAAGCTTGGAGACCTAGATCCACTTTTCCATTCATTAAATGTAAACTTCTTAGTATCTGCAATGTGGTAAGTGCTTTGTTGTTCCAATTATCATCGTTAGAAAGTATTAACAGATCATTATTGATTTAAAGTGTAGAGGAAAAATTCATTGATCATTTTTCCATGGAGAGGAGAAAAACTAAAAATGTTACTCAAGGTCATTTAACCGTCAAGTGTGGGATTTTCAATGGATGTAAGTTTCTTTACATCTATGTAATGTTCCATAGACATGAAAAATTAGCCACAAAGTGACTGTTTTCCTTTTTTTGCTTTATACCTTAGATCTAAACTAAATTTTGTTACTCTTTCCCCAAAACTTTATTTAAAAAATAATTACAGAAATGTTCCTTAAAAGGTGAAAAGAATTAGCTGTGCAGAGGTTGTTTTTGTGTCACAAAGGGATAGGTTTAATGTCAGTATTCCTTTCACATTTTCTCAGTTACTCCTTTTAGAGGTATTAATAATAACTAGGACCTTTATCTAGGATCTTTAAGTCTTGTGTTAACTTTGGTTCCTTTTAAACCTATACCTGAACCTAGCAGAAATCTCAGGGTCCAGAAGGGCTTTGTTATTGCTGTTGTTTAGTTGCTAAGTTGTATCTGTCTCTTTGTGAGCCCATGGACTGTAGCCCATCAGGCTCCTCTGTCCATGGGGTTTCCCAGGCTAGAATACTGGAGTGGGTTGCTGTTTCTTTCTTCAGGGAATCTTCCCAACACAGCAATTGAACTCACATCTCCTGCATCGCAGGTAGATTCTTTGCTGCTGAGTGACCTGGGAAGCCCCCAGAAGTGCTGACCTGAGTCCTTTTCCAGTAGTCTGCACATGGAGAAAAGGGGCCCCAGAGCTCTGTTAGGAAAGCACATGCCCTCCATGCCGGCTCCTGCCCCACACCTGCCTTTCCTAGTCAATAGCTTTGAATAAAGAAAAGCAACTGAAGGATGACTTGCAAAAATTTTGTTTATCTTATAATATTATTTCACAATGTTCCTATTCCACCATTTTCCTTGTTAACAATATCAACCCTGGAGTCTTTGGATAGAATTTAAATTCGCCCTGAAATAATACTGGCAGTGATAATTAGAAAATAAGAATGACCTGGGTTTAGATTTTCATAGTATTTTACTATTTAAAGTGCATTTGTGCAGAAATTAACATTTTTTGAGCCCCATAGCATAGGAGATGGAGCCTTTTTAAAATGATGATATTCATTCACATATTGGGAAAACTAAAGTACATTCATAAATATGATCTTATATTTTGTGAACTTTCCTTTGACTATTCACCCAGAGGCTTCAATGTTGCAGAGAGAAGGATGGAATAAAAAGAGGAAGATTCTCACTCAGATAATATGAAAAGACTCATAAAACTTGAGTTACACTGCCTGAAATTAACTGAGTCACATGTAGTGAACATCCGGTCACAGTGGATGGTGAGACAAGCCCTTCTCTGTACTTACTGATCCCTGTTCATTGTGGCATCTCTCCCTTCCTTTTGCGGGGAACGTTGAACAGGCTTTTGTTGGATCCCACAGTCTCTGCTGTGAATCTGAGGATGGGCAAAGATTCTCGCCAAGTTGTGTGGGCGTTCCCTGGGCTCCCCACTCTCTCATCACCTGGTATCCCCAGAAGAGGGTTCTGCTTACATGGCAAAGTGGCTGGGGGAAGTGAGCAGAGACATGTATGGAGGGAGAAAAAATTGCATGTTCTCAGAGCAGATCCAAAATCAGTAGTGTACGGAGCTTACTTTTTCTTTAAGTTTCTATTGGATTAAAATATGTATTTATGTGCTTCATCAAAGACAGTTGTACCACCCTTTGTGTTTTGTGATTGGTGCTTCCCCAGGGGCTCAGTGGTAAAGAATCCGCCGGCCAACGTAGGAGACTTGCAGGAGACACATGTTTGATCCCTGGGTCATAAAGATCCCCTGAAGAAGGAAATGGCAACCCACTCCAATATTCTTGCCTGGAGAATCCCATGGACAGAGGAACCTGGAGGGCTCCATTCCATGGGGTCAAAAGAGTCAGATACAACTGAGGGACTAAACAACAGCAATAGCAGCTTTGCTTATTCAGGTAGCATCTGGTTTCCCGTGCTGTCGTGTGTTGAAGAATTACAAATACCACCCCACCGAGAGGCCGGAATCCCTTGTGAATCCCATATTAAAATGTGGTGTATTATGGCACGGCCAGTAGGTGCAAGGCACTTGATTCTGTCCTACACCATGGACATTTCTACCTGATTCTTGTCTGAAACCTACAGATCACGTGCAGCATGCCCTGGCCTCTTATGAAAGACAAAAGTAATCCTGTTCCTCTTGGTAGATCACTGCAAGTACACAGATGACCTTCAGTAGAGGCTGGGTGCTTCTCTCCCCACTCTCCTGTGATGTCCAGGTTGGAAAATATCACCTTTACCATCTCCTTTGAGATGCTTCCTCTCCTAGTAATCTCCCAGCCGAACCAGCTGTGTCACTGTCTCATAGAGCTGACTCTCCCTACAGAAAGCATGTTCTTTCCTGGCGACCCAGTTTACGTATAGATTTCATACGCAGTGCAAAGGGATGGTGTCTGCACACTCAGGATTTTTTCATTTCATTTTCTCAGTAGTCTTACGTGGAAGCGGTCATTTGGGAAGAACATCCATTTGCCAAATATCAAACATCAGGAACATCTCTGAGATCGTTTTAAATCTGCATCTGCTGAGTTGATCCTGTGCTTTTTCTCACATAGTTTATTTACTTTCTGCCAGTTTATTATCAACTATTGAAAAAGCCTGAAGAGCTTTCAGCATTTTGTGAAGTCATTACCTCTTTATATATGATATACACACAGTATGATATGTGCATGTACAATCACTGTGAAACATGCACACATTTCTCTGTCTGTATGACACGCTGTCATATATATGAAAGTGTTTGCTGCTCAGCTGCATCCAATTCTTTGCTACCCCATGGACTGTAGCCTGCCAGGGTCCCCCATCCATGGAATTCTCCAGGCAAGAATACTGGACTGGGTCGAAATTTCCTTTTCCCGGGGATCTTCCTGACCCATGGATCGAGCCTCGGTCTCCTGCATTGCAAGCAGATTCTATATTGTGTATAAAATTACCACATTTTTTTGAACCTTGGCTTGCAGTTAAAATATGCACACACACACACTCCATCACCCCAGTTTTTCATATGGGAATTAAGAAGGTGGGCATAGTAGGCTGGTTTATTTCTGATCCCTCTGCCTGTTACATGTGTTGGAGTTACCATAGAAACATGGAGAGATGGACTCACACCAGTCAAACCCTCAGGATACCTGAGTTGCTCAGAATATTTTTAACTTGAGACCAATTCATAAAATTACTTTGGTGGAAATGGGGCCAGCTTGTCTGTTAGACCTTAGTGATATGTGTTAGTATGTCAGGACAGTGCTCTGTTCTGATCCGAAGTTTCAAAAAAAAAAAAAAAGAATGATCTAAAGGCTGAAGGTTGGGGATTGGAAAGTCCCGAGATTAATATTAGGGCCACTAGACACAACATCTTTCTTTAAATTCTTTAGATGTGTTTATTAAATTAACTGAAAAGATACATAGACCACTATGAATCCTAATTCTGCCTTCTAATTCTGACTTGTTTAAGCACCGCTGACTCGTTCTTACCTGTTTCTGTTTGTCTTGACAGTGTTACATTGCTTTGTTGAACTCTGTATTTGCAACACATTGCAAATACCCAGATATTTTTTGTAGGAATTAAATGTTTGCTTTGGGCAGATAAGGCACTGTGGAACAGCAGCATCTCTTCTCAAAATTACACTGTAGGAAAAGAACAGTTATTCCCAAATTTGCTTCCTACAGACAATAACCTTCATGACAGGCAGGCTACTCTGTGTTTGGTTTAGTTCTTAACCTGAGTGATCTTTTTTTTTTTTTTTTTAATTCAGTCACCACCCCCTACCTTTTGAGTTCAAGGTCTTCAACACTAAACACTAGGTGAATATTCGTCTCCAAATTGAATGTGAAAGACTTTTCACCTAGTGATGTGATTCATTGGCTAACATATTTGAGCCTGAAATATGCCCACATGACATACAACTTTGTTCTAAAAAATACTGGGAAACCAGTTATGCAATTGCTAGCTCCATGGAAACTTGCCTTCAAGGCAGATTTGAATCCCCAAATATAGATGATCAACGCCTACCAATTCAAAATGCTTAGATAGGCCTGGTTACCTAGGCAACAGTGTATTAGAAATGAGATATGTGCATTCTCTCACATTTCTTTGCCAAATTTTACCTTTTACGTAGCCTTAGAGTATGAATTTTAAAGTTGAATATATAATTTTCTTAAAAATAGGATGATTATGACAATTTTGAAATCCATCAGCTCAAAATAAACCCTCCAAATACAAACTGGCTCCTCCTAGACCTGGAAACCTCTCCGGTTGACTTTACCTTGGATTGTAGGTTGTATTGAACAATTAATATCATAAGTTTGCTTTCTCTCTTATGGTTACCAAAAGGTAAGGGGAGAGGGATAATTTAGGAGTTTAGGATTCACATGCACGCACCACTGTATGTAAAATAGTTAAACAACACAGGAAGCTCTAGTCAATATTTTGTAATAACCTATAAGGGAAAAAAATCTGAAAAAGTATATATAAATACATACTTGCATATACATAAATATATTATATATATATACATATACATATGTCTGTGTGTGTATAATCGGATTCATTTTTCTGTTCACCTGAAATTAACACAGAATTATCATTCAACCATACTTCAGTGAAAAAAGAATACCTAACATAGTACACAGTCTAAGCAGAAACTGAATCATTGAGCTTTTAGAAGTAGATGCATGAAATAATCAAGTTTCTTCCCGTAAGTAGTGCTACTGAGTCACACCACGGGTCTTGGTGCTCATGCGGGTCCCACAAGCACTGGAGTTGGTAGTGTGTCTCTGGGCCTTTGTTAAAGCACCCTCCTTCAGGGCTCTCACGTCGTGTATTCCATTCCCTACCTACCGTCTTTCTGATGCAGGAAACCCATGAAACCCTTGCCAAAGAGGTGTGATACTCTCTCCTCTCGTCTTCCCGATGAAACGTGACGGTTGTGTGCCTTTTCTTTAATGCCAGCTGTCTCTGTTTGTAGTGTTGCCGTCCAAACTCTAACACTGGCTGGGATGAGGTTTACAGGCCACTGTGCCTCATGGGAAGCATCTGGAAAAGAAGACATTTTGACATGAGTTTGCTTTTGACCACAGGCTAAGCAATCAACTCCTCAATTAAGCTAGACGTTCACTGAGGGAAAGCCCTGTGAGTTTCCGTATGGATCATGAACAGCTCATGGTTGAGTCCACAAGGTCATGTTTGAAAATCATTTAACGTACGTCAGATGAATCAGCATCACGATTGTTGAAGAGGGGTCCTGGGGCAAAACCAGCCCCACTGAGGTTTTCGCATCACTTTTGGTGGCAGCCTGGCTCTGCTGTGTGGCCCAGAGGACTGTGATGATGAATTATATCAAGTTAAAGGGTATCCTGGCTGTATATTAAGAAGTATATGCTATAAACAGAAACATTAGCATGTTGTAACCAAGTGAGAATGTTTTTCCAAGTCTGACAATCACAAGAAAACCCTAACCGTGTTAGTAAGAAGCTGAAAAGATGTTACTATGACAACTTCTTGGTATTTCTAATTGAAATCCCTCTTGAGAAATTTCTGCCCTTGGCAAGAACTCACAATCTTTCTTTCAAGTGTGTAACTGATGCACATTTCTCTTCTGGGATCATACAAATCATATAAACGATCATATTTGTCATTTTCTTCTGTCTTGAAGCTCAGGTCATAGTTGTTTTGAAAGAATGAGAGGTATTCCCTGATCAGTTTGAGTCTTGACTATATGCACCGTTAATTCCGTTTCTCATTTTCTCAACCTCTTATACCTACATTTCTCTCTCTCTCTTTTTAATTTATTCACCTAAACATGGAAATCATTGTGCCATCCACACACAGCATACTGAAGAATCTGACCAATGCTTTTTATATGTTAGCAGATCATCACTGGCCAAGATTCCATACTTGTTCTCAGCCCTATGAAATTAACAGCCAGAAGTGAGATCGGGAATCTTTTTCAGTCTTGAGAAAAAGCAGAACTAAAACTCAGGTTGTGTACATGCTGTCCCTCAGCTCCAGGGTCTCCCTTCTCTGCTGCTCTGCCCAGCTGATTCACACACCAGGCCCTCATTTACATGAGAGAGAGCTCGGACCCAGATTAGCACAGGGCAGGACGAGACAGAAAATAGATCCGTTATTTGGCCAGCTGATGAGCCTGCTAGGATGGCTTCTGAATTCAAATTACATAATGGTTAAGAACTGGAAGGGTTTGAAGTAGTTATCCAGACTCGACTTCTGTCTGTGGGCAAGACCAGGACTGAACTATTTTCTGTGGATTATTGCCTGTGGTGTTCTCTCAGATTTCACTCGAAGTGGATCGAGCCTGGGTCACAAATTCATCCTGTTGCTGACAACATGTACAGGTGGAATGCTGCCTGGAGATGAGTTCTTTGGTCGAGGCTGGTGCCCCGGCCACCCACAGGCAAGGAGCAGCTCTGGATGGATTCGGGGTCTGAGGCTCTACTTAAGTGTTCACTTTTACCCCCACACAAACTCAAAGCGGTTTTGAGCATCTAAGGTGTGACCAGACCTATGTTCAGATATGTTTACTGTTACTTAGATCTCATTTATCACCCCTCAGCTTTCACTCCAAGCATTTAAAAATATTTCCTTTCAAGCAAATGAAGAAGAATCTAAACATTGAAAACAATGAAAGAGCTACTACTGTACAAAAAGATCAGAGGTATGATGTAATTTGGTTCCAGGAGGTTTAATATTCAGTGGGGGATTAGAAAGAAAGAAATCTAGGTTTAGAAATATCCCTGGACCTAGGAGTAAGGAGCTGTGGCTTCTGTCTCTTCCGTGGACACAAATTGACAAACCCAGTTTCAACCTTAATTTAGTTGCTGTTGTTGCCATTGGATGCAATCAGAGGCCTTATCAAGCATGAAAATCAATTGTGAGGACAGAATAAAGTAGAAGAAACAAAATATATGAAAACCTGATTTGCTTGGTGCTGAGAGAGGCCTTGACAAGGTGTCAGGCTTGCATGCTTCTGTATAGTTGACAACGTAAGATGCACTTCTGTTCTTCCTCTTTAAGAGAGCAACTGAGAATAGCAAGTACAAGGTGAGTGCCTACATCACTTTATTCAAACAGTGTATTTAAATGTTGCATTGATGCAACCATGGACTATCACAACTATTCCAGTCAATATTGGAAGCACAAGATTCCTAATTACATACATATGCATGTATATGTATGTTTATATGTTAAGGTTTCTGACATAACCTCTACCATTGGTACCTGAATTATTGTAATCCTTTACTGCCATACTTTGAAATAAAAATCATAACTCTTGAATTAATTATGCACCATAATTATACACAAAATGCATATATCAAAGAAAATAATATAACAGCTCTTCATTGAAGCCCATGATTTACCTAAATTGTATAATTCCATGCCCAGAACAACCCTGTTTTGCTGGAATTATGACATTTTTCAGTTGAGAAAATGGAAACTTAAAGTTTAAGAAATGAGTGACAGATGATGTTGGAAACTGTTTGTTTGGTGATGGGATCATTTTGTTTGACTATTAGAAGAAGGAACTGTACTCTTTTGCCTTTTAGGGGGGTTGCCCAGGAATGCGCGGCTTTGTGATTCTGGTGATGAGAAATGAGAGGGTTGTGTGAGAGAGTGAGTTCTGCAAGAACCCCAGCCTAGTGTACAAGACATTCTCCTTGTCCACTCAGCTTTTACGCCAGACACTTGCACACACCACTTAAAAATGGCCACACTCAAGGGAAGGGTGTCTTTAAAGATAATGTACTCTTAGTCAACTAACTAGTTCAGGCTGACACCTGTCTAAAATACTTGCCCACTTTTCATAAAGATTATGAGGGAGAAGAGCCGCTGTGAGTCCTGTGTACCTCAGAGCTGAATGCCTGATTTCAAAATCGTGTACATTACGCACTGCATTATCCTTAGAATGTCTGTAGAACAGGAAGAAAAGCAGCAACACTTTCCTGCTCTGTCAGCGAAAACAATCCAGATTTGCAACAGGAGCTCAGATAGAAAAGCATTTTGGAATTAAATGGTCTATTGATCTGAGAAGAGGGGCAAACAATGAGTCAGCTACAAGTGTGCAACAGTTGTCAGTTGCCATGTTCACTGAGATAAACTTTGCCTTTGATGGCAGAGAAGAATGTCAAGGAGAAAGTAAGTGTTTAGTTGCTGTGATGGTTTAGTTTTATCAGGCGCTAGAGTTTTCTGTCTTAGGGGTCCAGATAGTAAGTCACCTCTTTTGAGCAAAAGCTGCTCAGGAGAGAGGTGTGGACAGACTGGTAATGAAAATGATAAGGAATGTTCTCAAGTGTATGCTTGGGTCTTCCACACGTGGTCACGAACCCTGACAGCCCTCTGGGACAGGGGATCAAACGAGTGCAGTAAGGGGACAGAATTATGCTATGGTTGTAGGTTTACTTAGCAGTATGCATAACCTATCATTCTTGACAGAAAGCATACCAAACTATGTGATTTTTCAGTGTAAGTGTTGTAGCTTTGCAGTATTTCTGCATCATTATTTTTTATTATGGAATTTAATTACATTTCCGTATGTGTTTTTCCCTGAGTTTTGATGTTTTTCCCAAGTTTGTTTTGTGGTAAAATAAGCATTACAGCATCTTTCGTCTCATCCATTTTTAACTGTGTGGTTGAGTGTTGTTAGGGCTTCCCTGGTGGCTCAGCTGGTGTAGAATCCACCTGCAATGCAGGAAATCTGGGTTCAACCCCTGGGTTGGAAAGATCCCCCGGAGAAGGGAAAGGCTACCCACTCCAGTATTCTGACCTGGAGAATTCCATGGACTGTATAGTCCGTGGGTTGCAGAGAGTCGGACACAACTGAGCGACTTTCACTTCACTTCACCTCAGCGGTGTTGGTTATATTCACAGTGTTGTATACACCCCATCCATCTCTAGAAGTCTTTCCATCTTGTGAAACTGACACCCTCTATCCATTCAGCAGTAAGGCTCCATTTCCCCACAACCCTGGCAGCCACCATCTGCTTCCCTAGGATTCTATTTTGAATACTCTGGGTACCTCGCAGAAGAGGATTCATACAGTAGCTGTCCTTTTGTGGCTGACTTGTAGCCTGTCAGGATTTTCTAAAATATTAAGGCTGCCTAATATTCCATTGTATGTGTATATATATCATGTTGTGCTTATCCATTCGTCTGTTGATGGGCCCTTGAGTTGCTTCAACATTTTAGCTATTGTGAGAAATGCTATCATGAATATGGTTCTACATGACTCTTTGATACCTTACTTTCAAATCATTGGGTTATATTCCCAGCAGTGGAATTTTTAATTATGGTAATTGTATTTTTACTTTTTTTGGAACTTTCCATACTGTTTCCCTCAGCAGCCGTACTGTTTCATGTTTTTACCTGTAGTGCACAAAGTTTCCAATTTCTCCAGACTCTCACCAGCACTTAGTAGTTTCTGTTTTTGGAAAGTAGTCACCGTAATAGGTGTGCGGTAGTGCTTTACTTTAGGTTTGGATTGTGTTTGATGAGTGATGCTGAGTATCTTTGCAGGCATTTGCTGACCAGTTGTCTATTTTCTCTGGAGACTTGTCTTTTCAAATTCTTTGCCTATTTTTGAACTGGGTGATTTTTTGCTGTTGAGTTTTCTCTGTACATTATGAGTATTAATCCTTTGCAGATAAAGGCTTTGGAGATATTTTTCCCATTCTGTCAATTGCCTTTTTATTTTATTGATACTGTCTTTTGGTACACAAGTTGTTAAAAGTTTCAAGAAGTCTACTTCATTAATTTTTTTTTTCTTGCCTGTATCTTTGATGTCATATCCAAGAAATCATTGCCAATGATTCCTGTTAAATGGTTTTGGTACCTCTGTCAAAAATCGTTTTCCATATATTGAGGGACCATTTCTGAGCTCTCTTGTGTTCCTATGGTCTGTATGCCTGCCTTTGTGCCAGAACTACACAGTTTTGATTACTGTAGTTTTCTCTTATGTTTTGCAACCAGGAAGCATTAAATCCTCCAGCTCTGATCGTCTTTTCCATGTGTGCATTTAATATGGAGTCTGTTATTGGAAATAAGTCTTGACTGTGTGCTAATCACTACCCCCAGTTATACATTTCTCAGTCTTTTCCAATTCATCCTGTCGTTTTGATCAAAAGGGATTAGCAGGTGCACACTGTTACACGTAAAACAGACAACACCGACCTACTGCATAGCACAGGGAGCTCTACAGCAGTTGATTCAATGTGGTGTAGCAACCTATAATTAAAGAATCTGAAAAATAACATGTATGTGTAATTTGCTATCACTTCGCTATACACCTGAAACTAGGACAGCCTTGTAAATCAATGATACTTCAATGAAATTCACTAAAGTATTCTGTGCAGAACCGTAAAATCAAAACATACATCATCGATCATACAACTAAAGTTTTCCTAGAATCTTTTCCTATCTACACATATACCTCCCCCCAAAACTGAACGTAATATGCCTTCGCATGCACACAAGTAAATATTCTTCCCGGTTTACAGAGTAGCAGAAATAGTGAGGTATTCTCTGTGTCTGTGTATAGAGACACATCCCTCAGAGCAGGATTAAAGATTATTTACAACCATTAGCCAACGGACTAGATCTTGGAATCTTCAAGTTTCCAGCAGTTGACTCTACAATTCTTTCCAATTTCATGACACTCTATAAGTGCCTATGTTAAATGTTGTTACTGTGTTTAGATTTAATGTCCTTTGATATATGTATATGAGGCAACAGCCGTGGCAGAATTGTAGTCATCACTGATGAGTATTGGATGCCCATGATGTTCTAAGAACTACACTCCCCAGTTCCCTGGTTTATAGAATTGAGATCCTCTCCTGAAAGAAAAACTATGACAAGCCTAGACAGCATATTGAAAAACAGAGATGTCACTTTGCTGACAAAGGTCTGTCTAGTCAAAGCTATGGTTTTTCCAGTTATCATGTACGGATGTGAGATGTGGGTTATAAAGAGGCCTGGGCACCAAAAAATTGATGCTTTTGAACTGTGATGCTGGAGAAAATTCTTGAGAGTCCCTTGGGCAGCAAGGAGATCAAACAAGTCAATCCCAAAGGAAATCAACCCTGAATATTCATTGAAAGCACTGATGCTGAAGCTCCAATACTTTGGTCACCTGATGTAAAGAGCCAACTCACTGGAAAAGAGTCTGATGCTGGGAAAGTTTGAGGGCAGGAGGAGGGGGTAACAGATATTAAGATGGTTAGATAGTATCACTGGCTCAATAGACATGAGTTTGAGAAAACTCTGGGAGATAGTGAAGGACATTGAAGCCTGGTGTGCTGCAGTCCATGGGGTCACAACGGGTCAGACACGACTTAGCAACGGAACAACAACCAGCACAGGGTATTGCTATTCTAATTTCGTAGATAAGGAAACTCAGGCTCAGATAATTTAATTAAGTTATTCAAGTGTAGGCAACAAGTGTTTTCAGTTCAGTTCAGTTCAGTTCAATTGCTCAGTCGTGTCCGACTCTGTGACCCTGTGAATCGCAGCATGCCAGGCCTCCCTGTCCATCACCAGCTCCCAGAGTTCACTCAAACTCATGTCCATCGAGTCGGTGATGCCATCTAGCCATCTCATCCTCTGTCATCCCCTTCTCCTCCTGCCCCCAATCCCTCCCAGCATCAGGGTCAGGAGATAGAAATTCAACCCGGGAAGTTCATCCCTGGGGCATGTGCTGGTGACTCCACTCTGAAATCTGACTTCCTGTGTCTCCTGGAACCATGCATTCAGCAAAACCTGAAACACTTCTTTCAGCCAAAGGCTGAGCTCATAGCTTGTCTTAGTTAGAAATTCAGCCAGGGTCACAAATAAGGGTGTGACTTCTTGTGTGTTCAGGACTGTGGGTGAGATGGCATCCTGCTTGCCACAGGATTTTCTGGAAGGCTTTCCAGTCACGTGTTAGTGGATTTCACCTATTGTCTTCAAATCTTCTAAACAGTGCTAGCTAGGGAAAAAATGAAGTATTTTTATGAAACGCTCTTGACATTGAAAATGGTCTCTGTGTGTGGATAAGAAATGCATTGATGTTGCTAGCTTCCTGCATACTGTGTTCACCTTGAAACCGCAGGCAGTAATCTTAATAGTTTTTTTTTTCCTTACTTTCTTACAGAGAAAATGTAACAGTAAAGCACTTTTTCCAAGTCATTCCATTGTTTTGTCAAAGGTATTTTGTATGGAAGAGTAGATGGTTGAGGAAAAAATTCATTGGATCATATAAATAAGTTTTCTCAAAATCTTCACCTTTCTACACACAACTTAATTTTGGACTTGGAAATGCATTGCATACTGTCAGATACATATTTCAGGATAATAGTGCACACTGAAACAGAACTGAATGCTCTTTCATATGCACAGCAGTTAACATTCTCCCAGGGATGCAGAGTAGCATAAAGAGTGAACAACACTGTATGTCTCTGTAGCTGGGTGGTGTCGTGTATTACTGGATGCCTGGTGTGTAGTTACAGTGGGAAGAGGGTATAGCTGGGGGAGAGGAGAGCAAGAAACAAGAGAAGAGCTGATTTCCTGAGTCCAGTGGCAACGATTGTAAGCGATCTGTTAGCTGTTTGGTTTCCATCCCCTGGTGCCTGCAGAGAATCCATAATGGCCACCAGCAGCATGGTGGGGAGTTAGTTTGAGAGCAGAGCTGTCATCCTAGTCCTGATATGCAGGAGAAATGCAGTCTGACCTCCGGGAGCCTTGGGGGATAACCCTTGCTCCTCGGTCCTGAGCTACCCCGATGGTGGCCAATAGTTTTCTGGGGGCTCTGCACCTGTTTCCTCATGACCCTCTCGATTGCTTCCATCTGCTTATGCCTTTGCACTCCTACCCAAGCACCCTGACATTTACAGGACAATTTGAGGGCAGGATGAGACAAATATTTTAGTGAAACTGAATATAGTTTTGATTGAGCCAAACTGATAAGATAAAAAAGATACTCAAGTATCAATCACTGTTTGTGGGTTTGCGTAAATTGTTTGTCATCTTCATTTGGGATTGCTATGCATGCAATGAAGGGCCATAAATTCCAATACTGTGGCCATGAAGACTTCCAAAGAGAATTACTATGTGGGTGTTAACATTTTAAGCTATAAATTATGCATTTTTAAGAAAACAAACATATTGCATTACCAGGATTGAGTAATAATTCTTAGCTTGGAGGAAAGATACTGTGAGTCAAATGAAAGATCCACTCCAGAGACGATCTGCCTCATGACTGGGGCTGGGTAATATGCAGAAAGGTCATTCTAAAGCCTTTGGTAAACAAGGGACACTGATGTGAGCCAGCTGGAGGGCTCGGAACGACCAGCATTTGGCTTCACTGATTCCAGCCGGACATTACTGGCGACGGAAAGCCACAGTCACGACCACAGGTCTGCTTCTGTCTGACAGCTGTAAGATATGGGTTCGCTTCCTGCCCCCGGTTCTGCCCATTCTCCAATGAGAGGTAAACGATAAAACATGTTTGAAATACAGAATACAAAACCCATGAGAGACATAGCAAGGCCCTCCTTACTGGAACTGGGCATGTTTTTTCAGGTCACTGGAAGATGGCAATCACTGTGGAAAGTGTTAAGTACCTTGCAGCTAATACAGGTCAAAGCCTTCTAGAAAGAAACAAAAAATATTGTCCTTTTGTTTTACCATTTTCTATTATTGATTTCAAAGACTGCTGCCTCCCTGGAAGTGATGTACAGATGGCTGCAAAAGGGCAGTGGCACTGAGGCTGCACCCAGCCTGCTGCCTTGACCCTTGGCTCCCTGCCTCTCCCTGCGGGCGGGTGACCACAGGGCTTCCTTGGAACTATGATAGTGGTCTTGTTGACTCTCTTGAAGAAATAGTTGTTGTTGTTCACATGCTCAGTCATGCCCAACTCTTTGCAACCCCATGGACTGCAGCGCACCAGGCCTCCCTGTCCTTCACCATCTCCCTAAGCTTGTTCAAACTCATGTCCATCGAGTCGGTGATGCCATCCAACCGTCTTGCTCTCTGTTGTTCCCTTTGCCTCCTGCCCTCAATCTTTCCCAGCATCAACATCTTTTCCAAAGAGTTGTCTCTTCTCATCAGGGGGCCAAAGTGTTGGAGCTTCAGCTTCAGCATTAGTCCTTCCAATGAAGGGTTGGATTTCCAACAGTCAGGGTTGATTTCCTTTGGGATTGAGTGGTGTGATCTCCTTGCTTTTCAAGCAACTCTCAAGAGTCTTCTCCAACACCACAATTTGAAAGCACCAATTCTTTGGCACTCAGTCTTCTTTATGGTCCAACTCTCACATCCATACATGACTACTGGAAAAAAGCAACAACAACAACATAGCTTTGACTAGAGGGAACTTTGGTGTCAAGTAATGTCTCTGGTTTTTAGGAAGGCTTTCTGGTATCTTCTTCTCAGGCAAGGCGTTTGGAGAGTGGGCTTTGGTATCATGACGGTGGGTTGGGAAGGCTGTTGATTTTCATTTGGTAGTCATTCCGTAGTTACATCTGGAGAATAAGAAAGGTAAATTATACATAAGGAATGAGCGTGTGTTCAGCATGGTGTGGTGCGGCAAGAGCTATGGCAGGTTGACCACAAGGAGGCAGCCATGTGTGTCTGTGTGTCTTGTGCCTATTATGGAGCTTGTCTGTTTCAAAGATGAACACATAGTAAGTGAATCCGGTCCGAGCCATCGGGTATGCATCGAGGCTTTCAGAGAAAAGCTGCAGTTCCTGATAACTGGTGAGATTCAGGAAGGTAAGATAGGAGCTGGGTCTGGGAAGATGAATAGAGCTTCCTTCAAAATACAGACATGTAAGAAGTATGATAACTAGGCATAAAGAAACTGCTTGCAGAAAGGTACTGAAGAAGATGCGTCACATTCACTTGGGCTATCTGAAGTCTTCAGGAAATTTAGTGAGGGGGCAGAATCTTGAAACATATTAAGACATGGGAAGCTGTAAAACAAAACATGAAGATTTATGAACTCTGTTGTTGTTCGGTCATCAAGTCATGTCTGATTCTGCGACCCCATGGACTGCAGTTCACCAGGCTTCCCTCTCCTTCACTATCTCCCATAGTTTGCTCAAACTCATGTCCATTGAGTTGGTGATGCCATCCAACAATTTCATCCTCTGTCGTCCCCTTCTCCTCCTGCCCTCAATCTTTGCCAGCATCAGGGTCTTTTCTAGTGAGTCGACTCTTTGCATCAAGTGGCCAAAGTATTGGAGCTTCAGCTTCAGCATCAGCCCTTCCGATGAATATTCAGAGTTGATTTCCTTTAGGATTGACTGGTTGGATCTTGCTGTTGAAGAGACTCTCAAGAGTTATGAACTCTAATGGCCTTAAAAATTCAAAATTATTACAGAAACTACTTAAAATTCATGGCCCTTGAAGTGACAGATCCACACTTGCTGTTGTAAAATATGTAGTCTGTAAAACTGGCACCAGGATCCTCCTGGATCAAATGTTTAATGAGGGATGATGGATCAGATGAATGCATCCTAAAACTTCTGCTTTGCTGAATATTTGTTTGGATACTCTTTGTTGTCAAGTCTTTTCTCCCCACCACCAGCTTAGTTGGCATGTAATTCACATAGAACATTATGGGAGGTTCAGGTGTACTCTTACGGAATGATTTGAGACTTATACATATTGTAAATTGATTACAACAAGATTATTCCATGAACTCCTACACTGAGTCAAATTCCAGGGGCTTCCCTGGTGGCTCAGATGGAAAAGTGTCTGCCTGCAATGTGGGAGACCCTGGCTCGATCCCCGGGTGGGGAAAGTTCCCTGGAGAAGGAAATGGCAACCCACTCCAGTATTCTTGCCTGGAGAATCCCATGGACAGAGCAGCCTGACAGGCTACAATCCACAGGGTCACAAAGAGTTGGACACAACTGAATGACTTTACTTTTCTTTCCAAGGAGAAATTGCCTAAAAGTTTTCTATATATACAGTTGTTGTTGTTTAGTGGCTAAGTCATGTATGACTCTTGGCAACCCCATGAACTGTAGCCCTCCAGGCTTCTCTGTTGATGGGATTTTGCAGGCAAGAATACTGGAGTGGATTGCCATTTCCTTCTCTAGGGGACCTTCTCAACCCAGGGATCGAATTTGCATCTCCTGTATTGGCAGGTGGGTTCTTTAGTGCTGAGCTACCAGGGAAGCCAGTATATAAATAAAATAAGTATTCTCTTTCAAACCTTTACCAATTTGAATTTCTGTGCTCTGTGCATCTTTCAACATCGAAGGCATAAAACATTTCATTTCAGAATCTCTACAATTTGTTCCTTACCATGAATGGTTTAATGGAAACAACCTATTCAATACAGACTTGACATATACCTGGATTTACCTGCTGGATGACTTTTATATATTATACCATAATTCTCCAGGGCCTTGATCACTAGTCTTTACTTACAAAGAAAAACTGATAGCTGAAGCCCAAGAGGAATAATAACTATAAACATAAATATCAGACAAAAACTCTGCTGAATTTTAGACTCCATTACAATAAAAACAAATGCAAACTAAACAGTCTAAAATGTACACAAAGTAAAAGCAATAAGGATATCTCATGAGCTTTACTTATACTTTTTCTGTCAAAAAAAAAAAAATGGCATGGACTTCTAAGCCATTGTGGTATTTTTAAGTCTCTTGAAAATGGAATAGGTTGTCAGATTTCTAACTTAAAATCCCTAGGCAGCTCTTTCTGAAAGAGTAGCAACAAAGATCAAGCCTAAGTATAGCTTATAAAATGCTTTTAAGTAGGGTGAGCATGTAGATTCAAAGGGGAAGGACAATTTTTTCATTGGTAAATATGCTATTGACATTTCTAACCAAAGTGGCTTTACTTTGTATGAAAAGCAAGAACAACACTTTACATTTGATAAATGTGTCATTTATTACCTTATAGATGACCACAGAAATTTATGAAAGTTAAAAATATTTAAACTATTTAAACAGTAGAAAATAGTCCAGCCTTGTGACTGTAATTATTAATACCAAATTGTATTGATATATTTGAAAGTTGTAAAAGAATAGGTCTTAAAAGTTCTCATCATGGGAAAAATGTGTTTATATATGATGATGGATGTTAACTAGACATTGGGGTGATCGTTTCCCAAAATATACAACTATTGAATCATTATGTTGTACATATGAAACTAATATAATGTTACATGTCAATTTTACGGCAACAAAAATGTAAAGGAATAAAAAGAATAATGTTTCAAGAGATTAGTAGTGCTGAGAGATGTCTTTGATCTCACGTTCGATATTTTTCAGATATGAGGAAGTGATATTTCACAGATAGGAGTAGAACTGCTATTTCTTGAGACAAGGAATTTTTGTAGTAAGTGAGTTCAACTTAACAGAAAATGCATAGAATTTGGATCAAAAGCTGGTTAGTTGCTATCTTGAAATGTGACTTTGAGTAAGATTTTTGGTGAATATTTATTTCTTCATGCATGCAGTTGCAGAGTTACTATTTCATACCTCTAATAAAACAGACACATGGCCTGTACAGAGCCTGGTAAGTGGTAGGTGCTCAGTCACCTCTGCTTAGTAACTGTTAATCTTTCCTAGGGAGATAAATTTTACCAGTGGATGTTACAGCAGTAGTTTTATTCAGCATCTAGATCACAGTGAAAAAAATATGACAGTTATGCGGAGGGGAAAAAAACAATTTTAAATATACAAATTCCAAATGAAAAATAAGCTTTTAACAAAATATTTTAATTTCAAACTAAATCTTACACTTATGGAAGACATTTTAGTAAGACAAATTGAATTTCATCTTTGGCTTTTTTTTCTTTGTGTATATATCAGTTCAGTTCAGTTCAGTTGCTCAGTCATGTCCGACTCTTTGCGACCCCATGAATCACAGCACGCCAGGCCTCCCTGTCCATCACCAACTCCTGGAGTTCACTCAGACTCTCATCCATTGAGTCAGTGATGCCATCCAGCCATCTCATCCTCTGTCGTCCCTTTCTCCTCCTGCCCCCAAGCTCTCCCAGCATCAGAGTCTTTTCCAATGAGTCAACTCTTCGCATGAGGTGGCCAAAGTACTGGAGTTTCAGCTTCAGCATCATTCCTTCCAAAGAAATCCCAGGGCTGATCTCCTTCAGAATGGACTGGTTGGATCTCCTTGCAGTCCAAGGGACTCTCAAGAGTCTTCTCCAACACCACAGTTCAAAAGCATCAATTCTTCGGCACTCAGCTTTCTTCACATTCCAACTCTCACATCCATACATGACCACTGGAAAACCATAGCCTTGACTAGATGGACCTTTGTTGGCAAAGTAATGTCTCTGCTTTTAAATATGCTATCTAGGTTGGTCATAACTTTTCTTCCAAGGAGTAAGCGTCTTTTAATTTCATGGCTGCAGTCACCATCTGCAGTGATTTTGGAGCCCAAAAAAATAAAGTCTGACACTGTTTCCACTGTTTCCCCATCTATTTCCCATGAAGTGATGGGACCAGATGCCATGATCTTCGAAGTATGACATAATGTTTCAGATACACAGTGAGGTGATTCAGTTATATATATATATATATATATATATATATACACACACACACACACACACACATTATTTTTGAGGTTATTTTCCATTGCAGGTTATTTTAAGATATTAACTATAGTTCCCTGTCCTATACAGTAAACCTCCGTTGCTTGTTACATATCTATTTTTTAATAGAAATCTAGCATTCTATTCATACTGAGTCAAACAAGTGGAATCAAAATGTAATATTTTTTTGGTTAGACAAAAATTCATACATTTTCTATAAATATATTATACATACCATTTATATATAATCTTCGCCTTTTAAAAATTAAAGTTTAACAAAAGTTTTCAACCCTAGATTTCTTGTTAGAAATTTGCTGCGTACTTTTATTATCTGTGTCCAAACCAAAAATGCATTCTGTAAACAGTTACTGTATCAGTTTGTTTTTCCTCCTCTCTTATTTCATATCGTCTGTGCAGCTGAATGACAGTGATGAGCACTCCACAGGAAGCAAAGTTAGAGCTGCAAAAAGTAACCCAGTGAGGAAGGCAGGCAGCTCAGAGAAGGGTTCATGTCTAGGAACCAGCAGGCAGCACCCTGGCCGCGGCAAACAGTCTGATTGTAAGCTGGTTCTGTAATTTGCACAATGAGATACGTCAGCAGAGTTTTTCCATTTTCATTAACCTTCCTTTTAACTTGCTGTCTATTTTTATTCTCTTTTAAAACCATTCTGTCAAAGGAAGGAGACAAAAACTTAAGGAAACAAAGCAGAGGAAAAAAATGTTTAAGGAAGAAACAACTGTGAAATGGGAATTTGCAGTGAACTTTTCCATCACTTTTAAAGAACAGCAATATGTCCTTTCTTGATTATGTAATGTATGAGAGTCCTGTCACGTGTCAGGGCCAGTTGTCTGTGTAGCAGGAGCTGCAGCTGGATTTTCTGCTTCTATAGGAACATTCTGGATACCTGCTGCTACTTAAGATCTTCCCCCTTGTGGAGGTCCTAGCACAGACCCGCTCTGATTCTTCTTGTGCATCTCTCACTTTCCTTGTATCCTTTGTTGTGTCCTATCCCTCTGCCTGATCTTCAAAAGCAGACACGTCTTAAGGCTGTGGCCAGTTTCTTCTCTTCTTTGCCCTCTACATTGTGTGTTTGTGGATTAACTTATTTCCAAAACTTCAACTATGGCCTGTTTGTACTGGACTCTCAGAACCAAGCATTGGTTTGTGATCTTTTTTTTTTTTTCCTAATTTCCACGTTGTTATACTTAACTTTCCACTAAGAGACTGCCAGGCTCCTAAATGTGTTCCTCTGAGCAGCTGTCTCTTCCCTGGTGTTTGCCCTGGGATGCAAGCAGCCTTGGTCTCACCTAATCTCACCTCTGCCCTCCTCTAATCAAGGGGGCTGCCAGACTCTTCCCTGCTCTTGCAGAGGCTTGAACAGAGCGGACAGTGGATTGATTTTGTCCTGTGATAGTCAGTGCCCAGTATGAGCTGGCAGTCAACATCCACATACTCTTGATTCTTTTCTTTTTTCTTCTTCCTTTCCCTTCACCTTTCTTTTCTCTTTTAGTTTCTCTTTACTTTGCTCTGAACTTTTCTTCTCTTTTTGGCTGTTTCTAGTGGAAGGATAAATCTGGTCCCTACTACCCCTCCAGCAAAGTTAAATATGGAAATATCTGTTATTGATATTTGAAGAAAAAAAAAGTGGGGAAGTTTACAAAATATAAATGTCCAGGTCCTTTCCTGAGAGATTCTGTGTTAATTGATCTGGAGTATGATGTGAAATGTTAGCAACTTTTAAAATCTCCCATTTTACTCTACTCCCTTTCTGTAGGTGAGGACCACTGATGAAACCAGAAGCGGGTTACTTGCTCAGATAATGGACACTCCTGAATGCAAAGTGCATGGCAAGCAAGACCTCCACATTTACTGTTTAGAAAGTACCGCATAGTTGTCATCTTTGCGGCTTTTACTTTAATTGCAAAGGCTAAAATTAAAAACCTTCCTCTAACTCTGCACTGAAGTGTCCATCATCATTTAGAGCATAGCCCTGATAATTTTGTCTCTGTAAACTTCATTGTAATTTATGAGTAAAGGTTAGCTTTCCAAATAGTTTAAAATTAACTATTATTATATGCTAACTTGGATTACTGTGATGTTGAATGGCTTCCTTTGGAAAAGAACCAAGAGTATTCTGTCATTTTTGAGGTTGCACCCAAGTACTATATTTTGGACTCTTTTGTTGATTAAGAAGGATACTCTGTTTCTTCTATGGGATTCTTGCCCACAGTAGTAGATATAATGGTCATCTGAATTAAATTCGCCCATTCCCATTTAGTTTGCTGTCCTAGGATGTTGATGTTTCTTCTTACTGTCTCCTGCTTGAGCACGTCTGATTTACCTTAATTCACAGACCTAACATTCCAGGTTCCTAGACAATACTGTTCTTGGCAGCATCAGATTTTATGTTTGTCACCAGCCACATCAACAACTGAGTGTCATATCTGCTTTGGCCCAGCCATTTCATTCATTCTGGGACTGTTGGTAAGTCCCCTCCACTCTTCCCAGGAGCACATGGGACACCTTCAGACCTGGGGTCTCATCTTTTGGTGTCCCACCTTTTGGGCCTTTTATACAGTTGATGAAGTTCTCACGGCAGGTGAGCTGCGGTGGTTAGCCATTCCCTCCTCCAGGGGACCACGTTCTGTCAAAACTCTGCTATGACCCGCCCACCTTAAGTAGCCCTGCACAGCATGGCTCATATCTTCATGGAATTATGCAAGTCCATTCATGACAAGGCGGCAGTGGTCCATGAAGGGGCCAAAGAAGCTGAAGTTGATCAGTTCTATGAAGACCTAGAAGACCTCCTAGAATTAACACCTAAAAAGATGTTATATTCATCATCAGAGATTGGAATGCAAAAGTGGAAAGTCAAGATATACCTAGAATAACAGCAAGTTTGGCTCCGGAAAACAAAGTGAAGCAAGGTAAAGGCTAACTGAATTCTGCCAAGAGAATGCGCTAATCATAGCCAATCCTCACACAAGAGATGATTTTACTCATGGACATCAACAAACAGTCAATACTGAAATCAAATCCATTACATTCTTTGTAGCCTAAGATGGAGAAGCTGTATACAGTTAGCAAAAACAAGACCTGGAGCTGACTGTGGCTCAGATCATCAGCTTCGTATAGCTAATTTCAGGATTAAACTAAAGAAAACCAGGAAAAACACTAGGCTAGTCAGGTATGAGTAAATAAAATCCAGTGTGAATTCACAGTAGAGGTAATGAATAGATTCCAGGGACTAGATCTGTGAAGAACTATGGACAGAGGTCGTAATATTGTACTAGAGGTGGCAAACAAAACAATCCCAAAGGAAGAGAAAAGCAAGAAGGCAAAGTGGTTCTGAGGCGGCATTATGAATAGTGGGAGACTGAAGAGAAGCAGAAAGCAGGGGGTGAGGGACAGCTACATTCGATTAAATTCAGAGTTTCAAAGAATAGGTAGAAGTGACAAGAAGGCCTTCTTCAATGAACAGTGTTTAATAACAGAAGAAAACAACAAAAGCGGAAAGACTAGAGATCTCTTCAGGAAAATTGGAAACATCAAGGGAGCTTTCCACCCAAAGGTGGGCACAATAAAGGTTAAAACAGTAGAGACCTAGTAGATTCCGAAGAGATCAAGAAGAGATGGAAAGAATACACAGAAGAACTGTATAAAAAAGATTTTAATGAACCGGATTGCTAAGATGGTATGGTTAGTCACACAGAGCCAGACATTCT
The DNA here is from genome assembly GCF_016772045.2 of Ovis aries. NCBI lineage: Eukaryota > Metazoa > Chordata > Mammalia > Artiodactyla > Bovidae > Ovis > Ovis aries. The sequence continues at coordinate 3,650,896 of NC_056079.1, read as the reverse complement.
TGAGTGTGAAATCAAGTGGGCATTAAGAAACACTGCTGTTGATAAAGCTAATGGGTACAGTGAAATTCTAGCAGAACTATTCAGATCCCTGAAGGAGGACACCATCAAGGTTTTTCATTCATTATGTCAGCAAATGACAGACTATGAGAAGCTCTTAGGGATGGGAATACCATACTGTCTTACCTGTCTCCTGAGAAACCTGTATGCAGGTCAAGAAGCAAGTTAGAACCCTGTATGGAGCAACTGACTGGTTCAAGATTGAGAAAGGTGTGCGACAGGGCTGTCTGCTGTCACCCTATTTGTTTAACTTATACACTGAGCACATCATGAGACATGCCGGGCTGGATGAGTTACAAGCTGGAATCAAGATAGGTGGGAAACACATTTAACAACCTCAGATATGTGGATGATACCACTCTAATGGCAGAAAGCAGAGAGAAACTAAAGAGGCTCTTGATGAAAGTGAAAGAGGAGAGCCGGCATAAGACTAAATATTAAAAACACTAAGATCATCGTATCCGGCCCTAATACTACACGGCAAATAGAAGGGGAAAAGGTGGAAGTAGCGACAGATTCCCTCTTTTGGGGCTCCAAAACCACAGCGGATAGTGACTGTAGCCATGAAATCAGGAGACAGTTGCCTCTTAGCAGGAAAGTTATGACAGACCAGACACCGTGTTGAAAAGCAGAGACATTATTCTGCTGACAAAGGTCTGTATGATCAAGGCTATACTCTTCCCAGTAGTCACGTATGGTTTTGAGAGCTGGGCCGTAAAGAAGGCACAGCACCAGGGAATTTATGCCTTTGATGCTGAAGAAGACTTCCTGAAAATCCCTTGGACAGCAAGGACATCAAATCAGCTCATCTTAAGGGAGATCAAACCCTAAATATTTGCTGCAAGGACTGATGCTGAAACTGAAGCTCAGGCAGTTTGATCATTTGATGCACAAAGATGACTCACTGGAAAAGCCCTTGATACTGTGAAAGATTGAGGGCAGAAGGAGAAGAGGGCATCAGAGGATGAGATGGCTGGACAGCATCACCAATTCAATGAACATGAACTTGGGCAAACTCCAGGAGATGGTGAGGGACAGGGAAGCTTGACATGCAGGGAGGCTGCAGTCCATGGGGTCACAAAGAGTCTGACATGATTGGGCGATTGAACAGCGACAGCAGAATACGCTAACTATTGACTGATAGGCACAACTAGTGTAGAAACACTTTGTTCGAGTTTTCATAACAATCCTGTTAAACCTTGAGTTGAAAATGAGTGGCGTGTGAAGCAGAGTTGGTGAAAGTCTTGAATTTAAAAGGCGTGCCATTTTTGATTACTAATTCAAGGATAAGTAGCTCAATCAAGCTTTTTTTTTTTTAACTCTCACTATTAAACCTAAAAACTCTTTTTCAATAGGTTTAATAATTAGTGAGTACTTATCTGCATTTTCTAAGTAGTTCCTGAATGCAAGATTTATTTCATTGCTTGCATATGATCTGTTATCCTTAATACAAATTTTTGTGTATTATGTACACACACACATACACACACACACACACACATACACACACACAGACTAGAGATACAGATAGAACCAATGTGTGCAAGAAGGCTTGTAGGTAGAAAGTGAGAGGTGGGCTAACAGTCTCATAGCCAAGATCTTGGATTCTGTTTGTGGAAATAAGAAAGTGGAATTTTTATTTTAAAAAAGTCCTGAACAGTTATCAAATGTCACTTTCTTTTAAAGTGAAAGTGAAAGTCACTCATATCTGACACTTTGAGACCCCATGGACTATAGGGTCCATGGAATTCTCCAGACCAGAATACTGGAGTGGGTAGCCTTTCCTTTCTCCAGGGGATCTTTCCAACCCAGGGATTGGACCCAGGTCTCCTGTATTGTAGGCGGATTCTTTTCCAGCCAGGTCACAAGGGGAACCCATGAATGCATAATTCCAGTACTTGCAATAATTGTCTTTGACATTCCAATTGTATAGAGTTAGTAACAATAGTTAGTTATTAATAGGTACGGGTATTATAGACTTCCCAGGTGGCTCAGATGGTAAAGAATCTGCCTGCAGTGCTAGAGACACAACCTCGATCTCTGGGTTGTGAAGATCCCTGGAAAAGGGAATGGCAATCCACGCCAATATTCTTGCCTGCAGAATTCCATGGACAGATTAGCCTAGCAGGCTACAGATATTATATGATATCGCCACTGACATAATTGGATAAGTTTGTAAGTGGTACTTGTTTACAGGCAGGCACAACTCAGCTGCAAATTTGTGTCAGAAAAACCAGCCCACCATTTTATATGATGAGAAAGGAATTAGTTCTGAGTTCTCATTAGGTACCCAGATGTTTACTGAATGGCTGATACAGATGAACCAGTCTGTTAAACCCTCAAGGAGGAGCTGCAAGAGTCTCAACTGTTTCCCTCTCAGCACACCTGAGGAGTAGAACATGTTTATTCCTCTAGAATGGTTGGACTTAGTAAAAAAGATGCATTAAACAACTATTTAGTGAATGGCTGAAATGCGTCAGCTACTTTGCTGTGTAAAAGGAAGCTTGGGGGGTGGGGGGAGTGTGCATAAAGAGGACAAGCAGGAAAATATGAGTGAGCTGGGGGTGACTTCAGCTGGAAAGTCACAACTCTGTCCCTCCCTCAAGTCAGCTTCCAGGGAAGATTCCTGAGCCCAGACTCTGAGCTCTCAGTAAACACAACAAACCCCGCCACTCTCTCTTTCCCTCCTGCTTCTAAGTTCATTGTTCCTCCTTCCTTGTGATAAGCTTGGTCCACAGAAAGCTCCTGTTCACCATCATGCCTGCTGCTGGATTCCATAGGCGTCTGCGTTTTTAAAGCAATTCACCCAAGTAGGGTTTTTTGTTTTTCTTTTTTTTGCCATAAAAGTATATCTTTAGACTTATTAGCAAGTCAGTATTATTTACTGTGATCTTTCTTTTGAATTCATTTAAGAAAAGCTTCTGTCTGTTGAAAAGTGAGGATGCACTTGATGTGTGTTAGACTTCCATTCAGTACCCAGGATTCATATTCCAGATTTTCTGTTTTTTTCTTAGAAAATTCACCCCTTTCCTAAGATTTCATGTGCAACAGTAAAAATAAGCAGTGGCAGCAGTCTCTATGACACTAACGTGTCATTGGAAAAATCATGGTCTGTATCACTTTTGACTCAGTTAAAAACAAAAAGGCTATTATGGTGGTCATCTCTCTCTCTTTCACACACACACATGAGGAAATAGTCTCTGTAAAGTAGAGACTTAATGAAGGTCTGATTACCGCAGACTGTATAATTTTTACAAAAGAAAACACTTGAACAGCATTTATTTACTCTAAAACATTCCTGGAGCTATCTAGTAGATCACAACAAAAGCAGAATCAAAGGTGAAAAAATAATAATTGTCCTGAAAGATCATGCCGGAGATGACAGTTCCTGTATCTGTGGTTCTGCGCTCCTGGCGTCTCAGCACCCTCTGCGGTTTAGCGGGAATATCTCGATTGCTTGAGCTTTCAAGTGGTTATTAAAAAGGTTAACCGCAATGAGTGTTTGCCTTTTAAAAACCACTTTATTCTACTCAAGGATTAATATATTTCTCAGTGTGATATTTCCAAATTTCAACAATGCTTGAATTTTCAAAGGAGAGAAAATATGAGCAAAGGATAATCATGAGATTTCTCATTCTGTGTTTATGAGTTAAGAGAAGGTCATATTATTTTGCATATTCTAGTACATCTTTGCCGTTATGATATTTCTGCGTTTTTTAAAAAAATTGATGCAAAGACTATTAAAGTATGTAATGCAGAATTCAGTGTTGAAAGGATTCTCAAGAAGAATGAACGAGGTTGAATTGATTACCCTGTGTAAAATATGTTTTGAACATAGAACCAATTAATTGCATTGATTCAGTTATTGTGTACAGCTCAGTTGAATTATGGCTGCGCATTGGCTTCATTAGCTATTTAAAAAATCATATTTATGTTCACATTAATGTTGTATGACAAAATGTTTTTACATCTGAAAACCAAGATCATATATTTCAGAATATATGGCAGAATTCTGGGTAAATACTGGATGTTTGTTAACTGATTTCTAGAAACCTAATTTTCTAATTTGTTGGTTCATTTATCATGCAGCTTTTGTTCTTATGTCAGACATTGATTCTTTCATGAAGGTAAAGCATTGGAAGATGTGTATGTGACCCAGATGCACGGACGGGAAGAATGACTGACTGCCATATGTGTGTGTGTACCTGCAGTTTTCTCTAAGGCGTTCGGACATGGCATCTCACAGCACTTGTTAATAAAAAGGACTGCAGTGAGTAGAACATTGGAGGTTAGACTCTGTTCTCATTTCTTAGAAAAATTGTTCCTGCTATTCAGTTGGTAAGTAATGCCGGACTCCAGGACCCCGTGGACTGCAGCACACCAGGCTTCTGTGTCTTCCACTATCTCCTGGAGCTTTCTCAAATCCATGTTCACTGAGTCAGTGATTCCATCCAACCATCTCATCCTCTGTCATCCCCTTCTCCTCCTACCCTCAATTTTTCACAGCATCAGGGTCTTTTCCAGTGAGTCAGCTCTTCTCATCAAGTGGCCAAAGTGTTAGAGCTTCAGCTTCAGCCTTTCATTCAATGAATACTCAAGGTTGATTTCCTTTAGGATGGACTGACTTGATATCCTTCTTGTCCAAGGGACATTCAAGACTCTTCTCCAGCACCACATTTTGAAAGCATCAGTTCTTTGGGTTTCAGCCTTCTTTATGGTCCAGTTCTCGTATCTGTACTTGCCTGGATGCAGATGGTATTGGCCATTCTAACCTGGTGACAGGGGTAGGGTGGGGAGAGGCAGGACTGGTTCCGAGCCTTTCCTACCGCCATTCAGGACCCACTTCAGAAACTCTCCTGTGGAGTCTCATTACTGCTGCCGTTAGAAACTGTCAATAATATTTGTGACTTGAACATGCACTCTAGTATATTTTTTCTACATGGCTGTTCATGTATGAATGTTTTATCTATCCAAGAGAAGCTGAATTTCTCAGCGAAAGGATCCATTTGGTTTCATTCTTCCACAAAAACCATAGCTTGTCAGGCTGGAAAGATGACTCTGGTGCAGACAGAACCACTGGAAATTTCACCTTTCCCTCTTTAATTACATCACCTTGAGTTAAGTTTCTGAAGCATGCTGAGCTCTCAGACGTGCATGTGTGTGTGCTCAGTCATGTCCAAGCCTTCGCGACCCCATGCACTGGAGCACACCAGGCTCTTCAGTCCACGAAATTCTCCAGGCAAAAATACTGGAGTAGGTTGCCATTTTCTTCTCCAGGGGCTCTTCCTAACCTGGGGATCGAACCCACGTCTCTTGCGTTTCCTGCATTGGCAGGCAGATTCTTTACCAACTGTGCTACTTGATTAAACTATCACATATGTTGTAACTTCTAGAGCAACAGCGTAAACTTTACCAAATGGTAAACTTTACCAGATAGTAAACTTAGAAACCCTGTTACATCGATGATGGACACTATCCCAAGAGAGCTCTTCTCAAACAGGAGCACTGTTGTGAAATTTCTCAGTGACTGAGAGTTCAGTTGTCCATATGAGCGTGTGATCCATAATGTGTCTGTGTGTGAACACGTGATTTTGCATTGTAGTGTAGAAATTTGATACCAGAAAATTTAGTTACTATTTTCATTTTTTCTCATCTGAAAATTTGGATTTAGATATTATATACAATATTAAAGTGATTATTTTCACTAATACTTATATCTGCCCATATTTTTACATTATCATCACATACCCTGGGTTTACTTCCTTTCTGTATTTCCAAGCCATTTGAGAGCATTTCTAAACAACTTTGGAACAATAAACACAAGTTATTCTAAGGGAATCCTGTCCCACTTGGTAAAACAACATAACATGCTATATGAATAATGCAATTGTTGTGTCTCAAGAAGCTGAATAATTAGTACTTTGGTCCATTAATTAAAATTATAGGCCTTACGCTTAACCAGAATATTGAACTGACACATAGAAATGAACCTTTACAGAAACCCCACAGATAATTGGAAAGGCTTTGAATTAGTCCATGAGTGCACAGTATTCCCTGGCATAGATTAAACTATACAAGAAAGTACTAGTCATGATATAAACAAATGCAGGTGAAACAAAATATATGTGAAGACTGGCATCAAGTGAATAATCATTTGCTGTTATGCTTTTTTCCCCCGCCTTATTTTTAGGATTTCTTTTAACACTACATCGGAGAGTTACAGCCTATACAGACACATAGGAACATGGATGGTATTCTTCAAGAAAGAAACAGAAGGGATAAATGAATCTGTGATGTTCTCTGGTTGGCTGTTGCCATGTTGCATTCCCAGCTGTAATACAACTGTCAGATCCATTAGCCGTGAAATACCATTGCTTTACAAATGAGGGAAAGCTACCAGTTTCAATACTTATTTGTCCGTTATGACTTTGTGGCTGTTTTGCAGTTATGGCATTCAGACAGCTGGTCTCAGATTCTGCCTTGCTTTGCCGGGGTGGAGCGGTCATCTCCAAATAACACACACACACACGCACATACCAAAAGCTTCCAGACATTTTTTGAAACTTATTATAGATTTCTTTTAGAAAAAAAATTCTTAACTTTCAGAAACCTGTCTAGAAAATTGTCTTCTTTACTCTGAGGAGCATTTTCTAGTAAGATATTTCAAAGAGGAAGTCATCTCCGCTATGGAAAGGAAGGTTTCAGATGCACTGACCCCACGTTTTTCCATTTTTCACGTTGGTCCCCACTGAGAAGAAAACATTTTTCAAGCTTTCTTCACATCATTGGACATTACACATGGCACACAGGCAGGCATGTCCCAGAAACTACCCCCAGATACACAGCTGCAGACGTAGTAAAGCGTGCATCCCAGACACACACCACACCGTGCACACCAAAAACCATACGCAAACACAACACGCACTGCACGCACCATGCCCTGCACATATGGTTTAAAATGACTTCACCTCCTGACTCTCAGAGGAGCGGCTTTGTATTAGAGAAAACACCCTTATATTCCTTTCTATAAATAATATGCAGCTCCTTATTTTGCCACACACTTTCTCTTTTGTCACTTACCTGAGTGTAAAGGTCAAAGTTCAAAGCATGGTCTGAGAAGCAGGTCCATTGCCCTGGCACCATTTTCCGCTTGTCTGTCTGTGTCCCCTCTTTCTACTCAACTTCTCCTCTTTCTCAGTGGGGCTTTGTCCTGAATTTCAAAGCCTCTAAATCATCTTGTCACAGTCTCTCAGTATGTGGTGTACTCGATAAGTCACCTGGATGCTGATCCACCCTTGCTGAACTCTGTAGCTGCCCATATAGGTTTTCGGTCCCACTGGTTATCAAAGCATCAAGCTGCTAGTTGACAGGCTCCCCTCCTTGACCTGTATTCTATCCTATTTCCTGTAGTTCTGGGGACTCAAAATTATACACATTTTTTATTTCATAACTCAGTTGTCTACCTAGGGCCCAAACCTACATCAGGAGAAATGTTGTTTTGGAATGGTTTGCTCAGTAGAGCAGGTAAGCTGTGTTTGTTTCGTCCAAACACATTTCGAGGATGTGATCCATGGACTCAGATGTTCATCACAGCCTCTCAGCCTGGAGAGAATGGTCATAGAAGAACAATTACAGCCGAGCTTTGCCCTGTGCTATCTCCTAGCTTTGTGCCTCCGTGTAGATCTGCATTATTTCGCTTCTGAAAGATTAGTGTGTGTTGGGGTCTTATATCAGCCTTTGTGGTTAGTGTGTGTTGATCCGTAACTGAGCTGTGGATAATAATATATGGGAGCAGGGTTATGTACAAGGAAAGGAGAACATGCTGTGGATGAGAACTAGAAGTGAGAACTTACAAGGAGACGGTGAGGAAGTCACCTTGCAGAGACAGGCGGTTCAGGTTGGCATCAGCAGAGGCGGTGGTGGGAGGGATGGCATAGACCACACGGCTGGCACAGGTCAGGGGGATGGGACCAGGACGGTGACAAGTGGAAGAAGAGTGGGTCTGAGAGGTGCTTGGGGTGGAATCGACGATGCTGAAAAATGGAAGCATCACTGCAGATTCTGCAAAAGGAGAGAAAAATGATGATCAGAGTTGTTCTTAATCTGAAGATCATAGGGATGGGCTGGGGCTCTGAAGCATGGAAGAAAAAAAGGCTGATTGGGATCATCTTACAGCAGGTCCACTCGAGGTGGTCAGGGGCTTTGTTCACATGAGGAAGAGGTTTGGGAAGATGAGACTATTAAATGTAAATATGCTATCAACTGCACATGGTCAATATCTGGGTCCCTCCAGTGCGAGAATCAGACTGAACAGATCTGAAGTCTGACCAGTAAGGAAAGGGAGAGGATGGTGAAGATACAAGGGCTGGATAGGGAGATGGGTTATTTGTTTTCTTTTTTTTTTAGAAATGATAATTAAATTCCAAGAAGAGCATTGGGTACTGATATTTAGAGAAATGAGATCTCTCACAAACACTGAAGACTTTGGAATGTTGAAGTGATAAAACACTCCTCATAGCCCAGACTTTTACAGTGAGGTTGGACATATTTCTGACCTATTCAATATTTCTTTGAATTCAGCATTAAAAGAAAAATTCAGGCTAAAGAACTAAGACTATAAAGAAGTTAAGACAATGTAAATGGTGATAATAAAAAAGTAGGGCTGGCATTTTTCCTTTCATATCTATCATCTAGTGTCTGAAATTAAGAAGGTCAGTGGTACAACGGCACTGCTATATATTACTCATGATGTCGTGTATTGAATACAGTCTTTGGAGAGCACTTAAGAATTTTACATCAGAGAACTTGAAGATGTTTTCAAATTTACTGAAGTAACGTTTCTCCTAGGCACTGAAATAAACTAAATACATTTTTTTAGATTGCATACTTAGATGTCTTCAATATTAAAAATATTTAAAAATAAAAAGTGACTGTTCACAATTATGAAGAATCCTAAGACACCTAAATGTCCTATGATGTAAAACGATAAATTATGTTATGTCCTTAATATACCGTAATACTGAATGTATACTGTGAAACCATTAAGGGACTATCTGTGACTGTGTAGCAATATGAACATGATTCTGCAATACAGTTTAGTTAAAAGACTATAAAATGATAAGTGTTCTGATAACATTTGAGAATGTATGCACTGGAGAAAGGCTGGAGGGCCTTACACAGGGCATGATGGTGAAGCTAAAGCATTGCACACCATTCCTCAGATTGTTGCATTTCATGTATCAGGTTCATCATGCAGAATATATATAGGTCAATACCTTCATCCGTTCTCAAAGCTTGTTTACAATCCAAACAGGAAAGAGATCGTTCTTTCTTTGCAGGAAACACATTTTGCATAAACACATACTCTGTGGTTTTAGGATGACATTGCATCTCTTCACGTGCCCTTCAAACAGAAGTCTTAAGTGGATTCTGTATTAAAAGGTTAATTTTTCCATCTTGCCTGCGTTTTTTTTTTTTTTTTTTTTTGGTACCTTTCCTTTCCTTATGGTGAGAAGGCCGGTACTCTGAAGTGTTCTTCAAAACTGTGCTGTCCTCAGGGAAACCACTGCCTGTAAAAGCACATTAACTTTGCAGTGATTATGTCTGCCCAGTGGTGTAGCTTACTTCCTGTTTAATAAATTATGCCTTTCACTTAAGCTGATGAAGTAGTATGCTAATCTCACACTAGGGTCGCTGTAGGGGTCTTTAGACTCCAGCTCTGGCCACACCTCTGTCACTGCCTTGCTCTGTGTCTGCCAAAATTCTCAGCTGTGGGTGATTGTCTCTGCTCAGTTCCCAGCTATTGGAAATGGCCAGTTTTGCTCAGTCCTAAGCTTTAGACAAGTTGTGCCCTTCCATTTTGGGGAGTGCACTTATAAAAGTACTCCCTATTCTTGGGTTTTTAAAAAAGTCGACTTTTAAAAATAGATTCTAGCACGCATTTGTAGAGTATCAATTAGTTTATCCAGTGGCCAGAGCACCTACTGTGGCATATGCAGCCTTTAAAATGAACATACCCTTATGCTGGAAAATGACCCTCAGTCAGGGAAGTATAACTATCCCTTGGATCCTAAAGGACAGCTGGCACTATCATTCAATAATTAGTTAGGAAACTAAAACTTGATAATAGGAGCGGTCCCCCTTCATTTCCTTATGAAACATGGATACTTTAGAAGGATTAAGCACCCTTTTCTGTTTTGTTCTGTTAAAGGATTGAGGGAATTGGAATTTGGAGACAAAAACTCAAGTGATTTCCTGAATGATAATCACAGCTAAGGTGTGAATAAAGATATTCATTAAATGTAATATTTATTCGTTGGCATATTATGTCAATGGTCTAATTCAGGGGTCCCCATCCTCCGGGATCTAATACCTGATGCTCTAAGGTGAAGTTGATGTAATGGTAATGGAAATAAAGTGAGTCATCCCCAATCAACTCCACAACTTCCCCCAGTGTGCAGAAAGATTGTCTTCCACAAAACTGGTCTTTGGTTTCAAAGAAACTGGGGAACACTGGATTGATTCTCCCCGTGGAGAAGTTTATCAGGTTCAAATTGGAGAAGTTTCCTAGCTGTCAGCACTATTTGGGTGTAAAGGAAGTCAGAGAAATCTGATTCTATATGTGAGGAGGAAGTGTTATGGAAAGTGAAAGTTATATTCCTGTAAAACCCCTCAAATTAAAAGGGTAAAACTGAAGTTTGAATTACAACTTGATCACTTACTGGCTGAGTAACCTAGAGCAAGTCCACAATTTTGGAATGAATTTCATCTCCTATATAATTTGGACGATAATAATTCCTCTGTTGGTTTCACAAGCTTAATGTGATAATCAAATCGGATGTGTCTAAGAAATCAGTTTAACGTGTAAAATCAATATCTTGTATAATCTATTACATTCTACAGTAGATATGATACCCATTAATAAAGAGAAAAAAAAAAAAAAAAACTCCTTAACTTGGCATGCAGGGCCCTTTGTAATTAGAGTAAAGCAACTTTAAATCTGATTCTTCACCCCAACTAGATTATTCTCCCAAATGTGAATTAGTTTATGTCCGGCTCGCACCCATTAGGAAACGCGTATCGTGTGTAAACAAGTGTGGATTGCGTCTCTAATGTTAGGCGCTGGAGGTTCCCACATTTCAGCGGTGGCTTGTGCGTCTCCAGGTTCTCTCTCCTCGCCCCTTCTCAGTCCCTCATGGACACCTTTCCAGTCATAGCTTTTGGAGGCTGGGAAGGAGAAGGAGGCAGAGGGAGGGAGAGACACCCGCTGGGGTTTCACCTTCCCTAGAAAAGTGACCACCCCCCCCAACCCGAGTCCACTCCAGCTGGCCTCTCCTCCCGACGCACCATCCTGAGGGGCCGCGTGGCCACTGTAGCTGCAGGCAAGGATGAGGAAGAAATTTCCTTTTACAGCGTCTCTGGGGAAATTCAGGGGTGGTAAGGATGTCAGATGCCGAAAAAAAAATTAGCATTGGGTGAGCATAAGAAACACAACAAATGACTTCTTGTTTAGTATATAACCGAGAGGGTTGTTTTAGTTATAGATAAAGGATTTTTGATATCTGTGGTATGATGGTAAGATGCTTATTCTTGCTGCCTTAAAAAAAATATTTGCTCAGTACTTGACTATAGTTAAGTAAATATTATAAATAGTATTGTTGCTTTTTTTCCATTATATTTTCTAAGAGTAGAAAATACTGAAAGAAATGATGCTTCTGTCAATGGAAACTTTTAAAAAATACTTGAGCACCTTTTATTTACTGCTAAGTCACTTCAGTCGCTTCCAACTCTGTGCGACCCCATAGATGGCAGCCCACCAGGCTCCCCCATCCCTGGGATTCTCCAGGCAAGAACACTGGAGTGGGTTGCCATTTCCTTGAGCCCCAAATACTCCTTTACTAACTAATTTTCAGAGAAAGTTTTTGGTCCTAGAGAAAAGCAACATGTCCTTTAATTCTCTCTAAATCACTTAAAAACTTTCAATGTGGAATAATTTTTCATGTGTACTTCCTTTTTGGAGAGGAGATGGGTGGAATTCAAACATATTTATATATTTTATTGATATATACTTGACATATTAATTTCAGGTGTACCTCTTAATGATTTGACATTTGTATGTACTGCACAGTTATCACCATATCAAGTTTAGTTGAAACACATCAACACAGATAATTAAAAAATTTATTTTTGTGATGAGAATATTTCAAATATATTTGAGCAACTTTCAAATATACAGTAAAACATTATTAGTCATCATGTTGCACATTCCATTCCATTGCTTATTTATTTTTTTAAGTGGGAGTTTGCACTTTTTGGGGCTTCCCTGATAGCTCAGTTGGTAAAGAATCTGCCTACGATGCAGGAGACCTCAGTTCAATTCCTGGGTCGGGAAGATCCACTGGAGAAGGGATAGGCTACCCACTCCAGTATTCTTGGACTTCCCTTGTGGCTCAGCTGGTGAAGAATCCACCTGCAATGCGGGAGACCTGGGTTTGATCTCTGGGTTGGGAAGACCTCCTGGAGAAGGGAAAGGCTACCCACTTCAGTATTCTGGCCTGGAGAATTCCATGGACTGTACCGTCCATGGTGTCACAAAGACTCGATCACGACTGAGTGATTTCTACTTTCACTTATACTTTTTGATCCCTTTCACCTCTTCTTCAAGCTCCCAATCCTCTAGCTTTTATTTTTTCTTCTATATCTAGGAGCTTGTTGTTTTGTTTTTTACATTCTACATTTAAGTGAAAATGTACAGTGTTTGTCTTTCTCTAACTTATTTAGCATAATGCTCTCTAGGTCCATCCATGTTGTTTCAAATGGCATTATTTCATCTTTTTCTTTCTGGCTGAGTAATATTACATTGTGTAATTATACCACATTTTCTTGATCCATTCATTTGTGGATCCAGACACTTAGGTTGTTTCCATATCTTGGCTGTTGTAAACAGTGCTGTGGTGAATATGAGGTGCATATATTTTTGAGTTAGTGTGTTTATTTTCTTTGAATAAATGCCCAGAAGTGGAATTGTTGGATTATATGGTAATTCCCAGGTGGCGCTAATGGTAAATAACCTGTCTGACAGCTCAGGAGATGTAAGAGACATGGTGGGTTTGGGAGATCTCCTGGAGGAGGGCACAGCAACCTGCTCCAGTATTCTTGCCCACAGAATCCCATGGACAGAGGAGCCTGGCAGGCTACAGTCCAGTCCATGGGCTCGCAAAGAATTGGACATGACTGAAGCAACTTAGCATGCATGCATGGTAATTCTACTTTCAATTTAAGGACCTTCAATATAGTTCTCCAGAACAGCAACACCAATTTACTGTCCCACTAACAGTGCACATATGCACCAACACATGTTATTTCTTATCTTCTTGATAATGGAAATGTGTGGGAGTATACATCATTGTGGTTTTGATATGCATTTCCCTGATAATTAGTGATGATGATGAATGTCTTTTAATGGTCCTGTTGCCCATCTGTATGTCTTCTTTAGAAAAATATGTATTCAGTTTCTCTGTTCATTTTTAATTCAAACTGATTTTATTTTATTTATTTTTTGCTATTGAGTTCTATGATGTCTTTATATATTTTGAATATTAATTTCTTATCTGATAAGATTTGTGTCTTTGTGACCCCATAGGCTCTAAACATCCAGGTTCCTCTTTCGATGGGATTTTCCAGGCAAGAATACTGGAGTGAGTAGCCATTTTATTCTCCAGGGGATCTTTCCCATCCAGGGATCAAACCTGGGCCTCTTGAATTGCAACCAGATTCTTTACCAACTGAGCCAACCAGGAAACCCCTTATCTGATATGTTAATATTATCTTAAGTCACTTCAGTCGTGTCCAGCTCTTTGCTATGGACTATAGCTTGCCAGTCATGTCCAGCTCTTTGCTATGGACTATAGCTTGCCAGTCATGTCCAGCTCTTTGCTATGGACTATAGCTTGCCAGTCTCCTCTGTCCATGGGATTCTGCAGGGAAGAATACTGGAGTGGGTTGCCATTCCATTTCCCTATCTGATATGATTTGCAGATATTTTCTCCATTATGTAAGTTGCCTTTTCATCCTGTAGATGGTGCCCTTTGCTGTGCAGAAGCTTCTTAGTTTGATGTAGTCCCAGCTGCTTATGTTTGCTTTTATTGCCTTTGATTACTGTGCAGATCCCTCAAATCATCACAAAGACGCATGTCAAGGAATTTACAGCCGATATTTTCTTCTTAGACTCTTATGGCTTTGGGTTTATATTTAAGCCTTCAACCTATTTTGAGTTGATATTTGTATATGCTATAAGATACTGGTCAGATCTCTTTTGTATGTGGCTGTCTAGTCTTTCCAACACCAACACCATTATCTGAAGAGATGGCCCTTTCCTCATCATATACTCTTGGCTCCTTTGACTTATGTGACCACATGGACATGAGTTTATTGCTAGGCTCTCTATTCTGTTCTAGTGACCCATGTGTCAGTGTTTATGCTAATACCATACTTTTTTGATTACTATAGCTTTGTACTATAGTTTAAAACAAGTGTGTGTGTGTGTGTGTGTGTGTGTGTGAGAGAGAGAGAGAGAGAGATTTTGTACAAATTTTAGACTTGTTGGCTCTATTTCTGTGAACAATGCCATTGGGATTTTTCCAGAGACAGTATTGGATCTGTAGGTTGCCTTGGATAGTGTGGACATTTTGAAAATATTAATTCTTTCCATTCATGAGCACTAGAGTTTTTTTAAAAAAATGGCGCTCACAAATCTCTGTCCCCACAGAACCTCCAATTGGTCCCTAAATTGGGTCAGGACTGCTGCCTGCCCTGGAGGGCCAGGCTCCATAGTCAGCAGGTGAGCCTTTCCCACACCAGGTCTGGGTGATTCTCAAACTGCTGCTTTGCACTGGACTGCGGCAGGTTGATACACATCCCAGCTCTTTAAGAGCCATTTCCGAGGTCACTGCAGCCTGTGGGGGGTGGACATATGAACCCCACTGGTTTTTAGAGCTACATGCTTTGGAGGTTCAGTTTCAGTCTTAAAAGTTAGGTTGCCTGGTAGGCGGTTCCAAGTTTTCACTCCTGGAGAAACTCTGGGTTTTGAGTTCTCTCCAGATTATGGGTCACTGCTGTGGTTTATGGTGAGATTGTGTCTCAGCCTTGCCTACCTGCTCAGTGTTTTATTTGCTTCCTTGTTTGTTTTTTTCCTCCTCAGTTGACCGCTTTCTTTGAAGGAGTTGTCCCAGTAGTTGCCATGTATTTTCAGAGGAAATGTGGTTCAGTGTGTCCTTGGAAGGCAGTGAGTTCAGGCTCTCCCTGCATCATCATGCAGAACCAGACCCTCCCTATTTCTTCTTCTTTAATTTTATATCGTTTAAAAAGTTGCCGTTATCTGTTTTTCCTGATTGTGAGTTTATTTGACATGTATAGCGGTGAGGTTCTGGACATATTTACATAAATCAAAATAAGTATTTTTTTTTCTGGAAAAAAAAAAAAAAAACCACTATGTGTTAGTTTGAATGGTGAGTCATCTTGGAGGCCATGAATTCTGCTGCCAAATCTGTCACCCTGCCCTGACAAATAAGGCATCAGTGTGACCCACTTGTAGCTTGTTTGTAGCTATTAGATAAGCTGATGACTTCCAGTCAGTATGGGATAAATTTGAATTGTATTCACTACAGAGCACAGTGATTTAATAAGAAGAGGAGAAGAATTTTGAATGCATGATACGGATGAAGCAGCCCAGTAGAGATGAATGATGTTGAACATTGATTAGCTGGTTTATTTATTTATTTTTTGTTTGTTTTTCTTTTAAGATTCAGGTTAAAGGAGCTTTCAAATCATGTCCCTCTTAATACCATACCTAAATTATAGGGCTTTTTCCTTATGTATCCTTGGTAAATTTTGAGTTATTCATTTAATAATTCTTATATTTTAAAAATGTTTTCTTGATTGTTTTATGTATCTTTATGTTTCATCACACTCAGAATAAAAAGCAAAGCTTTGATGATCTTCTCCACATATTACCCTAAAGCATCACCCAAGCTCCTTACCCTATTTAAATGTGCAACTACTTTTCTCCAGTAATCCTTATTGCTTTATTACTCATCCTTTTCATGACACCATCTGGCTTACAGGGCCTTGTATATTCAGTATTTATCAATTTCCATCTTTATATAGACTATGAGCTCCGTGAGATGAGCTTAAAAAAAAATATCCTGCAAGTCTAGAACAGATCTGGGAACATGGAAGTTCCTCCAAAAATATTTTTGCATGAATACTTTAGTTATATTTCATATTCATTTTTCATCAGCATAAAGCTCTTGTTTGGAAGTTTTTATAGTAAAAAATACCCACTGGGGTGTGTGTCCTTGAGTTAGGAATTCACTCTGTCTGTTCCTTGGGTTCATGGCACCTGGCATGGGGTCTTTCACATGTTAGTTAATTGATGAATATTTGCTTAATAAATGAAACATAATAAATAGAAATTGAATTTAGCTGCCTTTTCTATACAGTAATGTGCTTGTCCTGTGTACTTTCAATGGTGAATGATGCTTAGCAGTAAAAACAAATATCTTTAGAAGAAGAAAGGGATTCTTGAAAATATTTAAATATTTCACCTGTGGCCATAAATCCAAATTCCATGCTCTTTCCCACTGGCAGTGACCCTTTATTTTTCATTATCGTATTTAGGAAGTAAGTAAGTGGTGCTCGAAAAACCATGCTCAAGTTTACAGCATGAGATGCCTGAGCTGTAACCATAACCGTAATCATTTGGACAACAAACTTCTTCCTGCTGTGGCCACTCCAGACATGTGGAGTATAAATCCTCTGTCTCTCATCTATGATCAAGGCTCCAAACAGGGTCCTTCTGGGGACCAGTCAGGAACTGTGGCCCCAGGGAGGCAGATACAATGGAGTTGACCCTGGGGCTGACTACAGCCTCTTTGTCACTGTTTCACTTGTGAGTTTTGGTGGAGATTTCTCTCCTTGCAAATGAGAAAACAGAACACAACCATTTAGGGGTTCCTTTTCTCTTGGTTGCAAGTTTCCTTTTTATGATTTCAGGAACCTGTTCATCTCAGTGAGTCTGAGCCCACTTTGTTCCCGAAGAGCGTGAGACAGTGACCAAGTGGTTGGGAAAGGACCGGGCTTATTTTGCTGTGTTGGGACAGCAGATGAGGGGAGATGGGGTGGGAGAACTGCCCTCAGCTTTTCTCGAAATAGATACTAAGCTAAAGAGGAGAGCCCACCGTGAGTTAAAATGAGCTGAATTGGTCAAATGAGATGGAAGATGATCCTGGCCAGTTTATTTAAGATAAGAGGGAACCGCACAGTTACCTGGGTTTTTATTCCACACATAACAGCAAAGGAGGGGCACAAGAAAGGACAGACAACACTCCTAGAACTATTTCAAGAAAGGTGATGATTTACTGTGAGAATTAAGCACCGTAAATCAATGTATTTCCTGAAAGCACATTTTTAGAGGTTTTTTATCAGTGATTATTACCAGATAAAGAATTTCATAAAGTCATGCAATCATAGTAAAAATATCAGCTTCTTACTTAGCATGAGAACAGAGCTAAGTTGGTGGTCTTAATAAAACTATTTGTGACTTTTATTATACCAACAAATATGAATAGATGTTTTCATAGGTCATTCTGAGAGGCCCATCAGGCCTGTTTCCAATGTCAGCTTTTTCCTTCACTGGGTGAACTTGGATAAGGTGTTTGTCTTATGGAGGGAGTGACAGCTCCTTGGTGTTGGTCAAGGTGATCTTTGAGTCAGTACCTGTCTTGGATTTAGATCACTCCCCATCAGAGAATCCTCCATACACATTTGCTGGGCAGAGCTGGGACTTGTGCAGTCTTTGAAGTGATGTCTTTGTCAAGTTGAGTTTGTTTTGGAAACTAATAATGAGATTACAGAGAAGGCAATGGCACCCCACTCCAGTACTCTTGCTTGGAAACTCCCATGGACGGAGGAGCCTGGTGGGCTGCAGTCCATGGGGTCACTAAGAGTCAGACATGACTGAGCAACTTCACTTTCACTTTTCACTTTCATGCATTGGAGAAGGAAATGGCAACCCACTCCAGTGTTCTCGCCTGGAGAATCCCAGGGACCGGGGAGCCTGATGGGCTGCCATCTATGGGGTCTCACAGAGTCAGACACGACTGAAACGACTTAGCAGCAGCAGCAATGAGATTACTATTTCCCAAAAGGATATGAGGGGTGCCCAAACCTCTCTCTGGACACAGTTAATTAGGGACACAACCTCTTCCATCAGTTCTAAGATACCCAGTTCCTCTCATGTGTTAGCATCTCTGAGGTCAGGGTGCTGACTGCAGCTGGCCTCTTCCAGCTGGTGGTCAAAAGGTGGATGTCACTGCCTGATTTTCCTTCCTGGTAGCAGGACCACACAAGGGCGGTCTCTTAGTGGTTCTGCCGGCAAAGTGATTACAACAGCTTAATGCAAAATATGAATCCTGGTTGTTATCACAGGACTTTCTCGCCACACTATCTGCTCAGTGCAAAAAGACGCTGGTATCAGAACTTGCAGAAAGAGTGCAGTGGGGGTGGGAAGCAATCCAGGAGGCGCTAAGAGAACATCCCTTTATCAAATGTCAAATCTCCAAAGCTTCTCCTATCACCAAGAATAGTACTGAGTCAAAATGTGGTAAGAAAGATTAGGACGTGGACTATAAACACGGCTTAGGAAGACTGATCTACTTTATTTCTATCTTCTATGTTCTATGCATACAAGACTGATCTGTTGCAAAAACCTGTACCTAAATATATATAAAAGAGCTCTTTAAATCATAGAACAAAATCCTGAGTAACAAATGAGGTGGTTTTAATTTATATATTGGTGGTATATAGAAATAATGTATCTTATCAAGACACGGCACTGCAGAATGACTTAGTTCTCTGCCACTTCTTTGATCATCTCTAATTTGGAAACTACGGCAAAGGGGTAACAAGTTATTCTGTCATGGATCCTGTTATTTGAGATTGGAGTAAAAAAAAAAATACTGAGACATGTAAATGATAATTTCCACATCTTTGTAGAATTAATTTATTTTAAACTCTAGTTGGTTCTGGCTTTGGTAAATAATGCAGGAGTTTAGTGGCTGAATATATTTAGACTTGGTTTATTAATAAGACATTAGGAATTTCACAGGAGTAATCTTAGCTCTATGTTTGCCTTTGAGCTGGCTAGTTTTTATCTGCTGCTTCAAATTTGTTCTGTCCTTCCCTGCATCTCTCTGAGCCCTGAGATCCCAGCCTTGAAGGCTAGAATCAGGGAGCATCCTTGCTCTCTGACTGCCAAACTGAGAAAAGGAGGGGGCCAAGGTCAGGGTCACATTCCCTACAGATGAGCGCCCATTTTAGTGCAGACACAGCTCCCTCCTGTGAGCAGGCCTCTCCTGTGGGCAGGTTTCTACCTCCCTTGACCTAAAGGAAGTAGACTGTTTACCCCTTCTAGCTCTGGAGTGCTTCCCAGGTCCCATGGCAATTTCCCTCAGCCGTCTGAAGAAGTAATACATTATCTTTAGCAAAACACCCAAGGAAGATGAATGGATACATCACCTGAGTTGAATCCAGACAGTGGAATGTTATCCAGCACTAAAAAGAAATAGACTCTCAAGCCATGAAAAGACACAGAGGGACCTGCAGTGCATAAGTGTAGGAAGCCAGTGTAAAAAGGCTTCATACCACATGGTTCTAAGTGGCCAACATTTTGGAAAGGGTGAGGCTATGGAGACTGTACACGAATCAGGGGTTGCTATGGCTTCGGGGAGGGGAGAAATGAATGAACAGGAGGAACACAGGATTTTGAGGGCAGTGAAACTATGTTGGCGAATGCTGTGATGGTAGATACATGTCATTATCCATTTGGCACTTCCCAGGTGGCTCAGTGGTTAAGAATCCACCTACCAATGCAGGAGACACAAAGATGCAGGTTCGATCCCTGGGTCAGGAAGATCCCCTGGAGAAGGAAATGGCAACCCACTCCAGTATTCTTGCATGGAAAATTCCATGGACAGAGGAGTCTGGTGGACTGTGGTCTGTGGTATTGCAAAGAGTCGGACACGATTGAGAATGCGCATACACATCCTGTTTTCCAAACCGACAGAAAGTCAAACACTGAGTGACTCTCAACCTGAGCTGTGCACTTCGGAAGATTATGATGGATCAGTGTAGGTCCATCAGTTGTCACAGATGCCATCTGGTGGGGATGTTGATAATGGGAAGCATTGCAGCTGTTGAGAAGAGCATACAGTATATGAGAAATCTCTGGACTCTCCACTCAAAATTATTAGGAACGTCAAACTGCCCTAAAAATAAAGTTCTTGATTGAAAAAAAAATCATGACCATTTTATATTTTCTTTAGGAACCCAGACTTCATGTGTTTTATTTTATAGTATTTCAATCTTAGAATTATTTCAGTATATCTTAGCAATGTCATCACTTTTGTAAGTATAATAAAAGATCTTTATACTAGATGACCTGATGTTTCTTAGCATTCAGCTTTGCTTAGGTCAGTTCATGTCTTTATGTAATAAGACGTCACATTGAAACTACTGAATACATTTAAAACTCAATTTGGACAGTAATGAAGATGCCTGAAGGCATGACATTAAGACTATAAAGTCAGTAAAATAGAGACTTTTTTTTCCCCCAGCAAATATCTTCCTCTAGAAGATATAGAAATGTGTACTTGTCTCACAGTGGGTTATTGCAAATTCCACTCAATTGAAAAATTCTTCAAAAGGTGGGGTGGTGGGAGCAGGGTAGACTACATCAATAAGTAAGGCTGTCTTTGCTAAAAGCTGCAACCTGGCTTAAATTTGTACATTAAAGAAAAAGAAATTGGTGAGATGGCCAGGGAAATAAATATTCTCTTTCCCATGTGTAGCCCCTGGTGTTTTAATAATCTTGCCAAGTCCCTAAACCTCTACACTAACCAGGTAACAATGGATTCACACAAGAAACATGAACAAAATGATGGCTTTCACAGGCTGTTTGGTGGAAGAAGTTTAATGTGGACACTGGATTGCTGCCCTGCTTTTGCACAAACAAGTGTCTTTTCCATTCATATGAAATAATCATTCACCAGAATGACAGTCAAGTTTAAATAAACCTTTTAATTTCACAGAGATTTTGAAAAAAAAATGTTGAATACTTTCAAAATTATTTTATAAACTATGTATGTCATATATGTAATATAAGAACTAGATACTACCGTTTTGATGTGTTACTTTAAAATAGTCAATCTAATTAGTCTAATTTTTATCTACTCATGTAATTAGGTTGGTTTATGAATGTTACTATTCAATAAATGATAAATTATTTACCTTTTACATAGAGATATTTTCCATACTGAGGCTAAAATTTCAGAAAAAAAAGAGCACATCATATGAAAAAATGTCCATAAAAATAAAATGCTGTATTTTAGCTTTAATTTGAAAATATACTGTACTTTGAGGGTAAGGAAAATGCAGGTTCAAAATAAAACCTGTGGAAATTAGTGGGGGAAAAAGTAAAAATATGTTTTTTAGCTCTGCTGATCCAAAGTCTGCCGTGATTTAGGGCATCTACTTTCATTGTGATGATTTATTATATATAGTTAAAATAATGGATTTGTACTCTCATTTTATACTTAAGAATATATTAGATTAAGGAAAATAATTTTCATTATCCTGTTTTTAAATTTTCTTGATTTTTAATATATATTTATCCCTATAATTATTCATTTCTCCACCACTTAGAATATGTTCCTGAGAATGCTATTTTTGTCTTCTCTTTATCTTAATTCTAATAAAACATTTTAGAACAATTTAAAGATAATTTAAATCATCCTAATCCATATCAATTAAAAGAGATGCCCATTCCTATAGCAGACATATTTAGAAGCTGTCATTCCTATTATACAAAACAAACGCAACTCCATTATTCTGATCATAATATTTTGGGCAAGGATGAAGATAAGCTCTTATTTTGACATTATGACAAATATTTAATGAGTAAGTTGTGGGAGGATGTATCCCTCTCAATTTTAGAGAAGAATGAACTGGAAGTGTTTCTGTTGAAATTGTGAGCCACTGGAATTACACAGGACAGAAGTATGCTGGCTGAGTCATAGGGACAGATGGGTATTTGTTTTTACTTTGCTTTAAAATTTTCTTTTCTTAATTACAAACTACAATTTTCTGCTACAAGTAAAATTGAACTTAGAGAATAGAAATCTAAATAGAACTGTAGCTGTGTAGACAAAGTTGATGAGCATTATCTGTATCATATGCCCATTGTTTTTTTTTTTTTTTTTTATTTGAAGCTGCTACTTACACCTGGGTTATGGTTGAGTCTGATTCTGCCAAAGAAAATGTCCCCCAGCATGACTCCAGCCACTCTTGGCAACCTGTCAAAAGTGTGGGAGATAGATATGGTTAGCAACCTTCCTTAAATTCTGGTCCTGTATTTTCTGTAACTAGAGAAATAATTTTGTCCTCCTTTTTCAAGTGATATGGAGGATGGTTTCTCTAATCCTCAAACACCTATTTTACTTTAAATATCTTTTAATTTTTTTTCCTGCAGTATAATCAGTTCAGTTCAGTTCAGTCACTCAGTCCTGTCTGACTCTTTGCGACCCCGTGAATTGCAGCACGCCAGGCCTCCCTGTCCATCACCAACTCCTGGAGTTCACCCAAACTCAGGTCCATCGAGTCGGTGATGCCATCCAGCCATCTCAGCCTCTGTCGTCCCCTTCTCCTCCTGCCCCCAATCCCTCCCAGCATCAGAGTCTTTTCCAATGAGTTAACTCTTCGCATGAAGCGGCCAAAGTATTGGAGTTTCAGCTTTAGCGTCAGTCCTTCCAAAGAAATCCCAGGGCTGATCTCCTTTAGAATGGACTGGTTGGATCTCCTTGCAGTCCAAGGGACTCTCAAGAGTCTTTTCCAGCGCCACAGTTCAAAAGCATCAATTCTCTGGCGCTCAGCTTTCTTCACAGTCCAACTTTCATATCCGTACATGACCACTGGAAAAACCATAGCCTTGACTAGATGGACCTTTGTTGGCAAAGTAATGTCTCTGCTTTTGAGTATGCTATCTAGTATAATATGCCACCTCTAACCTTGAGTTAGAAAGGCCATTCCAATCTGCCCATTCTGTGAATTGTTAGATCTGTTTCCCCACGTTCAGATGACTTGGTGTGTCATCACGTAGTGATTCCCACGTGCCCATGTCTTGTTGTTGTTCAGCTGCTCAGTCGTGGCCAGCTCGTTGTGACCCTGTGGACTGCAGCAAGCCAGGCTTCCCTGCCCTTCACCCGTCAGTGATGCCATGTCCGTCTCTGACCCATGGCATTTGTGGTCCTCAGAATGGAAATCTTGCTTTCCTTCTTACAAGTATCACTCACAGGCATAAACACACATGCATTTTTGCAAGTGTGCTCACACATGCACACGCGCACACACACACAAACATACACTCTGTACTCAGCTGCTCCTTTTCCTGGGAGCCTTGCCCCCTCCTCCCCACCAATGCTGTTTTCTTTCTCACTCGCAGTGATGGCAGTGAGGAGGGTGTCTCACACGAAACATGATCCTTAGATACAGGTTGAGTATAGGATGGAGTAGTTGTAAAGGCCAGTGTCTTCCTCCTGACACATCTAGACTCACAGCAGTTGTTTGGTGCATTTGTGTTTCCATGTGGTTTCTATGGAAAACCCTGAGTGCGACTCTAGGCGGGGCGTCAGATTAGTCGGGGACACACAGCGGACAGGTGGACGTCCCCGTCTCTGGGGAGCCCCAGTGTGGCACACGCTAGTCACAGCCTGGTCACCGCCCAGCAAGGCCTCGGGTCTGAGGACGCCCGGCTGCGGGTTCTTCTCTTGTCAAAGTCCGGGGAGGCCGCGGCCGGGCAGGGGCTGCTCTCTCCTCCTCTGCTCCACACAGCCTCCCAAGTCCGACCCCTCACCCCCCAGACACCGTCAACGGTGGCACCCAGTGGCTTCCACCGCGGGACAGAGTGTGAAAGATCCTGCCTGGGAAGCTGAGGCGTCTACCAGAAGCCGCGCGTCCTGCTTCTCCAAACGCCGTGATGGCCAGACTCAGGCCTGGGGCGGGGATCCCAAAGCTAGCGGCCTTGGGGTGCTCGCAGGGGAAACCTGCTGATGAACAGCTTCTTCAGCTGCTTTGGGGTATTCTGATGGATGTAGAAGTATTTAACGTTGACGAGACATGAACCTGTTAGGCTCTGTGACTGTTTCACAGTCGTCCTGGCAGGAGGGAGGCAGGCAGATGGATGTGAGGCAGCCTCCTGAGGGAGTGCGCCTTACAGCCCAGCCTGGAGAGTGAGAGCGGTTTTCTGGAAGCTGGAGAGCTAGAGTGTTTCCCACAAAATGGTATTTGGTTGCGTAGATTTCTCCAGAACCTGCTTTGCAGTTGGAACAGATTTGCTCCATTCATTTTGAGGTTATTTTGTTTGTTTGTTTTTGTTATTTTGATGTTTTACCAAATCTGACTGGTTTTATTCTCATCCATTATATATATCTTCAGTGTCGCCATGTTTTTGTGAGCAGATAGCTTGAAAGGTGGTACCATATGTTTGCTTTCTGTGTATGGTGCATATATTATTTAATATAATAAATGGTGCATATACATTGATTCTTTTAAACTGTTTTCCCATTTTTCAAGTGAAGTTTAGCCATTGAGGTAGACCTAGCATGAGACTCAGGGTTCTGGTCATATCACCTCATAAAGCTGATCCACCTGGTTGAACAGAAGCGGGGTCCCATGTCATCAGCCCCGGTGACAAGAACATGCCTTGTGGTTTTCTAGGAAACACTTCCAGACACACAGGAGTTGGGAAAGAAGACAGTACTTCTCAGATATCACATGTCAAGGTCTGTACTGAAAGCCCTACATGAATTCTCTCATTTAATTCTCTTGGCAGTCTTGTGAAGTCAGCACTGTTTCTCATTTCTATTATTAGGGAGGCCCTGGGATGCTCTCCAGGCGATGCAGGTGTAACTGGTGGCATCCAGCTGGCTCCACCTGAGTACACTGATGAGAAAGCCCAGGTTGTCTTGGAAGGACATTTTCCTTCCTGTGTCACTTCTGTCTTGTGCATCAGGAGCTAACATCATAGAGAAACAGGGATCAGATTCACTCTGCTTCTCCATCACACAGTAACTGACACCCTTGGTAGAGATCTGCAGTGTTGAGTTAAACAAGGAGAAATGTCCTTCCAGGGAGTGTCAGGAGCACCGTGGACCACAAGGACAGACTCACTCATGCAGTGAGCCATGAACCAGAAGCAGCACCTGTGGCGCACAGGGGCCGTGGAGTTGGGCAGGAGGGACTGTCTTCGCTCGGATGGCCCTAAGGAGGATTTCATAGACTTGTAAGCCATGGAAATTCACTGCTTATGGCTCTGGAGGCTGGACCCTCGAGATTAAGTTGCTGCCTACGCAGTGTCGGTGAGAATCCTCTTCCAGGTTGCAGGTGGCATCTCAGAAGCAGAGAGGGGTTGCAGGCTCTCTCAGGACCCTTCCCAGGACACCAGTCCCATTCATGAGAGGCCATCCTCCTGATCTCCACTGACCTGAATCTCCTCCCGAATACCCTTGCACCTCCTGCCTCCATGTCAGGAGGGGGATTTCATCATATGGAGTTTGTGAGGGACACAAACACTGAGCCTGTAACAGGCAATTACAAAGTGTGAAATCAAGGTAAAAAAGAATAGAAGAACAAGCCCCTGATGATTTTTGTTAATGAACCCAGAGAGGACTTAAGAACATGTATATATATTTCATTAAGCTGTCAACACTCATATAACCACTTTTAATTATTTGTTCAGCAGCCTTTCAGCTTAGTTTTTTCAAGGGACATAGTTGTGGGTTCCCCCTCGCAAGCTAAGACAGACACAGCTAGGTCAAAACCTGCTCTTGGTTGGAGGTAAAGGTGACCTGTTATACATGTGAAATCACAGGACTGAAGATACAGCTTAGTCAGTTGAAAGAGGAGATTCGTGTAGAATCTTCTGTGCAGATGGGATTTCCAAGGGTTCAGTTGGGTTGCCTTATGAGCTGGAAGAGACTGCAGGCAATTATGTTCCTGATTAAAACCACCAAGGACGCTGCACTTACATGAAACTTGATGGCCACCCTGTGGAGACGCGGGGGTGGCATGCCTCAGCAAAGCTGTGTCGACTTCTGGAGACCCTAGCGGGGCAGGCAGGAGTCCAGGTCCCTGATAGCTTGACTGGATCTGGAAAGCAGAATTCTTCCTACACCACTGCCAGTCAAGGGGAGCAGGCATGCTGCATCTGTGCTGTTCCATTCAGGAAAGTGTTTGTGAAATCAGGTTCTACAGTTGCTTGACCCAGCGTCAGCATCAGCAACGTCCTCTCCTCATCCGACAAGAGAGAGTCCAGGCCGTGCCCAGATGTGCCTAAACACTACCTCTGCCTTAATTTCCCATTTTTTCTTAGATCACCCTGTAACTCTGAATTATTAGTGATACTCTGAGTAGTTCTGATAGTACATTTGGTTCAAGAACTGCAGCCACAAATCTGTTTCCCACCGGAAAGGTCTGAGACTGAGGTTTCTGATGGGTCTTATGCATGAGGCATAAAGGGGAAGAATGCATATTACTTCAAAGAGCAGTTTGATTACTTAAATAAGAATGGATTATCATTGAAGGCTACTGTTGATGTCCTGGAATTGGGTTGGAGGCCAGCACTGTGAATTTTAACATGCTATCTCCCTGATATACAGGAAGAGGGTGAAATCCACGGAGTAGACAGTTCTGCATGTTCTAAATATTTATGAGGAAAGCAATGATCTCACTAGTAGGAGTTGAGTATTTTTAGCAATGCCCTCAACACTGCTCTATGAACTCTCACAGAAAGGCTGAAATGGATCCCATTTTACATAGGAAGGGACTAAGGCACTGTGAGCTGGTGACGCCAGAGTTCATACAGCTAAAGAAGTGCTCAATCCAGAAACTGAAACCAGGAAGCCTGGAGACATGCAAGAGTATTTTAATCTAGTTTCTATTCTGTACTTCTGTGTACACTGGAGGTAAAAATGGGTAGCTTGTGGCAAGAGATGGTGGCTGGAGAGCAGATGTCGGCATAAAAGAGACATCCTCCTAGAGCATAAGTTCTCCAAATTCCTGCCTCAGGACTGTTTAATGCTCATGTCTGTTGTTGTTGTTGTTTACAATTTTATGGAGGAATTTCCCTCATGGCCCAGTGTTTAAGACTGTGCCTCCCCTACAGTGGGTGCAAGTTCAATCCCTGGTTGAGGAACTAAGATCCCACGTGCCTTGTGATGCAGGCAGAAATTAAAACAGATAAAATTGTATTGAAGTATAGTTAATTTATGGAGTCGAAAATGGCAACCCACTTCAGTATTCTTTCCTGGAGAATCCCATGGACAGAGGAACCTGGCAGGCTACAGTCCATGGGGTCACAAATGGTCGGACATGACAGCATGCATGCCACATTGTAGTTAATTTAAAATGTTGTGGTTTAGATGAACAACAGAGTGATTCAGTTATACATACATATATATCTATTTTTTCATATTTTCAGGTTATTTTCCCTTATGTGTTGTGCTTACTTGCTCAGTTGTGTCTGATTCTTTGTGACTCCATGGATTATAGCCAGCCAGGCTCCTCTGTCTATGGAATTCTCTAGGCAAGAGCACTGGAATAGTTTGCCATTTCCTATTCCAGGGGATCTTCCCTACCCAGGGATTGAACCCAGGTCTCCGCCTCATTGCAGGTAGATTCTTTACCATCTGAGCCACCAGGGAAGCCCATTTTACACATCTCCAACAGCTGACTCCAGCAAATAAACCTGGATTCCTGTATCTGTGCCTGCATTGTCTGTGATCTCAATATGGTATCAGCAAACATTTCCTACTCTGGTACTTCAAATTGTTTTGGTCTGTCTTGTCCTCTGTTGTTATTGTCTTTTTAATATTTATTTATTTGCCTGTGCTGGGTCTTATTTGCACATGATGCACTTAGTTGCACAAAAATGTGCTGGGATCATTTTTAGTTGTGGCATGAGAACTCTTAGTTGTGTCACATGGGATCTAGCTTGCTGACCCCAGAGGTTGAACCCAGGCTGCCTGCATTGGGAGGTTTAGCCACTGGACCATCAGGGAAGTTCCCCTGTCTTGAACTTTGAAGTGATCTTCGGTCCATGCTTTGGGGATTCCCTTGTGGCTCAGCTGGTAAAGAATCCACCTGCAATGTGGGAGACCTGGGTTGGAACCCTGGATTGGAAAGATTCCCTGGAGAAGTGAAAGGCTACCCACTCTAGTATTCTGGCCTGCAGAATTCCATGGACTGTATAGTCCATAGGCTTGTAAAGAGTCAGACATGACTGAGCAACTTTCACTTCACTTGGTCCACGCATAATTTGACTACAACATGCACTGGTCATATGAAAAAAAAAAAAAAAGTTCACAGAGTCACACTTCCCTTGTCTCACATCATTAATTCAGCAACCACAACACTCCATCCAGTGCCAACCCCACCTCACCCATTAGAAGTTGTCAGCCTGGGAGGCTGTCAAGTTCCCACAGCAAACAAGGTAATGCCTTGATAACAAAACATTAGGCTTCCCTTTAGAAGCTCACGTGTTTCGCACTAACCTGTAAAAATATCACCAGTCATTTTCCTTAAAGGATCAGATGAACCTTCAAGAAAATGTGTGCAAAGTACCCAACTCCAAATAATTGTATCACCATAGTTCTTGTTTCAAATAAAAAGTGTTCTTGGCAAAGCTTAACGTTCAAACAACCATACAAGGTTTTTCCCTTGAAACAACCCGCATTCTTTGCTCAGGGTGCAGCTGAAGAGCTACAGGTATTTCGTGTGTAATGACACCAAAGACTAAGATACGTGCCAGAGTCAACAATAATGGAGAGACTGTGTTGAAGAATCCAATAAGTAATATCTCTACACTTTGCTTCTACCATCTTAATTTGTGCAGAGGCACCAGCAGCTTTATTCACAGTTGGTTTGACAACATCACAGTCAATGTCAACACAATGGAAAAAAATAATAATAAGGCTTTAATGTTATGAGAATAATTTTGATCTTCTGTTCCTGCTTTAAGTGTAAGGTCCACACTCAGAGAACCGCTTTTCAAGTTTTACCACTTCACATGAGAATGCCAGATGTTTCGTTTAGGCTGCACAGTAAATGTTGGGCTTAGCATACAGAGTGTAAGTGTATTTAACAAGAACCTCTGTTGCTCTGGATGGACACCATGTACAAAAATAACGTGTGCAGTGACGAGGTGACAACTAGGTCATACTGCTTGGAGGTCTGTCTGCTGACCACCCCATGTATCTCACTGAAGATAACATTTCTTTAATAATAGTGCACTGAGAAATGGAAAAGTTCTGGGTTACAAATATTGAAAATATATATAGATAGATTACTGAGAATATGTGGAAGTCACCATATCCAGATGTGAGCCCTGTGTCTGAGAGAGAGCGGAATTTAACAGGTGAAGAGAAGCAGATGCTCTCTTTTTATTCTCCTTTTTTGTCATCGTTGCTCTTGTCTGGAATTTTAATCTGATCAAATATACCTTGGTCAGTGAAAAAATGTGCTTCTCCAAAACCTAAAATGAATGCACAGAAACTGAGATGTGCCTTTACAGGTTGATCATTCACTTGCTGCAAATCTTTGGGAACATTGCTTGCCCTTCCTGTGCCTCTGTTTTGTAATTTATTTGTTGAAGGTTTTCAATAGGATGCATATCATTCTATGCAATGATTGTTCTTTAGGTATTCTTCTTGTGCAGAAAATCAGAAAAATACATTTATACAAACTGGGAGGAAAAAATGTTAAGAGACAGTTTGCATTTGGAAAGCCTGTACTCAAGTGAAAACAATCTGTTCTTATAATTAATTCAGTGTATGATATACCTGCCCCATTCAGATGGCAAAGAGGTTTGCATTTGCACATGACGAGAATAAAGAACTCAAGCTGCAAAGAAATCAACAAAATAAGATGCAGACCAGAAGTGGAGAATTTGCATTGGAATCCTCCATCTGAACTCTTTGCCAAAGGAGAGTGGATGTCTTAAATCTAAATTTAGGGAAAAAATTCATTTTGGGGAAGAATTTCAGTATAATGTTTTTAAAAGACTATGTGCACTGAACCAACAATTTAGCATTTCCATCCATAGTTACTGGTAGCATTTTTTTTAAAGTCTGATAAAAGCAGGGTATTTCCATTAAAATTAGTCTGTTTCTAACTATCAAGCGTTTTGAAAATGGAAATATAGTCAGAGGGTAGTCCAAGAGAATGATCCTATCTCAGGAGAAACCATATGGACAGTTGAATCTGAGAACGGCAGGTCCATATTTGAAATTATAATGTTTAAACAACAAGCACTGAACTGCAGGAAGTTCAAACACTAATGTAAAATCTAATTATGATCTTCAGAAAGGAAAATGCTTGTCAGGCTGTGAGTGATGTTTCACTGAAGTCGATACATACCTGATTCCATTATGAAGTGTAATTACTGCAGAAAGCTCTCAAAATATTGCCATTTAAACAAATTATCTCCACGAGTAATTAAAAGTGCTTTCTTTACACAGATTATAAATGAGTTGTTATGATGCTGTCAGGTTCAACCGTTACCTGGTATCTGAATGGAAGTGCAAGATGAATGACCACTGAGGGCCGACTCATCTCTCCCCGACTGAACAAGCTCAAGATAGTGAGATTTTCTATGACACAGTCAATAAAACAGCAAAAACTGCAGTTTTATCTTCTAACATTAGAAACTTACTAGAAAAGAGGACATTGTTTTGGCATCAGTGTGCCCAGCAGTCCATGATAGAGCCATGCCTCAGCTGTCAGAAGACCTGTGTTCTGACCCTGGCTCTTGATCCTGAGTAGGCATCCCTAAGCCTCACGTTCTATCTATAAAACAACAAGTTCAAATAGATGATATTTACATTTCTAAACACTTCTAAGAATTAACCTTATTTGTACTTTGGAAGTAAATCACAAAATTTCCAAAACAAGCCTTCAGTTCAGTTCAGTTCAGTCGCTCAGTCGTGTCCGACTCTTTGCGACCCCATGAATCGCAGCACGCCAGGCCTCCCTGTCCATCACCAACTCCCGGAGTTCACTCAGACTCGCGTCCATCGAGTCTGTGATGCCATCCAGCCATCTCATCCTCTGTCGTCCCCTTCTCCTCCTGCCCCCAAGCTCTCCCAGCATCAGAGTCTTTTCCAATGAGTCAGCTCTTCACATGAGGTAGCCAAAGTACTGGAGCCTCAGCTTTAGCATCATTCCTTCCAAAGAAATCCCAGGGCTGATCTCCTTCAGAATGGACTGGTTAGATCTTCTTGCAGTCCAAGGGACTCTCTAGAGTCTTCTCCAACACCACAGTTCAAAAGCATCAATTCTTCAGCACTCAGCCTTCTTCACAGTCCAACTCTCACATCCATACATGATCTATTTTAAATAGTATTAAGCAATATTTGACAATATTTAAAACATATAAAATGCTCTTACATTGCTAGAAGAATATTTCTCCCAGGCTACTCCAACCTGAATGAAAAAAATATAGTGAAGGGTTATTACGTGTTAAGAAAACATAAACTCGCCACCTCTCATGGATGAATTTTGTAGTCCATAGGCATGGGTCAAGGTCCGAGTACCACGTTTACTGACCGCTGGTCATCAGTAGGTCACTTACCCTTTATAATCCTTATCTTTATCGCCTGCACTGCAATTTTTATGCACGTTATGGGTGTTTAGGAGGCAGTGGTAGCCAAATAACATTTTACAATTTTAATAAGATTAAATTTTGGTACAATGATTGCTTCATTTTTTGATGATGTTTGGAAGACAAAATAGGGACATTAGTGTTATTCACATTTGAAACTAAATCATAGTCATTACTTATATATGTACATAGGCTACATATGTTATATGTAAATGTTCTTAAAATTATATCGCTAGTAAGAAATGCTGAGAATAAATGGATAAATTATTAATATAAGCTGAAGCTTCTTGTTAAATTTTTGTTTAGTTTAAAAAAGAAAACCATAGACAAATATTCACACTTGTTGAAGATTTTATTATGTTAGGTTTATGTTTTTCTCTAAAGTATTTTTCACATTAAAGCCCTTCATTTGAGCTTTCATGTAAAAAATATTTTTCATGAAAGATGTACTGTGTTAGTCACTCAGTCATGTCTGACTCTTTGAAACTCTAGGGACTGTAGCCCACCAGGCTCCTCTGTCCATGGAATTCTCCAGGCAACAGTACTGGAGTGGGTAGCCATCCCTTCTCCAGGGGATCTTCCCAACTCAGGGATCAAGCTTGGGTCTCCCGTGTTGCAGGCAGATTCTTTACCATCTGAGCCACCAGGGAGGTTTCCTATTAATGGAGCTCACTGGTCTCAAATTCATCGTCCTACTGAACCTTCCGTTACATAACTTCTGACAGGAGAAGTTGTGGTGTTTCTTTCCATTTTGCTTTGGTCAAGACCACTGCCTGTCAGACCGTCTCCACTGCAGCTTGAGTCTTGGATCTTCAGCTGCCCTCTTCTCTCAGTAACCAGCAGTTCTCCACCCCTTTTCTTTAGTTCCATACTGTTATGGGGAGACTGTTGTTGAGTCCCAAAGCTCATTCCAGGGACTCAAGTCTTTCTCAATTTATTTTCTGAGGCCCATTTCATTCACATTTACCTGAAAACATTCCGAGTGGACACTTCTTGGATGCAGGGCCACATAGAGCCAGTAGGACTGACATTTTAGTTTAATCCCATTTCAGTCTTGTGTTTTTTTTTTTTTTTTAAACCAATGCTTGTATTCTATTATTTTAAATTTTAAGTGTGTTTTGAAAAATTTTGGGTATGCATACCTACTTTTTCAATTGTAAATTTTATGAAATCTAAGTACCAAAAAAGTATGTCCAAGCAAAATTTAAATGTGATATAAGTGCATATTTAATACAAAAAGTGAAAACAAAGACACCACTTAATATTTTTCATATGATTATAATTTGAAATGATAATGTTCTGTGCATAGTGTATTAAGTATACGTTATTAGTGTTAATTTTACCTGTTCCTTATCAGTTTTGTTTTGTGTGTGTGTGTGTGTGTGTGTGTGTGTGTGTCTAATAGAAAATTGGGCTTCCCTGGTGGCTCAGTTGGTAAAGAAGCTGTCTGAAATGAAGGAAACCCAAGTTCAATCCCTGGATGGGAAACATTCCCTGGAGAAGGAAATGGCAACCCACTCCAATATTCTTGCCTGGAAAATCCCATAGACAGAGGAGCCTGGTGGGCTATAGTCCATGGGGTCACAAGGAGTCAGACACAACTTAGCAACTAAACCGCCACCACTAGGAAATTGTGACTGCGTGAGTGGTTCCCATTCTATTGCTGTGGATGGTGCTGGTTTAGACAGTTTTGGCTATTTGTGAACTTTTTCACCTAAAGTCTATTTATTTACAAAGTTATTGATAACTTATATCTACTTTCAAAGAGAATCCTCTTTTCCAGACTAGTCACAGTCTGAGGTTTAAACTATACTTATGTACAAGCTTAACAACTGTGAAAAATCTGCTTTATATTTGTTTTTCCACTAAGATACGTAGGTGTAATGAAATATCGCTAAATGAGGAATCCAGGAGCTCAGGTTTCTATCCTTATATTTATACATCAAAGCTTAACTTCATTTTGCAGATTCTAGGACACCACATCCATTAATGATTTACTAGATGATAAATTTTGTAGAACATGTCAATATACCCACCACGTCAAAAGACTTGTTATTATATGTTAAATCATGGAAAAGGTATGATAGTATCAAAAATGATAATAGAAAAAGCTAAATAAACATCCAAAGAGAGAAAGTAACCCTTGACTGTTGCTGTTCAGTTGCCAAGTCGTGTCTCTGACTCTTCGCACCCCATGGACTGCAGCTCGCCAGGTTTCCCTGTCCCTCGTCAACCCCTGGGGTTTGCCCAAGTTCATGTCCATTGAACTAGTCCTTGACAATTCTGTTATTTAAGGTGAGCCTTGCCTAAGTTCATCTAAACAGTACAGAAATAATTGAAGTTTAAGCTTTTGGCAAAGGAGGGCTTACAGAAGAAGGAGTTTCAGTTTAATGCCAGTTAGTGCTCGGCTTTCTAGCATGCAGAGAACATTCTAGAATGGAAGGGCTCATCTGATATATGTGTTGCAATGAAATAGTGGCTTCCTTTGATGTGTTCTGCACCTATGTACTTTTCTCCTGATTTGTGTCTTTGCCTAATAAAAAATGTATAGGACTCAAGCTGTTGACGTGGTTGGCATCTGTTTCAGATTCATTTTTACTGACAGCAAGCTGCTGCTGGCAAATACTGAGGCTTTTTATCATCAAAAATACACAGCCTGGTACCACTGGCCCCCCTCTCTATCTTCCACTAGAATTATTAGTATTAGTATTTTAGAAATACTGCATTGAAATGTGCGGTAAATGGCAAGTACTCTAAAATGTATATTGAAATTTGCCGGATTATAATCTGAACAGAACTAAGATATTTGGAGGAGTCCCCATGTCCTCAGCAGAGTTGTGCCCCTCACCTCTTAGCTAATGTCTGTGTTGGAGACAGCACACCCTCTGTGGAGAATAATCTTAGTAGAGAGTGCCTAGCTAAAGTTGTACTTCTTATACCCATTTATCCTGAGTGATGAACTCCGCACTATCACTTAAGCAAAGCTATGTGGCGTCTCTGTGCTCTTCTTATCTGTCTAGTCCTGTGTGTTTCTGT
This sequence comes from Ovis aries, assembly GCF_016772045.2. Taxonomy (NCBI): domain Eukaryota; kingdom Metazoa; phylum Chordata; class Mammalia; order Artiodactyla; family Bovidae; genus Ovis; species Ovis aries. The sequence continues at coordinate 3,616,035 of NC_056079.1, read as the reverse complement.
GTGATATGTCCTTTTACATTCAGTGTTAGGGAAGTATTTAAAAGTGTGCTTGCTGTGTTTGTGGCATTGTCTCTGTGGGTGCGTGCACCTGTCTGTGTGTAGGTTATACATCATGTCAGAAAATCTCCTTTTTACACCTAAACTTAGGTGCTCAGAAGTTGACTGGTGCAGTTACTGTTTTGTAAAGACTTTATTGTAGAAATGTTCAAGCATAAAAAGAGTAGACAGATATCCATGGGAAGGTATGTGTCCATACCTCAGCTTCAATAGCTATCATAGATACTGATGTCAGTGCCTCAGTCTTATTTCAGATAGTGACAGAACTTTCTATAGACCAGGACATGTGCCAGCAAATGCCTGTTGTCACTTTCAGAATAGATACACTAGGACATTCTCCTTTACTCTGATTAAGCTGGAATTGGGAATGCAATTTCAAATCTTTTATTCTATAAATACCCTAAGGGCTAATTTATGAATATAAGGAAAGTCAGTAACATAATCATCACAGTTTATCCCTTTGTCCAATTGCAAGTTGTGGTAATAGAGCCACAGTGCTGCCTCATGGTTTAGTGTAGGTCTCTCGGTGGCAGAATCTTCAGTTAAGTTAATAAAATGGTACTCTCTTCATGATAAACTTATAAATCATTTTTGATTTCTCACTCATGAATTTAATCATTTTCTAAAAATAGCCACAGGTTGTCTAATATCACCTCATTACATATTTAAATACTATCCAAATACTGCCTTTATTTTTTTAAATTAGATTTTGTGTGTGTGTCCATGATTGCCTCACATTAAATTCCATTTTGTAAACCAATGTGTTTTCATATTTAATATGGTTCATAATTGTGTAGATCAGCTTACTTATTAATTTTGAATTGCCTATTAATCATGCTGTAGATGATTAGACATTATCATCATCTTTTTAATACTCATGAATCTTTAAGCTCTGTTCACTGAAAATAAAACTGAATTTTAATCATTTTATATCAGTGAACACTTACCAAGCTTAGAGTCTATTAAGCATTAGAATGGCACATAAATTATGAAATGTATCCTGAAAATCAATAATAGATTACATCATTTGGGAAAATTCATAGACATAAAGGAAAAAAAAGAATAACAGAATCAAGGATTATACAAAGGCGGGATTTCAATTATTACAGTGAAAATTAGGTAGTGAAAGCTGAGGTATGGCGAATTATGTCAGCACTTTAAGGACAATGTTTTGCTTAGATTAGGTCACTCCTGTATAAATAAACACAGGTTACAAATGAGCTGGTTCTGCATATACTTGCAATAAAGTGAATGAATAGATATGATTTACTTAAAAACACAAGTTAAGTCTTAACAAGTAGTAGCATGTGGTTCCATGTTGATAATTTAAGTGAATTATATGGATATAGATGGAAAATTTGGCAGAAGGGAGAAGTGAATATATTCTTGTTTTAAAACAGCATATTTAAGTTGGTGGTAGAGATGGTGATTGAAAATTGATGAAAACATTGTGATGGGAGGAAAGAAGGGTTTGCCGAGGCATTCAAATGCAGGTAGGGAGGGAAGGTGAGAAGAGAGAAAAGCTTAAATATCCAGGGGAGGTCTACACTCTTTCAATTTCCAAGTAATTACACTCATCCTCTGTTCTGTCCCACAATCACATGGATTTCTAAACCTGTTTATTGAGGATACAGTTGTATACATTTTGGAGATGGATAGCTACGCATGGAGATAAGCATAGATATAGATGAAGGTATCCCTGTAAATGAAATTTAAGTTAAACTGTGACTTTGTATCTTCAGTGTTCATATATGAAGCATTTTTTAGCAATGTCAGTATTGTTATATTCCATGTTGTAAAATGGATACTCTGTGGCTTCTTGGTCATATTTTGAACTTTATTAAACTTTTTGAAGACATGTAGAATTGATGTATAAATGAAGCTGCAAGGATGTATTGGACAACATGGATATGATAGACAACATGGATATGGATATTATATCTATATATGATAGATATGTTTTATAATAACTATAAATCAAGTGTAAGCTTTAAGAATTATGAATCACTATATTGTAACACCTGTAACTTAAATGATATTGTATAGTGACTATACTTCAATAAAATAGATCTGATTTTATTAGTGTAGATCCTTAAAATGACAGATTATTATAACATCTGAGGGGCTTTGGTTTCATGGTTTAAGTATTTTCCAGGGTGTGTACATAGTTATTCTTAGCAGCAGTGAATAAAAGCATGTCAAATATTATTATTAGAAAAATCTTTTCAAAGTTAGACCAAAATGTTTATTATTTTTGCTTGAATTTGCATTTCTAAACTAGAAATATTTGCATATGATTTCTTTATAGACTGAGGTTGAAAATATAAGATTATTTTCTCATTTACACACATAAGCACTCAGAAGTTCTGAAAGTTAAAAGCTTGATAATTGCAGTACTGATGTGGGTGAGCATTTTTAACTGGTCCTCTGCAATATGATCTTTCTGTGATCATTATTTTAAATGTTAAATAAAGGACATTGTATAGTATGCATAAATCAATATATTTATGCTCCTTCCTCCTTCATTTCAAAGTGGAAAGATGAGTCCTTTTATCTTGGCATACAATTTGTTTTTTTTTTTTTTAGGGAGAACACACAAATGCGTAAGATCGTATCTTCTGATTTTCTATTTTTTATGAGATATAAAAGAGAGGTCATGTCTTTCTAGTTGTTATTATTAATATGGACAAGTAAACTGGACAGAAATTTAGCTTAAAAACAACAGGGAAAATATCCAGAAAAATATAGCTATGCCACGAAAGTACTGTTTTACTGAACATCATCTGTTATCTTTGTTATGCCAAGGATGATTTATTTGTTTATGGTCTTGCATCATGAATCTTGAAGACGTTTTCGGATCAAGAAGTTTTATGGAACCAAATGGCAAAACCTGTTAATTATTTACAATCGGCATTCTACAACCTACACTCTGTCCAGACAGGCGCATACTGGTTGATGCCCTCATTGAGAAAATAGGTGTGTGAACAACACATACGAAGAGGCCATCTAGGAAATCTGTAGGCAGGTCTTTTAGATACGTTAGTCTGGGGCTGAAAACAGCAGCAAGAGTTTCAAGTGAGGCAGGTGTAAAGTTTGTGGAGAGTGGTACCATTTACCCATAAAAAAGAATCTCTAATAATCCCCAGTGTCCTGTTAATGGGGCAGTTTAGAGATGCAAGTGATGAAATATTGCATGTTGACTTCACACTCGATGTACCTCCAAGAAACAGATTTTAAGTGACTTCAGGAGAGGAATACACACTGACTCCCTTTGCATTTTAAAAAGACATCTGACCAGAAGACCTTGCCTATAAACACAGACCTGTTCCCAGAATCTGTGATAAATGTTCCCAGGATAATGACTTGGCTTGGAGGTTTCCCTGATGCCACTGGAAAGACCTTAGAACTGGTTAGTGATTAATATGCAACTCTTGGGTACTAGAACAACTTTGAGGGGTGTGTGTGTGTGTGTCAGTCATTCAGTCATGTACAACTCTGCGACCCCATGGACTATAGCCTACCAGGCTCCTCTGTCCAAGGGATTCTCCAGGCAAGAGTACTGGAGTGGGTTGCCTTTCTGAATGTATTAGGGATGCTTAACACCCTGATATATGCTCACTGTTTAGAAAACTAAAGTGTATGAAACAATATGCCTGTTCTTCCCATCTATACCCTTTAGGTAATATTCCATATCGATGTCTGATGGAAAAAGGTGGAAGAAATAGACCTGCTGTGGGACTGATGATTTTTTCCTCACTGTTCCTGTTTCGGCCCCTAAATTAACTTTTCAGAAAATGCGTTGTTGTTGTTCAGCTGCCTAGTCATGTCCAACTCTGTGACCCCATGAACTGCAGCACACCAGACTTTGCTGTCCTTTACCATCTCTCGAAGTTTGCCCAAGTTCATGCCCATTGCATTGGTGATGCCATTGAGCCACCTCATCCTCTGATGACCTCTTCTCCTTCTACCCTTAATCTTTCCCAGCACCAGGGACTTTTCCAATGAGTCAGCTGTTCACATCAGGTGACCAAAATCCTGGGGCTTCAGCATCAGTCCTTCCAATGAATATTCAGGGTTGATTTACCTTGTGATTGACTGGTTTGAGCATTTTGCTATCCAAGGGACTCTCAGGAGTCTTCTCCAACACCATGGTTAGAAGACATCAATTCTTTGGCGCTCTGCCTTCTTTATGGTCTAGCTCTCGCAACTGTATGTGATCACTAGGAAGACCATAACTTTGACCATATGGACTTTGTTGACAGAGTAATGTTTCTGCTTTTCAACACACTATCTAGGTTTGTCATAGCTTTCTTGCCAAAAAGCAATTGTCTTCTGATTTCATGACTGCAGTCACCATCTGCAGTGATTTTAGAGCCCAAGAAGAGGAAATCTGTCACTGATTCCACCTTCTCTCCTTCTATTTCTCATGAACTAAACAGACTGGATGTCATGATCTTGTTTTTTGTTTGTTTTGTTTTGTTTTGAGTATTTAGTTTTCAGCCGACTCTTTCACTGTCCTCCTTCACCTTCATCACAAGGATCTTTAGTTCATCTTTGTTTTCTGCCAGTTGAGTGGTATCATACACATAGTTGGCATTATTGATGTTTCTCCAGCTTATCTTGATTCTGGCTTGTAACTCATCCAGTCCAGTATTTTTCATGGTGTGCTCAGCATATAGGGTAAATAAACAGGGTGACAGCAGACAGATGTACTGTACTTTCTCAATCTTGAACTAATCAGTTCCATACAGGGAACTGTTGCTTCTTGACCCACATACAGGTTTCTCAGGAGACGGGAAAGATGATCTGGTATTCCATCTCTTTAGGGGCTTTCCACAGTTTGTTATGTTACACACAGTCAAAGGCTTTAGCATAGTCAATGGAACAGAGGTAGATGTTTTTCTGAAATTCTCTTGCTTTCTCTATAGTCAAGCAAATATTGGCAATTTGATCTCTGATTCCTCTGCCTTTTCTAAACCCAGCTTGAACATCTGAGAGTTCTTGGTTCGCTTAATGCTAAAGTCTAGCATGCAAGATTTTAAGCATACACTTACTAGCATGGGAGATGAGTGAAACTGTCCGATGGTTAGAATATTCTATAGTACTGCCATTCTTGGGAACTGGGGTGAAGATTGACCTTTTCCAGTCCAGCTACTGAAAGGTCTTCCAGATTTGCTGACATATTGAATGCAACACTTTGTTAGCATCATCCTTTTTGGTTTTGAATAGCTCTAGTGAGATTCCATCACATCCACTAACTTTATTGACATCAGTGCTTCCTAAGGCCCACTTGACTTCACACTCCAGAATGTCTGGCTCTGAGTGACTGACCACACCATTGTAGTTATGCGATTCGTCAAGACCTTTTTTGTACAGTTCTTCCGTGTATTCTTTCCATCTCTACTTGATCTCTTATGCTTCTACTAGGTCTCTGCTGTTTCTGTCCTTTGTTTTGCCCATCTATGGGTAAAACTTTCCCTTAATCCTTCTTGCTGTTTTGGGGATGGTTTTGTTCACTGCCTCTTGTACAATACTACTGACCTCCATCCATAGTTCATCAGGTACACTGTTTACTAGATCTAACCCCTTAAATGTATTTGTCACCTCCACTGCATATTCACAGGGAATTTGATTTAAGTCATACCTGGCTGGCCTAGTGGTTTTCCCTGCTTTCTTTAGTTTAAGTCTGAATTTTTTTCAGGAGAAGCTGATCATCTGAGCCACACTCAGCTCCAGGTCTTTTTTTGCTGACTGTATATAGCTTCTCCATCTTCAGCTAAAAAAAGAATGCAATCAATTTTATTTCAGTACTGGCCATTTGGTGATGTCCATGTGTAAAAGCTGTCTCTTGTTGAAAAAGGGTGTTTGCTATGACCATTAATTCTCTTGACAGAACTCAGTTAGCCATTGCCTTGCTTCATTGTGTACTTCAAGGTCAAACATGCCTGTTACTCCAGGTATCTCTTGGCTTCCTACTTTTGCAATCCTGTGCCCAGTGATGAAAAGAACATCTTTTTGGTGTTAGTTCTAGGATGTCTTCTAGGTCTTCATGCTGCTACTGCTAAGTCACTTCAGTCATGTCCAACTCTGTGCGACCCCATAGACGGCAGCCCACCAGGCTTCCCTGTCCCTGGGATTCTCCAGGCAAGAACCCTGGAGTGGGTTGCCATTTCCTTCTCCAATGCATGAAAGTGAAAAGTGAAAGTGAATTCCCTCAGTCATGTCCGACTCTTAGTGACCCCATGGACTGCAGCCCGCCAGGCCCCTCCACCCATGGGATTTACCAGGCAAGAGTACTGGAGTGGGGTGCCATTGCCTTCTCTAGGTCTTCACAGAGGTGATCAACTTCAGCTTCTTCAGAATCCGTGGCAGGGACATAGAGCTGAATTACTGTGATGTTGAATGGCTTGCCTTGAAAAAATACCAAGATCATTGTCATTTTTGAGGTTGGACCCAAGTACTGTATTTCAGACTCTTTTGTTGATTATAAGGTCTACTCTATTTCTTCTATGGGATTCTTGCCCACAGTAGTAGATATAATAGTTTTCTGAATTAAATTCTCCCATTCTAGTTCATTTTAGTTCACTGATTCCTAAAATGTCGATGTTTACTCTTGACATCTCCTGTTTGACCACTTTCAATTTACCTTGATTCATAGACCTAATATTCCATGTTCCTATGCAATATTGTTCTTTACAGCATCAGACTTTACTTTCAGCACCAAACCACATTCACAACTGCGCATTGTTTTCATTTTGGCTCCGTCTCTTCATTCTTTCTGGAGTTATTTCTCCACTCTTCTCCAGTAGCATAGTGGGCACCTTCCAAGATGGGGGACTCATCTTTTGGTTTCACATATTTTTGTCTTTTTATACAGTTCATGTGATTCTCATGTGAGGTATAATGGGTTGGTTTGACACTTGCTCCTCCAGTGAATCACGTTTTGTCAGAACTCTCCACTATGACCCATCCACCTTGGGTGGCCCTACATGGCACGGCTTGCAGCTTTATTGAGTTACACAAGCCCCTTCACCACAATGAAGCAGTAATCTGTGAAGGGGAGAAAATGCATTACCTGGAGTTAAAGTAAGTTACAGTACAATGGTGGAAGAGATGCTCTTTGTATGTTTAATATAATAATGATGTGTGTGTGCTAGAATAAAGTCACATCTTTCTACTTCCATTCTGTAATTGTTTTTAAAATGACATGTAGGAAGTATAACGGGAAAATGGCTTAGTTGTCTCTAAGAGGGTGGAAGTGCCATTCTCTGCCTCCAAGTACTGTTGAGGGACACTTCCATGCAAGAAAGTTGGTGATAATGAGAGCAGTCAGCACTTACCAAATACTTGCACTTATCCAAACACCCAATGCATCACTCACCAGTCCATGTTCATAACCACCATTTGTAGCAGGTGCATACATAACTGGCATCTGACATGTAAGCAAGCCAAAGCTCACAGAGACTCGGTCACTTGGCCAAGACATCAGGAGTGGATCCAGACGGTCAGACCCACTCCCCGCTCAGTCAGTAAGTCCTGTGCAACTCGCTGTGACTCCATGGACTGCAACGCACCAGGCTTCCCTGTGCTTCACGCCTCTGGGAATTTGCTCAACTTGTGTCCACTGAGTCAGTGATGTTACCTAACCATCTCATCCTCTGCTGCCCACTTCTCTTGGCTTCAGTCTTTTCCAGCATCAGGGTCTATTCCATTGAGTTGGCTCTTCATATCAGGTGACCAAAGTATTGGAGCTTTAGCTTCAGCATCAGTCTTTCCAATGAATATTCAGGGTTGATTTCCTTTATGATTTACTGATTTGATCTTCTTGCTATCCAAGGGACTCTCTGGAGTCTTTTCTAGCACCACTATTAGAAAGCATCGATTCTCAGTGCTTAGCCTTCTTTAAGGCCCAACTCTCATATCCATACATAGCTTTGATTATATGGATCTTTGCCAGCAAAGTGATATCTCTGCTTTTTAATAAGCTTATCTGAGTTTGGCATGGCTTTTCCTCCAAGGAGAAAGAGCCTTGACATACTCCTTTTCCAATGTTGAACCAGTCCATTGTTCCATGTCTGGTTCTAATTGTTGCTTCCTGACTTTCATACAAGATCTGGTACTCCGATCTCTTTAAAAATTTTGCACAGTTTGTTGTGATCCACACAAGCAAATGCTTTAGTGTAGACAATGAAGCAGAAGTAGATGACTTTCTGGAATTCCTTTGCTTTCTCCAGGGTCCAACAAATGTTGACAATTTGATCTCTGGTTCCTCTGCCTTCTCTAAGCCCAGCCTGTACATCTGGTGGTGCTGATGGTAATAGAAGTAGTAGTAGTGATAATACTGGTAATAAACCAGCATCAGTTTTCATATTTTATGTGAATACCACTTTCAAGTTTCAGCTGAGGCACCACATGAAAATTTACTCTTCTGTATTCCTTCACCTTTTTCAAAAATGAGCTTAATAATTTTCTTGGATTAGCATTTGATTCTATACCTACTAACCATAGAGTCTACACAACTTAGTAGCATACAGAAAATGTTTTTCCTTTCTGCAGAAATGTGAAAAATGTGGCATTCTCTACTTATTACACATTAAGGCATTCTCAAAAGTTTCATTTTATCAAGAGAAAGGGAAAAGAAATATGTGCAAGAAGCTTTGATATCTCTTAGATGAGTCTTGTGTTGAGCGGAGTACACCCTCTTCTCAGTCTTCCGTGCTGATTTCACTTTTGAAAGAAAAATGGCCCTGTGCCTTTGGTAAGCCTCCTTGAGCCATGCCAGCCCCTACCCATAAATGCCATCTTGCCACTCATGTGGACTGGTGCTCCTACCACCTCAAAGAACTGGTACTTGTCTTACAGTGCCCTTGAACAATGTAAAGCTTATGTCTCACAGGTCTGACTGAGACAGTCTGCTCCTTTTGGCTTTTAAGCAGCTTTGAAGTTCTTGCTTCAGAACATTTTAAAAGTGAAAAAGTCTTATAAACTGACTTCATTTCTGAATCTTTAAGTATATTAATGTTATGTAGACTTGTGATTTAGTAGGGAAATACCATTGATGTTTGTGTTTGTAATTACTATTTCTTTCTCTCTTCTCTACTATAGAGTTAATTGTCAGGCACATGAGATTTTCTTTTCACTCTTTTTCCATCCTTTCAAATATTATTGTAATGGTGACATTTTGGCTCATTTAGGCTATCCTGATTCTTACTCAGGTTTCCCCACCACCTCCACCCCCAGGAAAATATGCTGAATTATGGTGACTTTTTCTCCAGTGAAATATCAAACTCTTCTACAAAACTTCAAAGATCTTCTCAGCAAAGCGAATGGATTTTTAAGGTTTATTATTATTTTTATATTTTCCAATCAAGGCTAATGTTTATTACTAAAGAACTGTGTGCTGCTAATAAACTAGTTAGCAGTCTTTGGAAGTTGGTGGTAATGAGTTCCATGAGAGCATACACAATTTTATGGGTCTCAGAAAGTGCATGAGGTCACATATACAGCAAAGAAACCTAATGACATTTGCGAGTTACATAACTGTGGTCTTTCTGTCCCTAATGAAAGCATGCAGTGCACTGTTGTTCACAGAAACCCTTCTTCAGAGTCTGCTCTGGGCAGAATTCAGTACTCACATCCTCACCCTCCACTGTTTCGCTTAGATTTCTGATGCATCTTTCTTTTCTCTCAGGTCTTTGCCCAGAATAGACTGTGAAACTCAGTCTCACTACAAAGGAAATGCCTTTAGTTTAACGTTCTCTTTCTCTCCAGTGGAATCTCATTTGAACAGAGACCCAGCCTCGAGCTGGAGGAATGGAGCCCTCCGAGTGGGGTTTTGGGCACAGGTGAGGAAGTGGGTGGAGGCTCAGAAGGCAGAGACGAACCAGGTGGAGGGAAGTCCCAGTGACCCAGGAGGTCCCAGGCGGATGTGAGTGAGGCCAGCCTCAGATACAACTTCTCTACTTTCAAACAGTAGATGACAACCAGAGTCAGGTGCCTTTCATGTAACCCCGAGCAACGGGAAACAGCCAAAGTGGTACAAAAGCCATCTTCAGTTGAGAAGCAGGTTTAATTCTATCAGAGTCAAAACAGGAAGTAGGATTTCCAAAAGGGCAGTGATCAGAGGTACTCTAATTGAAGATGCTCTCATAGCTGAGTGTCCACAAGAGGAGACTCAGATAAGCCATAAGAGGTACCACATGGAGGGGAGAAAGCTTGAGGTGCTTCCTTGGGAACACCTCACCAACACTCGTTCCAGAGGTAGAAAGGCAAACGCAGAAGGGTCACAGAGAGTTGGGGTTGGGGGGATGTGCGGGTGATGTCATAGAAACAGAAGCTGAAATTGTGGTTTGATGGTAAAAATTAGCTCCAGTGTGAAGAATTGAAAAATAACTGTACTGAATAAAAATAAGGAAAATCGTTAAGGAAAAACAGGAAGGAAACACATGGCATGTGTTCCAGCAAAATCCCTGATAATTCAGCACCTTCTACTTCATCGTCCTCTCCTTGGGTCCCCTTCCTTAGTCCAGCCTTCTTTGTCACAATCAAAAACTCACATAATCAACCTTATCATATTATAATCCCCACAAGATTTCAGTAGGTCTTCATTGGCATTGAAAGAATATCCAAGTGCACTGTGGAATTTAAGTCCATGCAGCACTGGCCCATAGCTCCATTCCCAGGCTTTTCTTGGGTCAATGTCCCTTCAAACCCTGCCTTCTTCCTTTCAGATTATTTCCTCCTCCCCAAGTCAGTCATCATTTACTTTTTCCATCTTGGATTGTACTGTATCCATTTCTTGGAATGTCTCTCCTTTGTCTTTGTCTTCCACCTGTAATAAAGTTCTGTAGCACAAACTCCAGTAACGATGCAGTGATTGGAATGAATCACGTGGAGAAAGGATAGATTGGCATTACTTGCAATTCTGGAGACTTGATTGGGCACCACCTGCCTATAACTAATTTTTATGAAGGTGAATTTTGCAGTATTTTAATTAGAATATAAATACTAGAGTTTAAACACTTCCTGGTTAATTGATAAGCTGAAACTTAATAGATAAGCTTGAAAAAATACCTAGAATAGTATTTGGTTTTGGAACAGGCAATCTACACTGACTAGCAAGAAGTGGAACAAGATACAGACACAGGCATTATTTAGAATGCATTTATGGGTAAAACTAGGTGACATATATGTGAAGGATCTTGACATAGATTTCAGGAAATGAAGCGAAACTGCAGGGGAATGAGATATACTATATATTTTTTAAAGAAATAGATTTAAAAAATGCTTCCTGTAATCAAAAAACTTATACGCAGAATGCATGAGTTCTGATAAAAATACATCATTGGACTTGAAAGAGCAAACACACAAATCGTTATCAAAAGCAACAAAACCTAAGGAATATGGTTGAAAGAACCAAATAGGATACCTGGAGAAAATATACTTGGCCATGTATTTTATTTTGGAATCAGGAAATTAATTAAGAAAATGTTTCATTTATATAACAAATATATTAATGAAATGAAACATGGGATTAGAAACTAATTCTTATTCTCCAAATAGCCAGGATCTTGCTACACATATGATGCATCATAAATCACCATTCTCTGTGGAAAGGGGTTTGTTTCAAGAAAGCCTCTGCCATTTGGGATTACTAGGAGGCTGTTCCCAAGCAGTAGCACGCTCTATCCATTTAAATACTGTGTGATTTGCAGGTGGTTCTGGTTTTGTTTTAGGGCTTCCCTGGTGGCTCAGACGGTAAAGAATCTGCCTGCAATGCAGGAGACCCAGGTTCGATCCCTGGGTTGGGAAGATGCCCCGGAGTAGGAAATGGCTACCCGCTCCAGTATTCTTGTCTGGAGAATCCTTTGGACAAAGAAACTTGGCGGACCACAGTCCATGGGGTTGCAAAGAGTCAGGCATGGCTGAGCAACTGATACTACTTGGATTTGTTTTAGTAATTGAATCAAGTCTGGGTATTTGGTTATGTGACTTTAAAAAACTCATTCATGTATATGAATGACTTTTTTTCTTTTTGGTATGTATTTATGATTTGAAGATATTTTTGAGGTCAACTTGGTTTTGTGCTCCAATAGTTAGTCTTACAAACTAGTCTTTTGAAATGAGGATAATTGTCTTCCGTCTTTTAAGTAAGTGAAATACAATTTTAAAATTACTTTGACTACATGTTTCTTTAAATAGTATAGAATATTTACAAATATAAGCAATGATACCACCTTGGAGCACTATGGACTCAATGTGGGTATCAAATAATCATTACTCGCTGCTTTGATAATTACTTTCTCTTGTGAAAATTAACAAAGTATATTGACCCAAGAGGAAAGCATTAGCCATGGAGAATGTAATTGATATTTACTTCAGGCCCTAATTGTTTTGCATATAGCTGTAGTCATCAGTTTGTTCAAATGAAGGAACTCAGAATGTCTCTGGTAGGTTTCATTCACTTCTCCATTATTCTCTTTAAATACAGTGATGATCCCTCTATGATGACTTGAATCAAAGCATCTGAATTACTTTGTTGGAAAAGATGCTGCATATTTGGATGTGTCTCAAAATGGGAGGCTTGTTGCTCTTGGAGTTAGATCTTTTGGTTAACAGTATTTCTATTTTAGAATTGCATAGATTCTGAAATCATGAATATGGTTTCCAGAATGATCTTGCATCTGTGACTTGCTTCTCTCTTCAATCATTTCAACCCAGTTCTTCCTCTGGAAGATGTACTACAAGTGTGCTTGGAATACGTATTAGGCATGGATGAGTAAATCCATTTTATTTCAGGCAGTAAGACCCTAAAATATCCTTCGATTTTAAATTTAGTTTAATGTATATAACAACCACAGTTAATGTTGTCTATTTGTTATAAATTGTTGTATTTAAAAAAAATTTTTTTAAAGCATGAATAATATGTTTTGAGATCACTGTTAATTGAAATTGACTGTGCATACATTTTATTTTTTTGTGGAACATTGTACAAGTTTATATATCACCGTCAAAATGAAACTAGATATTCTGGTGCTGAGTATTTGCTAAGCTTAAATATTTCTAGACTCTCCAGGGATGACGTAAAAACATATAAGACAGTAAGGAGGGTAGAGCCCGTGCCTGGAGTTAAAACCTAAATGCTTGGCCTGTGGAGATCCCTGTTTAATTTTTAACATTCCATGTGAGAATATCCTACCAGGCAATTATGCTCCCTGTTACTTTGGCACAGTAATGAATCCTGTTCCTACCACAATCGGTGGCATCATGTTACATAAATCCTTGTTTGTAGTATTTAAGATATGAGATCTTAAACCTATTAATGCCTGCGTCACATTTCTTTAAACCTTTTATGCTTCTCAGGAGAGGTTTACCGTTTTCCTTACATAAGTCTTTCACAGTTCTTAAATATATTCCTAAGGTTTTGTTTTAAATCCTTATTATTGTTTTAATCCTCTTAAACTGGCATAAGATTTTTTAAATTATATTTTCTACATAGTTGTGGTTTATATATGTTAAAATGTGATTTTTTTATCCCTAACTAGCAACTTAATTAAACTCACTTCTCATTAGTATTTGTTGATTGTTTTGTTTTGTCTTTTATAAGAAATGAATTTTTTTATTCTGAATAATTATACTTCTTATTTATTTTTGTCATATAATTGCATAAACAAAACACAGAAAAACAAGAAGTTAAGCTAAAATAAGAGAAGTGAGCATCTTATTCTTGGATCTTTCATAAGAATGCTTTCTAGTTTGTTATTAAGTTTAATGCTGGCTTTTGTTCTATTAAATTCTCATAAGATGTTATTTTCTTGTATCCACAAATTTGATGATTCATATCAAGAAAGGATATTAAATTTTACTAAATGTAATTTGATTATTATCAATATTTAATGTATCATTTTATTTTTCTCCTCCATATTAGCATCTTGGTAAATATTTCCAAATATTAAATCATTTTCAGTTTTGGAAGAAACGTAACTTAGTCATGATTCATTATTGTTTCAAATTTTATCTGAAGTCTTTGTCCTATTGCATTAAATGTTTTATAACTTTTTCATCTCATTTTTAAGAAAGATTGGTGTGAATAAACTTTTATAATGTATTTTTCAAGTTATGAATCATATTAGTTCATAAATTAGTGAGCAAAACAATTCAAATGTAGTTCATATCATTTTATGATCATTGTTTATTATATAAACATAATGTTTATTTAAAAATAATTCTCTGAAGAAGATTATGAGGATGAAAATGAACTGTTTTTGAATGTAGTAGATTCTTTATCAGAGTTACGTTCTTTTTAATATTTGGCTTTTATCTAATAAGTTATCAAAAGAATATTAGAGACTATGGTGATGCATGTTGGATTCTTTACAATCCCGTGGACTGTAGACAGCCAGGCTTTTCTGTCCAGGGAGTTTTCCAGGCAAAAATACTGAAGTGGGTTGCCATATTGATCTTCCTGACTCAGGGATCAAACCTGTGTCTCCACTGTCTCCTGCATTGGCAGGCAAATTCTTTACCACTGAGCCACCTGGGAAGCTCATAGATACTATAAATATAAATAAATAATAAATATAATAATATTTATAAATATAATAAATATATATAAATAAATTTATGTTATTAATTCCCCCTACTCCTGGGCTATTCATTGGTATCAGTTTTAACACCCTGGACAACATATTTTGGGGGCAGTCAGCTTTGGTTTCAGTGGCTATTGGCTGCCAGGATGGGAGAGCGAAGTGAATGAAAACTTCACTGTCATCTGCCTAGGTATTTGAAGGGACCAGTCTTCAGGAGTAAGATGCTTAGTGATCTTTGGAAGCATAAAACTTTGGAAAGCAGAAACACTTAGATTCAGGCAATTGCTTCTTAGTTTATGAACTGAATCTATGAGAGTTGAGACAGGTCCAGCTATTGGGCCAATAGTTATTTAATAAGCTACGATTTTGCAGAAAACCATTTCAAATATTCCTTTTTTAAAAAATTTCTTTCTTCTAGTTTTATTCTTTTAATTTAAATTTATTTATTTTAATTGGAGGCTAATTAATTTACAATACTGTATTGGTTTTGCCATACATCAACATGAATCCTCCACGGGTGTACGTGTGTTCCCAATCCTAAAAACCCCCTCCCACATCCCTCCCCATACCATCCCTCTGGGTCATCATTTAAAAAGTGGAAAGACAGGGCTATGTCATCAAAAAATAGTAACACTAATAAAAAAATGGAATAGCATGTCTTTTGAACGTGTTCTACTTGTGTTACTATAGTGATGTTTGAGACTGTTCTAACCAGTTATTCATAGGCTTCAAAGAAGAAAATTGTCATGGTAATCATCATCAACATCATGTCACAGCCTCAGATTGTTGTACAAAATCTTAGTGTCAGGCACTAAGTCCTTCATCCTGCAGATGTCACTCCATTTATTCTTACCATCCTTGCTTTAAAGATGAGGTTAAGAAAGGAGCATTAACTTGCCCAACTTCATGGAGCTAGTCAGTGGAGCTCAATTCAGTTCAGTCACTCAGTCGTGTCCGACTCTTTGAGACCCCATGAATCGCAGCACTCCATCTCATCCTCTGTCATCCCCTTCTCCTCCTGCCCCCAACCCCTCCCAGCATCAGAGTCTTTTCCAGTGAGTCATGAGGTGTCCGAAGTATTGGGGCTTCAGCTTTAGCATCATTCCTTCTAAAGAAATCCCAGGGTTGATCTCCTTCAGAATGGACTGGTTGGATCTCCTTGCAGTCCAAGGGACTCTCAAGAGTCTTCTCCAACACCACAGTTCAAACACATCAATTCTTCAGCACTCAGCCTTCTTCACAGTCCAACTCTCACATCCATACACGACCACAGGAGAAACCATTGCCTTGACTAGACGGACCTTAGTCGGCAAAATAATATCTCTGCTTTTGAATATACTATCTAGGTTGGTCATAACTTTTCTTCCAAGCAGTAAGCATCTTTTAATTTCATGGCTGCAGTCACCATCTGCAGTGATTTTGGAGCCCCCGAAAAATAAAGTCTGACAGTTTCTACTCTTTCCCCATCTATTTCCCAGGAAGTGATGGGATCAGATGCCATGATCTTCGTTTTCTTAATGTTGAGCTTTAAGCCAACTTTTTCACTCTCCTCTTTCACTTTCATCAAGAGGCTTTTTAGCTCCTCTTCACTTTCTGCCATAAGGGTGGTGTCATCTGCATATCTGAGGTTATTGATATTTCTCCCGGTAATCTTGATTCCAGCCTGTGTTTCTTCCAGTGCAGCATTTCTCATGATGTACTCTGCATATAAGTTAAATAAGCAGGGTGACAATATACAGCCTTGACGGACTCCTTTTCCTATTTGGAACCAGTCTGTTGTTCCATGTCCAGTTCTAACTGTTGCTTCCTGACCTGCATGCAGGTTTCTCAAGAGGCAGGTTAGGTGGTCTGGTATTCCCATCTCTTGAAGAATTTTCCACAGTTTATTGTGATCCACACAGTCAAAGGCTTTGGCATAGTCAAGAAAGCAGAAATAGATGTTTTTCTGGAACTCTCTTGCTTTTTTGGTGATCCAGCGGATGTTGGCAATTTGATCTCTGGTTCCTCTGCCTTTTCTAAAACCAGCTTGAACATCAGGGAGTTCACGGTTCACATATTGCTGGCTTGGAGAATTTTGAGCATTATTTTACTAGCATGTGAGATGAGTGCAATTGTGCGGTAGTTTGAGCATTCTTTGGCATTGCCTTTCTTTGGGATTGGAGTGAAAACTGACCTTTTCCAGTCCTGTGGCCACTGCTGAGTTTTCCAAATTTGCTGGCATATTGAGTGCAGCACTTTCACAACATCATCTTTCAGGATTTGAAACAACTCAACTGGAATTCTATCACCTCCAGTAGCTTTAGGATTCGATTCCAAGACTCACCCCCTCCCAACCCCAAGGCTATGATTTCTGTGCTATACCAGATTACATAAGTTTTAGAGATAAACACCTTATTCACAGAAATAGAGAATTCTTGTATCTGTTCTTGTTTTGATCATCCTGATGAAAATACTACCTATGTAATGTTTTTGAGTGGTACAAAAGTTTAACTTAGAAAATATGTGTTTGGTTCAGGGGAGCCAGATACTGTTGGGGTAGAATTAGTACTGTTTTGAATTAAAAGTATATATCCAAGATTAGTTGATTTACAATGTTGTTAATTCCTGCTGTACAGCGTTATTAAGTTTGTCACAAGAAATTGAATGTAATTCCCTGAGCTATCTACTCTGATCTTGTATTGAGTTGCACTGATAATTGTGGTTATTCAAAATAGAAAAAAAAAAAGGAGGAAAAAGGGGGGGAATTTTAATACTGTATTATTTTACTAGTAAGATGCCATCCCCATGGAAAAGAAAAGCAAAAAAGCAAAATGGCTGTCTGGGGAGGCCTTACAAATAACTGTGAAAAGAAGAGAGGTGAAAAGCAAAGGAGAAAAGGAAAGATATAAGCATCTGAATGCAGAGTTCCAAAGACTAGCAAGAAGAGATAAGAAAGCCTTCTTTAGTGATCAATGCAAAGATATAGAGGAAAACAACAGAATGGTAAAGACCAAAGATCTCTTCAAGAATATTAGAGATACCAAGGGAACATTTCATGCAAAGATGGGCTCAATAAAGGACAGATATGGTATGGACCTAACAGAAGCAGAAAATATTAAGAGGTGGCAAGAATACATGGAAGAACTGTACAAAAAAGATCTTCACGACCCAGATAATCATGATGATGTGATCAATCATCTAGAGCCAGACATCCTGGAATGTGAAGTCAAGTGGGCCTTAGAAAGCATCACTACGACCAAAGCTAGTGGAGGTGATGGCATTCCAGCTGAGCTATTTCAAATCCTGAAAGATGATGCTGTGAAAGTGCTGCACTCAATATGCCAGCAAATTTGGAAAACTCAGCAGTGGCCACAGGACTGGAAAAGGTCAGTTTTCACTCCAATCCCAAAGAAAGACAATGCCAAAGAATGCTCAAACTACTGCATGATTGCACTCATCTCACATGCTAGTAAAGTAATGCTCAAAATTCTCCAAGCCAGGCTTCAGCAATAAGTGAACTGTGAACTCCCTGATGTTCAAGCTGGTTTTAGAAAAGGCAGAGGAACCAGAGATCAAATTGCCAACATCTGCTGGATCACCAAAAAAGCAAGAGTGTTCCAGAAAAACATCTATGTCTGCTTTCTTGACTATGCCAAAGCCTTTGACTGTGTGGATCACAATAAACTGTGGAAAATTCTTCAAGAGATGGGAATACCAGACCACCTAACCTGCCTCTTGAGAAACCTGCATGCAGGTCAGGAAGCAACAGTTAGAACTGGACATGGAACAACAGACTGGTTCCAAATAGGAAAAGGAGTCCGTCAAGGCTGTATATTGTCACCCTGCTTATTTAACTTATATGCAGAGTACATCATGAGAAATGCTGCACTGGAAGAAACACAGGCTGGAATCATGATTGCCGGGAGAAATATCAATAACCTCAGATATGCAGATGACACCACCCTTATGGCAGAAAGTGAAGAGGAGCTAAAAAGCCTCTTGATGAAAGTGAAAGAGGAGAGCAGAAAAGTTGGCTTAAAGCTCAATATTAAGAAAACGAAGATCATGGCATCTGGTCCCATCACTTCCTGGGAAATAGATGGGGAAACAGTGGAAACAGTGGCTGACTTTATTTTTCTGGGCTCCAAAATCACTGCAGATCGTGACGGCAGCCATGAAATTAAAAGATGCTTACTGCTTGGAAGAAAAGTTATGACCAACCTAGATAGTATATTCAAAAGCGGAGACATTACTTTGCCGACTAAGGTCCGTCTAGTCAAGGCAATGGTTTTTCCTGTGGTCGTGTATGGATGTGAGAGTTGGACTGTGAAGAAGGCTGAGTGCCGAAGAATTGATGCGTGTGAACTGTGGTGTTGGAGAAGCCTCTTGAGAGTCCCTTGGACTGCAAGGAGATCCAACCAGTCCATTCTGAAGGAGATCAACTCTGGGATTTCTTTGGAAGTAATGATGCTAAAGCTGAAGCTCCAGTACTTTGGCTACCTCATGCGAAGAGTTGACTCATTTGGAAAAGACCCTGATGTTGGGAGGGATTGGGGGCAGGAGAAGGGGATGACTGAGGATGAGATGGCTGGATGGCATCACAGACTCGATGGACGTGAGTTAGAGTGAACTCCGGGAGATGGTGATGAACAGGGAGGCCTTGTGTGCTGCAATTCATGGGGTCGCAGAGCGTCGGACACGACTGAGCATCTGAACTGAACTGAACTGAAGATGCTACCTTGAAGTGAGGCTGATATAAATAATGGAAAACTATGTAGTTCCCGCATAGAGGTAGCACTGCTGAGACAATGGGTGCCTGTGCATTTTGGAGCATCTGGGAGCTGAATTTTAGGGAGTCAGTGAGAACCAACTCATGACTGGATTATTCATCCTCAATGAAAACATCAAAGTTGCTGATAAAAAGTGTCCGAGAAGCAAATTAACTCAGAGCCAACACTTCAGGAATTGAGCTCATATGGAAGAAGCAATTTCATCACAAATCTAAAAATGATCTCTACACTGTTTTCTCTGTCTCTTTTTGATACAAGTACAGACAAAGCAGCATTTCCTTGTTTATTCTGCTCCTGTTTGTTCCCAATAACACAGTGGGGAAGATATCACAGGGGAACATTTCAATAGGAAGGATGTACCCATAAATCCTTAATAAGAAATCAAAGCTTTCAGCTTACAGATAGATGCAGGGCATCATCCTAACAGCCCAGGCTTTGGCTTTCAACAGGAGACATGCAGAGGAAGGAATCTGTTTCAAACCACATATCTGAAACTGATTTTTCTTTTTAAGACTCAGCTTCTTCAGAAATTTTACCACAATGCAGTGATGGCTTGTATCATAGTTGCTTGTTCTTGACAATTACTTTCACATTAGAAAGCCATTTCAATAGTTTGCATGTAAAAACCAAATCTTTATGTTGGATTATCTTTGCTATTTTTGCATGTTACCTAAAACTGGTTCTCACTCTTGGTTAATGTCAATCCCAAAGACACCACCAAGACAAAGAGTAGCAGAAGGAAGGATTTATAACCTGTAGCAAGTAAGAAGAACATGAGGCATCTTTGCCAAAATAGGGCTTCCCCAACAGTAAAATTGAAGAAATATTAAGCTAAGGCACATGCATATTCATGAAGGGGCTTGGGCAGTCAGACTCTAGGCTTTAGTTAACGGAGGTCAAGCAGGTCAGAAAAAGTCAGCCTCATCATCCTTTAGGTTTTTTTAGATGGGGGTTGAGTGCTTGGGGGTTTAAAGTCTGAAAAACAGTTGAGGAATATGCTTCAGGCTAGTCTTTGCCATTGAAACAGGACTAGGAGTCTTCACAACTGATATATTATCTTTTCTATTGTTACTTCCCTTGCCTGATAAAAGTTTATTTTCTTTTTTTTTTCTTTTGTTTTTGTTCATTTGTTAAGTCCTGTCTAACTCTTTGCAACCCCATGAACTGCAGCATTGCAAGTCTTTCTTTCAGATCACTAAATACTGAAACTCATTTACAGGCAAACTTTGTGGCCTGTTCCGAGCACTAAGTGGCTTAGACCAGAAGTGTTTTCTCTTATGTCAAGAAAGCCATGCCTTGACCTCTCTCTGTGGACTCCCCAACTTATCTGCTTATGTTTTCCTGCTTAGTCGCTTCAGTCGTGTCCGACTCTGTGTGACCTGATAGACGGCAGCCCACCAGGCTCCCCTGTCCCTGGGATTCTCCAGGCAAGAACACTGGAGTGGGTTGCCATTTCCTTCTCCAATGCATGAAAGTGAAAAGTGAAAGTGAAGCCACTCAGTCATGTCCGACTTTTCATGACCCCATGGACTGCAGCCTACCAGGCTCCTCCGTCCATGGGATTTTTTAGGCAAGAGTACTGGTGTGGGGTGCCATCGTCTTCTCCATTTTCCTATTAAACTGCAAGTCTTTACAAGGGAAGGCTGGGCTTTGTCCTCACTGGGACTTCAGCTATAATGACTTTTAATACAATGCCTAGAGCATGTTGGGATTCCCAGGTGGCACTAGTGGTAAAGAATCCAGCTGTCAATTCAGGAGACACAGGAGTCGTGGATTTGATCCCTGGAAAGGGAAGATCCCCTGAAGAAGGAAATGGCAACCCACTCCAGTATTCTTGTCTGGAAAATCCCATGGACAGAGGAGCCTGGTGGGCTATGGTTCATAGCATCGCAAAGAGTTGAACACGACCAAGCATACAGAGTGCATAGGCTTTCATTAAATTACTCTGAAATAATAATTTTTTATTATTGTAAAGAACAAGGAAACTTCTCAAGAAACAATATTGATTTTTAATGGAAATTGGTAGATCTCTTTCATTCAAATTATTGTTCTCACACAGAGTAAAATTCTGTTCTAATATTTTATTACATCATTTGGTTAAGAGAGAATTAGTTCCTGATCTAAGTATATAAAATGTGACCCTGCTTGGGTTCTAGAGTCCTTGAAGAAGTTCTTAGTGTCCATTGTTGTTTGAAATGCAGTCTCTGTGATTGAAGTTTTGAGTTACAAGTCATGTTTTTTTTTTGGTTTTGAGTCATGACTAAAACCAAGACTTAAGCAATCCTCCCTGATTTTATATTCTTGTGGGATGGATTTCAGTACATCATTGATTCTGAAAGTAGATAACAGAAGATCTCAGGGCCAAGAGTAAAAAGGAAGGTGGAAACGCAATGGATCCACACACTCCCATTCAACAGGCTTCAGATGGAAAGTATTTGAATAAAATATTCCAGATGTATCCACAAAGCAAAACTTGTATTTGCTGCATGTTGGCAACTGTTTACACAGCATTTACATAATTTTATGTATCAGAAATAATCCAGAGATGGTTTACTGTATATGCAGGAGGACATGGCTATGTGTTATGCAAATGCCTTGCCCTTTTATGTGTGAGACTTGAGCATCCTTGGGGTCTGGTATCTGCAGTTGTCCAGCCCAGTTACTGAGGGAGGACTCTAATTGTTTGGAAATTAGGGATTCAGTCTACTGAAGGTAAGGTACTGTGTCTTAGCTCTCTTGAGGGGAGTCCAGAATACTCAAAGTGCTAGACCCCCAATCAGATGTAGGAACTAGCCTGCCGGAAAAGAAAGTAGTGAGGGAAATATATCATCATTGCCTGCACTCTGAGTGAAAAAATGAAGGACTCCCTTAAATTGTAACCACAAACCTGTTTTCACTCTGGTTGTTTCCAGTAGATTGTAGGGATCCCTGCATTGTGTGCCCTGGGTTATCTGACAGAAACACACACATTACCTATCCAGAGTGGTGATGTCTTCAACCAGTGACTTTTCATGTCCTTTTAAGATCCCAGGCAGGTGTAAATCCTTGCACCAGAATCCATATAAGACACTGAAAAGCAAATGACTGAGAATCTGTACCACCACAACAGCAGAATTTGAACTCCAAACACTCTGTCTACAAAAGAGAATTAACATTAATAATGCCTAATTTTAGAGGTTAAAAAGGAGGTAAATCCAAAATATGGAACACTAATGCATTATAAAGAAGCACTGAGGATTAACATTTTAAGAACTTTACACATTTGGATATAATGTTCAACTGTAGACTTTAACTTAATTATGCATATTAAATTGTAGTAGAAATAGAACATGTAACTGCTAAGCCAGTACAGGGGAAAAATGAATTTAAGAAAAAAAAAAAAATTAGCCCTAAGAGAGAGAGGAAGATGTGTGTAAAAGGCTTATAGTAGACATTTTTATAAGTAATGTACTTGAGTTACATGTTTTCATGTGGATAAATTTCAGAAACATATTATTGAGAGTTATATGCCAAATATTCGTATCATTTATATGAAAATTTCAAAATATATTAAACTCTTCTCCATATTCTTTATTTTAATGTATGCATATAGTATATACATGCGTGTGTTATCAAATTATTTAAATTATGATGAATAGAAAGTTCAGGGCAAGTATTGTCTGTGAGGAAGAAAAGGCAAAAGGCATTGTGGATGAGTGACATGTCAACTCTCTTTGTAACATTTTAAAGAGTTTAAAAAAATCTTAGATTTGTATTGAGAGTATTATTCCATTAACACCATTAAAAAAAAATCAGTATGATCCCCTGGCCATTGACTTTATTGTTTTGGGTTCGAGTTTATTCACCCTTTCTGTGTTTCCTGTCTAGAGAAGATCCTTTAGCATTTGTTGGAGAGCTGGTTAGGTGGTGCTGAATTCTCTCAGCTTTTGCTTGTCTGTGAAGCTTTTGATTTCTCCTTCATATTTGAATGAGATCCTTGCTGGGTACAGTAATCTGGGCTGTAGGTTATTTTCTTTCATCACTTTAAGTATGTCCTGCCATTCCCTTCTGGCCTGAAGAGTATCTATTGAAAGATCAGCTGTAATCCTTATGGGAATCCCCTTGTGTGTTATTTGTTGTTTTTCCCTTGCTGCTTTTAATATTTATTCTTTGTGTTTGATATTTGTTAATTTGATTAATATGTGTCTTGGGGTGTTTCGCCTTGGGTTTATCCTGTTTGGGACTCTCTGGGTTTCTTGGACTTGGGTGATTATTTCCTTCCCCATTTTAGGGAAGTTTTCAACTATTATCTCCTCAAGTATTTTCTCACGGTCTTTCTTTTTGTCTTCTTCTTCTGGGACTCCTATGATTCGAATGTTGGGGCGTTTAACATTGTCCCAGAAGTCTCTGAGATTGTCCTCATTTCTTTTAATTCTTTTTTCTTTTTTCCCTCTGTTTCATTTATTTCTGCCATTCTATCTTCTGCCTCACTTATCTTATCTTCTGCCTCTGTTATTCTACTGTTTGTTGCCACCAGAGTGTTTTTGATCTCATTTATTGCATTATTCATGATATATTGACTCTTTTTTATTTCTTCTAGGTCCTTGTTAAACCTTTCTTGCATCTTCTCAATCCTTGTCTCCAGGCTATTTATCTATAACTCCAATTTGTTTTTAAGGTTTTTGGATCATTTTCACTATCATTATTTGGAATTCTTTATCAGGTAGATTCCCTATCTCTTCCTCTTTTGTTTGGTTTGGTGGGCATTTGTCCTGTTCCTTTGCCTGCTGGGTATTTCTCTGCCTTTTCATCTTGTTTATATTGCTGTGTTTGGGGTGGCCTTTCTGTATTCTGGCAGTTTGTGGTTCCTCTTTATTGTGGAGGTTCCTCACTGTGGGTGGGGTTGTATGGGTGGCTTGTCAAGGTTTCCTGGTTAGGGAAGCTTGTGCCAGTGTTCTGGTGGGTGGAGCTGGATTTCTTCTCTCTGGAGTTCACTGAAGTGTCCAGTAATGAGCTTTGAGATGTCAGTGGGTTTGGTGTGACTTTGGGCAGCCTGTATATTGAAGCTCAGGGCTATATTCCTGTCTTGCTGGAGAATTTGTGTGATATGTCTTGCTCTGGAACTTGTTGGCCCTTGGGTGCTTGGTTTCATTGTAGGTATGGAGGCTTTTGGATGAGCTTTTATCGATTAATGTTCCCTGGAGTCAGGAGTTCTCCGATGTTCTCAGGATTTGGACTTAAGCCTTCTGCCTCTGGTTTTCAGTCTTATGCTTACAGTAGCCTCAAGACTTCTCCATCTATACAGCACTGATGATAAAACATCTAGGTTAAAGATGAAAAGTTTCTCCACAGTGAGGGACACCCAGAGAGGTTCACAGAGTTATATGGAGAAGAGAAGAGGGAGGAGGGAGATAGAGGTGGCCAGGAGGAGAAGAGGGGTAATCAAAAGGGGGGAGAGCAAGCTAGCCAGTAATCACTTCCCTATGTGCTCTCCACAGTCTGGATCCCTCAGAGATATTCATGGAGTTACACAGAGAAGAGAAGAGGCAGGAAGGAGACAGAGGTGGCCAGGAGGATAAAAAGGATAATCAAAAGGAGTGAGACAGATCCAGCCAGTAATCAGTTCCCTAAGTGTTCTCCACAGCCCAGAACACACAAAGAAATTCACAGAGTTGGGTAGAGAAGAAAAGGAAGAGGGGGAGATAGAGGTGACCTGGTGGAGAGAAAGGAGAGTCAAAAGGGGGAAAGAGCAATCAGGCCAGTGATCTCACTCCCGAGTAAAAATGGGTACTGAAGATTGGGTTCTTAAAGGTACAAAGTTGATAACAAATACCAAAGAGCAAAGATTAAAAAACCTAAAGTAGAGGTTAGATTCTCAAAAATACAATATTTTTTAAAAAGTCACAAAATTATAAAATATATATATATATATGAAGTTTCCGTTTAAAATAGGATCTTTTTATTTTTTTTTGCAAGGTAACAGTAGGTTATAAAAATGAAAACTAAAGGAGTAATAGGGGACTTAAAAATTAAAAAAAATAAATTAAAAAAATGATAATAGTAAAAATATATCTAGGACTTTTTCTGGAGCTATTGTGGACAGTGTGGGGTCAGTTCATTTTCAGATAGTCCCTTAGTCCAGCTTGTACTTCTCATGGTCTATAGGCCCCTTCCTGTGCAGTCAATGCTAACTAATTACAGGGTTTTAATCTATCACACCTGTCACTTCCAAAGTGGTTCCCTCTGTTTATTTTAGCTTCTTCTGCTTGCTGGTCTCTTCAATGTCTAATGTCTGCCCTGACACAAGGGGGGTGGTGGTGGTCACTTATTTTAGGCTCGTTTGTTCAGTCGTGCTGTGGGGAGGGAGGAACACTGCAAACAAATATCACTGGTGTGTGTTCACAGTGATTCAGCAACACTGGGTTTGCCCCTGCTCACGGCGTGTGTGCTTTCCTGGTCTATAACTGCTCAGCCTCTGGTTGCTCTGCTGGGAACTGTCTGATGCTGGCTCTGGGTTGTATACACTCCCCTGGTCTAAGCTGCTCAGGTTCAGCTTCTCGGGTACTCCACAAAGGTGCAGACCTGGTTGCGCCTGTGTTTTGTGCCCATCCCAGGTCCAAGCAGCTCAGGTGACCAGGTGCTTGGTGAGCACAGATGCCCCCCATTGAAGGCTGTAACTTATCGCCTCCCCCATCCCAGCAGCTCGGTTTTCTGGGTGTACAATGGGTGCAACAACCCAATTAAAAATTGGGCCAAAGAACTAAACAGACATTTCTCCAAAGAAGACACACAGATGGCTAACAAACATATGAAAAGATGCTCAACATCACTCATCAAAGAAATGAATCAAAACCACAATGAGGTACCATTTCACACCAGTCAGAATGGCTGTGATCCAAAAGTCTACAAGCAATAAATGCTGGAGAGGGTGTGGAGAAATGGGAACCCTCTTACACTGTTGGTGGGAATGCAAACTAGTACAGTCACTATGGAGAACAGTGTGGAGATTCCTTAAAAAACTGGAAATAGAACTGCCATATGACCCAGCAATCCCACTGATGGGCATACACACCGAGGAAACCAGAATTGAAAGAGACACGTGTACCCCAGTGTTCATCACAGCACTGTTTACAATAGCCAGGACGTGGAAGCAACTTAGATGTCCATCAGCAGACGAATGGATAAGAAAGCTATGGTACATATACACAATGGACTATTACTCAGCCATTAAAAAGAATACATTTGAATCAGTTCTGATGAGGTGGATGAAATTGGAGCCTATTATACAGAGTGAAGTAAGCCAGAAAGAAAAACACCAATACAGTATACTAATGCATATATATGGAATTTAGAAAGACGGTAACAATAACCCTGTATGTGAGACAGCAAAAGAGATGCAGATGTATAGAGCAGTCTTTTGGACTCTGTGGGAGAGGGTGAGGGCAGGATGATACTGGAGAATGGCATTGAAACATGTAAATTATCACATGTGAAACAAATCGCCAGTCCGGGTTCGATGCATGAGACAGGGTGCTCAGGGCTGGTGCACTGGGATGACCCAGAAGGATGGGCTGGGGAGGGAGATGGGAGAGGGGTTCAGGATGGGGAACACATGTACACCCATGGCAGATTCATGTTAATGTATGGCAAAACCAATACAATATTGAAAAGTTAAAAAAAATCAGAATTTTCTCTTTAACTCAACATTTTTGAAAAAGGTACAGTGGGGCATATGCTTTATATGGAAGTTAGTTTGCAGGTAAACCAATCTGGAGGGAATTACATCCTTCTCTAGATGAGGACAGCTCCTGGTGTGACCAACAGGTACATCAAGCTTGCCTGGGGCTTCTGACTGTCTTTCTTTGGGATGCAATGGCTTGCCTAAACTGAAGCCATGTCTTTCCTCAGGAGGAAGGAAGAAAACCAACCCCGAGGGAGCAGTTATTTCAAGAGGTCATGCTGGGACTGTGGTTGCACTGTCACATCAAGCTGGGTGGACTCCTGTCATCTCTGTGGTGTGAACCCAGCGGTGGTCCTGGGTGTCATGTTCAAGGTCAGGCTGAGGCTTCAGGGCTGGGATGCAGGAATACCACATCCACTCGGGTGTTATGTATATGACCTCGCTGAGCCTCAGTTGTGTGTGGCAGTCCTCAGTCCTGAAGCTCTGAGTCTCGGTGTGTGTTCTTTGAAAGCTCTCCTTCCAGCAAACCTTGGTTTCCCCAGAAAATCTCTCACTCTTAGATTAAAGCTTTACAACCCTTAGAGTGTGAAACAGAGTTCTCTGTATCTCAGTTCTAGAGAGAAACAGTTCTTGGCACACAGGCAGGACTAGGTAGGAAGGAGTTTTCCACCTCTGTCTCCAAGGACACACGTGGTACTCATCTCACCTCTGCAGTGCTATGGAGGTAGGGCCTTTGGGAGATGATTAGGGTGAGATCTGGTCATGAAAATGGTACCCTTACAAGGGACTCTGGTCCTTAGCAGAAGAGACTCAGGAGAGCAGCCCACGCCTCTCCCCCTCTCCCACCCTGCCTGGTCCAGTTGTTCAGACAGACCCTGAAGCCGAGAGGGCCCTCACTAGAAACCCAGGGCTCTTGGACGTCCAGCCTCCAGGCCTGTGGGAAATGAATTCCTGTTCTTCAGGTTCCCAGAGTCCCTGGTGTTTTGTTATGGCAGCCCCAAGACATTCAAGATGCTAATGATTTGGAAAAATGTGATCTTCAAAGTGATTAGTGATTAGCCTGCCATAGGTGAACCATCATTATAGTAACGTGTGTGTTTCACGTTTGCCATGGAGGTGCAATCACATGCAAACATACAGTCCTTTGAGGAAGATAGTATTATTATCCTCACTTTAAAAAAATGAGAAAACCTGGTGTAGACAGAATGGCATGTTAATGTTAGGATTTCTTTCTAAGGTGGCTCACCTATGCGGTTCATGCATTAACCACAAGGCCGTATCTCCTTAAACAACAGGGCAAACCTTCCATCTGATTTTTTCATCTTCTGGGCACAGATTTTTTTTTGCCTCTATTTCCTCATTAAAAACAAAAAAAGTAATTGAAGGCACTTTATTCATACCTGTATTAAGAAAGGGCTAAGAAATATTAAAATGACTAGAAATATATGCATTCTTAGGACTATTATAGAAAGAATTCTTAATCCATTTAGAGACAGGAAAAGTGCAAATTTGTGATTATACATGAGATGAAGAAAAATGGTGATATTTAATTTTCTAAAAGAGAAAATTATTCAACCCTTGAGTGGATGGCTAAAAATAGTTCTTATTTAAAATTGTATTGTGAAATAATAAGCCATAACAGAAAGGGTACAGTAGGACTAGTATCATAAAATTAAAATACATGGCAGAATGATATTAGTCTCTTTCAATAAAACTCCTCATGCTTAAAAACATAGTACCATAATTTATAACTCAAGGTCAAACTTTCAGTAATTTGCCCTAAGTTACAGATGTAGTGGGTATGACTCACGTATAGAACATGGTGAGAAAGTTCTCAGAAGAGACGATCAATTTGAAAATGATGACCCAGGCAGATTTCCTAGATGGCTTGGTACCAATGACTTGCATCATTTAGAAATTGCATACTTCTTCCAGATGGAATACCTGCAGCCTGTGATGAGAGGTCAGGCAAGGAGCAGTGGAAGGAAAATAAATTCTGCACACTCTTTGAGCAGCTTCATCCAGACAAGGCTGCACCTCTCTGTTCAGTTGTGGTCTATACAGTCAAATCTATTCTTTCCTCATGTCTGTCCTTTCTTCACAAGTCTCAGATATTTCAGCTCCTAACTTCTGAGCTCTGCTGAGCGTTCCTTGAGAGCACAGGCTCTGACAGCTTCCTTCTCCTGTGTATCCATGCCAATCCTATACTCATCATAGCGTCCAGCAAGTTCCCTGGGATTTTTCCTTTGGTCACAACATTTGTGACAAAATGTTGGGGCCCCCTGTCCATTGTTCCACTGAACCTCAATGTGCTTTTCTCTAAAGTGAAGGTAACCCTTTCCCCATAGGCTAAGATTAAACTTAACGGCATTTTTATGTTCACTTGACATGTTCACCCCTTTATTTTTACACTATTTTATGTTATTTTTACTTAGTTCACTTTCTGTATATCGCTTTAATCCTTACAAGTCTGTGTTATTTGCAGAAGAGGAAATGAAGACAAGTAAGGAAGGATCAAGCAGTTTGAGCAAGCTCATAGATTTAAGGGCAAAAGTAAGAGTGTGAGAAATTGACATGCATATCTGAAAATTGTCCATTGCATTTCCACAGTATTGATGTAGTTAAAAAACACAGGACTCAAAGCATAGAGGGTGATTTATCAATTATTCACTTAGTTTGAGTAATAACAAATCAGAAATAAATGAAGTGAAAATTTGCATAAGAAACTCCTGTGGCCTTTGTGTTGTTGTGTTGATTATCACTGCCCTGAAAGCGTTATGTAGAAGAGCCAGGAATTCCAGAAATTGTCTCAACATACCTAAAAGTTAATGGAAATATATATAATTTTTGCATCTCAATCATAACATTCTTTCCATGCCATATTTATAAAGAAACCCTCCCTGCCCTACATGGATTTTGTATTTTCAACAGATTTGGGGGAAAGAAGCAACTTTTGGATAAAATTTGTTAGAGACCATTTAAAATATTTATTTTGACACAACCAGGGCCTCCCATGTAGAGTCCCATTGACTCCTTAAGCCTCAGGGTAAGTAGACCCCTAACTGTCTTTGGGGGTCTTTCTGTACCCCTTCTTTCTCAAAAGACTAGTGCTTAATAGGAGAATCTTAGAACACTTAAGTCAGTCCTTCCAAATCATTATATTATGTTGTATTAAATAAATATGGTATAATGTAAATCATATAATGAGCTTGTAGGCTAATACAGTCAACACATTTTTTTTTAAGTTAAGCATATACTTATATGATGGGGAGGTGGAATTCCTTCATATCTGTTACAGTTTTCACTTATTTTAAACTCAGTCACTTCTTTTTATATTATGTATTCTCTTTTCTGTGGGCCTTTTGGGCCATTATTCTCTTCTGTTCTTTTTTAAAAATTGATTTGTAGGTAGCCTTCAGAAAATTTGGCAGAGAATTTGTGAATGCAGCTTTTCATAAGCACCTGCATATTACTGGCTAGGATTTGAGTCCAATAGCTAAAAATATGCTTGCCATTAGCTGTGATTTAAGAAGTATCAGTGTCTAATCAATTCAGCCACTAACATTCAGGGAACGATGTCATCTAAAGAAAAAGCTGAGCAGTGATTAAGACCTCATTGTTGGAGAGGAGCTCTTTTCATCAGGGTGGTGAGTACATCCTGTAAATAGTGATGAAGTGTTGGCATATTCTAAAAAAAATTTTTTCTGCCTGGTACAATTAAGCCTTTTCCCAAAGAAAAAGAATCTTTGAGTTACTGGCATATTTGTACATATTTACCATTTTATCTTTTCCAACTTTCTTTAAATTTGCTCAAGGAAGGGACTTCTGTTGAAAAGGAAATTTTTACTGATACCTAAAATTAGATGTGATAATTAGAATAGTATCTAACATGTACTTGATAGGACTGTTTTACCCATTTTGGTGAGTTCATGGATTGTAACTCACATGTGGTTATTAAAAGAAAATTGGTTTTCTAATCTAAATGTTGGAAGGCTGATATAATGTGGGATGCATGTTATTCTTCCAACTAATCATCATATCACTCAGAATACTGAACAATATAAGCCTAAATATTACCCCAAATATCACCCATGTATTCCCAAGAAGAGGTGGCCACCATACTGAATCTTCAGTCAGTTTCCTACCATGGGGAATGTATGTACAAGTTCCTGTTAGGAAACCTTCTATTGAAAACTTTATTTCTAAATTCAGATAGGTGTTTTTTTTTGTTGTTGTTGTTGTTGTTGTTGTTTTTTTTTTTAAGAGCACTTTATGGGTCACAGAAAAATTGATGTGGAAGGTACAGAGATTTACCAAATCCTCCAGCCCCACCACACACAAAAACTTTCTCTACTGTCTAGGTCACTCGTCAGAATAGTACTTATGTTTCAATTGATGAGCCTATATTGACAAGTCATCAACACCCAAAATGTATAGTTTACATGAGAGTTCATTATCACTCATTAGAGAGAGCATTTCCACTGCCCTTAAAATCCTTTATGCTCTACCTGTTCACCCCTCCTTCCCCTAACCTTTGGCAATTACTGATTTTTTTTTTCTCATTTCTCCCACTGATCTTTTTTTTTCAGTTTTTCCCAGGATGTCCTATGATTGGATTCATACAATGTGTAATGATTTCAGGGGGCTTTTTTTTTACTTAGTTATATGCACCTAAGGTTCTACTAAGTCTTTTCATGGCTTGATAGCTCATATCATTTTAGTGCTGAATAATACTTCATTTTCTGGATAGAACACAGTTTGTTTATTCATTCACCTACTGAAGGACATCTTAGTTGCTTCCAAGTTTTGACAGTAAAGAATAAAGCTGCTGTAAACACCCATGTGCAGGTTTCTGTGTGGACATAAGTTTTCACTTCCTCTGGATATATATTAAAGAGCCTGGTCCCTGGACCTGACATAAGGGCAGGCGAAATTCCATAGGAAACTGCCCAAGTATCCTCTCCTCCAGAGTGGTTGCACCATTCCTTCCAATAGCTCAGAGAGCAGTTACAAAGTCACCTGGACTCCTAGGCGGGTCTGAGCCATCTAGAAGGACTTCCTGTCCTTATCATCTAGAGCATGAAGAGGTTCTAGGCTGACACTGGGATTGTTCATTTCCACACCATGAATAGACCGCACTTGCCCAGTGTGGAGGTGACCTCTGCACAGGCTGAGTCCTTAGGGGAAGCCCTGCCACACCAACAGCAGAAAGCCTGGAACCCTCCACCTGGAGCATCTTCCACGGGTGTGCTCAGTGCTGTTCCCCCCAGATACGGCTCCCAGCTAGACCTGCCCGATCCCCCAGGCAAGGTGCACAGATCCCCTCCAGGGGAGCAGTGTACATTAGTGTATTGACACCTCCGCCCAGGCCTGTGTTAGAAACAGTGCTCAACCTTGTGTCCACCATGCATTTCCCAGGGTGTTTTGATCATGGGACCCTTTCTGCCTACTGCTTATTTTCTGTGGCAGAAGTTGTATGGGGAGGGAGGTGGGAGGGGGGTTCAGGATTGGGAACTCATGTACACCCGTGGTGGATTCATGTTGATGTATGGCAAAACCAATACAGTATTGTAAAGTAAAATAAAGTAAACTTTAAAAAAAGTTACATATATATATATATATATAATAAAGAAGTTGTATTCTGAGGAATACTGTGAATGAAACAATCTACAGAACAAAGACCGCTTTGTCCCTTTCCCCTCATGACCAGGCGGATTTTGCTAGGTCATTTCCATCTTGCCTTCAGGAGTAAAAGCCAAACTAATAAAAGAAACCTGGTGATCTTTTCCACATCTCTTTCCCTAAACTCCTCCTCTCCACCCCTATCATGGCACCATCAAACCTAGCTTGTGATTCATGAAGGCTCTCTGTTCCCCCTGAAGTTTGGTGTAATTGAGGAGATTGAGAATATTCTAGCCATGGCATAAATGCCACCACCTAGGAAGGTCAGTCACAAATCCCTAAGCATTTATTACAGGCCAGGCACTAAGTTCATTTAATGCCTTACTTTGTGGGTGGCATGTGTATGTTCTGATGTCTTACATTAAAATCACTGTTGTCGTTCAGTCACCAAGCTGTGTCCAACTCTTTGCAACCTTGTGGGTTGCAACACACTGGGCCTCCCTGTCCTTCATCATCTCCCGGAGTTTGCCCAAGTTCATGTGCATTGAATCAGTGATGCTATCCAACCATTTCGTCCTCTGCTGTCCCCTTCTCCTTTTGTCTTCAGTCTTTCCCAGCATTAGGGTCTTCTCTAATGAGTTGACTCTGCATCAGGTGCTGAAAGTATTGGAGCTTCAGCTAAAAGTATCATACTTCTAAGCAACTATGAAAATTAAATGAAAATTCTCAGTATTGCATAAATGGACTTTTTTCCAATATGAAATTTGAGTGCAACACATTACCCTTTCTTGAAGTTCTTCATACACATCAGTGACCAAAACAGGTAAAGATCTTTGCTTAGCATTACAGTGGGGAAAGGAGACGATGGACAGTGATTTACTCTGTAAGTTCTACAATACGTGAGCTGTTGATAAATAGGATAAAAGAAAAAGGGCAATGAGGGAACTGGTAATGGCTAGGATGGCACATGGGGAGAATAAGTGGTGAGTTGTTTGGAGTTTAAATAGTGTAGTCA
The DNA here is from genome assembly GCF_016772045.2 of Ovis aries. Lineage (NCBI taxonomy): Eukaryota > Metazoa > Chordata > Mammalia > Artiodactyla > Bovidae > Ovis > Ovis aries. Next base: position 3,582,324 of record NC_056079.1, on the reverse strand, counting down.
ATGTAGGTCTTATTGAGAAGGCGATAAGAGAAGATTTGAAGGAGGTGAGGGGGTTAGCCAGACAAAAAAGAGAATGTCTCTGTAGGAAAATGTGAAAACATCTTGTTGGAAGGGGTGACCTACTAGTGACAACTTCAGAAATACCCAGACATGATGACCACCCTTTTCAGTTTTAACTCAGATGGTAAAGCTGTAGACAGGCAGGCTGCCTACCTTAATCCCCACTGTGGGTTCCCTGGAGCCAGCGCTGGCTTGGAGGGACTACAGTGCTGGCTGAACCAACACTGCTCACGGGCCTCTCCCAGAAAAGCTCACATGTGTTTGATTAGTGGTCCCAGTGCAGGAGGCACTAGGGACGAGGATTTGATCCCTGGGTCAGGAAAATCCCCTGGAGAAGGGCATGGCAACCCACTCCAGACAGAGGGGCTGTGGGCTACAGTCCTTGGGATCGCAAAGAAATGGACAGGCTGAATGCACAGCACGTCATCTGTCTGCTGTAGGAAACTGGACTCACCATGGAATACTCTGAGCCTCCGTTTTCAAAGCAATTTTTTTTTCTCACTACAAAAAAGTAGCCTGTTTGCCACAGGAAATTTAAATTGCATGTAAATATAAAGATCTCTAAAAAGAAAAAAAAAGTTATCATGCAACAATCCAGTTCTTCATCATTACTAACATATCTGACTCACAAATCTTTATACAGTTACAGAGAGCCAAGTTAACCTAAAGATTGACTGGAGCAATTTTCAAAGGATGGTTTTTAAAAGCTTCATGAATATTCGATTAATGTCTGTGTGTAATGCTAATATATGGGTGAAAATAGTCCCTAGACTTGTTTCAAGTTTCTCCCTCAAGGAAGAAGAAAATAATGTACATTATTTTTCTATCATAATGTGGTATAATTTAACATCAACCAGTGATGTTATGGAATTTCTTACCTTTTACAGTGTTTCTCAGTTTCTGTGTTAAGCCTTTAGGCTTCCAAGTCTTCACAGTTATTACAGCACATTCTCAGAAGGTCATTACAGTAAATGCACCAATATAAAAAATGCAAAAGAAAATGCATTATAAAAATAATTCTTTTATATGTTAAATGGGTGATAATCTAGTTGAAATCTGCCCCTGCTTTTCTTTTTATAATTATTTAATATAGCCACTTAACAAGAATATTTGTTATTTTTATGGGAAATTCTTAACAGCCTTTGTTTCTTTGGGTACTGGTTGGAAAAAAATTTGAAAAAAAAAAAAAAAAAAGCAGATATAAATACCATTGCAGTGAATAGGATTTCCATGGAGGCTGCTGGGTGTGCTCTGGGCAGATTAGAAGGCAGGTACATGGACCCTTGAGATGGCTCCAGTTCTGGATTAACCCTGCATCATCCACACATGTACAGAGTCTAGCAGCCTTTATGAGGAACAGTGGGGTGATGAGGTGGAAAGAACCGTGATCTGATTACTGGTTAGCTCTGTGTTTTCCCTTTGGTTGTTGCCACCAGTTAGCTCTTTGGTATCCCCTTCCTTGTTTTTGTTAGGATCGTTCTGGAGAATTGCTGTGCAGACTGGATTAGGTAACACAAGGGGGTGTGCTTGGGAAAGTGGTGCTGAAGACCACATGATTTCTATAGATATATTCTTTACTGAGGTTTTCTGCACTCAGTTGTTTGTACATAATGTGTGCCAAGCCAATATTTGTGGAATAACAAATTAATTAATTCCCCACTTTATAGAAGGCTTTATCTGAATGTTGCACTATTATTTATTGTCTGTCCCCTGAAGTTTCTCTGAAGAAAGATTTATGCACTAAATGGTATTGAAAAATAAATCTTATAGATGACTTTAAAAAAAATTGAAGTGTGGAGGAGGAAATAGCATCCCACTCCAGTGTCCTTAACTGGGAAATCCCATGAACAGAAGAGTCTGGTGGGCCATAGTCCATGGGGTTGCAAAAAATTGGACACAACTGAACACTCACACACACACACCATAGTTTGTTTATAATGTTGTGTTAGTTCCAGGTGTATAGCAAAGTAGTCCAGATATAAATACACCTGTTCAGATATATATAAGATATACATATATAGGTCTTTTCCATTATAGGTTATTTCAGGTATTGGATATAGTTCCCTGTGCTATACAGTAGATCCTTGTTGTTTATATATTTTATAGAAAGTGTGTATCTATTAATCCCAAACTTCTAATTTATCCCTCCACCCACTTTCCCCTTTGGTAGTCATAAGTTTGTTTTCTATGTCTATGGAGTTCATTTCTGTTTTGTAAGTAAGTTCATTTGTATCATTTCTTTTTAGAATCATTTTAGATATAAGAAATGTCATAGGATAGTTCTCCAACTTCACTCAATATTACAATCTCTATCTATCCATGTTTCTATAAGTGCAATTATTTCACTCTTTTTTTAAGGCTGAATAATGTTACATTGTATAAATTTACCTCATCTTTATTCACCCATCTGTTGAAGGACATTTGGGTTGCTTCCATGTCTTGGCTGTTGTAGAGAGTGCTGCTGTGAACATTGAGGTGCATGCTTCTTTTAAAAGTATAATTTTCTCCAGGTATATGGCCAGGGGTAGGTTGCTGGATCATATGGTAGGTCTATTTTTAGTTTTTGAGGAATCTCCACACTGTTCACCATAGTGGCTACACCAACTTACCTTCCCATATCAGTGTAGGAGGTTTGCTTTTCTCCACACCCTCTCCAGCATTTATGATTTGTAGACATTTTGATGATGGTCATTCTGGCCAGAATGAGGTGATATCTCATTGTAGTTTCGATATGCATTTCTCTAATAATTAGTGATGTTGAACATCTTTCATGTGCCTGTTTCTTCTAGAGTATGTCTAAGGGAATTTCCAGCTCTAAAGTCTATGAAAATGAAAGTGAAAGTGAAGTCATTCAGTCTTGTCCCACTCTTTGCGACCCCGTGGACTGTAGCCTACCAGGCTCCCTCCCCCCATGGGATTCTCCAGGCAAGAATACTGAAGTGGGTTGCCATTTCCTTCTCCAGGGGATCTTCCTGACCCAGGGATCGAACTCAGGTCTCCCACATTGCAGGCAGGTGCTTTAACCTCAGAGCTACCAGGGAAGCCATAAATTCTATGAGCATGTGACTAAATCTGAATCCCACATCTCAGTTATCCTTTGCATTGCCAAATGTCATGACTCTCTTCTGGACACTACCTTCTTTATTTATCCAACACCTTTTTCCATTGATAATATCTTCTTCAATATAATAGGGCTTCCCAGGTGATGCAGTGGTGAAGAATCTGCCTGCCAATACAGGGAGTTCAAGACATGCGGATTCAATCCTAGGGTTGGGAAGATCCCCTGGAGTAGGCAAAAGAAACCCAGTTCAGTATTCTTGCCTGGAGAATCCCATGGACAGAAGAGCCTGGCCAGCTAAAATCCATGGGTAGCAGAGAGTCAGACATGGCTGAACACCATCACCATAACCTTACTTGGTGTTCCTTACAACTGAGTTCTGATTTAAAAAGTATATATACCTTCTCTTTTTAGTCAAACCCTTCAGTCTTAAAAAAGATGTTCTTGGGGTAACTGAAATAAAAATAAAACTGTCTAGAAATAGAGAAAAAATGGATCAAAATGTGGATCACAACTCAAACTGTTCATGTAAAATCTTCCGTCAGCTTTTAAGGAGCATATGTGATTTTTGGTGCTGTGTTTTGGGTGGGAAATCTACAGTGGTTTATGTGACGTTTTCCCACAAACCTGAAATGGAAATGATTATTCTGATTTCTCTGGATAGCACTCTGAATTATTTTTATAGTGTTCAAGCTCACATATTCGTAGGCTGTTTTCTATTTGACATGACTTTAAAGATTCACTTTTCAATTAACTTCATGGATGTTAATATGAAGATGAGCCTTCTTCACTGCATTTCCCAGTTAGAACCTCAGTCTCTGGGCTCTTCATTGCCTGTGACATGTAGACACCCTGCAGGTCTTATTTTCCAGACATGCTCAGACAAACGCCTGCTCATTGCCCTTGTTCTCAGTTGAGTTATTCAAGCTCAGTTATTAAGGTTAAGGCCGCCTGGTTGGCCAGGGCTCAGCCTGAGTGGTCCTACCATAAATGTACAGAACCACCCACAGCAGCAAATCCACTTGGCAGAGAGCAGACTACTCATTCCTGTGGCCCTTGGAAGTTACCCTGGGGGGTCAATGCTTGGGACGGACTCCACCTCCACCTCCTGGACAGTTCAGTTCAGTTGCTCAGTCATGTCTGACTCTTTGCGACCCCATGAATTGGAGCACGGCAGGCCTCCCTGTCCATCACCATCTCCCGGAGTTCACTCAGACTCATGTCCATCGAGTAAGTGATGTCATCCAGCAATCTCATCCTCGGTCGTCCCCTTCTCCTCCTGCCCCCAATCTCTCCCAGCATCAGAGTCTTTTCCAAATGAGTCAACTCTTCACATGAGGTGGCTAAAGTACTGGAGTTTCAGCTTTAGCATCATTCCTTCCAAAGAACACCCAAGGATGATCTCCTTTAGAACAAACTGGTTGGATCTCCTTGCAGTCCAAGGGACTCTCAAGAGTCTTCTCCAACACCACAGTTTAAAAGCATCAATTCTTCGGCACTCAGCTTTCTTCACAGTCCAACTCTCACATCCATACGTGACTACTGGAAAAACCATAGCCTTGACTAGACAGACCTTTGCTGGCAAAGTAATGCCTTTGCTTTTCAATATTCAATCTAGGTTGGTCATAACTTTTCTTACAAGGAGTAAGCAAGCGTCTTTTAATTTCATGGCTGCAGTCACCATCTGTAGTGATTTTGGAGCCCCCCAAAATAAAGTCTGACACTGTTTCCACTGTTTCCCATGTATTTCCCATGAAGTGATGGGACCAGATGCCATGATCTTTGTTTTCTTAATGTTGAGCTCTAGGCCAACTTTTTCACTCTCCTCTTTCACTTTCATCAAGAGGCTTTTAGCTCCTCTTCACTTTCTGCCATAAGGGTGGTGTCATCTGCATATCTGAGGTTATTGATATTTCTCCCGGCAATCTTGATTCCAGCTTGTGTTTCTTCCAGCCCAGCATTTCTCATGATGTACTCTGCATATAAGTTAAATAAGCAGGGTGACAATATACAGCCTTGACGGACTCCTTTTCCTATTTGGAACCAGTCTGTTGTTCCATGTCCAGTTCTAACTGTTGCTTCCTGACCTGCATATAGGTTTCTTAAGAGGCAGGTCAGGTGCCCTGGTATTCCCATCTCTTGAATAATTTTCCACAGTTTATTGTGATCCACGCAGTCAAAGGTTTTGGCATAGTCAAGAAAGCAGAAATAGATGTTTTTCTGGAACTCTCTTGCTTTTTCGATGATCTAGCAGATGTTGGCGATTTGATCTCTGGTTCCTCTGCCTTTTCTAAAACCAGCTTGGACATCTGGAAGTTCACAGTTCACGTATTGTTGAAGCCTGGCTTGGAGAATTTTAAGCATTACTTTACTAGCATGTGAGATGAGTGCAATTGGGCAGTAGTTTGAGCATTCTTTGGCATTGCCTTTCTTTGGGATTGGAATGAAACTGACCTTTTCCAGTCCTGTGGCCACTGCTGAGTTTCCCAAATTTGCTGGCATATTGAGTGCAGCACTTTCACAGCATCATCTTTCAGGATTTGAAATAGCTCAACTGGAATTCCATCACCTCCACTAGCTTTGTTCACAGTGAAGCTTTCTAAGGCCCACTTGACTTCACATTCCAGGATGTCTGGCTCTAGGTGAGTGATCATACCATCGTGGTTATCTTGGTTGTGAAGATCTTTTTTGTACAGTTCTTCTGTGTATTCTTGCCACCTATTCTTAATATTTTCTGCTTCTGTTATGTCCATACCATTTCTGTCCTTTATCGAGCCCATCTTTGCATGAAATGTTCCCTTGGTATCTCTAAGTTTCTTGAAGAGATCTCTAGTCTTTCCCATTCTGTTGTTTTCCTCTATTTCTTTGCATTGAACACTGAGGAAGGCTTTCTAATCTCTTCTTGCTAATCTTTGGAACTCTTCATTCAGATGTTTATATCTTTCCTTTTCTTGTTTTCGTTTTGCTTCTCTTCTTTTCACAGCTATTTGTAAGGCCTCCCCAGACAGCCACTTTGCTTTTTTGCATCTTTTCCATGGGGATGGTCTTGATCCCTGTCTCCTGTACAATGTCATGGACCTCAGTCCATAGTTTATCAGGCACTCTATCTATTAGATCTAGGCCCTTAAATCTATTTCTCACTTCCACTGTATAATCATAAGGGAATTGATTTGTGTCATACCTGAATGGTCTAGTGGTTTTCCCTACTTTCTTCAATTTCATTATAGGGGACTGGAATGCAAAAGTAGGAAGTTAAGAAACACCTGGATTAACAGGCAGATTTGGCCTTGGAATATGGAATGGAGCAGGGCAAAGGCTAATAGAGTTTTGCCAAGAGAATGCACTGGTCATAGCAAACACCCTCTTCCAACAACACAAGAGAAGAATCTACACATGGACATGACCAGATGGTCAACACTGAAATCAGATTGATTATATTCTTTGCAGCCAAAGATGGAGAAGCTCTATACAGTCAGCAAAAACAAGACCAAAAGCTGACTGTGGCTCAGATCATGAGCTCCTTATTGCCAAATTTAGACCTTCTGGACAGTCATGTGCAAACAAATGAGCTGAGGCCTTGGGGAAATGAAGATTTTTAATTTGCCACTCAAGAAGATGCTGACATTTTGTATTTCTAAATATAACTATTTGTGTCTGTGTGTGTGTATGTATGTATATATGGATTCATAAAGAACATACATTTTGTATTCTGAATATGACTATAACTCAGCTTATATATACATCACGGCATGAGATGGAAAGTTGATCAATCTGCAGTATGATGCATGTGTGTGTTATGCAACTCTAATCATCTCTACTGCTGAGCTCTGAAGAATTGATACTTTCAAATTGTGGTGCTGGAAAAGAATCCTGAGAATCCTTTAGACAGCAAGGAGGTCAGACCAGCCAATCCTAAAGAAAATCAACCCTGAATATTCATGGAAAGACTGATGCTGAAACTCCAACACTTTCGCCATCTGATGTGAAAGGCCGACCCACTGGAAAAGACCTTGATGCTGGGAAAGACCGAGGGCAGGAGGAGAAGAGGGCAACAGAGGATGAGATGATTGGACTATATCATCAAATCAATAGACATGAATTTAAGCAAACTCTGGGGATTAGTGAAGGACAGAGACACCTGGCATGATACAGTCCATGGGGGTTGCAAAGAGTTGGACAGGAGTTAATGACTGAACAAAGGAAAAAATCCTGGGGTAGGATGCATAATTTATTTACCCATATGTTGGTTTATGGGTATTTCCCTCTTTATATTCCCTGGTGACAAACAATGCAAACTTAGTGTTTAAAATTTCTTCACTGAGAAAGCAGAGCTGTTAGGAGTCACATCAGGGAGAAATGGAACATGCAGAAGGAGGAAAAAGGGCTACATGGGCTAGCAGAAGAATGACTGAGTCCAGAGCATGGGAAGTGGAGTTCATAGCCACAGAGCAACTGGGGTTGGAGGTTGGAAGTGTGAAAAAGGGAAGCATCAGGAGTGTGGGGGATTCTGGCTAAGTTCACCTGACGAAGAGAATTCTTGCTGTAGGCCACATTATCCCTGGGGAAAGGGTAGGTGTTGGGGATGAGGGAAACTGATCAGATGTAGAAGGCGACTCAGCTGTCAAGGGGAAGGAGCTCTGCTTAAACAGACTTGGCTGGGGTTTTGCTCAGACTGGACAATGTGGAGAGGAACGTGGAATTCTAGCAGTTAGTCTAGCTGAAGCTGGAGTCGAGTTTGATCAAAGAGAGAAATTCTGTCCCTCTGGGACTTAGAGAACATGACCCTCTTTGCACGTTTACACATTTGACTGTGCTGTATATAGCATTTTGTGTTCTGACCCTCTGCTCAGTACTTGATATTGACCCTTTTCCCCTAAGTTTTAAAAACCCTCAAAACATCCATTTTAATGACTACAATATTTCATCATAATACTTTTTAATAATCTACTTAATGGCTTCACCTAATGTTCAAATAGAGATTGTAATTGAAGGAGTCTCCCCCACCTCACATAAAGGAAACTATTCCCTTTACATCCATTGCTATTCACAGTAATCTTTGGAGCCAAGACACCCCGCGAGGGTGGCAAGGGCTTCACCTATGGAATGCTGAGCCCAGGGTTTGGGTCTGTCATCTGGAAAGGACTTCTGTTCTCCAACCACACAAAGATGCCATGTAGACTAGCAGCAGCCTGGCATGCAAAGATAGAGGTAATGCCTGTCTCTATCCATCTGTCTGTCCATCCTTGCATCTACCCACCCATCCACCCATGCACCAACCCCTCACTCCACCCACTCACCTACCCATCTACCCATCCACTGATCCATCCACCCACCAACCCACCCATCCGTCTATCCATCCATCTATCTCTTTGCTAATATTTCTGGGTCTTTCTTTAAGTCATCTTAGTAGAAGGAAGGGAAAATAGTGGTTAACAACCTTCTTAAGATCCTTAATAAATGTTGGAAATTGGCTCTGGAATTCTGTACTAATTTATGCTCACTCCAATTGTCCTATTATAGCTTGAAGTGTTGTGATAGATTTTCTTCTTTGCTTATTTGCTGGGGAGGGGGAAGTATTGTTTAATTACCAGCTCTTTGATTACTGGGGAGGTCAATTTTTGTGTTTATTAATCATTTATAATTATGCTGTTATGAATTTTCTAGTCTATCTTTAGCCTTAAAGCATCCATGTATTGTGGTGTTTATAAAAACTGGCAATTTTCTTATCTAATTTCCTTGAAAAATCACAGTTCTTTCCATTCAAGATTTTTTTTTTTAATCTGTTATTCCTAGAAGTGGATCTAATGGTAGACTTATGTTAGTAAAGACCCATACAGTTCTTAAAGCCTTCTAAGAAGTCACAGTGATGCAAATCTTTACCTCCTTGTATAAATTGTTTTCCTTCTCTCATTTGTGAAGACCAAAGGAGTAAAAACAAATTTTTCTCATTTGTTGAGAAGACTATTTTCCATTTTGATCTCTTTGACAGCTCTAGTTGTTCTAGTCCTTTGAGACGAGAATATAAAGTAGCTTTTGTGCCGAATGGCTTCTTTCTCTTGTGTTCTGTTCTATCTCCACCTTCCTCTGTTTCCTGTGTCTTTTTTTCCCTCCCCCTCAGCGGCAGTGAAAGCACAGACTCCTGACCACTGGACCATCAGGGATTTCCCCTCTTAAAAACATCTTTAAAAAAAAAAATTTATATTTAAAAACATCTTAAACTGTTGTTTTTAGTCTGGATGGAAGCAACATCTTTTTAGGAGTTGAGTGCTGAATTATTCCTGGTCTATACAACAATTGCCTAAACTTATGTTTCAGGTATTTCTTGAGGTTCTGTTCTGTTTCATCCACTGGGTTGAGCAGGCAGGACAGGTGCAGATATGAGCAGCAACCCCACAAGGAGACAGACATTCAATAGATACATCAGGGCTGCATGAAGAGGTATCACAAATTGAATGGTTTTACCCCAAAAGTACAAGCTACCATGAGAAAGGGTAACAGTGCACCATTCAAGGCTTTGTAGAGAGACTTTCCCTGCAGACATGATATGCAAAAATGAGAAGCAAAGATAAAGTACATTAAGTGAAACTTATTTATCTTAAAAGTTTGGACTATTCAACCAGCGTCTTATTGTACCCCATCCCTGCAGTGCCTGCAGCCACATTCTGCTCCTGATACTCTGGCTCTGGGAAAGAAAAAGGGCTTACTGTGAGGATGTCAGAGTTCTCTTTTTAGCAGAGATGCAGAGACACCAGCAGTTTACACTGCCTGCTCAGGATTCTTCCTGATCCTCCAGAGGATCTGAGACTTCCCCAGGAAGTGCTCACAGTAGTTGAGGGGTGAGTTTGCAGATGCCAAACTCCTGATACAATTTTCCAAATGTGGGTACATTAAAATAAGTTGTAATTAACTTTGCATTCTTGGGAAAAAAGATTAGATTAAAAAGACAGAAATAATAGAAACGGATAACCTAGGTCTTAAATAGAAATATAGATTTAAATAGTATCTCTTAAATTTTGTAAGAAAATCACATTTCATATTTGTATTACTGTTTAAGTGAAAGCTCATTTAGACCTTCATAAGATAATAAAGTACCTGATTTCTGTTGAAGCATATCTAGCCCTTTCTTGAAAAGAAATACACCTCTCAAGTAGTATTTCTTATTAATAAAACACTAAGAAGAAATTCTTGGAGTTAAACGTGTATATTTTTAGGTTGTACTTTACTTACTCAACCTGATTTTGCTTATGCAACAGCTCACCCTGGAAAAAGCAATGTCACTCTCCCCTTACTCCCAAAAGGTAGTGTCAACAGGTTCAGGCAGATATTTTATAAACATTGTCATCTTTCCTGTGAGTATGAAATTCACATACATTGGACAGATCATAATTAAGGAAATACCAGCCTCCTTCCAATTTCAAGCAACCCGGTTGTCCAGAAGCAACGCACGGAAATGGTGACACCACGTTGCACTGAACTTAGAGCAAGCTTTCCACGGTGCTGGCAGCTGTTAATATCCCCACTGTGGGCTAAGGCATGACCTTGAGATGGGCATTAGTTCTGACCCAGAGGGATCACCTTGCAGAGACGGCTCCACATCTTGCCTTCTGTGTAAACCTCTCGGGAGGGGTCATTACTTATTTTATGTAGAGGAAGTCAGACTCAGGGAGAATGCTTGCTGATGACATATTAACTCATAATGGCTCCAGAAGTTTCCTTCTCCATCAGTTGTTGTTCTTCAGTCTCTTAGTCATGTCCGACTTTTTACAACCCCATGGACTGCAGCACACCAGGCTTCCCTGTCCTTCACTATCCCCCAGGGTTTGCTCAGACTCATGTCCATTGAGTTGATGATGCCATCCAATCATCTCATCCTCTGTTGTCCCCTTTTCCTCCTGCCCTCAATCTTTCCCAGCATCAGGATCTTTTCCAGTGATCCTGGTTCTTCTCATCAGGTGGCCAAAGTATTGGAGCTTCAGCATCAGTCCTTCTGATGAATATTCAGGGTTTATTTCCTTTAGGATTGACTGATTTGGTCTCCTTGCTGTCCGAGGGACTCTCAAGAATCTTCTCCAGCAATGCAATTTGAAAGTATCAGTTCTTTGGATCTTCTTTATGGTCCAACTCTCCCATCTGTACATGACTACTGAAAAAACCATAGCTTTGACTCTACAAATCTTTGTGGACAAAGTGATATCTCTGCTTTTTAATATGCTGTCTAGGTTTGTCATAGCTTTTCTTCCAAGGAGCACACATCTTAATTTTGTGGCTGCAGTCACAGTATGCAGTGATTTTGCAGCCCAAGAAAATAAAATCTGCCACTGTTTCTACTTTTCCCCCATATATTTGTTGTGAAATGTTGGGGCCAGATGCCATGAGCTTATGTTTTTGAAAGTTGAGTTTCAAGTAAGCTTTTCACTCTCCTCTTTTACCTTCATCAAGAGGCTCTTTAGTTCCTCTTTGCTTTCTGGCATTAGAGTGGTATCATCTGCATATCTGAGATTGTTGACATTTCTCCCAGAAATCTTGATTCCAGCTAGTGATTCATCCAGTTCAGCATTTCACATGATGTACTCTGTGTATAAATTAAATTGGCTTCTCAACATAAACACTCCCACCCTGAGTCTCTTCAGGACACAAGAGGCAGACGATCTTTTTTTTTTTTTTTTTTAACCTAACATTTTTTTAATTAAAATGTTATTAATTTACAATATTGTGGGTTTTTTTCACATGTACAGAAAAGTGATTCAGTTATACAGACATACATATCTATTCTTTTTCAGATTCTGTTTTCTTAACAGTTGTTACAAAATATTGAATTGAGTTCCCTATGTTATACAGTAGGTCTTGTTGGTTTTCTGTTGTATGTATATAGTACTGTATACATGTTAATACCTGTCTCCTAATTAACCACCCCCACGTCCTCTTTGGTAACCATAAGTTTGTTTTCTCTGTCTCTGAATCTATTTCTTTGTAAATAAGTTTATTTGTATTATTATTATTATTATTATTTTTAGATTCTACATATGAGTGCTGTTGCCTGGTGTTTGTCTCTTTTTGAATGACTTCACTTAGTATGATAATCTCTGGGACCATCCATGTTGCTACAAACGACACTATTTTATTCTTTTTTATGTCTGAGTAATACAGAATGCCTACTTCTTCTAAAACAATTGATCTGCTAATTGGTGCACAGAACCCCTTATCCTCCACTGGCTACATCTTCCACTTTTTTGACTCCTGACCTGTAGTGACCCAGGGGAGCAGTGCAGGAGGAAGCTGGTCTCTACCCTGATGCTGATGATGAGGCAGGAAAAGGGAAGGTGACACCACCTTCAGCAAGGATTCCTTCAGGGCTTAGGTGCCCAGCAGCTTCGAGGGGGATGCATCGGAAGGGATGTGGCCCTTGATCTTGGGAGCTGAAGTCCCTCCGGGGCAGGGCACTTGCCCTGAAGCAGTGTGATAGCAGATCCAGATAGTGTACACGTGTGGAAATAATTGGTCTACAGCGTGACTGCTGCACGGGGAAGCAGCCTGGGACTTGCTTTTGAATCGCATTTTAGCTGAGAGGCCTGGAATTTCAATTACCCCATTGCCAATTACAAGTAATTAAAGTTTCTTTTCCCTTATACTTGGTGAATTACATCTTTAGGAAAGCAACATGGACCTCATAATTGAAGCTAGCATGTAGCCACTGCCCAAGTTGCAGAAGGTACAGTATTTAATGTACTAGAAATGCTTTTAATCCCTAGGCTTTGAAACACATTTGCAAATAAAGAAAGGGGAGCATGAAGAGCTTGAGTGGACACATCCCATTCATCAGTTGAGCCTCAAGTTTGGATGAATGGTTTTCATAAGCAGTTTGAGATTGTAAAATTAAATTTGTAAGTACATTTAATTTTGGAAATCAACTGTCACACTGAGTTCTGTCAACTATACACTCAGATTAACTTTTCACCAAACTGTCTCAAAGTATGTAAGGAATACTACTAGGGATGCTCTTGCCCATCCCTAGCGCCACTTTACTCTGTGTTCAGGGGGCCCAGGGATCCCTTGGATGTAGGAGTGTGTCCTTGGTGTCTGTGAGGTGGGCATTTAGTCTCATCTGCCATATACTTTCCCAGATTAAGAGTCAAATTTTAAATTACTGCAACTTGCACTGATCTACTATACCATTTCTCCCTGCTTGCTTCTCTAAGAATCCAGATTTTTGTGCCAATTACAAATAGTCCCTGAAAAAGAAACATCAGTGGCTGAAGGCAGACCCAAGCATGCTGCCCCACCTGCTCCTGTTTTGCCCGTGGTCTCGATTTCCTGACAGGAGCCTGACTGATAACATGATGTGTGTCAGCCAAGTTGTACCATATAAGGCCGTGGGGCGGGGCCTGCAGGATGCATGGAGTAGAAAAGCGAAAAGCAAAAGCAATATCCATTAGCCTCTTTGCTCCAAGTCATTATCAATCTGGAGGTTGTTCTCATTTTGTTTGCCTGTTGGCAACCAGGTACGTCGCCCACGATGCACATGGCCTGCTGGATGAGCTCCCTGCTGAGCCTCCAGCCTGTCACGCTGAGCAGCCACTTGTCAGCATGACAGGACCAAGGGCTGCGCCTCCTCTGGCTCCTGTGCTGCTGGCAGCGCCACAGACAACCGCTCGGAGTGAAGGAGGGCCTGCAGGTGGGCAGGGCGGCAACGGCCCTCCTCTGACCTGCACCTGAGACACGGGCCTCACGAGAGGAGTCAGAATGCCTCCTGGGAGCACACAGGGATAGGCTGTGCCAATTTATTTTCCCTTTTCAAAAAAATTGAAGTGCACTTAATTTACAACATCTTGTTGATTGTACAGCAAAGTGATGCATTATACACACACATATATATATATCTTTTTCATGTTCTTTTCCATTATTGGTTATTATGAAATACTGAGCATAGTTTCCTGTGCCCTACAGTAGGACCTTCTTGTTGATTTGTTGATCTATGTTATATATAGTAGTTCAGTTCAGTCACTCAGTCATGTCCAACTTTTTGTGACCCCATGGACTGCAGCGTGCCAGGCCTCCCTGTCCATCACCAACTCCTGGAGTTCACTCAAACTCATGTCCATCCAGTCGGTGATGCCATCCAGCCATCTCATCCTTTGTCGTTCCCTTCTCCTCCCACCTTCAATCTTTCCCAGCATCAGGGTCTTTTCAAATGAGTCAGTTCTTCAGGTCAAGTGGCCAAAGTATTGGAGTTTTAGCTCAGCATCAGTCCTTCCAATGAATATTCAGGACTGATTTCCTTTAGGATGGACTGGTTGGATCTCCTTGCAGTCCAAGGGGCCCTAAAGAGTCTTCTCCAACACCACAGTTCAACAGCATCAATTCTTCAGCTCTCAGCCCTCTTTATAGTCCAGCTCTCACATCCATACATGACTACTGGAAAAACCATACCTTTGACTATGTGGACCTTTGTTGGCAAAGTAATGTCTCTGCTTTTTAATACGTATAGTTGTGTATATCTGTAAACCCCATATACCTAGTTTATCCCTTCGCCCTTTCCCCTTTAGTACCTATAAGTATTTTCTGTATCTGTGAGTCTATTTCTGTTTTCTAAATGTGTTTATCTGTATCATTTTTTTAGACTCCACATGTAAGTGATATTGTGTGATATTAGCCTGACTTACTTCACTTAGTCAAAGCTGTGGTTTTTTTCCACTAGTTATGTATGGATATGAGAGTTGGACCATAAAGAAGGCTTAGTGCTGAAGAATTAACACTTTCAAAGTGTGGTGCTGGAAAAGACTCTTGAGAGTCCCTTGGATAGCAAGGAGGTTAAACCAGTCAATCCTAAAGGAAATCAATCCTGAATATTCTTTGAAAGGACTGATGCTAAAGCTGAAGTTACTATACTTTGACCACTGGATGCAAACAGCTAACTCACTGGAAAAGACCCTGATGCTGGAAGAAACTGAGGACAAGAGGAGAAGGGAGCAACAGAGAATGAGATGGTTGGATGGTATCACTGACGCAGTGGACATGAGTTTGAGCAAACTAGGGGAGACAGTGATAGAGAAGCCTGGTGTGCTGCAGTTCATGGGGTCACAAAGAATCAGGCATGACTTAGTGACTGAACAACAACAACTTCACTTAGTATGATAAACTCTAGAGATTGGGGCAAATGACATTATTTCATTCTTTTTTATGGGTGAATAATATTCTATTGAATATACATACCACATCTTCTTTATCCACCTGTCAACATTTGGATTGCTTCTATGTCTTGGCTACTGTAAATAGTACTGCTGTGAACACTGAAGTGCATGTATCTTTTCAAATTACAGTTTCCTGCAGATATATGCCCAGGAGTGGTATTGCAGTATCATATGGTAGTTCTGTGCTCAGTTTTTTAAGGAAGCTCCATACTGTTTCCCAGAATGGTTATACCAACTTACATTCCCACAGCAGTGTGGGAGGGAGCGTTCTCTTTTCTCTATACGCTCTCCAGCATTTGTTATCTGTAGACTTTTGAATGAGGGCTGCTCCGTGTTCAAAAGGCCTAGTGTGTCTCCAGTCCATTAGCTCTAGGTCCCCATGGTGCTGCCAGGAAGCCTAGATGTACTTCCTTCATAGTAAAAACAAGACAGGTTATGCAGGATGTTTATTGTAAATTTGTCCATGTAAAGTTACTTAGAAAATGTTGCTTTCTAAAACAACAAAGAGGTGGCTTAGCTTTTTAAATCATCTCTATCAGATTTATCCCAGCATGGAACTGGGAATAATGGATGCACATGGAACAGACACACAGAGTGTTGCCTGTGGAATCAAACAGATAAAAATCAAAGAGCCTGTTTACTCTTTCACCCTTGGTTTCGTCCTCCATTCTAGAGCTGGTCCAGGAGCAAGATGCACCTAAGGGTGAGAGAAAATGAGTCTTGGGTTGGGGTATAGAGAGAGGTTTTCTGATCACCAGTCTTATGTGAAGAACTTCTCATGACTGACTATTTTTGCCACCAAGATTCATAGGCGGGAGCCCTATGAGATGCCTTTGGAGATAGGGTCTTGGGAGATAATTGGGATGGGTGTCCTACTGAGTAGAGACATCAAGGGCTCATCCTCTTTCCCCTCCTCCATACACACATCCAATGGAGGCCATGTGAACAGAAGGCCCTCTGTCAGGTAGGAAGGTGACTCTGAGCGGAAACCACCTTGGAGAGCACCTTCATTGTGGATTGTCCACCAGTCTGCAGAACTTTGAGAAATGCATGACTGCTGTCCAAGCCCCTGCTCCCTCCAACCCCTCGCCTCCATCTGTGGCATCTTGTGGCCACTGGAGCTGCTAAGACAGACTTTTCTCAGCTCCGTGAGGGGCTGGGATGATAAGTTGAGGACCAAACCGTGAAAACCACAGGAGACCTTGTTTTATACGTGCATCTTATGGAGAAGGTTCATGCATTTTAGCTGAAGATCTGATGTTATACTGGGGTCCCCAGAATAGCAGAGCATGACAGGATCACAGGAGAAGAGCCTCTTCCCTCTGCAGCCCCATGAGTTGGAATGGACATGGGTTTCCAGGTCACTGCAGCCCCTTCCCTGCAGTGCAGAAGCCACCCTTGCCTCTCCAGCAGACATATGGTAGTGATTTCCCGTCTTGGGTTAGAAAGGATCCTCTGCACTGGGGAGAAACTGAAGGGGCTCCTCTGTCCTGGAGAGGCAGCACTGTGGTTGTGGCCCCAAGGTGTGCACTCAGCAGGTGTATCTGTTTATGAGGCCCTGCCTGTTGTGTTGTAGATGGACAAATGTGGACCATCAGCTCATCCATCACACAGGTCACTGGCAGCTCAGTGGGACTGCATGTGAGGAGCACATAGGAAGATGCAGGCTCAGAAGGTGCATCCAAGCAGATCCCAGTGAATTTGGATCTCAGGGTGAGGCGGGTGTCTGCAAGCCAGGAGAGATGGGTGATGGTCTTGGCAGAAAGCCTAGCTTCCACAAAAGTTAAGAGAAGGGTGCAGAGTGAGGTGGTTGGGGAGCCTCATTGGCCACAGCACAGTCTGTGAGTCCAGAATAGGGATCCCCCTACCTGCAGGAGTCTTCTGCCCCCACCCTTGCAGACCGGCCCTTGGGACCACCCCCACCAAGCCTTCACAGGTGGCCTCACCTGACCTAGGTGAGCCTGGGTCTTGCCCTTGCCTTGTGTTTTCTTCTCACTCTTCCTGATCCAGGCATGTGATGCCTCCTTGGATTCTGTTCAATCTCAGGAAGAGGAATCCATCTTTTCATTAGAGTCCTACAGCACTGTGACATGCATTGTGGATACAAACTCCCTGGGACCCAACAGAAATTATCAGAAGAGAAAGTCTGTATTAGATATAGTCCCCAAGTTCCCCTTCTTACTCAGAGACATTCTCCTGGAATGTTCCTCTAATTCTTCCTGCATGACCCTGCATGTGTCAGTTTCAGCCACTTAAGCCATTTAGGTTAACATGGTTCCTGCAGATACTCTTATAAACAGCTTCTGCTGCAAATTCTCAGGGATTGGGTTCTTTATATAGAGCAAAATAATTAAGCAGCAAATCCAAACTGATGAAATGTCACAGGGAATCCAGAAGGTGCCCTCTTTCATTTCAGATACTATTTGTGAGTTTCAACAGCATTCTTACAAAAATTATTTTCTTAATCACCGAGAAACTCTCACAGTAGAAACTTGGAGTGACGTGGGGGAGAGAAAAGTGGCTTTTCGAGTTTATGTCCAAGATATAGCTCCTGAGTGGCTGAGGATGCCATCCCCACACAGGGCAGCCATCCTTGGCACAACAGCGTTAACTTCAACAAGAAAATAAAAATTTTTTTTTGCAAAAAAAATGATATGTTTTCCATATGAATGTTGTTGCTTCTGTTATTGAAATGCATGTCATTGTTCTCGAGACTGGAAGGCTGAGATGAGTGATGGCTTTTTCCAACTGTGTAGCGGAGCGCGGCCCGCAGAACAATGAGCTTTGATAAACCTTACAGCGACGTCTCTGTGCGGCTTTGATCAGCAGGTGCGTTTGGGCACCACTCTACTTCCTTTCTCTTCCTGGTTCCTCCTTTCTTATGAATGACCAAATTACACTTGACTGCAGAAAACTTCTTCCAACAATGAGTTCCTATAAACTTCAGCATCCTGTTTTTACTTCCATTCTCTTCCAAGAATCTGCCCCCTAAAGAAGGAATTTAAACACAGGGATAAAAGGATGTCTGCCTCTTAGATTTCAAAGCACCTGATGTTCAAGTTGGTCCCAGCCTCAGTCTGGGCTTGTTTTTTTGTTTTTCCCTAAAAGCAGTGGATTAAGACAGTCTCAACACTATAGAATGATCCTTAGAGAAAGAGCAGACCTCCAGCCCTGCTGAAATCAGGACTCACCTGTCAACAATGTTTCCTTCAGTTCTGAGTGGGAATAGCAGATATGAAAATAAGACTTAGTGACCACATACCTTCCACTTCATTTCCTTCTAACGAGGATTAGAATCCCAAGTCACCTGGATTTCCCACTTTTGAGTAAAGAAAACCCAAGTCCAGTATTTTTTATAAACAGTGCACTATAGAGGGAGTAAACATGTCTCAATACCATCAGATTTTCAAGTGTAGGAGAGAAAAAAAATGGTTCATAGATGAAAACAACATTGAATTATTGAGGTGAAAATCTTGAAAGGATCAGAAGCACAAATGGAAGTAAGTACTAGAATAGTTATTTCCTCTTCCTTATTTTGCTTATAGTACCTTAGGGTATCAAGCCAAAATGTTTCATACCAAGGCCATCTGTGGGTGTTTTTACTCTATTAAGACATTACCATTTACACAAAAAAGAAATAAATCATCTTATTTTAATTTAGATGAATTCCAACTAAACCTACAGAGAGAGAGAGAGAGAGAGAGAGAGAGAGAGAGAGGAAAGGAGAGGAGGAAGGAAGGAAAGAAAGAAGGCAGGAAGGGAAAGAGAAGGAGGAAGGGACGGAGGGGTGGACGTGTTTTTTTCGTGATTTTCACAAGTGTTGTTAGTACAACACAAATAGTTTGAGATAGTTGATAGTTAAGATTGCAGTGGAGAATGTTGGCCTGCACACATTGGCTTCAGTCACAGGCTGTGGTGCTGACCATGTCTTCAGCAAGAGGCAGTGGTTTGACTTCTGGAGGGAGGCTATGTGCAAATTTAATATAATAATAATAGTAATATATGGGATGGAATGTTTGATCAGCCTATAATAAAAATAGAGACTTTTATTCTGAATTCATTTAATTGAAGGAGAAGAGATTCATGGCCTTGGGAGGGTTCATTGTTCGAAGTCATGTTCCCCACTTCTGTAGGACTTCCCTGGTGGCTCAGACTGTAAAGCATCTGCCTACAATGCAGGGGACCCAGGTTCAATCCCTGGGTTAGGAAGATCCCCTGGAGAAGGAAATGGCAACCCATTCCAGTATTCTTGCCTGCAGAATCCCATCGACCGAGGAGCCTGGAGGGCTACAGTCCACGAGGCCACCAAGAGTTGGACATGATTGAATGACTTCATTTTCCCTTTTTTCCTTTCCCCACCTCTGTCACTGGTATTAATATAGTAATTTTGTGACAGCCTCGGAAGAGAAAGGTGATCTCCTCCTCTCAGATGAAGAACACCAGCCTGAAATGCTGAGAATGCCCTGAGACACCAGGGGTGAGGTTGGACCCGTCTGCAGCTCTGAGCCTCTCGCTCTTTGCAGCATCACTGTTCCTGGTGGAGGACGTCATCTCCGAGAGGCAGAAGCAGTGCCTGTGCCTTAGGGGGCAAAGCACAATTCACGAGTTTTTGAAATGGTACACGTATAAGTTGGGAGATGCCCTCTCAGTTTCCCTAATACTCTCTTCCAATTACATTATATGCTTATCACATTCAGTCGAGGAGAGGAGTGAACGGAAGTCTTTTCTTTGTCTCTTTTTCCCTGGATAACAGTTGAGATAACTGCGGCACCGTGGATGTATGCATAATGAAAGTGAGTGCTGGTTAGTGATGTTGAAAATTAAACCACCTCAGGGAGACTGACTAGTAGAAAATTGAAAAGCTGAGGAATCATAGAATTTAATACTAAATTTGCCACTGGCTTAAGTGATGCCATTAATGAAAATATAATCTCTTGTTGCTAACTGCAAAAAATAATGACAATACAAAAACTGTCAGTGAGAGGCAGAAATTAAGCAAAAGTTTGAAAATGATAGAATTATCTCAGTAGCTTTTTAATTGGCTTTATTTCTGCTTTTTTTTTCTAGTGCCATTAAAGGTCTGGAGAAGCTGCTTAATTTATTCAATAATATTTTTATATTTATGGAGAAAATTATGAACAATTGGAAATCACAAATCTGGGGCTTTGAAACATGTTGGGACATGCCTTTCATAGATGCATCCAGCAGAATGGAGCAAATAATCTAATTAATCAATGTGTAAAAAAAGTGGACTGCTGATTGCATCCACTTAGAGCATAATTTTAATCATTATTTATTAGCAGATAATTAAATGAGGATTTTAAGTCATAGGTGTCAAATGAGAAAGACCTTGGAATGTATGTAACCTCTTTCATTTATTAGTTGTCTGAATTTGGGCAGGTCACGTAAATTCACTGTACTGAATTTTTAAATCTATATGATGGGGAGAATTATATAAAGTGTATAGTATGACTGTAAGGATTGCATAGGTTCATAAATATGTCAGTTGAAAGCAATCTATTAATTAAGGAAGTCCTAGATCTTAAACCAATTTGATCTATAATATCAGCTCACGGATGGACCTATAGATTATCATACTAAGTGAAGAAAGTCAGGAAAAGCAAATGTCAAATGATATGCTGTGGAATATTAAAAAAAAATGATACAAATGAACTTTTTAACAAAACAGAAATAAACTCAGAGACATAGAAAACAAAATTTTGATTACTAAAGGGGGAAGGAGGGATGCATTAGGAACTTGGGATTAACAGATGTATGATACTATATAACTATATATAAAATAGCTAAACAACAAAAACCTCCTGTATAGCACAGGATATATATTCTCCTGTATATTCAGTGCCTTGAATATAACCTGCTGCTGCTACTGCTGCTTAGTCGCTTCAGTCGTGTCCGACTCTGTGCGACCCCATAGACCTATAATAGAAAATAATCTGAAAATAATATATGTATATTTAGATGGATGACTTTTCTGTACACATGAAACCAATACAATGTTGTACATCAGCTACACTTTAATAAAAAATTGTTTGGGGAAAAACAGAACATTAGCTTAAAATTATCCAACATTGTAATTTTCAGTTACTATACCAAATGTTGTAAATGATTTTGAAAAGTGGAGGGGGCGCTATTCTCATAAAAATTTTTAGTCTAATCAAAGAAGTAATTACACAAAAAAGCACCTGTGAGCACACACAGATATATGGGGGATGAAAAACACTTGCATTTGCCATGAGCTCATTTACATATTATGTATATAATACATATATATATATGTGTGTGTGTTCAGTTCAGTCGCTCAGTCGTGTCCGACTCTTTGCGACCACATGAATCGCAGCACGCCAGGCCTCCCTGTCCATCACCAACTCCCGGAGTTCACTCAGACTCATGTCCATCGAGTCTGTGATGCCATCCAGCCATCTCATCCTCTGTCGTCCCCTTCTCCTGCCCCCAATCCCTCCCAGCATCAGAGTCTTTTCCAATGAGTCAACTCTTCTCATGAGGTGGCCAAAGTACTGGACCTTCAGCTTTAGCATCATTTCTTCCAAAGAAATCCCAGGGTTGATCTCCTTCAGAATGGACTGGGTGGATCTCCTTGCAGTCCAAGGGACTCTCAAGAGTCTTCTCCAACACCACAGTTCAAAAGCATCAGTTCTTCGGCGCTCAACCTTCTTCACAGTCCAACTCTCACATCCACACATGACCACAGGAAAAACATAGCCTTGACTAGACGGACCTTAGTCGTGTTAGACTAGTGAATAATACATAGATAAGGGGGTGCCTGATTGATGGATGATCATGTTTTCTGGTTTGCAGTATCCCTAGTAACAAAAGCATAATCAATTATGCATGTAAAGTTTAAGCATATAAAGTTTCCACTAACTTGACTAAACAACTTAATATTAATAGAATAGAAATTGACTATAAGAATTTAATTGAATACAGTGTAATTGAATATAGATTCTATGCTTTTCAAAGAGTTCCCATGAAATCAGCCTGCCTTTGTCTGACCAGAGCCTGTTTACCCGCCCCCTGCTCTTATCTTTTGTGGTCTTCGGTTGAGCTCTGAAGTCTGAGTGCAGTGGAAATCCCACAGTGTCACCTCAGATAGGTTCAGCACTTCCAACTGTGGCTGACACCCTGTTCTGCCTGAACCAGTGGTGCTGGTGGAGCTGAAGGATGCTCAGACCTTAGTGGCCACACTTGCATTTAGCTGTCTAGCAAGGAGAGGCACTCCATCCACCAGGACACTTTTTTCTCATTAAAGAGCGAAATCCCTCCTCATGACCTTTGTATGATCTTGAGATTGATGGCACTCAAAGCAGTGCTGCTTTTGATCCTAGAATGTTTGGAGACTGTCCTGAAACAGACTTACTGTTAGGTGGTCAAGTCTGTGAGTGCCAATTTCCATTGGAGAATACCAGTTACACAGCCAAAATAGAAATTTTAGAAAGTATCCATCGCTCAAGTCTCTGCAATGATGATACTGCTGTTTTCTTCTTCCCCTTTGCCTTTTCCATCTTGAAGACTCACGCTCCTTAGAGCTTCCCACCACCATCTTTTTGTTGTTGTTCAGTCATGTCTGACTCTTTGCACTCCCACTGACAGCAGCACGCCAGGCTTCCCTGTCCCTTACCACCTCCTGGAGTGTGCTCAAACTCATGTCCATTGAGTTGGTGAT
This sequence comes from Ovis aries, assembly GCF_016772045.2. NCBI lineage: Eukaryota > Metazoa > Chordata > Mammalia > Artiodactyla > Bovidae > Ovis > Ovis aries. The sequence continues at coordinate 3,559,316 of NC_056079.1, read as the reverse complement.
GCCATCCATCCGTCTCATCCTCTGTCGTCGCCTTCTCCTCCTGCCTTCTATCTTCCCCAGAATCATGGTCTTTTCCACCACCACCTGCTCTGTGTCAACTCTTTCTAGTCCCAAGGAAATCCTCCCAATAGCTTCTTCACTCTGTGACATTCCTGCCTCTCTCAGTCTTTCATGTGTGGATATACTCAAGTCCTCCTGTCTCAAGAGGCTAGAACTGCAGAAAGTTCTCCTTTCCTGCACAGGAAGCCCTAAATTTACTCAGCAGAGATGAGTTATCACATGAAAGGAGAGGGTGTAGGTTGGGAGAGGGGCCGGGCTGGCCAGAGGAACCCAACGAGGTCACTAGTCACTGTCACCATCCTGCCCATGGATTTTGTGAAGACAGTGAGTAATCTTCAACTAGTCATTCAGCCCCCTGTCTGCTTGGACCTCCCCCGCAACCACAAGATGCACGAATACACAGTAGTGTACTGCTTTTTGAGGGGTCAGTGGTAAGCACCAGAACACTCTGTGAGACAGTTCCCTTCCCAGAAGAGTCCTCAGGTTCCTGTTGTGAGTTATTTCACCTGCAAGTCACACAGTTTTAGGGCAAGCTCAGACTCATCTCACCTACAGGGATGACAAGAACTTACAAGAACTGTGCTTCTCTAAACCAAAGCAAAAGTTCATTAAAAAGAACAACTTTAAAATCAAATAATTCTTGTTATCTGCAAACTAGGGTCAGCTGAAGGCGCATGGATACAGATTCTGCATTTGCACATCCCAGCTGTACTGTTAACACCAAAGGCACAAGCATTTTCTAATTCAATTTTTTATCCCTCATTAAAGCCCAGCACCATGTTGGTCACATAGGAGACCTACAGTTTTTTTTAAAGAAATCAATTTTCTGATATCCATAATTATAGTGTTCTCTTATTTAATGAAACAATTGATGTTACGAGGTTTGGATGCAGAAAATTACAACCCTTATTTTGTAAGTTACTTTTTTTTCTGTTTCCTTTTCATAGGATTAATGATAAAGTAAACCATGTTGACTCACTGAAGGTTCTGCTACTGCAGTGCCTGTAAAATGTTTAAACTGCGTGTGATTATATTCTCTGCCATGCTTGTATGTGAATTAATTATGTGCGTTTTTATTTCTGCATCATCTTAGGAAAAATAGGATGTGTATATATAAAATGGTGTGTCTCAAGAGAGGAATATTTTTTTAAAACACAATATTTAGTGAACTTTTATTTTCTTTTGAATGTCAGTGATTGTGTTGTCCAAACAGTTAAACATATTTAAAGCTATGAATTCACTCTCACTGTATTTTTGTTTATTTGTTTTCTTCCTGAGATTGCTATGTGGTGATTAAAAAATGATGGAATTACTGCCTTTAAAGTAGTAAGGCTAAGATACCAAGTGATGAAAAAAATAATGAAGTGTGCGTGTCCCTATAGATTATCTGAGTAGGTAGAAAGTAAATACACATGGAAGAATTTATTTCAAAATGTCTCTAGACCTTTAATCAACTAAAGTCAATATGAAATAAAAAAAAATCATAAATTGGCCAGACAACTAGAATGTTTATAAAAAATACAGGTATATGCACAGGTAGTTTTTATTTAAGCCGGACACAGTTACATATAAGAATGTATGCAATAAGGATGTAATTCTACTCTGAATGGGTCAGGCTGGTATACATACACAAACACAGGCAGATATACATGTGCAGTTCATATCTGTGCTATTTAAAGCTTTTTCTGAGAAACTGCCATCTTGCATCATTTTGTCATGATAATATTCACAATCTCCTGGGCATTACCACTTTCCCCCTTTAACTTATGATTGTGCAGAACAGATAAGGAAAACACTCACTAGCATATTATTTTCTTCTAAATAAAAATGTGATTTATATATTTGCTTAAAAGTCATGGACTACAAGCTAAAAGATAGGAAATAAGTGAAAGTGTGATGATTTGCCTTGTATAGATTTTATATAGATCCTGACCATTTTGTTTTGGGTTGGCCAAAAAGTGCAAGTGCATTTGGGTTTTTCCATAAGAAGGTATAGAAAAGCCTGAACAAACTTTTTAGCTAGCCCTATATTTTATCATTTTCCCTAAATGCTGATCACAATAAAATGTGAAAACAACCTTATGTAGAAGCCTAAAGCTAAAAAAAAAACCAGTAATATGATATTTAATGTATATTGATATGTCCTTTAGGTTGAATTTTCATATAGAATCAATATCTCTGTTAATGTTTCAGAAAAAAAATGTTTAAAATATTTTTAAATAATGAGCTGTTCTATTCCAAAGAAAATTATGATTCACCTCTGATTTCTTCTTAACATCTCCTTACTTATGTTACAGTGGTGTCCCCGGAAATACCATGTATCACTAACTACGAGAATGGAGTTTCCCAGGCATGAACAAACTAAAGGAAGTTAGGGGTAGCTTTTTAAAACCAACACATACATATTCCTATGATTAGGGAAACCATTTGCAGATAATTAACACTGCAAAGAATTGAGATTATTATAGGTAAGTTTTTATGGTTGGAATACACGAGTAGCTGTGGGAAGAAGAAGCTGTATTAGGAATTCATAGCCATGCATTGGAACTTGAGTGGTGAAGAATTATATCTAATTATATCTCTGCTCATGGAATGAGAATTCAGTCTGAAGTAACAACCCTTCAGAGTGCTGGAGTTACTCAAGCACCAGGAGGATGGGTATGGTACTCAGCGGGCGTCAGGTAGGTGTTGACACATGGAGTTGGAAGGTCTCACCAACTACTCCTCCATGTGGGTTCTGGAAATCACCTTCAAGAGATTCACTTTTTCATTTAAATACTACTTTCTGAAGTCACAGTGATATTACAAAGAGTTGAAGTAGTTTAGTAGGGTCCGAAATGTAAATCCACTGAAAGATACATTCACGGTTGGTTAGAATGGTAATTTTTATCCTATTTATATTCTCTCATCAGAGTTAAAAAAAAAAAAAAAAAGCATGCTAGCCTGTTCATGAGAGCCTGCTTGTTCTCATGATGTATACACCTTTTATTCAAAGTATCTCTTTAGGGCTATAATTTGGGCTTAATTTTTTTTTTTTTAATAAGGTCTCAGAAGTGGCTGGCCTGGGTATTGTGTGGGGCAGTAGACTTTACTGAGTGTGTAGAGGGTAATAAAAAAGTGTTCTGAGGGGATGCATACTTTTAAAGGAGCGATCATGGTTTGCATGTTCTGTACAGGACTTTTAGGAACCTCTAAATATACATTATTAAGCTTAAGAAGGAGAAAAGGCACACAGTTTCACTGGCTTTGTTGGCCAAAGAGTCCTTTAATTTGCATGAAGCCTTGTAACTCCTGCCAGGAGCCTTCTGTGGCTTGAATCCAGGTTTCTCATTTTCCAGATAAGAAAAATGAGGGCATCACAAGTTAAGTAACTTGTCACAGGATGGGGGTTGGAGTCAGTGTGCCCAGGTCCCTCTCAGACACTCTGCCCATAATCGGTCAATAGTGAGTCCCGGTGCTAGCCAGCGTTGGGGTGACGTGGGTCCCGCCTCAGCCGACAGGTTTCCTGGATGCTTTGCTTGTTAGCAGTTGGGTTGTAGCATGTGTTTCCCACCATCATTTTTCCCGCTTACCGGTCACAGTGATGCTGGGATCTGCCTTAACGGTAGCCTTATTCGTCATGTTTCCTCGACAGTGACCCTTTTCCACATTCACCTTCACAGCCACTGAATTTGCTTTATTGATGAACTACAGACAGGAGTTTAAATTGTTCTGAAGCACTGGTGTTTCTTTGGAGTTCCCACCATTTTGTAGGTGGATTTCAAGGTGAAAAGCACAGATGCCCAGAATGTCAGTCAACAGAGACAGACAAATGTCCAAGACACAAACATTTCATTTGCGGTTTTCTACAGGGTAGAGAGGGGACTTTCGTAGAAGCTCTCTGGGTGAGCATGAGCCCCCTTCCTCAGGGAGGTCCCCTATCACACAGGACTGACCGCAGAGGCTCACAGGCCAGGGGCCAGCCGCATGGCAGCTGTGCCATGCTGAATTTCTGACACACCAAGCCTGATGACAGGGCTTTCTGTTTGGCTATTCATCTTAATTTCAGCTTCTTGAAACCTAAATTATTTTGAAAGAAAGGGAAGGAGGACAGGGGAAAAAGAGAGAGGGAGGAAGGTAGGAAGGTCTTTGTGTGAATCAGATCATAAACCATTTACATGAGTTTCACTTGTTCATGGTTTGATGTCTACTGAACAGAAGGAAAGTGTCCTCATGTTATTTTCAATGATTATTAGCCTCATAGAAGCCATTCAGTCAGCCTGTAACAGTGGGGTGGGGGGAGCACCATGGACTCAGTTTCAAGCGTCCTTGGGGCAGAAAGAAAGTCTCCATGGTCTTTCCTCCCCTATAGAACCTCACACAACAACCAGATAGTCACATTCCTTCTGTTTGTCTCTGGCTGGTTGCTAGGTTGGTTTGATCTTTCTCCGACTAATGGCTTTTTCAGTTGATTGATCCTTGGGTTTCAGCTCATATTTCAGAGAGCTTCTATGTACCTGTGTTTCGTCTTGTTTTTGATGTGAGGATCAGTTGAGAAGTAGACAGCTTGGCTGTAGAAGGGTGCATTGAGCAATTCCATTGTCCAGTCCTGGAATTTCACCTCCACGGGCAGGTCCTCTGACTGCATTTCCTCAGCGAAGAATTCTCTCATGTTCTTTCTGGTGAGACTTATCCCAAGGATGCTCAGATCCACAGAGGAGAAGGAGGCTTGCTGTCTCATCGCTCAGATTAGATCTTTTCTCTTATCTCCACTCCCCACCAGCCTAGCTCTGCTGGTATCTCCACGTCAAATTCAGCGTCTCTGGAGGGACAGCCTCCAGTTTCTGCTGAAGCCTGGGGGTGGCAATGACTTCCCCAAGCTGGAGAGAAGTGGTATCATTTGTCTTATCCACTTCTCTCACGTGTTCTCCTGTGGGGGGCCCTGTCTTCACACGTTGTCAGAGATACCAGAGCCTCCCACTCCTGAGCCTCTCTGGGACTCTGTGCTGTGAATTGGCTGGCTCTTGGAATTCCCAAATTGCCCATTTAGATCTCAGCTTTAACACTCCTCAGTCAGTCCCACTTCTCTGTTAACCCTGTGATTTGTAAGATGTTCTGTCAACGCGTCTCCTTTTCTCTCCGTCCTCATGGAGATGGGCTTTGTTGTGCCTCTGAAGCAATTTTTCTTTTTGATGATGTATGATCTTTATTTTTTAAATATAAATTTATTTATTTTAATTGGATGAGCAAGATGTGCGAAGTCTATGAAAGTATTCAATATGCGAGTTTTCACAGGAAGTTCTCCACTTTTGATGAATTCCATTTTCCATGGTGTCTTTGGAAGATGTGTGGGGCAGAATAAACGGAAAACAGACTGGAGTTTGGAAGCATGACATGATATTCTGCTCATTAAGGTTCTCTATGTGTCCAGCTCTTTTCCTCACTCCTTTGGTGACCATCCCCAGGCTGGGTGGAGCTGGAGGACCACCAGCCTCTTCCAGGGCAGCCTGGCTCAAGCAGCACCTGGCGGGGGCCACGACAATCTGTGGCTGCCTGCGAACCTGATCATCACGGCTGCGTTGTTGGCTCATAGGCGTCTGTTGAGACTGTTGCCTGCTCACCGCTTCCCCAGGAGTCAGCCCTGGTCTCTCTCCAGCTTTCATTCACCCCTGGCTCATCCTGGTCCTGAACTTGGGTGCTGAAGTGATGTCTGCTAGGTGACCCCAAGCCCCTGTTTCCTTCAACCTGTTCCTCCATCAGACTTTCTCATTCCAGAAGAGGAGCTGTTTAAGAAACACCTGGAAACCATTCTTCATTTCTCTTTCCCTCTCCCCCCAGTTCATCTGCATGTCTCCACTGTACCACCAGCTGGTCCCTGCCATGACTTTCTCGTGAGATGCCACCATTGTTTCCCATAAAAATCTAGGATCCCTTACTAACTCATCTCTATGTATCCATTCCTCATGCCCAGTAGTACTCTAGGAATATGCATGGGATGTCATCATATCCCTAACCTTTAAAGCCTTCCGTTTACATATACTAATCCTAACCACAGACTGAGGACTCAGTGTGGACTGGCCCTAACACTCCCCTCTTTCACGGTGTTCCTGATTCTTAAATCTAGGGACTCTTCCCCACTGCTGAGCCTTTCAGCTTCCCGGGCACTCAGTGTTTTTCCTTCCTGATCTTTCTCATGCAAACCTAATTCTCATCTTTCAAGTCTCTGAAAATAAAGTAGTTTCAGAGAATTCTACACTTAAAAACCTTTCTGTGTTATCCTATTAGTGAAATTCTCCATCAATTATATCATTTGTACTTGACATTTATTTCCTGTTCTTTTTTCTGTTTTAATATCCTTGCCACAATTAGAATAAAAGTGACTGACACATGGCTACCAATAAATATCTGGTAACAAGCAAATGAATGAATAAAATAATGACTGTCTGGTGACACTGAAAATATTAGATTAACCTCAGGAAGAGAAGTCACCCAGAGAAGTCAAGATAAATTGTGACGCCAGTACCAAGGAGTCGTTGTTCAAATCTTGCCTTATGTGTAGTGACGTTCTCCATTCACACTCCTCTGTGGGGGGTGAACAAGAACCACTTAAAACTCCGGAGTGTTTTGTGGCTTGGTCCCAACCACAGACAGTGAGACCGATGTATCCTCATGTATGTTTTTACATCGGCGTGAGTGTTCAAGTCACACTTGCTGTGCTTGTGAGGAATCCCACAGGAACAGCTCAGAAGCTGATGGAAATGCAGAACTGGCAGCACTCAGGAGACGGTTTAGGTGGATTAGAATCAGGGACGATGCCTATGGAGGCTCTTTGACCCGTAGACTTCGTAGGTGCTTACTGAGCCCTGATTCTGTGCCTGGGACATTGCCAGATTCTAGCTAAACTCGTGGGAGTGAAGGAGATGACTGGGGGACGTGTATTACACAAGCAAACAGAAGAAGGCCAACGCTGCAGTCATCACTTTTGTGAAAGAGTAACAAAGCAGAAGTGGCGAAAGAGAGTGAAGGGTTTCACAGTGGAGGAAAGACAAGGTGGAAAGTTGCAAGAAGGGCCCAGCCCAGGGCTAGGCCTGGTTATATTACCCAGTTTTTAAAGTTCAGATCTGTATCCTGTCTTTGGGACAGATACGGGAATGTCGCTCTTCTGGAGAAGTACGGAGGTTATGTAGAATGATGGTCACTATGGAGTCTTTCCTTATACCAGTAGCTGTGAAAAGGGCTCCGTGGAGCCCTGGGCTTTCGCTAGGGGCTTCAGCCATGGTGACCGGGTAGAGAAGGAGTGGAGGAGAGGAGATTGTGAACCTAATCTGGTTCTAGGACCCTGAACTTGGTTTGAACCATTGCTTTCTATTAAATTCTGTATCTAGTTCCACCTGTAGAGACTTCTTTCTGATAAAGGTGTGTTTTTTTGTTTTTTTTTGTTTTTTGTTTTTTTTTCAACCAAGCAATGTTTTATTTTGGTGGTTTGTTCTCTTTTTAAAAAAAAAAAAATAAATTGATTTTAATTGGAGGATAATTACTTTACAATATTGTATTGGTTTTGAGAAACATGTATAATATCATATATGAAACGAATCGCCAGTCCAGGTTCGATGCATGATACTGGATGCTTGGAGCTGGTGCTCTGATAAAGTTTTAAAACTTCTGGGGGTTGGCAATGAGAAGTGAAACTGAGTGGCTTTTTCCTGCCGCACTCAGTTAGCTGTCACACAGAAGGGAGCTCTTCTCTCCGCCAATCATCCAGATGTGCGGCGCCGCCCCCTGTGTGCTGTGTGGGAGACTCTTCGGGTCACAGGAGCTAGGCAATGGTGTGCTTGGACTTGAAGGACCCTTGTCCAGGGAGGTTAGGAATAAGGAATCGCATCCACACTGTTTTTGTAGGTGTGTGGGTCACTAACATCGGTGAGATGATGCTAGGTGTCAAAGCCATGGCCGTGTGGTGTTTGTGGTCAACCCGAGACGCGGAGAGAGCAGGCCAGGCAGACGCCAAGCACGGAGCGGGTGTGCTGGGGAGCGAGGGGTTCCAGGCAGAAGGCGGGGCCTTGGCAGAGGAAGAGGAGGCGGGGCAGGCAAGGATGAGGATGCCGCACGTGGGTGCGGGTCATGCACAGAAATGGGGAGTGTACACAAAAGGGCAGGGGGTGACCAGTTATGGAAAAGCCTCGCGTGACAAGGAAAAGCATATTGACATTCCTTCCTGTTGGAGCCAAGCTGTACGTTTAGAAAATCAATTTTATATGACTGAAATGGGCAGCACGCACTGAGTTCGAGTCTGGGGAAAAACCCCAGTGCCAGAAACTGGCCGGAATCAGTCCCCCACAAACCCTGGCCTCCTCCGCGCCCTCCTTTCCCATGACTTCTCGAGCTTGTCTTACGCCTGATTTCATGGCATTAGCTATGGACTACCCTCCTTGAAAAATTAGTCCAAGAAAGAATGGACCATGAATTTAAAAAAAAGAAAGGGTAACAAGAACTGTCACTTGAGAAGATTCGCAGTGTGCATTACCATGTTAAAGGCTGAGAAATCTGAAGTGAAAAAAATCGACACCATGTTAATTATTTTCCCATCTGGACATGCCCCAGACTTCCGTGAGTATCTGACACACGGTTGCATATCCTGTGTACCAACTTGAAGATGAGAACGCAGCTGATCTGAAATTCAGAACACCAGGGAGGACCTTGAGTTCTCTGCAGGAAGAGCTCTCTGTGTATTCAGGGGAGTCAGGAGCCCTCCAGGCCTTTTCTTGGTTGAGAATATTCAAGAAGCATTGACTCTTTTGTGGTTATAACAATTCAGACATGTGTCTCTGCTTGAATAAATTATTCAGATTTTAATGAAAAAGTTTCAAAAAAAACTGCCAGCTGTGGACATCCGAAGGCCAAATGTGAATGTTCTGGGAGGGGGTGGGTGGGGAAGAGAACACTTGAAAGTTCAAGGACTCTGGGCTGAGCCAGCAGGAGAGGGATTCCTGGGAACAGGGCTCCCCCTAGAGGCGGCGCCGGGTCCAGCCGCCCCGCCGCACACACAGGGTCCCTGTTGCTGCCTGTTTGGGATGCTCAGGGCCTCCGGAGCCGGCTCCCTGGGGACTGAGCCCTATTCAGGGTCGGGACAGACGCCTAGTTGTTGTTGTGCTGGCCGCACTGTCTCCCTCGGCCAGCCTGGAAGACACGTTAAACCAAATCAGAGTCAGACAAAGCTGGGACGCCGAGGAGGAAAGAATGCAATTAAGTCCAACAGTCACCATTTTTCTTGAAACTGTGCTTGTCTTTTATATGTTTCTGTTAAGGTTATGGTTTGTGATACATTTGTTTATCACATATGTGAATATACAGTCCCTGTGACCTCTGTACACACACACACACACACACAAACAGAAACCTACCCACATCTACAGATATGTGCAGATGTACATAAACATGCTCGTAAAGTGAAAGAGGAGAGTGAAAAGGTTGGCTTAAAGCTCAACATTCAGAAAACGAAAATCATGGCATCTGGTCCCATCACTTCATGGCAAACAGATGGGGAAACAGTGGAAACAGTGTCAGACTTTATTTTGGGGGGCTCCAAAATCACTGCAGATGGTGATTGCAGCCATGAAATTAAAAGACGCTTACTCTTTGGAAGAAAAGTTATGACCAAACTAGATAGCATATTCAAAAGCAGAGACATTACTTTGCCAACTAAGGTCTGTCTAGTCAAGGCTATGGTTTTTCCAGTGTTCATGTATGGATGTGAGAGTTGGACTGTGAAGAAAGCTGAGCGCCGAAGAATGGATGCTTTTGAACTGTGGTGTTGAAGAAGACTCTTGAGAGTCCCTTGGACTGCAAGGAGATCCAACCAGTCCATGTTGAAGGAGATCAGCCCTGGGATTTCTTTGGAAGGACTGATGCTAAAGCTGAAACTCTAGTACTTTGGCCACCTCATGCAAAGAGTTCACTCATTGGAAAAGACTCTGATGCTGGGAGGGATTGGGGCCAGGAGGAGAAGGGGACGACAAAGGATGCGATGGCTGGATGGCATCACGGACTCAATGGACGTGAGTCTGAGTGAACTCTGGGAGTTGGTGATGGACAGCGAGGCCTGGCGTGCTGCGATTCATGGAGTCACAAAGAGTTGGACACGACTGAGCGGCTGAACTGAACTGATACCTACATAACCATTAACATAAACATACATATGTAGTATTTTGTCATTGTTTTTGTTCAGTTGCCAAGTCATGTCCAATTCTTTGCAATCCCATGGACTGTAGCACACCAGGCTTCCCTGTTCTTCACCATCTCCCTGAGCTTGCCCAAGTTCATGTCCATTGAATCAGGGATGCCATCCAACCATCTCATCCCCTGTCATGCTCTTTTGCTTCTGCCTTCAATCTTTTCCAACATGTGCAGGCATTAACATGAAGACACACATATAATATACACACTTGCATATATAAACACTTATACACACATTCACAATGGCTCAGTAGGTAAAGAATCTGCCTGCAGTACAGGAGACACAGGAGACGCGGGTTCGATCCCTGGGTCAGGAACACCCCCTGGAGCAGGAAATGGCAACCCGCTTCAGTATTCTTGCCTGGAATAATCCCATGGACAGAGGAGCCTGGTGGGCTCCAGTCCATGGGGTTACAAAGAGTCAAACATGGTTGGACGACTAATACTTTTTTCACACACGTTCACACAAACATAGGGCTTCACATATATACACTCACATATATGCACATGCACACGAGATACGTGCATCCACACGTGGCTATACACAGACACATATGCCATACACGTGTGCATATGCACACAGCTGCATGCACACACATCACACATGTATGCACACACACATTTATACACACTGCTCAAAATTGTAATGAGACTTTCTTTACTTCTTTTTTTTTAATTTTTAGTTTTACTTTATTTTACTTTTACAATACTGTATTGGTTTTGCCATACATTGACATGAATCCACCACGGGTGTACATGCATTCCCAAACATGAACCCCCCTCCCACCGCCCTCCTCATAACATCTCTCTGGGTCATCCCCGTGCACCAGCCCCAAGCATGCTGTATCCTGTGTCAGACATAGACTGGCGATTTGATTCTTACATGATAGTATACGTGTTTCAATGCCATTCTCCCAAATCATCCCACCCGCTCCCTCTCCCTCCGAGTCCAAAAGTCCACTCTACACATCTGTGTCATTTTTGCTGTCTTGCATACGGGGTTGTCATTGCCATCTTCCTAAATTCCATATATATGTGTTAGTATACTGTATTGGTGTTTTTCTTTTTGGCTTACTTCACTCTGTATAATCGGCTCCAGTTTCATCCATCTCGTCAGAACTGATTCAAATGTATTCTTTTTAATGGCTGAGTAATACTCCATTGTGTATATGTACCACAGCTTTCTTATCCATTCATCTGCTGATGGACATCTAGGTTGTTTCCATCACCTGGCTATTATAACCAGTGCAGCAATGAACATTGGGGTACTAAAAAAACAACTGTGCTTATTTCCATTTTAGTCCATTTGTTTAATCACCCTCTATTGACCTTTGTAGCATATAAGGATATATTAGTAGTGTTAGTCATTCAGTTGTGTCCAACTCTTTGTGACCCTAGGGGCTATAGCCCACCAGGCTCCTCTGTCCATGGGATTCTCCAGGCAAGAATACTGGAGTGGTTGCCATTCCCTTCTCCAGGGCATCTTCCAGACCCAGGGATCGAACCCAGGTCTCCTGCATTGCAGGCAGATTCTTTACCATCTGAGCCACAGGAAAGTCCCCAAGGATATGTTAAAGAAACAACAAAATAAAATAAAGCAATGGAGTCTAAGAAATAAGAAAACTGGAATGAAATTTAGGGAATAAAGAAACAGTTTTGTAAGTCACATATTTATCATTCTCCTTTTTCTCTTCTGTCCATCAGTAATGATGTCCTCGGAACCTTGGCCTCTGTCTCCAGTACTTTGCATGACACTGTCTGGTCAATACACTGTGGCCCAGAGTCACATGGTATCGTCTAAGTCACAATGTGTGTGTCCATTCACTCATTTGAAAGTGGAATGAAAATTTGAAAATTTCGGGAAGATGTATTACCTGGGTTCAAGAAATTTGTACTCTAGAGATCTCATCCTATTTATCGATATATTAAAAAAGAAATAACAAGAAAAACAAACAAGAACATACCTATCTGGGTTCATTCCAGGGATGGGCCTTGAACTTATTTCCTCTGTTTATGATCTTGCACTTTGATCTACTCCCCATTCTTCTCTCAGCTTGCTCACCCTTTAGTTTTTAGGTTCAGTAAGCTCCCAACCAACCTTTCCACCAATCCGTTCTTTACTCCATGGCCTGGTCTAGGTGGTGAGTGACATGGCTGCTGTGATATCTGTACTTGTCTCATAGAATAAAAGATCACATGAGAATTACTTGTTTAACATGTGTCGCCACTAACTCCAAGAGCATAAACTGGTCCTGTATTTTCCACACTTTTAGTAGCATGCCTAGTATAGCATTTGGTACATAGTAGATGCTAAATAAATACTCAGTAAAGAATGCATTAAATACAAGTTTCTAAAAGTTTATGTAGAAATAAATAGTGGATATTTTAACCTTTTGGCTTGTGAATGAAGATAGTTGTTGCCGTAAGTTGACCAGAAATTGCCTGAAAATCAAAGAAAATAAAAGTGTGGATAAAGATCTGTGCCACTAATCTAAGGAAAATGTGTGATGAAAGCTGTGCTGTGTGGTTCTTAAGTGAGCATTACTCAGGGTTGTCAGCCTGACTCTCATGCCCATTCGTTTTGTCCTGTGGATAGAATTTACATATTAGTTAACTAGTATGGCGCACCATGGTCTTATAGTAGTATACATATTCACATGTATGAAATATTTTGCAAAATGATCACATTCCACTGGCAGAAGAAAACAACAAAAATATGTGGAGGGAGAAAAAGAAATTCCCAGAAAAGCTGAATTAATTTGCTAAAAAAAATAAAAGGAAAAGTGGCTGTTGCTCCTTCAGGTACCAGTGAGTGGTGAATAGCACATTGTTTTTGGAGCAATCCTTTATAAACAGATCCGAACATGGCACTGTCTTCTTCCAGGGTTTGGGGGCATCCGTCATTAGGCGACCCCAAATGATGTATTCTAAATGACACCTGTGCTGTTCCAGACCCCGAGAGATGTGTCCCCATCTCTCCTGACCCTCTCTGTTTGATGGGCGGGACACTCAAGGAGCTTTCACACTGAGATTGACACCAGATCCAAGTGGCCTTCTGGCCTCTTCTGCCATGTAGCACCTCCAGCAGTTTATGCGTAGTGCATCTGATCTTCAGGAGCAAAAACCAGGGTGTAAGCGTGGTCACAGTCCTCACCTCTCCCAGCCTTCTGGGTCTGCGGCCTGCTACCCCACCTCAGCCCCAGGACACGCAGTCTCCCCTGTGTGTCCCCCATCACCCAGAGCGGTCACACAGGGGCCTGGGTCTCACTACTGCGGGGACACCATTTCTGTGCTCATCGCTGGGGCTGAGCCAAAGCCCTGCTTTGATTTGTAGAACTCACTCAAAACAGAAAGCAGGCATTTGATGTTCCTTTTCAATTGCACTTAGGGAGGCCTAAGTGTTTTATTCCCAGACACTGAGTATATTGTTACTGTATTAATGCAGCAGCAAATTTTATCCCAGAGCATCATCACCCTTTCATGGGCCTGTCCAACAGCATTTCAGATGGGTTTGAACATCATTTACGTTCTACACGAAGGGCTTCTTTGTATTGGGCCCTTGAGACTTCCCAGAGTTCCTGCCTGGGATGTGAGGCTTAGCGTGTGGGGTTCTGATGAGAAGAACTGGTGGGAACCCTCGTCAATCCCCAGTGGAACTGAGTGCCCCATCTGGCTCAGAGTCAGCATGTAACCCACGAGTGAAATATGATTCACACTCTGCCTGGTTTCTCCCCATTGGGTTTATATCCTAGTCAGAGATTCTCCAAATCTCTTGCTGGATGATGAATCTACTGTTTTTCAGTGTAGACATTATGGAGCTGAAGGTGACCATAGATTGAGTCTTATGTCCTCAACCACTTTCAGGAGTAAGAAAACAAAGATTGCAAGACAATGTGAGTTAGAAGTCACATTGGGTCTTCAGCTTGATAGAAAGGCATGCGCCTGATTGGTAGTCAGAAGCAAGGGGTCTTCTTTCTGAGCCAGTCACTAGATTATTTTGCTAAATGGCCACCCACTCCAGTATTCTTGCCTGGAGAATTCCATGGACAGAGGAGCCTGGAGGGCTACAGTCCATGGGGTCGCAAAGAGTCAAACATGACTGAGCGACTAACATTACAGTATGCTAGGGCTGACCTGGAAAGATGCTCCAATGCTGTCTGTGAACTGTACCAGGATGATGATGGACTTGTTCACTAACCTGTGAGAATATGAATAACGAGGTGAAATTTTCAGTACTTCTAAAACGTTTTATATTTTTTTATATAAAACTAATTATTTTTGTTCTGAGTTTTATTTTCACTCTTTGAAGAAAGAATGCCAATAGTAGATGGTATTATTGTTTAGACAACTACTATCTGCTGATGATGTCCAGCCCTGATTGACTTTTTATATTAAAAAAAGTGACATTCTTTGAAATCACCATTTATAGAATCTCTAATCCAGATAAGTTCTAGAATCCCCTCTACCTCCTAATCTAAAGGGATAATCAATGAGAAGTAATTTTTTTTTAAATCCTTTTCTAGAATACCAGGAGGGCTTCCCAGGTGGCTCAGTGGTAAAGAATCCACCTGCCAATGCAGGAGACTTGGTTTCCATCCCTGGGTTGGAAAGATCCCCTGGAGGAGGAAATGGCAACCCACTTCTGTATTCCTGCCTGGGAAATCCCATAGAAAGAAGAGCCTGACGGTCTACATTCCCTGGGGTCACAAAAAGTCAGACAGGACTTACCGACTAAAGAACAACAACAGAATACCAGGAATGTGAAGTAATAACCATGAAAAGAAGTACAGCTTTCCTACCTTAGTGAGATTCCCTGGACTAAAAAGCTTCTCATTCATTGGGATTTTAAAGAAGTTATTTGTAGATAAGTGTTTGGATGCAGTCTCTAGTTTTGACTAAGGTTCTAGAATAGTTTTCATTTAAATCAGTTAGAGAAAACCTAAGCATGAAAAGAAAAAAAGAAAAGAAAAGAGCCAAGAAAAAAATTACATACACAGGGAAGTATCTGCAGGTCTATAGAGTACAATAAAGGATGCTGACCTGTATTTATTCTTTGAAAGCACGGCTTGCAGATACTTTTAACAACATGCTCAGTTTCTTATAATTGAACAGAAATTTATCAGATCTGCTATTATATTACAATGGTAAAAAAATGCAATTTTCAACTGCAATTTTAAAACAAATATGCTGCTAAAAATATCTCTAAAATTAGGGATATTGTTTACTTTATTTTTCTTTGTGCCTAGATAGAATATTGATGATATTTAAAGAATATTTTCTATAGATAAGATTTTTTATTATGAAAGCATGATAGGTTTTTTAACCCTCAAAAAGTCTCACTGAAAAATATCATGTGAAGTCTAGAGGAGCATTAAGAAGCTTGTGAAGAAAATAGTGGAGAAAGGTTACATTTGTGAACCTTTCGTTAGTTTTCTGCTTGGAAAGTCAGTATATGTAATGTTTAATATGCCTGAAATCTCTTCCAAATTAAGTATCCTCTCATATTTAGAGAATTTAATAGGAGGGTGCCTCTTTTAGGAAGCAGTTGATGGATTGAGTTTTGCCAGTTTAGCAAAGCTTCTTTGTGTGACTTGGCTAAACATTCCTTGGAACACTCAGAAGTGTACAAGTGGTAAAAATAAACACATGAAAGCATTCAGTAAAATTTTCAAAAGGAGCTGAGACCTTCTCATGTACATGAACTGTTGTGTATTTGATTTGATGACACAATACACCAGTGACCTTGATTCAGGTAAAATGATTCTAGACGAGGTATATTACTTCAAAAAGAAACAGGAAGTAGAGAAAGTTAAATATATTTTTTTAATTTTAATTTTTAAAATTAATTTATAGTAGATTTACAGTGTTGATACAGTGCAAAGTGATTCTGTTTATAAATATATATGTATGTACACATTTATTTTTTTTTCTATTATGGTTTATTAGAGGATATTGAATATGGTTCCCTGGGCTGTACAGTAGGACCTTATTGTTTATTTTATACATAGTAGTTTGTAGCCAAACTCCTAATTTATCCATCTCCTATACCCTTCCCCTTTGGTAGCCATAAATTAGTTTTCTATGTCTGTGAGTCTGTTTTTGTTTCATAAATAAGTTCATTTATATCACATGTTAGATTCTACATATAAGTCATACTATAAATTTATCTTTGAATTTTTAAGATTTTCTTCATTATTATAGCTTCTTTTTCATTGGAGGATAATTGCTTTACAATATTGTGTCGATACCTACCACACATCAACATAATTTTTAAGGCTTTTTAAAATTTCTGCAGTGTAGTTGCTTTACACTACTATACCAGTTTCTGCTGAACAGCAAAGTGAATCGGCCATACATATACAGAGTTTATGTCATGACAGTGAGGTAAACACAGGAGCACAGGATAAGGTAGGAACATTTTGGATTTTCTTTCACTTTTTAAAACATCTGATATGCTTAATTTTGTTGGCCAAGAAATGGATATTATTTCTAGAACATTTTCAGTGATGCCAACACACAATTCCTAAGTAACAGAAAGTAACTTTTCAGGGTATAATTAACAACTACGTATGGATATTGACTTCTTAAGGAAGGAAGTACATTTATATTTTAAAAAATTTTTGAAACTTTTATAAATTTTCTTTGATTTGTAGTAGTGTTTTTTTTTTTTCCCTGTAGAGATTCTTCTTGTTTCTTGCTTAGGGGTGTCTAAAGCAGGTCTAGGTCAGTCTTGTTTTTTAATCAACCATCTATGTAGAAAAAACTGTCTGGGGACAAGGACTATAATATTGTTGGGGAACATTTATTAGGTGCATGTACCTTTGCAAAACTGATAATGGTAATGGTCCGGAGGCCCTGCAGATAAGCTCTAGGCTGTTTACTAATTGAATTTGAAAGATCTCTAGTAATTCAATATGTTAAAGATTTCCTGATCTGCACTGCCTTAAGTTACCCAAATAAATTAAGGATGCAATCAAACAAGCAAACTGAAGTGGAAAATTAGCTTTCTTCAGATAAACTTTCTCTGGGCTACTAAAAAAAAATGAATGGGATATTATTTAATTAGATATTGATTTATTTTACTCTAAACCTTTTAGAAAATTGACCCGATATTTGCATTTCTAGCTAAACATTTGTAAAATTGGAAGATGAACAAGTATTTACACTAGACAATAACTGAAGGAAAATCTTGCTTATTAATAACTGTTTACAGTTCAGTTAAAAGCTTCATCTTTTCTGTGTAAAATGAGGTTCATAAGAGTCCACAATAAAATAATAAGAAAAAGCGTGTATGAATTGGTGAAAGTTAGTATCATACTTCAATACTCCTGCCTGGAAAATCCCGTGGACGGAGGAGCCTGGTGGGCTGCGGTCCATGGGGTGGCTAAGAGTTGGACATGACTGAGCAACTTCACTTTCACTTTTCACTTTCATGCATTGGAGTAGGAAATGGCAACCCACTCCAGTGTTCTTGCTTGGAGAATCCCAGGGACTGGGAGAGCCTGGTGGGCTGCCGTTTATGGAGTCGCACAGAGTCGGACATGACTGAAGCGACTTAGCAACAGCAGCAGCAGTATCATACTTCTTATTTTTCAAAGCAGGAATTCCAGCTTAACACATCATATTACTGGATGTTGAAAGCTTTGAGAGAGGATATGCCTTCTCCCCAAGGAAGTATAAAAATGAGCCAAAGTCTTTTTAAGGAGTTTTCATCCTGTACTCCATAGTGGCTGTCCCAATTTACCTTCCCACCAACGACATAGGAGGATTCCCTTCTCCACACACCCTCTCCAGCATTTATTGCTTGTCGAGTTTTTGGTGATGACAATTCTGACAGGTGTGAGGTTATCCCTCACTGTAGTTTGGATTTTCATTTCTCTAGTAATTAGCGATGTTGAGCACCTTTTCATGTGCTTTTTAACCATCTGTATGTCTTTGGAAAAATGTCTACTTAGATCTGCTTTCCATTTTGGGGGTTATTTTGTTGAATCTGAAGATAATCCAGGCATTTCAGGGTGAGTAGAGAAGAGAGTACAAGCTGGTAAGTGATGAGGAAAGAGACTGGCCATGGAGATGAGAGGCAGGCTGGGCGGTTCCTTGAACAGCTTCATTAGAGGTTTACACTTCATCCCAAAGCTGTAAAGGCAGGAGATGGATCCTAGCATTAAAGGAAAGGGGCCGTATTTGCTGTTTAGAATGTCCCTTTACTGACAAGACTGGGAGAAGGTGCCTTATGGATGGGAAGAACCTGCGAAGCAGGATAGGAACCGAGCAAAGGGCACCAGAGAGAGGCCCTTTTATTCACATCATGTAGAAACTTACCCCTTTGAAAGTCTTAGGCATGTGAGGGAGGTGAAACTGTGTCTGGATGGAACCTTGTGCTCCAGGGAAGATTTTCATTTTTCAGGTAGAAAATCTGAGTATGCGTTTACACTACATGCCACTGGGGGGCAAGACTGAAGACTGGACAGGCAGGATAGTCCTTGTTGCAGGAAGTCAAAGTGCTTTGAAGGAAGCAGGCTGGGTTCCTTGCTAGTTCATAGTGTACAAATAAAGATGTTTTCATTCACGGTTTTCTGCTTTGTAGTATACGCTGGGTTGTTAAGTGTTTACCCATCAGTCTACAGGGCACATCAGCAAACAACGGTATGAGAATCCACACCCCCTGGGCGTTTTGAAGGGATACTTAAAGTTACTGGAATTCTCCAACCTGGATGGTGAAGTTAACCATTGAACAACAGGACAATTTCTAGATATTTTTCCCCCCTATCTCCATAGTGCAAAATTTCTACCAGTATTTTTTTTTCCCCCAATTTGGAATATATTTAGTCATTTCTTGACTCATCATGATCTTTGACAGAGTTGGTTTTATGTCATTCTGCTCCACATTATAAACTCTGTTCTATTAGTATACATACATTTCCTTAAATTTATTTTTCAGTAGGTATAAGAAAGTAGAACAAGTCAAATCAGTGTGATGTTGAAAGTTAAAAAAAAGAAAATAACCTGCTCTCAGGGTTCATCTTGGATTAATAAACTGCAGAAGCAGATGGATAGAAACTTCAATTATTAACTGTCAGTAGCCACAGTATCTTCTAGAAAAAGTATAATAGAGTTTTAATAACAAGGTAATTATAAGAGCTAGCAACTTAATTCCTTGGAGGACTGATTTTCTGGAAAGGATTCAAATAAGACCTAATTCTCTCCTATCTTTTTGCCTTTTCTTCCCCCACCTCCACCTTCTTCTTGTCTTATGTGGATTTGGCTACAAAAGCCTTCATAACAAAAGCATTTACTTTTGAAAGGAAGAAAACATATCTTAGCCTTGTTGCTGTATCTTTTTTCATTTCTGTTAGTTGAAAGTCTCCACCCATATGTATAGATGTTTTGCTTCAATGAAATCATAATGTGAATAGGCTTTTTGTATTCTGACATTACACTAAATAGATAATAAAATTTGTTTTATGTTTTTAAGTATGAACAAAACTCAATTGCCTCGCTATACTATCGTATGTTCAACTGTTCTTCTATTGAGATATTAGATTTTATTTTTCTCTGCTTAAATATTTCATGCTATAATAAATATCATCATAAGATAAAGCCCTAGGAATGGGAATATTAATTAATATGAACATAATTGTGATTCTTGTTCCTTGCTGACCTCTTGCTTCTCAAATATGAACCAAATTATAAATAACATCACCAGCCCTGAGATTGCATCTGTTACATAATTGTTTTAGCTTTTAGCATTATCAAGTTTAATGGTTAATCAGAAAGATTATGAAATGTTACATTATCTCTACTAATTTTTGATTAATGCATTCATTGTAAAACTGAGGTTTCATTTAAGACCAACATATAAATGCCTAGTAATTTATGTAGCACTATGCCAAAAAAAAGCCCACTCAGAATGAAAATATTGTTTAATGATTTTGCATTTAAGAAATATTAATGGCTATATGGCTAGACAACAGTTGTAAATGAATACAAAGAAACAAAATCAACTAATTTAAATTGTAGATAAAGTAAAGTTTCTTAAATAACTGCAGAAGTGTTGATTGAAGAGGAAATGTTATTTACTTTGAAAGATCTCCCTTGAATGTGTGAAAAATATCTAAATTGGTAAATCCACTTTCCTTATAGTCAGATAATTGCTAATCCCAGCTACTGGAATTAATGTCACCGTGGTTTTAGATCAGCCATAATTATGTAGTTTAATTGTGTCACTTGAGAGTAACAGTAATTCTTACAATTTTTATTATTCACACTCATTTTATATATACCTTATCTTCTATATTTATATTTATCATCTCATATATAAATTTTACTTACCAACTGTAGAATTTTTAAGATCATTTACAAAATTAGAAAACACTTTAATGATCTTGGATTAATAATCTACCTCATCCCAATGTGAAGAATCTGAATGATATTTATACATGCTTTAAAAGCTATATGTGATAATGTCCAGGAAAGCATTTTAAAATGGTGCTGATTTTATAAATCTATGTTTTGTCCCATATTGATATAAAATTTTGTTCCTTGCATCTTTACAGAGAAGAGAGCAATTTCTTTGACTCTGTAAAATTTAGCTTTGGGAATTTGGGGAGATAATTTGATAGCCAAGTAATTTGCTTCTGCAATCGCATATCAGTCTGAACTCCTAAGAACTGGGACACCATACAAGTACCCAGTCCTCATTTGTTTTAAATGGCATTTTTCTCCTCAAAATTTTTTTGAAATCCTACTTTTTTCTGAATATATTTGCATGTGGTACAAATAACAGCAGGGAAAACTGGCTGGAGCTCTCCCTCTATCCCTGAGTTGCTTGCCCTATGCACTCACGTTCCTGTCCTTCACATTGGAGAGAATGGGCACAGATCCAGAAAAGACTGACAGCCGGTGTGGGGAGAACTATACATTCTTCAAAGAACAGGAAGTAAAAGTGTCATATGTAGACTGTCCATGAGAATGGAAACTTGGGAGAAAGAAAGCAGTAAGTAGCCAAAGAATCAGAAAAAAATCTTCCTACAGAAAGATTCAGGACTTGCTTTCTAGAGCTAGTGATATTCGAGAAAGTTCACCTGCTGTCTTTGTATTTTATTTGTCAGAATCTGCTGCCAATAAGGAATCACCAGTTTATACCTAAGAAAGTGTCTAGTACAGGCATGTAGTCCTTCCTGGCCAGAATATCTGTTCATATCACAGTGACTGATGAGCTAACCTAAATGTATGTTATTTGGTGAAAGGAACTTTGTAGTATTTTTTTTTATTTTTAATCTTTTTTTTTTTCCATTGGACTGATGTTGGACCATGATTGATTTACAATATTGGTTAGTTTGTACAGCAAAGTGATTCAGTTGTACATCTACAAATATCTATTCTTTCTCAAGCTCTGTTCCCATTTAGGTTATTACAGAATAGTGAACAGATTTCACGGGGCTGTACAGTAGGTCCTTGGTGATTATGCATTTTAAATATAGTGATAGCGTCTCTTAAATGAGTCACAGCAGCCATTAGCAACATGCGCTGGTCCCATGCATGTGTTTCAGACTGGGTCCGTTCCTGTTTAGATCACCTCCCCACCAACGACAGGCCCTGTCCCTTGGAAATTCCTTTAAATTCTCATTGCCAATTTCTTCCTCCATACAGTGGGATAAAAATGATTAGCTCAACTAGGTTGTTGGAGAGCTCAGTTGGGTTGGTGGAGTTATAAAAAAAATGACTTCTCATTTTTTTATAAGCAAATAATCTGGCACACTGGGGTTTCCCAGGTGGCTCAGATGGTAAAGAATCCACCTGCCAGTGCAGGAGATGTAGGTTTGATCCCTGGGTTGAGAAGATCCCCTGGAGAAGGAAATGGCAACCCACTCCAGTATTCTTGCCTGGAAAATCCCATGGAAAGAAGAGCCTGCGAGGCTACAGTCCATGGGGTCACAAAGAGTGAGACATGACTAAGCAACTGAACAACAACAGTCTGGCATACAACAATCAAATAATGTAAGTTTTGTGACAGTACAAGAGGATAAAGCATAAGCCAGGGAGAGCATCATTGTTGAACCAATTTGCTTAATGATCCCTTAACCCTTGCTCTAAGGTGTTTGAGTAACTAAGAATACACAGAGTACTGAAAGTACTTATTTTTTATACTTATTACTAAAGGCTTATTTTTTTTTAATTAAAACAAATGATGGGCAGGAAAAGTATGTCATTATGAATATTTTTTAACCTAGGACTTAGCCAAAGAGAAATGTGATATGAGATGATTTAAATCAGGAATTTCTTCCCCAAATAGTCTATTGAAGAACAGTTCATACACAGGAGTTGAGATTAAAGTGTATATGTCCAACCATGTTTGTTTTTAAACATATCTCAGGATATTGGTAGTAAACTATATATTAACACTATTGTCTTGAAAAAACTCAGAGGCGCATCACTTTTGTTCTAATAAACAAGAAAGGAATTTTTAGAAAATAGCTTGGGTTTCTTCTTATATGCCTTCTCCCTACATGTGTATTTATCAAGTGATTTAGCCAGTCAGATTGAATCTTCCTGTAATTATAGAATATAAGCGGTTTAAAAACCCCCACTACATTCTAAAAAGCGGTGTAATGTATTATGAAAAATTAAATAGAGTTCATCTTACAATCTCAAATAGTTGACAAGCTCTGGTATTCTTGAGGGAAGTGATGTTAGAGTTAGATTGTGGGATATTTATCTGTCAAAATTGTTAAAGAGATTATCAGATTATGCTCTATTCGTTTGCTAACTTGTAACTGGAAAAAATTCTAATTCTTGGAAATCAAAAACAGATGAAACTGAAGCGTGAATATTATGGCTCTGATTTACGTCTTCAGACCTCTGCTTCCTGCCACTCTTATTTACATGTTCAGAGCTAGCTATAGCTCATTCCATAAAAAATTTTACGTATTTCCTTAACCTCTCCATTCTTCTACTGACAAAACTTAAGAATGAAATACAGAAAGGAGAAAAAATGCAGAAAGATAAAGTAAGGCATTAAAAATGCCATATTGTCACTGAGCTCTTGAAAAGCAAACAGGCAGATGCTTCATTTTCTAAAGCACATTCAGTAAAATGAATAAAAACCCAACTATTATATATTGTGAAGAAAAGACATCATTCATGGAGCAGTCCCATCTCCTTTTGCTGTGTCATTATAGAAGTAATAATGCCAACTAAGACAGCTGGTCAACCCACCAGCCCTAGAAAAGCCTGATTGAAATGTTTTCTGTGGAGAGAGAGAGAGAGAAAAAAAAAAAAAAAACAAAAAAACCTTTGCACTTAAATTGAGAGCAAGCATTAGAAGACGTCACCAACAGGAGCTGGGCATTCAAATGCCCTCATTACTCCTTTTGCAGAGTACAATCACCTAGATGTAAATTAAGGTTTCATCTGTCCCGCGGTTTTTATGTTTGGCTTAAATAAATGCTACCAAGCAAGGCAAATAGATGTGTCATTTGCCCCATGATGTCCATGTGTGATGGTCACGTCTGACAATTGGGCACAACTGGGAGGCTTTCTGCAGGAAGCCCTCAAAGCCTTGACCATTGGCCATAGTGGAGGTTGGGTCCATAAACCACCCTGGAGAGATGTTGACATTACTGCGTATGTGCTAATGTTTATTTATTTATTTTTCTTTCTTTGCCCTTCAATTTTTGATATATACATATATGTGTAAAATTTGAGAAAATGATGGGAATGAAAATATGGTAAAAGGCACATTAGCACTCATTTGTGTTTTGTCTTTCCGTTTATTCTACAGTTGTTACTTTTAGTATTTGCATTTCACATTTTTGTTTGTGTGTTTAACTTGCAAGAAAAAAAAAACAACACAGTATTTATCTTGTGTCAGATACTGGATCACACATCCTGAACATGTAACTTCTCTTCATCCTTGGATCAATCATCAATTGCGAAAGATGGTTATTTATATGTGGAGTCACTTACACTCAGAGAAATTTGTCACTGATCCAGGGTCCTCCAGTAGAAGCTGGTGGGCAAGGTTAGAATTAGTCTTTCTCTGATTGCAGGATGTCACAGTCTGATGCAGTGAGCCTACAGGTATGAAAATAAAACATTATGAATAAAAAACAATGATTTCCCAAAATTTATGTATGGGAATTAGAAAAAAATGGGAATCCAAGTATCTTTAATAAAGCTTCACTTTTTCTAAATTGAAAAAAAAATTTTCATTTGAACCATTTTTGCTTTACAATATTGTATGGTTCTTGCCATACATCAACTTCAATCAGCGATAGGTACATACATGTCTCCTCCCTCTTGAACTTCCCTCCCAGTTCCCATCCCATCCCATCCCTCTGGGTTGTCACAGAGCCCCAATTTGAGCTCACTGAGTCATATAGCAAATCACCAAATTATATATGGTAATATATATGTTTCTATGCTACTCTCTCCGTTCATCCCATTGTCTTCCCCTGCCCAATAGGTGCATCAGTAGCATCTTGCTAGATTCTGGATGTATGCATTAATATGTTTGTTTTTTTCTTCCTGATATACTTCCCTCTGTATAATAGACTCTAGGTTCATCTACCTTGTTAGAACTGACTCAAATGTGTTCCTTTTTATGGCTGAGTAATATTCCATTGTGTGTGTGTACCACAACTTCTTTACCCATTCATCTGTCAATGGGCATCTAGGTTGCTTTCACGTCCTGGATATCCTAGCTATCGTAAATAGTGCTGAAATGAATATTGGAGTACATGCATCTTTTTTCAATTATGTTTTTCTCATAGTATATGCCCAGTAGTGGGATTGTTGGGTCATATAGTAATTTTATGCCTAGTTTTTAAGGAATCTCCATACTGTCTTCCATAGTGGCTGTATCAATTTACACTCCCACCAACAGTGCAAGAGGGCTCCCTTTTGTCCATACCCTCTCAAGTATTTACCATTTGCAGATTTTTTGATGATGGCCATTCTGACCAGGGTGAGGTGAAATCTCATTGATATTTCATTGTAGTTTTGATTTGCTTTTCTCTAATAATGAGCAACGATGAACATCTTTTCATGTGTTTATTATCCAAAGTGAAAGTAAAGTCGCTCAGTCATGTCTGACTCTTTGCAACCCCTTGGACTGTAGCCCACCAGGTTCCTCTATCCATGGGATTCTCCAGGCAAGAATACCGGAGTGGGTTGCCATTTCCTTCTCCAGGGGGTCTTCCTGACACAGGGATTGAACCCAGGTCTCCCGCATTGCAGGCAGATGCTTTAACCTCTGAGCCAAACTTCACCTTATACAACAGTTTTTGTTGTTGTTATTGTTATTGAAGTATGGTTAATTTACAGTGATGTGTTAGCTTCAGGTTCAGATGCACAGCAAAGTGATCCCATTCATATATGTGTGTGTGTGTGTGTGTGTGTGTGTAAATTATATATGTAATTTATTGTTGTTCAGTGGCCAAATTGTGTCCAACTCTTTGTGACCTCATGGGCTGCAGCACGCTAAGATCCTCTGTACTCCACTATCTCCTGAAATTTGCTAAAATTCATGTCCATTGAGTTAGAGATGCTTTCCTCTGACACTCCCTTCTCATTTTGCCTTCAGTCTTTCCCAGCATCAGGAGCTTTTCCAATCAGCTGGCTCTTTGCATCAGGTGTTCAAAACAGTGGAGCTTTAGAATCAGTCCTTACAATGAATATTCAGAGTTCAGAATTATATACATATATATATAAACACATTTTTAATACTATTTTCATTATGATTCATTACAGGATATTGGATATAGTTCCTTGTGCTACACAGTAGCACAGTTAATCCCAAACTGCTAATTTATTCCTCCTCTCTTCCCCTTGTGTAACCATAAGTTTTTTTTTTCTCTCTGTGTGAGTCTATTTTGTAAATAAATTCATTTGCATCATGTCTTAGATTCCACAGTTCAGTGATATCATATGATATTTGTCTTTCTCTGTCAGACTTCACTTAGTATCCATGTCCATCCATGTTGCAGCAAATGACATGAAGTTTCATTCTTTTTATGGGTAAGTGATATTCCATTGTGTCTAGGTACCACATCTTCATCCTTTCATCTGTCAGTGGCTGCTTCCATGACTCAGCTATTGTGAATAGTGCTGCTGTGAACATTGGGGTGCATGTATCTTTTCAAATTACAGTTCTCTCCAGATATATCGGATTTTCCTTTGGATTCCAGTTTGCATTGATTTCCCTGTGTTTTTTAATAGTGCACTTAAAAAAATTTAGTGCTTTTATTGCATGTTACTATGACCAGAGCAAACCAAAATGTGATGCATTGTGATCAGAAGGGAATTATTATGCATATAAATTATTATGCATAGATTAAGTGGAGGAATTCTTCTGGAATTATAGTCAGAGTTTTGGCATAATAAGTATGGTGTTAAATTCTATTTTGTTCAGGTAATTAAAGAGCAACATTTGCTATTTCACATGACAATAAAGGAAGCAGAACTCACTGAGATATTATGCTGCTGCTGCTAAGTTGCTTCAGTCGTGTCTGACTCTGTACGACCCCATAGACGGCAGCTCACCAGGCTCCCCCATCCCTGGGATTCTCCAGGCAAGAACACTAGAGTTGATGTTATAACTCATAAATTATTATCAGAAAAAATTATAATGATTTTTGGGTACACAGATTTATTGTTTAAGATTTCATGACAAGTCAGTTTTCTTTTTTTTTAATAGCTGATTTACAGTGTTGTGTTAATTTCTGCTGTGTAGAAAAGTGATTCAGCTATATATACATACACACATATACACATATTCTTTTTCATTAGTTTATCATAGGATATTAAATATAGTTCCCTCTGCTATACTGTGGCACCTTGCTTTATAATAGTTTGCATCTCCTGGTCCCAAACTCCCAATCCACCCTCTGCCCTCACCCCTCCCCCCAGCCTTGGCAACCACAGATCAAGGCAATTTTCATTATGTCCACAGCCCTTGAAATTTGCATTGTCACCATTTTTCATTCAGCTCATTTTTCCCCATATTGGTTGAGTAGTCATTCCTTGGTTATAAAGTTTGTCTTATCTGGTGCTGAGTACGTAAATTTTTCTCAAGTAAGTCACTATAAAGAAGAAATTTGTTTTTGTTCTTTCAAGCAGACTTACAAAAACTCATCCAATTTTCCATCCAAACTGAGTGTGGTACTTGAGTCTTGAAGTTTTAAAAATATTTTAAGAAGCTCAAAGGATGTGATCCCCAGAAATAGCACTGAATCAGTAACATTCATCCCGAACTTCCCTGTCTCACCTCGTGCATTGAACATGGACTGAATAACTGATTTATTCCAAGGACAGTGTGGGGCTTTGCAGATGAATCAAGGTGAATTGAATTCTCTCTCCTCCAGTAGCTTGTGGTGTAGTAGTGAAGATATACTACTGAGGGTAAGGGATATTTGAATGACAGTTGACCTTTCTGAACACATTCCTATTTGCCATTTTAATTTGATATTTTTCAGGAATCGAAGATTCAGTAGAGACATACAACATATCTACTCAAAACAACCCCATTTCCATTTTCCTTTCCACTGTAAAATGCTGCCTGTCTACATTAAAGCAGCCACACATTTTGGAAGTAAACTTCAGATCCAAGTCTCAAACTAATAAAAAGCATCCCTAGAATTGTTTACATGTCAACTACTCATGCAGAAAATGTGTGAATTTAGCATTTTCACACATTGGGTTAAATGTAGCCTCATGTAATTTTGACACCAGTGCATTTTCCCCTGTAATACACCTGGAAGTAGGTCCTTGGTGAGTGGTATGCCAGGCGCTTCCTGTGTGCAGTCTCCTGCAAACACTGTGAGCATTTACGAATGAGAACTGCAATTCAGGAGATCAAAAGTCTTTCCCAAGTTCTCACTGCAAAATTGTGTGTAGGAGTTTGGACTCTGAGGCCAGTTCCACTGGCTTCTAAACATGTGCTCTCCCCATCCTAAGCCACACCCCAGCATGCCCAGGGGTGCCCATTTGCCAGAACAGATCTTATTGTAATGGGGATTTCATGAAAGTCCACTTTGATCCTTTGGAAAAAGATTACAAGAGGAAATGCACAAGAGCTCTGAACAGAGCAGTCACACACGCACGCACACACACACGTCCACAAAATCTGAATAGAAGCAAGGTGAGAAAGTCTTAATTAAAATAAAAGGAGGGGAAATAAGCATATTTTTTAAATGTCTGTTTAGAAGCGCTATGAACCATTTTGTGCTGTGAACTTGGCTATTCTAGTAAAGTCTATAAAGTCTAGTAAAGTCTTTCTCAAAATAATATTTCTCAATGCATACAAACATATGCATGGCAAAAAAAAAATGATCATGTTGAAATACAATGGAATTTATAGACTCACTGGGTCTCCAGACATTCCCCCATGCAGCCATGTTCTTCAGACTCAACTATGTTAAAGTCAAAGTAACTGAGAAATTCCTTCCATACTTTCTTGAAAGATTAGTCTATCAGTATAGGAAAAATCACTGTGCTTTTCTTATTTGGCAAAGTCATATTGTGCTTAACCACAGACAGAATGTGAATACAATCCTATAACCCTAAACTCATAAGTCCCTATCACCAACCCCCTCCAATAAAGAATGGGAGAGGGAAATGCCAAAGAGGAAAGAAAATGTCATACTTGTATGCTGTGCCATTAAAATTATAATAAAAATGTTTTGTTAGATGCCTCTTGGCACCATTAACATGATAATTGCTGTCCATTAAGGGAGAGACAAGCTATCATTCCAATTAAGGCTGTGTCTCCATTTACTGTGAGACATCGTACAGGGCGATGGGTGTGCCCATCATTCCAGGGCCAATCCGTGACTCATACCAACACGTGGAATTAGGTCTGCGGTTCTTCCCAAGTTTCTAAGCCCCATTCTATATGGAGTAACTTGGTGGAAAATTTATTTATTCCATAATTATAATTTCTACGCTTCTGTCTATTTCAGTATTAGAAGTAGCAAAGTGAACTGCTGGATAAAATTCAGTAGTTACTGTGAGATATTGAATATATAAACTTGAAGGACAGCATTTTATTTGTTGCACAGTTTTTATCATAACCAGGTAAAATGAGTGATCTTTTTGGTCCAAATTAACATTTAGAAGAGCAGGAATGATAGCATTTTTTCCTGTATTTAAGCAACTGGCTTTTTTTTTTCATTTTTAAAATTTTTTTAAATATAAATTTATTTATTTTAATTGGAGGTTAATTACTTTACAGTATTGTATTGGTTTTGCCATACATCAACATGAACTGTATTTTTTACATAACAGCTTAAAAATCACAGCCATACTAAGAAATGAATATACAGTACTTGTAGAATTTAATTTGAAAAGAAGAAACTAAAGTGTGCCTGTACTCCTGTTTTCTGGCATTCAGCTGTGTTTCCCTTGTCCCCTCCTTGTCTGTGTGAGCAGTTTATCTGAGGTGTCTCAGTGATTTTGTAACCTTGCAACTGCTGAGACCTGTGCCCTGTCCGCAGCCTCTCTCCCTGCTGGAGCGCCCTTCACCATCACCCCATCTGGGTCCCTGATGTGTAAGTCGTGCTCACTTCCTGAAAGCTCTCACTCTGGGGAATATGCTCATCATATTGTTGACCAGTACCACGTCTTCTCCCCCTGACACACATAGACCTGCTGGGCTGCGTGTCGGGAATCCTGGAAGCTGACCCTGGAAACAGCCTTGGTTCCTCTTCTGATCACTGCTCCTCTCTTCCTCCACTGCTGAGGGCTGGCGGAGAGGTAGAAGGCTGAGGAGGGAGTGGTCACCCTGTTACCCATTGCCCACCGCAAGCAAGCTTACCTCCACTGCGCTGAGTCACCCATGTGTTCAGGGGTGAGGCTGCAGCCCCCTGTGTTTGGTGGTGGATGCCCCCGTTCCGCACACAGAGAAAGCTGCATTTCCCGGTGTGGCAGATGTCTGAACAACGGGCCTCTGGGAACACCACATGGACTGGTCCCTCCCAGGCCCTGTGGCCCCTCTGTCCCCATCACTGTATGCTCTCGTGTGTGAAAGCACTGCCTCCTTCCCTCTTCCTTTCTCCGTGGCCTCATGGGTCTTGGGCCTCCTCCACCAGAGCTCCTAGGAGATCTTAGGGGTACCAGTAAGACCCCTGCCACAGACTCATTCCTTCCATCCTTGGACTCACAGTAGATGTGAGTGTACAGATATATACAACCCACACAACTGGGTGCCCAAGTATTTGATTTGATTCTGGACACACTGAAATGAGTAGCACACATTATGAGTTGTGTGAGTTTGAGCCTGGAAACACGTGGAAGTCTCCTGCATGCTCAAATGGTGGAAGGCAGAAAAATACCATGTATTTCAAAGGCAGGAAATACATGATCCTTTATACCTGATCGTGCTTGTCAAATCAAGCTGCTCTAACAAAACACCAGAGTGAGTAGTCTATAAACAACAGAAACATATTCCCTCCAGCTCTAGAGGCTGGAGCTCCGAGACCAGCATGGTTGGGTTCTGGTGGGAGCTCTCCTGTGGGTCACAAACCACGGACCCGTATCCTCAGGACGCAGAAGGAAGGAAGGGAGCTGTGTGGGGTCTCTCTCCCAAGGGAGTCTTTTCCACAGGGTCTCCACCTTCACAACCCAGGCACTTCCTGGGGCCATCCTAATACCATCACATCCAGGTTTCGATTTCACCACATGAGTTAAGGATGTATAAGCATTCTGTTCATTACACCTACAAATTGGTGACTGCTACACTGGGATGGTTTGTAACATCCAAATCTACAGATTTCACATCTTAATTCAACCCCAAGCAAATATCCCCATCATGTACTTGTCACAGTGCAAAGCTGGTGCTGAGTAAAACACCCACTGACTGGATAATTCATCCTAAAATCCCCTTTTCTCCAAGGTCTGTGGTTTGTCTCAAACCATCTGACATCCTGAGAATCTTGCAGGGGTAACTCGGGACAGAGGGCAACAGGGAAAGCAAAACTAATACCCCAGGATCGCTGATCACAGCTCCTCCTAAAGCTTGCAGAGACCATTTCATCCAGTATCTTATGAAACCGTGCATTGAAGGGACCATCCAGACAGTCATTCTGATCATTTATATCGACTCATCCCATCCAGATGACACTCAGCAGTCTTTGCTATTGCACATATCATCTTTAAAGTCATCCATTCTGCTTTCGCAGAGTGCCAGGTGTTGCCCTGGAGTGAACACGTCTCATATTTTAAACACACATACTTCCTTGTTGTGCTTTGTCTTTGGCACTTGGGATGAAATTATGGATATAGTACTTGGGTTGTGAGAGAATTAGATGCAGCAGGAAGCTTTCTTATCCCCCAGAGCCCTTAAGAACAGCTCCTGGGAGCTTTCACTGTCATGCAGATGGTTTAAGGAAGTTGAATCGAGCTAATGTGCCTTTTCTTTGCTCTTCTGTGAATTGTTGTCCAATTTTGATGTTGCTGAGGTCTGGAGACTCACGGTTGATTTTGCTGATTCACAGACCTGATCCTTTGATAGAACATGGGGTTCAAATCAGCCTTAAATATAAAGGAAACTGAATTGTCATTCAAATAAAGTGGTCTTTCTGTCTTTAGGTCAAAGGAGATCACGTATTTTGCGAAGGTAGGCGGACCTGAAATCAATCTGATGAATTTTTCATATGGCTTTTCATTTTCTTTCAATTTACCTTGTAGTTTTCTTTCAATGTATAAGGCTTCAGCAGCCAAGGCACAGTGATTCATGGATGAGATACAAGCACTTTCTGGGTATAATTCAAGTAATGCTTTGGGAACCTGTCCACACACATACATTAAATGACGAGCTCTTTCATTAAACACACTTTTATTTTTGCCTCATGTATTTAGTTACTTGCTTTTATTGGGTTGTGGTGGTTTTCTGATTAAGTGTTTGTTAACAAGTTGTGGTATGAATTATCTGTAATTATGAAGTCAAAGCTACCAGTTTGGGGAAGCCACTAACTAATGTCGGTTTTAAATTTCTTTGGACTACTGTTCTGTGACAGTCTAACCATAGGAATAGATCATCTGAGTCCAGTTCAGGGAGAAAAGCTTACATTTCTAAGTAAAATTTTAGTTTTTCATTTGTATTTCTTACTGTGGTATTTTGTTGTTGTTCAGTCAGTAAGTCATGTCCAATTCTTTGTGAGCCCGTGGACCGCAGCACACCAGGCTTCCCTGTCCTTCACTATCTCCTGGAGTTTGCTCAAACTCATGTCTTGTGAGATGGTGATGCCATCCAACCACCTCATCCTCTGTCACCACCTTCTCCTGCCGTCAGTCTTTCCCAGCATCAAGGTCTTTTCCAATGGGTTGGCTGGAGTGGGTTGCCATTCCCTTCTCCCAGGGATCTTCCCAACCCAGGGATGGAATCTGGATCTCCTGCATGCAGGCAGATTCCTTACCTTCTGAGACACTGGGGAAGTCTATATCATTTTCCTTATCTCTGAGCAGAACACTGTTGGTGTCGGTCTCTCATTATCCTAGGCAATCACATTAATGCATATTTAAATGTCACAGCCACTGTGCAGAGGAGCTGACTTTTCACAGGTGGAGAAACTAAAACCCAGGGAAGCTGACTTGCCCCAAGGCTGAACCATCAGGGATAGTGGAGACCAGTTTTCAATAAAGTTGGAACCGCCTCAGAGCCTCTGTTCTGAGTCATGACACTACACATCCATTCTTTTATTTAGAAAAACAAAAGGAAGTGTTTGTTGAAATTTTTCAAGAATTTAGAACCGATTCAAGGCTACACATCACACGCCAGTTAAACTTTACAATTTTAATAAGCTATGCTCTTTTAATGGCTCCTACCTTAATATCTGGCAACATGATTAAATTTTTCTTTATGTGCCAGCTTAATTTTCATGATTTATCACGGTATTTTTCTTCAATGTTGAAAGAATTAATTAGGGTACAAAAAAATCACTGTTAGACATTTACTTATTCTGTGATAATGCATCTCATTATAAATAAGGATCAAGGACATTGGTACAAGGATGTCTGTGTGGGGAAGGCAGTTGTTTGCTTCAGTTCAGTTCAGTTCAGTTGCTCAGTCATGTCCGACTCTTTGCAACCCCATGAACCGCAGCACGCCAGGCCTCCCTGTCCATCACCAACTCCCAGAGTCCACCCAAACCCATGTCCGTGGTATCAGTGATGCCATCCAACCATCTCATACTCTGTTGTCCCCTTCTCGTCCTGCCTTCAGTGTTAACCCAGCATCAGGTTCTTTTCTTTCTTTTTTTTAAATATATTCTTTTTATTTATCATTTTTAAATTTATTTTAATTGGAGGTTAATTGCTTTACAATTGAGTCAGCATCAGGTGGCCAAAGTATTGGAGTTTCAGCTGCAACATCAGTCCCTCCAATGAATACCCAGGACTGATCTCCTTTACAATGGACTGGTTGAATCTCCTTGCAATTCAAGGTTCTCTCAAGAATGTTCTCCAACACCACAGTTCAAAAGCATCCATTCTTCAGTGCTCAGCTTTCTTTATAGTCCAAATCTCTCATCCATACATGACTACTGGAAAAACCATAGCCTTGACTAGACAGACTTTTTTTGGCAAAGTAATGTCTCTGCTTTTTAATATGCTGTCTAGGTTGGTCATAACTTTCCTTCCAAGGAGCAAGCGTCTTTTAATTTCATGGCTGTAATCACCATCTTTAGTGATTCTAGAGCCCAGAAAAATAAAGTCAGCCACTTTATTTTCCCCATCTATTTGCCAAATAGATAGTTTCCCCATCTATTTGCCATGAAGTGATGGGACCAGATGCCATGATCTTAGTTTTCTGAATGTTGAGCTTGAAGCCAACTTTTTCACTCTCCTCTTTCACTTTCATCAAGAGGCTTTTAGTTCCTCTTCACTTTCTGCCATAAGGGTGGTGTCATCTGCATATCTGAGGTTATTGATATTTCTCCCAGCACTCTTGATTTCAGCTTGTGTTTCTTCCAGCCCAGCGTTTCTCATGATGTACTCTGCAGAGAAGTTAAATAAGCAGGGTGACAATATACAGCCTTGGTGTACTCCTTTTCCTATTTGGAACCAGTCTGTTGTCCCATGTCCATTTCTGGAAGTTGTTTGCTTCAGTGAATGCAAACATACCCATGGGGAGATAGCCTTCACTGTTTCTCGAAAACTGCTCAATGAAGACAACGTCATGCATGATACCAAGGTCAGTGACGACTGAAATGTCAGTGCAGCATTAATATAAAGGTATCAAGTCAGCAACTCTTCTTAGCAGAAATAGTGATTTCTCTAAATCACAGAAACACATTTTAGTAGTCCTTGATATGTCTTTTTTAAAATGATTTAGCTAAAGTTGGAAGCTTGTAGATTTTATTGGTATTATAGTACTATTAATACCATTATCATTATTAACAAATGCAGGTGGTGCTTGGCTTCATCTTGAGTTACTCAAGTAATTTGAGTTAGTTCTGAAGGTAAAGACATGCTCAGAGATTCTGTGCAGATGAGTATGGTGAGCCCACACCTGGGGACCAGGATGTTAGCACCAGTGTGTCTGCCAGGACACGTGTGTGTGTGTGCACCTGTCCCCCCATTTCAAGAGAGGTGACTTGAAAATCTGGGTCACAAAGGATTGTCTCAATTATCTGAAATGATCTCATGGATTTTCTTTATTAGGCAATTTAACACTAACATTAAAAAAAAAAAAATAAAACACTTGGTACTCCAGGGTGGGATGGCCATAAAAGGTGATTTCTTTTCACATTCCAGGCCATTGCGGATCTTGCAGCCGCCCCTCCTCATGTAGGTTTGAATCAAGCGGGCAGCAACACAGTGGCTGTACATTTGATGCTCCATGTGCTTCATCAAATGTATCATCAAAAACACAGGGACCCTGACCTCCATCAGATCTAATAGCAAATACTTGGACAATTCAGGCATCCCCAGTCTTCCTCCTTTTCCCCCCCAAATCCATCTCTTGGGAGTCCTTTCATCTTCCTTCCAAATGGAAGCATGTATTTTTTTTTTCTTTGTAAGCATTATTTAGAAATCAGTGATTAATTATAGCTTTATTAACTTTCTCTCTTGTTGATGAACAGCCAAAAAGTTACAAAACACCTGTTTTTAAAAGGAGGTTTTCTTTCCCTGTTGGATGAATGACAGGGATCTTCCCCATAGAATCTTAACTGTGCACTGAAATGTAAAGGCGTTGATTCAAAGTTTTTCACCTGATTTTACCTGAATTATTAAAAAGCAGCCTCAGGTAAACTCTGTGCAAATAAACTGTCAATACCTTAATCATGATCCATGTCAAGACCACTGTCCAAAATAAAGTCCATCATACTTTATTTCAAAACTTGTGTTTGCAAAATCAGATCTAAGGTAATATGCTAACAGCCTGCATAATGTTGGCTGTTTTGCAGACTGAGATGAAACAGCTCAATTTCTATTCCCTTTTATCTGGGGACAGAAAACCTTCAGGGCAGTAAGAGCCCCGCTCAGCACGGATAGAAGTCTGGGTCGTGAGTGGCCTCTGAAATGTCTGGCTGCCTCCTTTCTGGGTCATCAGAGTCAAGTTCTACATAAATTAAAGAGTCCTTTACTGCCAAAATCATTTGTAAAAGAATTATGTGATATTTAAATATTTTAGGATTAATGTGGTATATGTCTTATAACTTAAGTATTTTTAATTAAATGCTGTGAATATTGCCAGCAATCTCATTTCAATTTGCTTTAAATCACCTATGAGCCTAGGAGGACATTTGTGCATTTTTATGTTTTTTCTTTTTCCTTTCTTTAATCTTTGTCTTCAGAGGAGATAAAAATGGGAGGAAAGTAAGCCACACACAGTGCTGTCGACTACTGTAATATGAACTATTTACTATCTAATTAGCAAGAGCCCACTGACATGGTTACCATGTGGCCACACACTGAGAAAATAAAAATATAAAATCAAAGTAAAAATGTAAAACTCCCTGTGAAGCAGTGTCAGAGATCCCCTGAGACTGTTATTTTGGGGAAAAAAATCATGCTTTCTTATTGGACCATTTAGTGAATTATATTTATCTGTGAGAAGTAAATTGT
Source organism: Ovis aries (assembly GCF_016772045.2). NCBI lineage: Eukaryota > Metazoa > Chordata > Mammalia > Artiodactyla > Bovidae > Ovis > Ovis aries. The sequence continues at coordinate 3,522,977 of NC_056079.1, read as the reverse complement.
GGCTCCTTAATTTACACTGACTACAGCTTACTTCCTGAAAGCTCCTCAATGCTTGGATTTGTCATTTAAAAGGGGCCAGGCTTCTCTCAGAAAAGGCAATGGCAACCCACTCCAGTACTCTTGCCTGGAAAATCCCATGGGCAGAGGCTCCTGGTGGGCTGCAGTCCATGGGTTCTGAGTCGGACACGACTGAGCGACTTCACTTTCACTTTCACTTTCATGCATTGGAGAAGGAAATGGCAACCCACTCCAGTATTCTTGCCTGGAGAATCCCAGGGACAGGGGAGCCTGGTGGGCTGCCTCTATGGGGTCGCACAGAGTCGGACACGACTGAAGTGACTTAGCAGCAGCAGGCTTCTCTGGTGGCTCAAATGGTAAAGAATCTGCCTTCAATGCTGAAGACCCAAATTTGATCCCTGGGTCAGGAAAATCTCCTAGAAAAGGGAATGGCAACCCACTCCAGTATTCTTGCCTGGAAAATCCCATGGACAGAGGAGCCAGACTGGCTAAGGTCCATGAGATGGCAAAGAGAAGGACATGACTGAATGACTGACACTTTCTCTAAAAATGAGCTGCATCCTTCTATTTCCTCCCATTGCTGTGGATGGGGGGGGGGGTTGGTGGGGAGTGCTAAATAGTCTTTAAAAGTCATGTTTAATTCTCTAGCATGGGCACACATGGGATCTAAATATAGTATTACCTTACCTGTGGCTCAGCTGGTAAAGAATCTGCCTGTGATGTGGGAGACCTGGGTTTGATCCCTATTGGGAAGATTCCCTGGAGAAGGGAAAGGCTACCCACTCCAGTATTCTGGCCTGGAGAATCCCATGGACTGTATAGTCCATGGAGTCACAAAGAGTTGGACACGACTGAGTGACTTTCACTTTTCCTCTGAACAATCTTCAGATGTCCCAGAATGTGGTGAATCCTGAAAAAACAAACAAACAAACAAAACGAAAAAAACCTTATATTCCTTGCTACAACTAATCTCAGTATGTTTAAAAGAGAAGGAAACATCACAGAATTCTTAAAATTTGAAGTGACCCGAGAAAGCCAGTTTTCCTGTTGTGAGCAAACAATCAATGTTAAAAGAGTTACAGTGAGGCTGTGGCAAAAAATTTAAAAATAAAAAAATAAATGTTTATTCTTAACACAAAGTGAATTTACTGATTTGATTCAACTTGGAATGGAACCAAGGCAGTAGAAGCCTGGGGCTGCGCCCAGCACCTGGAAGGCAGAAATGGGCTGTGCTTGACATGAGGGCTGGTGCTGCTCCAGTTCTCATCCTGTGCTGTGTAGGGCTGGAAAGTTAAGAGCTTTCCTGGTGCATAGTTGCATTTCGTCCTCTGATTTTCACTTTGTAGTATCTCCCTTTTACAAAGGGACACCTGGGCCTGGGGACCCCCAAACCCTTGTTCCCAGGGCTCACGGCTGTGCTGGCCTCGCTATCTCCCTGACTCTGTGCAGCACTGGGATCAGGCCAAGGGTGGGCCTCCACCCAAGCGACATGACATGAAACACGTCTGTTGTGAACCTGGGCCCCTCTCCTGTAATTGTGTGGTTTCCTGTCTGTTCCCGTAAGGTGAAAAAAGTCAGCTCAGCCACTCTGGGCTCATAGTGTTCCAGGATGTTCTGTGCTCCAGAAACCTTGGTGTTCCTCCAGCTCTATACCTGGGGCCATGTGGGGGAGAACCCAGCCCTGCCCTTCAAAGAAGGGTCCCCTCTTTCTCCCTGTCCTCTGCACCTGAAGCCTCCATCTCTACTGGGCAGTACGTGCCTACAGTGGTTTATGATAAAATGATAATAAAATATGTCCAGACCTGAAGTCGGAAGTGCTGGGAGACTCCTGACCCCAATTTGATCATCTCCTACTTTGCAAATAGTACAGCTGTAATCTTAGAACCCAAGGAACCTGAGGAAGTCACTCTGATATCTAAACCGTTAGGGCACCAGATGTGGACTTCTGACTCCCAGAACTGGGCCTCTTGCTCATCTTACAGATTTTCACTTGGGAGGGGCTACTTTTGAATCATTTTATTCATTTACAAAGAGAAGGAACTAAAGAACAAAGAAGAACTAAAGAGCTTCTTGATGAAGGTGAAAGAAGGGAGTAAAAAAGCTGGCTTAAAATTCAACATTCAAAAAATGAAGATCATGTCATCCAGTTCCATCAGTTCAGTTCAGTTGCTCAGTCGTGTCCGACTCTTGGCAACCCCATGAATTGCAGCACGCCGGGCCTCCCTGTCCATCACCAACTCCCGGAGTTCACCCAAACTCATGTGCATCGAGTTGGTGATGCCATCCAGCCACCTCATCCTCTGTTGCCCCCTATTTCTCCTGCCCTCAGTCCCTCCAAGCATCAGGGTCTTTTCCAATGAGTCAACTCGTCGCATGAGGTGGCCAAAGCATTGCAGTTTCAGCCTCAGCATCAGTCCTTCCAATGAACACCCAGGACTGATCTCCTTTAGAATGGACTGGTTGGATCTCCTTGCAGTCCAAGGGACTCGCAAGAGTCTTCTCCAGCACCACAGTTCAAAAGCATCAATTCTTTGGCACTCGGCTTTCTTCATAGTCCAACTCTCACATCCATACATGACCACTGGAAAAACCATACCCTTGACTAGACGGACCATTTTTGGCAAAGTAATATCTCTGCTTTTTAATATGCTATCTAGGTTGGTCACAACTTTCCTTTTCCCATCACTTCATAGCAAATAGATGGGAAAGCAATAGAAACAGTGACAAACTTTAGTTTCTTGGACTCCAAAATCACTGCATATGGTGACTGCAGGCATGAAATTAAAGGACGCTTGTTCCTTGGAAGAAAAGTTATGACAAACCTAGACAGCATATTAAAAAGCAGAGATGTTACTTTGCCCACAAAGGTCCATATAGTCAAAGCTATGGTTTTTCCAGTGGTCATGTATGGATGTGAGAGTTGGACCATAAAGAAGGCTAAACACTAGAGAACTGCTGCTTGTGAACTGTGGTGTTGGAAAAGACTCTTGATGGTCCCTTGGACAGCTAGGAGATCAAACCAGTAAATCCTAAAGGAAATCAATTCTGAATATTCATTGGAAGGACTTATGCTGAAGCTAAAACTCCAATACTTTGGCCACCTGATATGAAGAACTGACTCATTGGAAAAGACCCTGATTCTGGGAAAGATTGAAGGGAGGAGGACAAAAAGACAGTGGAGGAGGAGTTGGTTGGGTGGCATCACTGACTTGATGAAGATGAGTTTGAGCAAGCTCTGGGAGATGGTGATGGACAGAGACGTCTGGCGTGCTGCAGTGCATGGGGTCACAAAGAGTTGGACATGACTGAGCAAGTGAACAACAACCGCAATTCACTTACAAACAGGTCTGAGTATGTTCTTGCAAATTAGTCATTTGTTAGGCATTTGTGTTCCTATTTGTGTAACTCAGTTATATTAGACATTAAATAATTGTTGCAGTTTCATAAATTAGAATCTTGGGAAATACAACATTTTTTATCACTTTCTAAGGAGATTAGGAAAGGTATTTCTCTGCATTTCAGTTTGAATTAGCAAAATGATTGTTTTCTGTATGCCTAAATGCATAGTGTCCTTAAAACTGTAATTCTTTTCTATGTCCCTAAACTGATACTGTGTCCTTAAAATTGTATGGTGTATGCTATTTATAAAACTGTTATCAAACATATAATGTGTAATGTTTACTACTTGTAACGGCCTTTCTGAGTACTTGAAGAGTGCTATGGTGTTTATTTCCACAATAAACATGTGACAGAACTCTTATTATCTCATCTTAGAGTCCCCTGTGCTAGACAGTAGGACCTTGTTGATTCCCTATTTTGTGTATAGTACTGTGTGTATATTAAGATGGGGAGACCTAGGTTCAGAGAGGTTGAATAACTTGCCCAAGGTCACAAAGATCACAAGTTGCAAGGCCAGTATTCCAAGCCAGCTAACATGGCTTGAAGACTGTGTTTCATGAGGTGATGCTTAGCTATGTTGATAAATACAATCGGGAGATCTGGCCCCCATGGCTTTTCCAGCAGAGACCAGTTTTTTTTCCTCCTCTGAATATAGTCAAGATTACTGAAGATGGAAAGAGCTAGTCGTTAAGAAACAAGTGTTCAGGTGTTTGTCACTAACTAGTGGGCTAAACCTAGTTGAGGAGGTAGACATTGACTCTGTGTGGGATAGCATCCATGTGGGCATGCTGGTGAGGTGAGTATTGAGGGAACACCTGGTCTCATCTTGCCATGCCATGCGATGTCATTTCAGTCACGTTCGACTCTTTGTGACCTTATGGATTGCAACCCGCCAGGCTCCTCTGTCCATGGGATGCTCCAGGCAGGAATACTGGAGTGGGTTGACATTTCCTCCTTCAGGGGATCTTCCCGACTCAGGGATCGAACCCCTGTCACCTTGGGATTATACTCTTCTGTCATGCTGGCATGGTGACACTAGTGGTAAAGGATCTGCCCGCCAACGCAAGAGACATGTGTTCCATTGCTGGGTCAGGAAGATCCCCTGGAGTAAGCCTGGCAGGCTACAGTCCATGGGGTCACAAAGAGCTGGACATGACTAATGGCACCCCACTCCAGTACTCTTGCCTGGAAACTCCCATGGATGGAGGAGCCTGGTAGGCTGCAGTCCATGGGGTTGCTAAGAGTCGGACACAACTGAGCGATTTTCAATTTCACTTTTCACTTTTCATGCATTGCAGAGGGAAATGGCAACCCACTCCAGTGTTCTTGCCTGGAGAATCCTAGTGATGGAGGAGCCTGGTGGGCTGCCGTCTGTGGGGTCGCACAGAGTCGGACACGACTGAAGCGACTTAGCAGTAGCAGCAGCAGACTGACTAACACTTCCCAGTATTCTTGCCAGAAAAACCCCATGGACAGAAGAACCTGCTGGGCTACAGTCCGTAGGGTCGCAAAGAGTCAGACATGGCCAGGCACAACATGGGTTTATTATATTATGGCATTTCTGCCATTTCATGGTTCTTTCATGGTTAGATTTTTTTTTACAAAGTTTTACTCAGTTTTTAGAAATTACGATTAATGTCTCCAGACGTAGTTTTTTGGGGGCAGAGATGAACATGACAGTGTAGATCACTGCAGAATTTGCCCTCATTTTCAGCAGCCAGCATTAGTGACACCCCCACCCGTCATGTACCCAGCACTGTCTTGGGTGCTGAGATTCTTCTCACGCTACATGGTTACTCATGGCTTTTCAAGGTTCCACAGGGACCAGCCCAAGTTTGCAGGCATGCTGTCCATACATCCTGTCTAAGAAAATAAGTTTTTAAAAATAAATTGCTATTTACTTGTTTCTTCATCTTTAAAAAATATACATTTTTCTTTTCTTAATAAATTTATTTACTTGGCTGGGCAGGGTCTTAGTTTCAGCATGTGGAATCTGTAGGTGTGGCGTGTGGGATCTAGTTCTTGGACCAGGGATCAAACTCAGGCCCCCTGCATTGGGAGTCTTGGCCACTGGATCACCAAGCAAGTCCCTAAAATAATAATTTTAAAAGGCAATTTTCTACAATTCAATAGTTTCAAAGTTCCCTCCTCACCACTAAATGATTTCTTTGTTTAATAGCTGTAAGCAAGTTTAAAATGGGGCTGTCAAGATCCCAGAATGGGCAAGGATGTAAATCACTTAAGTGGAATTATACTTCAATTGAATGATGCGTCGCCCTCATTCACTTAACACTATTTCACAATTATTTTTCCATGTAACATAATCTTTGACAAGAAAATTCTTCCCTTTGGTAAAGGTGCTAATAACTGAATCGCTTTTTTTTTTTTTTACTAATATTAGATTTGTCTGATTTCAAGTCTTTGCTGTCATAAATAATTCTGTGATAATTATCTGATGATTTTATAATATTTAGCCTCCCAATATGCCTCCCAAACAAACATGTGTTGTTTTTATAGTGCTCGTATTTATTTATTGGATTTCTATCAACTGTCTTTGCATCATTTTATGTACAATATATATTTGTAAGCTTGGATACATTTTGTTATCTCAAGATAGTTGTTAGTTAACAATGTATTCCACATAAAAGTAAAATAGATCCCCAGTAAGGAAAAGGAAGATCAAACTCCAGCTCGCACTGTTAAAAAGTCCTCAAGAGAAAGTGGCAAAGATAACTTTAACCCAAACAATAGGAGAGTCACTCTCCCAAAATGTGGCCATGCTGTGGAGGCAATTAAATATAAATGGTTTTATTTAATTAGCTGACATTGTGATATCACCTTTGTGACTTGAGCTAAATCCTCCTCAGTAAGAAGTAATTAAAAATCACTTTTCAGCAGAGATCTTTCTTGATGGTCAAGGTCTTACACTAGTCCTCAGATAATATTATTCTTGGCAGAATTTATCTCTGAAAGTAAAAGTCAGTGAAAGACAGCCAGGGTTCACTTAAAAAGGAATATAATAACTTAAAGTGGAGAAGAGTGAGATAAGTGATTCTAATTCAATTAGTATCTCAAGGAGCCATCAATAATAATTTAAAGGACCTCAGGATTAAATTAAGGAATTGACATCAGATCTGTAAGAATGTCAGAGCGAGTCTGAGTTTCTGGTGTTCGCTGCTGTCAGTATCTTATCTGAATAGTATTTGAACATGTGATTTGTCTGGCACCCAAACATTTGGACAATGTCTGTCTCCCACTCCCCCCGCTCCTTTCCCTCCCCTTCCATCAGCCTGCTCACTTTTCTGGTCCCTCCTTCCTCTGAGCATGTTAGCCTGGGCCTACTTAATTCCATTCCTTTATTATGAAAGGGGCTTCCGGAATCATATAAACCGGCCAAGTTCCATGTAGAACATAAGAGCGTCTTTTTTGAAGGGAGGGGAATTTTTAGATTCCTTGTATCTGTATCTACCCATAGGTTCTCAAAAATGTAATAATCTTCAAAATCCATTACGTACATGGTGAGAAAGGCACAGCTATGAGAAGCGGTGCCCCCTGGACAGAAATGTTTTCTTTTCTCTGGACTTTGGGCACATGGTGCCTAAAGAAGTATCTTTCTTTCTTCTGACTTTAGGTATGAGACCTTAGGCACGTGACTTCACTCTCGGGGACTTTATTTCAGTGGAGAATAGGAACATTAATTCCTTTACCCTGTGGTTGACAACATGTAAAACTGATGAGCTCTTCCGCCAGGATTCTTGGTTCAGAATTGCTTCTTTTCATCTTGCACACCTAGCTTTCAAGGCAGACAGTGTGGGCAGAGGCCCAGGGCCGGGGTCCAGCTGGGCCCTCTGCGGCGGGAACTTCTGGGCCTTTCTTCCCTTCAGCTCTGATCCTTTCATAGGCTCCGATGGTCCACCTCTGGGCCCAGGTTTTGTGCTGCCCTCAGCCCTGCCCCTTGACACTGATTGGTTCAGGACTGAGCACATGATCTGTGCCTAAGCCAATGGCTTAGGTGTTTGGCCTCTGTGATTGGTCCAGGAGTAGACACATACCCTGCTGTGCTTTTGCTCATTGTGAGGCCCAGGGTCTTCAAGTCTGGGGTTGGGAATGAAGATGCTCTGAGATTCTCTGAGCCAAGTGTCCTGAGGCCTAGAAGGGTAGCTGCCATTTTGAAATCACAAGAAACTAGATGGAGACCCCAAGAAGAAGGGAAGGCCCACAACATGGTCAGAGTGTCCTTCAAGCCAGTCTCACACTGGCTTTTCAGTTATGGGAGTGAATGAATTTCATTAAAAAAAAATTAAATCCAGTTGATTCTTATTTGTCATAATGATAAAAATGTCTGATAAGAGTCCTGAATTATTTGAAAAATTCAGAAATTCCCCCACTATAATTACCATAAGTTTGACTCTAAAAATGGCATTCAGTTTGTCTAAATTTCAAGAAGGTTATATGTTTGGTGAAGCTTTGATGTGGAGTCTCATTGTTCTCTCTGAGGTAAGTTTGTCTTCCTCCTATTTTGCAAACCCCAAGAGGCTAACATTTTTTTCCTGTACCAAGAACACTCACCTTTCTCTCTGGATGGAACTTAGAATCCCCCTTCTGTGCTCTGGTAATGTCCCTTTCTCATCTCTATTTAAATCCTGCCCACATTAAATTAAACCTGCGTTTCTGTGCATCTGGCTCTCCCTCTGTTAAGCCACCCCTCAAGGGCAGAGATCATGCTCCAAGCACTGAATACTTGTTGAGACTTGTCAGATACAACATACAATCCCCACATATGTTTAAATTTCAGACAAAGACCGTGTTTTTTTTTTTTTTGGAGGGGGGAATGTTGTGTTTCCCAAATAATGCATGGGACATACTTGTACTAAGGATTTATTAGCTGTTTTTCTGAAATTCAAATGTAACCGATTGCTCTGTGGTTTTATTTGCTAAATATAGCAGCCATTTATTTGTTGCACAGAATACTTACCACCTCCACTGTAGATCTCATAAAGCAGGCTGAGCACCGCAAAACTGATGCTTTTGAACCATGGTGTTGAAGACTCTTGAGAGTCCCTTGGACTGCAAGGAGAGCAAACCAGTCAATCCTAAAGGAAATCAATCCTGAATATTGGATTGGCCTGGATGCTGAGGCCAAAGCTCCAATACCTTGGCCACCTGATGTGAAGAGCCAACTCATTGGAAAACACCTTAATGCTGGGAAAAACTGAAGGCAGGAGGCAAAGGGACCAACAGATGATGAGAGATGGTTGAATAGCATCACAGACTCAGAGGACATGAGTTTGAGCAAGCTCCAGGAGATGGAAAGCATTGCATGCTCCAGTCCTTGGGATTGCAAAGAGTCAGACATGAGTTAGCAAGTGAGCAGTTGCCCTGAAACACAGCAGCAGGTTGAAAACAGTAAAGACATATTATCCTGTAGTTTCTGTAGGTCGGGAACCTAAATGTAGCCGAGCTGGCTGCTGAGTACCATTCTTTGATCCACTGAACTCCAGTCAGGCTCCTGGGCCTTCTCCCAGGCCCGTTTGTCCACTGGTGCCCCTACCCTGGATATCTGATTGCCTTTCGTATCTGGCTGGGCGCCTCATCCCCCACCTGCCCAGGTGATGGCTGACCACCTGGCCTTCACTTGGTGATAGTCCTGCTGAAGTCAGTCTATCCAGAACACCCACCCCTGATATTTTCTCTTAGTGACTTTCTGTCCCCTGACACCCACCCTACGCTGCTGTAGGTCCCCCCTGCTGGCACTGTCTTAAGAGTTGAGCCCAACCTCTCTCCCACCCTACTATAAAATCATGTCGCAGTGTTTCTTGTACCTGTGCTGATAGCCCCCTGCTACCCCCCAAGGAAAGTCTTCCTTACTGAGCTTTCAGAAGTGTCACTAAATATTCTTTGTTAGTCCCTCCAGCTCAGGGGCCTTCAGGAATCTGCATAGCCTGTCACCAGGACTGAAATCTGAACTTGCGGAATGGGGGAGGGGGATCCAGGCTCCCACAGCTGGGCATCTACAAAGGGCTGTGTCATATCAGAGCAGTTGGCTTCTCCTGAGACAACTGGGTTTCCCTTGTAGCTCAGATGGACAGACTCTGCCTGCCATGCCGGAGACCCGGGTTAAATCCCTGGGTGGGGAAGATCCCCTGGAGAAGGGAATGGCAACTGACTCCAGTATTCTTGCCTGAAGAAGTCCATGGACAGAGGAGCCTTGTGGGTTATAGTCCATGGAGTTGCAAAGAATCAAAGACGAATGAGCGACTAACACACACACAGGGCAACTGATGCAAGAGAGAAGTGGAAACCATAGCATTTTGTTGTTGTTGTTGTTCTGTTTTGTTTTTAAACAACCTAATCTTGAAAGGGAACATTTCATGCAATGATGGGCTCAATAAAGGACAGAAATGGTAGGGACCTAACAGAAGCAGAAGATATTAAGAAGAGGTGGCAAGAATACACAGAAGAACTGTACAAAAGAGAACTTCATGACCCAGATAATCACGATGGTGTGATCACTCACCTAGAGCCAGACATCCAGGAATGTGAAGTCAAGTGGGCCTTAGAAAGCATCACTATGAACAAAGCTAGTGGAGGTGATGGAATTCCAGTTGAACTACTTCAAATCCTGATAGATGATGCTGTGAAAGTGGTGCACTCAATATGTCAGCAAATTTGGAAATCTCATCAGTGACCACAAGACTGGAAAAGGTCAGTTTCATTCCAATCCCAAAGAAAGGCAATGCCAAAGAATGCTCAAACTACCACACAATTGCACTCATCTCACATGCTAGTAAAGTAATGCTCAAAATTCTCCAAGCCAGGCTTCAGCAATATGTGAACCATGAACTTCCTGATGTTCAAGCTGGTTTTAGAAAAGGCAGAGGAACCAGAGATCAAATTGCCAATATCTACTGGATCATTGAAAAAGCAAGAGAGTTCCAGAAAAACATCTATTTCTGCTTTATTGACTATGCCAAAGCCTTTGACTCTGTGGATCACAATAAACTGTGGAAAATTCTGAAAGAGATGGGAATACCAAACCACCTGATCTGCCTCTTGAGAAATCTGTATGCAGGTCAGGAAGCAACAGTTAGAACTGGACATGGAACAACAGACTGGTTCCAAATAGGAAAAGGAGTACATAAAGGCAGTATATCATCACCCTACTTTTTTAACTTATATGTAGAGTACATCACGAGAAATGCTGGGCTGATGAAATCAAGATTGCCAGGAGAAATTTCAGTAACCTCAGATACGCAGATGACACCACCCATATGGCAGAAAGTGAAGAACTAAATAACTCTTAATGAAAGTAAAAGAGGAGCGTGAAAAAGTTGGCTTAAAGGTCAACATTCAGAAAACTAAGATCATGGCATCCGGTCCCATCCCTTCATGGCAAATAGATGGAGAAACAGTGGCTGACTTTATTTTTCTGAGCTCCACAATCACTGCAGATGGTGATTGCAGCCATGAAATTAAAAGACTCTTGCTCCTTGGAAAGAAAGTTATGACCAACCTAGACAGCATATTCAAAAGCAGAAACATTACTTTGCCAATAAAGTTTCATCTAGTCAAGGTTATGGTTTTTCCAGTAGTCATGTATGGATGTGAGAGTTGGACTATAAAGAAAGCTGAGTGCAGAAGAATTGATGCTTTTTTAAAATATAAATTTATTTATTTTAATTGGAGGTTAATTACTTTACAATATTGTGTTGGTTTTGCCATATATCAACATGAATCCGCCACAGGTATACACATGTTCCCCATCCTGAACCCCCTCCCACCTCCCTTCCCGTACCATCCCTCTGAGTCATCCCAGTGCACCAGCCCCAAGCATCCAGTATCATGCATTGAACCTGGACTGGCGATTCATTTCATATATGATATTATACATGTTTCAATGCCATTCTCCCGAATCATCCCACCTTGTCCCTCTCCCACAGAGTCCAAAAGCCTGTTCTATACATCTGTGTCTCTTTTGCTGTCTTGCATACAGGGTTATTGTTACCATCTTTCTAAATTCCATATATATGCATTAGTATACTGTATTGGTGTTTTTCTTTCTGGCTTACTTCACTCTGTATAATCGGCTCCAGTTTCATCCACCTCATTAGAACTGATTCAAATGAATTCTTTTTAATGGCTGAGTAATACTCCATTGTGTCTTGAACTGGTGATGCTGGAGAAGACTCTTGAGAGTCCCTTGGACTGCAAAGAGATCCAGCCAGTCCATCCTAAAGGAGATCAGTCCTTGGTGTTCATTGGAAGGAGTGATGTTGAAGCTGAAACTCCAATACTTTGGCCACCTCATGCAAAGAGTTGACTCATTTGAAAAGACCCTGATTTTGGGAGGGATTGGAAGCAGGATGAGAAGGGGACAACAGAGAATGAGATGGTTGGACGGCATCACTGACTCAATGGACATGAGTTTGGGTAAACTCTGGGAGTTGGTGATGGACAGGGAGGCCTGGCATGCTGCGGTTCATGGGGTCACAAAGAGTCAGACACAACTGAGCAACTGAACTGAAGTGAATCTTGAAAGGTCCTTGGTCCAGCCCCCACACTTCAGGGGAGGGGATTAGAGAACTTCATGATTATCAAGACTGGGGCACCAGAGGGCCCCATGGGCATCTTAGATGCTTCCCCCCTTACGGGCTTCTTATATGTAGATCTCCACTTCTTACCATAGCCACGGCACAAGTGCTCTGGGGAGAATTGCTGATCCTTAAGCCTTTTTTTTTGAAAATGCCTTGAGACAGTATATGCTATAACGTGGTATGTAAGTTAGTTACACTATGCGGTCCAATATGGAAACCATTAGACACATTGATTATTTAGATTTAAATTTAATTTAAAATTTATTTTCTCAATCACATTAATCATCTTTCAGGTGTTAACAAGCCTGTGTGCCCAGAAGGTACTGCACTGCACAATAGATATAGAACATTCCCACCATTCCTGTAGAAGAGGCTGATATAGCCTCTATTACCTTTGCCCAGTGTTCCATATTAAATAGAACAGCATCTCTCTTATTAAAAGGACATGCATATCCTTTGTACTCATCCTTTCAAATCGTAGCTGCTCACTGACTAAAATTATTTGCATGATGAACTGCTCTTGATAAATGTGCTCCTGAGAGGTGATATTTTAAGCATAACACATTGCCTTTGCTTTTATTTGAAAATATTATCTACTTCTTTGGTGGTATTAAACTATGATATTCAAATGAAGGATGTTGATTATTACATTATGCAGGAAGGGACACAAAATCTAATGTATTTCATGAAGCATAATTTATGTAAAAACATGCAGACAATTGCATTCAAGTATTTGATGTCAGTAATGAGAGAATCATACATAATGGGCATTTTTTATTAAACTGAGATTTAGTTGATTTGCCTTATGAATGAAGTTACTCAAGCAAATTGGATTGTGAGCCAAAGAAAAACGGGATAAAATAAAGAGATGGAAATTTCAGAAACTCAACACATAAATATCAGGAACAAATGAAAAACTTGGCTGTAAATATTCTACCAATTTATTTGTATAGGAAAGAATAAGCAAGTTGGAAGCTTGATTTAGTGAAATCTGCTGGGAATTTTCTTTAAATAATTGTGTAATTATTACTGATATTTTTGTCTCTATCCAATATTTATTGAACAGTTGGTTTGTGCCCACTGAAGTAACTTCATGGTAAAAAGATTGATCAGACAATCTGTTCTAACTGATCTCTTCATTCAGAAGTGAGGCTAAGTCGTGCATAAAGTGGCTAGAACCCATAATAAAAAGTGGTTGGCATGTCAGAATCTTTTTATATTACGGACTTTGGAGAGAAAATAAGTCCAAGGAGGGCAAGGGGTTTCTTTTTCACTGTCTTAACCCCTATGTCTGGGAAAGAGTGAACAAACTTCACTTTCAGTAACTGCTGTTAAGTGGACAAGGTACGAAGCCTTCATGGGTGGCAGCATAGTTGGCCTGGGCAACAGAGGGTCAGTTTGGCACGGTTCTGAAAAGGATGGACATGTGATCTAACTGCAGCCAACAGCACGAGGGGAAAGCTGTGTAGAGAACTCAGCACTGTGTGAAGAGAAGCGCATGGTGCAAAGTCCCAGTGAACAGAGAAGAAAGAAGTAAAAGATGACGGTGGGGAGGTTGGTGGTGTCCAATCTATGAAAGGTCCTTGTGCCAAACATGAGAGTGTAGACTTTTTATATTGATAACATAATGCAGTGATCATATTTTGGATACATTAGGTTAAATAAAACATTATTAAAATTAACTTCACTTGTCATTGTTGGATTTATTTTTCAATGAGACAGCCTCAAATTTAAAATAAGAAGGGAGCTTGTGTTCTATTTCTGATAGATAGCACTGTCCTATGAATCATCATTGGGAATGCAATAAATATTCATGTTTGGGAACGCATGTAAGAATTAAAGATTTTAAAATTAAAAAAATAAAAAACTAAAAAAAAAAAAAGAAATCTAGTTAGTAAAATAGGTGCACATGAATGAAGTAGAGACAGTGGGTATGAAGGTGTGTGTAGTAATAGAATTGCGAAGTTTGTTTCAATAATGAGTGCAAAAATCAACAACTTGCCCAAATAACAATTACAGTTTACATGTTCAGTAAATTTGGTTTTGCCAAAAGGTTCTTCGGGGTTTTCTGTAACATCTCACAGTATCTCATATGTGTGTGTCATTTTATATTTAGATTTTGGCTTAGGGCTTTGCACAGATTAGTGGGGGTTGTGGAAGATCAAGTTAGAGATTTATTTCTTTTACAGGGTCTCAGGGAGCTGTTCTTTCAGAGGTCATGTTCTGCCCGCAGGGGTCTCCGGCTGAATCACCCGCCTGAATGTCTGTGTGTCCTCAGCCCATTGGGTGCAGTTTAAGACTTCTGTGGTTTCATGAATACATTTTCTACGTTCCATCCCTTCCACTTTTACGCATTGACAAAAACGCATTTTGTACAAAATTGTTTTTCTAACTTCTCTCAAACGTATCAAATGTTTTAGTTATTTAAAATAGCTATAATCATTTCTCAAAGTTATATAATAATTTGAATACTTAAAATTTAAAATGTAGCTTATAGTATAATACAGTTTAAAGTTCTTTTATTTTTTATTTTAAATTTATTTATTTTAATTGGAGGCTTTTAAATTCACACAAGAATAGATCTGATACTGATAGAACATTTATAGAGGAAACAAGAAAGAAATTTCATACGTACTAATGTTCTCTTTAAAATTTTCCCCTCCTCAGCTTTGCTTCAACACTCTTCCTTCCCCCAAAATGTTCCCCAAACTGCTGAGCTTAGTAATATTAGTTGTACTAATTAGTCCTGATGATCAACACAAGTTAAAAATATTTACCATTTTATGCTACACTTTGTTTTTAAATTATTTCCATGAAATTTATTTCATGAAAACATTTACTTTAAAAGAGATCAGTTTATCTTGATTTAAATGACACCGAACTTACAGTGTAGTTTTAAATAATATTTCATAAGATCAAAGTTATTTGGAAGGATAAAAATCAAAGTAACTTGGGTAAAATAAATTTAAAATATCCAAACGTCAGTTTTATCAGATCTTGAGAATCGAAACCATTCACCAATTGGGATTATTTTTTTTTCAAGTCTTGATATTACCTTGAATTGCATTTATTAATGTCTTATAAATTATACAACATTCTCAAAGACTGACTTGTCAAGAGAACTCTGAAAACATTTGCAGGTCAAAATTGACTTAATAAAAATAAAAAATAAAATTTCTTTTGTATTCATATAAATCCATTAAACTCTGCTGAATTTTATCTACCAAACTTTAGTATTGGAAAATCTTTTATAGCTAACTGCAGGATGCTTCTTAAATGAATTCTGGTAAAGTAACAATTAAAGAACACATATGGAATTTTGGAAGAAAATTTACTCAGAGCAGGCACTGAAACTAATTATGATGTCTTCCCTGGCTTAGTTTCTTTAGATTTGTTTCCCTATGTATTACTTGAGTGTTCAAATGTTGCCTTAATGCTCACTTGTTCATCAAGGTTGACATTAAAGAAAATTGCTTAGTTGAGCAAAGCCGTATTCAGATATATAATGGATAGTCAAAATGCACAATGCCGCCATAAAGAAATTACTTTTAGAGGCACGTGGTGTACTATAGTTACTGAATATTTAAATGCAAGAGATAAAAATGGATGGAGTCTTGAGTTAGCAAGCCATTATACAGTTTTTAAACATAAAGGTCAGAGGATTAATTTCTACAGGAAAGAAAACATGCAGTAATACATTTCATAAGAAATAGGTAAAAACAAATAAAATGTGTTTGTTTCATTCCAGCTAAAAACTGCCTAATTTGATGGCTTGCTACTGACTTCAGCATCAGTAAAAATGATGTCAGTAGTGTAGATTTTATCGGCTCAGCAATAAAAAAAATCATTTTTATTGCTGTTGTTTCAGTGAGAAGGAGCATATGACACTTTTTGACATTTTAAATTTAAGTATGTATCAAAAGGTACCATTTGATGTTCAAAAGCATCTGAAAAGAATACCTGTGTGTCTGTGTGTAATACGCACGTGTGTGTGTGTAGTCGCATCACGTTGCGGTACACTTGAAACTCACATAGCGTTGTAAATCAACTACACCTCATTCTTTCTTTTTAAAGATGCCATTTGCTGATCCCTGAGGGATAGAATAGTAGTAACACACTGCATGAACTTACTCAGCTCAAGTTCTACTGCCTGACCTTGAGCCAGCCGTTGAACTTTTTATTTTTTCGTTTCATTACCTTTTCTAAAAAAATTAAGAAGGAATAACAAGTTTACCTCCAAGACTTCTTCCAATTTTTTGGCTAAAAACCCATCTTTTCCTAGTCAAAGCGACCTGAATTTCAGTCCTCATTCTGTCACTTGTCCGTTATATACACGGGGAAGGTGATGTAATGTTCTGCGGCTCGTCAATGCCTGCAGACGCGAGGAGTGTCTCCCTTTTCTGGTGGTCAGCGGGGCTGAATGAGATGCGGGAAGGAGCCCATAGTAAGCATTCCTCAGTCTTAACATCTATCATGTGTTTCAAAAATGTATCTTCAGCGTGACTGACATCCCGGTAGGAATCTCCTCAGAAACACAAGGCAGGAAGGACCAGGTCCTCTGGTGTTTCGGCAAGAATACAGCCCCAGCATTGCAGAAGGTCCCAGGACCTTAGGGAGGCTCACCGCTCCTGACTGCAGGCACCATCACCGCTCCTGACTGCAGGCACCAGGCGGTAGGAAGCAGTTCTCTCTTCCTCCCTCCCTGCCCTGCCTCCCCTGCAAAACACCAAACTCTGTCCTGGCAGAGCAGGCTCTGTCTTTGGGGTTAGTGTGGCCTCAAGAATGTTTTTCCTCCCAACCTTCCCACTGCCCTGAGTGCCCTTGGTCCCTGGCCTAGATTCTGTGTATTCTGGGAGACCCCGTCTCCCCACCCTGTTCCTCAGCTCCTAAGGTGTGGCGGGGACGTCATCACATGACCTCGCTGGGGCCCCTTTAAACTTTGTTTGTGGACGTGGACATTTAATTTTCATATAATCACATGTTACAACATATCATTCTGCTTCTGATGTTTTTGTGTTTTTTTCCCCAACCATTTAGAAATGTAAAAACCACTCTCAGGAGTTGGGCAAACCTGGACAGTGGGATTCAGCCCAGTGGCAGTACTTGGCTGACCCTTGTCCCTTCCCAGAGGGTCCTTGAGTGCGGGAGGGACCTGAGTGGTCTGACCACCTCCACTTGGTTAAGACTGTCTGGGATTCACCTGCAGCACACCCGAAAGCTGCATATTGCTAAACAGATGAGACTGTATAGTCCTTACAAGTGTCCTGAGTGGTAAGACCCATCAACCCCATTTCATGTGAAACTGAAGCTCAGATGAGAGCTGCCTTGTGGCGGCACCCAATCTTCTGGGCCCCTCTCTGAAGTATTGTACGGTCTCCATGACTTCCAGAGCTCAACAGGGTCACCTGTGCCCACTTCAGTCTGCACAAGCGTCTGTGACAGACACCCTAAGTGTGCAGTGGAAACCACACGCAGGCATTTGCAGGGTATCACTGAGTAGCAAACACAGCTGAAAATTCCCCGTCATTTCTAGCACCTGTCACTAGTGGAGGGTTTTAGAGGCACTGATGGAACTCTTTTCTTAACTTTGAAATGAGTCAATCAAATGGCAGGAAACTTTTATTACATGCTGATAAGGTAAAGAATTTGGATGAGACTTTAAAAAATCTGTGAACCTCCCGAGTGAAAAGGACATGAAACACCAGATTGCACACCTCGGAGGATGCCCCACCTGTGGCTCGTTGTCTTATCCTTCGGGGCATTTCCTATAGTGTTTTTATGTGTTGAAAAAATGCTCAAACACAGAGTGAATGAAAATGTGATTTTCGTCCTTTCTTGCCCACACACGGCAGAGAGAGCTGCATAGAGACTGTGGGTGCTCACCACTTGCCTTGCACATTCAAGGTTTATCTTAACTGGAGAGAAGGTAGGCTTTGCAAAGCCTTTTGTTACCTTCTTTGGAACAGGCTGTGCGTTCCCAAAGCCCATCATTGTCATCATAACTGAAGTGCCAGTCACCGCAGAGATACTGCCCACACTCCAGGGGCACCACAGGGCCCTCCCTCTCCACTCCCTGCTCTCTGCCAGCCCCTGCTCAATGAACTGCCTCTGGGTGTGTGAGCCACAGGACGTCTGATACGACCCTCGGGTGATCATCACGCTCTGATAAACGTCAGCCAGCTCCATTCCCATTCCGTTTGTGCAGGAGTCTCTGGAGCTCATCTGAGGAACTGGGCCAATGTATCCCTGACTTCATTAGGCTTCTTTGATAAACTGCAGACTTGGGTGGCTCAGTGGGAAAGATGTAAGATCTTGGAGCCCCTGGGGCATGCATCCCGCAACAGATGACCCTTCAGTCGCTGGACAGAGACTTATAGAACGGCACTGATTCCCCCTGTTTAAGAAGATTCCATTTAATTGCAGCCTTGTATGGTATCACGCGGGGATCTTTAAGTATAAAGATCTGAGTGATCATTGGCAAAAGCTGACATAAGAGTTTCTATTGTGACTTGATAAAGTAATGCTCTTTTGATTAGAGATGAGCTGAAAATCCCTCATTATGTTAAAAGTGTATTATCAAATTATCCAGCCAACAGTGGAAAATCTTGTCTTTATCTGCAAAATGCCTGACATTACAGAGAGAAAAAATATTCATTATAAAAAGGAGCTTGTGGTTTAACATTTTTTAAGTATTGAAACTTTATATTTAAGACCAGAATTTTCCTCTTATTAACCAGAAGAAAATAGTTATTAATCATGGTTTCACTTCCCAACCAACTTTCCTGCCAGACAGAGGCTAGTTGTGATTTATAATGAGACAGTGGAATCTGTTGATTGGACCAGAGTGGTGCTAGTGGTAAAGAATCTGCCTGCCAGTGTAGGAGATGCAAGAGACAAAAGTTCGATCGCTGGGTCAGGAAGATCCCCTGAAGATGGAAATGGCAACCCTCTCCAGTATTCTTGCCTGGATAATTTCATGGACAGAGGAGCCTGGTGGGCTATAGTCCATGGAGTTGAGAAGAGTTGGGCGTGACAGAGTGACTGGACACACACACACACAGAATGGTATCTGTGACAGAGGCCCAGAGGCAGAGTGACTGTTGAATTGTGTGACCTCAGGGGGCAGAAAGGCTGGATTCCAAGGTGAGAAAACCAAAATGCAATTCTGGATGCTCTGATCCAGAACTTGGCCTCCACCCTATTACCATTAAAAAAAAAAAAATCTTTCACTTGACCCCAGATATTTGGCTCCATTACTAACTGTACAAAGGGAGACACTGCCCAATTATTGAATCAGTCAACGCCTCTGTTACTTCATCTGTGATGTGGGGGTAAGAGTGGTTTGATCTCGTTAACTGTTGTGAGGATTCCATGAGATGAAGCCTGCAAAATACTCTTCAGAGTGCAAATGCTACGTGTGTGTTAGGTGATAATTAGGGTTTTTGCTACACAAACACTCAGTTGTGTTGCTAAAGTAACGTGAGTACAGTTCACTCAACATCGAACATGCACAAACTCCTGTATTATTTCCAGGAGCTATGAATTTAGGGAACGGTCATGTCGTAGATATGTATTGAATATGACGTGTCTGAGCAGAGCTGGTGAATCAGAACCTTCATTCACCTATGACAGTGCCTCTTGGCCAAATTTTCACGCTTCCTTTATCTTCTCTGTGGAAACAGCATTGATGTCTTGCATGTGTTGTTGTTAGGGTGACAGGAGGTGGGTCTGCACTCGTCTTCTCTCTCGCCCTTTACAGAAGGGAGATTCTCACGTGACTGGTCACTGAGTAACAGAACTCGGTTCATGTGGCTGGTTGGTCAGCTTGTTCTGACATGGACCTTCGAGGGCAAAGGCATCCGCGCCCGGCTCAGCAGACACCCGCGTGCTTTCAGGTTCCTCTTCCTCTCTCTCATCTCAGGGCTTCTGAACCTCCATCAAACCATCTCCTATCCATAGATGCCACTTTCAGTTCTTTGAGGCAACGAACTGGGATCTTCCAGATACATCTGTCTTAAGTTTATACAATAGATTTGTAAAATTTCACAAAATAAGGACCACCTTGTACTCTGTCCTTTCAACTTGAACAAGAAGCTGGAATTAGAAGGGGAGGTTACTCACCTTCTAAACACAATTGTTCCCCAGTGTCTTCACAATTCAGTGTCTGATTGTTTGCTTCCACTGACCTTGCCCTTCTTCCTCCTGAAGAGATACAAGGTCTGAGGTAGAGGTTTCATGAAGTGGTGAAAAATCCCCCATCTCCCCCTCAGCAGCCCCAAACAGGGAAACCAGACTCTCCACTCTGCTTTACTTCAAGGTCCCCTGAACCTTTTCTATTAGCCCCTGAAGTGATACGAAAAGTACTGCGAAAGCTGAAAAGATCTGGAGACTCAGGATGGGAAGCTCTCGCTGGGTCCTGCCTTTTCAGGAATCTCCTGACGCACGAGCACTCTGAAGGCAGCACCACCAGCCCTTCCTTTGCTGGGGTTAGCTGTCGGCTTTGGAGATGACAGCGTGCTCCTCTGAGTCAGGAAGCCTGTGTCGCTGCGGTTCCTCAGTCGCCTCTGACATCCAGTCAGGTCTGACTTCAGAGGGAACATTTTACAAAAACTGAGATTCACCAACAAAGGTTTGAAGACTGCAGGATTGTCACTCGGCAACTCTGTTCAGAGCCCAGTTCCCTCGATCTGTGAGACTGTGCGGTTGGTGGAAAGGGGGATTCCATGTGGCCGCTTCATGACACAGCAGAGGATGTCAGCTGCCTGGCACGGTGCACACGGGACCTTGCAGGCTCAGCAGGAAGGGACACAGCCTCATCCATGATTGCTGAGAGACAACTGACCTGGAGAGACCAGTGGAGCTCTGCCCTCCAGCAGCTTTGAGCAAAAATATGAGGGAGATCGAAAGTCAGAGCTGCAGAACCGAAACCACTGGCTAGGTTTGCAAGCCTGGGTCACACATTACAGGTCGGATGCGTTTGGGGACCTCAGAGCATGCAGCAGCTTTGCCATGTTTCCTTACAGAACTGAGAGGGAGGCCACAGAGCCGAGCAGCATTCCAGGTGAGAGCAGCCCCAGGACTGGCCGGGCTGAGCTGCTCACGTGGACACAAGTACAGATGATGGAAGGAAGCCTGGCAGGCGGGTGGCCACCCTGCAGGGATGTGGTGACTTAGCAGCAGAAGCTCGAGTCTCTGTATTTGTATTCTCATCATGTTGATCATAGCCAGGGTTCAGAGTATGCCGTCCTCCTTCAGGGCTGCTTCCTTTTAATTACAGATCAGAAAGGAAACACCACCCCTATCAGAAAGGAGTGGTAGGATGATGTTGGACACACTAGTGGTAGAACCACCTGCCAGTGCACGAGCTGCCAGAGTCTCAGGTTTGATCCCTGGGTCGGGAAGATCCCCTGGAGGAGGACGCGGCAACCCACTCCAGCATTCTTGCCTGGAGAATCCCGTGGACAGACGAGCCTGGTGGGGAACCGCCCATGGGTCGCAAAGAGTCGGACACGACTGAAGGCGGCACAGGGTAGGATGTCGTAGGATCATGCTTATTTGCTTTACCACGTCAGAAAAACGGAGAGAAATCTCCCCTGAGAGTTTGAGGACAGGATAAAATGAACTTTGAAGGGATAATCTAAACTCTAATTTGATGTTAATTTCTCTCTCTTTCTTTGTATACATATGTACTCTAATTATATGTAAATATTACTATATACATTCAAGAAGTGTACATACATATATGTATATCAGTTAGTGCAGAAGCATCTTCATTTATATGTTAACATAATTCCTTAAATATACAACATACAAGGTTGAATTATAACTTGAAGTAGATTTGTTTTCTTTTTTGACTATACTACTTGATGGGTATCATAGAGTGTTCTTCATTTAAAGTGGGGATTTTTTTCCTACGTTTATTGAGATATAATTGACATGCATCACTGTGTAAGTTTAAGGTGTATAGCATAATGGTTTGACTTACAGAGTGGGAAAAGTTTTGGAAGCACATGGTACATTTTACTCCTCAGAAGATAAAGAGGTCTTACCTGCCACTCCATAAGTTAACTGACTAATCTATTTTTATGAAAAGTTTCATATAGTAACTATATGAATTTGGATGTTTGGAAAATAACTTTTTAATACAGAAATTTGCAGCAAAGGATAATGAAGTTACAAAACCAAACACACTGATTCCACTAAAATATCCACCTGCAAAACCAGAACCAGGACGCATTCTAACTGCTTGTGTATCCAGTCAGCATCTTCTAGGAAAACCTGTCATATCCAAGACAGGGACGGGATTTCCTGCTTCGAGTAGTTAATGTATGTGTACAGTGTAATAGACAGACCTATGGAAGCCAGGTTCATTAAGGTCATGTTTAAGTAAATAATGGATTTTCTGCATGGAAAATAAGCATTTGGGGGAATATGCAGTGTGGAGCAGATCACAGGACCAGAAAGCCAACAAAGAAGACTATTCTCTAGAGTTGTGCTACTATTTTTGCTGTGTGATTTCTTCAGTTAATTTTCAGTGTACATATGTCAATTAAAGTAGCATGAATATTAAGCATTTGGGAAAATTGTAATGTCTTTTGTCTCTATTAGCAAATATTTTGTTTTTGTCTTTTATTTTTTTGGATGGGTGAGCTGCAAAGCATGTGGGATCTTAGTTCCCTAGCCAGAGATTCAAGCTGTGCCCCCTGCAGTGGGAGTGTGGTGTCTTAACCACTGCGCTGCCTGGGTAGTCCCTGTTTTGTTTTCCTAATGAGCGAACTTTTTTTCCACTTAAAGTTCAAGGATGGAGCCTGTAGCAAAGAGTTTCGGTAGCAGTCTCTATCCGATCTCTCCGATAAGGGCTTAGTCCTGGTGACTCAGACACTAACGAGTCTTCCTGCAGTGCAGGAGACCTGGGTTCGATCCCTGGGTTGGGGAGATCCCCTGGAGGAGGGCATGGCAACCCATTCCAGGATTCTTGCCTGGAGAATTTCATGGCCAGAGGAGCCTGGCGGGCTGCAGTCCATGGGATCTCAAAGAGTCGGACACGACTGAGGGACTTGCGCTTCACACTTGCTGTGTGAACCTGAACAGGTCACTTAGGTTGTCTTCATTTACAAAATGCATATTAAGATAATTGTTCCACAAGTCATGATTATAAGTAAGTGAAACTCCACATCACTCAGCATGGGAGGTTTGGAAATACAAGTGAAGTATACCCTCCTCTCTCTCTCTGTTTATTTAATCACACAGTAGAACTATGCACTGAAGTGTAGCGACTGTAAACTTCTTTGGACAATATGCTGAATAGTAAGGTGCTTGCTAAACTAGATACACAAGACTCAATATCTTCTTACTATTATATGTCTCAAATGTTTCTATTTATGTCTTATGTTTTAGAATATCTTCCTTGGTCACCAGGATCTAGTGATCTAATTGCAGTTCATCTCTCACTGTTAATAAGTATTTTTCTTTTTTCCTCTAGTCTCAGTAGATAGATCTGCACGTGGCGCGTTATTCTTGAATGTGTGTGGTCCCAAAGGAGTCGGGATGCTTGGGCTTGTATAGTATGTGTGACAGTATTTCCACTGGGCATTGTAGGAAGGGGTGACGTAATAAGGAGGGTTTGGAGTGGCCCTTCTGCTTACAGGAGTCAGCTTCCTGTGCTCCTCTTGGGCAGCTGGGGGTCCCGGCAATTGCTGCTGAGTGAGGAGGCATTGGCCCTTCCTCTGGGCTGACGCCCCAACCTCAGCTGCAGGGTTGGCTGCCCCATCATACTTCTCCTCAGATGAGATGCAGTTTCTCTTCCCTCACTGCTCCCAAACTGTCTCCAACATAAGGTCTTTGCCTCGGGAAGACTTTTAGTGAAAGTTTGCAAGTTGCAGATTGTAATTAAAGCACAGGGGAGAAGATGATGCGAAGTATTGCTCTCACTGTGCTTTTTAGGCGTTTCTCACTCCAGGAACATCTTCACCATTTATCAGCCATATTGCTCAAGTTATCTTGTTTGTCCTTCTCTCTTTCCATCTCCTCTGTGTGTACAAAATGCACAGATTCATGCTGTCTTTTCATAGGGCACTTTTTTTTTTTTTTCCATCTTCTTCTTAATCCTGATTCTGGTCCTAACGTTGCAAAGCCTAGCAGCCTCAGCCAGAGACTAGCCACTGCCTGACCTTACCCAATGAGCCAAAACACCAGGAAAAAGATGGAAATCTCAGTCAGTGTTGTTTTGCTTCTGTGCTTGTTTCAGTCAGGATGCACATTATTCAGAAGGTTGCTGTTTTGCCATTACTCTTTTAAGAAGAGAAAGAGGAAGTCTGTCTCCCTCCTGTTGTGAATAATACTCTTAGCTGGGGCCCTGAGCCCTGATCACAGACTCTAAACTTACCCCAAGCCTGTCATGAGGAGAGGGAAGGTCCCCGTTTCTTCCAGTGGGAGCCAGGCAGGGAGTACCACTGGTGAGCTGCAGGCAGAGTCGGAGTGTCCCTGGCTGGGAAGTTCAGAGATGCTTTCCCAGCAAGAAGGTGAGGGAGGTGGTGACATCCTCAGTGAAGACAAGGGTCCCCAGGTTGGGTAAGTCACATGGGGGGAGGGTAGGACCCCCATGGATGGCGGGGAGCCCGTCACTGAGGTCAGGTGCCCTAGTTTCTGCATCAGTGTGCCTCATCTTCCAAGGACACAGCCTTAAAGATGCTAATTTGCTTCCTTACTCACAGCACAACTGCCTTTTAGACACAGCACAAAAGGGATTTAGACAGATCCGTTAGCCTTTCCTGACTTTGCTGTGAGGGGTTACACTCTGTTTACCAAGCACAGATCCCACAGTTGTTCAGAGCTTAGAGTCTGAATGGAAGCCCAGGAGGTGAATCAGCATCACTAGAGCAGCCAGAGGTGGGGTTAGAGAGCAGTCTTCACAATTCTCCTTTACAAAGGGAGTGAGTCAGTCAGTGGGCACTGTAACAGCAAGTTCTCAGGTAACCTGCCCGCAGCCAGTTGCTGAACCCCCAGCCAAGCCCTGCTGGCTCCCTGGGTTCTCTCCCTGGAGGTGGTGAGGAAGCCTTTGTGTGGAAACACAGGCAGCAATACTGCCTTTCTGGCTCTAAAGGAGCTCATCCCGCCCGCGTCCTCAGGGTACGTGCAGGGGCACCTCTGCAACCAGAGGGCCCAGATGTTCACCCCTCTAGGCAAGCATCTAACTTGGATTCTGATCTGGACCTCAGTTCAGTTCAGTCGCTCAGTCGTGTCTTTGCTACCCCATGAAGTGCAGCACGCCAGGCCTCCTTGCCCATCACTAGCTCCCGGAGTCCACTCAAACTCATGTCCACTGAGTTGGTAGTGCCATCCAACCATCTCATCCTCTGTCATCCCTTTCTCCTCCCACCTTCAGTCTTTCCCAGCATTCGGGTGCTTTCAAATGAGTCACTGCTTCGCATCACTTGGTCAAAGAATTGGAGTTTCAGCTTCAACATCACTCCTTCCAATGAGTATTCGGGACTGATTTCCTTTAGGATGGACTGGTTGGATCTCCTTGCAGTCCAAGGGATTCTCAAGAGTCTTCTCCAACATCACAGTTCAAAAGCATACATTCTTTGGCATTCAGCTTTCTTTATAGTCCAACTCTCACATCCATACATGACCACTGGAAAAACCATAGCCTTGACTAGACAGACAAAGTTGCCTCAGTAATGTCTCTGCTTTTTAATATGCTGTCTAGATTGATCATAACTTTTCTTCCAAGGAACAAGCATCTTTTTATTTCATGGGTGCAGTCACCATCTGCAGTGATTTTGGAGCCCCCAAAATAAAATCTGCCACAGTTTCCACTGTTTCCCCATCTATTTGCCATGAAGTGATAGGACCAGATGCCATGATCTTAGTTTTCTAAATGTTGAGTTTTAAGCCAACATTTTCATTCTCCTCTTTCATTTTCATCAAGAGGCTCTTTAGTTCTTCACTTCCTGCCATAAGGGTGGTGTCATCTGCATATCTGAGGTTATTGATATTTCTCCCGGCAATCTTGATGCCAGCTTATGCTTCTTCCAGCCCAGCGTTTCTCATGATGTACTCTGCATATAAATTAAATAACAGGGTGACAGTATACAGCCTTGATGTACTCCTTTTCCTATTTGGAACCAGTCTGTTGTTCCATGTCCAGTTCTAACTGTTGCTTCCTGACCTGCACACAGATTTCTCAAGAAGCAGGTCAGGTGGTCTGGTATTCCCATCTTTGAAGAATATTCCACAGTTTGTTGCAATCCACACAGTCAAAGGCTTTGGCATAGTCAATAAAGCAGAAATATATGTTTTTCTGGAACTCTCTTGCTTTTTCGATGATCCGATGGATGTTGGCAATTTGATTTCTGGTTCCTCTGCCTTTCCTAATCCAGCTTGAACATCTGGAAGTTCACTGTTCATGTACTCTGGAAGCCTGGCTTGAAGAAGTTTGAGCATTACTTTACTAGCCTGTGTATGTTACTTTACTAGCAATTGTATGTTAAGTGAAGTCGCTCAGTCATGTCCAATTCTTTGCGACCCCATGTACTGTAGCCTACCAGGCTCCTCTGTTCATGGGATTTTCTAAGCAATAGTGCTGGAGTGGATTGCCATTTTTAGTTTGAGCATTCTTGGGCATTGCCTTTCTTTGGGATTGGGATGAAAAATGACCTTTTCTAGTCCTGTGACCACTGCTGAATTTTCTAAATTTGCTGGCATATTGAGTGCAGTACTTTCACAGCATCATCTTTTAGGATTTGAAATAGCTCAACTGGAATTCCATCACCTCCACTAGCTGTGTTCATACTGATGTTTCCTAAGGCCCATTTGGCTTCACATTCCAGGATCTCTCTCTAGGTGAGTGATCGCACCATCTTGATTACCTGGGCCATGAAGATCTTTTTTGTATAGTTTTTCTGTGTATTCTCACCACCTCTTGTTAATATCTTCTGCTTCTGTTAGGTCCCTACCATTTCTGTCCTTTACTGAGCCCATCTTTGCATGAAATGTCCCCTTGGTATCTCTAATTTTCTTGAAGAGATCTCTAGCCTTTCCCATTCTACTGTTTTCCTCTATTTCTTTGCACTGATCACTGAGGAAGGCTTATCTCTCCTTGCTATTCATTTGCCTTCAAATGGGTGTATCTTTGCTTTTCTCCTTTACTCCTTTGCTTTGATTTGGACCTAGGCAGGGCTAAAAAAGGGAGAAGGCAATGGCATCCAACTCCAGTACTCTTGCCTGGAAAATCCCTTGGGCAGAGGAGCCTGGTAGGCTGCAGTCCACGGGGTTGCTAAGAGTTGGACATGACTGAGCGTCTTCACTTTCACTTTTCACTTTCATGCGTTGGAGAAGGAAATGGCAACCCCCTCTAGAGTTCTTGCCTGGAGAATCCCAGGGATGGAAGAGCCTGACGGGCTGCTGTCTATGGGGTTGCACAGAGTCGGACAAGACTGAAATGACTTAGCAGTAGCAGGGCTAAAAAATGAGTGGCAGCTGCAGATTTTGCTACTATTAAAGTGTGGCTTTCTGAGTATTTTCAGTCAAGATTCCAAATTGTTATTTAGTTGCTCAGTCATGTCTGTCTCTTTGTGACCCCATGGACTGCAGTACGCCAGGCTTCCCTGTCCTTCCCTATCTCCTGGAGTTTGCTTAAACTCCTGTCCATTGAGTTGGTGATGCCATCCAACCATCTCATCCTCTGTTGTCCCCTTCTCCTCCTGCCCTCAGTCTTTCCCACTATCAGAGTCTTTTCCCATGAGTTGGCTCTTTGCATCACGTGGCCAAAGTATTGGAGCTTCAGCTTCAACATCAGTCTTTAGAATGAATATTCATTCAGAGTTGATCTCCTTTAGGGATTGACTGGTTTGCTCTCCTTGCTGTCCAAGGGACTCTCAAAAGTCTTTTTCAGCATAAGAGTTCCAAATAGAGTAACCACTTTCAATATATGTGAAGATTCATTGTTCTTTGCACTTGTATAGAAATAATACTTTAACCTTTGCTGAAAGCTGTTGAAGTTGTTACGTAAGATAGACTATTTTTTATTAGATCAGAGGTTACCTTTATATAAATGTAAACTTCTTGGTTTAAAAACCAAAAATTCTCAGTGAATTTATGAGAACTTCTCTATGTATTCTTTTAGGAATATGAAAAGCTAATATTAAATAAGCATTTTAATAAGGGACAACGGAGGAAAGATGAAAAGTTCCAACAGGTGAATCAGAAGTGGGAAGTAAGCAATAGCTTTGTGTCAGGCAACATGGTCCACACCCCCAGGCCCTTTTGTTTGTTTTCTTTAAGCCTGGAACTGATGACCACACAACAAACAACTCCTGTATCCTGCTTGAGGACAGTTTCTGCTTCCTGGAAACCTTCTGACCAATTTTTTATCTTAAAATGTATATTATGAGAGTGGGTCTGGTAAGATCTTTCTATTGTTAAATTTTAATCCCGTCATCTTAAAATGTAAATTGTGGAAGTGGGTCCAGTAAGATCTTTATAACCTTGAGGCTTTCTTTTGATTTATTGTAATAACCCATTTTTAAACTATTTAACTCCCTTTTTTAAGACTAGCGAGTGGAGCACACGTCTGATATGTATGTCAGAGGCATTCTCTTTCCCTTTTCACACTTTAGTAAAACTCTGCTATACAAACATCTTGAGTAATCAAGCCTGAGCCCTGGTCCCAAAGCTAAATCTTCTCCTTCAGCGATCGTGAATCCAACATGGTTCACAGTAAGCTATCAACTCCATCTCACCATAAAGGTCACAGAAAGGAGTCATGAGCATAAGCATGGAACCTGTGGTTTTAAGACCTGATTGCTCTGTACACTGCCACACCATGTGGGATAGTTAGGGGTCCCTAGAGAACCGGAACCAGTATGTGTGTGTGTGTGTGTGTGTGTGTGTGTGTGTGTGTGTGTGTGTGTAGTGAGGAATCGGCTGCACATGGATGGATGCTGAGAATTTCCCCATCTGCCATCTTCAAGCTGGAGCCCAGGAAGGCTGTGGTGTTGTCAAGTCCCAAGTCCAAAGGCTGTGGACACAGGAGGACTGAAGGCAGAGGACAAGACGAGCAGTGCCAGTACCAACAGTGAGACAGGGAAAGAGTGGGAGGATGCCTCCTGCTTCCTCTCTTGTTTTGCTCAGCACCTGAGATGATGCCTGCCCGCACTGGCGAGGGTGGTCTACCTTCCTGAGTCCACTGATTTGGATGCCCATCTCACCAGAAACCCCCTCAAACTCACCCAGAAATGATATCTAATCTAGACCTCCTGTGACCCAGTCAGGGTGACACACACAGCCACCTGCCACCCCTTCCACACGTGCTCCGTGCCATGGCACACTCTCCCCACGTGTCCTGGAGCACAGTCTCTAGGAGCTGCTGAGGCTACAAGAAGAATCATGCAGGGTCCTAATTCCACCAGCTGGTCACAATCACGGGCAGCCAAGTCTCGCGTGTTGTGTTTATGTGTGTGGCTTTGGAGATGGCCCGTTTAGACTTGGTGTGATTCTCATGTGGTCAGTTCTTGACTTACTGAGATCGTTCATTTGTGTGAGCAGCAGTGTGTCTTTTATTTGATAGATGATATTGATGATGTTAGATACATCAGAATGGCAGTCACCAATGAGCTAGCAGAGAATGTTGAGTGTCTAACTGTGCAGGTTCCAGGTAAACTCGCTTGAGCCATGGATGTCCAACTCAGCACATAGCTGTCTGTGTTCATTGTCGCCACTTAATAATGCATTAATGGTTTAGTGTGAGACCTTGTGAACAAGAGATCCCTAAGATCTCTTGCCTCTAGAACAGTTACTGAAGGTCAGTGAGAAGCTCCTCGGTTCCTCTGCTTCCATGTAAATATCCAAAGAGTCAGGGCTCCGTGGAACTTGGAATATTTCATGACAGAAGTGCCCGGGGAGCGCCAGAAGGCTTTAAAGAAAATCTCTCTTATTGCTTAACAGTGAATTGTTTGGAACAAGGCAGGTAACAAATTAGAGAATCTAACCTAACTCTCCAACACTTGGGGACAGAAATAAGGGTGAATAAAATTTGAAACTATAAACTCATGCACCAGTTGAGAAGAAGCTCACTCAAATCTTGAGATTTTTATTGGTGAAACAGAAAGAAAAATAGGTTACAATTGTAGGCCATAAAATTAAGCTGTAAAGGCACAAGATGATCTGAGAGTGGCAGAACAAGAAGACAGAATTTAAAATGCAAGCCTGTCTCTCAGTGGGTCGGACAGCCTCAGAATCCCACTGGTGTTCACAACCAGTTAGGGGAGAGGAAAGCTGCATGTTATACCCAAACTTACAGCTGTAAAATGTAAACTGTGAACATCATATCAGTGTCTCCATTGGTTTAACCAGCTTTACCTATGAGCCTCATTGAATCTCTCTCGGGATAAAATCAGTTTACGAAGGATATTCTAGATCCAGCCTCCACCTGACTCACCTTGCTACTGTTATTCAGTTGCTCAGTCGTGTCCAACTCTTTGTGACCCCGCAGACTGTAGCACGCCAGCCTTCCCTGTCCTTCACTATCTCCTAGAGTTTGCTCAAAACTGTGTCCACTGAGTTGATGATACCATCCAACCCTCTTATCTTCTGTTGCCCACTCTCCTCCTGACCTCAATCTTCCCCAGCATCAGGGTATTTTCCAATGAGCTGGCTTTTCACATCAGGTGGCCACAGTTTTAGAGCTTCAGCATCTGTCCTTCCAGTGAATATTCAGCGTTGGTTTCCTTTAGGATGGACTGGTTTGATCTCCTTGCTGTCCAGGGGACTCTCAAGACTCTACTTCAACACCCAATTCAAAAGCATCAATTCTTTGGCACTCAGCCTTCTTTATGGTCCAACTCTCACATGTGTCCATGACTACTGGAAAAACCACAGCTTTGACTAGACTCACCTAGTTTGTAGCAAAAGATGAGAACACTTTCATCAGTTCATGTATCAAATTCAAAGAACTAGAAATATTGTCCAGTTCTGCAAATTGAAGCTACTGCTATAACCCAAAGAGGGGGAAAAATGTATGAGGCCAGTGGAAAGAGAAGGGCTGACGACACAGCACTGACTCTGAACTCTGCTGTCTACAGAGGGACCCTTCTCAGAACCAGTGTTTGAAAACTCCCATCTCCATCCATCTGTCTCTATCTCAGGGTTTCACTTTCCTGCATGGCCTCCCCAGTTGACAGATGAAGATGTTAGAGGACTTACCGTTAGTGCAGTGTATTCATTTTCTTTTTAATTGAGGTGGAATTTAATATTATTTCCTGATTTGAGAACTCTTTTCAATCACTTTAAAAATAGTCATGCATCTGATTATTTTTGTTTGCGATGAAAATACTTCAACCTATGACCTCCAAATCATGTCCCTTATTAGTTTTTATACTTCCCTTGCTAGTAATCATATTAGGAAATGATCATATTAGAGACAGCATTGCAGTTTTTAAAATAGCTCATCCTCCCATGTTAGGCATTTATTTGTAATAAACGGAAGGCTCTGCTTAAACCTCTTTTGCATTAATCAGGTGACGGGCAGGCTCAGTGTCGTCTTGCACCCAGCAGGTCTGACTACCAGGGATGCTCTGTGGTCCAGTTCACTAAGAAGAGCCAAAGCTACTCGTTTCCTCCTCTTGTTGAATTAACTGCAGAGCAAGTGCCACTGAGAGAGCTATTTGAAAAACATCCTTTTCTCCCTTATAATAAAAATGGTAATTTTACTGTCTGAAAATGTTGCTAAACTTGGAATCTACCTAGGGACAGCTCCCTCTGTGCTAGCTTGGGAAATCAGCAAACAAGAGGCAGATTAATCTCAGAGGAGCAGAGAGAAACTAGTTGTGTCGTGGTAGTAGATGGAATATTGACCGGGGGACAATGGTTGTCTCTCTGAGGCTCCCGGTAGTTGCTTTGCAGATGACTATCAGGACTTCATGGAGTTGAGAGTCAAGGTGCAGAAGATAGCACATTCTCTAGGGAAAATTAAGCATTGTAGGAAGAAGAATCTGGTTCTATTAGTGATCAGGCATCATTGTAACATGATTAATTAGGAAAAATCATTGTTTTAATTTGGTAATTATCTTATAAGGCACTTGTCACTGTCTTTTTTACATGTGTCTTTCCCATGTGGGTATCTGCTAACAAACGTTGGTTCTGTCCTTAAGGAATGCTCCATTGGAGCTATTTTGTTTTGTTTTCTGGACTGTGTCAGTGCAGAAAGTTTTAATGTCCTAAGTTATAAACAGAGTAACGCCATGCTGTTATTTTGGGTAGTGAACCAAATATCACATTCTGAAAAGTCATCATTACTTTTTACTTCCTCTTCGTCTGATTGGCACCATCTGTATCTAAATGATATTTTTAATTCTGATAAATGCTGAATCATATTTTAAGTTAGGCATTGTAAAACAGAGTTGATCGTAAGTTTCACTCATTTGTATTGTCAACAGCATGGGCTGAATTGCTGTATGTGTTTTTAATTGGAGAGTCATAAAATCCAAATCACCTGCCCAGATTTATTTTTAAGCAATTTCTGAAGAAGGTTAGACATCTGAGAGATTTAAAAGAGCTTGTGAAATAAGATAAAAATGTCGGGGAGGAATAATTTCAGCTCTGTTCCTTACGAGAATTGCTCATGCTATAAAGTTTGTACACGTCTCTTAACTGCTTCATTTGTGTATCTGTCGAAACATAGACCATAGCTCACAAGATTATTGTGAAGCACCAGTGGCATATTGTACACAAAGCACTTTAGAAACTGGGAAGTGCTTTGTAACTGATGAGTATCATTGTGCTTCTTTAGTTTAGCCAAATCTTTCTTAGGCTTCTCAATATTCTTGGAGGGTATGAGCTTAATAAGATGACTGCTCTGCAGAACAGCAGTTTCATTTCCCTGTAACTTTCAGCTTTCCATTTGTAGTTACCCCACTCTGTGGAGAGGCCTGGAGTTGGGGACCCAACTCATCCATCAGTGTTTTCAGTGAACATGAAGCATCCTGGGCTTGTTGGATGAGGTTATCAGTCTGGAAATAATTTTGAAAACAGTGAGAGGCATATCACACTATTCCTTGGACCTGTATTGAAGGAAACATAGGAGTGATATCTGTGAAGTTTCTCAGTTACTGGGGATTTTTGGCAGTTTGTTAGGACTAAATATATAAGATAAATGTTTTGGTAAGGGATATTGCATAAGTGTTTTTTTTCTGTCTAAACCTGTTCATCTTTTTTTTTTCCCATTTATTGAGATATCACTATTTTTTTTTTATAATATCTTTTACGTCTTTGCTAACAGTTAGCTCTGTTGAATGTATCAGGCCACTGGCAATCTCTCAAATGCCTCCTTAGTAGGATCTAACAGTTAAAGTAGAAGAGGGAACGCCGTGACCCCTACCAGCAGAAGTAAACAAAACCGCTGCAAGGAGAGCCGCTAAGAAGGGAGAGGAAGTCAAGGTACTTGGAGGAAAGACGCCCCACCGGATCTGCAGACAGAAATTCTTCCCTTCTGCTTCTTTAATTTTTTCTTCCAGGTTTATTGAGATTAATTGACATGCCGCACTGCGTAAGTTGAAGGTATAAAACACAGTGATTTGATTTACATACATTGTGAGATGATTAATACAGTAAGTTTAGTGAGCATCCATCATCTAATATGGATACAAAATTAAAGAAAAGGCACTTTCCCCTTGTGGTGAGAATGCCAGGACTTATCCTTGTAACAAGTGTCTTATGTAACATACAGCAGTGTTCGTTACATTCATCACCTTGTACCTGCACACCCTTAGTACGTATTCTTCTGAGTAGGTTCTACTCTGTGTTTTCACAGTAAAAGTCCCTAGTCTAGTAAACTCTTTCAGCCTCCCTCTTGACCACTCTGTTTTCTGTCACTTACTTTCTGTCCTTTTCTATTTTCCTTCCATTAGCCAAATGTCGATGCAGTCCCTGATCTAAATGTTAACATGTCCTGAGGATTAAAAAAAAAAGTAAAGGTCCCCACATCAATGAAAACATACTTATTTTGGGAAAAGCCACATTTCTAAAGAATTCCCACTTACGTGATAAGTACAGTCCCGTGTAACAGGGGGACACCAACCCCCCAAAGTGGGGATAGGTAGGGGATAAAGAGAGGGTCAGAGATGGTAAAAGTGCCGGGAGGGGAGGGGGCAGTCCTTGGATTGATGAGAGACCGGTGACCAAATTACAAGGTCCTGGAGACCCTAGTGACATTCGTACAACTTGAGTGACCAACAGCATTTGCCAATCTTGGTCTCTTTCTTTCCCAATTTTTTTTTTTTTCAACATGGTAAACTATTCTAAATTCATCTTATCTCTGATTGTCCTATCTCATCTCATCATTTCAAGATAACTTCCTGCTTGTCCAGTAGATAACAGAATTCCTTAGCAGTCAATCATATGCTTTTTTTTTTTCTTTTAAACAATTGCTATTGGACTGTTCTTCAAACCTCCACATCCATGTTCATTCAATTACAGTCTCCACTTCAGCCTAGAATTCTACAGCCGTTAAGTGCAGCTGCTGAATGTATAATCCTACTTGGTACCTGGAATTCAGCTAATTAAAGGCATCTCAATTCTCATCCCTTCCAACCTCCCTCGCAGCCCTGCACCATAGGGCCTGGGTGCTCTAAGAGTGGCCTCCACCTGAGGAAAGGCAGGGCTGTGCCCACAGGTGCTGAGCTGGAGACACACTGACTTCCTCTGAGGTTCCTTCGCTCCCTGCCTTCCACCTCCAGGTCCTCCTCACTTTACCAAAACCCTGTCTCAGCATCCGCTTCCCCGGCCCCGCCTGCTCAGACTTCTTGCCCTGACAGTTGCAGCGGCCTCACCTAACTAGTCCCCAGTGTACAGACTAGTCTTCCTACCGCCCTGGGTCCACGGTGCTGACAGCTGACGATTTCAGAACCCAGTTATCACTGTCTTGGCTTTCTGCAGAATCCTCCAGTGACTTTTCATGGTTACTAGATGAAGGACCCCAGCCCTCCGGGAGCTGAGGTGTCCCCAGATGATGTCCTCCCTGCCCTCGGGCCATCCTTGCCTGTCTGCTTGACCTGTAGTTCTGGTGGAAACAGTATCGCTACTCCTTCCTTTTAGTTACATCCTAATCTCTCTCCACATCTCAGCTCAGATCCCTTGCTCACTTAGCCTTTCTTGACACCAAACAGTACAGACGTGTAAGTTCCACCGTTAGAGATTCTAGAATCCCAATGCACCATCACCTCTGGCACTTAAAGCCGATGATCTCTTGCCGAGGTGTGGTTGCTCCTGTCCACTGGCCGTGAGCGTTCAAAGGTAACAGTTGTTGGCCACTGGATGTGTATGTTGATGAGGCCTCATTCTAAGTCTTATGAAACACTGAATACATATGGCTAAATAA
The DNA here is from genome assembly GCF_016772045.2 of Ovis aries. Classification (NCBI taxonomy): domain Eukaryota; kingdom Metazoa; phylum Chordata; class Mammalia; order Artiodactyla; family Bovidae; genus Ovis; species Ovis aries. The sequence goes on along the minus strand of NC_056079.1, from coordinate 3,487,589 downwards.
ACGCATAAATCTGAGTCCTGGGACTCTGATCTCTGGGCGCTGCTCTGAGATGCCCCTCTCTCTTACACCTTCAGAACATCAGCTTCTCACTTCTGACCACTCAGGGTCCTTGTTCCCAGCTGCCTCCGTCTCCCCCCAGGCCTGAGCTCCTCTGGTTCTCACCACCACCACCACCACCACCCCTCGCTGGGAAGCCTCAGCTCCCTGGACTTCCTTTGTCATTGCCTCACATGTGTCTAGAAAAGCTCTCTTTCTTGGTCAGTCCTGAGGTCTGCTTCCTCTACATCCAGGAAGCCAGATGTGCTGGAATTCTTCCCTCTCCCGTCCTGTCCAAACAGCAAAGGTCCAGGTGCTGAGGTCTGTCCTCAAGCCTCTTAAGAAGCCCCTCACTCTTAACCTGCACCATCAAATGTGTCCTTCTTTCTGCTCGGCACACCAAGGTCGGGGAGAACTGTTTCTCTCTCTCCCTGGACCCCTGTCCGTACAGCTCTGTCTTTCATATCTGCTGACTGCCTTCCCTCCCTGCTCAGGAGAGATGCCCCTTTGGTGTGAAAGAAGCTCTCTTCCCTGTCCTGTGGCTGCGGGCAGCCTGCAGCCTGCCTTAATCTCGGTTCTGCCCGCGTTCCCCCTGCGGAGCCCGGCCTTCAGATGTCTCCGTAACCGCGGTCCTGTCCTGCGGGGACCTTCCCTCCCCTCACTCACCACTCCGGCTCCCAGCATGCCTGTCATCTCACAGTTTGCACACACACTGCTTTGCACCCCTCTGCTTCTGCCCCCGTTCTTCGCCGCCTCGTACCTGCTCAGGAAGCTACCAGAATCCTAGTGCAGGGACCCTGCCTCCCTCCCTCGGTGCTCGCGGGTTACCGGTTCCCGCCGGCTTCCCCATGGACCCTCAGGTCCTCGTGGGCCGTTCTCACGTCCGGTTCATTCCTGTGCCTTCAGCGCTTAGCACCGGACCTTTCACTAGGGAAGGCATTCAGCAGTCACTGGGGCATCTCCTACCGTGTCTACAAATCTTCATTAAACTTGAAATTTACAAGTGAGTATGGCAATAGGTGGCACCTATGGCTCTTCTGATGTGCCAGACACTTTGTGTGTATTAACCAAGTGAGTCTTCAGCCCAGCGCGGATGTTCAGAGCCAGCTGCAGCTCAGAGAAGTTGGGTTATGCGCTTGGCGGCACATCGCCTACACAGCTGGTAGGTGATGAACCCGGGGTTCACAGCCCCACAGACTTTTTAATTATAACTTTTTTATGATCTGTTAAGATCATTTTTGCTTTGTTTTTGATTGCTTAATGTCTGACGCTCACATGAAAGCATTTATTTCATGTCTTTTCTTGTGCAGTGTACTCTGGTTAACTTATAGCACGCTGAAAACTACATGTGAGCATTTAAAAATATTTGTTGAAATCCAGCTTGTTGAACTGGATTAGATTATTTCTATTGACCAAATATTAATTCACAATATAATGACCTTTTTTTCTATATAGGATTTGTCTCAGGGGGAGCAAAATCCACTTAGATGAGAGACAATATTTGTACAGGATTCTGCCCACTAAAGAGGACCGTTGATTTTTTATTTCCCCTTTAATTCACTTGGTCCTGGAGATTAAGAAACAGAGAGGTCATTATAATTTAGTTTTAGAAAAACAAAGAACTCTTTAAACCACCAATTTTAAAGTTTGTTGCTCTTTAATTTTTGACGGATCTGCTATCTGTTCCAGGAGAATTCTTTTTTAAATAAAATAGCCATTGATGTCCTCAACATATGTCTCTTAAGATTTCCTACATTTTCATTCAGTGCGATGGAAACCCACGGGGACATCTATTCCCTCAGCACTGTATTTCTTTATTAATAAAACACATCTGTAAGACTCAGATTCTAGACCTGGCTCTGATGACACAGAAAGACCAGCATCAGGAGTCAGGTCCCAGGGCTAACTTTGCAGCTGGTTCTTGTGTGAAGATCAGCTTGAAATCCCTGTGTGAAGAAACAGCTTTGCTGTCACTTGGTTCATGACAGAATTAGGGGTAGAACATGCACTCATCTTTCAAGGTTGAAAAACAAAAATCAATAAATAATGTGCGGCATCAAAGGTAAAATCACCAAATTAAGTGACTTTGGGACATAGTGTGAAGAAGAAATGTTGATTAGACGGCTCACAGGATCCTTGAGAAATGTAAATACCTTTATGTAAAATACAGCATTGTGCAATACACTCTCAGGATCAGTATGACCAGTGATTTTATTGATCTATAAGAAGTTTATCATCAGGATGAACTTAAATTTAGGCAATGGATACGAAGGTGATTTCCTAACATTCGCTTCTCTATTCATTTTTATTCCTTATGACCCAGGCAATCCCAGTCTCATCTCATCTTTCATCCATCAAAGAGAAACTAATGCAAATGGAAAATGAAGCCCTACCATAAAGTATTCTAAAGGAAGGTAGATATAATCTTCCCTAATAACCACCTTTGTTACAATGCCTGTTTTGACAATAGGTTTGATTTTACTACTAAACACAAAAAATAATTTTGGTCTCTTTTCTATTCTTCTTGGATCTATTTAGGATAAGAGTCCTTCACTCTCATTTCACCAAGTCTGAGTGGGTTGGGAAGGTTAGCCTGTCACGTTTTATTTTCTTTAGAGTTAGACCACACATCTTTTATACTTCATCCTGGCTCACCAGAAAAGAGGCTTCCCCAAGAGTTATTTAAAGGAGAATCTGTCCAGACAAGATTAGAATCATGCTGTTACGGGGAGGAAATGTGTAACCCATTGTGGCATCTGTTATGGACAGGCTATTTTGTTTCATTTTCTCAAAACTTCTTCAAAATAAGTGGATAGTCTGGATGATGGCATGACTCCTCAAAGCCGTCATGGCACAGGGCAAAAAATAGCACTGCTGACTGGCTTATCATTACAGCCTCATTAATTCTTGGCTTATTGCAGTAGTCTGGGTGTTTGATCCATGTTCCCAGCTAGTTCTTAGGAAGAGAGAGTGATGATGACTGCATTCTATTTTAGGTTTCTCTTTCATGAAATAACTGATCACAAATCAAGGCCAGCACTTATCAAACTTTTGATATGAGTATATCTAAGATCTTAAAAAATATTGAGTACTGCAGAATGCTAGAGATAAATCTCAAAGAACTGTTGCACACACACACACACACACACACACACACACATTATGATAGTCATCAGATTGATGGGAACATATGGTAGTGCATGACCTCTGAAAACTCCAGGGTACACTGTGAGAGAATGAAGGTGCAGAAAGGAAAATCCCGGCTCATGGTTTTTATGGAAATGTGTTTGTCTTTGCACAGCCCCCTACAATTTGTATCTTTTGAAGGATTTTAAATTAAAGGTGATCTAAGTTATCATGCTGACAGTCATTTAAGACCAAATGGCAACCCACCCCAGTATTCTTGCCTGGGAAATCCCATGGACAGAGAAGCCTGACAGGCTACTGTCCGTGAGGTTGCAAAGAGTTGGACATGAATAGCGATTAAACCACCGCCACTTTACTGTTGCTTTAGGGGATGCTGTTACCTACTTATTTAGTTCGCTAATATAGATGACCTGTCTAGAAAATAGCCCATGCCATGAATGCGTTGCTCAAAGGGCGTGTTTGCTGGGAATCACTTATACCTTACTCATCTCAAGTGATGATCCAGTTAGCTTACAGGCAGGTTGGCAGCTTTCTTCCTCCACAAGATGGACATTTCATGAACACTAACAGATTCCAACAGTACTAACAAGATTCTGATGAGATCTGAGCTACAAAAATCACTTCTATGTGTCTCTGATTTTTTTAAAATTGTAGTTTATCAAGTACTGTTCAAAAATTCCTCTCTACTTTTTTGACTAATTTTTGCATTTCCATAGCTTTTTTGGGTGCATATACTAATTTAAGAAAGCAGTAGATGGAGCCTCACATTTTCAGAGATCTGGGGAAAAGTTTCTGTTACGTGTTTGCTGTGACAATTAGATGTTTCCACAAAGTACCACTTAAAATTCTGATTTGGTTTTGACTAAGAATTTTAAAAGTCTACATTGAATATTTAGAGAATGACTTTGCCTTCCACAGTATTTGATTTAGAACCATTCATTAAGACTAGTGCAATGCAGAAAATTGTATCTTAAAGTTTTTTATCCCAAAATAGCTCAATAGTATTCATTTCCATGAACACTTTCCTTATTAGATAAAAATATACTAATCTCTAATCATAGGTATATTTAACAAAATTGGGTATTATCTATATTTTAGATACTATCATTAACTAGTTTCTCTTTCTGGTATAAGCAGATACTGGTTAACAGGATAACCTATGAATAAAGGATATTATTACCCTGTCTAGAAAGCAAAATATTTGTATTTATTTACTTATCACCAAGAAGATTCTCAAACTATTGCCAGTAAAAACAATTTCTCTCTCACTCTTTCAGCAATTAAAACTAGTTTATTCACATTTAATATTTCTTTTTAATCTCCAAATTATCAGTAACTGTTTTTTCCTGCCCTTTTCTAAAAAGTTTTTTTTATATGTTTGAATTTTTAAAAAATATGTTTACTTTGCCCCAATAATATCCTTCCATCCCTCTTCCCCCTTATGTATTTATTATATGCCAACCATAAAGCAAGTATTATATTAATCACTTATCTGAAGGAATTATGATTAGGTATCATTTCCCTTATTTTATGTATAAGGAAACTAAAACTTTAAAATGTTCGTTCATTCACTGTGATGACATCACCAGAAAATGTAAAGGCCAAGATTTTATTCTATTCCCCTGGATAGCTCCTTTTATAAGATTTCTGACAAAAGTTTAGCTCTCTTTATGTGTAATACTGATCATGAGGATGATAGATATTTTCATCAAATTGTAAAAGAAATATCTTCTACCAAGTACTAAACAATAGCCCATCCTATTAAACCATATTGAGTATCACAGTTAATAGATTGTGATATCACAGTCCTTTTACATACTTATTTCTGTACTTTGCCAGAGATTTTAGTTTTCTTCTTTGCATTTCTGGCATGGTGTTTGGTACAGATAATACATTTATACATATTGCCACTAATGTGTGTGTTCCTTACCCATGATGAGGACGAGAGAAAATGAACAGTGCTAGCAAGCTGGGATTGTCCTCTATACCAGCTTGTTGGAGACAAAAAATGAATTGGTTTAATTGCAGCATTTATGTAAATGTATGTTACAAGCATACCATGAAGGTGAGAATTATATATGTAAAGTGTTACTTTCTTCTGTTATAGGAAGTCCTTGTAATGCTAATAAGCCTACTATTATTTATACTCATTCCAGTATTACCTGAATTTTTGAAGCAACATACTTTCTGTCCTAGTCTCTTCTTAATACCATTGGCATCCACCACATTCTGTAGTTCTGGTTAACAGGATGTAATCTTGTAGAAATAGAATTCATATTCCATGATGAGCTATATCCCAGGTGTATATGTCTAGATGTTTATATCTGTGTCTGTCTATAAATTACTTCTGTATACTCTATTCTGTGCCTTTCTGAACCATTTGTAGAAATCATCAATACTTATCTCAGCTAACATTTTGATTCAAAAATGATGACATGACTATGGGAGGCCCACGTCTCAGTGGAATGCTAATCAAATGTCATGAGTTGTCAAAATGAAATAATTCATTTAGCTTAGGGATGGATGCCAACAACTCTGCTGAAATGGATTATAACCTTTTGATGATATTTGTTATAGCACAAATGGCTTCCCTGGTGGCTCAGTTGGTAAAAAAAAAGTCCAACCACAGTGCAGGAGACCTGGGTTTGATCCCTGGGTTGGAAATATCCCCTGGAGAAGGAAATGGCAACCCACTCCAGTATTCCTGCCTGGAGAATTGCATGGACAGAGGAGCCTGGTGGGCTAACAGTGCATGGGATCACAGAGTTTGACATGACTAAGTGACTAGCTTTCACAGTACAAAGGGTCTTACTTATTGCCACTTTTGCATTTTTAAATTATGCCCAAAAGTGGAAGAATATGAGATTGAACCATTGGAGAGGAGTTGTAGAAAACAGAATATTTCAGGGGTGAATCAAGGAGGAGCAAGGAATCCACAGCAAATAAGACAGTTACTGAGTTTAGAGAAAGCAGTGAGCTGCACAGAAAGACGCATCATGGCGCGTGGTACACAGTATGGATCCTTGAGCACAATATACCAGGAACCCTGACCCTCGCGCAAGTCTCCGTGCGCCGCGTGTACCGGGGACATCAGTGGGCAGAGGGAGAGGGTGTGTGTGTGCACATGCCTGTGTGTGATGCTGTGGTCTGAAGGAGTGAAAACAGCATTTCCATGGTAGGGAGCTGATGCCTCAAGTGAAGAAACCAGGTAGTCACCTACCCGGTCTTTGAAAATCTGGGGACAGACACTAAAAGAAGCAGCTTAGCAAGGAAGTGCCTTGCCTCTGAGGCTGGAAAATAGAATTGTGGAAGGAGGTTTTTTTTTTTTTTTTTTTCAATTAAAATCTATAAAGCTATTTAGTGTTAAACTCTGTACCATTCCTAACTCAGATCAAGATGAAATCTTTCTACACAGGCTTTTGTTCCCGAAGCACTCTTTTTTCCTCCTCGAAGACTGAGCCTCGTGTTTAAAAGATCCAGCATCCATTTAGGAGGGTCTCCTCAGAGTATTTTGGGGGGTCTCATCCCCACGTAAGCAGAAACGACTTCAGTGTCCAAGGCCATGTCTGCAGGCAGCTAGCACTGCTCCAGAGCACAGGGCTCATCCGCCAGGGCTTGGGGGTGCCTTTGGACAATCACCACAGGAAGTGCCCATGAGTCATGAGGCATCACAAACCATCCCAAGAGTATTGAAAAGGGCAATTGTTCAGTAAATACCCCCTTCTGACCCGATGCTTCCCTACAGCTGTGGTGTCTCTGGGCCCACAAAGCTTTGTAGGATAGGGGCTAAACCCCCATCACCACTACATCATCCCAGGTGGTGTCAAGCTGCGGTTCCTGGGTTCCCACATGGAGAACAAGTAACTTGTGACTTTCTTGGGTGGGCATCTCCAGTCAGGTCACCTTGCAGAATCCAGATGTTAAAGGCAGGGTGGTACTGGGCATTTCTACAAGAAAGGGTGGGACGTTTGTTTGCTTGTAGGTTGCTTTCTCAGGGGGAAAGGAGCAGCCTCCAGGAAAAGGAGGTATATGATTAATGATAAACAAACACTGAAAATCTAATAACATGAAGGAGAAAAGCAAAATAGAAGACATCTCAGAGGACCAGTACTGCCTGCACGGCCGGATGAGAGCAGAAGCAGGGGTCTCTGTTCTCCACCTGGGAATGGCTGCCTCCAGTGCCGCCATCATCCCACGCCACCCCTCCAGGGGGTGGATTGGGGTTCCCCGGGGAGGGGTGCCCAGCAGGTGTGCTGAGGAGCCCACGTGCTCTTCACTGGGGATCCAGCACGTCCTGGGTGATGGGAACATGGCCTTGAGCGCTGGCACCCAGCTAGGGGATTGCGCCAGGGTCTAGATCCAGACGTGGGCACTTCCCAGGGGCCAGAGAAGGTGACGGTTCTGTATCTGAGACACAGTCAGGGTCCTCGTGAGTCTCTTCATGCAGGGAAACCTCAGTGGCCATCCGCGGCAGGTTGGACTGTCCCATGTCTTCCCGCTCGGGGGAGGGAAGTGCAGGATTAATCCCCCTTTTCACTTCTGGTATGGAAAACCACTCTTTTTCCGTATGAAGACTGACTTGTTTTGAGTCTAGCTGAAGAGAGGATGCGTGTGAAATAATAATTTCTAGAATTGATGAAACCTTCACTTTGCAGACGAGGTGCCCTGTCTGTGACCCCCTTGGCACCAGGCTGCCCGCGCTGGGGGCTCCGAGGCCCCGGGCAGCCCCACTGGGCTTCCTGTGACTCCCCTGCAGGCGTGTTTACTGCAACATCTGTCACTCAGCATCTTGTATGAAATGCCTTCCACTCCTTTTCCTTTAATTGTCCTGTGAATGAGTGTGTGTGTGTGTGTGTGTGTGGTCTATTTCACTCTGTGACACTATGGAGAATAAAACTGTCCAAAGAGCCAATAATATTTTCATTATCATCATTATTATTACCAAATCAAAAATTATCTTTAATGCTTTTCTTCAGGATTCACATGCCCTCTAGGTAGGTATAACTTTTAAATGATAAAAATGCCTGAGATAGGTTTTCATTTAAACTTAATTTTCTATTTTATCTCATCTCTTTGCCTTTACATGTTCAACGTTCAGTTGAGTTGAGTTCAATTCAGTCACTTAGGCATGTCCGACTCTGCGACCCCATGGACTGCACCAGGCCTCCCTGTCCATCATCAACTCCCAGAGTGTACTCAAACTCATGTCCATAGAGTCAGTGATGCCATCCAACCATCTCATCCTCTGTCATCCCTTTCTTCTCCTGTCTTCAATCTTTCCCAGCATCAGAGTCTTTTCAAATAAGTCAGTTCTTCACATCAGGTGTCCAAAGTATTGGAGTTTCAGCTTCAGCATCATTCCTTCCAATGAATATTCAGGCCTGATTTCCTTTAGGCCTGGACTGGTTGGACTGATTTCCTTTAGGATGGACTGATTGGATCTCCTTGCTGTCCAAGAGACTCTCAAGAGTCTTCTCCAACAACACAGTTCAAAAGCATCACTTCAGTGCTCAGCTTTCTTTATAGTCCAACTCTCACATCTGTATATGATTACTGGAGGAACCATAGCTTTGACTAGATGGACATTTGTGGGCAAAGTAATGGCTCTGCTTTTTAATATGCTGTCTAGGTTGGTCATTAACTTTTCTTCCAAGGAGCAACTGCCTTTTAATTTCATGGCTGTAGTCACCATCTGCAGTGATTTTGGAGCCACCAAAAATAAAGTCTGCCACTGTTTCCACTGTTTTCCCATCTATTTCCCATGAAGTGATAGGACTGAATGCCATGATCTTAGTTTTCTAAGATGTTGAGCTTTAAGCCAACTTTTTCACTCTCCTCTTTCACTTTCATCAAGAGGTTCTTTAGTTCTTCTTCACTTTCTGCAAATAAGGTTGGTGTCATCTGCATATCTGAGATTGCTGATATTTCTCCCAGCAATTTTGATTCCAGCTTGTGCTTCATCCAGCCTGGCATTTCTAATGATGTGCTCTGCATATAAGTTGAATAAGCAGGGTGACAATATACAGCTTTGATGTACTCCTTTTCTGATTTGGAACCAGTCCATTGTTCCATGTCCAGTTCTAGCTGTTGCCTCTTGACCTGCATACAGATTTCTCAGGAGGCAGGTCAGGTGGTCTGATATTCCCATCTCTTTAAGAAGTTTCTGTTTTTTTTTTTTTTTTTTTTTTTTTTTGGCATAGTCAATAAAGCAGAAGTAAATGTTTTTCTGGAACTCTCTTGCTTTTTCAATGATCCAATGGATGTTGGCAATTTGATCTCTGGTTCCTCTGCCTTTTCTAAATCCAACTTGAACATCTGGAAGTTCATGGTTCATGTACTTTTGAAGCCTGGCTTGGAGAATTTTGAGCATTACTTTGCTAGCATGTGAGATGAGTGCAATTGTGCTTCAGTTTGAACAGTTTTTTTTTTTTTTTCTTCAGCATTAGGACATCCATACAGATTATAACATGAACATGGTAAATTCTGATGGGCAATAATATTACTTTCTCAAATAAAACAAAACAGTATAAACTAAAGTTGTATTTTTAAACTTTAAAAGTGTAAATATATCCCCCACCTCATAAGACAAACAGCACTCATTTACCCCCAGTGATATTTTTGAATCTTAAAGATGAAGTATATTCAGAGAGACATATAAGTCTAGTGAAACATGTAGCACAGCTTGGTAAAAGTCCTATCATTTCTTTCCTGTTCATTTTTGTCTTTGAATCTGAATCTTGCTGAGGCTGTTATGTAGAAATATCTACTCCAGGTACTAGCTAGAAACTGTGTCTGGTGAGATGCTCTACACTATGTTTCTGTGCTTTACTTGAAACTCATCCCTAAGGAAAGCTTTCTTTTATTTTTGATTGAAGTGTGGTTGATTTACACTGTTGTGTTAGTTTCAGGCGTACAGAATGCGTTTCATTTTTTTCCAATTTGGACTGTGAAGAAAGCTGAGCGCCAAAAAATTGATGCTTTTGAACTGTGGTGTTGGAGAAGACTCTTGAGAGTCCCTTGGACTGCAAGGAGATCCAACCAATCCATCCTAAAGTAGACCAGCCCTGGGATTTCTTTGGAAGGAATGATGCTAAAGCTGAAACTCCAGTACTTGGGCCACCTCATGCAAAGAGTTGACTCATTGGAAAAGACTCTGATGCTGGGAGGGATTGGAGGCAGGAGGAGAAGGGGACGACAGAAGATGAGATGGCTGGATGGCATCACTGACTCAATGGACGTGAGTTTGAATGAACTCCAGGAGTTGGTGATGGGCAGGGAGGCCTGGCGTGCTGCAATTCATGGGGTTGCAAAGAGTCGGACACGACTGGGCAACTGAACTGAACTGAGTGTTCCATTGTATAGATGTACTACTTCTTTTTTATTCATTCATCTGTTGATGGACACTTAGACTGCTTCCATGTCTTGGCTGTTGTGAATAGTGCCGCTCTGAGTACTGGGGTGCATGTATCTTTTCATGTTGAGAGTTTTCTCTAGGATATATACGTCTAGCAAAGTAAGAGGAAGGTCTTACTTTGGTCAGTCAAAGGTCTCAGTCAGGAGGCTGCCTTAGTGTTCTTTCTCCATCTTTCTATTTTGTGAACTGATAGATCGTGTTTCTGCTTTATAGTCTCAGCATCATCAGAGTATCAATCCCGTTAATAAGTGAGCACAGGTAAAATCTATTTCTGCTGGGGGTTTCGCAGCACTCATAATTCAGTGGCAGTTATTATTCTTTGCTGCTTATAACCCTAGAGGTCTAGCCACTGTATAGTTTGTGTAATTTGAGAATTGAATATATACCTGTGTCCTTAGTAGGGTTTAGTCATTTGTTTCTTTAGAAGTTGCTTTTCTTTAGTTGAACCATGTTTCTTGTCTCTGTGAACCCTGTTACAGAAAGGGAAAGTGTTAGTTGCTCAGTCATGTCTGACTCTTTGTGACCTCATGGACTGTAGCCCACCAGGCTCCTTTGTCCATGGAATTCTCCAGGCAAGAATACTGGAGTGGGCTACCATTTCCTTCTCTAGAGTATCTTCCAGATCCGTGGATCAAACCCAGACCTCCCTCAATGCAGGCAGATTCTTTACTGTCTGAATCACCAGGGATGCTCCTAAAATGCTGGAGTGGGTAGCCATTTCCTTCTCCATGGGATCTTCCTCACCCTGTAACAGAGGTGGGAGAAATTAAACCACATGGCCATCTGATGACAGAAAGCAGTGTTCAGTCACAGCAACCAGAAGGTCCTGAGTTTCTGGGGAAGTGGCTTCTAGAATGGTTCCTGGATGTCCTCATGGAACCTGCCTGGCTGCAGCCCCCAGACCTCCCTGATCATGTATCACCACAGCAGATCTGGGGCTACAAGGCTCATTAGCCTGCACAATGCAGAGGACCCTAGATTCTGTCAAACATGCTGTGTCATCAGAGACTTTGGACAGAGAAGGATAGACGCTGGACACTGGAGCCCAGCTGGTGATTCCTGATCCTGGTTTTGACAGTTTACTTCCTCTGTGTCTTGGTTTCTTCATTTTCATATTGAAGCCATTTCTCACTGCTCTTTTGGGTGGTGGTGAGCATCCTCGATTACTAAGGTGCGCAGGTTGGGAGATAGCATGAATTAAACAAACAGCAATTCCTTCCTCCTCTTGGCTAGAAAATGCCCTAGAACTTGAAATAGAAGTTGCCTCATGGCAAGTACATCCTTAGGCAACCAGAAGAAATCAAAAATCGTAAGTCAAACCAACACAGTTCTCCCACTAAGTAGTTGAGACAGAATCAGACAAGATATTAAAAAGTCACCATAACTTTAATCAAGTCTGTATTTCAGAAAAATGACTGAATTAGCAAAGTGCTATGACAGGCATTCCTGATATCCTATATTGCAAAATATTTTGTCTACATCTGTAACTTATTAATCTGTTTTTACAAAAGTATTGAACAGGAACATTTACAGCCCCAGAAAATTGAAACAACACATTTTAGGTGATCTGTAGCTCAGTTGGTAAAGAATCCACCTGCAATGCAAGAGACCCTGGTTCGATTCCTGGATCAGGAAGATCCCCTAGAGAAGGGTAAGGCTACCCACTCTAGTATTCTTGCCTGGAGAATTCAATTGACAGAGGAGCCTAGCAGTCTACAGTCCATGGGATCCCAAAGGGACACGACTGAACAACTTTCACTTTGTTTCACTTTAGTAATTAAAAGTCATTATATATATATATATATATATATAATATATATATATGCACTATTAAATGAACTTTCAAAGTCAATAGTTCTTTAATATAAAGTTGTAGTGCGAATTATAATTTTGCAGTTGAAAGGCTATGTAGCAGTTTAAATTCCTTGTGAAACAAGGGTAAAAATTCAGAGAAATTGAAAGATTTTTGTTTTCCTCAAAGCTAACATTAATTTTTATTCAAAAATTAAATTAAAATAGAAAGTGACTATACAATTGTTCATGCAGCTTGATACTGCCTTACCCTTGCTGTCATTTAATGCTAGACTGAAATGTGTCAGAAACAAAACCACTCCTAGTTTTCAAGTAGAAAATCTTGGCTTGATTCTTTCAGAATTCCCACTTCTACTCCCCCACCTGCCCCATTTTTTTCAGAACTAGATATTTGTGCATATGATTTAGTTCTGCTTTAAAAAAGGATAAAAGATAGATTCCACTTTAGATGCTTCCTTCATTTCTATTAGAAAATCTGTCAAGATTCTAATTACTTGTCATATACTGAGAACTACCAGAGTCACGAGAACCAAATATAGCCCAGGAACCCTTGGACCCTTGAGTGGCAGGCTGGGTGTGCAAACTTGTCATTAAAGCACATTGACACACAGACTCCAGTAAGGAATTGAGCCTCTGCTGTGTGCCTGGGATATTAAACTAGTGCCTTGAAGAAATAAACTGGCGAGAACATTCTCACATTTTATGTGTACTTTGCCCATGACAGCTCATGAAAAGCGATATTAATGCGCACATTTTGGGGCAGACAAACATGGATGGCCTCCATGAAACCACAGGCCATTTCATGCTTCATGCCCACCAGCAGCAGCCTCCTCTGTGGCCAGAGGATACTAAACAGGCGAGTCTGAAGACAACTGGGTTCCCTTTCCTTCCTCTGCCGGGTGTGAAGGGTCAAAGGGCAGGGGTGAGACCTAAAGCGGAAGAGCAAAGAGATCAACAGCTGTACCGACAGGGCCAGCGTTTTTGCAGTAGTTGAATGGATGGTATTTCATACTTTGATATTAAGTATTTAAATACTGATTTAAAAAACTAATCATGGCAGTTGAAATAGCAGAAGTATATAGAATAAAAGTGAAAGCCTCCCTTTATTTCAAACTGCTTCACACGTTGCCAGTGTTTTTGTGGGGCTTCCAAGACATTTTCTACACATGCTGCTGCTGCTGCTGAGTCACTTCAGTTGTGTCTGACTAAACACACCCAAATATGTGGCGATTTTTTTTTTTTTTCTAATTGCAGGCTGCATTATAGGATGTTGTATTAGTCAGTTCAAGTAGCTGTAAGAAAGTATTAGAGACTGGAGTCTCAAACGACAGGCCTTTATTTTCTCACGTTTCCAGAGGTTGAGGTTTGGGGGGAATCCAAAGTCAGGGTGCCAGCATTGTTGGTTCCTGGTGAGGTGGCCCTCCGGTGTGCAGACAGTCATCATCTAGCCATGCTTAAGTCCCCTAATCTGTGGCGTTTTGTTGTAGCGGCTGAAATAGACTAAAGCTGCTGTCGAGAACACAGACTCTCTGTTTGGCACCCAGACATGTGAGGGCGTCAGCGTTTCAACACTCCTGTCCTCTGAATGGAAGTCCTTTTGAAAACTAATCATCACCATCATTTACGACGACTGCTGGTCGCTGTCAGGATCCCCAAGGATTGTAATAGGCTGCCAAGAGAGTTGGTCGGAGGACAGTGATTTATACCTCATCCGGTGCATCATTTATTAAGACTCTCATAACTCTAGAATTACAGCGCATTGCCCCTGCTTTCATTTACTTTGTGGCAAACACGTTCAGCTGGCAAGCTCCTTGTCCAGCCTCCTGGTGCTCTGAAGGATGAGAAGGGAGCCCAGCTGTCCTAGGAAGACAGAGATGTGTCAGGGAGAGCTCCACCGTCAGCTGGGCAGGCATGAGTGCCGCGGGGTCTCAGAAGTGAAAAGAAACCCGACAGAGACCTCCCAGAGACTGAAGGGGCCTTCCAGAACCGCCTGCAGCAGTTTAAATGAATGGTAGTTGGAGAAGGAGGGAGAGTTTCTGTCTGTTGTCCTCAGCTTGGATTCAACAGACTTGCTTTCTTCATTTCTTTGTGATATATTTCAATTTTATTTCATTGCTCTCATTTGAATGTGGTTGGCATCAATAAACTATGCTCAAGTGACATCTTTTTTCCCCTAGAATTAAATGCTTTCTTTAGTCACCAGAATCTCCTATTAACTTTTTATTTTTTACCTACCAATTTGTATTGGAAACAATCTAATGAAGAAACAAAGCAAACAATAACATCAACCAGTGAAATCTTTCTGTCCAGAATCATTAGCCTGTAGAAACTAAACCAGAGCAAAGCAAAGGTGTTAGAGGATACTTTGACAGAGTTCTGTCCTTTATGTCCTTACAGTCCTATTTGTGAAAGGGGAGTTAGAACTATACTCGATTCCTACCGGATTGCTTCAGGGTGCAAGGTTTGTTCAGGACAGAGGGTTCCATTTTGCAGTGATGCTCTGGGATGGTCCCTTAGTGAACCTGTAGCATCCTAGCCAAGAATGCTGAGTCCCTCATCAACTGGGTGTCTGTGAAAGTGTCACCCTGCATGACATCTTTCTGACGTAAGTAAGTAACATATCAGCACTCTCTAATGAATACTTCTGATGTCTTTAAAAAGGAAAATTAATATAGAAGCAAAAAATTTGAAAAAAAATTTTTTTTAAAGTTTCCAATTCTGAATTTATGAACCATGGGGTGGTTGAGTGGTGGGGAGAAGTGAGCATGAACCATCTGAACTGTTAAGAAAATGTATAATTTTATATGTGTATTTGTATTGTAGGAGATGATTCAAAACTGATGTATGGCAAAACCAATACAATATTGTAAAGTTAAAAAAAATAATAAAAAACTTTAATATTCAAAGAATTTTCTGAATAGGAAAAAATGTTGAAAACTTAGACATTACTTAGACATAAATCAAAAGCATTAAGTTATAAAAGCTGGAGAGAAATGACAGATCGTTGAAAGCTGAGATTTCCTACTATATGTGTGAGAGAAATCAGGCTTAAAGAGAAAGTGAGAGCAATGTAAATCTGAACAGTACCGCTGACTCTTACTGCAGGTGAAATGAGTTTTCCTCAGATCAAAATAAAAGTTATTTCTATAGGCTTAAATTAGAGATAGAAAAATTAGTGTACAAATTTTGCAGAAATGATGGATAAATTAATTAAAATGTGTCTGGTTACCCAATTTATCTTATTCTGTTTTATTTTATTCTTATTCTCTCTGGATACTGAATTTCATTATTTAGCCAAGTGATCCAGAAGAAAGCACATACTTGCATATTTAGATCTTATTATGCTGAAGTACTTTTTCCAACTCCATCATCCCTGGTGTATTGGAGGGAAATTGTTTCTTTCTGACCATTGGGTAGCTTGAAGTTTGAATATAGCATGGATATATTTTGTCTAAACCATTCTACTCAACACAGATCAATTTTATTTAGTCCTTGTTGGGGCTTTTCTATAGAAAATTATTTCCTTGATAGTTTTTTCCCCCCATCTTTCTGTGATGCATATTGCCTGGAACAGGATTTTAATATGGTAAAAATGAAGATTTTTTTTTCTGTCCCCACTTTCTTTTTACCCTACTCTTTAGATCTATTGCAACCTATTTGGTGTAGTCCACCCCTCGGTAAAGGGGCTCCCCAGGTGGCGCTAGCAGTAAAGAACCCTGTCTCCTCCCCTCCTCTGCTTCCTCCTTCCCTTTTCTCTCCCCACCCTTCCCCTCCCCTTCCTTCTTTTCTTCTTTCTCCCTCTCTCCCGTATGTATCTTGTTCGCTGATGTTTCCATCAATGCTACGTGTACTGCGATTCTCAGTCCATGGTTTGCAGAGATTTGATGAGAATGTTACTCTCGAGAGTTAGGATTTAGGAAGATTAGACAAGGGACTTGTTTTGTTCCACGTGCCGACATGTGCTCCTGGAGTCCCGCTTCTGATGCACTATTATCATATGTCACCCGGATGCCAACAGCAGGCGGTGGAGGGCCATGTGCGGCCACGCGCCGCCGCCTTCCTCTGTGTCCATCTGACGTGGGTGGCGCTGCATGGTCCTCCCGTGCGTGCTTCGGGATGACGGCTCCCGGCTTCCAGGGAGTTCCAGGCCATGACTGCGGTCTCATCGTGCATGCGGCACGAGCCACAGAGACTCTCAGCTCTTCCTAAAGCAGTTGCTTATGATGACAAGTCTGCAGGTGCTACTTTGTGATTTAAAAATTAGCCCCGGAATCGATCATTTCTGTGCACACAGAATTTTAAGGGGTTTGAAATATCCATTTCGTGCGTAATCATTATCCAGTGCTTTAAACAAAATCCCAACAAAAAGATGTGCATCAAAGCATTTTCTCTTGCAGGAGGAATGGTTTGCATGAGAGGACTTTATGCTCCACAGGTTGTCCCAGTGAGAAGCTTCATCCCTGGGTGAAAATCCCTTGACTGTGGAAAGCTTTAAGTGGAGCAGTGCAGCCTATTGAAACACCAGATTCTGTCGGAACTGGGGTCACGTCTCGGGTTGGGTGATCCCAGCGATGACCGAGCACGTGTTCATCACTCTCCGTGTGCGGTTCTTCTCTGTGAACTGGTGCTTGTGAGAACTGATTGAGACTGTGTGAAATAGCAGTACCGTGCTCGCTTGTGGGTTATTATTGTCATTACCCGCACTACCCTGTCCACACTGCCACCCACACAGACGTCCCTCTCCGGAATGTGCAGGGTTGCATGGGCAGCTCTAACACAACCTCTACTGTTGTTGCTGTTATTTAAGCCCCTCTGTTGGATCTTTGAACTAAAGCTGTCCTTATAAGACTCAGGAGCACAGCTGGTTTTTGTTTTGCCCATGGCTTTTAGGGACCATGTGTGTTTGACCTGAAGGAGCAGAGGACTTCTCTGAGCCCTCTGGCCTTGAGTACTGCGTGTTGGCCTTGAACTGAGCTCCCCGAGGACGTCACCCCAAGCTACCAGGACTCGGGCTGCCTTGATAGGCAGATTGTCTAAGCTGACAGGTGCTATACTAGTAAGCACGCACCAGATTTTCATCTTGTTAATTATTTTTATATCAAATACCCATTAAAATCATACCTTACATAGGCATCGTTATATTGACTAAATAACTAACATTAATTTCACCCCATTCTGTTCAAAGTATCCTGTGACTTCTACAATGCTGTAGATTTCATAACTGACTCACATCATATTTCCATTGAGCAGGGCTTGTTTAAACCAAATAGAAAAACACTCAAACTGACTCCATTTTTCTTTTCTTCTTAAATTCTATAGAACTTAAGACATCAGTGAAATCTCTTATGCAATATTTACCAAAGAACTTCTGTGGTAGTCCAATATAGTGTAAGGGTGTGTGTGTGTGTGTGTGTGTGTATGCGCACGTGCTTAGGTATCATGGAGCCTTCATGTTAGAATTTTAAGGATGCTCCAGAGTATTTTTCCACTGGCAGGAACACATGCAATAATACCTTGACTTGTCAGGCTCAAGATCCTGGTCACCCAGAAGGTCGACCCAGGGTCCCCTGCGTGTCCATGGAGCAGAGGCAGGAGGTCTGCCCTCACCAAGTATCTGTGTGATCAACAGCAGTCAGCACCTCCCTCCCCTCGCAGGCACACCCTCGCATCCAAGACTCTGCATTTGTTCTTTGGTCTGCCTGACACCCCAAAACATCTGACCTGTCTCTGTAGAAATAGTAGCACTGCACCCTGATGCTGTCTGCCCCCTTACACTTCCTTGCATTAATCAAGGCTTTGTGTCTGCTTCAGATCACAGGGTGAGGGCAGAGGAATGGTTTCTCTTCTGAGCTGAGGCTGAGAGAAGCCAGCTCAGGGCCACGTAGTCCTCTCTTGACCTGTTTTGGTACTTGAGGTTCTTGCCACAAGGTGTTATAGCCTTTGCAGCCTGGGAGCCTGAGTTACTGAGGATGAATGCACCTTCTGTGCTTTGGAGAAACAGCTTCAGGGAGAAGAAAACTCTTGTTTTACTGAAGCATAGAAAGGTGTGGATTTTGCCATGGGTTAGCCCAGCGTTGTCTAGCCTGGTGGGAATGCCTGCCCATCAGATCAGAACCCACCTCCCGACTGTAACCTGGACCCCTCCCCTCTGCTCCAGCTACCCTAGAGTATGTGCCATCTACTGATACCCTGTCAGGGGATTACTGATCATCTTTGTTTGTTACCATCATCCTGTTCCCCTCCCCCATAAGACAGACCTTCATGAGGGCTGCAGCTCTCTTGGGCACATAGTGGTATTCAGTAAGTATTTCTTGATTGAGTAAATAATAATGAGCTTAACCGATGTCCATGCCCATGCCCCCAAATGCTTTCCTATAGACCAGTTTCCTATACACAGTTCTGCTCTTAAAGTACACCTGAACTTTGAGAAAGCATTTCAGAAGTGCTATATGGTCACTTCATGGGAAATAGATGGGGAAACAGTGGAAACAGTGTCAGACTTTATTTTTGGGGGCTCCAAAATCACTGCAGATGGTGACTGCAGCCATGAAATTAAAAGACGCTTACTCCTTCAAAGGAAAGTTATGACCAACAGAGATAGCATATTCAAAAGCAGAGACGTTACTTTGCCAGCTAAGGTCCGTCTAGTCAAGGCTATGGTTTTTCCAGCGGTCATGTATGGATGTGAGAATTGGACTGTAAAGAAGGCTGAGTGCCGAAGAATTGATGCTTTTGAACTGTGGTGTTGGAGAAGACTCTTGAGAGTCCCTTGCACTGCAAGCAGATCCAACCAGTCCATCCTAAAGGAGATCAGTCCTGGGTGTTATTTGGAAGGAATGATGCTAAAGCTGAAACTCCAGTACTTTGGCCACCTCATGCGAAGTGGTTACTCATTGGAAAAGACTCTGATGCTGGGAGGGTTTGGGGGCAGGAGGAGAAGGGGACGACAGAGGATGAGATGGCTGGATGGCATCACTGACTAGATGGACGTGATTTTGAGTGAACTCCAGGAGTTGGTGATGGACAGGGAGGCCTGGCATGCTGCAATTTATGGGGTCGCAAAGAGTCGGACACAACTGAGCGACTGAATTGAACTGAACTGAAAGCCACAAAAGCAATGAAATTAAGTGAAAATTAAAATTCCAACCTTTTGAATGTGGCCCTATATGGATACTGAGAGTTCCCTTTGACATTCATGTGAGCTTTTTGCCCTTGGCATTTAACTCAGGATGTATATTTCAACCACAGAGATGGACATCTGATTTTCAGTCTTACATTATTGGTGATTGTGTATTTCATCTTGGGAGCTGAGAGCACATTAAAACACACAGTTGCTGTCTTAATGTTAAATTTCCTTGCCATCCTGAGTTGAAATTAGACCCTTAGCATTTCTATAATGTAGTTTTTAATTGAATTGCTTTTTTTTCCCCATGCGAAAGTGTTCTATTATGATAGAATTGGCAGGATCACAGCAGCTATGAGCAAACTTGTTTAAACTACTGTTCTATAATTCTCACTTACTGTGGGATTGATCTTAATGGATGCAAAAGAAAAAAAAAAAAACTAAAAATGTAAGGCTAAGCTCTCACAGGCTTTGATCTAAAGGAAGCATTTAAAGACCTTCTTGTAAAGGTCATCACACAGCCAACAGTTCCCCAGATCGTGGTGTTGGGTTGTGCATTTCTTCTGGTTCTTACCTGGTTATTGGCAGGATGGTGGCTGGCTCTTCTGTGAAACTGATGAGAAATGTAGTTCCTGTTCTTCAGTCACCAAGTCATGTTTGACTCTGCGATCCCATGGACTGCAGCACATAGGGCCTCCCTGTCCCTCACCATGTCCCAGAGTTTGCCCAAGTTCATGTCTATTGAATCAGTGTTGCCATCCAACCATCTCATCCTCTGTCGCCCTCTTCTCCTTTTGCCTTCAATCTTTCCCAGCATCAGGATGTTTTCCAGTAAGTTGGCTGTTCACAGCAGGTGGCCAAAGTACTGGAGTTTCAGCTTCAGCATCAGTCCTTCCAATGAGTATTCAGGGTTGATTTCCTTTAGGGTTGACTGGTTATAATGTTGCTTGTTTACTATTCCTTTGCTCGGCTCTTCTCTGTACAGAACAAGGGAGCCCAATTCCATGCCCTCTAATCTAAAATGTTCTCATAAAATTATTTCACACATTAATAACACAACACAAAAGTAGCTTCTGAGAAAAGTTGCAAATTTTAAGGCTAAGCACTCACAGGCTTTGATCTGAAGGAAGATGGTGGGGACTGAGCCTATCAAAGCAAACAGAATCAGGTAGAATGGAGCAGATGAATCAGCACAGATGTGTGCACATGTTGTGACCACACTGGAGATATAGGACGGACCCCCACTCAAAATTTGATTTGAATGTTGAGACTGGCAGTGCTCCACAAAAGGACAGGAAAAGGTTTATGAATCACATACCTGAGGTGTCAGAGGAGAGAAGAGCAGACATCACCAGCTCATCTGGGATCTGTCATGGTTAGTGGGTGGGGGACCTGGGTCCCCCTGTGCAGGCAGGGGCTCTGTGATCCGAACCTTCTGCTGACACCAAAGGAGCAAACAGGCAGGACTTCTTGCTTACTTGCTTGTTGAGAAGCGGGCCAGAGGATGAAGAGGGACATGCGAGGCTTCAAAGTTCTTATGCAGTCAGCTAAACATAGAAAATGGAGTCAGGCTCCATTATATATATAGAGAGTGTGTCTTCTACAACCACATGGATTCAAGTGTAGTAGGAGCTTAGTCTAAACAGAAATTGATAAACATCAACCTTCATGTTTGCATGCTTAGAACCCAAAAGGGAAGATGGACATGTTAAAATAATAACGATGATAATGACAAGCTGTGACACTAGAGAATGAATTAAATAACAAATGGATGATGATTGGCAAGGACTTACCAGGCACGTGTTAGCAGAGCTGCCATAGTGAATGTCCTGATTGCTGGCTTATTTTAATTTGCGGAAACAAATCATCAGTGACTTCTGCCTTGGGGGAGTGGAGGTCACGTCAGCCTTTCCAAGGAGATGCCCTTTAATTCACATGTTCTGAAGGGCATGTGTGTTGTAGTGGTTGAAGAGTGGAGAACAGGAAACTTGAGCTTGTGTCCCGGCCGGTGTGGATGTCCAGAGCGTTAGGGTTCCAGCAAGTTCCATGTGGGCTGGAGCAGAAAGTTTCAGGAGGAGGCGGCAGAGCTGGGCATGTGGGGAGAAGCGCATTCATCAGAGCAGATCTGCCGCCTGACAGCCCTATGAGGGGTCAGATCTGCGCAGGAGAGGCAGCTGTGGGACTGGTCCTTTCAGTCCTCTCTGGAAGCAAATAGAATAACTTTCGTGATGTGGGAAGCATCCACTTTTCTTACCATAATTCCTGGGATTAAAGAACTCGCATGATTTTTCATTGAATGTTCACTTCAGTTTCTGATCACGATGGAGGAATTCGAAGTAACAGAGTTTTAATAACAATTAAAGGTTGTTAAGATTACATAAAACATAATCATTGGAGCAGAGTAAATGTATTTATATAATATATCAAGTACTTATTACTGCATTGTTTCACATTTATAATATTTAACCTTTAAAAAATTTAAACTGCTTTGTTAGATATGGCTGACTTGGAAAAAGCTGTAAGTATTTAATGCATGTAGCTGAAGGAGTTTGGGAGTAAATATACACTCATGAAGCTAAATGCGTTAGGATACCTCATTTTACAGAGTGTTAGTGTTAATTGTTCGGTTATGTCCCACTCTTTGCAGCGCCACGAACTGTAGCCTACCAGGCTCCTTTGTCCATAAGATTCTCCAGGCAAGAATACTGCAGTGGGTAGCCATTCCCTTCTCCAGAGGATCTTCATGACCCAGGGATTGAACCTGGGTCTCCTACATTACAGGCAGATTCTTTACCGCCTGAACCACCAGGAGGGAGAGGTGAAATTTGTAAGAAGTAAAGAATGATTCCCTGATAGTAATTAGAGAGCTGGAATTCAAATCCAAGTCTGCACAGATGTGTGCTGCTTTCTCTCTTTCCATGTACATATGCCCGCTCCAGAAAACAACTATTATCTGATGTTCAGAGACAGAATCCATTGACTAGGTCTTTACGGGGCTCAGATTCAAAGGGCATGGCCACATGACATAACATTTCTAACCGGTTGGGTCAGTTAACAGTGCCCTAAAGGAAAAGGTTTAGAATATAGGTATTTTATTTGCTGATTACACACCTGTGTAAATTGCCAGGGGATTTGCCATTTATTTTTAAACTACATCGGTAACCCCGACAGTCGGTATGTGCTGTAACCTTTCGAATAGAGTTAAGGACTCAGATCTTGAGCTAGATTCCTTCTTGACATCAGCAGGCTATTCAGGAAGGAAGTACGTGGACGCTGAAAAGGAAAGTTTGTCTCCTGAGCTTGTTATGGACTAGTTAGAACTGAAAAAGTCTGCTGGGACCTATTAGACACATTTTAGAAGAACAGTCTTAGCGAGCGTCCTGATTACTGGAGTATTTTAATTTGGGGCAGAGAAAGGCCAAGAAAGGGAGGTTGTAAGTGGATATGAGTTTTGAGTTGGATTGAATTCTTTCAGGCCTCAGAGTCATCCTCTCCTGATAAGCTGACATTTCAGTGGTCATAAGCCTCCCGGCTGTCACTGGGTTTTCAAAGAATTCTGCCTCACAAATGACAGGCTTGATCTCTGACTGAGATTAACCAAGGACTTGCTTAAATGTATTATGACAGAATCAGGAAGGACGTTCTCCAGAAGGGTCAACCTCCTGACATTACCAATGTCAACTTTGTGCTATAGGAAAAAAGACTAAAAATGGATGTATTTATTTATATATATACATACACACATACACATGTGTGTGTGTGTGTGTGTGAAGCTAAGGCCATGGCTTTGCTAATCCTCCTGATAATGCATACACTATAATGTATCTTTAAAAATATTACAGAAAAGCAAGGAGCATTTATCCTAAGTTCAAAAAAATAGAGTCATTCTGTGTAGGAAAAGCAACCTAAGAAGCCATTTATGAGATCTGAGTTATTATTATTTTTTATTTTGTTTGTTTTGAGAGCATTAGGAAATAAAACACCATATAGGTGAACGTTTATAAGGTCAGAAGGCTCACTCTGCGTATCCACATACCTAAGAATAGGAATGGCCATGCCTCTGCCAGAGTGCCTTGTGGCAAAGGTTGGAATGACAAGACTTAAGTGTCTTCCCAGCCACGTTCAAACTATCTATAGCCAGGTCCCTGGGGACCTGCGGTGTATTACTAGGGAAGACAGTGGCTGTTAACTAGGTGATGGGTAACAGCAAGTCAAATGCTGCCCAGAGTTGGGGGTTCTTCATCCACTGTGACGTTACAGACCTCTGTGCCAGCAGCTGTCATCCTAAACAAAAGCTTCCTTCCAGCACTCAGCCCTGTCTCCTTCCTCCGCAGGATGTGGTTTGATGACACCACGATTAGACTCTCATCAATTTCAAGTATTCATATCAAGGAAGATTTTTATTAATGACCCAATGCACTATTAAGGTCTTGTTAACTGCTGAGCTGGGATGTTTTCAAATGGACTTTCATAAAACAAAGGAACTCAATGCTTACCAAATCATTCATATGCTTTTTTGTTTGTTTGTTTGTTTTTAATTGAAGGATAGCTACAATATTGTGTGGTTTTCTGCCATGCATCAACGTGGATCAGCCGCAGGTATACATATGTCCCCGCCTTCTTGAGCTTCCCTCCCACTCCTCTAAGTTGTCACAGGGCCTCGGTTTGAGTTCCCTGAGTCTGTATATTTGTTTTTTTTAATCTGTGTAATTTATGAAACAGAAGCGAAGACTGCAGATGGGGGCCTTTGTCTTAGCAGCATCAGAGCAGTGAAGAGACACCTGTATGCCAAGTGGAGGTGTGCGCCCACCCACCCAGTCCCGGCAGAGCTGTGGGCCAGGGCAACAGGGAAGCTGCAGGATGGATTCAGTCTGTCTCTACTTCCTTAACTGCACAAGGAGGTCCTTTAACAATGGACTTTGGGTGGCACAACAGAGATGAGTCAAGTAAAATACAAACAAACAAGAATGCACACACATATGTATGTCCATGGATGTGGAAAGACTGACTTACTGGAAGAGTATTGGGTGGTTCTTACATTAACCATCGAGTCCTTTAAAAGCTGTTGAGTGTGTTAAACAAGATGGACAGATTTGAACTGTGTGAATCCACCTATAAGTATATTTTTTCAATAAATATTATGACACGACGCACCCTATGACTGATATTGGCTGTAGGACTGTGGGTACACAAGTGTCACTGTAAGGCTGTGGGAAAGCTGTGCCTTGAAGGGTTGGAACCCGTGACCCCTGAGCTGCTCAGGGGCGATTGCAGATTGCCGATTGTGCATGAAATAAGCCCCAAATAGTCAGGGGGATATCTCTGTCCTTGCCTCTGTCTTGTTTTGTCTCGCTCTGCATATTCTGTGATGATCAGCTGTTGCGGAGGTCAGACGTTTTTCCAGGCACTTTGAGTTGTTCGGCTTTCCCTGTGTGCTGAGAGGGAGGTTTCAGAGACTGGTCCGCGCTCTCATGGTTTCCATCTTCAAATACACCGACTCTGTTCTTTGTTCCCAGTGTGCAGACGTTCTGGTTAAAAAAAAAAAAAAAAAAAAAAAAAAGCTTTCTCAAATCTCTGAGGCCTGTGCTCTTACAGTTTATATTTGTTTTTACTTTATCTTTGTTGGCACTTTTCCCCAGGGCAACAATAAGGGAGTGTATCTCTTAGTGAGAAACAATCCTCTAGCCTGAATGACAATTTGAAGCACCATTTTTTCATCATAAAAGTCATGATCGTCCTTATCATCAGCAACAGCACTGAAACAGTGTATCTTGAGCTTTTGCTATCTGCCAGACTGTGCTAATTGCTTTATACGTCTTCTCAGTTGATCAGCAGTTCTCCAAGATGACCATCTTCACTCATTTTATGGGTGATAAGAATGAGGCTTAGCCAGGCTACCTAATGTTCTGAAGGTCAAGTGGCTAGTGAACTTGCTGATTCCCTGTAAGCACCACAGAGCGAGCGGGTGGCTGAGGGGGAGGATGGGAAGGTAGGTGATAGGGGTGAAAGAAGGACTGTAAGATGTAGATGCCAACAGCTTTCCTTTACTAAATGTTTCCTTTGATCAAAGATACTAAGAAGACACAAAGAAGACACAGGAACTGCAGTTTGTCGTGTGCCCGCCGATTTCCATCAGTGTGTGTGCACTAAACACAATCTCACTTGGTCCCCACACACACCAGGGTGACAGCAGTTGCCTGTTTTTACACATATGCAAACCAAGGATCAGAAAGAGGGTGTAATTTTCCCAGCATCAGAAAGCTCTTTGGTTTTAAAGCACATGCTCACTCTATTACATGGTATCTTTTCCCCTCCTCTTTTCATTTAATTTTTAAAATAGAAAAAAAAGTGTTTATTGACAGTTTTGGTCAAAGGCCAGAACCAAATTTCCCTACAATCACCCAGTTTCAACCTCTGCTTTATTATTTATGTATATTTTGGCACAAACACTTAACATGGGACCTATTGATTTACATATTTTTAGGTCTAGTGTAGTACTTGACAGAGTTGGATGAACGTTGAAGCCAGTGACAGACCCACAAATATTGCACAATTGTACCTACATGAGTAACCGAAAATAGCCTAATTCATAGACTCAAAGAGAGGCATGGCAGTTGCCAGGGGGAGAAGAAAGAGGAGGATTTCCAGCCGAGAGGCATCAAGTTACTGTGAAGCAGGATGGATCATCCCTGGAGACCTTGTGTGCAACCCTGTACTGCCATTGACTCTGGTACGTTGTGCACTTCAGAGTATGTGCAGGGAAGGGGGGGTGGTCTCATAATGGCACTGTTTGGCAAATGTTTGAGGAATCTGAAGGAAGAAGCATCCTCACGCGTGAGTTTGGTCAGAGAGGACTTTGTGGGCAGGATCACCCCTGAAGGTGCCGGAAATCCGAGTAGGGCTCGACTAGATGCAGGAGGAGGAGGGGCCAAGAGGCCGGGGGGAGGAGAGCGCCCAGAATGATCCTCTCGGCGCTGCTGTGACAGGGAGCTATGGGAGCGCCACTGTTTTTAGCAGAAAAGAGGTCACGTGAGGTCCAGGTCAGAGAGGAAGAGACAGAGCCTCGTTGTCATTGTCACTTCTGTTTTTGTGATCAGATGGCAGTCCTTCACGCAAAAGCTAAGGAAGTTAGTATCTAGATGTCCATCAGCAGATGAATGGATAAGAAAGCTGTGGTACATATACACAATGGAGTATTACTCAGCCGTTAAAAAGAATTCATTTGAATCAGTTCTGATGAGATGGATGAAACTGGAGCCGATTATACAGAGTGAAGTAAGCCAGAAAGAAAAACACCAGTACAGTATACTAACACATATATATGGAATTTAGAAAGATGGCAATGACGACCCTGTATGCAAGACAGGAAAAAAGACACAGATGTGTATAACGGACTTTTGGACTCAGAGGGAGAGGGAGAGGGTGGGATGATTTGGGAGAATGGCATTCTAACATGTATACTATCATGTAAGAATTGAATCGCCAGTCTATGTCTGACGCAGGATACAGCATGCTTGGGGCTGGTGCATGGGGATGACCCAGAGAGATGTTATGGGGAGGGAGGTGGGAGGGGGGTTCATGTTTGGGAACGCATGTAAGAATTAAAGATTTTAAAATTTAAAAAATAAAAAACTATAAAAAAATAAAAATAAGAAGAAAAAAATAAAAAAAATAAAAATTTGGCGGGAGAATTAATGGCTCGATTGATTGATGAGCATATGCCACGCCTCTTTCCAAAGCATACCTAGATCTGTTAACGAAGATGCTCACACTGTGCCAGACACTGTAGAGTGGGGCTAGGGGTTCTGACACCAAAGTGGCTGGTAGGGCTCACGGGGGTCCCTGGAGTGGAAGCCTAGCTGCGACTTTAAGGAGGGGATCGGCACTGAGGGAGGGGGAAGCCGAGTCTGCTCCTTGGGGAAATAAGATGGAGGCTCTAAATAAAGAAAGAGGTGAACGGAGCAGAACAGAGTGGGCAGCAGAGAGAGGGAAGGCTTTTGAGCGGGTGTGCGCGTAGACAAATGAGGCTCTTGCAGATCGGAGGGCAGAGCCCGCGGTCTCAGGGCTGGAGAAACGCACGCGATGGAATATGGCCAGCTGACAAGAGAGCTCTGCCACCTGCGGCCCTCTCTGCTTCCACTGACTCTTTTACAAAGGTTTCTTGGATCTCTTGGGAATCTTCACTCACCACTAATAAACAGGTTTGGGGTCACTCATAAGAAACCTTCCCTAAATCAGTGTTACGATCCCCCCGATACTATAGCCAGGACACGCTTCTGTTTTTGTCCTTACACTATTACACTCTTGATATCAGTACCCCATTCCCTCCCCAGGAAGCCCTGCTCTTTGATGCCTGGGTCCAGTTTTATGTATCTTGACATCCCTGTCTCTTAGCTTTCGGCATGGATCATGGACTCATCAACTGTTTCATGAGTTTGATATAATTTGTTTGTATTCTTGTCTCTTTCATAGCTGTGAAGTGGTTTTTAACTTTCTTCTAAATGAGGCCTTCATCCCTAGTACAGGTTCTGTCTCTTACCTGATTCTCAGTGAATTCTTGCATGTGAGTATGTGGATAGATGAATGGGATTGATCATATGGCCTTACAAATGAGAGGAGACCACTTTTCATGACAGTCTCTTCCTATTTGTGATGACTACAACTGAAATCCTGTCTGAAATGGGGATGATTGGGAATCACTGTTACTGAATGGACAGAATTTGGGGGATGACTGCAGGAAGGAAAATTGATAACTGGCAACAGAGAACCAGGTTCCACTTCTTTGAACCTTTCTTTCTTTTAGAGGATGTTAAGTTCCCAAATTTTAAGTTGCAATCAGTTGATTCCTGAGTCCACTTTCTCAGATCTTGGTGGCAACTTCACAGCTGAGCAACTGTCCTAAAAATCAAGCATAAAACTAGATGACAATTAAGGCATATCAATATGTCATGATGGTCCATGTCTTATGGTGTATAACCTTAAATAAATGATGACCCAGTTTATGAAACATTGTATTTTGTAGGGAAAAGAAGTTAAGATTAAGAGTAAGATGCCGTGTTTCTTGGTATGATTCTTGATGAACAGCTTTGTTAGTTCTGAATTTCCTGCATTTTATTCTGAAATGCTATTACATCTGAAACACATTGTATTCATTTTAATAAAATTAGATTCTATTCAGAGTATGTGTATGGAATAGTGTTGAAATTAGCTTCATTCTGAAGCTGTAAGACATATTATTCTAATTTGTGAGGGTTTCATATGAAATCTGATTAGAGAGAGGGAATCTCAGTTCTGCCTTTGTTGTTGAGAGCTTTTATTTTAGAACTTTCCTAGCCATTTTGTGTCCCTGGACAAAAACTAGATGGCCATATAGGAGTCGCTGTTTTATGGATTGCAGTTCCATCTGACTTGCAAGTTCTCAAAAGAATAATAATAATAATTCCTGTGTTTGAAGTGCCATTAAAGTTGACCTTCAGCTTCTGCCCTTGCTCTCACATTTTCAGCAGGTGAACTCTCATGGAAAGGGGCAAGGCCACACACCATCGCACGAGCACTTTGTATAAAACAATGCCCGTGACAGATGCACTCCAGAGGCAGGAGGCAGATGGGATCCCCCCGCCCCCTCCCCGCCACCCCAGGTAAAGCAGTTGGAGGTCCCTTCCCTATGGACCGAAACTCCAAGCCGAGAAAGCAGAACGATTATAGGAGGAAGCTAGGCCCTGCGCAGACCACATATTTCTCGTTCTTGAAGGAAGGAGGCCTCTCTGAACACACGTGTACAGAAAGGCTCCTTGGAGGTCAAGGCAGAGTCATGTCAAGGGATATTCTACCCAGAAGCCTTTTTGATAAAAAGCATCTTGGCTAAGAGATGTGTGCACACACACGGGAGGATCCTGAGATGTACTAAATATGGTCTGTGAACCAGGTAAATCAAAATGATTGGCCAAAGGAAACCTGGAACACATACTCCATAAAAGGAGTTCAAACCCGTGGCTGATTCATGTCAATGTATGGCAAAAACCACCACAATACTGTAAAGTAATTAGCCTCCAATTAGAATAAATAATTTTTAAAAAAGAGTAGTTCAAACCACTATGAGGGCACGACTCAGGGACTCTCCCTCTGAGTCTGCCTATGTACCTGTCCACGTGTACTGTGCTATTTTCCTTAATAAATGCTGTACTTGTTTCACTACTTTCCGTGTTTGTGGGGGTTCTTTTCTGCAGAGCAGAAGGTCCAGGGCCCTTGTCACTAACCACTGGTTAAGTGGCTGGGATCTGGTGCTCTTACTGAGGAGACCCAGCCCCGTCTGTGAATGGGAGCCAAGCCCTGCTCCAAGGCCTTGCAGGCTTCAGCCACTGGAAGTCACTGGGCCACGAGACTTTC
Source organism: Ovis aries (assembly GCF_016772045.2). Taxonomy (NCBI): domain Eukaryota; kingdom Metazoa; phylum Chordata; class Mammalia; order Artiodactyla; family Bovidae; genus Ovis; species Ovis aries. The sequence continues at coordinate 3,457,671 of NC_056079.1, read as the reverse complement.
CACCATGCTGAAGCTAATATTTTTATTTACCTACCATCTGACAACTACTTTGAATTTTTATTTTTCAAATTTTAATATTGTGTTGAATGTGCTTGCTCCCTTTTCAGGGCCCTCATCCCTATATTAAACACAGAAAACATTAAAATGTTTCCAATACTTGAATCTTTACGTTCCAGATTAACTTCCCCTTAAGTCATTTCATTAATCCAAGTGTTACCAAAATGATATTACAATGAATAATCTTCTAATTCACTCTGTTTATGAGTTTGAATTGGACTCCACTAAGAGCAGTAATTATTACAGAAGGAAGTTAAATTTTTCTTAAGTGCCATGCGTTAATACAACTACTTTTAATAAGAACTACTGTATCTAGCATTCATTTGTTATTCACATCTTTTTTCATATGTGCTATGCTTAATTCTTGGAGCCACACTGTGAAGTAAGCATGAATCCTTGTCTCATGATATAAAGACTTACCTGAGGCACTTATAAATAAGGGGTCCATCATTACTCAGTTTTATTACAAAGATCTGGGACTGTACTCCAGTGCCCTGGTTCTAAATTTTATCCATTACAAGTAAGAAAACAGTTTCTCATTCTAAGCATCCTGTATGTTAATTGATTCATTTAGTCAGCCTTTATTTAGTGACCATATACTATGTGCTGAGCTACAATGATAAACACAGTAGAAGGAAATGAGTGAATGGCCCATAAAACATATCGGGCTCAATGAGGGGAAGTGTAGCCCCATTTCTATTTTTTTAAATATGTTTAATAGATTTTGTTAGAGCCATAGGTTCACAGGAAGTTTGAAAGGGAGGTACACAGATTCCCATCCGCCCCCGCCTCCACCCATGCACAGCCTGCCCCATCACAAGCATCCCCGGCATTCGGCCCATGTGTGGCAGCTGATAAGCCTCCATTGACATGTCATTGTCACCCAGAGTCCACTGTTTACTTTAGGGTTCCCTCCTTGAGTCGTGCATTCAGTGGCTTCCCTGGGGGCCCAGTGGTAAAGAACCTGCTCCCAGTGCAGGAGATGCAGGTTTGGTCCCTGGGTCAGGAAGATCCCCTGGAGAAGGGAATGGCTACGCATTCCGGTGTTCTTGTCTGGAGAATTCCTTGGACAGAGAAGACTGATTGGGCTACAGTCCATGGGGTTGCAAAGAGCCAGACACGACTGAGCAAGTAAACAACAGCAATATAGTGATGCATGCATACGAGTTTAATTCTATTAATGGTATAAATCAGAGTCGTTTTCACTGCCCTGAAAATTCTCTGTGCCTCTTCTTCCCTCCTTCCCTGTGACCTCTGGCAAATGCAGCTCTTTTTTAATGTCCCCGTCGTTTCACCTTTTCCAGACCATCGTAGTGTTGGAATCATATAGCACATACCCTTTTGGGATTGACTTCTTTCACTTAGCCATCCGCATCTAACTTTCCTCCATGTCTCTTCAGGATTTGATGGCTCATTTCTTTTCAGCTGAGCGATACTGCATTGTCTGTCTGGACCACAGTTTGTTGATTCAGTCACTTGCTGAAAGACATCTTGGCTGACTCCAGCTTTGGCAGTTACTGTGAATGTGGCTGCTCTGAAGTTCCATGCGCAGGTCATTGTGCAGACATAGTCTTCACCTGCTTTGTGTGAACACCAGGGAACAGGATTCCTGACAACCACACTTCTTTGTGTGGTAATCAGGGAATACAGATTCATGAATGATGAATTCATGATTAATTTGCTCAATTAATTAGAAAAAAGGTGGGGGATGGAAAAATAATTGCCAGATATTTCATCGCTACCCACCTCTTTGGATTGATACATTGGCTTAAACATCTAAATTACTTTCAGCAATAAAGCTTCTCCTCTGCAATGATGATAAAATTGGAATAACTGAAAACTTCTGGAACTTAGGGGTGCCCTGGATGAATTATTTACCTGAGACCCACGCCATCATTAAGTAGGTCAAAAATGATGGGTTACAAGGTACTGTGGGACACATTCCATGCTTCCTTCTGGGTGAGAAACAACAGCCCCGTGTGATGTTCTCGTAATTTTCTTAGAAGATAACGTGGAGGAATGAGTGACTGGTTTTCCAGTCCTTGGTTGGTTTGAGTTATGTCTTTCCTCAACAGATGTCTTAGTAAAGTTGTTGTTTTTTTGTTTTTTAAATCTATAATTTGATTTTGTTGCAGCACAGACAAAAGGTATCTTTTCATGGGGTAGTTTATCATCCCTTACTATCAGACTTTAAAGTCTAGATTTGTTACTTTTTAAATTTTTATTGGCTTTCTTAAATTTGGAGCCCATCCCTATTAATTCAGAGATTCTTACATTTTTTAGATTGAGGTCCTCTGGTACAATTTCCCTCCCTGTGTGACTTTGTGTTTGGTCTAGAGCTTCAAGCTTCTGTGGGGACCACTCTGGAAGCTCCACGGGGAAATTCAGGCCTGTCCTATTGTTGGGCTGACCCAAATGCAGTGACTCAGATACAACATGATCTCCAAGGGCCTGTTTTCTGTCCTTCCTGCTGCCTGAAGAGCTATCAGGGAAAGTCTGGGATGACTTTCAGTGAGTTTCAGCTCAGTGGTTCCATTCTGAAGAGAGGAAATGGGTCTCGGAGCCCATCTTCACTTATTGTAGAAAATCAATGCTCTGGATATGCTGAAGGAACCATGCAATTATTTCAGTATCATCTTATGTCTGATGGCCTCCAATTTTTAGTTAAGAAATATTTTGTTCTTCTTCCTTAATGCATGGCATTTTATTTATTTTTTTGTATAATCACAAAAATAAAATACTGAGACAGAATGTGCTTTGAGAGTTCTGGATGTTTTTTATTCTTGCCCATGATTAGCATGCAACATTTTACTTCTAAATAGGTTCCAATGCAAACCAAACAATTATACATGCTTGTTGTTGTTCAGTTGCTGTCTTGCCTGACTCTTTGTGACCCTGTGGACTGCAGCACACCAGGCTTCCCTTAAAGAATTTCTCAGCATTCTTTCCTACATGAAACTTCTGTGTATATCCACCTTGTTTATCTAGGGCTCATCATGCACTTTTTAGATCAACATCTCAGTTATACCATTATTCTTGCTGGAATCATAACCCTAAACTCCCCTCCTGGGAGCTAGCACCTGCCTGGCTTTGCAATGCTTCTGTATCATGGCGGCTTTCACTGAGTCCATCCCAGCAAAGACCCGTCTTCTAACTTTCTCTGCAGTCACACCACTGGCTTGACATCCCCCGTGAGTGTCTCAAGATGAGACACCCACAACTGACATGTGGATGACCCCCTGCACTGTTGCTCCATCCCCAGTCCACACGTGGTCCTGATTCCCCTTTTTGTCCCCCTCCTCACGGTAAAGCCACCAGCCTGTGTGCACCTCTGACCCTCCTAGGACCACCCACGCCCTGCCACCTTCTGAGGCTGAGTCCCAGCTGAGTCTGCCTGGGTCCTGCAGGTGGCACTTGACTCCTCTCTACTTCATCACTGCCCCGTCCCCTGGGTCACCCTGGGTCATATGTAGGGACGTCACCCTCGGTGTACAGCACAGACCCAAGCCAGGATCATCTCCAGACGACGATGACATCACCCCTGCATGGAGTGCCTCGCATCTAAATCCCCAGGGAATCACACGCACCGCCCCCCATCCCCACAGGACCCCTTCAGCCGCCTGCACACAGGGCTCATGCTTGTTGTTACTATTCTTATGAACTCTCTCTCCCCACTCAGTCATAACCCACTAACATTCAGTCATCCTATCATATATATATATGTATATATATATTTCAATTTGTCCTTCTTATGTGATGTAGAAGGGACTTCCCAGTGGCAGAGCGGTAAAGAATCCACCTGCCGGTGCTGGAGAGGTAGGAGACTCAGGTTCAATCCCTGGGTCGGGAAGATCCCCTGAAGACAGATGCCAGCCCACTCTATTACTCTTGCCTGGGTAATTGCATGGGCAGAGGAGCCTAGAGAGCCGTAGTCCCTGTAGCCGCAAAGTGTTGCCGTGACTGAGCACACAAGCACACACGCACACGACGCAGAGAGCGTTATTAGAGCGTGAAAAGTTTTACAATAGACTCCTTCAAATCATGAGCCAACAGGTAAATCTGTGTAGCTTCTATTTAATTTTTCAAGTCAAATTCGAGTGGATTGTACCTGTTGTTGTTAAATAATTAATCTTTAATATGTATATTAAAATTTAATATTAAATATTATATTTAATTAATTTATATTATATATTTAATATACATTACATTTTACCATTTAATATATTTAATATTTATCATATCAAATATAAAGTATAACATATTTGCATTTATCACATGTAAATTAAAGGCTGGTTAATTTAAATTGTTTAGGAGAGACTTTTTTAATGTAAAGGTGATGTTAGTGTAATTAGCAAAATATTCGGAGAAGGCAATGGCACCCCACTCCAGCACTCTTGTTTGGAAAATCCCATGGATGGAGGATCCTGGTGGGCTGCAGTCCATGGGGTTGCAAAGAGTCGGACATGACTGAGCAACTTCACTTTCACTTTTCACTTTCATGCACTGGAGAAGAAAATGGCAACCCACTCCAGTGTTCTTGCCTGGAGAATCCCAGGGATAGGGGAGCCTGGTGGGCTGCCATCTATGGGGTCGCACAGAGTTGGACACAATGGAAGCGACTTAGCAGCAGTAGCAAAATATTATGTAAATATATGTAAATTAAATTTTAATTATTTGCATAATACAAAATTTAATTTTTTCTGTTTTCTTGTTAATATAAACCTGAAAATAGTCAATCTGGCTTGTATAACTTAGGGCTCAGGATTTTAGACACAAGGACATTTGCGTTAATAACATGGTTTAAATATTTAAAACAAAACTTGTTCAAACTATGGCACATCTAGCAATTTACATAAATGTAGATTTGTTCACAGCATTTCTCAGGGGTCTTTTCTGTGAATAAATCCTACCCTCTTTATGAATGACTCTCCACATAGAAAAAGAAATGAGAGGGAGAGAGGGAGAGAGAAGAATCAAAGAAAAATATGTACCGAGAAAATCTGTGACTTGAAAAGTCTGAAGTAATTATGTAAAGTCCACTTAGAATGATTATCCAGTCTCCAAAACTGCTTTGATTAGAACACATTTAAAAGAATGGAGTGTATTTAAAAAATAGTAATAATACAAAGAAAGGAAAGGGAAGTTGACCAAAGGGAAAATTTGGGAACTCAAAAGCTTGTCAAAATTATTTTTAAAAACCAGATGAATGTAAAATATTTCCTAAAAAAGCACCTAATGAGTTATTTTTGGATTTTAAAAAGCTATTTAATGCAGTCTCTATCCAACTCATTCTTCTTGTTGCATAAGATGTTAAGCTAATTATGAGCAGTGTTGAGAAATATAATCACATTTATTTAAAATGAGTTTCCCAAATCCTCCTATTCACTTATTTAATATACTCGCTAAAACTTAAAGAACTGCATGTCTAATTATCATTTTACTAAAGATTAGAGGCAGTGAAAATTAGGGGACTTAATTCTCTTCTATGCAGTAATCTGTTGAACATACAGGAATCCCAAGGAGGTCAACCTGGAGACCAGGGGTCCATGGTCAGGGGCGGCTTCCTGCCATGGTTTCCCAGCAGCTGGACAACAGAGGCAGCAGGGGACCAGGGAGGGTCCCTGGATTTGCCCAGCTCAAGTTTCCAGAACAAATTAATGGACTTTTACATGTTTCTTCACCTTTCTCTGGAATGCGTTTAAACAGTTATCAAGAAAGGTCTACTAATTTGTAATAGAATTTGAAAATGTCCTCTTTGGTAGAATTTACATAGTGCTTTCCTAAGGAAAAAGTTTTTCCTCTCAGGATAATCAGAATTATGTCAATCTTAGGCTTCTAAGTACAACAGGCAATGAAAAAAAAATGTCCCCTGCCCTGAGAAATATGCTGAATATTATTATATAAAAGTAGCTTAGCTTTTTTTAGATGCATGAAATGTCTAGTAGAATTTATATTAAATCCCTCTTCCTGGGTGATGTCTTTAAATGGAGAACTGGGTACATTGGTATATTTAAAACCAATACAGTTTTATAGTGCGGAGTCTAATTTTGATAAAATTCCATAATCCATTTCTCTATTGCAAAGTACTCCATTTTGAGAATAAGGCACTTTCTGGTATTTTTACTCACCTATAATTACAACTTGGGCTTCCTTTAAATTATAAAAAAAATAAAAATAGATTATTTCTATACCTACCAGTACACAGGTATGTATATTTATCAGCTTTTATAAATATTTACAGACATCAGTGAGTAAGTATCAGATTTTAAGGAACTGGTCACAGGGTAGTTACTGTAGTTTTTTTAACTACTCTGCCTGTGATGATTATGTTGTGCAATTATGTTACCAATTGACTGGAACATCGGTTGCCCACATTTGGAATTCTCAGTGCTAGTTTTATAACCATCTTCTACTAGTACAGAATGATCAAGTGATGTTTTTTCATTTAACTTTTATTTTATATTGGAGTACAGTTGGTTTACAATGTGCCAGTTCCAGGTGCATAGCTAAGTGATTCAGTTATACTTACACATATATCCATTCTTTTTCAGATTCCTTCCCCTTATTGGGTATTACCAAATATTTGGTAGAGTTCCCTGTGCTATATAGAGACTGCTGTAATAAAATTTTATGGGAGACAAGGATCCGATGCTTTTTAAAACATCCATCTTTTTATTTGTTTTGGTTTTGCAATATGGAGCAAAAGTGCAAATAATACCTTCAGTAAAAATAATTCAAAAGTGCATGCAAATTAATTTCTTTTATGTTCATGAACTTTTTCTCCATGAACACATTTTGTAATTCAATCATAGAATTATTGCAACTGTAATTAGACATTTATTAAATCAGAAATGGATTATAAACTCTGTGAAATTTGAATTCCTTTTTTTGCTTTTATTATAATTTTCATCCTCAGTGTCTCCTCACAGATTGGCCTCCTTGCTGAGTGATAATGTAGACAGTGCTGGGTGGCATCATGATCTCTTTTCCCCAGATATTTCTATTTCATCATCTTACCTAAGGAATATGCTCTTCACAGCCCGCACAGAGCTCTGAGTTATAGTCCACCACTTCAGACTCTCTCACGTGTGTTGGTTTAATTTCTGAAGACAACTTCATCAACTGTACTCAAACTATCACATGAGTTGAGGAAAGAAAGCATTATATTCAGTTCTTACTCCAGCTCCTAATAATAGCTATCAGGATTAGGGAGCATCTGTAAGGTTCTGGAAACTCTTATTAGGCTTGGGATACCAGGTCTACATCCCCAAATTTAGGTTCTTAGTTAGTATTATTAAATAAATATAATCCAAGAACTGAAGAGGTTTCTAGTGCTTTCCATGATGCAATATGAACTATTTCTAACTTTCTGATTTTGTTTTCTATTCCAAAGCCTGCCCATTTTTGTCCTTAAAGAAGCTAAGCACATCTGATCAAGACCCAGGTGTTAACTAAAGAGCAGACAGGGTGGGAAAGCTGGCAGTTAGTGATTTATTTTTAAGGCAAAATAGATGATGGGTCCTGTTTAATGTTTTTCTTTATAAACAACATTACCTAGTTTTTAAAAAATTTTAATTTCCTAATTAAAGTATGAACTGATTGACAACAAAGCTTAAATGATAGCTTTTCATATCAAGCCAAACATATTTTTCAGTGAAGTCACTTTGAAACATTACTTTGTTTGTAACTCAAAATTGAAGGCTCCACTCAAAACAGTGTAAAATATCTTATACATGCAACCTGTCAATATTGAGTTTCTGGAGTTAAACACACAGAAAAGCAACAGATATATGCATATTCAAGTTTGGTTTTGCTCATTCAAAAAAATCTCCATTTTATTTGATAGATCCATGTCAAATGTCATTCCTTAAATGAGGCTAATAAAGCACGTTAATACTATAAACTTTGTCTAACTTAAATTCAGTGACGTATTAAAGAGTTATGCATCTTATAGTCTCATAAAGATGCAAAAGTAGGCTGGTGGCATCACTGCTGTTAAAAAGAGATGCCCCCAAATTGATGAATAGGCAAAGTGTCAATAATAAATATTGATAGATTAATCACTGAGGTGATTTCCTTTCATGGACATGTTCTACTAAACAGTTCATAAACACTTCCTCATTAATTTCTACTAATAATATGTAAGTCAGTTTTGATTATTTGCATTTAAACTTTAATGGAGTTGGTATAAAAACTAGTTAATGAAAGTCAGAATTCAGATCGTGTTAAATCTAAATGCTCTAAGTCTTGGATATTTGGAATGACTCACAGGTTTCTCTGGCTTGCTATCTTTATTTTAGCTTTGACTGAAATGAAGATGTAGAAAGGAATGGCAAAATCAAAAATAATAACAATATTGTCATCACTTGGGAGCCTGGATTTAAGATGACACTTCCTGAATCCCACCTATATCATTTAATTGGAGGCTTTGGTGGCAAGCCCATGGCATCTTATCCTAGGTGTCCCTGTCACATTTGGGTTTGATAACCTAAGCAAGGGGATGGCAGGGGGGGACATGCACTCTGTCCTGGAAGTTAGGAAAGACCCTCTGGGGAAAACAGCTGTTCAGTGAATATAAGGATAAGTAGGAGGCACACGGTTGTGAGCAGAACAGGCTGGTGTGTGGAAACCAGGAGAGCAGTAATTCCCGAGGGTGGGGGGATGAGTGGGCTGGGTGCCTATGTGTTTGCATGTATGTGCGTGTGTGTGTCCAGGAGGCTGAGAGCTGAAACCCTCTGTTGCACAGCAGTGTGATCTCACCTTGGTGAGAACAGCCCCAGAGGAGTTAGTGGTTGGCAAGTCAAGTGCAATGAACTGATGAAGGCGCTGAAGGTGTGAACACGGAGATGTCACGCTCTTCTGTACAGAGCGTAAGGATGTTAGAGATCCGTGTGGTAGACATGATTGTCAGAGAATGCTAGTTTTTAAGGTTTCTTGAAAGATTTAATTTTACTTCTCAGCTGTTAGACGTGGATTGAAAATAGAAATAAAGAAGATGAATAATCAAGGAAGGAGATGATGAAAGTAGAGAAGAATCGGAGAGAATGGAAAGAAAACATTAAAATACATAATAGAGACTGCCAAAGAATCTAGGAAGAGAATGGCAGAGACAGGATGCAGCTGAGAGACTCAACCAGAGAGAGGGGAGGGGCAGACTCACGGCAGGAAGGTTCCAAGAGAGTGCGGACAGGAGCATTTCGAATCAGAACTATGACAACGAGGAGACGGAGAACATGAGAATGGAGGCCAGTGTGTAGATTCAGAAATGATGGCCGCAGAAAGGCGCACTTTGTTTGCTGGACAGTGGAGATGGGAACAGGATGAGTCTGTGGTAGGTAGATTGGAAGGTAAAGGGATAGACATGGGGGCTTCCACTTCCTCTGTCACAAAGGGCAAGACCATCTGCTCAGAGTGTCGAGAAGCCACATCTTAGGTTCTGTTCTTCAAGAAGCAGATCCAGACTTGGGGCAGGGAGTTACACGCAGGTGGGAGGGAGCGTGGGTACCTCTTGGAAAGTCTTCTCCAGTGAAGAGAAGGAAGCTGGTCAGGACAGAAGACGCCGAGCCACCTGATGCCATTGTCGGGGAAGGCTCAGAGATTCCTCTGGGGGCTTGGAGCTGGGCTGGCCCCCTACGGACATGCTGAGATGCCCTCAACTATGCAACAGATGGGGCCCTTTTGTCACCCCTCATCAACCAAAGAGTGAAGGCTAGCTAGGGAGAGGGAGTAACCATCGGTGATGCAGGTCTCCAGAGCCAAGTGAGGTCAGTTCCCAGGGAGGACTCAGTTCCATTTGTAAAATGAGGAAAACAGAAACTCAGAGCCGTCTGGTAATTTACCCAAACCACACAGCTGGTAAGTGGTTTTAAAAAGCCTCAATCCCAAGTTTAATTGCTGCCAACATTCACTTCCATTTTGTTCTCTTATACTCTGAGAAACATGATGAAATTTGACAAGGATGAGCACAACATTTTGATTTTAGGTTAAGAAATCTGTAGCACAAATTTAGCATTTCACCTGAAACAGATCATAGGAATCAATTGACCACAAGCTTTATATAACTTGACAGGGAGCTAGTCCATAGCTACCTGGGCTGATGAGTTCCAGAATGCTGCATGCTTTTTGATGTTTGGTAAATATTTGATGAATGGATAAATGAAGAAGAGTAGAATCTTCTGGTGTATTAGAAAAGCTTGCATCATCTGTATCACACTTTACTCAGGGCTACCCTGCATTGATACAGGGTGTCAAATTTAACACTAAGAGCCCTATTTTCAGAGCCTGACAAATTTGAAGATGACTGGTCAGGTTGATGATGAGTCTGAATTTGCTGCCAGAGTATACTCAGAAAGAGTGTAACAGTGATAATGTTCTGAGACAATGAGTAGGAGTAGAAGTGCTTGCAATCAAAATTTTCTTCTGTGTTCAAATTTTTGGTCTCCACCTTAGAGGGATGTTGCTTACTGAGAGGGATGCTGACATCCTGCTTTATGAATACGCATGTGACCTCACACATGTCACAGCCCCCAGGGGGGTCTTTGTTATAGCATGTTTATAAAGGTTATAGAGATATTCAGAGGATCAATGCAATACTTTCCAAATCTGAGATTTGACTAACTGGCTAAATTATCGTTGTTTAGTTACTCAGTCATGTCTCACTCCTTTGCAATGAGCAGGTTTGGGCTACATGAATTGTAGCCTGCCAGGCTCCTCTGTCCATGGGGTTTCCCAGGCAAGAATCCTGGAATGGGTGCCATTTCCTCCTGCAGGGGATCTTCCCAACCCAGGGATCAAATCCACGGCTCCTGCATTGACAGGCAGATTCTTTACTGCTGAGCTACCAAGGAAGCCCGTTGGCTCAATTACTTAACTTTTTATAATCATTTCTTCATTTGCAACTTGAACATAATCATAATACCTGCCTTATGGGAGAACTGTTAAGAATAAATGAGATTAGGTATGGAAAACATTTTATATGTTTCCTGCCAGATGTTTGCTATAGATGTTTGCTCTGTTTTTGTGGAATATTGGAAAACTTTTTACCTTTTTAAAGTCAAGTTTTTCTTTTGAGGTAATGAAAGATTCATATGCAATTGTAATAAATAATGCAGATACATCCCAGATACCCTTGACCAATGGTAGCATCTCGGAAAACTCGAGTCCGGTAATATAGCTAGGATATAGAAGGTGACACTGTGGAGCTGCAGAGCCATCTGTCCCCGCCAGGGGCCACTGTCAGAGTCCCTCCCACTGTCCTACTCCAGACACACACAGTCCTCCCATCATCACTTCTTAAACCCCGGGGAACCACTAGTCTGTCCTCCACTTTTACCATTCTGTCATTTCCAGAATGTTATATTGACATTTTAGGCTTATGTCAGAATGTTATACTGGGTTAATTCATGATGTAATTTCAGGTTGCCTTTTTCTTATTCAATATAATCCCCTTGCAATTCATCCAAGTTGTTGTATGCATCAATAGTTTGGTTTATTTCATTTTTCTCCTAGGCTTTTTTTTAGCTGATTAAAGCTGTGAAGAATGCATTGCCTAAAAGTTAACATTTGGAAAAAAGTTAGAGCAGCCAGGATATTCCAAAATATCAGCATGCCTGATTTTAGCAATTCAAAATCATTTTCTAAGTTGTCAGAATATAAGAGAAGAGGTCCTTGGAGTTTTTTCCATGTGGCCTTTTTTTTTTTTTCTTTAGAGTTTCCATTTAGTTTGCCTTATGCCCAGAAGTGTCTCCAAAATTCCTAGCTAGACTAGGAGTTTCTTATTCAGGACCCTGACTGGTAGCAGTTATTATCCCTCCACACTCAGGTTATTTGGGCAAGAGCTCTACCGAGTTCCATAAGCTGATGAGACGACTCACTTCAAGTGGGTCTGAGATTGTTGGGTACCACAGCCATCCACCTTCAGTGGCATTAGTGGTGGAGAATTTCACAGTAGAGGCAAGAGTCTAATGTTACTCAGGTGGTTGGACCCTGTTCCCTAGTTTGTAAACACTTCTAACCTGAAACGTGTTGCTTATGAAATTTAACATTATTTAGATAGCTTCCTTAAAAATAAATCAAAGTTGCCTGTCATCTGATTCTTATGTATCTACATCGTTTCTGTGGATAATTTCTTTTCTTAAAGTACCAAGCCATGCCTTATTGTTACTGTCTTAGGTCATGATTCCCTGTGTTCTTTGAGTTGTAACAGCCGTCCTGAGGACTGGAGTTCTTGATCAGAGAAAGTGGAAGAAGACCCTTGCTTGGGAAATAAAGATGGCGGACTGGCTGCTTGGCCATCAGAGCTGATCAGTCTTGCTTTGCCAGTGTCATCACTGCTGGTCTAGCTGCTGCTGGACGGTGTCAGTTAAACGGGGATTAAAAACACTGCTGTAGGTTCACTGTTGCACTGCCTGTCCCGTCACAGTTCATTGAACAGCTGGGTTCCTTAGTGTCTCTTCAATTTCTTCTCGCCCAGAGGGGTAAGCAAAAAGACAGAGGTAAAATTGATGAAAGCTGTTTCAAGATGATATCTTGAAAAACAAAATCATTTAAAACATTCGGGTGAAAATTTTGCTAAAACTAGGGACTTACAAATTTAAAATCTTATATTGGTTTTATCTTTGGCAGTTTCGATCAATATATAGTGTTTCTGCTTTTTTACAGATTTTGGTGATTTTTGTCCATTTTTTACTGTGCAAGTTGAAAGTTTTCTAATTTCGGGCTTTTTAAAATCTTCATTTACTCTTGTATCCGCGGATTGCTGCTCTTCAGTGTAAAACTCAAGAGTTGGAGAGGGGAAAAAAGCTTTAACAAAAATTTCAACTTTGAATTACTTTGAATTACTCTTCTCTTTTGCTTTTATTATAAATGGTGTAAATGTAAGTAAAATAAAAAACCTATAGCACACTTACAGTTTTGTCCTTTCAAAGACAAATACCCCTAACCATTTTTGATATATTAATGCATTTGATTTGCTAATTTTTAGAGTTTTTTTTTTTTTTCTTTCTGTGTTCATGAAGCATACTGGTCTATAATTGTGTTTCATTTTTTTTTTCCTTCTTGGTTCCCTCTAATATTGTTGCTGATGCCTTTGGAAGGTTTTGTTATTACGATTGTTAATCTCATAATGCTAATTGGGAAGTATTTCCCCCTGCTCTATTTTCTAAAATATTTTGGAAAATTGGTGCTATTTTATTCTTAACTGTTTGACAGAATTTATCAGTAAAACCTCATGGGCCTGTAATTTTCTTTGTAGAAAGATTTTTAATAACAAAATAAAATTTCTCCCACACATATAGATCAACTCAGATATGATGTTCTGTTTCATCTTTTGTGAGTTTTACTAGGTTACACTTTTGTAGGATTTCGTTCATTTCATGCAACTTTTCATAATTTTTGACAAAAAGACTCACAATATTTCCTATACTCTTTTTTTTAATGTCCTTAGATTCAGTAGAGAGGTCCCTCTTTTATTCCTAATGTTGTTCAGTTGTATCTGTTTCTTTTTTCATCATCAGTCTGGCTAAGATATTACCAATTTTATTATCTTCCCAGAGAAGCACCTTTTGGCTTTGTTAATTTTCTCTGTCACTTACCTTTTTAAAAAATGTGTTATATTTATAAACTCATTAATTTTATTCCTTCTCCTTATTTTATGTTTAATTTTATTTTTTCCTTTTAATGTCCTGAAGCATAATCCTCAGTGATTGATTTTATGTTTTTGCCTTTTAAAGGAAAGCTTTTAAGGATATATATTTCTCACTAAATATTGCTATATGTAACTGAATTCCAGAAGTTTTGATATATCTTAATTTCATAGTTTTATTATTTTTTGTTTCCTTGTAATTTTTTTAATCCATAGTATATTTAGGAGAGGTCTCTTTAATTTTCAAGTATTTGAGGATCTTTGTAAATATCTTATTGTTATTCATTCCTAACTGTGGTCAGATAACTTACTTTTCATAATTTATTAATTTATTTTTTATGAAATAACAAAAAAGCACTGCACCTCTTTAACTTACACAGTCTGACAAGTTTGGACATATGTGTGTGCTGCAAAGCCATCACCGCAGTCAAGGTGATCGCCCCAATCCATCACCCCCAGACGTTTCCCTGTACCCCTGTGTTTTGTTTTGTGGTAAGAACAATTAACATGAGATCTACTCTCCTAACAACATTTCCCAATGCAAAACAGTTTTGTTAGCTGTAAGCACTATCCTGCCTAGCTCACTGTCTATCTTAGTGAACATCTCCATTTGTCCTTGAAAAGAAAATACGTATCCGGCTGTGGCTGGATGTCACGTTCGGTAACTCTCAGTTGTTGTTGCTTTTCAGTTGCTCAGCTGGGTCCCACTCTCTGCACCTCCATGGACTGTAGCACTCCAGTCTTCCTTATCCTTCACCATCTCTCGGAGTTTACTCAAAATCATGTCCACTTAGTTGATGATGCCGTCCAACCATTTCATGCTCCATCACCCCTTCTCCTCCTGCCCTCAGTCTTTCCCAGCATCAAGGTCTTTTCTAATACATCAGCCTTCCAGTGAGTCATCTCTTCACATCAGGTGGCCAAAGTATTAGAGCTTCAGCACCAGTCCTTCCATTGAATACTCAGGGTTAATTTCCTTTGGGATTGACTGGTTTGATCTCCTTACAGTCCAAGGAACTCTCAAGAGTCTTCTCCAATACCACAGTTCAAAAACATTAATTCTTTGGCGCTCAGCCTTCTTTATGGTCCAGCTCTCACATCCGTGCATGACTGCTGGATGAATCACAGTTTTGACTATACTGACCTTTGTGGGCAAAGCGATGTGTCTGCTTTTTAATCTGCTGTCTAGGTCAATTAGGTCAGTACGATGTGACTGTAGTCTTGCTCAGAACTGTAGTGCCATTCTTAGTCGTCTGTTGCCAGATAACAATGCAGCTATTGAGAACAATAGTAAATACTGTTACTCACACAGTTTCTCTGAGTTCTGAGCTCAGGCTGGGCTCCCTTGTGTGGTTGTGGTTCAGAGTCTTTTAGACTGAGTCACTGAGTAGAGCTTCCGTCATCTCGGGGGCTGAAGTATCAGTCCCCAGAAGTCACCTCTGTGGGACTGACAAGAAGGATCCTTGCTTGATGTTACCAAGAGATTTCAGTTCCTTTGTGCCATGTGGACCTGCTCACAGGTTGACCTAAGAGCGCTTTCCCATGGAGGGGCTCCTGAGTGCAGAGGTGAGGAGTCTGGCCAGGTGTCTGGTCTGTACTGGGAAGTCACTCCTCCATTGTTACAGCACTTCATGGCTGGGCAAGTTCAGACCTCCTCCTTGTGGGAGGGGCCACAGAGGTCCTAATGGGAGATAAAACTCATTAGGAGTATCTTATAGACTGCACTCATTTGTGAAATTACTTTTGTTGAAGTCTGACTGATTTGCAATGGTGTGCTAATTTCTGCTGTGCAGGAAACTGACTCAGTTATATGTGTATGTATTATTCTTTTTCATATTCTTTTCCATTATGCTTTATCATAGGATACTGAACATAGTTCCCTACGCTATGCAGTAGGACCTTGTCATTTAGCCTATAAGTAGTAACTTTTGTCTGATAATAGACGTGGTAAACTCTGTAAAATGTGCCACATGATCACTCAGAGTCACATGGTTTGTATTAAAATGAATCACCTTCTATCTCCTGTGGCAGAAGTGCGACAGCAGTCCTTCACGGGGAAAAAGCCCGTGTCTACAGATTCTGGCACATCACACATTGTATGCTCTCCAAAAGAGACCCAGTAAACTGGATCACCAGTAGCTTGTGAACTCCAGGAAGGAATATAATTAACTATGGTACCGTATGTAAATATAATATTCCATGGCTTTCAAATGAAAGTTTATCTTTCTGAGAAGCCTGTGTATCAGAACAGACTGATTTTTATCCTTATCTCCTTTTACAGGTCAGGTGCTTGAAGGCCAAAGAGTGTCAGCCACTGGAAGTCATGTAGTTAATAAATAGCCTTGCTAGAGTGCCAGGCTCAAGCCTCACACACCCACCCACCCATCCCTCATGCCATACAGCCAGATACACAGCGAGAGGGATGGGAAATGGAGCATCAGTAGAAGCCGTGTATGTAAAGGTTTCCCAGACCATTGGGAATATCTGTCAGTTGGGGGATCGTGGTGTGTGATCTCTATAAAACAGCTGCTGTGTTCATCTTCTCCCTGTGTTGACATCTTTTTCGGTAAGAATCAGTATAATTGAGCACCTGGGACAGGATAAACACAGCCGCTATCTGTAAAAGTTATAAATTATATTTAATTGTCAGATGAAATGTCTCTGGCCTTTCCCTGGGTTTCCATGTTCAGAAATTCAAAGCTGTTTTTGCAGAGAAAAACACTTACATCATGAATGATCTCCTTCTGGATGGTGCTGATGGTTAGACTTTTTATGTTGTCGAACAAATAAACTAAAGGTCAGCAGGGTTCCAAAATTCTTAATCCAAGAGAGTGAGAATGAGTTATTTCAGGGCTGGTCACATGTTTCACCCGGGAACTGTAGACCCGTGTGCTAAGAATCCTATTATCCATGTGTGAGACCTCACCCTGGAACAGGACACAGAAGCCTTCTCCAGGAGAAGGGGCAGCAGCAAACACGCGTGTGAAAAGTGTGTCCCTGGTCGCCCACCAGAGGCCAACCTGGAGCCTCCTCTGCCGCTCTCTCCCATCACCCACCCACCCTTGAGGCTGTGGAATAAATAGTTGGTGGGTCATAAATTCCCAGAGCTTGCCTCTCCTTGGGCTTCCCTGGTGGCTCAGAGGTTAAAGCATCTGCCTGCAATTCAGGAGACCTGAGTTCAATCCCTGGGTCGGGAAGATTCCCCTGGAGATAGAAATGGCAACCCACTCCAGTATTCTTGCCTGGAGAATCCCATGGACAGAGGAGCCTGGTGGGCTACAGTCCACGGGGTCTCAAAGAGTCAGACACAACTCATCGACTTCACTTTCACTTTCACTTTTGCCTCTCCGCAGCAATGTTCCTCTTCACCTCAAAGCTCTTTTGTAAATAAGAAGCCAACCATTGCAGTAAACACTTGCTCTGATTCCTAGGGACTTAAAACCTTCCCATGCCTGCCACACAACTCTGTGCAGATTGAGAATTGCCCCTGTCTGATTCATCTTGCAAATTTTTAACAGATTAGCTTTCGAATGAGCCAGAGAAACTATCATATGTACAGGCTGCATTGTGTGTTGAGGTTATGAAATCAGCATCTCTTTCCTGTCTGATTCATCTTGCAAATTTTTAACAGATTAGCTTTTTCAGACATATGTGCCAACAAGCCCTTTAGAAAGAGATTATATTCAATGGTTCAGGCTGTTTGTGACCTAGAAGGAAGACTGTATTTCTAGGAGGAGAGGCCGGGTTTATTCTATGAAACAGTTGTTAGAAAGGTTAAGAATGAGCCAGAGAAACTATCATATGTACAGGCTGCATTGTGTGTTGAGGTTATGAAATCAGCATCTCTTTCCTGTGTTTAGTTTATTTGGTCCTTTGCATATTAGACCAACACCTAGCTCCACTGTTAAGTCCAGAAACCAAATGTTGGCCTCTTTTATTCAAAAACTTCAGTTTAGTTCAATTGCTCAGTCGTGTCCAACTCTTTGTGATGCCATGGACTGCAACACGCCACGCCTCCCCATTCATCACCAACTCCTAGAGTTTACTCAAACTCATGTCCATTGAGTCAGTGATGCCATCCAACCATCTCATCTTCTGTCATCCCCTTCTCCTCCTGCCTTCCATCTTTCCCAGCATCAGTATCTTTTCCAATGAGTCAGTTCTTTGTATCGGGTGGCCAAAGTATTGGAGTTTCAGCTTCAACATCAGTCCTTCCAATGAATATTCAGGACTGATTTCCTTTAGGATGGACTGGCTGGATCTCCTTACAGTCCAAGGGACTCTGAAGAGTCTTCTCCAACACCACAGTTCAAAAGTATTAGCTCTGTGGTGCTCAGCTTTCTTTATAGTCCAACTCTCACATCCGTACATGACTACTGGAAAACCATAGCCTTGACTAAATGTCTCGGTCCGTCTAGTCAAGGCTATGGTTTTTCTAAAAACTTCAGACTTCATCAAATATGGAGTCATTAAAACCACTCTGGATTCAGTGCTGTGAGCAGGAAGCAGCATAGGGTGGTGACCATGATCCCAGACTTCTGAATCAGCCAGACTGTGTTTAGTGAATCCACAGCTGGGGAACCACCGCCTCTCCCTGACCTCAGGACCTACAGGAGCAGGGACCCTCGCTCTTCCAGTGCTTCATGAATAACCATTAGTACATGTGCTATTTTGAATAAAATATGCAACAATGCACAGAATCATTGGGATCTTGAAGAGTTGGACGTGACTTAGTGATTGAATAACAAAGCAATGCGCAGAATATTTAGGCCACTTGCAAATGCCGCTTCCACGGCACCTGTGGGGCACAGATGCATTCCCTGGGATTTGGTGAGCTTTTACACTGTGCGCATCTCTGCAGTGGTATTTGTCCTGTGCTTCCGTCTTCCACAGGACTTGACTCACTACCCCTTGAGAACTTCTAGTCCTTTGAATGCCATTGTATTTACAGTCCTGTTTGTTTTTTTTTTCTCCCCTCCCCCACCCCACATTGAATGAAAACCATCTCCTGGGTCAAAACATCCTAGTGTCATGATTATAGACAGAAAAAAAGCCTCCCTGTATTTCAGAGAAAATGGGAAAATTTAGCTTAATCTTGTATTTATTATTCAACAATAAAAGTAGGAGGAAAGGATAATAAAGTCACCCTTGTCCTGTTTTTTTTTCTTTACTTTTGTTTTATTAGCTCATGAAGACACCTTGCATTCATTTTTTTTTAAAATTATGCCCAAGCAGACTGCTGTCAAACGCAAGAATGGTCAAAGGACTAAATGTATATGATCCTGTAATATCTTTGAGAATCCATGAGAATTTCCGAGTTTTCACATGACTGTTCGTTTTAGGGAAAGCAAGTGTTTGTGGCCAAGACGTACTTTAAAATTTCATAATCAAATTCTTTTTGTGGGCCATGTTGTTGGTCAGTCACCAAATTGTGTCTGATTCTTTGTGACCCCATGGACTGCAGCATGCCAGGCTTGTTATATGAAACATAACATGCCACAGTTGCCTCCCTCATTGTGTTATTCAAAATCTACTTATCAAGTGAACATAGTTTCTAAAAAATCAACAACTTTCAGTAGGAGTCAAAGTGATGAAGATCTCATAATTTAGCAGGTAAAGAAAGCAAGGCTCCAGGAATCACTTGAGAACTCAGACTCTGCTGTGCCCTAGTCTTGTAATCATTGATTAACAACTCATCACTTAAGGAGGTCAGGTTCAAGGAAAGACAAGATGATCACCATGATTTTCATTTTGCTTTTCTCCATATGGACAAACAACTGGGCAAAACAATTTCCCCATTCTTTTAATACAAGGGATACACTTGAAAAAATGTTGTTAATTTTACCTTAATAATGCCAGTGATCTGTAATATTATTAGAGTTTTTTATGATGTTTCTCTGAACCTCTATCAGGAGACACTTAACAGAGGGACAGCAGGGGGACTTTGGACATTAGGCACCAGACTGGGTGATGCTGGTTAAAACCGGCATGGCTCCTGATCACCATCTTTTCTCATTATGTCACTTCCTGCCACTAAACTGATAAAAGACTTCAGTACCTGCTTTTCATCATTTAAAATAAATATATGGTTGTCTTAGCACTAGGGAAAACAAGTCAAGTCATTATAGAAATAAGCTAAGCAAAAGCCACAAGGGAGAAAGCAGGAGCAAGTGTCTCTGTGTATTAATTCAGCTGATTGCCAATGGTAAAGTCTGTAATGTTCCCCTAATAAAGTGTATTTAATTTAAAGTAAAAGGCATCAGTAAACACCTTCAGTGTTGTGGCATCAGACTTTCTGCTGGTTCCACTGTTGAGATGGCTACAATGGTAAGGTGATGGCCACTGTGATGACTGACCTCTGAAGAAGGAAACTGCCTCATGGTGTTCTGTTTTTGAGCCACAGTTAAAATAGTCATCACCAAGCTGAATAGAATGCTTGACTACATACATTATATAAAATATATTTAAATCCACGGGATGCAGGCATTGCTTATTCACCCTATTTATCTACTCATAGTCTAGTACTTCATAAAATCCTGTACTTTACCCTGATAGGCTATGTCCATTCATTTGTTTTCCATCAATAAATGCACATGTTCCATACATCCTGAAAGACCAGATTATATTAAATTAACATTTTGCCCTTCTCTCTAAGATCGAATAGCTAATTTGATTGCCTCAAACTCCACATTGTTTGAACTAACCCTGGCAATGGAAAGTGTTGGGCCTGGTTTTAGATGATTTAATTAGTAGAAATGAGATGTGTGACCAGAAAGAGATCAATGATATGATACTGCTGCTGCTGCATTCTGGGAGAACTCAGGCCAAGCTTGTGAGATTCTCAGCATTCCAAAATGTAAGCATTTGTGTTGCTTCAAAGCAGCTCAATAAATATAAATAATTTTAAAGCATCATCTCTAAGCAAGGGTCACAACTTATTTCTTTAAAGTATATAAAGTTAGAAATACATGTGGAATATAGGAAAATTTAAAAATACTATATTCACATCTAAAACTTTATGTTAAAAAATAACCTCAAACACTCATTATGACAGAATTAGACTTGGACAATTAATTCATGGTTGAATTATGTAATAAATTAAATGTGTAAGAAGAAAATGAAAAGAAATGTAGCTGAGGGTTAAAAATATTAAACTGACTTGACATTGGAAATGTACAAGCTGATATTAAAATTGTTATAGTCTTTCCCATGTCAATTATTTGAGGATCTTTCTCTGGCATATGAGCATTTCTTACAAACTTATTTTTTTTCCTCCTCCCTACTGGTGGATAGCATTTCTTGAAATAGCACTAGTTTTTCCAACTAAGAGATGAAAGAGGAATCTGAGAGCCTGGGGACACATATTCAGGGTAACAATGGCTACGAAAAAGATTTCATGACTATGCAAGGTCTTCCGGAAGGACATTGCTATGTTAGGAGCCAATTTCCAATCGGAAGCAGAAAGATGTGTTTCAGCTCACTTTGGTTTATGTCTCTGAAAACTCCCATGGAAGCAAGCAGGGATGAATTTTGGAACAAGCTGAAGAGGACGTAGCAGCACTGGGAACAAAGAATAAAGAACACATTTGAGACTGTGAAATGCGAGAATTAAATTTTGTGACTTAAAAAATGAAGACGTGAAAAGATCAGCTATGCTCCGTCTTGTGTAGCTGGTGTTCAGGGCAAGCCAGCTGAGAGAGAGGGCATCTGACGGGCACGACACTGCTCTCCTGGGGGCTGTGTTTTCTTCTGACCGTGTTCGCTGAGGTGATGGTGGGAAAGGGAGCCTGCAGGAGTGAAGTGCAGGCGGGAGGGCCCATCGCCACACCCAAATTGATAACTGATGGGAAGCATCAGAAATGGAGTAGCCGTCATGGTCAACAAAAGAGTCTGAAATGCAGTACTTGGATGCAATCTCAAAAACAACAGAATTATCTCTGTTCGTTTCCAAGGCAAACCATTCAATATCATGGTAATCCAAGTCTATGCCTCGACCAGTAACGCTGAAGAAGCTGAAGTTGAATGGTTCTATGAAGACCTGCAAGACCTTTTAGAACTAACAACCAAAAAGATGTCCTTTTCATCATAGGGGACTGGAATAAAAATAGGAAGTCAAGAAACACCTGGAGTAACAGGCAAATTTGGCCTTAGAGTACAGAATGAAGCAGGGCAAAGGCTAATAGAGTTTTGCCAAGAGAGTGCACTGGTCATAGCAAGCATCTTTTTCCAACAACACAAGAGAAGACTCTACACATGGACATCACCAGGTGGTCAATACTGAAATCAGATTGATTATATTCTTTGCAGCCAAAGATGGAGAAGCTCTATACAGTCAACAAAAACAAGACCGGAAGTTGACTGTGGCTCAGATCATGAACTCCTTATTGCCAAATTCAGACTTAAATTGAAGAAAGGAGGGGAAACCACTAGACCATTCACTGCTTCTGCTACTGCTAAGTTGCTTCAGTTGTGTCCGACTCTGTGCGGCCCCACAGATGGCAGCCCACCAGGCTCCACTCTCACTGGGATTCTCCAGGCAAGAACACTGGAGTAGGTTGCCATTTCCTTCTCCAATGCATGAACGTGAAAAGTGAAAGTGAAGTCACTCAGTCATGTCTGACTCTTAGCGACCTCATGGACTGCAGCCTATCAAGCTCCTCCATCCATGGGATTTTCCAGGCAAGAGTACTGGAGTGGGGTGCCATTGCCTTCTCAGACTAGACCATTTAGGTATGACCTAAATCAAATCCCTTAGGATTATATGGTGGAAGTGACAAATAGATTCACGGGATTAGATCTAATAAGACAGAGTACCTGAAGAACCATGGGCAAAGGTTCCAGACATTGTACAGGAGGCAGGAATCAAGACCATCCCCAAGGAGAAGAAATGTAAAAGTGCAAAATGGTTGTCTGAAGAGGGCTTACAAATAGCTGTGAATAGAAGTGAAAGTCAAAGGAAAAAAGGAAAGATATGCCCATTTGAATGCACAGTTCCAAAGAATAGCAAGGAGAGATAAGAAAGCCTTCCTCACGGGTCAATAAGATATAGAGGAAAACAATAGAATGGGAAAGACTAGAGATCCCTTCTGGAGAAGGCAGTGGCAACCCACTCCAGTGTTCTTGCCTGCAGAATCCCAGGGACAGGGGTGCCTGGTGGACTGCCGTCGATGGGGTCGCACAGAGTCGGACATGACTGAAGTGACTTAGCAGCAGTAGCAGAGATCTCTTCAAGAAAATAAGAAATACCAAGGGAACACTTCATGCAAAGATGGGCACAATAAAGGAAAGAAATGGTTTGGACCTAACAGAAGCAGAAGATATTAAGAAGAGGTCACAAGAATACATAGAAGAACTATACAAAAAATATCTTCATGACCCAGAGAATCACGATGGTGTGATCACTCACCTAGAGTCAGACATCCTGGAATGGGAAGTCAAGTGGGCCTTAGGAAGCATCACTACGAACAAACCCAGTGGAGGTGATGGAATTCCAGTTGAGCTGTTTCAAATCCTGAAGGATGATGCTGTGAAAGTGCTGCACTCAATATGCCAGCAAGTTTGGAAAGCTCAGCAGTGGCCACAGGACTGGAAAAGGTCAGTTTTCATTCCAATCCCAAAGAAAGGCAATGCAAAAGGATGTTCAACCTCGTGCACAACTGCACTCATCTCACATGCTAGTATAGTAATGCTCAAAATTCTCCTAGCCAGGCTTCAACAGTACATGAACTGGGAAATTCCGTATGTTCAAGCTGGATTTGAAGGGCAAAGGAACCATAGATCAAATTGCCAACATCCTCTGGATCATCAAAAAAGCAAGAGAGTTCCAGAAAAACATCTATTTCTGCTTTACTGACTATGCCAAAGCCTTTGACTGTATGGACCACAACAAACTGTGGAAAATTCTGAAAGAGATGGGAATACAGACCACCTGACCTGCCTCTTGAGAAATCTGTGCAGGTCAGGAAGCAATGGTTAGAACTGTACATGGAATAACAGACTGGTTCCAAATTGGGAAAGAACACGTCAAAGCTGTATACTGTCACCCTGCTTATTTAACTTATATGCAGAGTACATCATGAGAAATGCTGGACTGGAAGAAACACAAGCTGGAATCAAGATTGCCAGAGAAATATCAATAACCTCAGATATGCAGATGACACCACCCTTATGGCTGAAAGTGAAGAGGAATTAAAGAGCCTCTTGATGAAAGTGAAAGTGGAGAGTGAAAATGTTGGCTTAAAGCTCAACATTCAGAAAACTAAGATCATGGCATCCAGTCCCATCACTTTATGGCAAATAGATGGGGAAACAGTGGAAACAGTGACAGACTTTATTTCGGGGGGATCCAAAATCATTGCAGATGGTGAGTGCAGCCATTAAACTAAAAGAGGCTTGCTCCTTGGAAGAAAAGTTATGAGCAATCCAGATAGCAGATTAAAAAGCAGAGATATTACTTCACCAACAAAGGTCTGTCTAGTCAAAGCTGTGGTTTTCCAGTAGTCACATATGGATGTGAGAGTTGGACTGTAAGGGAAGCTGAGTGCCGAAGAATTGATGCTTTTGAACTGTGGTGTTGGAAAAGACTCTTGAGAGTCCCTTGGACTGCAAGGAGATCCACCCAGTCCATCCTAAAGGAGATCAGTCCTGGGTCTTCATTGGAAGGACTGATGCTGAAAGTGAAACTCCAATACTTTGGCCACCTGATATGAAGAGTTGACTCATTTGAAATGACCATGATATGCGAAAGATTGAAGGTGGGAGGCGAAGAGGATGACAGAGGATGAGATGGTTGGATGGCATCAACAACTCAATAGACATGAGTTTGAGTAAACTCTGGGAGCTGGCTATGGACAGGGAGGCCTGGCGTGCTGCAGTCCATGAGGTTGCAAAGAGTCTGACATGACTGAGTGAATGAACTGAACTAAGGAAGCATCAGATTAAATCAGAGTAAAATAAGTTGTATATTCTCTTTGTTATTAAGAACCAATAACCATTAAAAGGCATCTCTGATGATAATATTAGGAGTCACAGTAGCTGTATATGAGAGCTGCTAATTGGGGTTTTACACAAAAAAGAACTGCTCAATCCCTGAAGTGAATTGTTGAAAAACTCGCAGAGCTGAAGCCTGGGATCAGAGACTTTTCTCCAAGGACCAATCCTGGCACCAATGTAGGCTAACAGACACACATTTTCCCTTTGTGGACACCTGCTGGACTCATTGTTAAACTGAAGTGCTGGCTATATATAACTATGATCTTTTGACTAATTTACATTGAGCTTAAGGGCTATTTGCTACATAGTTAAGGCTTCTTGTTTTTTAATTTAATTTACCTTCACATTGAAGTATATTGTGTTAATTTTAGGAGTATAGCAAAGTGATCTACTTATACATGCATCCCCTCTTTTTCAGATTATTTTCCCATATATGTTATTATAGAGTATTGAGTAGAGTTCTCTGTGCTATATAATGGGTCCTTCCTGATTATCTGGTTATGTATAGCAGTGTGTATATGTTACTGCCAACCTCCTAATTTATCCCTTCCCTATATTTTCCCTTTGGTTATCATAGTATTTTTTTTTAAGTCTATAGGTCTGTTTCTATTTTGTAAAAAAATTCACTTTTATCATTTAAAAAAGAATTCTACATGTGATATCATATGATATTTATCTTTCTCTGTCTGACTTATTTCACTTAGTATGGTAATCTCTAGGTCCAGCCATGTTGCTGAAAATGGCATTATTTTATACTTTTTATGGGTGAGTAATATCCCGTTGTGTACATATGTAAAGACTGTGCTTGAGCTACAGTTTTCTTCAAGTCAGCCAGGATTTATTTCCTAATGGTGTTGGTCAGTTGCTCAGTCGTGTCCGACTCTTTGCAAGTTTATGGACTGCAGCATGCCAGGCTATGACATTGTAATTCAAGGGGACTTGTTATCCATATGTGAGATCTTTCCATTGAGTGTAGCTAAAGATAAACTAAACTCTTTGTTGGTTTTTACACATCTGTTGATTCTAAATAGTGTAGTGGGAATTCCAGTAGATTTTCAGAAGCTAATGAGAGAGTGGCAGAGGAAATGAGACTGACCCACATATCTCAGGTTAGGAGCTAAAGTCAGGGTATCCCTCACAGTACAGCCATGTCCCCTCTGACGTGGCCAGTGCTCAGTGAGGGTGATGCAAGTGTCTCCCTTGTCGGGTGGGGCTCAGAGAGCAAGGTGGGGGCTGTTGCATCAGATGAAAGGGAAATATTGTGTTTGGAGCAGGCTGAATAGAGCCTTGTTAGGAAATATAGTCTCTGTAAATCAAGCAACAGGGAGGCATGGAGGTTCATAGACAGTGAGGGGGGATGAGTCATGTCTTCATTTGTATTTTTTAGTATTTGTTGTGAGTTTAGGTCTTTCTGTTTGACTCATTTCATTTATATGAACTTGTCTTAGTTCGGGCTCCTATAGCAGGGGACCGTAGACTGGGGCTTATAAACACATATTTATTTCTCAGAGCTCTGGAGGCTGGAAGTTCAAGATCAGTTTGCCAGCACAGTTGGGGTCTGGGGAAGACCCTCTTGCAGGTGACTGACTGTGGACTTTCCTCTTGTCCTTGTGTGATGGACACAGGGCAGGAAGCAAATACCCTCAGAGATGCTTTACAATCTAACTTTATTTGTGGGATCTTTGCCTTCATGATCTTAATCCTGGTGACCTTCCAAAGGTCCCACCTTCTAATACCATCTCATCAAGGCATAAGGTTTCAACATGTGAATTTTGGAAGGACAAAAACGTTTAGTCCCTAACAGTCTTCAGTAAACCAGAGAAGGTCTAAGTCTATCTTTCCATAATATTATCAGATTTTACACAGCCTGTGTACCTACAGGGCAGAAGCAGTTATCTATTTTAGAGTGAGAGAATTCTTACCTAACATTAGCAAATAAATAATGCAAATTTTTTCTTTCCTTTTGTTTTCCAATTGAAGTATAGTTGACTTAACGATGTTGTGTTAATTTCTGCTTATGGCAGAGTAATTCACATACATACACATATATACACTGTTGTCCATATACTTTTCCATTATGTCTCATCAAAGGGTATTGAATATAGTTGCCTGTGCAGACGGCCCTTGCTGTTTGTCCGTCCTGTATGCAGTGGTTTGCACCTGCTAATCCTGTTCTCCCACCACCTTCCTTCTTGGTAGCCACCAGCCAACTCCCCACATCCCTGATTCTGTTTCATAGACAGGTCCATTTGTGTCGTATTGTAGATTCCACTTGTAAGTGACATCATGTGGCATCTGTCTGCAGGTTTGAATGTATAAATGACAATGGGTAACAAACTGGATAACTCGCCTTTGATTATCTAGGAAAAGCCACCTTGCCAATTCACCCTGGGAACAAAGGTCCCATTGTCACAACTTCCTCAGAAAACTACACATGCTAGAAACACTAAGAAAGGGGTAAAAAAATGGGGCTTATGCACACCATTTCTACGTTGAGGATTTTGCATCTATAATATGAACCTAGTGATTTGAAATGTCTCACAAATTGAGGTAATTTTCCTAGTACAGTGTGAGTTATGCTATAATAATAGATTAACTTTATTATGCAGAATGAGGACTAAATGAATCACTGTTTAATATTTTACCAATTGCATATATCCTCCAAGGGTATATGTGACATTTTAAGTTAGCAATTCCTATGAAATCCCAGAGTCACTTTATTTTACCTGTAACAGATTTTTGCACAAATCATTTACATTAGTAAATGTCAGTAGCTATAAAACTTATTTTGATATTAGAAGTAATAGATAGTTTGGCTTCAATCTGTTCTTTAGCAAAAGAAAAAAAAAAGACATTCCAGCACTTCACTTCTTAAGAACCTTCATATCTAGATTTCACACATACATATTCATATATATATGTGTACGTGTGATGTATCTTTATTTTGTGTTTTTATTGTATCACTGTATTTTTTTAGATTCTTATAAATCCTTTTGCTATCATTAACATTAGAATTAAATACCATTTACATTTATTTAAGGTGCTGCAGTGAAGAATTTTCAGCTTAGCAAAATATCACCCCAGCCTGTTTTTTCTTAATTCTTCTGTGCTTCGAGTTTACAAATAGAGTTTTATGTCTAATGATTCTGAAAACATCTTCCACTCACTGTAATGTCATTATTCACTCAACATTTGTACCAGGTTTATTATAATGAGCAGAAGCAAGCATTGTCCCCAGTGGTAGAGTTTACAGTCTATTAGGGAAGAAAGATGCAAATTGTCGCACACATGAAATATGCATAATTAGTAAGTGTGATTAGTCCTATAAAGAGACTACTGCCAAGATGGGGTTAAAGAGGAGAGATGAAATCTCAGAACAGTTACTGAGAGAACAGAGTCAGGCAGACGGTCCTCAACCACAGTGATCACTCAGAGCAAGCAGTAAGCCAGAAAGAAAAACACCAATACAATATACTAAGGCATGTATATGGAATTTAGAAAGATGGTAAGATGACCCTGTATGCGAGACAGCAAAAGAGACACAGATGTATAGAACAGTCTTTTGGACTCTGTGGGAGAAGGCAAGGGTAGGATGATTTGAGAGAATAGCATTGAAACATGTATATTATCATATGTGAAACAGATCACCAGTCCAATGCATGAGACAGGGTGCTCGGGGCTGGTGCACTGGGATGACCCTGGGGGATGGGATGGGGAGGGAGGTGGGAGGGCCTTTCAGGATAGGGACACACATGAACACCCATGGCTGATTCATGTCAATGTATGGCAAAACCACTACAGTACTGTAAAGTAATTAGCCTCCAATTAAAAAAAAAAAATCAATGGAATTAAGTGGCCTTGGATCTTCATGTCTTATTCTCTACAGAATTAAAAAAAAGAAAAGAGTTTTAACCTGGAAGAGGTTGATACTGAGTTGAGTTCTTGTCGTATGTGGAACAGTAGTGTGAAATGATTCATAGCTGGAGAGTTTACAGCAGATTCCTTAGCTTCCCAAGGGAATATTTATGCTGTGTCATGTCCTCAAGCATCACATTTTATAAAGCTCCAAGTGTAAGATTTGTGTCATGGAACATAAACAGTGTTTTGGACAAGTGCATTTTAAAAAGGTATATGGTGTGATTTCCCTGGTGCTCGAGTGATTAACACTATGCTTTCCAATGTAGGAGGTGAAGGTTTGATCCCTGGTCAGAGAGCTAAGATCCCGCATGCAAATCAAAATATAAAACAGAAGCAATACTGCAACGAATTCAATAAAGACTTTAAAAATGGTAAAGTAAAAACAATAATAATAAAATCTGAAAAAAAATTAAAATTAAAAAAAAAATGGTCCACATCAAAAAATCTTAAAAAAAAAAAAAGGAAATGATTATGTACAAAATGCATTCAATCTTGATGGATTAACCTAGAAAGTTTTGCTGTGGTTCACTGGCTAAATTATTTATTTCTTTTCAGATGCTGAATTTGGTTAATCTGCATGTTTGATTTTCTTTGATAGTTTGGGGGGCTCATTGTCGTGGTTCTTTACAAAATCATTCTGTTTTGCTTTTAGTGGGCTAAAAAGTGGCAGAATCGTATAAGGTATAAATCATATCTATATATGCAGGTAGCAGTCATGATAAGGTTAAAATAGATTCAAATTGATGTAATAAACTCTACCATAGAACTATTTCAATACTTGCTGTATTATAACAAAACTAAATATTCAGCAGTAGAAACTATAAATATATCTTCCTTTGATGACCTGGAATCTTTCCAAAGCCAAAAACAAACATTTTACTGTATTATCTATAACGTAGTCATCAAAAATATTTCTTATAGGTTAAGACTGCTTCAAATATATGCACAGATCTGGATTTCATGTTGACTATTTTACTGAATTCAAATAGTTTTAAACTACCAAATACTAACATTACTTTTTTAAACCAATTAATACTGAGATAGATAAATCTTTTTTAAAAATTTTTATTTATTTTTTTATTTTTTAACTTTATTTTACTTTACAATACTGTATTGGTTTTGCCATACATTGTCATGAATCCACCACGGGTGTACATGCGTTCCCAAACATGCACCCTCCTCCCACCTCCCTCCCCATAACATCTCTCTGGGTCATCTCCATGCACCAGCCCCAAGCATGCTGTATCCTGCGTCAGACATAGACTGGCGATTCGATTAATGAAAATTTTTATTTGGAATGATTTTCAAGTTTATAAATTGCTCTAACAGAAAATAGGACAGTTGTAAATACACTCAATATTTGTATATTGGCAACTTACTTAGAAATAATCTAAATCTAACAATACTTCAGAGAATTATTTCCCAGAATAAATTCATTAAAATTCAGTTCATTTCCCTTTATTTATTTGATTTCTGAGTAGTGACTGCATGTATTCCTCTCACTGTAGGATTAATCATGTGGTTATTTTTATGTCATCTGGGTTGAAGACACGTAGCAGGGTCTCTGGAAGAATATCAGAAGAGGACAGAAAATGGGGAGAAAATAGAACCTGAGGAAGGCAGTCTCACAGAATAATGTATCGTTCCCAAAATTTCCCTCAGCTTTTTCCAAACTTAACTTTTTTTAGCTTCATTAGGTATGACCTTGCTCTTCTGTGGCTAAGAACTGTCAATTTTCACAACACTCCAGTTTGCGCTACTGTAGCCAAGTTTCCTGCCTCTCAAGTCTAATTTTGGCCTGTTTCCCCCTCCCCATTTTCATCATTTAATGTACCTATTAATCTATTTAAAAACTGTTATTGTTATGGGCTTTCTTTGAAGTGTTCAGGCTCAACTTTGTCTAAAAGTGAAAGGACTGGAAGGTCCATGCTTTCCCCGTTTTCAGGGTAATTACAATACAGAAATACGACATGGTTGAGAGTAGACACAGAGCATGAGTTGCTACGCTATTGTGTCTGTACCACATTTACAAAACATAGCTTGTTTGGTATTTACATGTGGAGAACACTGTGTAACTCAGAGTGTTGTCCAATGTCACAAATAATGTTAACAGGGCTCTTCGAGGGATATATTAATACCAAGTGACAGGTTAGTGAAGACTGTGTTGATTTGACTTAGTTCCACTCCTAAAGCATTTGTGTCCATTGTGAAGCTAATGCATTGTTGTACTGGAAATTAGGGTTTTCAGGCTGCCTTCAACCCTGTGCATTTCATACTCTGGGAATTCACATCACTGCAGGGCTCTGTGTCCAAAGAAGGGAATATAGGAAGGGATATGCAGTCCCTCTCAAGGAATTGTAGACAATGAGGGAAATGTTCCAAGCAGCGAATCCATCTCTGAATCCCCAGTTAAGGTGTTGGGATCATTCTGGGAAATCCACAAGAGAGAAGGAAGCTCTTCTCAATCACATGGATGTTTGCTTCTCAAAACAAACACAGAAAACGCAGGTACATAAATGCACACATCCTCAGTTCCCGATACTTAAGAAAAGGAACACACAACTTGAAATAGCACAAGTGGAGTTCTGCTTACAGCTTGCCAAAGTGATATGGATCCTAGTTCAATTTTCTCCCCTACAAATATGAAATGACAAACTCAATTTCCCAAAGTAATAAAAATTAAAATGATATGATTATATAACATGATTGGCACACAGACTGCAAAAATAAATAAAGTGACTCTCCTTGAAGACTAACATTTGTGTTAGCTCTAAGCAAACACTTCATGAGGGCCAAGCAAAAATATTTTCTTAAAAATGCATTTTAGGATATTTCAAATGAACTTCTAACTGACTCAGTCTTCCTGTGATTGCAACTAGGGATGAAATATAAAAATAAAATAGAAGGAAAAAACAGATAGCAGCACAGAGTAAAAGAAAAGCAGGCAGATTCTGGAGGAACTGGGTTGGAGAGTGAATGCAGAGGCCGGTCTGTCTTGTGGTGTTACTCCAGGACATGCTGAAGGCAGCACCCTGGGAGGCAAGGGGAACTGTGGCGCAAATGTCACATTCCTTCTGAACTGTAGACCCAGAGAACAGGATCAGGGTTAACAGCCATCACTGGAAAGTGAAGGAGGAACCCAGAGAAGGGAGACCCAGAGAGGGGAGCCCCAACCTATAGTTCTAATTCTGCCAACACCCAAATGACTCTGGAACCAGGCATAGAGCTGCAGTTTCAAAAGGAACAGCTGAAAGTGTAAGAGCTCTCCTGGGATTAAACCTGCGCCCTCCCACCCCACCCCACCTCTACTTCCCTTTAAGAGCAGAGTTTTCAGTTTGAGTCCAGCCAAGTTAATCATTGGCTTAAAAGAAAAATAAATAAACAACAACAACAAAATATAAAGACCTACTCCTTGAAAAAAAAACACACACACACACAAAAAAAAGAAAACAAAAAGTGCATCAACACTTTTTGTAAGAATATAGCAGACTCCACAGTTTCCAAAAAAATAACCTTCATAATTCCAGAAACCATGAAAAGTTACCCAAAACACTAAGTTTTAAAGAAAAAAGAAATCCGGTTTTAAAGTCCATTTTAAGAGAAAAAATAAAAATAAGGTAAACCACTGACTAAGCTTAGTAGAATCCAGATAGTAGAATAAATGCAATAATTTAAAGCAACTGTTATAACTAAGCCAAAAGAAGGAAAGGAATCATTACTTTTGTTGGAAAATGCTGGGAACCTCTGCAGAGAAATAGAAATATAAAATAAGAACCAAGTGAAAATTCAAGCACTGGAAAATAAAATATCTGAAATGAAAGAATACATTTACTGAAGGAATTAGCAGGATGAAAATAGTGTATACATCTGTTAATCTGAAGGTTGACAACATAAATTACCTAACGTGGAAAAAATAAAAAAATAACTGGTTATAAATAAAACAAACCTCAAAGAACCAAACTAAGAAAACAGAGCACCAAGAGTGCTGTTAAACATTGTAAGAATATCTAACACCATTATAACTGGAATAACAGAAGTAGAGAAGAGAGAGACTAGGAGAGGTGATCTTCAAAATCATAATGGTTGAAAATTTTCAAATTTGGCAAAACTGAAGATCCAAGATGTTCGGTGAACTGAAGAAAGGTCACTACAAGCAAACCGTACTGGACCTAGCATCGTCAAACTGCTGAAGACCAGAGGGAAACTCTTGCAAGCTGCCATTGAAAAATGGCCTTATGTGCAGAGCACAGCAATTTGAATTACTGCTGATTTTACATCAAAACCAATGAAGACCATCCATGTGAAACACAATCTTTAAAGCACTGAAAGCAAGGCAAAACAAAAAAATAACTGTCCACCAAGCTCCGTGAAAATATCCCTTAAGAATGAGGGCACAATATAGAGAAAATGAGAGAAAACTAAAAGAATTTGTCACCAGCAGACCTGCAGTATAAGAAATACTAAAACAGGTTTTTTAAGCTTAAGAAAAATAATATAAGACAGAAACTCAAATCTTCAATAAAAGGGAAACTCAAATCTTCAGTAGAGGAAAAAAATATAAATGGTAAATATCTTGGTTGAAAGAAAAACATATTTTATTAATTTCTTTAAGTACGTAAGACATTTTGAAGCAAATATTTTTGCATGTTTTTGGGGGATTAGAAATGCATGTAGTCGTAAAGTGTATGATAACCATAGCAAAACACACACACAAAAAGAAAGTGGGGGGTAAAGGCAGTGCACACGCAATTGCCTTTGCTATGAAGTTGAAATAAAGTGGTACAGTAGTGACTCCAAGAAGACTGAAAATCGAGGATGTTCATTGTAATTCCTACAGCAAACACGGAATAACGCAAGAACATATGTGAATACGTTAATTAAAATGAAACTCTTTAAAAAATATTCAAACATTCCAAAAGAAGGCAGGAGATGACAAACAGAAACTGAAACTGCGGGGACAAGAAGGAAGCAAATAACGGACGTCTACGTGGGTCTGAGTGAACTCCCGGAGTTGGTGATGGACAGGGAGGCCTGGCGTGCTGCGAGTCATGGGGTCGCAAAGAGTCGGACACGACTGAGCAACTGAACTGAACTGAACTGAATAGAAGGTTGCAGGAAAACAGAACTAATGGGTAAGGTATTAGTTTTTCACTGATGTCTTCATCCCTATACCTGTTTGACATTTTTTTTTTTTTTTTAGTATTTACTCATGTGTTAGACTCTGGAAGAGGAATTCAAAGTCTACAAATGAAATAGGCAGTGTCTTTGACCTCAAAGATCATAGAGTTTATTTGGGAGAAACAAAGATGGGTGTAATATTACAATACGATAGGGCAAGTCTAATATTAATAGTAGCCACAGTACAAGATGATGTCAGTGAGTGTGAAGGACCAGCTGGTCATAGAATATTAATCAGGGTAGATCCAGGGTGCAGCAAAGCTGATGCCCATGCATGGGAAGGGATAGCAATAAAAATATGTTATCAATTGTTAGTGATTATCAGGCTACTTAGAAATTGTTATTAGACAGTGCCATCCTGTCTAAAGATTCACTTGTTTGGAAACAAGTTTCTGTGAAATACAAAACTTTATTCCTTTTATAACTATTGCATGTGGTCATTACAGAAAACAGAAAAAAAGTCTAAAGTGAAAAACCTGTGGTCCTACCACCCAGTACTACCTACCACCCTAGCACTGAAGCTGTATTCACATCCCTCTGGTGTTTACAAGTGATGAGAAATAATAACCTTTTGATGGACATTCGGGTCTGTGTATGTAAGACTTTATTTTTTAAAGAAGCCAAATAGTCTTACTCTACAAAAATTTCAGCTGACTTTCTTCTGTGACAGAGTTTATGTTTCCTCCCCAGTAGGAGGGTTTATGCATCCACTCATAGTATATCTTTGCACACTTCTCCTTGGCAAGGTTGTGCTATTTTACTTCAGTAAATAAAATGAGAGTAAATTAAAAATTCCTGTAAGATTATTTTTAGGAAAAGTAAGCTGTCCATAATAAGCAAAGAATAAAAGGTAGACTAAGTGGAAATCAACTTTATTATCTTTTCAAGTCATTCAGTATATAAAGGGGAAAATGTATGTTATAAATCTTTCAAAACCAGTTCTCAACAGAACTATAACAATTGTTGGTTTATTATACCTATTTTATTACATGTACAGTTCAGTGTGTAACTTTTAGTAAAGTATATTTATACCAACCATGTAAGAGTCCTTATCTTTTCTGTCCTTTTATTTATCTTTACAAACATAAATATTCTGATTGAGTAAGCTCGTATAAACTGGATATGCTTACTAAAATCATTGCACACAGCTCATTGGAAAAGTCCAGTAGTTCTAGGAAAATAGCATTCAAGATTTTATATTTTTTCTTTTTAAAAAATTTATCAGTATTGTTTCTATAGAGGTGATTTGTCTTACACTATAAATTATATTGTATACATTTATTTCTTTCTAAATAAATATAGAATTATCTTTCCATACATCCTAGTTTTTATTCCTTCTCTGTCTTAAATTCCCAACACAAAATAAAATTCACCCTCCATGGAGTGACAGAGAAGGTCCTTTGTGATTTGACCTCTGGCCTCACAATGGCCTCAGGACTCTCCTCAAGGGACACATACCTACCCTTTACCCCTTTCCAAACAGACTGAGCTTTGCAGAGTCTTCATCTTCTGCCTTTTGAATCTACTTGCAAGAATTGTTCTTCCTTCTTGCTACAGTTTTCCTAAGAGAATCTTGTATATCCTTATATAAACCCTTCTCTGCTTCTCCAGAAATAATGGGTCACACTTACATCCATTTTTAAGAATTTTTTTTTTACAGGAAAAAACATGTACAAAATAAATTATCCAAACTATAACATGAAATATGATCAAAATTATATGTTATCTAAGCTGGAGATTTTAATACTTCATGTGACAAAATAGAGGGTTTGTGTTTTATTCATTTAGTAGGTTTGAGTGAGTAAATTAATAAGTGATAATAATATTATTGAAATTATTCATGGTTTTAGTTACATATAAAGATCCCCAGCAAAAGTAGTATAAAATATTTTCAATAAATGTAATCATTTCAAATTGAAAATTCAAAAATTAAATAACTCATTTATTTTTTGTGAAGAAAGACTAATATAAAATGCACAGCAATATTCTGAAAAATATTCATTAGTTTAAGAAATAATTATTTTCTACCAAAATCTACTTCAATTCAATAATCACTTTCAAATTCTCTGAATTATATCTGACTTGAAATCATTCTTAACAAAATTTTAGTATGCAGTGAGTTGGAAAAAGTCTTTCTTGGCTGGAATTCTACTTTTTGTAATTATCTCTCCTGAACATTTTATGTCCTGTAGAAAAATATTAGTTCTGTGAGTTCAAAATTGAAGGGTAGTGTCTCACCCAGAACTCAGGCTTTCTCTTCAGCCTCGTATAACACATGCCAGGAAAGGGGCCTAGGGGTAGCCTTCATCTACTTTTTCATGTCTAGCCTTTAAAGATCCAACTTCCTAATACCTGAATTTCATCAAATGCAAAATTAACGACTCTTGCAGTCTCACTTCTATCTCAGATGTGGAGTAACATTGTTAGATTAATTATATCTCATACCTGAGGGTATTCATGAAATATAAATAATATTTGTCATTTGTTTCAAAATACAGTGCTATTATAACCTTTTTATTCTATGTGGTCCTGCATTCAATTAATGGTGATGTAGAATGGTCCTATCTGTGTGTTTCTGTTGTGGTTTTTCTTGGAAAATAGATGGAGCTTTAATTTCCTCTTTATCTCCTTCTGAATTTGCTAGAATTTATATAAAGTACGTCTTCTTCCTCCTCCACCCACCCCCAAGAGGCTGAAATATACTATCATTTGTTTTCAGATTGGAAAGAGTAGAAATGCCCTTGATCTGATAAGCAACGACTAATTCACAGAGAGTTGTTAATGGTTACTAATATAGTACATTTCCCTTCTGGGCATAATTACATTAAAAAAGACAATCACCATCTCATGTAATGAATCTTTAATGGTCAAATTTCAGGCAGGTACAGTTAGGAGTACATCCAATATGTTGGCTGTGAAGTCAATACATTAATTAATGTTCACACCATTTACTTGACAAATATTACTGGGTAGCTCATGAACAAGGTTCTCTGCCGTGTCCTGTGAAATTGAAGGGACATACCATCTGCTGCCTATGCTCTATGAGATTTAGAATTATGCATATATGATGAAAACTGGAGGTGGTTGTTGTTTAGTGGCTAAGTTACATCCAACTCTTTGTGACTCCATGGACTGTAACCTGCCAGGCTCATGTCATGGGAGAGGACAGTTTTCTTCCCAGACTAGAGTACTGGAATAGGTTGCCATTTCCTTCTCTGGGGGATCGTCCTGACCCAGGGATTGAACCTGCATCTCCTGCATTGGCAGGCAGATCCATTACCACTGAGCCACCAGGGAAGTCTGCAAGCTAGAGGCAGGAAACAGCAGATATGAGCCACAGATAAGCTAAGGCTGTGTGGAGGCCTCTCAGGAGCGGTGGGAACCATGGACAGAGGAGGAAAGAAGATATGCTTAAGCCTGATGATTGAACCGGTTTCTCAGGAGAGGTGAAAGGTGGGCACGCAGAGATTGTGAAGCTAGCATCCCAGACTGGGGACAGTCGTGTGCTCAGGCTTTGAGGATGCACACACAGAGCAACTTTACTATGATTTTTGCAAATGAGCCAGCTGTTTCTCTGCTTGTTCCCTCATTTTCTTGTGGAGTCCTTTCTGACTTGACACAAGGATGTGCAGGGAGAGCTCCTGGGGCAGAGGAAGACTATGTCTCCCAGGTGAACCATCAGAATCGGAGAGAAGGGAATGCCCTTTTCCCTCTTTTATTCTTTCCCTGAGTGGGAGGAGGCCAATGAATTTCCAGAACCATCCAGTTCTCCTTCCCCCATGAGCCATTTTATTTAATTTTTTTCCCTCTACATACTTTTCTTAAGCACTTCTCTGGCGGCTCAGCGGTTAAGATTGTGCCTGCAATGCAGAAGATGTGGGTATGATCCCTGGGTTGGGACAATCCCCTGGAAAAGGAAATGGCAGCCCACTCCAGTATTTTTGCCTGGGAAATCCCATGGAAGGAACTTGGTGAGCTACAGTCCATGGGGTTACAAAAGAGTTGGTCATGACTGAGTACGACTTAGCCACTAAACGACAACAACTCTTCTCAAAGAAGACAGTCTAGGAAGAGGTTCCTAGATCTAAAGATATATTCCGGAGAAACTCAATACTCAGCCATCCAGCTATTTTGTAAGAACACTATTTGTTTTATGTCCCGAAGTATGTAGTATGTGTGTGTTTGGTGATAGAACCTATCTCTTTTTAATTGGAAATATTTTTGATTTCTGAGGAGTAAGTGGAGGTCAGATTCTGCAGCCTCTAAATCGGATTATTATAGGGCTTCATTCCTGGGATGTTTTTCTTCCAATTGTAGCTCATTAAATCCTTCTGAGTTTTAAGGTGTAACTCATCATAAGCACAGAATAACAGATAACTGTTCTGAAACTAGAGTGCAGGGGCCATGAGCTCATGCTTGGTTTCTTCTGTGAAGATGTTGGAATAGATGGTTGACCACCTGTGTGTTTTAATTTACATATTCTGTCACAGAACTAGGGAACCCCTGTACCTGTTCATATGGAAATGCTGCCATTTATAGAGTCATGGCCTAAAGGAGTTGCCTGGTATAATTTCTACACTTCTTCCATGGGTCCCATGTTAGTCAGCACTTGAGTAGGAGTACATCTTCTAGTGATGGAAAAAAGATGTGTTATTGTCAGATAACATAAAGTTGTTAAAACTGCATCTTGAATCAGTGTTATGACCTTTGTATAGATAATGCACACTCATTAAAACAAAAGCGAAGCTCTTTATTACATAGATTCAGTTATTCTCCAGCAGTTTGCCAAACAAAAAATTTTTAAGAGTTTAGGGCCATAAACTCTTGCTAACTATCCATGACTTTGATGAACACTAGCCATATTCTGGCTCATATTCAAAAGTTCAATCGTCTATTAAGGACCATGGAGACATATTTCCAAACAGAGTCAACAATTCTTGAAATGTTAACTGCTCTCTAGTTGTTTATGTGTTTTGGGCTGTTGCCTTTCATACGATGTTTTGAATGGTTAGTATCACTGGAGTGTTTTATGTAAGTAGTGTCAGTAAAATGTGATTTAAAAAGAGAAAACATAGAAACTTATACTATGGAATAGCATTTTAAAATCTTCACTGTTTTTCTATTTTGGAATAACTGTCAGCTGAAAAAGATGCACAAAAACACCCTGAGAATTATGTTTTATCAAGTGGATAAAACTGAGGTCGGAAGCCCAGGACATAGCATCTCAGATAACTCAGCGACTGGTCCGATGGGGGAGGGGTGGTGGTGGGGAGTCAGGATATACAGGAGATTTTGCAACAAAGGGCAGGTAGACAGAACATCAGAAGATTGTTATTGTTCTGTCACTAAGTCGTGTCCAACTCTGCAACCGCATGAGCTGCAGCGTGCCAGACTTCCTGTCCTTCACTGTCTCCTGGAGTTTGGTCATACTTATGTCCCTTGAGCTGGTGATACCATCCAACCATCTCATCCTCAGTCACTGCCCTCTCCTCCTGCCCTCAGTCTTTCCCAACATCAGCATCTTTTCCCAATGAATCAGATATTCAAATCAAAAGATTACTGCTAGTTAAAGAAAACCAGAGATTGCAAGGAATGTAGCACTTTCTCATGCTGGGGAAGATGCAGGAGTCTGGGCTCACTGAAACACTCCTCTGATGCACATCTCAGTGCTCTGGGACCAGCGTCCTGTGCTTTCTCATCCTGAGTCTTCTCAGGGTGCGCCATGGGTGGGTGGCTGCGGTGTCTGATGGTGATGAGGAAGTTCTGGTTCTGTTCTGAGTCTCCTCATGTGCACTATCAGGGCCGCTCTAGTGACTGATGGCCGCAGCATCCTTTGTCTATGAACATGGCGGCGAGTATTTTTAATTCATAACTGCATTACAATCTTTATCGTTTTCTAGTATATTTTAATAATCATGTCAGAATTTTTTTTAACTGAACCACATATGTGGATTTGATGCAAACTAAGCAAAATGATGGGGCTCCCCTGGTGGTACTAGTGGTAAAGAACCTGCCTGCCAGTGCAGGTATATGTAAGAGACACAGGTTCGATTCCTGGGTCAGGAAGATCCCCTGGAGGAGGGCATGGCAACCCACTCCAGTTTTCTTGCCTGGAGAATCCCATGGACAGGAGAGCCTGGCAATTTGCAGTCCATGGGGTTGTACAGAGTCAGACATGACTGAAGCGACTTAGCACGCACACACGTAAGCAAATGGATGGGAGTGCAATGCCTTAAGTATGGAAACCAGAAACAGGGGAAAAGAATGTAGTCCCACTCACAGTGGGATTATCAGCTTCAGGGGAATTCACACACAGACCCCCAGTCTGGGGTAAAGTAAGAGCCAGTTCCAAGAAGGCCTGTAATTTTGTCTTGACTGGAATGAAGGTGGCGTAAGAGCTTGTTATATATATTGCTTATATCTATATAAACTTATATATATTGTTCAGTCACCCAGTCATGTCCAACTCTTTGCGACCTCATGGACTGAAGCACACCAGGCATCCCTGCCCCTTACCATCTACCATCTCTCTAAATTTGCCCAAGTTCATGTGCACTGAAGCTCCTATGCAAGGATGCATCTCCAAAAGAAGAGGGCATTAGAGGATGAGATGGCAGGTTGGCATCACTGATGCAATGTATATATATATATATGCATATATGTATTTAAAAAATTTTTTTGCAGGCATCAATTTTGCCCATTCATTAAAAAAATGTTTTGGACAAAAATGTTCATATTAAAAATATTTTTCTTGCTGAAGTTTGGCTATATACAGATCATAGAAGCAAAGAGATTTATTTCATCTTTGCTAGTTGTGACTAATTAAAGTTAACCTAAACATGATTTGAGGGCTTCCCAGGTGGCTAAGTGGTAAAGAATCTGCCTGCCAAAGCTAGCGACAGAGGAGGCTCGTGTTCCATCCCTCAGTTGAGAAGATGCCCTGGAGGAAGAAATGGCAACCCACTCCAGGTTTTTGCCTGGAAACTCGCATGAACAGAGGAGCCTGGTGGGCTACAGTTCATGTGGTTGCAGAGTCGGACACAACGAAGCAACTAAGCGCACGTGCATGCAAAATGAGACTTCATGCTGACATATAATGAGAGAATACATGATCGGATGGGCTTCCCTTATGGCTCAGCTGGTAAAGAATCCACCTGCAATGCAGGAGACTGGTTCAGTCCCTAGGTCGGGAAGATCCCCTGGAGACAGGAAAG
Source organism: Ovis aries (assembly GCF_016772045.2). Lineage (NCBI taxonomy): Eukaryota > Metazoa > Chordata > Mammalia > Artiodactyla > Bovidae > Ovis > Ovis aries. Next base: position 3,416,670 of record NC_056079.1, on the reverse strand, counting down.
GCTACCCACTCCAGTATTCTGGCCTGGAGAATTCCATGGACTGGGTAATCTATAGGGTTGCAAAGAGTTGGACATGACTGAGCGACTTTAAGTTTCATATGATTTGATATACTATTTAACAGATTTGGGATTTATTTTTTTCTTACTTCAAAACTATGTATTTTATATCATATGTATTTTTTCTTAGAAAAGGCCTTATAATATTGACCTCCCATCACACAATGCAGCTTCCTTAGAAAACTTGATTCCTTCTGCGACTTTCTAATTTAAATGAAGATAATCAAACACTGCTCCCAGGGAAGCATCTTTGCTCTCCTTCACTGTCTCTTAATGTTATTAGGAACAAGTTCCCTTTAGCTAAATACCTCAAATATGTAGAGAGGAGCTAAGTGTGAACTGGCGATGATATGAGATCTTAAGCAGCTGTCTCTTTCAGAGCTAGCGATGCTTCCTTTAGCCTGAATCTGTGCTTCCTCAGGGGGCTCACATGCTGGTGGTCCAGGAGCAAGGGCAGAGCGTGGGCTCTGAGCAGCCGTGTGGTGGCTCAGTTACAGGCCCGTTCACCTCCAGCCAGCTGCAGGTTAGGCTGCTAGGTTTTATAGCTTGGGGTGAAACTCCTGAAGGGGGTGCTCCATTTTTATGTCCTTCCACAAATGAGCTCAGAGCATGGCTTGTCCTGTCTCGCCCCTGAGCATGTGGGCTGTTCTATGAGACAGAAAGACCATCAGCAGATTCAGTTCTGATGAGATGGATGAAAGACTGGGGTTCGCGTCTGGCATCTTCTGGGCATCAGGGATGGGGCGAGGGGTGGGGTGGGTCGTGGAGGTCTGGCCAAGAGACCTGGGGACAAGCGTGGCCACTAGGATGTGAACCTCTGGCACCCAGAGTAAGTCTGAACTGCACAATCAGTGCAGAAGCAACATTTTTCCAGCACCCTGAGCCACCCGAGAGCTTCTGAATTTCGTTTCACATTTGTGGAGACCAGTAGGGTGTGCTGTCAGTGAGTGGCAGACATGCTGGATAATTTTTTAAGGACTGCCATTTTTCTAACACATATTCCCTCTGTGTGTAATGCTTCATGGTTTTATTAAGTCTGACTCAAAGGTGACTTGTCACCGATATCAACGGTAATGATGTGGGGTGTCCCCTACTTGTTAAATGCTGACATGGCAGGATTCTCTTTGACTTCTGATTCATTCTTACAAGATACAAAGTACTCTCAGAGAAATTATTTCTTGAAAGTTGTATTATGCCTAATTCAACTTTAATAAAGATGACTTATTTAAATAAGTGATGAAGTTTAAAAGTAGCAGCACTGAACATTTCTAACACCTGGAGTCGTACAGTTTACTTCCTGGGACTGTGTTCTTCTGGGTCTGGCTCTCCATGGGAAAATGTAAACCGAAGGGCAGCCTCTGTTATGTTCACGAGCGTGTCACAGGGATCTAAGAAAGACCCTTAACTGCAGCACACTGCAAGTGCCGACAGACACTTGTCAGATTAGTGAAGTGAAGTGAAGTCGCTTAGTCGTGTCCAACTCTTTGCGACCCCGTGTACTGTAGCCTGCCAGGCTTCTCTGTCCATGGGATTTTCCAGGCAAGAATACTGGAGTGGGTTGCCATTTCCTTCTCCAGTGAGATTAATGGCTAGCTCTTAAAAAGCGTTTTGTTTGAGACTAAGACTGTGGCAAAAATCCCATGGACGGAGGAGCCTGGTGGGCTGCAGTCCATGGGGTCACTAAGAGTTGGACACAACTGACTGACTTCACTTTCACTTTTCACTTTGATGCATTGGAAAATGAAATGGTGACCCACTGCAGTATTCTTGCCTGGAGAATCCCAGGGATGGGGGAGCCTGGTGTCCGCCATCTGTGGGGTCGCACAGCGTCGGACACGACTGAAGCAACTTAGCAGCAGCAGCAAGAATGTGGCGCATACAGCCACCTTACTTTGTTTTTGTTTCATGAAGACTTACAGAGCGTATACTACATGCCAGTCGTATATTGTAGATTCACTATCATCTATATGGTTCTTTAGGTTGGTATTATTTGAATTTTTAGTCACCATGTATCGGCTTATAAGGGCTTCGCAGGTGGCATTAGTGGTTAAGAACCCACCTGCCAATGAAGGAGACCTAAGAGACTCAGGTACAATACCTGCGTCAGGAAGATCCCCTGGAGTATGGCACAGCAACCCACCCCAGTATTCTTGCCTGGAGAATCCCATGGACAGAGGAGCCTGCTGGGCTATAATCCATAGCATCACAAAGAGTTGGACATGACAGGAGCAACTTAGCATCCACACACATGGGCTCATATATAACTTTTAAGTTGTCTGGCTAATACAATATATCTTAACGTGTGTGTGTGTGTATGTGTGCGTGCATGCTCAGATGCTCAGTTGTGTCCAACTCTTTGCAACCCCATGGACTGTAGCCTGCCAGGCTCTGCTGTCGATGGAATAATCTGGGGAAGAATACTGAAGTGAGTTGCTATTTCCTCCTCCAGGGGATCTTCCCACTCCAGGGATCAAACACATGTCTCCTCCATCTCCTGCATTGCCAGGCAGATTCTCTACCACTGAGCCACCAGGGAAACCCCTTAATATGTGTTTAGATTATCTGTCACTTTACTTCTTTATATACTTGAATGTTGTTAATAGCTTTTACATAAGACAATCAGTTTTAGTAATGATCAATATTTTAGCAGTATGTTCTTCAGCATTCTATATGAATAACTGTATCTATATGTGAGTTATCATCTCATGTGATAGGACTTCAACACATAAAGCACATGAGAAGACAGCACCTATGATTTGGCAATGAATACAGATGTTACAGGACATCCAAAGGGAGCCTTGTTTGTTGGATGCGACCACATTGATCAGTTCAGTTCAGTTCCTCAGTCGTGTTCAACTCTTTATGACCCCATGGACTGCAGCACACCAGGCCTCCCTGTCCATCACCAACTCCTAGAGCTTACTCAAACTTATGTCCATTGAGTCGGTGATGCCATCCAACCATCTCATCCTCTGTTGTCCCATTCTCCTCACACCTTCAATCTTTCCCAGCATCAGGGTCCTTTCCAGTGAGTCAGCCCTTCACATGGAGTTTCAGCTTCAATGCCAGTCCTTCCAGTGAACACCCAGGACTGATCTCCTTTAGGATGGACTGGTTGGGTCTCCTTGCAGTCCAAGGGACTCTCAAGAGTCTTCTCCAACACCACAGTTCAAAAGCATCATTTATTTGGCACTCAGCTTTCTTTATAGTCCAACTCTCACATCCATACATGACTACTGGAAAAACCATAGCTTTGACTAGACAGACCTTTGTTGACAAAGTAATATCTCTGCTTTTTAATATGCTATCTAGGTTGGTCATAACTTTTCTCCCAAGGAGCAAGCATCTTTTAATTTCATGGCTGCAGTCACCATCTGCAGTGATTTTGGAGCCCAGAAAAATAAAATCTGACACTGTTTCCACTGTTTTCCCATCTATTTGCCATTGAAATGATGCTCCCAGATGCCATGATCTTAGTTTTCTGAATGTTGAGCTTTAAGCCAACTTTTCACTCTCCTCTTTCACTTTCATCAAGAGGCTCTTTAGTTCTTCTTCACTTTCTGCCATAAGGGAGGTGTCATCCGTATATCTGAGGTTATTGATATTTCTCTTGGCAATCTTGATTCCAGCTTGTGCTTCATCCAGCCCAGAGTTTCTCATGATGTACTCTGCATATAAATTAAATAAGCAGGGTGACAATATACAGCCTTGACGTACTCCTTTTCCTATTTGGAACCAGTCTGTTGTTCCATGTCCTGTTCTAACTGTTTCTTCCTGACCTGCATACAGTTTTCTTAGGAGGCAGGTCAGGTGGTATGGTATTCCCATCTCTTTAAGACACTGATCCGGCATCACGTTTTTCTGTGATGATAACATCATTGATCAGTTCGAGAAAGCTACACTTCCATGCACTGACCACAGCATCTAAATGTAAAAAGCACTCCTTCTAGAGCTTGAATGTCAGGTCCTGGGTGTATACCATAAAATGCCAAGGGAATGTGTTTCAGAAATTGGACACTGTCAGTAATATTTACATCAGTGCAACAGATGATCTAGAATAATTCCCTGTTTTGAATAACCTGCTGCTGTACACGTATTTGTAGCCTGTTTGTTGTCATGGGTTTCTGACTTCTTTCTGAATCTTGTTAATCTGTTTAAGTATAGCTCTTTAAGTACTTATTAAGTACAGCTTATGACTATTTAAGTACAGCTAGGTCGCCTCACTGCCCACTGACTTATTAAGAAAAAAAAAAGAAAAAAGGTCAAATGACAATGTTCCTTGCTCTCCACCGTGGGACATGCTATCTAGAGGTGTCCATGTGAGATGCCGACAACTGTTATGTTGCTGCAGTTACTGTGCTGGAGGAATTGGGGCCATGTAGACCTCTCCTGTAGCCTGGGGTCTTTCCTCACCCAGCCCTGGCAGGTCTGCATCCTGACTACAGTAATTAAGGGTGATCAAGAATCTCTTAGTAATTAATGGATAATTCATTAATTTGTTAACTTTGCCAGTGCACTCAGAAGTTGAGTTACAAAAAAAAACAAAAAACAAAAACAAAAAAAAAAAACTGACTTCCTAATGTACAATGTACCTTTCTTCTAAACTGAAGTGTCATCAAAAGTAAATTTGATTAGTGAAGATAACCATCTGCAAAGTAGATAAACTCTTTTTCAGATATTGAGCACCTTGAGAGCTAAGTTGGTCATGAGGACAATTTATTTGGTAAAGAGCAAGGCTAAGATCATCGAAAATCTGAATCTAAGAGCATTGGGACTCTTATACATTTTGGTACTGGGCTGTGTAAACTTTACCGACAGAAAGGGTTCTTTTCAGACTGACAGTCATTTCTGTGCTTTATTATTATTGCTCATTTCTTCTAGTTTTTATCACTTCTAATTTTCATTATCTCCAAGTTGAAGAATCCCTGCCTGTGGAGGGAAAATTCCACGGTCGTGTTAATCACTTAAGACGACTCCACTTCCATCCACAGAGCAGAGCTCCCACCAGTGCTCATGTGGGAGGCCTGGGGCTGAGGGAACTCCCGCCTTATGGGGAAAAGCCCTGGAGTGAGCCCGTGATCCTGCAGAAGCCCGTCTTGTGTATTTACATTCACAATAATAAAGCAGCAAGTGAGTGAAAGTCTCCCAGTCACGTCCAACTCTTTGAGACCCCACGGACTGTCCATGAAATTCTCCAGGCCAGAATACTGGAGTGGGTAGCCTTTTCCTTCTCCAGGGGATCTTCCCAACCCAGGGATCGAACCCAGGTCTCCCTCTTTGCAGGTGGATTCTCTACCAGCTGAGCAACAAGGGAAGCCCAAAGATAGCAAAGATAACACAATAAACAAATAACAGGCAGCTGGCATTTTGCACATCATAAATTGATCATAACGAGTATGTTGGGATTAATTTTCTTTTTGATCCCTTTACTTAGTAGAGGCTAGTCTTACCATTTTCCTCCACACTCAGTGAGAAGCTAACGTATTATTTTGTTATGGCGCATGTCTAACATACCAGGAAAGAGTGGTTTCTATTTTCCCTTTCTGTCCAGTTGCCTAAATAAATGAGTAATCACTGCCCTTCCAGTGTTCGCACTGATCACACAATGCATGGTGCTCCATGTCTTGGATCCCTGGGTGGTGCCCAGTAAAGAGAACATGAGAATGGTGTGAGGATGAGGACGCTTCATTTCATTTCCATGGGAAGGGATTCGCCTTTACTCGGTCCCCTCCCTGTAACACGGCTTTTGTGTCCTCAGGGATGCTCACCCCCACCCACGATCCACCCCTGATAAGTCCTGGGCAGTTCCCGTGACCAGACTGACCTTCTTCTAGCTTTCTCCTCACTTTCTGTTTGTCAGGGCAAAAGTGCTCTCTCCTTCTGATTCATCCTCCTCTCTGGTTCTCTTCCCAAGCCTCAGCTGCTTCCTTTCCGACTAATAACAGAAGTAATTAGCAGTTTTCCAGTATCAAAGCAGAGATCACATGGCTCAGTTCACATTTTACAAGAGAAAATCTTTATGGTCTGAAAGGAAGGCTTTTGGGGGTGGCGAGGGTGGGGGAGAGAAATCCAGGCAGAATCAGTACACATATTTGTGTTTTTTTATTTAAAAGCTTACATATCAATTCTTTTTTTTTTTTGGCAAATTTTAATTAGTTTATTGTCTCTTTGGGTTTACTGAATTCTTTTACTTTTAGTTTTTAACCAGGTCTCTTTTTTATCCTGACATTTCACTTCAGTCAACCTTCTTTAAATATCAATTCTTTATCCCTCAGGTCTTTATTATATTTATGAAACCTATATTTTACTATTTTGCTATGTTTATATTTTTACTACTTTACTAAATTTACTATTTTTTTAAAGTTTATATAAGCTAGCATAGTAAAACATTGTGCTTTTTAAATCAGTCGTATGTTTATTCAGTGTTAGTCATTTCAGATACAAATAACATTTATTGATCATTTTTTCTAAAGCTTTTTACTTATACATTAAATAGCCAAGGCAATTAGTTGTATATCACAACACATTTTTATCTCCAACTAATGCATGGTGATTTTTACTGATACATAAAAATTCCGGTATCATTATTTTGATGGCATCTGAAATTATATTGAATTCTTTCTGTTTTTATATTTTTCTACTAATACTTTATATCCATTACAATTCTTGAGGTTATCTTTAAATATGAGCTCATTTTGACCTTTAGTTACAGGGAGTAATTTATATAGATATTGCATATATTCTATTCAGAACATTTTCTGTTCACAAAGCTGATCTGATATGATTTTGGAATAATTAATGTGTTTACAAGCTATATTAGACCAATTAATAGGATTGTACAGTTTGTAGTTATAAAGAGGGACCTATTTTTAGCTTAGGACAAGTTATTAGGGAAGAAAACATTGACAACAACAGTGGTATTATGGAAATTGTTTAGCTTCTATTAATTTTAGTTAAATAATCTTATTTATTTTTTTTTTGTTGTTGTTGGATGGCATCACTGACTCAACTGACATGAATTTGGGCAAACTCTGTGAGACAGTGAAGGACAGGGAAGCCTGGCATTCTGCAGTTTGTTCATAAACATTTGGATTGTGCATAATCACAACCAATGCTGCAATGCACATCTTGTGTACGCTTTCTAGAACAAAGTCTTAAAGACACGACCTAGGAGTGGCGTCTGGGCCACTTATTTGATGTATCTCGGGCAAATAGTTAATGCTTCTGTTCCTCAATGTCTTCAACTGTGAAGTTCTTGGAGGAATTAAATGAGTCAGACAACTATTCTAAATTGGTTGAACCAGTGTGAGCTGCAATAAGTTCTATCTACTATGTTCTTCTTTTTTTTAGTTTTTATTTTTAAATTTTAAATCTTTAATTTTAAATGAGGTTTTAAAACTAATTAATTTTTATTCAGAAATAATCTTATTTTTTTAACTTAATTTTTTAATTAATTAAACTAATTTTATTCAGCCATTGGACAAGAAAACTGCAGTTTTAACTAGTTGAGTGTATGTGAATTATTCTTTCTTCAAGCCATTTTTAAGTAGACGGCTATGTTTTGTCATCATCTAATAGTATACCAAGCATAGTTCTGAATAGAAATTGTTGATGTCTCTTAATACTTCCACGTGTTTAAAGGAGAAATCACAGAGTGAAGGGTACAGATGCACACGCATTCTGTACATTGCAGTGTACTTAAATACATCCTTTCCAAATAGCTGTTGCTGCAGATAAACAGATGTTGAAGGAGCTTCTATTTCCATTATTCTATGTCCAGATAAAGATGGTTGTCATCATAAATCATCAGGAAATAATATGTTACAAAACTCCCAAACACTTATTTACTTTGTGAACATGAGGATCAGTGTTTAGTAAGCAGAGCTGAGTAGGGCACTGTTCTCAGATCTGTTCATGACATAATCAATCAGAAGTTTCCTGATCTGTGTTTTATAGTCTGGTAGGAAAATCAGTGTCATATATGTCCAGAATCATGGCACACTAGGAAAAACAATGCATTTCACAGGGGTTACAATTGTCAGATTATTGTATTTGATAGGGCATAGACTAAACTCTTGTAACAAAAAGACTCCAAAATACAGTGGCTCAGGCTGGGAAGATTGCTTGTCTCCCTAATGCAATAGTTTAGGGTGGGGAGGAAGTCCAGCTTGGGCAGAAGGGTCTGTCCCATGTTGCTTACTCAGGTGGCCCTTCCTCCCATCCCTGGTCCTGATCTGCAGAGAGAATAGGGCAGAGTGTAGGTACTCCCTCGTGAGGACTCTGCCTGGTCCCCCTTCCCTCCCCATCACATCTGCCTGTGCTCAGCTTCATCATCGGTCCTTGCCTATTTTTAAGAGAGATGAAGTCAGATGACCCTCTCCACGTGGCCATATGCTCAGCTGTCTTTCTCAATCCAGGCTGGTGTATCAGACTGTCATGGACTGGGTGGCTTGTCAACAATGTGAATTGATTTCTCCCAATTCTGGAGGCTGGAAGTTTGAGATCAGGAGCCAGTGCGGTCCAGCTCTGGTGAGGTTCTCTTCCAGATGGCTGACTTTTAACTGTCTGTTCCTGGGGGCAGGTGAGGCAGCTCTCTGGAGTCCCTTTTATCAGGACACAAACCCTATTCCCGAGGGCTCCACCTTCATTACTCATCAGCTCACAATGGCTCCACCTCCTAATGTCATCACCATGGGGTTAGTATTCCAGCATCTGAGTTTTGGGAGAAAACAAACATTCAGTCCACAAGATCAGTTGAAACTTGGTGGTGGTAGGGAGAGGTCTATTCTAAAAAAAGAAGGGGGGATTGGCTGTTGAGAGACCAGTAACAGTCTGCCATAGTGAAATGCTCCCAAGCAGATATAGGACTAAATTTCAGCTCTCCCGTGATCGTCATGGGAAATTCCACATGAGGTATGGGGACTACCACTCCCAAATAGAGAGCTTCAGCCACTCTTGGGAAAAGTCATCTCTCAAGCCTCTTTGTGAGATTCTTATGCATTTTTAATGTAAATAATATTAATAGAAAGTTAGCAAGTGGGTTGGCCAAAAAGTTTGTTTGGGTTTTCCATAAGATGTTATGGAGACCAGTATGCTGAATAAATATGTTTTATGTTCTGCACCAACTCAGTGGAGATGATAGGGTAGACTCCGAGAGTTGGTGATGGATAGGGAGACTTGGCTTGTTGCAGTCGTGGGGTTCCAAAGAGTCGGGCACGACTGAGTGACAGAACTGAGCTGAAATTATCCTCTGTCATAATTACAGTAACTGATTTCAAGTTTCATCAATAATTCACCCAATATTTAGTATAAATTATTTACCATTCTAATAAAAATTAGAGGCTTACAACCTCTAATAGTTCATAGTCTGATATAAGCCCCCATCCACCACCAACATTACCAGGTCTGAATGGAAACCTTGAAGCCCCAGTACATCCCTTATTCTGTATATGACAAGTTGTCTGAATGTAACTCACTCTTGTATTAATGTAGTGAGCAAACTACTGATCATATTGATGACAGAGATTCCCCCTGAGAATGTGTTGGTGAGTATCAGAATTAACTTCCTGTGGAGAATCCCTCAATATCTCTCACTGATTGAAATGTTTAATAGATGGAGAGAAAGGCTAGGTTTCCTGTTTTCCAGCCTGCTCTCTCTATTTGGAGAAGTAGGTTAGCTGGCAGTTTACTTCCCAAGATGCCCTCCATCCTGGTTGAAGATTATCAGCATCTTGCAGTGAGCAGAGCCACTCCTGATTATAATCTATTTGGGATCTCTGATATAGCACTTCCAATAAATGTCCTTGAAAATTAGATCATATAAAAGCAGCATACATATGAACGTAGTTGGCAAAGGCTGGTGCATGCTCTCAGTGCTCAGCGGGTGTCGGATCCATCCTCAGGTCTTTTTCAGCACGGCAGGATATGCTGTATCCAGACTGTTCCCACGTCCCCAGGTGCCCTCCATCCTTATACGGTCTCCCCCACACCTGCAGCACTTCTGTCCACCTCATAACCTGGATTTGTGTCTCTTTGCTTTTATTTGAACATGGCTTGCTTTCTCTGTTGATTGTTTCTAATAAACTGGCCATTGCTGCTGTAGAATTATGCTTTTCCCCACTTTAACACGGAGAAGGCAATGGCACCCCACCCCAGTACTCTTGCCTGGAAAATCCTATGGACAGAGGAGCCTGGTAGGCTACAGTCCATGGGGCCGCTACTAGTCGGACATGACTGAGCGACTTCACTTTCACTTTTCACTTTCATGCATTGGAAAAGGAAATGGCAACCCACTCCAGTATTCTTGCCTGGAGAATCCCAGTGACGGGGGGAGCCTGGTGGGCTGCCATCTATGGGGTCGCACAGAGTCGGACACGACTGAAGCGACTTAGCAGCAGCAGCAGCAGCAGCAGCCACTTTAACAGACCTTCCTGGACCCACGTGCATACCCACCAGTTACTGTGCAAACACCTGAGAACATTTAGAGCACTTGCTTGTAGTAGCAGCCTGATGTCTGAATCTCTTTTCTCCGCCCCTTCAAAATGGGCTTTTGTGCTGGGTCACAGAGAAAGAGAATAACAACCAGCGCATGCCACCCTCTGTACATCCACAGACTGCTTTTAATTCTGCCCTGGGATCTTCAACCTCACGGCTTCATTAAACTAACTGATGCTGTGGGACTTGCTCAGCCCTCTGGTGTTAGGACAAGATGTAAGGAAACTGCCTCATCTGACTAGATTTTGTCATATATTTTCTGAACTCTTCAGAAGTTAGATGAGTTTTTGTGCTCGCTTGAAGGAATCCGCCAAGTTTGGGTTGTTCCCACAAGACTCTGTCCATGGGAGGCCTGCTGCTCACAGCGGGTTCACAGCGGGCTCCTTTGGCCCTTTCTTCTTTCTTCTTGTAATTTTTTTTTTTTTTTTTTTGGTCTGGTTATCACTTTCAATGATCCTACTGTAACTCAGGGCAGTGCACTTCAAAACAAAGAAAGAACAGGCTTCCAGCATCTTACAGGAGTGAATTTTAAAGTCTCTGTCGGTTTAGGTTACATGACTCCTACAGTATCCGTGGCCCTCTTTTCCCCTCCAGAGCAAGCGAGTCCTCATTACTGATGTGAATGGAGATGAATTCAGGCTTTGCCTAAAGGTCAGCTTGTGTTTATTCTTAGAGTGTTAGAAATACTTTTTGAGGCATGATCTTTTCTAACATTTTAGATCTTTTCTAAAATGTTATGAATTGTCATCTTTAGGAACAGACTCCAAATCCCACTCCTTGGGAATCCAGGATCTCCCACTCAAGGCCAGCATGTGCATCCATTTACTGCTTCAGGGAATTATTCAATTTTTCAGTACAGTGTGTGAAGTCTCCCCTGTAAAGCACTGTTGCAGGCGCTGTGGATACAGAGGTGAATCAGAACTAAGCCGTCTCCTCTTCTTTAGCTCAGGTCTTGGTGGAACAGAGAGCCATAAGCAAGCAAATGAAACCATTTAAAATTGTTGTAGTGCCAGGAAGAAACCAAGCCATGATGTGAAAGAAAATACTAGGAGGTAATAGCAGAGTTATTTTAGGTCAACTGAAGAGGAGACGCCTTTGACAAATGATGGCCATCGAGCTAAGATGTGAATAGCAAGAAAGATCATGTGAAGGTCTCGGGAGGAGTGGAGGGGTGTGATCTGAGCAAAGGTGATAAAGTCTGTGCAGACTCTGAGGAAGGAGGGGACCTCCTACTGTCCTGGATGACCTCATCAAGGAGGCCTGAGGCTGAATTGCAGTGAGCACTTTAGGAGCTATACTCAGAGGCATAATGAAGGGCCACGTGGGCCACATGGGCACGGGTGCACGTTGTGAGGAGTCTGGGCTTGCTTCTGACCATAGTAGGAAGCCCTTCAGTGGGCTGCTTTCAGTAGGAGTGGGCCTGACCTGACCTGTGTGTGAACAGTCCCCTTTCTGTTGTGCCAGAAGTGGCAGGAGACGAGGGTGGCCCATGTGGCAATGGATTACAGCTCAAATGCCGTGTGAACACGTGTTTAGTCTCGTACCCAGATGCGCCCACAGATGTGTGCAGAGAGGTGTGTGTGCGCACGTTCATATGCACAGTTCTTTCCTGCTCGGTCACTGGAGAGCCACAAGAGGCGACAGCCATCCAGCAGCAATGAGCACACACGGACCCTGCATCCCAGTCCCCAATTTCTAGTCCTGTTCTCCAGTAAGAGGATGCGGGGCTTCTTGGAGAAATGGCTGACTTGAAGATGTTGCTGTTGTTCAGTTGCTCAGTCATGCCCGACTCTGTGACTCTGGTCAGCAGCACGCCAGGCTTCCCTGTCCTTCACTATCTCCTGCAGTTTGCTCAAACTCACATCCATTGAGTCAGATTTGAAGATGGGGCATTAAAAAAAAAAAAAAAAAACCTGTTAGATGGGCCTGGAGCACTTTCTAGCCAGGAAAAAAAAAAATGTTCAAAAACAGAAAAAGGGGAGTAGGATGATAGAGTGATGAAGGTGTATGAGTGGAGCACAGAAGGGAAAGAGCTTCCAGTGGCTACAGACAGGAAAGTTTGAGAAATGAAGTCTTACTGGATTGTAACCCAGATTGTCATCCATTCACTGATGCTGATACAAGTAGGAGAGAATAAACACATTTCCTGTGGAGAAGAGTTCCGAATACTTTAGGTATGTGCTCACTGTCAAGGAAGTGGAGACTTAATCCTCTCCCCAAGTGTGGGCTCCCCATAGTTCCTTCCTTCCATAACGTATGCAGTGGACAGAGGGGAAAAAGTGACTGTCTGGTGGATAAACCCGACAAACAGCCTCAGCTAGGGGGTCAAGGTTAATATCAGCAGTGCCCTGTCCTGCCTATGATGTGTCCCCTCGATACTGAGACCTGCTGAGAAAGGCGCTTTACTTCTGTGTTCACCCCAATAACCATCACCTCAATCTTGCACGAAAAAAAGAAAAAATCAACCAATTCCAGTTGAAGAACAGCCTACAAAATATCTGACTGGAGTTCCTCATGCCTATCAAGTTCTTTTTTTTTTAATTTAAATTTATTTATTTTAATTGGAGGCTAATTACTTTACATCAAGTTCTTAAAAACAAAAAATATCTAAGAAACTGGCACAGCCATGGGATGCCTAAAGAGACATTCCAGATAATCATAACGTGGTGTCCCAAATGGAATCCTGAAACAGAAAGAGGACACTTGGCAAACCCTAAGAAAATTAAATCAGGCTTTAGTTGACAATAATGTATTAATATATTTCTCCAGACCATTTCCTGAACTTCTAAGATTATTCTGAATCCACAGATAGGACCATCCTCAAGGGCTTTGTGTAGAGGACCGTGTTGTGTGTAGACCAGTCTTTCTCTCTTGCTCTCTCCTTTCCCTCCCCACATCCGCTCCCCAATACAGGGACTGCCTGTGGTGAACGTAAGAGGCAGGCTGGGTTGTAAATGCATTTCTACAGGGCAGGGCACTGGACAGCACGGGACTCAGGTGTGCACAAGAGGCCGTCACACTGGTATGACCAGGCAGACTTGCTGTCTCTAGAGACCCCTGGTGTCACCCAGGGGCCTTGAATCCACTCAGGATCCACTTATTTCCAGATAAAAGGCCATTTAACTTGGCTCCATAGCTTCTTGGCAGGAAAGCTAGAGAGTGTGTTAAGAAACAGATACATTACACTGTCCACAATGGGCCATATAGTCAGGGCTATGGTCTTCCCAGTGGTCAAGTACGGTTGTGAGAGCTGGGCCATAAAGAAGGCAGAGCACCAAAGAATTGATGCCTTCAAACTGGGGTGCTGAAGAAGACTCCTGAAAGTTCTTTGGACAGCAAGGAGATGAAACCAGTCAGTAGCAACCCTGAATATTCATTGGAAGGACTGATGTTGATGCTGAAGCTGAAGCTCCAGTGTTTTCGTCATCTGATATGAAGAGCCAACTCACTGGAAAAATCCCCGATCCTGAGAAAGGTTGAAGGCAGAAGGAAAAGAGGGTATCAGAGGATGAGATGGCTGGATGGCATCACTAATGGAATGGACATGCATTTGGGCAAACTTTGGGTGATGGTGAAGGACAGAGAGGCCTGGTGTGCTGCAGTCCATGGGGTGCAAAGAGTTGGACACAACTAACTAGGCAACTGAACAACAACCACTTGGCTCCTAGCAGCACTCTCTGGTGGCCACGCCACAGAGCTGAGGAGCACAGAAAGGGAGGTTTGTGTATCAGACGAGAGCCTGGAATCTGAGGGAAACGAGGGTGCAGACAGAAGCAGGTTTTCTCTTGGCTCTTCCCTTTGTTTATTCCTTTCCCATCCAGCACTACAGGGTCCTGTGTAAATTCAGTATTTAAAGGTTCCAAAAATAGAGTTTGATAACAGTTAATTAATTCATCTTCTGCCCAACCTGAGAATTAAGTTAAAAAAATGTGTTTGTCTGTGTATAGAAAGGGGGGTTCATTTTAAACAAAAATAGTCTTCATATTACATACTAATTTTGTCCATACACTGGTCCCGTTTTATGACCAAATCATTTAGAATCAACAATACGTCTTCAGAAATTAGAGAAACGTGAAGTCCCCAAGTTCTATATGTGTGTGTGCGTATGTGTGTGTGTGTGTGTGTGTGTATACATGTGGGCACTGAGGCCCACATTCTATATATGTGTATGTGTGTGTGTATATATGAATATATGTGTCTGTGTATTAATATATATGATAGTCCAGTACAAAGAAATAGGCTTTAACCTTTTCCAAAAGACTCTCTTTTTAATATGTCTTGAACTGTTTATATGAATTCAATCATGGGGAAAGTGTTTAAGTTCAAATGAATATAAATATCATAAATTAGTAATATATCAGTGCCCAGTAAATTGAAACTGCTTATGTCTATAGCTTTAATTTAAGACTGTTTTAGAAGGTAAGTGCAGGTTCACACAGAAGAAAACTTCAATCATGTTAAACCAAGTGACAGCCAAAAATTTATTAATTAGAAATAAAAGATAATGCCATATGACTTTTATAAATTGTTAAACTCCTTCATATGCATTATTTTTTATTCCTAATTAATAAATTCTTGGCTGTCACTTGAAGAAGAGTGGAGAAATAACTCCAGAAAGAATGAAGAGACAGAGCCAAAGCAAAAACAATGCCAAGTTGTGGATGTGACTGTTGATGGAAGTAAAGTCTGATGCTGTAAAGAGCAATACTGCATAGGAACCTGGAAGGTTAGGTCTATGAATCAAGGGACATTGGAGGTGGTCAAACAGGAGATGGCAAGAGTGAACATTGACATTTTAGGAATCAGCTAACTAAAATGTACTGGAATGGGTGAATTTAACTCAGATGACCATTATATCTACTACTATGGGCAACAATCCCTTAGAAAATGGAGTAGACTTCATAGTCAACAAAAGTGTCCAAAATGCAGTTCTTGGGTGCAATCACAAAAATGACACAATGATCTCTGTTCATTTCAAAAACAAACCATTCAATATTAGAGTAATCCAAGTCCAGGTCCCAACCAGTAATGCTGAAGAAGCTGAAGTTGAATGGTTCTGTGAAGACCTACAAGACTGTCTAGAACTAAACAAAAAAAGATATCCTTTATCATTACAGGGGACTGGAACACAAAAGTAGGAAGTCAAGAAATACCTGGCATAACAGGCAAATTAGGCCTTGGAGTACAGAATGAAGCAGGGCAAAGGCTAACAGTGTTTTGCCAATAGAATGCACTGGTCATAGCAAACACCCTCTTCCAACAACACAAGAGATAGTTCTACACATAGACATCACCAGGTTTTCAAAACCAAAATCAGATTGATTTTATTCTTTGTGGCCAAAGATTGAGAAGCTCTATACAGTCAGCAAAAAGATGGAGAAGCTTTATACAGTCAGCAAAAACAAGACTGGGAGCTGACTGTGGCTCGGATCATGAACTCCTTATTGCCAAATTCAGACTTAAATTGAAGAAAGTAGGGAAAAACCACTAGACCATTCAGATATGATCTAAATCAAATAACTTGTGATTATACAGTGGAAGTGACAAATAGATTCAAGGGATTAGATCTGATAGACAGCCTGACGAACTATGGATGGAGGTTCATGACATTGTACAGGAGGCAGTGATCAAGATCATCCCCAAGAAAGAGAAATGCAAAAAGGCTGTCTGAGGAGGCCTTACAAATAGCCGTGAAAAGAAGAGAAATGAAAGGCAAAGGAGAAAAGAAAATATATATCCATTTGAATGCAGAATTCCAAAAAACATCAAGAAGAGATAAAGCCTTCCTCAGTGATCAATGCAAAGAAATAGAGGAAAACAATAGAATGGGAAAGACTAGAGATCTCTTCAAGAAAATTAGAGATACCAAGGGAATATTTCATGCAAAGATGGGCGCAATAAAGGACAGAAATGGTATGGACCTAACAGAAACAGAAGATATTAAGACGAGGTGGCAAAAATACACAGAAGAACTGTACAAAGAAAAGATCTTCATGACCCAGATAACCACGATGGTATGATCACTCACCTAGAGCCAGATATCCTGGAATGTGAAGTCAAGTGGGTCTTAGGAAGTATCACTATGAACAAAGCTAGTGGAGGTGATGGAATTCCAGTTGAGCTATTTCAAATCTTAAAAGATGATGCTGTGAAATTGCTGCACTCAATATGCCAGCAAATTTGGAAAACTCAGCAGTGGCCACACGACTGGAAAAGGTCAGTTTTCATTCTCATCTTAGAGAAGGACAATACCAAAGAATGATTCAAACTACTGCACAATTGCACTCATCTCATACACTAGCAAAGTAATGCTCAAAATTCCTCAAGCCAAGCTTCAAAAGTACCTAAACTGTGAACTTCCAGATGTTCAAGCTGTCTTCAGAAAAGGCAGAGGAATGAGAGATCAAATTGCCAACATCTATTGGATCATTGAAAAAGCAAGATAATACCAGAAAAACATCTACGTCTGCCTTATTCACTATGCTAAAACCTTTGATTGTGTAGATCACAACAAACTGTGGAAAATTCCTCAAGAGATAGGAATACCAGACCACCTGACCTGCCTCCTGAAAAATCCGTATGCAGGTCAAGAAGCAACAGTTAGAACTAGACATGGAACACCAGACTGTTTCCAAATAGGGAAAGGAATGCATCAAGGCTGTATATTGTCAACCTGCTTATTTAATTTATATGCAGAGTGCATCATGTGAAATGCTGGGCTGGATGAAGCACAAGCTGAAATCAAGATTGCTGGGAGAAATATCAATAACCTCAGATATGCAGATGATACCACCCTTATGTCGAAAGTGAAGAAGATCTAAAGAGCCTCTTGATGAAAGTGAAAGAGGAAAGTGAAAACATTGGATTAAAACTCAACATTCAGAAAACCAAGATCATGTTATCCAGTCCCATCACTTCATGTCACATAGATGGGGAAATAGTGGAAATAGTGATAGACTTTATTTTTTTGTATTCCAAAATCACTGCAAATTGTAACTGCAGCCATGAAATTAAAAGATGCTTGCTCCTTAGAAGAAAAGTTATGACCAACCTAGACAGCATATTAAAAAGCAGAGACATTACTTTGCTAACAAAGGTCCGTCTAGTCAAGGCTATGGTTTTTCCAGTAGTCATGTATGGATAGGAGAGTTGGACTATAAAGAAAGCTGAGTGCTGAAGAATTGATGCTTTTGAACTGTGTTGTTGGAGAAGACTCTTGAGAGTCTCTTTGACTGCAAGGAGATCCTACCAGTCCATCCTAAAGGAGATCAGTCCTGGGTGTTCATTGGAAGGACTGATGTTGAAGCTGAAACTCCAATACTTTGGCTACCTGATGTGAAGAGCTGACTCATTTGAAAAGACCCTGATGCTGGGAAAGATGGAAGGCAGGAGGAGAAGGGGATGGCAGAGGATGAGATGGTTGGATGGCATCACTGACTTGATGGACATGAGTTTGAGTAAGCTCTGGGAGTTGGGGATGGACAGGGAATCCTGGCGTGCTGCAGTCCATGGGGTTGCAAAGAGTCGGACATGACTGAGGGACTGAACTGTACTGAACTGAAACTCCTTTCATTATTTTCTATACAAACGTATAATAAAATTAGAGGAAGAGATTTTAAGCCTCTTTAAAACCTAAGCTATATGTTTAAATAAAATTATGGAACATTATTTTAAATTACATCTACTTCTGTGTTTAGAAATCTAATGTACTAGATTTTAATTTCTTAGATGTGTATTTTTCTAATGACTTAAGACATACACGTGTGTGTACATGATTATAGCTATACATATCCTAATATTAAATTTTTAAAAACCCAGTAAAATAGTGCACAGAATCTGGAACAAAAGTGTGTGATCAGGATATGGGGAAGTCTCTCTTGTGATATTTAAAATCAGCTCTGTGTGTGTAATTCAATCTTTGCATTTTATAGGTCATTTGTATTCTCATGTTTAGTTTTGGTCTTTGGAACTTATTTTTTGAGTTCTAGGTTGTCTTTTTTTTTAATTTTATTTATTTCCTTTTTTACTTTATTTTACTTTACAATACTGTATTGGTTGTGCCATACACTGACATGAATCCACCACGGCTGTACATGAGTTCCCAATCCTGAACCCCCCTCCCACCTCCCACCCCATATCATCTCTCTGGATCATCCCTGTGCACCAGCCCCAAGCATCCTGTATCCTGTATCGAACATAGACTGGCGATTCATTTCTTACATGATAGTATACATGTTTCAATGCCATTCTCTCAAATCTTCCTACCCTCTCCCTCTCCCTCAGAGTCCAAAAGTCCATTCTATACATCTGTGTCTCTTTTGCTGTCTCGCATACAGGGTCATCATTACCATCTTTCTAAATTCCATATATATGTGTTAGTATACTGTATTGATGTTTTTCTTTCTGGCTTACTTCACTCTGTATAATAGGCTCCAGTTTCATCCACCTCATTAGAACTAATTCAAATGTATTTTTTTAATGGCTGAGTAATACTCCATTGTGTATATGTACCACAGCTTTCTTATCCATTCGTCTGCTGATGGACATCTAGGTTGTTTCCATGTCCTGGCTGTTATAAACAGTGTTGCAGTGAACATTGGGGTACATGTGTCTCTTTCAGTTCTGGTTTCCTCGGTGTGTATGCCCAGAAGTGGGATTGCTGGGTCATAAGGCAGTTCTATTTGCAATTTTTTAAGGAATCTCCACACTGTTCTCCATAGTGGCTGTACTAGTTTGCATTCCCGCCAAGAGTGTAAGAGGGTTCCCTTTTCTCCACACCCTCTCCAGCATTTATTGCTTGTAGACTTTTGGATCCCAGCCATTCTGACTGGTGTGAAATGGTACCTCATTGCGATCTTGATTTGCATTTCTCTGATAATGAGTGATGTTGAGCATCGTTTCATGTGTTTGTTAGCCATCCGTATGTCTTCTTTGGAGAAATGTCTATTTAGTTCTTTGGCCCATTTTTTGATTGGGTCGTTTATTTTTCTGGAATTGAGCTGCAGGTGTTGCTTGTATATTTTTGAGATTAGTTGTTTGTCAGTTGCTTCATTTTCTATTATTTTCTCCCATTCAGAAGGCTGTCTTTTCACCTTGCTTATAGTTTCCTTTGTTGTGCAGAAGCTTTCAATTTTAATTAGATCCCATTTGTTTATTTTTGCTTTTATTTCCAGAATTCTGGGATGTGGGTCATAGAGGATCCTGCTGTGATTTATGTCGGAGAGTGTTTTGCCTGTGTTCTCCTCTAGGAGTTTTATAGTTTCTGGTCTTACATTTAGATCTTTAATCCATTCTGAGTTTATTTTTGTGTGTGGTGTTAGAAAGTGATCTAGTTTCATTCTTTTACAAGTGGTTGACCAGTTTTACAGCACCACTTGTTAAAGAGATTGTCTTTACTCCATTGTATATTCTTGCCTCCTTTGTCGAAGATAAGGTGTCCATAGGTGTGTGGATTTATCTCTGGGCTTTCTATTTTGTTCCATTGATCTATATGTCTGTCTTTGTGCCAGTTCCATACTGTCTTGATGACTGTGGCTTTGTAGTAGAGCCTGAAGTCAGGCAAGTTGATTCCTCCAGTTCCATTCTTCTTTCTCAAGATTGCTTTGGTTAGTCGAGGTTTTTTGTATTTCCATACAAATCTTGAAATTATTTGTTCTAGTTCTGTGAAAAATGTGGCTGGTAGCTTGACAGGGATTGCATTGAATTTGTAGATTGCTTTGGGTAGTATACTCATTTTCACTATACTGATTCTTCTGATCCATGAACATGGTATATTTCTCCATCTATTAGTGTCTTCTTTGATTTCTTTCATCAGTGTTTCATAATTTTCTATGTATAGGTCTTTAGTTTCTTTAGGTAGATATATTCCTAAGTATTTTATTCTTTTCGTTGCAATGGTGAATGGAATTGTTTCCTGACTTTCTTTTTCTACTTTCTCATTATTAGTGTATAGGAATGCAAGGGATTTCTGTGTGTTGATTTTATATCCTGCAACTTTACTATATTCATTGATTAGCTCTAGTAATTTTCTGGTGGAGTCTTCAGGGTTTCCTATGTAGAGGATCATATCATCTGCAAACAGTGAGAGTTTTACTTCTACTTTTCCAATCTGGATTCCTTTTATTTCTTTTCCTGCTCTTATTGCTGTGGCCAAAACTTCCAGAACTATGTTGAATAGTAGCGGTGAAAGTGGGCACCCTTGTCTTGTTCCTGACTTTAGGGGAAATGCTTTCAGTTTTTCACCATTGAGGATAATGTTTGCTGTGGGTTTGTCATAGATAGCTTTTATTATGTTGAGGTATGTTCCTTCTATTCCTGCTTTCTGGAGAGTTTTTATCATAAATGGATGTTGAATTTTGTCAAAGGCCTTCTCTGCATCTATTGAGATAACCATATGGCTTTTATTTTTCAATTTGTTAATGTGGTGAATTACACTAAAGTTAGTTCTGCTATGATCCTTTTCCTGAAGTTATTTTTCTCTTTTCCTAAGGCAACACTGGTAGCATGAATCTTCTTGAATTTGTTTCATACTGGAGCCATGACGGAGGCTGCTTCCTAGGGCCCTGGCACCTCTGCGCTCACCTCTCTTACCCTCACACTCAGCTAGACTTCCAGGGTCAGGAGCCTGTCCAATGGCCGCAAGCTAGTGGTATCCACCCACTGCTGGCACTTTCCACTGATGAGCACTAATGCAACACTCTTAAATTACAGTGTCTTTGAAATGTTGAACCTGTTCGTATCATGCACAGATGATAAGCTTTTTGTCTGCTTACCCTTGAAAGGATGCTCTTCCTTTAGAAAAGTGGGAGAAAAATCAAAGACCTCATCCTGCTTCTTGTTTCTGAGATCATTTATTCAGATCAAGTATATTAGATCCCTGGACATGAAAGTAGACATAAATTAAAATAATGTCCTATAATTTTATTTAGATATACAGCTCAGGTTTTACAGAGATTAAAATTTATTTTCTTTAATTTTAACACTTTTCATCCACTGTGTACCCTGGTCCCAGACACTCTGGCCCCGACCCCCTCCAAGGCCAGGCTGGCATCACTAGGAAGACCTCATCCTTTCTTGACCATGAACTTCTCTTATCACCACAGGATACTCTGAACCCACAAGTTGTCTGGTAACAGATTCTCTTGTAAAGTTGAAGATTTAGGTATATTCTTTGAACTAAAAAACACCTCAGTGAACTCCATGGTAAATATGACTAGTTTCACATCCCACAGTGAAATAAAAAGTACTAACAAAAAGAGTTAGACCTTTCATTGCTGAGGTCTGCAGGAACTGCTTCTGGTTGGAGGGAGCTGATGGGTGGAAGGTGACACCTGTCCGGGGAGAAATCACATCTCATAACTGGACATCTAAGGGGCACTTGTCTGGGAAGGGTGGGAAGGCATCCACATCTCATACTGGGCAGTGCTGCTGGAAGGGCTCTGGTCTCTCACTCTGAGTTGGGACAGTCCCCAAACCAACCCCAGCCCAGAGCTCCCCAGAGTACAAGCTGAGGCTTCACCACCACTTCCTGCAGCTCAGCACCTTCCTCTGCCCAGCCCTGCCACCTCCCCTCCAAGTGTGACTGTGCCAGCCCCACCAGGTAGAGCGCCCACGCGCAGCCCCCATATCCAGGGCCAGCATCCCAGGGAGCTAGGCTGTGACTCTGTTCACTTCCCTGGAGGAAAGGTTGAGGCCAAGATGAAGGGAGGCTTCCTGACTCGGCCAATTGGGTACAATCACCTGGAGAATGAAATCGCCAGGTTCCTTCCTGTGGAGGGGTCCCTGCCCTCAGAGATGGGTCTCTGCACTTAAATCTAGCTGAGCCCCAATATAGCTAAGAACCTTGGAGTCTGGAGTTAGGATTCTTACAGTTAAGAATCCTAAGAATTCTCATCACCAGAAATTCTTTTATTTTGTATCCATATAAGATGATGGATGTTCGCTAAAGTTATTGTGGTCATCACCACCTGACTATATAACGAGTGTAAGTCAAATCAATATGTTGTACACATTCAACTTATATATAGAGATGAAAATACATGTCTATATATATAGATGAATGTCAATTATATCACAATAAAATGAGGAGGAAAAATAGTAAGGAACGAAGGGAGAGATGGAGGAAAGAAGAATCCTATTAGAGTTCAGAATAGAAAAAAAAAAAAAACTGGATGGGATTTTCTGTAGTTCAAGACCATGCCCTGGGAAGGAATCATAAATGATGATTGTATTTTGTTTAATCTTTAAATGTTGTGTTACTTCTCCAAGTTTCCTTTGGCATTTGCATTTTTCACTTTACAGGAAGAGGTGTTGAGAAAGGCATTAAAAGTCACATGTTCTGAAACAGCAGTTGTTGTGCAAAATCCTAACCTTAATGTGATTGACGAGTTTATCCCTCTCTCTCCCTGCTTCTCACTGTTAAAACAGAAAATAAAATATGATATCACAGAGGCAGACAGCTAATGGGCAAGAATGGACAAGATCCCTGTTCCCAGTTCCTCAGCTTTTTTCCCCCCTATTAAACTACTGCCAAATTATTTCTATCACATTCCTTTTTAAAACCAAATCAATTATATCAACACAAGCAGTGTGGTAGTAGACATGCCCCGTGTTTATACAGATGTGGGTTCATCTGCGTTACCTCCACCAAGTTTCTCATCTTATTTACAGATAAATTTGGAAAACAATCCCTTTGTGGGGAGTTAGCAGTAGCATAGGTAAAGTGTCCGAGTGTTTAACCCAAATGTGCAGCATGTGGTAAATATTGTTATTTTAAGGTAATTAAAACTGTTACTTGAAGCACAGAAGTAAATATGTACTACCGTCACCTACATAACATTCCTCTGGTAAGATTACAAAACACACTTGGTTTTATAACTTCAGTTTGACCATTCTGCAGTCTTGTCACCTCTTCGTGATGGACACCCAGCAGCCTCCAGAGGCTGCCTCCCCCGTGTGTTTCCTCCAGATCTCCTCCATCCAAAGCTCTTCATGTCAGCATGCTCCATGTTGTCCCTGTTAGAGGCCCTTTCCTTCCAGCAGTCTACTTGAAGGGGAGAGGGAGCCGGAGACAGAGGGAGAGGCTCTTTCCTCCCCTCCTCCTCTTTTCTCTCCCTCTGCCCAGTCGTCCACAGCTCCTCCTCATTCCTGTAGACTGCACACAGTCTCTGCGCGGGCTCTTAAGAAGCTGTGTGGTGATTGTTCTTTGCTCTGCTGGCTCCTGGATGGCGATGCCCAGGGCAGAATCTGGGCATCTTCAACTTTGCAATCTGATCACTAATAACAACTCAGAATGTATTTGTTGGGGAAAAGAAGCATGAGATGTGATACACTGACGTTACTTTTAACAGCTTTATTGAGGAGTGCCGTCTACTTTTGTCTTTAATACTTTATTTCAGTTCCTTTCCAGTTACTCATGTCCCACTCTTTGGTGATTTGTTTGAAATATTTCTTCTTTTCATCATATAAACTCTCTGTGCTGTGAATCTCCCTAAAGCATGACTTTCGATACATCCCACAACTTTGACTTGTTGTTTTAACAGTTTCATGTAATTCAGTTCAGTTCAGTCGCTCAGTCATGTCCGACTCTTTGTGACTCCATGAACCGCAGCACTCCAGGCCTCCCTGTCCATCACCAGCTCCCAGAGTCCATCCAAACCCATGTACATTCAGTCAGTAATGCCATCCAACCATCTCATTCTCTGTCATCCCCTTCTCTTCCTGCCCTCAAACTTTCCCAGCATCAGGGTCTTTTCAAATGAATCAGCTCTTCACATCAGGTGGCCAAAGTATTGGAGTTTCAGCTTCAACATCAGTCCTTCCAGTGAATACCCAGGACTGATCTCCTTTAGGATGGACTAGGTGGATCTCCTTGCAGTCCAAGGGACTCTCAAGAGTCTTCTCCAACACCACAGTTCAAAAGCATCAATTCTTTCTTTATAGTCCAACTCTCACATCCATACACGGCCATTGGAAAAACCATAGCCTTGACTAGACGGACCTTTGTTGACAAAGTAATGTCTCTGTTTTTTAATATGCTGTCTAGGTTGGAAATAACTTTCCTTTCAAGGAGTAAGTGTCTTTTAATTTCATGGCTGCAGTTACCATCTACAGTGATTTTGGAGCCCAGAAAAATAGAGTCAGCCACTGTTTCCCCATCTATTTGACATGAAGTGATGGGACCAGATGGCATGATCTTAGTTTTCTGAATGTTGAGCTCTAAGCCAACTTTCTCTCTCTCCTCTCTCACTTTCATCAAGAGGCTCTTTAGTTCTTCTTCACTTTCTGCCATAAGGGAGGTGTCATCTGCATAACTGAGGTTATTGATATTTCTCCTGGCAATCTTGATTCCAGCTTGTGCTTCATCCAGCCCAGAGTTTCTCATGATGTACTCTGCATATAAATTAAATAAGCAGGGTGACAATATACAGCCTTGACGTACTCCTTTTCCTATTTGGAACCAGTCTGTTGTTCCATGTCCAGTTCTAACTGTTGCTTCCTGACCTGCATGCAGGTTTCTCAAGAGGCAGGTCAATTGTTGGCAATTTGATCTCTGGTTCCTCTGCCTTTTCTAAAACCCGCTTGAACATCTGGAAGTTCATGATTCACGTATTGCTGAAGCCTGGCTTGGAGAATTTTAAGGATTACTTTACTAGTGTGTGAGATGAGTGTGATTGTGCAGTAGTTTGAACATTCTTTGGCATTGCCTTTCTTTGGGATTGGAATGAAAACTGACCTTTTCCAGTTTGGTGGCCACTGCAGAGTTTTCCAAATATGCTGGCATATTGAGTGCAGCACTTTCACAGCATCATCTTTCAGGATTTGAAATAGCTCAACTGGAATTCCATCACCTCCACTAGCTTTGTTCGTAGTGATGCTTCCTAAGGCCCACTTGACTTCTCATCTCATGATGTCTGGCTCTAGGTGAGTGATCACACCATCATGATTATCCGGGTCATGAAGATCTTTTTTGTACAGTTCTTCTGTGTATTCTTGCCACCTCTTCTTAATATCTTCTGCTTCTGTTAGGTCCCTACCCATTTCTTTCCTTTATCGAGCCCATCTTGGCATGAAATGTTCCCTTGGAATCTCTAATTTTCTTGAAAAGATCTCTAGTCTTTCCCATTCTGTTCTTTTCCTCTATTTCTTTGCATTGATTGCTGAGGAAGGCTTTCTTATCTCTCCTTGCTATTCTTTGGAAATCTGCATTCAAATGTATATATCTTTCCCTTTCTCCTTTGCTTCTGGCTTCCCTTGTTTTCACAGCTACTTGTAAGGCCTCATCGGAGAGCCATTTTGGTTTTTTGCATTTCTTCTTCTTGGGGATGGGCTTGATTCCTGTCTCCTGTACAAACCTTCACCCATAGTTCATCAGGCACTCTGTCTATCAGATCTGGTCTCTTAAATCTATTTCTCACTTCCACTGTATAGTCATAAGGGATTTGATTTAGGTCATACCTGAATGGTCTATCATGGACATCACTAGATGGTTGACACTGAAATCAGATTGATTATATTCTTTGCAGCCAAAGATGGAGAAGCTCTATACAGTCAGCAAAAACAAGACTGGGAGCTGACTGTGGCTCAGATCATGAACTCCTTATTGCCAAATTCATGTAGTTCAGACATTTCCTAATATCCCTTGTAACTTCCTCTTTAACCATTAATTAATTAGATGTCGGTTGAGAGTTTTGTTCAAGGCTTCTATAACCTTACTGAATTTCTGTCATTTAAGAGAGTAGTTTGGTAATCCCAACTATAATTTAGTTTTATTCATTTCTCCTTGTAATTCTGTCAGTATTTGCCCATATATTTAGAAGCTTTGTTATTAGGCACATAAATGTCTAGGAGTGTCTACCTTTTTAACATTAGGAGACAACCCTCTGTGCATTAAAACTGTGTATGATATTAGCATAGGAACTTAAGTGTTCTTTTGATTAATGTTAGAATTTTTATTCGTATTTTTCATTTTCTTTCATCTCTTTGCATATTTAAAGTGCATTTTTTTTGCATTAGTGTATCATTGGCATATTTTCATCCAGTCTAACAGTTTCTGCCTTTTTTCCCCCCCACATGTCTAGCTAAGGTGCTCAATCTTCACTTTCTTCAAAACAAAGAATAAAATTAGAGTGTTTTCTACTAATTCAACCATCTATGTCATTTCTGACTTTTTTTTTATTATGCTTTCTCCTCACTATGAATTTTATTTTCTTGTCAGTTATCATGCTTAATTGGAACCCAGACATTGTGAATCTTAATTTGGAGGATACTAGATACCTTTGTGTTCCCCAAAATATTTTTTAGATGTTGTTAAACTTCTTGGGACAGTTTGATCCATACAGATACTACAGTTTAAGACTTCGTGAAGAGCAAGTCAAGTTGGAACCTCAGGTGAGCTTTTAAGTAGCTCATTTATTTGTGGCTTTGTGGATCTGATGCTCTGAATTCTGTCCACTGAGCCATGAAGGTGTCTGTTCTCACTGTTGGGAGCAGGTATTCTGTTCAGCCCTGCGAGTGTCTGGGCACTTTTGCCTCTAATCCCTTAATAATTCTTCCATTAGCCTTGGTCATTTGCTTACATACATGCAGTAGTAAGCACTCACATATGTTCAGGAGGGGCTCTGCAGGTCTCTGGAGCCCTGGCTCCCTTGTAAACTTCAGCCTTCCTGACATCCGGGTTCTCAACTCAGGAAGACCATCAGTCTTACCCTGGGTTTCCACTCCCTGCATCTGGGATCCCTGCCCTCTCCAGAGAATCTGCTGGGGAGGTTTTAAGGATTCTCACTTGATTCCTGTCCCTCAGAATCATGATCTGACAATGACTGATGCCCAAGGCTTGGAAAGTCATTTAAAGCAATAACAAATATTGACTTTTTTTTTTCAAACTTCATTAAACACTGAAACTCCAACTTAGCCAAAGAAATATTGTAGTTAAATTTTTTTTGATTTAAATTAATAAAATGAACAGTGAGTGACTAAGAAAGAGTTTAGAATTGTTTTCTAGGATCACTTTAATTAAGTTTTGATAACCACCCCTCACTGTGTTTAACGTAATATTTAACTTTTGGAACAGGTTGTATTATCCTTGTTACCTGGTCATCATGTGTCAGAGAGTAAACAGGGCAGCATTTGGCATAGGACAGAGGTCATTTTGGTCAGTTCTTGAGCGGTTGCTGGCATCTTTGCTCTCATCACCATGATAATCTGCAAGGGCTTGTAGTAAAGTTTATTTCAGTGTCTTTTTCTTTATCTTATACAAATACTGAGATACTTGCAAGCAGCTGAACATCCATTTGCTGAGTGTAAAGTTTACTTTTGAGAAGACTAAAGATGATCATAAAAATTGTATATCTGCTTATGTCATTACTGGGAGAATCTGAGATCCACCATGTGGTGGGAGTGTATGTAAATTTACCTGAGAAAATTCATGTACATGCAAGTTTCTGTTCAGTAATTCAGTGATAATTGAAAAGTTCACCTGGTGTTATTACTTATTGCTATGCTTGTTTTGTATGTCAATCACTTATGCTTAATTGTCAGCTGTGGATATTACCAGGCGTATTCTTCCATGATTGCTTCTCAGCTTGACTCCCAGGCTCTCTGATCTCAATTTTAACTTTTTGGCCATTTTTCCATTTTGTGTAATAATTAACCCCCTTCTCCCATTAACTTTGGTATTTCAGAAGATTTATGTCTGGCCCCCAGTTATTTTTCTTTTATATCCCCTCCATTGTTGCTCTCTAAATTAGAGAGGAAACTTAGCATTTTTTCTGGTCCTTCCCTCTTTTCTTGCTAACTCTAGTGTTCATTCATGTAGTTGCTGGAGAAAGAATGACAAGACACTCACGTTCACAACTAAAGTTACTCTCCCACATCCATGGCCTTCGTGGGCTCTCTTCCTGCGTCACCATCATAAATCCCTCTTGTGGCTGTTTCTTCCTCAGTAGTTCGCTCTTAGCTCCTTGGTCCTAGATGTACAGGCATTTACATCTAGGTTGATGCCTGTGCTGTTTGGGGTGGTAAAGGTCCAACTGCTCATAGATTCAGGTTACTGAAATGAAGACAACTTCTCCTTTAAAGATATACACCTGTGAAAGATCAACCAGAAAAATTAAAGACCATGAGCTCATCCCAGGGGTCTCCGGACCATACGTGCTTCCTTGTATTCCCCACAGTTATTTCACATAGCATCATTTTGCAACAAGCATTTTTGTGTTCTCATTTCTTACAGGCTTATAATGTCTTAAAACCGCTATTAAAAATCTTTTGAAAATCCAGCCCCTAGATTTCAAATCCATCTGCCAACTGGTCTTTTTTCTTGTGTTAACTTTGTTACCCAGTCCCGCCTAGTCCCTTTCTCCTATCCTGCAAATTTACCTGACAGCTTGAAACATATTTTTTAAAAGCTATGTAACAATTTTGCCTTCAGTTTTACATGAGGAAACATCATAAGGCTCCCCAATCCTTATATTTCTGTTACTATATCAAACAAAGCTCTACTGAGAACATGGCTGATTTAATGGCATTTTATCATTTTTCTTGCTTTTTGCAATGACAGCAGTTTATTGTAGTTTACTGTAGTGCTGAAGAGCAGAAATTCTGGATCCATCATGTGCAAACCCTATCACCAGTGCTTGCCAGCTGTGTGGCCATGAAGGTCGCTTAACCTTTCTGTGCTACAGTACCTTTCTCTATGAAAGGAGATAATAATGGTACTTACTTCATATATACTGTTAATATATGTAAACCACTTAAAACAATGTCTAGTGCCTCACATGTGCTGTGTGTAACTGGTTATTATTAAAATAGAGCAAGAATAAGGAAGAGTTAACATGGCTAAAAAGTGGAGCGTCTTTTCCTTTTGCTTCCCCTTTTAAGGACTGTGTTCTTACTTTAATTACAACATTGACTCCAGCAGACTTTTTCTGGTTTCATTGTTTCTGAAACTGGTATTTGTCAGAACCCCTGCATACTTTTAAATTTGTATGATTTCTCTGAAGTCCACATGGTGCTTTAGAACTGGGAAAGTAAATTTGAAATTGCTAATATGTCTATTGAGCGCTTACTCTGTTCCATGTACCCTGCTAGCTATTGCTTCTGCTTTACATCATATATATGCCCTAACACACCCATTACTAGGTTTTGTTTTTCATTCCTCTCATCAAGACATAGAGGCTGAGACTTTGTCCAACCTTATAGATGTGTTTCTGGAGTAGAAGCATGCATTTTTCTGACACCAATTCCCATAACCCACCGCGCTGGGTTCTTTTCTTATAGCCATTTGCCAGAACTGCATCCTTTGTTTCAAAATAATCTTTCTGTATTAATTTGGCCAAACCTTACCACTTTCTACCTTAAAGTCTACTTAAAATTCACTCCTCTTTGAGTTCTTCTCATCCAGATCCTGTAAATTTTCAGGAACAATATAATATTTTCACAGCATGTCCCCCACATTGTTGTTCATCATGTGCACAAGGAGAGCTTGGCAGTCGATGACGTTAAATGATTACTCCCCCTACCTGAGGATTCCTCCTTGCTCTTGGTGCATATCTGCTTTCTCTGCACCTTCTTATCCCACCAAACAGCCGTGGCTCAGAGAGTCGGTCCAGAGAGTAAATGGCAGGTTTCAAGAGTTGAACATCTGGCTTCTAAAAGGGTTCCTGAATATGAGTATTATCAGGTGGTTCAAATCCTTCCCAAAGGTTGCAGGAGGGAGTTCAGGGCAAACAATCTGTAGACAAACACATCACATACTGTTGGTTTTTATTTCCAGGGTTGTGTGTCAGGTGGGTATTTGGAGTTTTATTTCCTTAAGCTCCAGTGAGACTCCTGAAAAGATAGAGTGTAAACAAATTGTCTGACATACACACTGGGGGACCCAGTTTCCACATGAACACACCTAATGAAATTTCATTAATTGTGCACATCCTGCTAAAAATGCTGCTGTGCCTGATGAATTACAGGCTTCTGTTCACCAGCCTTTTATCCTG
The DNA here is from genome assembly GCF_016772045.2 of Ovis aries. Lineage (NCBI taxonomy): Eukaryota > Metazoa > Chordata > Mammalia > Artiodactyla > Bovidae > Ovis > Ovis aries. The sequence goes on along the minus strand of NC_056079.1, from coordinate 3,386,131 downwards.
TTTCGTGATGAATATAAATACTGTATTTTTAGTTGCGAGTTTCCATGTGTCTTCTGAAAAGGGATTTGATATGGCATCCACTTAATGATTGAAATGCTTGGGTCTAAGGCTTAATGTGAGAGCCTCACGAAGTCACTGACTTGTGACCATTTGTACTCGGCAAAGCAGAAGTATCATAGAGGGGATTTCCATGAGTGTAATTGGAATGACAGCCTAGGTTTCAGGCCGCAGGTGTGCAGACTTGGCTCCATGGGGTCTGATGGATGGAAGCCTGCCCCAAAAGGAAAGAGCCGTGCCCAGGGCTCCTTTCAGCATTCTTTCACATTGGCAAGTGTCTGCACCAGGTGCCCCCTCCCACCACCTTAGAAGGAATGCCTTTCTTGAAGCATCTGCAAGAGGGTGCATATGACTTCAAGGAATGATTATAGCAAACTAAATGGAGAGTCCAAGCCAGCTCAGTAACATTTACTAAATACTTAATGTGTCCTCATTGCCCTGGGAGACACCAGAGACATTTGCTATCTTCAGGGAATCTGGCTTAAAAATTAGTTCAAATGAAATTGGCAGAAATGACAACAGAGTTGAATTTATTTATTTTAAATTAGTTTTTCCCAGCCGCTGGATTTTCATATCTTGGCATTGTCTGCATGTCTGAGTTGTATATCTTGGTATAGACCTATTATAATTTGTGTCCATTTTTCACAATTTAAGGTATTTTTGTAATGTTTTAATGAAATGACTGATGTTTTTGTAATATTATGGGTATATTTTCATTTCTGTGTTTGTTTGCAACTAGAAGTAAATGTTTTAAATCATCCTTAATAATTTCTATTCACTCGTTGACACTATTCACATTAAAATGTTAATACTTTTTTCCTAAAATAAGATTGATTGAAATAAAAAATCTCATTCTGAACAAGGGAGAAAAATGCCAAAAGCATTCATATTCGTATATCTTCCTAAACCCCCTTTCCTTTTCTCTCTCCATTGATGATACAGTTTCAGCCAGCCCAGGTCTCACGACTGTCTCTGATTGTAACAACCCTAGCTTAGGCTGGCTGACAGATATCCCAGGGCATAAAATAAAGTGATTCTCCAAGATGGAATTGGAAATTTTCTGCCTTTGAAAGTCAGAGACAAATTCCAAAGAGTTAAAATTGTTTTTAAACAACATTTTAAAAATAGACTTATTGCCTTTGGAATAGTGGATGTAGGCTTAAAAACAATTTCTTTTTTATAAAAGACAGCAAAGATGGTTATAGATTATACTGAATTATTTTCTATTATGTTATCAAACAGGTTTTTGTAGGCTATTTTCAGAAATTATTTTCTAAAAAAATAGAGGTGTGCAAACGTTGACTACATAAGTAGTAATTTCACAAACATGTCAATAACATTAAACATTTAAACTATGGAATTTTTTTGTAAGTGTTTCTATATAGCTTAGTTCATATGTATTTAAATTATATAAAAGTAAAATTAATCTTTGAAATAAATGAAATTTCCTCCCCATTTACTGGGAAAGATCTGTTTGTCTCTCAGCTTAAAAAAACAAATAAAAAAGAAAAACTTCTCTGTATTTTATATATACACCAAAGTATGCTCTTATACTAATGCAAAAAAAAAAAAAAAGATACAGAAGTAGAACAGTTTTGTTCATTTGGAAATATTTTTTTACTTGTAAATCATTTCTTTTAAATAGTAGGATCCTTTGCTTATTTGAATTCTACATCATAGCAGCTAATTTATAGATGATATGCTAAATATAACCAGAAATATGGCAACAATAGCCAACAATTCTCCACTTTGTCTATTCAGTCAAGTTCAAAATCGCGTTCTGTGAGTATGAAACAGCATCATGTCCATGTGGTTGGAAGGCAGCTGAATTAAACAGAGAGTGCTGTCAGTGTGAACAGTGAGGAGGCCGGGCAAGACCGGAACCAGGGCTGCCTTGTTGAAACGCAGATGAAGACAGTGCTTGCTTTGTCAGAGCCTACACCTGAAACTTTGTTGTGAGTCAGATGCTCTAAATGCATAGAGCCTTACAGATGGCCTGGAATATAACAATGTTTCTGCAAGTCTGATAGATTAGCAAATGAGATTTTTAATTTATTCTTTAATTCAGTTATTTATCCATCAAACATTGATTGAACATTTATTACTGGTGTGTGTCAGGCAGTCCTGGTCTGGGGGGATAAGGAAAAATATAGCATGCATATCCATTCATGTGCTTCTATTACCACTTTTTCAGCTATCCATATTCTGCTATGTTATCTAATTGCTAATTACATAGGCCTGTAGAATCTCATTATTAGGAAAATAATCTAGATGTCATATAGAACATTGAATCTAAGCAGAACTGTATTTTTTCCTCTTAACAGAATCTACTTAATTATATTTTATATATGTGTGTGTGTATGTGTATGTGTGTATATATATACATATATACACACACACACATATTTAGGAGAAGGAAATGACAGCCCACTCCAGTACTCTTGCCTGGAGAATCCCACGGACAGGAGTCTGGTGGGCTACAGTCCATGGACTTGCACAGAATTAGACACAACTGAGAGTGCATGCACACGCATATATTTTTACAGGAGAACAAAATGTAGATTTTATACAACATGAATCCCCATTTCTCTACTTGCATTTTAGGCAAAATTAAGATAGCTAGATTTGCTAACTTAAGTAATTCAAATGAGGTCTATGTTTTGTGATATAGACTCATGTCAGTAGAAAATCTTCCTTTGACTTATGTTTCTTTCTCTTTTTTTTTCCTTCCCAATAGTTTTACCCAGCCACACATGTGGAAATCCTGGGGAAATCCTGAAGGGAGTCCTCCACGGGACACGATTCAACATAGGAGACAAGATCCGATACAGCTGTCTCTCTGGCTACGTCTTGGAGGGCCATGCCATCCTGACCTGCATCGTCAGCCCCGGGAATGGGGCCTCCTGGGACTTCCCAGCCCCGTTCTGTAGAGGTAAGTGCCCGGGTGGAGAGGGCGTGATGCACTCACACCTGGATTGAGCAAGTGGCTTTGGAACTGATGTCGGAAAAAATTTCACTTAGCAAAAGCAAGAGATGTCACGCTGGGTCTTTCCTTGTCAGTTTGTTCTGTTCCCAATAGAAATATTATAAGTTACCTGAGAAACTACGCTGTTGTTCATTTGCTAAGTCAGGTTTGACTCTGCGACGGCATGGACTGCAGCATATCAGGTTTCCCTGTCCTACACTGTCTCCTAGAGTTTGCTCAAACTTATGTCCATTGGGTCGGTGATATCATCCAACTGTCTCATCTCTGTCGCCCCCTTCTCTTCCTGCCCTCAATATTTCCCAGCATCACTGTCGTTTCCAGTGAGTCAGTTCTTTGCATCAGGTGACCAAGTATTGGAGCTGTAGCACCAGTCCTTCGATTGAATATTTAGGGTTGATTTCCTTTAGGATTGACTGGTTTGATCTCCTTGCTGTCCAAGGGACTCTCAGGAGTCTTCTCCAAAACCACAGTTCAAAAGCATCAATTTTCTGGTGCTCAGCCCTCTTTATGGTCCAGCTCTCACACCTGTACATGACTATTGGAAAAATCATAACTTTGACTATATGGATCTTTGTCAGAAAAGTGAGATCTTTGCTTTTTAATAAGCTGTCTAGGTTTGTCATAGCTTTCCTTCCACGGAGCAGGTGTCTTTTAATTTCATGGCTGCAGTCCCTGTCTGGAATGATTTTGAATCCCCCCAAAATAAAATTTGTCCCTTCCATGAAGTGATGGTACTGGATGCCATGATGTCATTTAGTTTTTTGAATGTTGAGTTTTTTTAATTTTTTTTATTTTTTAAAATATAAATTTGTCTATTTTAATTGGAGATTAATTACTTTACAATATTGTATTGGTTTTGCCATACATCAACCTGAATCCGCCAAAGGTATACATGTGTTCCCCATCCTGAACCCCCTTCCCTCCTCCCTCCCCGTACCATCCCTCTGGTTTTAAGCCAGACTTTTTACTCTCCTTTTTTTGCCCTCATCAAGAAAACACCATGACTGTGTAACAAATATAGATGCATTCTTTAAATACCAAGTTTTCTTCATCCTATTTCTGAAATTCTGTTGAATTCTGCACATTTTTATTACTTATCCTCATAGCATTCTAAGATTTAGTACACACTTTTTTTTGGTCTTCTTTGAAGTTTCTTTTTTAATCTTTTTCTCATTAAGAATGGCAGATGTTCCTTGATAATTAAATTATATCACAGAAAGGCTCTTTCCACACTTTGGTATTTGGAGACAGACCATAAAGGAATGCTCTCGTGCAAGTGTTCCTCCTCATGGTTTGGTGCAAGGTTGGACTCAGTTTCTTCTCAGAAACCTTTGATTTTCAGCCTTTTCTGTGACGTTATTTTTGTGATCCAGTAACTTTAGGAGAGAACATACTTTCACTCTTAGGTTTTAACTTTTTTAAGAAAAACTCACCTTATGATGTCAAAAATAATAGTGGAGCTTACATTTGTGTGTGTGCTCAGTCGTGTCTGACTCTTTGCAACCCCGTGGACAGTAGCCCACCTAACTTACGTTTATTGATGTCTTAATGTAATTCAGAAAGCTTTTGGGGTGTTTTACCTGAATCATATCACTGAATTCTCATAAGACCTCAGTGAAATAATGAATGTTCATGCTCATTTCACAGATGAAGAAGCACGATTTTAATTTTCCAAAGTTTCCAAAGTTAGTACATGATGAGTTAAAACTCAAATTCATGACTGCCTTTTCAAAATTGAAGTGTGTTTGATATTAAATATTGTGTTAGTTTCCAGTGTACAGCAAAGGGATTCAGTTATCTACTTGTATATCTCTATATGTTTTTATTCTTGTTCCATTATAGTTTATTACAACAACCATGTCTGACTTTTAATCCATATACGTAAGCAAGCAGATTCACAGCCTTAAGTCATCATATAAAGTGTGCTGTTTCCATCAGTATGTTTATGTTTTAGTGTATGTTATTTATTTTAATTAGAGGATAATTTCTTTACAATATTGTGGTGGTCTCTGCCATACATTGACACAAATCACCCGTGGGTGCACACGTGTCCCCCCATCCTGAAACCCCCTCCCCACCCCATCCTTCTGGGTTGTCCCAGGGCACCAACACTGACTGCCCTGCCTCATGCATTGAACTTGGACTGGTCAACTATTTTACATATGGTAATATACATATTTCAAGGTTATTCTCTCAAATCATCCCACCCTTGCCATCTCCCATGTAATCCAAAAGTCTGTTCTTTATATCTGTGTCTCTTTTGCTGCCTTACATATAGGATCATTGTTACCATCTTTCTAAATTCCACATATATATGCATTAATATACTGTATTGGTGTTTCTCTTTCTGACTTACTTCACTCTGTATAATAGGCTCCAGTTTCATCTAGTGCTCTAGAACTGACTCAAATGCATTCTTTTTATCGCTGAGTGATATTCCATAATGAATACTTTTCTAGTTTTTTCATTATCTCTGTAAAGTGTGGCAATCTCATGACATGTTTCTGATGTTAATTGTCTTAGGAATAGCATATTGGGGCTTCCCTGGTGGCTTTATAGTAAAGAATCTGCATGCACGTGCAGGAGACGGGGGTTTGACCCCTGAGTGGGGAAGATCCCCTGGAGAAGGAAATGACAACCCAGTCCAGTGTTCTTACCTGGATAATCCCATGGGCAGAGGAGCCTGGTGGGTCACAAAGAGTCGGATACCACTGAGCAACTAAACAAGTGGCTACTACTGCTGCTGCTTTACTGCTAATGAAACCAGTATTATTACCACTGCTGTCACAGTAACTACAGCTGCTCACCAGTACATGGCGGTTACTTACTATGAGCGAGGCATTCCTCTCTCCTGTTTAATCTTCCTGGTAGGTATTTTATTAAAGAATCATCTTACAAATAAGGCACCTAAGGGTTAGATGAGAAAATAACTTGTTCAAGATAGTCCACCTGATAGTGGTTGGGATTCGGATACACCATGTTCAAACCACCGCTGTTTCCTAGAGAAATTCCTGTCATGGGCATCTTATACCTCATCCATCATTCTTCCTGAAATGCTCATTTCTTTGCGTGTTCCTCAGGTCTGTTATCTCTCACTTCTTTTTCTCCCATACTGCTATTATTTTCTATCCTCTGTTGTCAAAGATGATGCCCTTAAAATCCAGAATCTCCACCCTCATCTTTTCATAGATTTCCCTCGACTCAGTGACCCCATTTGAGGACGCTGCCATGAGGGCATCCTAAATGTACACTCTCTTCCTTCTGTCTCCCCTTGTGTCTCTGAAATTCCCATTAACTCGGAAACTTTGGAATCTCTGTTTCCCTGCTCACCACTCTGCTGCCAGACTTTCATGCATCACCGTTTCCTCTCCAACTTTCCCCTTCCCGGCATTTTTTCCTTCTCACCCAGACCTGCTTTATGTTAAATGACTCCATGTCCAGAATGTCTGCCTCCACCCTGCATTCTCCTCCTTAATTCCACTTCCCACCCCCAACACACACACACACACACACACACACACACACACACACACACACACACACACACACACACACACACACACACACACACTTCTTCATCATCACCAGTTCCTCTCTCAGTCAGACCACCTCAGTCACTCAGTAAGAGCTAAGTGAAACCTCTTCAAAGAGCTGCCCTGATGCTACCTTCCCTTATCTTAACTGACTCGTCCACTTTCATCTCTTCGTGTTCCATTTGTTCAGTCGTACCGTCATGTCTGATTCTTTGCAGCCCCTTGGACTGCAGCACGCCAGGCTTCCCTGTCCTTCACTATCTCCTGGAATTTGCTTGTTAGTGTCCGAGGCACAGATATTATGCTTTGTCCTCCATCACATGCTGCTTTGCTTGGGTTGACTCCCCCAAGGCCAGTTGTGTGTATCTCCCAAGAGCTGCATTCCCCTCACCCCACGTGCCATCCCCCATGGTGACACGGGAAACCAGCAAATGCTACCAAGCAAGGTTTCTTCCCGGAGAGTCCCTTACCAGCTCACCACTGGAAATCCAAACATTCACTTTTCCTGTTACAAAGTTTTCCCTTCCATCTCCCTTAGGGCCATAAACCTTACTTAGTTGTCCAGTTCACACTTGAGTCCAAACTTTGGTCAGTTTTTAAAAACCATTACAACCCATTTTTAAATTGCTGTAAGAAAACACAGGTCCTCTGTCTTTAGCATTTTATTTCATTGGTATTTTATATTTTAATCTATACCTTAAGAGTATTTCCTCAATGAGTTTTTTTAATACACATTTATTTATTTTTATTTTTAATATACATTTATTTATTTTATTTTTAATATAAATTTTTTAATTGGAGGCTAATTACTTTAATTGGAGGCTAATATTGTATTGGTTTTGCCATACATCAACATGTATCTGCCGCAGGTATACATTTATTTATTTTAATTGGAGGTTAATTACTTTACAATATTGTATTGGTTTTGCCATACATCAACATGAATCTGCCACAGAGCGGGGTTCAGGATGAGGAACACTTGTATACCTCAACGAGTTTTTAACCTGCCAGGAGATCATTTACAGTCATAAAAACTGTGACTATATCTTGACTTTCTCTGTGCCTTAAAAGTTACCCTAATGCATAGCCACTTGCCCTTCATGCTGTATTTAGCCCCCCATCCCAACATCTAGTTAATGAATAGAAATGTGCTAGGCACCCGATGAGGAGTTATTATAGACAAGAAAAGGGAAAAGTAAATGTTAACAGCAATTATGCCAGTTTCCATTTTCCTCATATCTCCCAAGCATTTCCTTCTTAATTGGAGGCTCTTTACTAATTTCACAACTTGTAAACCTCAGAAAGTTAAAGTTGATATAACATTCAGCTGATAATCTTTTCCTATCTTGTCATCAATTTATTAAATCCCAACTCTATCACAGTGCTTTTTAAATGATCAGTCTCTTCTGTATCATAGATTATTAATGCTTAAATTTTGCTTTTCTCAATGCTTGGGGTCATAACATTTCAAAAGGAATTAAGTTTGATATAATTATTTTATGAAACAAATCTGAAAGATACAACACAGTTTGTCATTGATGTTAGATAACTGGATCTTAAAAAAAATCAGTGATCTGATTCTTATAAATATTTAGATGTGGCATAGCTGGAAAAGATTACTTTCAGCAATGTGGACCTAGATAATTTTCAAAAATAAAATTAGTATAATTTCTGCTTCCCCAACATTCTGGTTGTTTTGTTCTAGAAATTGCTTGAGAAGTCGTCTTAATAGCGCTACTAACAGTACCAGCAAATCTCTGCAGTGAACATTTGCTAGTGTTGAAAAATGTACATTATAGCTCCAAGTGGCAGCATTTAACCTGAACTTACACGTGTGTATCTTTTCTAGAGTCACATGGTGCTCTTTAGAGAAAAAGGATATAACCATGTATTATATAGTAAAGTGAATGCATGATGAAGTGGGAGTCCAGCCAGATCTACTTAAAGCCTATCCCCTTCAACAGGAGAGCAGCATCAAACTGACTTCTTTTAAGGATGAGGACGTGGACCATCTCCTTCTGGAGATGCCGTGTTTCCATCTTCATTTATCCTTGAGTTTGCACCTAAATGTCTATATCTTTTCTATCTCCCCTCACTATTGGTTATTGTCTTGATTGTCTCTTCTAATATTTACAAAGATGTCCTGTTTCTGTATGTGCAGTTATATATATTTAGATGAGAAACATAAAAGGGTTTGAAAAGGAAAAAAAGGAAAACTAGATACCTTCAATAATGCATATTCTCAGCTCAGGCAGGGGCTCATGGCCATTCAACTTGACATGCCTACCCAAGAAAAGCTCCAGGTCCTCAGCATTTAGAGGCTCCGCTCATGGCTCAAATGGTAAAGAATCTGCCTGAAATGTGGGAGACCCAGGTTCAATCCATGGGTTGGGAAGATCCTCTGGATAAGGAAATACCAATCCACTCCAGTATTCTTGCCCGGAGAATTCCACAAACAGATGGGCCTGGCAGGCTGCAGTCCATGGGATCACAAAGAGTCAGACAACTAAGTAACTAACTCTTTCTTCAGTATTTAGGTCAGCACGGTTTGCTAGAAACATAACGTGATCCAAAAGTGAGAGCCAACTATGTAATCAAAACTTCCCTAATAACTACATTGATAAAGTAAAAACAAACAAAAAAAATCTGGTGTGTTTAATTTTAAAAATGTACTTTTTTAACCCAACATAGCCTAATTATGACCATTTCAATATGTAATCAGTATAAAATATTAATGAAGTAGTTTGCACTTTTTTTCCATACTAGTCTTCAAAACCTGGCATGTAATTCACAGTTACAGCATTACTCAAGGTGAAATAACCACATTTCAAGTTCTCATTAGCTATGTATGCTAGTATCTCCTGTTTCAGAGGACTCGGACATAGCAAGCAGAAGAGTTTTAGTTTTCTTTTTTCCCTTCCACAGCAGTTGCTAAAGTATGCAGAGTCCTGGTGCTGTGCGTACATTTTACTCATGATGGAGGTTTCGTAGACAGTGGTAGTTTCACGACAAGGACTCACAAGAAAATGGTTCTGAAATATATGAATCTATGCCATTGTCTGATTGGAATTCTTCCTTTTAGCTTCTTAGCAGTTACTGAGACAGATTTGAGCTGAAGAGCAGCAGACGGGAGAAGTCTATTTTCACAATTACTTTTAGGCAGAAGATAAGGGTGAGCCTAGTTCTGCATTAATCCAAACAGGTTTCTCAAAAAAAAAACACCTCATTTCAGACGTTGTCTTACTTTGGGAAGAAATGGCACTGGGATCTAATGAACGAAGATTATGGAAAACTTTGAAGGTGAGGCTAATTAGCTATTGGAGTAAGCAGACAATTCAAAACAGTTTCGTGCATGTGTGGCTCAAGATACATAAAGAATAAAATTAAGAGAACTCTAGGGAGAAAACAAACTATTAATAGGTTCAGTTCTGAAAGATAGCAGTTACAATCTATGTTACTGTAAGTACATTGGATTCCTGTACCACATGTCTTTCCCATGTGTAAATTACTACATATACTACAGTAAGATATTCACACAATAACTTAGCTCCAGAGACCACATACCCAATCTCTACATAGTGATGTCAATAGACAAGCAAAGATTTTGGAAAGATGATATTCTCAGCATTAGTATGAAGATGAAATGGCATATGCAAAGCAGCCTGCAAAGTCTTTAAACTGTAAAGAAGGCAAATGGAACGTAGATGATACAGCATGAAGTTTATGGGCGGTGTGGTGTTATTTTCTCTCTGTCCTCAGTTTTCCTCCCTGTATAATAGTTCCTATTTCCTAGGTCTGTTGGAAAGGTGAAATGAAATATTCCATACAAAATCCTTAAAGAGACATCAACACAGTGAAATTCTGTATGTATTAGCTGTTATAATTACCATCTCAATCTTCTCCCCCTTCCAATCTTGAAAGCAAATTCAGATTTCAGTGATTGGAGACAAATCACAAGAAAAAAAATTGAAAATAAATTCATATAAATTATATGGTGCTAAATTATCTTAATGCTACTAGCTTTTAAGCAATTTTTTTTATGCTTTATTGGAGTTCTTTAGAGTAGAAAACAGAGACTACCAGGCTGATTTAAGAAGAGAAAATGAATAGAGACTCAGAAAAGGAGTGAGCGCCTACTGAAGGGTGAGTCTGTGTCAGGACAGGCCATTATGTTTCACATGTCACTATGTGGATTGCAGTGATGAGACAAAAATCACATATACAGCATGCATGGAGATATATACGAGTATATAAATAGCATGATGGTATCGAAGATACAGATGTAAAATAGTCAGATGGAGATTATCTCTAGATTCATTTATCTTAGTGAAGTGAAAGTGAAGTCACCCAGTCGTGTCTGACTCTTTGCGACCCCATGGGCTATAGCCTACCAGGCTCCTCTGTCCATGGGATTTTCCAGGCAACATTACTGGAATGGATTGCCATTTCCTTCTCCAGGGGATCTTCCCGACCCAGGGATCGAACACAGTTCTCCCACATTGTAGACAGACGCTTTACTATCTGAGCCACCAGGGAAGTCATTTTTCTTAAGAGTCTAATAAATCAGGATCAAAGTATTTTTAATAAGGTTTGACAGAAAACAGCAAAATTCTATAAAGCAATTATCCTTCAATAAAAAATAAATTAATTAAAAAAGAAGACAAGTCACTTCAGTCATGTCTGACTTTTTGTGACCCCATGGACTGTAAGCCACTAGCCTTCTCTATCCATGGGATTCTCCAGGCAAGAATACTTGAGTGGTTGCCATACTCTCCTCCAAGGGATCTTCCCAACCCAGGGATCAAACCCCATGTCTCCTCCATCTCCTGCACTGACAGGTGGGCTATTTATCACTAGTGCCGCCTGGGAAGCCCCAGAGGAATACATGGGCTAGCATCAGTTATCAAATGGTAAGACATTTCTGCTTGGTCATCCAAAATGTAGACTTTTAAGAAAAAGATGTGATAACAGTTAAACCTATATCAGTAATCGAACATCAGGTATCTTTCACATGCTTTACAAATATCTTCGTATTCAATGTTTACCATGACCCCAGCTTCCCTGGTGTCTCATATAGTAAAGAATCTGCTGGCAATGCAGGAGAACTGGGTTCGATCCCTGGGTCAGGATGATCCCCTGGAGAAGGGAATGGCAGCGCTCTCCAGTATTCTTGCCTGGAGAGTCCCCTGGACAGAGGAGCCTGGAGGGTACATTCCATGGGATCACAAAGAGTCAGACATGACTGAGCAACTAACATTTTCACTTTTTTTCATATCCCTGCAAATTAGGTGTTCTCATTGGACTTGTTTTTCATGCAAAGAGTTTGGGGCACAGAGGCATGAGGTCACGCAGCGGTAAGTGGGAGAGGCTGAACTGTGACCTGGGATCTTATTCCATCAGTCCCTGCAGTGCTCGGCCTGTTCCCTTTTAATTTAAAAGAAAGAATAAAAATAGGTTTCTTTAAAGAAGAGACCTATGCTTTCATTGAAGCACAAATTTTTGAAATGCGATTGAGCAAACAGATATTTTCCTCCTGACAAATTATTCCTCGAGCCTGGAGGAGCCTGGGAAGGGGAGGGGAGAACGTGGCCCCTGCTCCGGGAAAGCCGTGTGCGACCCGGTTTTCTCCTCGGGGAGGGACGTTGCTGGGCCCCGCACCCTCCCGCTTCTCCTCCTGCTCCTTGCAGGCAGACTGCAGCAGGGCGGCGGCTTTCTGTGAGTTGGTGGGGTGATACCAGTCACACCCTTGGGGCGCTCAGATGAACTCGATGTATCAGCGCAGCTCAGGGGAGCCTCACACCCACAGAGGGATGCTTGGCTGGAGGACCTTTCTCATATTTTACTCTGAAGGCTAGATGTGATTGGCTACAGCTGTTTCTTTATAGAGTCGGTCAGTCTTGGAGAAAAGGAGGCAGGCAGGGGTCCGCTCCCAGACAGATAGTCCTCCTCTTGGAAAAGGCTCTCTTTGCATTCGGTTAATCCTCTCTCCCTTCTCTCCACTGCAGCCCTAAATCCCCCCTCCCCACAACTTGTCCTCCCAGGAATACTTGTTTAGGGGCAGAAAGGTGGGGCCTGAAGGATGCTGCTGGGCACGGGGCTCCCGGTACCTGCAGCCAGGGTTTCTCTGGCTCCAGGTGAAGTGGAGTTAGACACTTGAGGCAGGAAATGAACCACCTGACCCATAGCTGGTTGATCATCCTTCCCTCCTTATCTTTCCATTTTCAGCCAGCAGAGTCATTTTTCACCCACTAAGAATTATTTCAAGAAAAGCCACAGGGAAGTGTAAGCATGGCTCAACATTTTATTTAGACCACACCTCTGTGGCAGGTGTTGTGTTAGGAACTTGGCATGCATTAGTTGATATTATCCTGTCTGGAAGCGTTCAAGTTTAATATTAATCCTCAGAACTTGCAGGTAAGGAACCTAAGCCTGTGTGATGTGAGGGGTGCTGTCCAGAGTTGCAGAGACAGTGGGTGCAGAGGCGGCTCTCACACAGCACCTCCTGCTTGGGGCAGTTAAGGACAGGTCTGTTTGCTTTTTCTCTTTTGCTCTATTGAGAAGCATGACCTGCAAACCACTGAAAAATAACTGTAAATGAATTATCATCAGAGTCTATAGCTATTTACTCACTGAGGCTGTCACCTTGTCTCTCTGTCTCAACACATGCATTTAAGATAAATATTCACTGAAAAGTGGCAAAACCCATTGTTACTGTTACGTGATAGCTTGAAAGAGTACAGGATGTGGCAGCTGTTTTGCTTGTTTTAGAGAGTTGATGGATTTTATCCATTTCAGGACAGTTGTATTTCCTTGGAACAAAGAATGATAGCAAGCAGAGATGCCACCAAATAAAGTATCGGGAGAAGTCTTAGCAATACCCTTAATAAAACATGCTAAATAATGGATGCCATGTTTCATTTAAAGTTGCCTAAAGCTGCAAATTTCTTTCTATTTATTTTTTTTTAATTTTTACTTTATTTTACTTTACAATACTGTATTGGTTTTGCCATACATTGACACGAATCCACCACGGGTGTATACAAGCTCCCAATCCTGAACCCCCTCCCACCTCCCACCCCATATCATCTCTCTGGATCATCCCCATCCACCAGCCCCAAGCATCCTGTATCCTGTATCGAACATAGACTAGCACTTCGTTTCTTACATGATAGTATACATGTTTCAATGCCATTCTCCCAAATCATCCCACCCTCTCCCTCTCCCTCAGAGTCCATTCTATACATCTGTGTCTCTTTTGCTGTCTCGCATCCAGGGTCATCATTACCATCTTTCTAAATTCCGTATATATGTGTCAGTATACTGTATTGGTGTTTTTCTTTCTGGCTTACTTCACTCTGTATAATCGGCTCCAGTTTCATCCATCTCATTAGAACTGATTCAAATGTATTTTTTTAATGGCTGAGTAATACTCCATTGTGTATATGTACCACAGCTTTCTTATCCATTCATCTGCTGATGGACATCTAGGTTGTTTCCATGTCCTGGCTATTGTAAACAGCGCTGCAATGAACATTGGGGTACATGTGTCTCTTTCAATTCTGGTTTCCTCGGTGTGTATGCCCAGCAAAGGGATTGCTGGGTCATAAGGCAGCTCTATTTGCAATTTTTTAACATGTATACTATCATGTAAGAATTGAATCACCAGTCTATGTCTGACGCAGGATGCAGCATGCTTGGGGCTGGTGCATGGGGATGACCCAGAGAGATGTTATGGGGAGGGAGGTGGGAGGGGGGTTCATGTTTGGGAACGCATGTAAGAATTAAAGATTTTAAAATTTAAAAAATAAAAAACTGAAAAAAAAAAAGAATCTCCACTGTTTTCCATAGTGGCTGTACTAGTTTGTGTTCCCAGCAACAGTGTAAGAGGGTTCCCTTTTCTCCACACCCTCTCCAGCATTTATTGCTTGTAGACTTTTGGATCACAGCCATTCTGACTGGTGTGAAATGGTACCTCATTGTGGTCTTGATTTGCATTTCTCTGATAATGAGTGATGTTGAGCATCTTTTCATGTGTTTGTTAGCCATCCGTATGTCTTCTTTGGAGAAATGCCTATTTAGTTCTTTATTTTTTTTTATTTTGATACAGGATACAGGATGCTTGGGGCTGGTGCACTGGGATGACCCAGAGAGATGATATGGGGAGAGAGGTGGGAGGGGGGTTAAGGATTGGGAACTCATGTACACCTGTGGCGTATTCATGTCAATGTATGGCAAAACCAATACAGTATTGTAAAGTAAAATAAAAAATAAATAAATTAAAAAAAACTTTCAATGAAAAAATATATAAATGTATTTTAATTGGAGGTTAATTACTTTACAATATTGTATTGGTTTTGCCATACATCAACATGTATCCGCCACAGGTATACACGTCTTCCCCATCCTGAACCCCCCTCCCTCCTCCCTCCCTGTACCATCCTTCTGGGTCGTCTCAGTGCACCAGCCCAGGTTCGATGCATGATACTGGATGCTTGGGGCTGGTGCAAATTTCTTTAATTGATAAGCCTTACATAATGTGACTGGAAACAACAATATTTCACTTGCCAGTGCCTTATGAAATGTCATTCAAGGTTTCTAATTGCAAACATTGTGCCACTGGTGGTGATGGGGAAGAGAAACTCTGGGGGAAGATACAGCAGGAGGGAGGTGGGGAGGGAGAGAAGTCATGCTTTTTTGTGGGTGTCAAACTCTGTGATATTTAAAATACAGCTGTGTTTTTATCAGTTATGTTACAGAGGTAACATTGTAAAAATGAATCTTAAATGATTAATCATGTCAGGACCAAGCACTGCAAAATAAGGTTGCATGGGATAGTCTTCATTTAAGAAACATAGCTCGGTATTAAGTGTGGACAGCTTTGGGGAGTTAAGTTTTCAGCACTTATCTATATATACCAGGTAATAAACAACCCTAAGTCTTACCAATTGTTTTTAAATGTTGAGAATATATGTCAGGGTTATTATAGTAAATCTGGTGTGCATGCTTTGCGTTTCACAAGGCTACAAGGCTTTCTGATAAGCACTTTTTTTAAAAACATTATCTCACTGAATACAATCTAACATTTTAAAGCATAATCGTAAGTGCCTCTATACCAGTTATTTTGAGGCTCAAATTGCAGTATTTTTCCAAGATTTTTTCTCACGTAAATACCGTCTTAGGTTTTAGGACTGAAGCTGTCTAGTGACCAAATTAATACTTGTCCAAGGAAATGTCATTCCCTGTGATGGGCAGTGATGGATGTGTTTACTAGCAAGGACCCTGTTTACTTACTAGCTAAGACATCCTGGGCAAGCTGTTTGCAAAGCCTCTGCCTGTGAATCTGTTGAATTAGATTCATGCTCCCCCTTTTTTTTTAATTTAATATAGTTGATTCACAATGCTGTATTAGTTTCAGGTATACAACAAAGTGATTCAGTGTGGAATATGTGTGTGTGTGTGTGTGTGTGTGTGTGCGTGTGTGCGTGTGTGTGTGTGTGTGTGTGTGTGTGTCTAGGTTAATACAATTAATGCTTTAAATCTCATGGAACTGGTAAAGATTAGATGAGATGCTGGATGTACTCAGCACCAATAATAGCCATTATTATTGAAATCATTATTACCGACAAGCTAGAATGGAACAAAGGTGGAAACCAAAGGAAAGCAGTTCATCCTCTGAAACTCTCAGAGGCTAAAGTCATAGAACATAGTACATTTTGGTTTTCTTTTTAAGATTGGTATTAAGACATAAACATTTCAGTCTTAATTGACAGCATTTTCTTCTCAATATCCTCAATATTATACAAATTAATAGTTCTCTCTCTCCCCATAATTGAGCATAATGAGTGTTTCCAGTGTTTGCTTGTGCACATAATGCTATAATTAGTGTCTCTGTATATATAGCATTGCCTTTGTTTCTTCTGTTTAATTATTTCCTAAGGAAAGAATTCTCGGGATGTTATTTATGCTTTGCAAACTTGCTGAGCAAATTTCCATGCCACATGTATTTTTACTACAATGACTCTTGGATTTGATGTTAGCATTTCCTTTTAATTTGCTGAGGATTTAATAGCATGAAAATGATGCCCCAAAGTTGGGTTTTTTTAAATTTTTTTATTTCCAGTAGACTATGTCTGCTGTCTATTTGTGTTTGTTCATTTAAGAAACATTTATGCAGGACAGACAAGATGTCAGATATATTTAACAGTCAGGTCAGTAGACTCTTTCTGTCAAGGGCCATAAAGTAAATGTTTCATGTATTTCAAGCCATATGGTCTGTGTTTCAGCTACTGTAGTCAGTAATTTTAGAGCAGAAGTCTCCAGTGACCACCTAAACAAACAGGCATGACTGTTTCTACATGCAGCCTGGGGTCTATTTACAATAATAGATACCAGGCCGTACGCAGCCCATAAGCTGTAGTCTGCTTACATAAGTTCTTCACTGGGGCTACAAAGTGAACAAAACAAGAAAAGCCCCAACTCCATACCTTCGTGGGGAGAAGTGAAAGTCAGTCAGTCTCGTGCCCAAGTCTTTGTGACCCCATGGACTAGGATTCTCCAGGCCAGAATACTGCCGTGGGTAGTCTTTCCCTTCTCCAGGGTATCTTCCTAACCCAGGGATCGAACCCAGGTCTCCTGCATTGCAGGCAGATTCTTTACCAGCTGAAACACAAGGGAAGCCCTCATGGGTAGAGGTCGACCACATAAATCAAAACAAAAATAAGTAAAAACGAATCAATATGTCAGACACCCAGTTGTAATAATTGTTTACTTAAGTGTGGACAGACACATTCACTGAGACAGTGACCTCTGATTGAGCTGTGATGACTACTGCTTGGTTTGCCTAAGATTGTCCTGGTGTTAGCACTGGAGGTCCCCTATCCTGGGAAACCGCTATCCTTGGACAACACAGCAATATTTGGACCCCTCGTTGGGGTGAGAGATTAAACAACATGAGCATGTTGAGAGCATGGTCGAGATCAAGGAAGCAGCCAGGACTTTGATCCTGAGGAACCACAGGGTGAGTGAAGAGCAATGCAGAAGCCGGTATGGCTGGAGGGGACTGGACAGTGGCATGGCTGTGGGAGAAAAGGTCAGAGGGGATGGATGCTGAGAGATTCTGGGCCCCTGTGGCCATTATACAGAGCACTATGGGAAGACAGCAGATGGTTTTGATGAGAGATGCAGCATCAATTGCATTTCGAATTTAAGAGACTCACTCTGCTGCTCTTTTGAGCCAAGAATGTGTGGTGCGAAGGGTGGAATGGGGAAACCTGTTTGGAAACCACTCCAGTCTTCAAGGCGAGAGATGACGCTATTTTGGGAGGTTGTAGGAGCAGTGGGCTTTCCCTGGTGGCTCAGACGGTAGAGAATCCACCTGCTAATGCAGGAGACGTGGGTTTGATCTTTGGGTCAGGAAGATCCCCTGGAGGAAAGAATGGCTACCCACTCCAGTATTCTTGCCTGGAGAATTCCATGGACAGAAGAGCCTGGAGGGCTACAGTCCATGGGGTTGCAAAGAGTCAGACTTGACAGAGTGACTCATCACTTTCACAACACAGCAGTAGTGGAGGTTGCAAGATGCATTTGGATTCAGAATACAGTTTAGAAAGGTCAGCTTTTCAAGGAGACTTCTCTGAGAACTTCTTGGTTACCAGATTCCCTCCTGCCTCTGGCTCAGGGCATTTTTTATCCTCTCATTCTGATTATTTAGCATTACATTAAAAAAAAAAAGCTTATAGACTTCATGTTTTTTTCTTTATAAAATCTTTATTTAGCTCATGTTGATGTAGACTTCATTTTTTAGAGCAGTTTTAAGATTATAGAAATCTCGAGCAGGATATAGCATTCCTGTATATGAGTTCTTCTGTCCCCCTGCAAAGTCTTTCCTATTATTAATATCTTACAATAGTATGGTACTTTCATTACAACTGATGAAATAATGTCAATGTATTTTGACAAATGCATAATGCCACTTACCCACCATTGCAGGGTTGTGTAGAATGGGCCCACTGCCTTTACAGTCCTTTGTGCTCCAGCTGTTCATTTCTCTCTCCACCCTAACCCCTTGGTGACCTCTGATCTTTTTACTGTCTATGGTTGTACCTTTTCAGAGTGTCATACCGCTGAAGTCATATAACACGTAGGTGCCTCTCTCTTCACAGTATGCATTTAAGGCTATTGTGTCCCTTCATAACTCGGCAGTTCATTTCCTTATATTTCTGAATGTTGTTTGTTATTTAGTCACTGAGTCATGTCCAACTCTTTGCAACTCCATCTTAGTTCAGCCGACCAGGCTCTTCTGTCCATGGGATTTGTACAGGCAAGAATACTGGCGTGGGTTACCATTTCCTTCTTCAGTCTATTTCTGAATAATATCCCATTATATATGCAACAGAAATGGCAACCCGCTTCAGTATTCTTATATTCTTCAGTACTCAGAATCCCATAGAAAGGGGAACCTGGTAGGCAAAGTCCATGGTGTTGCAAAGAGTCAGATATGACTGAGCAACTCACACTTTCACTTTCAAGCTATTGAAGGACATTTTGGTCGCTTCCAGTTTTCATCAGTTATGAATAAAGCTGTTAGAAGAAGCAAAAAAGCAAAAGAATACAGCTTAAAGAAATTGCCGGTAGAATTTTATGACACAGTGGTTGCAGAACATGAGAGAAACAGGAGGGTCATGTACGATGCCAGTTTTTTCTAAGCCACTGGAAGAATGGGCTTCCCACTTATTGGAATAGAGAAGACTGCGGAATTTGACTTGGAAAAATAAAGTTTAAGAATATGATCTGGGAACTAGTAGATCTGGACTGCTATTTAGACATCCATTTGGATATACCAAGTTGGCAGTTGGATATATAAAAGTGAAATTCAAGAAAGATCTGAGATCAACCTTCAAGCTAGAGAACTGTCAACATATGTACACTATTTAATCCATAGAACTGAGCCTAGATGAGACTACCCAGGTAGTAAATTAAGTTAGGAAGAAAAGAGGTCCAAATACTGAATCCCAGACACTTTTCTAAGGATTGAGAGATGAAATCAAAATAATGAGGGGACCAAGAAAGCATGTCCTTAAGGTTAGAGGCAGCCATGGCATTGGTATATAAGGAACTAGTGAGCAAAATCATATGTACACATTGCGAAAGTGTCATTTTTTGATGCTATACTGTACCCAGGTAAGATGTAATCATTGGTGGACAGTGGAAGGAGGGTACACAGGATCAGTCTGTACTATGATTGCAACTTCTTGTGAATTTGCAATTATTTCAAGATATAAGAATTTTACAAGTCTATTGACAAAAACGTACTTCAAGGAAGATGAAGTGGATAACTATGGGATGTTGTTGAGAGTTTTTGTGAGATGAGAACTGAGAACTGACCCTTGGATTTGTTGGTGTGGCTGACATGAGACGGGCAGTTCTTGTGGACCAATGAGGACAAAATCCTGACTCATGTGGATTCAGTTGAGGATGGGAAAAAACTAAAGATTGCAATTATAGACATTTTTAAGGTGTGTTTCTGGGAAAGGGATTTTAATAAATAAAGCTAAAGGTAGATATGGAGTCTGGAAATAGATGTGGAAACAAAAGTTCAGTTCAGTTGCTCAGTCGTGTCCAACTCTTTGCAACCCCATGGACCACAGCACGCCAGGCCTCCCTGTCCACCACCAACTCCTGGAGTTTATCCAAACTCATGTTCATCAAGTTGGTGATCCCATACAACCATCCCATCCTCTGTCATCCCCTTCTCTTCCTGCCCTCAATCTTTCCCAGCATCAGAGTCTTTCCTTTTTTTAAAATATAAATTTATTTATTTTAATTGGAGGTTAATTACTTTACAATATTGTATTGGTTTTGCCATACATCTACATGAATCTGCCACAGGTATACACATGTTCCCCATCCTGAACCCCTCTTCCTCCTCCCTCCCCGTACCATCCCTCTGGGTTGTCCCAGTGCACCAGCCCCAAGCATCCAGTATCATGCATCGAACCTGGACTGGCAATTCATTTCATATGTGATATTATACATGTTTCAATGCCATTCGCCCAAATCATCCCACCCTCTTCCTCTCCCATAGAGTCCTCTAATGAGTCAGCTCTTCACATCAGGTGGCCAAAGTATTGGAGTTTCAGCTTCAACATCGGTCCTTCCAATGAACACCCAGGACTGATCTCCTTTAGAATGGACTGGTTGTATCTCCTTGCAGTCTAAGGGACTCTCAAGAATCTCCTCCAACACCACAGTTCAAAAGCATCAATTCTTTGGTGCTCAGCTTTCTTTATAGTCCAACTCTCATACCCATACATGATTACTGGAAAAACCATAGCCTTGGCTAGATGAACCTTTGTTGGCAAAGTAATGTCTCTGCTTTTTAATATGCTCTTTAGGTTGGTCATAACTTTCCTTCCAAGGAGTATGTGTCTTTTTAAAAAGTTACTTAAACAAAAGAGTTACTTAAAAAACAACAACAACAACAACTTTTTTTGAATGGGAAGTTTTTTTAAAATATAAATTTATTTATTTTAATTGAGGTTAATTACTTTACAATAACATGTTTTTTATAGGGCTTCCCAGGTGGTGCTAGTGGTAAAGAATCCACCTGTAGTGCAGGAGAACAGATGTGGGTTTGATCCCTGGATCAAGAGGATCCCCTGGAGAAGGAAATGGCAGCAGTCTCCATTATTCTTCCCTGGTGAATCCCATTTACAGAGGAACCTGGCAGGCTACACAGTCCATGGGGCTGCAAAGAGTTGGACATGACTGAGTGACTAAGCTATGCATGCTGAGAGCACCTCTCCAATCAAAGAGTAAATGATCATTTGTTGAGGGATTTGGCTTAGGTGAGAGCAATAGCACAGGTATAGGTGTAAACTGCAGGCCGAGTGTTTACCGCTCATCCAGGGAGGACATTTTGTGGGCAGAAATGCAAATACGTGATCATACATGGTGTCAGTAGATCATAAAGTTTCTCTTTCAATCACTTCTATTTTCTTAGGGAAATAGGAAACAAAGTCACGTTAAGGATGCAGCAGGAGATGCTGGCAGGAGGAGGAAGAGGGTACAAAATGGCCCTTCCTCCCAACAGTCCAGAGGAGTGGAATCCTCGAGAAGGGAGCTGCCTTCCGACCACTGGACTCTGTGACCCTCTTCTCCCCTTGTGGCAGCTGCTAAGCTCCTGGTGAAAGCAGTGTGTAGACCTGGGAGAACAGTCTTACTCAAAGCAGTGGTAAAATGATTAAAATAATTAAATAATCTGTCATTAAGCAATGACTTCCCTGGGTCAGGAAGATCCCCTGGAGAAGGAACTGGCAACCCACTCCAGTACTCTTGCCTAGAAAATTCCATGGATGGAGGAGCCTGGTGGGTGTCCATGAGGTCGTGAAGAGTTGGACATGACTGAGTGACTTTTATTTTTTAAAGCGATGACTGCATGCTAAGTTGGAGAAAATACAAATAGCCATTTTTATGGAGTCATTAGTATTTGCCTGCAATATTTTGAACACTTTACAGCTATTGATCTATTTAACCTTCACAACCACTCTATGAGTTGTTGTTGTTCAGTCATGAAGTCATGCCCAACTCTTTGCAACCCCAGGACTGCAGCACACCAGGCTTCCCTGTCCTTCACTGTCTCCTATAGTTTGTTCAAACTCTTATCCATTGAGTCAATTTTGCCATCCAACCACCTCATCCTCTGTTGCTTCTTTTCCCTCCTGCCTTCAATGTTTCCCAGCATCAGACTCTTTCTAGTGAATTGACTCTTTGCATCAGGTGGCCAAACTATTGGAGCTTCAGCTTCAGCATCAGTCCTTCCAATGAATATTCAGGACTGATCTTCTTTAGGATTTACTTCTCTGATCTCCTTGCAGTCCAAGGGACTCTCAAGAATCTTCTCCAACACCACAGTTCAAAAGTATCAATTATTCGGCACTCAACCTTCTTTATGGCCCAACTCTCACATCCATACTACTGGAAAAAACATGCCTTTGATTGTATGACATCCTTACTATCTTCATTTATAAATAGCCACACTGAGGCCCAGAGAAGAGAACTTATTATCTAAAGGGGTGAAAACTCAGATTCCAATCCAGGCAGCCAACTTGAAAGCTCATACTGGTACCAGTATTCTACACAGCCTTAGGGAAGGCGTGTTAGAAACGAATTGCCAGTCTAGGTTCGATGCAGGGTGCAGGATGCTTGGGGCTGGTGCACTGGGATGACCTGGAGAGATGGTGTTGGGGGGGAGGTGGGAGGGGGGTTTGGGATTGGGAACACATGTACACCCGTGGCGGGTTCATGTTGATGTGTGGCAAAACCAATACAATATTGTAGAATAAATGAAAAATAATAATAATAAGAAGAGAACATTGCCTAGTGTTAGCAACTGAACGTTTTAAATGTGTGTGCATATCCTTCTTCTTTGCTGAATATTTTTCTACACAATTTCTAAAATTGAGAAGAAGTTACGCAGGGTATACTCTGCATTTTATAAATTTAATATTGTAAGTCAGGGATTTGCTGAAGCAGTGTTACAGATGCTTGGTAAGCACTGCACAGTTTGGTTGCATTGCAATTTATTTAATGATTTGTCTGTTGTTAGACATTTAGTTGGTTTCAATTTTTCTTTATGATAAATATGGCTGGAAGAAACACAAGCTGGAATCAAGATTGCTGGGAGAAATATCAATAACCTCAGATATGCAGATGACACCACCCTTATGGCAGAAAGTAAAGAGGAGCTAAAAAGCTTCTTGATGAAACTGAAAGAGGAGAGCGAAAAAGTTGGCTTCAAGCTCAACATTCAGAAAACAAAGATCATGGCATCTGGTCCCATCACTTCATGGGAAATAGATGGGGAAACAGTAGAAACAGTGTCAGACTTTATTTTTGGGGGGCTCCAAAATCACTGCAGATGGTGACTGCAGCCATGGAATTGAAAGAAGCTTACTCCTTGGAAGGAAAGTTATGACCAACCTAGATAGTATATTCAAAAGAAGAGACATTACTTTGCTGACTAAGGTCCGTCTAGTCAAGGCTATGGTTTTTCCTGTGGTCATGTATGGATGTGAGAGTTGGACTGTGAAGAAGGCTGAGTGCGGAAGAATTGATGCGTTTGAACTGTGGTGTTGGAGAAGACTCTTGAGAGTCCCTTGGACTGCAAGGAGATCCAACCAGTCCATTCTGAAGGAGATCAACCCTTGGATTTCTTTGGAAGGAATGATGCTAAAGCTGAAGCTCCAGTACTTTGGCCACCTCATGTGAAGAGTTGACTCATTGGAAAAGACTCTGATGCTGGGAGAGATTGGGGGCAGGAGGAGAAGGGGACGACCCAGGATGAGATGGCTGGATGTCATCACTGACTCGATGGACGTGAGTCTGAGAGAACTCTGGGAGTTGGTGATGGACAGGGAGGCCTGGCGTGCTACGATTCATGGGGTCGCAAAGAGTCGGACTGAACTGATGTCTCTAAATAATGTTTTATTCTGTATTTTGAATCATGCCATTAAGTTAAATTCCTAACAACACTGATACCCAAGTAAAGCTTATAATACTTTAACAGTTTGGGATGAAACTTTTTAAAAGTTGTGAAATTCCTTAGGGGACACAGTGCACTCTGATTTCTGCTTACAGTTAGAATTCCCCACTTACAGAAATCAGTACATTCAAACACATCTTTTATTAAAAACCTTATCTTCTTCTTGGATTAACTTGATGGCATTCAAACTCCTCTAAGCTGTGGAATTTTTTTTTTCAAATGCAAGATTTTGTGAAAACTCAATATAGGAAACGGATTTAAAGAAATAATTGCTCTGATAGTTGCTGCAGGATTAGACTCCTTGACTCCATTTTTCCAGTTTTGCCCTCTGACCCCTTCATGTGGCTGTCCCAGGAGCACAGTTTTTACCACATGGAGTGAAGGGACTCAATATTGATATTCAGCATCTTATTAGGAAACATTTGGGGTGCTAATTTTTATAGTCAAGTATTTACCTGGCAGTTTCAAACGTAACTTCATTTTCTTTCTGTATACTGTGTTAAAAAGAAAAAGTATGTGGAGGGATATGATGTAATTGTAAATAACACTTACTTAAGTAGATACCCTCCCCCAATTTTTCAGCTTCTAGACAAAAAAAAAAATTTCTCAGTATATAGCAGAATTAATATTAAGGTAAATTTTTGGTATATTTGTTCTACTGTTAATATCCAGGGATAAAAAAACTTACATTATATTGATACATAACTATAATATATAAATATTGGCCAGAATTATCTAGTTTAATAGTTATTTTTTAATATATTTTACTTTTTATATGTGATTTCTAAGTTTACATTAAATGTTTATGGAGCTTGAAATAACTCTTCAGTTTCCGAGAAGCTTGTCCATAATCCCCATTTCTTAATGTTTGACTTTGATTATTTTCCTTTGTCTGCCTGCCTTGACTTTATTTCTTCTTGAAACTTCCCCACTGCTCTGCTGATAAAAAGAGCATTTCTGGACTTGTGGCTCAGCTATTTGCTGAAAACAAACAGAGCAAAACAAATACTCAACTGAACCCCTTCTGGGTTACTACCATGATGAAATTTTCTTCTTAGAGGCTTGCTGCAGTTTTTAATCAAATGTTATTTATTTAGAACTTTATATTTGATAATACCTCATAGTACTATAACTAAATTAGCTTACTTTCCTGCTTTTACTCTTTGAAATGATAAAGTTGGATGTTATCTTAAGCCCAGAGGTATATTATTATAGTCCCATCCTCCTACTGAAGATGGCTGAGTGGAGGGTCAGTATAACTGACTCAAGTACAGGAAATGTTGATTCCGGCACAGGAGGAGGGAAGAGAGGGGACTTTACTGAGTTCCAAACTACCTATGAGGCCCAGGGGAATCCCTGAGCACAGCCAGGCTCATAAAGCTTATGGCCCAATGCTTTGTCCTGAGCAAAGGGCTGAGAAGTGGGGCAGAGCAAGCTGAGGAGACAGGGAGCAAGCCAAGGTAGATGAGAGAGGGCAGGGTGTTGAACCCAGGAAGGGGCCAGGGAACAGACATGGAGGCAGTGGATGCGGGGTATCGCACAGGACGATTAGTGTGGAGTCCCTGGGGCTGGGACAACACAACTGTCAAATATTGACTCCAGGGTCCCCAGCAGATCACAAAATCTTTGGATACTCAGTTCAGTTCCATTCAGTCACTCAGTTGCATCTGACTCTGGGACCCCACGGACTGTGGCACGCCAGGCCTCCCTGTCCATCACCAATGCATGGAGTTCACTCAAACTCATGTCCTTTGAGTCGCTGATGCGATCCAGCCATCTCATCCTGTGTTATTCCCTTCTCCTCACACCTTCAATCTTTCCCAGCATCAGGGTCTTTTCAAATGAGTCAGCTCTTTGCATGAGGTGGCCAAAGTACTGGAGTTTCAGCTTCAGCATCAGTCCTTCCAATGAATATTCAGGACTGATTTCCTTTAGGATGGACTGGTTGGATCTCCTTGCAGTCCAAGGGACTCTCAGGAGTCTTCTCCAACACCACAGTTCAAAAGCATCAATTCTTTGGCGCTCAGCTTTCTTTATAGTCCAACTCTCACATCCATACACGACTACTGGAAAAACCATATCTTTGACTAGATGGACCTTTGTTGGCAAAGTAATGTCTCTGCTTTTGAATATGCTGTCTAGTTTGGTCATAACTTTCCTTCCAAGGAGTAAGCATATTTTAGTTTCATGGCTGCAATCACCATTTGCAGTGATTTTGGACCCCCCCCCCCAAATAGTCAGCCACTGTTTCTACTGTTTCCCCATCTATTTGACATGAAATGATGGGACTGGATGCCATGATCTTAGTTTTCTGAATGTTGAGCTTTAAGCCAACTTTTTCACTCTCCTCTTTCACTTTCATCAAGAGGCTCTTTAGTTCTTCTTTACTTTCTGCCATAAGGGTGGTGTCATCTGCATATCTGAGGTTATCGATATTCTCCCGGCAATCTCGATTCCAGCTTGTGCTTCTTCCAGCCCAAAGTTTCTCATAATATACTTTGCATATAAGTTGAATAAGCAGGGTGACAATATACAGCCTTGACATACTCCTTTTCCTATTTGGAACCAGTCTGTTGTTCCATGTCCAGTTTTAACTGTTGGTTCCTGACCTGCATGCAGGTTTCTCAAGAGGCAGGTCAGGTGGTCTGGTATTCCCATCTCTTTTTCCACAGTTTATTGTGATCCACATAGTCAGGCTTTGGCATAGTCTAAACCTGAACTAGATTCTTTTCTAGAAGTCTGGAACTTTTCTTGGATACTCAAGCCCCTTATTTAAAATGTCATAGTAATATATGTATGTAAACTCCACACACATCCTCTCATATACTTTAAATTATTTCTAGAATATTTATAATACCTAATACAATGAAAATGCTATATAAATGATTGTCAGCATGCAGCAAACTTAAGTTTTACTATTTGGAACTTTCTAGAAATATTTTTTGTATGTTTTCCATCTGCCGTTGGTAGAATCTATGGATGCAAGAACAGACTCATTGGGAAAGAGCAGGATGCTGAGAAAGTTTGAAGGTAGGAGGAGAAAGAGGCTACAGAGGATGAAATGGTTGGATGGCATCGTCAACTCAATAGACATGAGTTTGAGCAAACTCTGGGAGATGGTGAAGGACAGGGAAGCCTGGCATGCTACAGTCCATGGGGTCACAAAAAGTCAGACATGACTGAGTGACTGAACAACAACAAAATGGATATAGAGTTCTTCAGACACAGACAGCCGAGTGTGTACTCTTTGCTAGGATTATGTGATAGGAAAGAAGGGAGGGAGGGTGGATGGGAGAAATGAGAGAAAAATGCAGGAAGAAAGAGAGGAAGGAACAGTATTTACAATGTCTTCAAAAATGTTGTCTTACAAATATTTGTCTTCCCTATATATACAGTTTACTATATACGTAACATTTTATATTAGATGATTATATAAATTGAATAGCATCTATTTTTTTTACTATGTGGAAAAAATTACAAAATCCATTTCTCTTCAAAAGAGTATTTATTCCAATGCTAATTTGTATCCTCAGTGTATTATATTTTACCTTACTGATCTTTTCCTTGTCACTTTTCCTTGATTATCCATTTTAAATTTTCATGTAGCCATTTCCTACTCAGAATCTTTTTATGATATTGGTGCATCTCTGTTTTCATCTTATTCAAGGACTTATCTGAAATTCAAAGCCAAGTGCACATTCCAAACTCTACCTGATGTAAAGATTAGGGTGGATACTTCTTTTAAGATCACTGTGTTTTCACAGCCAGCTCACAGAAAATGAAGCAAAGATGGCTAAGTACTTTTAAGACTCAAAATGTTGCCAACTTGTTTCTTTCTTCCTTTGAGAATACAGTTGAGCCGCCTGTGAATGTCAGGTTATAATAACTGCACATCATAGATCTTAGAAAAGACATAATTTCACTTCTTTCTTTAGTGGTAGTTCAGTTCAGTTCACAAGGCAATATAATTGGTATACTGTTAACGTCTTTCCATAGAACTAAACTAACAAATCAGAAGAAAGAAACCCTCTTTCCAATTGTGTGTCATGATTTTGGATTCAGAAAATATTTGCCACCCATGAAGAGCGGCGCTTGATGGAGGTACTTGTGTCTGAAGCCACTTCTAAACGTGCTTTCTCTCTTCTGCCCCTTGCAGCTGAGGGGGCCTGTGGGGGAACCTTGCGGGGGACAAGCAGCAGCATCTCCAGCCCCCACTTCCCTTCCGAGTATGAGAACAACGCTGACTGCACGTGGACCATCCTTGCAGAGCCCGGGGACACCATTGCGCTGGTCTTCACTGATTTCCAGCTCGAAGAAGGATACGACTTCTTAGAGATCAGCGGGACAGAAGCACCGTCCATATGGTAAGTGCGGGACAAGAGACATCCTTCTTTCTTGCCTTGTTCTTCTGGCTGCTAAAATGTAACCTATAGTGTGAATGATTTGTCAGAGCTTCTGGGATGTTTCTGTGTTGGTCTTAGAGCTAGAGAAGTTGTCTTGTTCTGGACACTAGAATTTGCCTCAGTTTGGGCTTATATGAAGCTACACGGACAAGGCAGCTAAGTGAGCTGAGCTAGTTTTGGATTTGGTCTGGAGTTGATTCAGTGTCAACAGATATTTTTAGATGGTGGTGATTTAAAATGTCATGGTACCAGTCATCTGTCGCCTGCGCTGCAAATGTGTGATTACCTACATCTTTTCCTTCCTGGAGACCATGTGACCAACCTTGCATGTCACAAGGGAACCGTAAATGCTCTTCTGATGCATACATAATACTGGCTATCCGATCAGTTCCCTGGCGTGTGTGCTGGTGGTGACAGGAGAAAACCCAATCAAATCCACTGTAGCCTCTGGTTTATGGTATTTCTTGCATGAGCAGACTTTGCTGTGTCGATAATACAACTGAAAAATAGATGTTTAAAGATGTAAAGTGTGCATCAAATTAAGTCATTTGATATGAGTTGAACTGGGTTTTTTGGTTTTAATTAATGTTTTAATTTCTTAGCATTTTAAGAACTGCAACTGCTACCTATTTCAGGTCTTTAACAACAAGGAAACACCACTGTAAGTTAAAAATTATTTGGAATAGAGGAAATACTGGCTCTTGATGCATTGGTGGAGGGGATGAAATGAATGATTTTGAACATCTCTAGGGGTTTAAGTTTGCATTTCAGTACAGAGACTGAAGGATAAAAATATCAAACCTGACAAATGTCATGAGTTAGACCACCTGTTTTTAAACCAATTATTAACACTGTGTTTTACTTTATTTTCCAAGACTGAACATTCAACACAGAGAATTTGTATTTATAGACGGTTATTTCCTTTCATTAATTTTATTGTCCTTATATTAAATGTTACTTCAATTAAGAGAAAAATAACCACTGCCTCTGTGATATTTGTTTTCCATTTCATTCATCTGAGCAATACTTTTAGATTGAGCAGGGTTACCCTTTTGCTTATTTCATGTTATACCATCTAAGTTTTAAGACTCAGAGATTGATTATGTTATTATCTGTGTAGCTTCTTGTAACATCAGAGCTCATGGAACCTGATACAAAGCTGAAAGTTGAGTGTCCTGGTTTCTGCTCCAAGTTCTGTTGCAAATCATCACTGTGACCTTGAACAAGTCATTTAACTGCTTATCTAAAAAGAAGCTGTACTAAATGAGCTGTACTGTTTTAAATTAATTCATTCAACATCTACTGAGTGCTTTTCTCTGTCCATCAGTGTAAGAGATTCAGTGATGCAACACTCTCCTTGATCTAAAATCACCTTGTTTTAGTTTTCAGAAAACCATTGCAATGCAAAAATATATAGTGACACATTCTTAGAAATTCAGTCATTCCTTGTTAAGGCCTTATTTCTGAGAGAGTCCAGAGATCTCAGGTATTTCCTGGATGTGATATCAGATTGGGAGGAGGGAGAGGAAAAAGTGAGGTGTGTTGGACGATGGTTGTATTAATGGCATCCGTGGTCAAGGTTGGCTTTCGCCAAACAACCTTTGTTTATGCAAGAAAGGAGACTCTACAGAGAGAATGTCCATGTCCAGGTCTGGAAGAGAAACAGGGATGCTGAGCAGAGACACGAGCACAGTGGCGCAGAGTCCTGCAGAAGGCCTTGTGGCCCTCCACACAGCGTGAGCACCCTGAGCAGGCAGACCCCTTGGTCTCTTTTGTCTGCAGTAGGCAGCCTGCAGGACTGACTGATCTTACTTGACATGGTTTTCCCATTTCTTCTTTTCTCATCCCTGCTGATTTCTCTCGCATCCTCTCCCCCTCTCTGTTTTATCTCCACCAGTCCTTTCCCAGACTCGGGTCCCCTTGTCCTTCAATATCAAACTTAGAAAAGTGTGTGGATAGACTCTTGAATGTGCTAAAATTGTGATCTGTCGGAAATGCCAGGTGGGGCTATGGCCATGTGGGTGCCTGAAAACGACAGCTCACAGTCGGGAATCTGCGTAGGGAATGTTGGAGGAATCGCCTCGTGTCTTCCTGGTGCTTGGATTCACACTGAAATGGTTTCCAGCTCTCTGAACTCTTTCTCGTGGTGTTTGCCAGGACACCACATTCAACAGCAATCTAGCAGGAGTGGGTAGGACCCGAGCAGTTGTTGAAAACACCCTGGATGGGACTTGTGCCCTGTGTGCCTTCTGGTCTAATAAACTGGGTTTCCTGTTGGTTCATCGTGGTTCCTCTCTTCTGATAGTCCTCATCCGACATGTATGGAGCTGTGCTGATAACTACCTTCTCGAGATGACTTGCACTGTCCTGTTGGTGTGCACAAAGCCCGGTGCACTCATTGAGATCCTTGCCTGTTTCTGATGAAGAGTCCAAGAGGCACAAAGGATGGGAGATGGCAAAGCTGAGGGAGCAGGTGAGGGGCGAGGCTGTGTCTGAAGGCCTCTGAACCCAAGCCACATTTTTTTTTTCACTCTAAGACTGTCCCCCCAGTGGAACTGTCCAGGTCTGAGCCTAATGGCCTGCTGGGGAGGTTTCCTTCCCCCAGTGGAACTGTCCAGGTCTGAGCCGAATGGCCTGCTGGGGAGGTTCCCTTTCCTCTGTTTCAGGACTGACACTGGGATTTGGATCCTAAAGCCTTGAGCAGGCCACCACCATAAGGGAGATGGGCTACTGGAGAAGCCTCTGAGCACACAAGTGCATCAGTCGAGTCAGAGACAGCAGAGCTTCTCAGGGTGACATTGAGTGTTTATCACAATTACAAAGAGGACTATCTTGATATGGCCACAGGACCACTTTACAAGAGAATGGTCTTCAGGGGAGGCAGAGAAGGAAAACATGGTTTTCTGAAATCACTACTGAAACATATGTGGGCACATTTACAATACAAAGCGGAGCCACTGGGTTACCTTTCCAGATTTATACCGACGCATAATGGAACTTATCTTCAAAAGACTATTATTTAACTGTAATTTTCAAGTGACAGCCTCTACCATGTGTCAGGTTCTAAATTGGTATATTTAAAAGGTTTACCCATCCCCAGACTGCAAGAAAAATACCAAGTGGCCATGTGGGTGGGTGTGCTTCGTCTCGGGCACAAGGTTACACGGCAATGACAGCAGAACCATGCTAGTGGCTGTGTGTGCAGAAAGCGTGCACACACACATATCATTTTCCAATAATCTCTCTTTGAAAGAGAGACTATACAAGCAAGGGCACTCTGAGAAGAAGCTACCTGAAAAATTGTTAAGAACAATAATAGGATTAGCCTTATTTTCAATTCATTTGGAGTGAAGTTACCAACTCAGCTATGTTTTATGTAAGGGTTTCCATGGCTACAGCAGAGGCAGTCTAAAAGTGGTGGATGATGTAAAGTTCCAAAATTGTCCATATGTTAATCATGGTGCATCGGGCGGCGGGGAGGGCGGAGAGGGGGACGGTATTTGCTTTAGCCAAAGCCACTCTGCGTCCATCAGATGAGGCTCGATTCGTTTCGAACTAGTTAGATGCTGAGTTTAGACAGGTCAGTGTCTTATACCTTCAATACCTTCTTTAAAGGGGGAGCCATCAGTCCTAATTGTCTTTGCAGAGTGGTCTAGTAATTACGATTTTTCCGACAGTCAGAAACCTGGCTAGCAGTGAGGCTAATCATGCCTTCTTACTTTCTAAAGTGATCCAGTCTAACTCCCAATTCTGGAAATATCAAGAGGAAAAAAAAAAAAAAACAAAGATTGATTTTTTTCAGCATTAAGCTACTAAGGTTTCTAAATTAAGACACGGTGGTGAAAAGAATTTGGAACATCAGAAAGTCTTGACAAAAGACCAGGAAGAGAGTGTTTGATATATTTAAAATATGCACTCATATCTGGGCATGATTATCTACCCTGTTTCGAGAGGGGGTGGGTGTGTCTAGGGGTAGAGAAGGAAGAAAAACAAGAACACACGAATGTGTTTAAGATGTGCCCCCAGACTTACTTAAATGCATTAGTTTCCTCAAAAACCTTCAGTGACTGAGCTATGAAATTTGGAATAAAACCCAACTGAAGCCTTAACAGATCAAGGCTTTTCAGAGCATAGCCCACCCTGCCCACCAGCCTGGCCTTTTTCCTCCCCGGCAAACACCCTCAGTTTGCCCTATTAAATGTACCCTGGTCTTCACCTTAGAGGATGTTTGTGTCTCTTGCGTGTATGTCCAGGAGCCAGCCTCCATGTGGAATGCCCAGGCTGCTGAGCTGAACAGACATTAAAAGACATAAGTGACATGTAGTTGGTAGAACCTGGGGAGGAGTACCGCCAGGAGGGTGTAGAACTTTACACCATTGTCCTCCCTGGAAAACCACACTGATCGCAAACTCAAGAATGCTTCTCAGCCCCCTCAGATTACCCTGGCTTCTTATATCAATAGAAAATCTGTTACATATGATTTTTTTTTAAGGCTTAAGTTTAGTTATTCACTAAGCAATATGACCCTACCCCTTTGCCTGTTGGGACTGTGTGAGATTACATGTTAGAGGACAAAAAGTAGTCTTGTAACTACACTTTATTCTGTTCCCATTAACAGGCAAAACTTCACCATTAAATCAATCTAATCAGCGATTTGCTGAAGCCAAAACAGGACTTCAAAGGAACTGGCAACGCTGAGTGAACTTCAAAGAACCCTTGAAGGGTCAATTAACACCTGCAGTGTTTATCCAGCTTGTCACTTAATTGATAATTGACTTGGTGTCTATTTAATTTCTAATGAGGATGGATTATAGAGGCATGCACAGAGCCATCAACACCCAAAAGCAGTCCCTCAGCTTACCTGCTGCCTGTACAGAAAGGAAGCCCCAACCTCTCCCTCCTCGTTTTGTTTGTTAACTGCTCATTTTAACGTCATTTTGTGGAGAATTTGCAAAACCAGCTCAGACCGTTGGTTTATCACCCAGCCCAAGTTACCCTAACAGTCACATCTTATACATCTGTAGCATTGTTGTGGAAACCAAGAAGTTAACACTGACACTAACTCACTGATGGACCTTTTTCTGCCCCAGAACTCAGTTTAGGGGTCTGTGTGGCATTGAATTCTGTGTCTTTCATGGCCTCCGAGTTGTGACTGTTTCTAGTCTTTCTGTTTCCGTAACCTTGACCTCCGTCATGTTAGTGGTTCAGCCTGGTCACGTTGTTTTGGGGGAAAAGGTAGCATTTTTCAGGTAGAAGGAGAAAGAGATCACAGAGCATCGTTCCATGACCACCAACCTGTATAATTGCTTTTTTTTAACGTTTTCCATTTTAAATTTAAATATAATGATTATATTACACAGACTTATTGTAATGTTGCATTTAAGAATTTTCTATGAAGCAAGCAAAATATAAACAGATATCCTGTATGTGTGTGTATGTATGTATCAGTCTATGAACTTCTACTTTTCTGAAACCGCTGCATGCTCTCCAAAGGCCTGAGGCCATAAATAACATGATGTCAGTATAACCCACTTCCTAAGTCCCTCTTGTACTCAAAATACATTTCTCTAAAAATTTCTTTGAATAACACATTATTCTAAAACAACTTACACTGAATAATAATATTCACCAGGTATTGCTAAGTACCAGGCAAGTGTGTAAGCAGTCACCACGACGTAGAGATACTCTTTCCCAATTTCATGGGTGAGACAGTGAACTCAGAGAAGGTTAAATGTTTTGCCTCACAGCCTCACACATTCCAAGTGGCAGAGCAGGAGTTGAAAGAGAGACAGTCCCAGACCATAATTCTTCACTTATTTAAATATGTCAAGATGATATTCCTATATGGTCTTTAAGTCAAGATAATAGAAGTAAATAGGAATAATTTTAATTTTTTATTATTAAAAAAAAAGCATGTTATACTCCAGAATTGTCCTTGAGTGACTGCTGTCTTGTCTGACCTCACTGGATGCCGCAGGGAGCCTGAGGCACTCCAAAGCCAGGTCTGGCCCCATTTTCTCCGATGATGACACAAGAACCCTCCTTTTAAAGTCTTCTTTTCCCATAAGATAAGGTGATAAATCTTACCTAGTATGGATAAATTATTTGTGTTACAGGCAATGGGAAAATTTTCCCCTTTAGGAATATAAATTCATTTCACAAAACACAAATTGCCTGATTTTTGTTGTTGGTTTTTATTTGTTTAGTTGGTTGTTGTCATTTTTTTGTTTTGTTTTGTTTTGTTTTGTTTTGTTTTTTTGGCAGTTCACCCCTCTCTTTGTATGTGGTCTTTTGTCCAGGAAGCAAAATTACAATTAAATTAACACTTTTAAATAAATTTGCTTTTTAAAAACATACTTCCTTTTAAGAGTCTGTTGTGCAAATTCTATTTTATCCATTCCCAGATAATAGTTGTAAGCTTTCTTTTATTCCCCAAATCAGCCAAATTTGTATGTCATGGTTTTCCAATTGTACATTTTGATGTCTTCATTTAAAGTTTATCTCCAACTCTGAACATCTAATTTTCATGGAGCACTGGTTAGGAGGATAAGGTAATTTTGTGCAATCTAAGGCATCTCTGAAGAATATGCCACTTTATTGCTCAGGTTCCATCCTGTGGGCACATGGCATGCAAGCTTGGAGAGTCCTGTCTGTGAGCAGTGGCTGGAACAGTGAACGTTTCCCATCACTGGACTTTAATAAGCCCAAGCACTGAAGTCATTCTGATTTGAAACCCTTTAGACAACTCAGTTCAGTTCTGTTCAGTCGCTCAGTCATGTCTGACTCTTTGCAACCCCATGGACTGCAGCACACCAGGCCTCCCTGTCCATCACCAGCTCCCAGAGTTTACTCAAACTCATGTCCTTTGAGTTGCTGATGCCTCCAACCATCCCCTTCTCCTCCTGCCCTCAATCTTTCCCAGCATCAGGGTCTTTTCCAATGAGTCAGTTCTTTGCATCAGGTGACCAAAGTATTAGAGTTTCAGCTTCAGCATCAGTCCTCCCAGTGAATATCCAGGACTGATTTGCTTTAGGATGGACTGGTTGGATCTCCTTGCAGTCCAAGGGACTCTCAAGAGGCTGCTCCAACACCACAGTTCAAAAGCATCAATTCTTCGGTGCTCAGCTTCCTTTGTAGTACAACTCTCGCATCCATACATGACTAATGGAAAACCATAGCCTTGACTAGATGGACCTTTGTTGGCAAAGTAACGTCTCTGCTTTTTAATATGCTGTCTAGGTTGGTCATAACTTTTCCTCCAAGGAGCAAGCGTCTTTTAATTTCATGGCAATTAGAGTCCATCTTTACTTTAAAAAACTAGGAGGTTTTTATTTCTGTGAATTATGAGCTTTAGAATATCTGGAACTTAGGGAACCTCCTAAGGCGATTCCTTTGTGGTTAGATAAGGAAGCTGCATCCTGCAAGGATTGGCGCCTTGCCCGTCATTACAGGGTCCTTTCGTAGGACAGAAGGCCGGTCTCTGTGTGTCCTCAGAGTGGAGCCCGCTGCCTGTGGAGCTGTTCTCGTCCGGGTGGGGCAGCAGGGCCTGTTTCCTCTAGTTTCTCCATCCTCTTGCCATAGCTTGGGATAGTAGCTAAGAGAAGCCTACTTTCTCAGTTTAGGGATATGGCCTCAGCTCTGCAACTTGCAAGCTTGAGGATGCACAGCGGGCTGCTGTAAGTCCAAGGCTGGTGTTTGTAAGATGGAAATGGCCCTGACAAGACAGCGGAGGCTTGTGAAATGGAGCAAATGAGGGGTGGTTTGCAAAGCCCTTGGCCAATGGCCTGCAACATACAGTGATTTCTATAACTGGTGGTGTGTTTATTGCTTTAAGAAACAGTGCCATAGAGATTCCAGAGTTCTCATCTTTTCAAATTAAAATGTTATTCTGAAAACCCTACACTTTTGTTTTTAACGTATATTTAATTTTAAAGGGCTATTTTTAGAAAATAACCTTCCCTTTTTAAAAAAAATTATAAACGCTTTTTTTCTTCTGTGCTGAACCTTTCAAACCTGTGTCTTATCTTTGATACACCATTCATTTTTTTTTTTTTTGAAAATCCAAATGCTATATATGCCCAGGTCATTTTACTATTAAAAGTAGACACTTAGGAATAATATAATGCAAGAACCATAGAATTTGTACCAAAGTATACATGCATATATTCAGCAAACTCTGAAGCACATAACATGTACCCACAATTGTGACGGATGCTAGTCCCATGCTTCTCAAGTGCATTGTGTGCAGGAATCACCCGGGATCTTTTTCCTTTAGGGTTACAGCTCGAGAGATCTGAGAAAGGCACTGAGGTTCTCTGTTTCCAGCAAGTCCTCTGGTGATGTGGGCGCCCCTGTTCTGTGGACCAGACCCAGAAGTGAGGCTCTTGAGCATCTGGGGGGAAAGACAGTGGACAATGAATAGCTGCAATAACAGCAGATTAAATTTCAAGATTACAGTACAGTGTTATTGACCATAGTCACAATATGAAACATTGAATCCTCAGAACTTGCCCATCTGAGAAGTGGAAATTTGGACCCTTTGACCAAATCTCCCCATTTCCCCCAACATCCAGCCCCAGGCAACTATCATTCTAGTGTTGTAGTACATGAGTTCTATAATTTTGTTTTTTAATTTAGATTCTATTTGTAAGTGGTGTGGAGCATTTGTCTTTCTCTGACTTATTTCACTTTGTCTAACGACCTCCAGGCTCATCCATGTTGTCACACATGGTAGGATTTTCTTCTTTTATGGCTGAATAGTATTCCTCTGTGTGTGTGTGTGTGTGTGTGTGTGTGTGACATTTTCTTTACCCATTTATCCATAGATGGACACTTAGCTTGGTTCCATAACTTGGTTGTTGTGAATAATGTTTTCACAAGCATAAGACTGCAGATATTTCTTTGAGATACTGGTTTCATTTCTTTTGGTCTTATACCAAGAATTGGGATTGCTGGATCCTATCCTAATTTTACTTTTAAGTTTTGGAGGAGCCTCCATACTGATTTTCATTGCTAGGAGAATAGATCTTAAAAGTTCTCACCACACACACACACACACAAAAGCTATGTAACATGATTGGATATAGAAATTATTTGGTTTTGGTAAATGCTGTATTTCCTAACGTGTATCTATATCAAATCATCATGTTACACATGTTAAACTTATACAATTTTGTCAGGTATTCCTCAGTAGATTTGGAAAAGTATTATTAATAATAATTTCAAGTTTTCTTGAAAAGTGGAAAATTTTTAGTAGTTCTGTTGCAGAGTATGATAATATAAGCTCTCTGGTCTTTGTTGAAAAGTGTCTTATAATTTTATAAGGGGTTATTGGCAGAAAATGGGGCCAACCTGGAAAGACTGAACTCATCCCTGAGTTTCCAGTTTGGGCTTCATATCATCAGTACATAGCCCCCACCCGCTCCGTGGAGATTCCAACTTAATTAGCTGAATCAGCTTGGCGGTAGTGCTGACTGCTAGGAGTTGAGGGGTAGGGGTGGTCAGAAGAGAAAGATACACAGTATTTCAGTGGCTGGCAAACATTTTGAGCAGTATTAGCATGTTTCCAGTCTCTTGATAGGTGTGCATTGAAAATAAACTTGGTCCAACTCCTGGAGATGGTGAAGGACAGGGAGGCCTGTGGTGCTGCAGTCCATGGCATTGCAAAGAGTGAGAATGACTTAGAGATGGAACAACAACAGCAATTGAAAATGAATCATCTGAAATCTTTAGAGAACATTGGGTTAAAGAGTTCGTTTCATTTGCCAAAGATTCTCAACCTTTTAATATCTTACTTAACATCAGCTACGGGATGTAGCGATTCACCAAGAATATTTGACCGTGAATTGCATGTCTTTGGTGGGATGTAGATTAACACCTGGGACCGTGGGTTAGGAGAAAGCTCTGCTTCCTGACATATCACAGAGACTGACCTGATCTGATTCCAGGCAAGGTTTGCATTCCATTTTGCACCTTAGACTGAAAGTGACTTGATCCTCACTTGCTGTTTCCTCTAGCCTTGCCCTCAACCCCTTTTCCCTGTCTGCAAAGCCTCCTGTTCTGCTGTGTCAGCAAGTCCTTCGTCATCAGTTCAGATGATGAGAGAGAGAGAGTTGGCCTTGGAGTGAGAGTGATGATGGATTAAAATGTGTTTCTTTCTTCTGTGTAGCTGGGTGATTTGGATTAGCTGTTCAGACTCCAAGAGTTTTCGTTTCCCAACTGTAAAATGAGGTTAATGATACTTAGCTTGCAGAGCAAAGATTAAAATATAGGTCATAACTCTGTCGCTGTCCATGGTACAGAGATTCTGAATAAGCCGTATCCATCATGATTGCCAGGCTGTGTATGAAACATGAGATATCAGCTGTGGAGGTGAAGAGAGCAGTCAGAGTTTGAGGAAAGAGAAACAATTACCTCGTGAGGCCATTAAAGAGTGTTTCAACGACCCTGAGAGCAGAATGTGTGGACAGAAAACGTGCGGGGACATTTTGAACATGGGATGTGCAAAATGTTTAAAATATATGTATTTATATATAAATGAATATATATCTATATATATATATATCGTTGCTGTTGTTCAGTCGCTAAGTTGTGTCCCACTCTTTGTGACCCCATGGACTGCAACATGCCAGACTTTCCTGTCCTTCACCATCTTCTGGAGTTTACTCAAACTCATGTCCATTGAGTTCGTGATGCCATCCAACCATCTCATCCTCTGTTTTCCCCTTCTCCTCCTGCTTTCATTCTTTCCCAGAATATATGTATCAACTTCCCAGGTGGCACTAGTGGTAAAGAACCCATCTGCCAATGCAGGGGATATTAGAAACATAGGTTTGATCCCTGGGATGAGAAGATTCCCTGGAAGAGGACACGGCAACCCATTCCAGTACTTGCCTGGAGAATCCCATGGACAGATGACCCTGGAGCCTGAAGGGCTATGGTCCATAAAGTGTGAAAGAGTCAGACAAGACTGAAGCAACTTTGTGTGTGTGTGTGTGTGTGTATACCCTTGGCTGTACAGCAGAAACTCACACAGAACAGTGAAGGAACACAACATTTCAAATGTCCAGGACTCATGGTTGGAAAGTTTGGGGGTTTCTGGCTGTGTTCAAGGATCTCCATTTTGATCAGTGCTCTAGAAGAGTTCCAGGGAATGCAACTTCTAAAAACAGGGGGATGCCTTATGGAGAAATTCTGATGCTCTCAGCTAGACCAGGGGCAATTTCGGGGGCCTTCCCTACTTGCCCTTTCCTGTTGCCATCACAGAACACCAGTGTGATTGAAGGTGGAAACTCTTTCCAAAGATCTTCTAAGGCAGTTGGTCCAGAATTAGCTGAGGGACCCTCTCATTTCAGCTGTAGCTCCCAGATATGTGACCCTGGATAGTAGAGTGGCTCCTGTAGGCAGACTAGGAAAGGAGTCAGACATTCAAGAAAGAGCATATAAGAAGGGAAACTTGAGGCTAGGGTTGGTGAAAAAAGTGAAAAGCATGCAGCTCATCCAGACTGGGTTTGAGATGTCCAAAGGAAGAAAGCACAATGAATTGGACAAGAAAAACTTATTTGGGAGCCAGAGACAGATGCAAGGGAGTGAACTTCAGCATGGAGGATGACACAGTGGTGAACCTCAGTGTTGAGACAGATGCAAGGGTGAACCTCAGCGTGGAGACAAATGTAGGGGTATACCTCACCATGGAGGACATGCAGGGGTGAACCTCAGCATGAGTCAGGTGCAGGGGTGAACTCAGCATGGAGATAGACTTAGAGGTGAACCTCAGCATGGAGACAGGCATGGGGTGAAGCTCAGCATGGAGGAAGTAGTTGCCAGAAGCTGGAGTGAGATTCCTGACATCCCCCGCAGAGTTTTCTTGTGTCCACAAATCAGTTTTGTGAAGGTTTCATGTACTAGAAGGAGGCCACCACTCCGTACAGGCAGACTGCCAGTATTCAGAAGAAGAGCAAGCGAGTAAATTATGTGTACATTTTCTGTAGCTTTACATTGGGCAACTTTTAAGCAGTTGACCCCATTCAAAAGTGTGTGTGTGTGTGTGTGTGTGTGTGTGTGTGTGTGTGTGTGTGTGTGTGTGTATGTTAGACCAGGTAAGAAGGTATGCCTATATTTGAAAGAAAGAAAATGAAAGTTGCTCAGTTGTGTCTGACTCTTTGCAACCCCTGGACTACTCAGTCCGTGGAATTCTTTAGGCCAGAATACTGGAGGGGGTAGCCATTCCTTTCTCCAGGGGATCTTCTCAACCCAAGGATCAAGCCCAGATCTTGCAGGTGGATTCTTTACTGCCTGAGCCACCAGGGAAGCCCTATATTTAATTTCTGTTTTTTTTTTAATGTGTAATGTAATCCTGATGACTGGAAATAGATATGTCTGCAGGAAAAATCATCTCTATATCTGGATCATCCACTTCTCTCCCATTACCGCCAGATTCTAGTTCATAGTTTGTATAGCTTTGTAGAGTTACCATGAATTGGATCAAAGCCTGAAATCAGGTATTGACTTTGCAAACATCAGTTCAAGCTCTCTCTCTCATTTCCTCCCTTCCTCCTGGTTTGTGTGCTCCGACACACATACACAAACATTTGCATATGTGAGTGCGCGTGATATAGACGCTGAGCTCAGATCCAAGAAAACACATTGATTTTTTGGAAAAGAAAATTGGCAATCTGTTCAAATCAAGCTCTAGTTATATTTTTTTTCTTTCTTTAACTAAAAAAAAAAGTTAAAATATTATACTTGACGATAGTATTTTTTTTCTTTGATGTACCTAGTTGAAAAATCATAATCTTATATTTAAGAGTGTTAGGATTCAAAAAAAAAAGTCATTACTTAATGTTGTATTCCATTCTAGAAACATATATTAGTGCATCTCTATCTAGCTTTATCATCTTAAAACCAAAGGCACTAACTGTTGAAATTAAACATTCCAAATTGGAAAACAGCTACTGATCTGTAGCCTTTGGCAGTGGATTGGAATTTAGCTCAGTACATTGGGAACAAGTGTGAAATTTTAGTAAGAACACCAATCTGACATTTGATGTGAAGTTTGCCACTGGTTTTGAGTATCGTTTCACTGTATAGATCATGTTTTACAAGTACAGCTTGATAGTCTTTGGGCCAGAATTTTCTGTGACTGCTCTGCACTCCCGAGCTACAATCGAGCGTCCCAAGAGATGACTCAGAGGTTCCCTAAGGAAAGAATCTGTGGCAGCAACCCCATCATCATGAACTTGTAATGAAAACACATCTCTCAGAGTCAGCAGCATGACCTGAGGAGGGCCGCTGTCTGAGAGCATTGTGATAAAAGGAGTCCATGGAAGAAAAGCAAAGTCAGAAATAAAAACGGCCTCGCCATTAACAAGGGCTGTTGCGGGACTGGTGGGCAGTTTTCTGGTCCAAGGTTTGGGCAGGTAGCTCCATAAGCCTGTTTTCATGAATGGCTTAATATACAGGTGAAGGTTTGCTGACAGTCAAGGTTATATTAAGTGTGGGAGGAAACAGGAGATACTGGCGACCATCTGAATTGCTGGACATTCCAAGAGGAAGAAGTCTGCAGCCTGGGTTGGAATCCCAGCCCACAGTTTATCGGGCTCTGTCTTCGTGGGTTGATGAGGCCCAATTTTTTTTTTTTTTCCTGCGGGGTGGAAGTTTCCAGGTTGTTGTGGGGCTGTGGCAGGGAGGATGCTCATGGCTGAGCCCTGCCCTTGGCCCAGGGTTGGGGGCGGTGCTGTGACCGTGGTGGTTACTTTTCTTGCTGCCGTCACAGTGGTCCCTTGGCTGCTCCTTCCTTCATCTCTGTCTTGGTTTTCTACCGTCAGCATCTCCCACATGAGAGCGGAGAAGCGTCCTTAGCTTGTGCCCAATCCTCCTGCACTCCATCCTCAGAGGCCTGCCTTGTCTGCTGGCAGCTGGCCTCTCCGGGCAACATCTTGCCCACTTACTTCAGTAGGATCTTTCTTAAAAGTAGTGCTTCTTAATGATGGGTGACCTTCTCATGGATATTCCAGATCTAGATAATGCATATCATTCATGGTGAATCAGTACTCTTCTCCTCATGGGTTGTTTAATCATAGTAACAATAACAACAGTACTTAAGACCTAGATATGGATTCTGTGCACCAACCGTGGTTATAAACACTTAATTCTACCAGCTACCCTTCTGTATGTGCAATTATGATCCCCATCTGCAGATGAGGAAACGAAAGATATCATAAATCACACAGCATCCTACAGCTCATGAATGCAGGTCCAGGACATAAACCTGACAGCTTGAAGTTTGGCCAGCTCGTGGTTCACTCTGTGTAGCTTTATACTGCAGGAAGCCTATCGGACAAAATCAAGTATTCCTGGTAGGTGTGCTGATGACCCATTTAGGAAGGAGGTTCTAACTACTCCTCGTACTGTCTTTGCCAAGCGTGTGGGGTGTAGGATCTAAGTTCCCCGTTGCATGTTTATGGAGTGTATGAATGAACTACCTAACAGTCTTTCTTCAGGGGACTCTTAGAGTCAAAGAGAGAAATGATGACATGACAGATCGTTAAAAAGCAATCAGAGGGGGACATCACCAGTCTCATTTATCAGATTTAAAATATAAAATGTGAGCCATGTGTTGTAAACAGAGTTTGAAAAGACTTAAGTAAGCAAGATTATATTTTCTCTACTGGGGAAAGCATTGTGGATTCCATACGGCAGTTATGTGGCGTGTCCAGCATAACTTCCACCCCAATTTTATACTGGTGGTCTCCTGGCATTTGGGCACGTGTTACACAAGTAGCCAGTATTGGAGTAAACCGGCAGGAGGGGCATTTTTGACTGTGGGGAAGCCATAGTTTGCACATGGTAGTTTATGGGGCCCCTGGGTGTGGGTAGTGGTGTGGACCCAGATGAGGGGAGGATGTACTCTTTAGTGGGAAACCCCATGGGAATTTCAGCCTAAAAAGACTGCCTTCAGCTGAACACAGGGAAGGGTTTGTAGAGACGCTAACTCTGAACAACACAGCTGCACTTCATGGGGTTGGACATGACTTAGCAACTGAATGATGATTAAGTGATATATTGGAAAATGCTTTGTAGTCTGTAAAGCACTGAACAATGATGCAGTTGACTTTATATTTTAAAAATGTAGAAAGAGGGAAACAGAGAAAAGTAACTCACTGGGAACAGAAGATGCGACCTTGATGAGCTTGGGAGCTGAAAGAACGTAGGCACGTCTGTGCCGTCAACAGCGTAAGAGCCCTGCGAAGCCCCCTTCCTAGTTCCTGTGTTTTCACCCCAGCTTGGCTGGCTGAGGAGGCAGCCACACTGTTAGAGCAAGTGATCTTTCTGGAGCAACCCTCTCTGTTTACTAGGTTTATCCATGACTGCCTGCAATTCAAACAGCCTCTAAAATTGAGGTACTTTTCCACACTACCTTAGTCAGCTTGGTCTCCTAAGATAAAGTACCATAAACTTACTGGTTTACAAACAACAGGAATTTGCTGCTCACAGTTCTGAGCCTGGGAAGTCCATGATCAAGGTGCCAGTCCACTCGGATCCTGGTGAGAGTCCTCTCCTGGGGTGTGGATGACTGTCTTCTCCGTGTGTCCTCACTTGGGCACCAGGGTGGGTTGGGGGAAAGTTTAGTCTCTTCCTGTTCTCACAAAGACACTAATCCCATCACAGGGCCCCACCCTCACCACCTCATCCAAACCTTATTGCACACCAAAAACCCCACCTCCTCTTATCACCACACTGGGAATCGGGCTTCAACGTATGGATTCTGGGGGGATGCAGACCTCCGTCTACAACACACACCACATCCTGTGAGTTAAAAGCAGATTAACAGCCAAGTTTCCTACTTTCTTTCTCTCTCCCTTTTGTCTCTGCAGGCGTGCTGACACCTCCTTAACTTTTCATCAACATTTCTCTCATGTCTTTAGCAGCAATCAAAATAAAATAATACTTGCCTGGCACCTCTGATACAATATTCAAAATACATGAGAACATATTGCAGTCTGCTGCTAGAGAAGATGTCCTGCATTTCCTGATCTAAAACGTTGTTACAGAGATTTTACCTGTGTGTGTGCGCTCCA
Source organism: Ovis aries (assembly GCF_016772045.2). Classification (NCBI taxonomy): domain Eukaryota; kingdom Metazoa; phylum Chordata; class Mammalia; order Artiodactyla; family Bovidae; genus Ovis; species Ovis aries. Next base: position 3,341,531 of record NC_056079.1, on the reverse strand, counting down.
CTCTGACCACAGTTATAAACCCGGCAAGGGACAGAGGTGCCATGCTTAAATGGGTAAAGCAGAGCCTTCTAGTGTTGCTCTGTGTCGCCCACATACTGCTGTGTACATCTGGAAGAGACATCTTATGGCCCAGGTGTTGCATGATATTATTATTTTTCTTCTTGTCATCTTCTAATTGCTGTAAAGCCCACGCTTCTAGGAGGCAGTTTAAAAGCAATGGAACCTGTGGTTTGCAATCAACTGCATATTATGACATGAATTCCCCATCCACTCACTGTTCCCATATTGTGTTCCTTTCATTAAAGCTAATGGGAGCACTGGGAAGGTGATCAATGGTAGGCCAGACCTCAGTAAACAGAGGATGTCTCAGAGATGGGAAGCCACCTTCCCTTCAAAGCATCATGATTGTAATATGCTCATGTAATATTTCGGGGACACATCTTTTACACCAATATCAGCACGTTCAATTAGTGATAATTAGAGCCCATCTGGGAAGAGCCATCTCAGTACCACTGTGAAGAGGACGAACAAGGCAGATGATACTCTTCATTCGAATCACTTCCCCGCATACATGCCTGAGTCTCTTCATTAGCCCCTAAGAGAATCTATCCTTTCCAAACTCACCTGTGGGTGTTATATTGCTGCACTGCAAGACGAATTGAAGCATTTACAATTATGGACACATCCTTGAGTTTCTTGGAATAACATCTTTATTGATAGGTAGAATCCAGGAGTACAAATAGAATATGAGTTGAATAAATCTGTGAACTATAAAATATTGTATAAATGAGAGGCAAAATTAGGTCTGCTTAAGAAGTCTGAAGTAAAGAGAGGAGTATGAAGCAGTTGGTGTCTTGAGGGATGGCAGGTTATGGGGTGACTGAAGCTTCAAGTGATTACCCACTGACCCCAGCCCCCGAGGTCCCAGGGTACAGCCCGCATGGGGAACCTGGGGTCACAAGTTTGCTGGAGATGAGCTGTTAATTCACTAGATAGGAGGCTTTTCTTCAAGGCAGACCTTGCCCTTCATTTTTTTAGTCCCACAGGAAGTTCTCAGTACTTGGGTTGAAGATGGAGTTGTCGTGTAAAAATTCAAATTTCCAGCCACTTCATTCAGCACTTGCTCAAGTAGTCTCTCTTTTCTGGGGGAGCTACAGTATAAGATGAACATAACAGTCAGACATACATGCAAGCTTGTGGTGCCATTATCGTGAAATGGATCCAGGGCTCTCTTACCGTTCTTTTGTTTATGAATTTATCCCTAACCTGTGTTTACAAATTACGCCCATTGCCTTGTTTGAACAAAACACATACAGAATAATATAATGAAATAGAAAATGAAAGCCAGGAGGAATGAATTAATTAACTATAAATGGAGATGAATAGAATGGCAGAGACCAAAATTAATATTTAATTTTTAATTTCCAGCCATCTGTGGCAAAAAGGGGAAGTTGGCAATTTACCACACTCTTATTAGCGGCAAAGGGAAGTTACCAAGTTTCTCTTGGTTTTTTAACATGAAATTTGAAAGTAAAATTTAACCTGGGACTTTTTACCTGGGTCCCAGAAGAATAAAAATATGTATTGTTCTGAATAGGAGAACTGTGGATTACCTGTGAGTGTCCCTCAAGGTAAATTTTTTAAAGTCAAGTTGATGATATCCAAAGCAGTTCAGAGAAGAAACGCACATCCGCACAAACCGACACTTATACCTTTCTTGCTTCAGCAAGAATTATTTTCATCTTCTATTTTAGGTTGCTATGCTGGGTACCTGTGGCAGGCAGGCTGTTCAGAAAGGAATCAGGCATAATTTGTCTTCAGGGAATCCATGATCTAGTTGGATCATCTTGTAGGAATTACTGTAGTAGGTAGACTGTGGTAAGTAATCATAAGAAAGATAACGAATGTTAGCTGATTATAATCTCCGGAATTAATATATCATTTCTGTTTGAGAGCTCAGAATAAATTTAATAGTGGAAGTTTCATCCTAGGATTTTGTAATGTTGACATTAGAATGAAAAGAACAAAACATACATCCAAGTGGGGGGAAAAATGGAAGCAAAGGTGATCACAGTTTCCAATAAGCCACCCCCCATAGACCTAGCAGGTGACCTGAGTCTGATCCCTGGATTGGGACGATCCCTTGGAGGAGGGAATGGGTACCCACTCCAGTAGTCTTGCCTGGAGCATTCCATGGGCAGAGGAGCTTGGTGGGCTGCAATGCACAGGGTCACAAAGAGTCAGAAACGACTGAGTGACTAATATTTCCACTTGTCACTTGCACAGACTTGCCAACACACAGCCTCATACCCTCAAATACACATTTCCTGATTCATTCACTGGCCTGTCATGTCTAGGTGATATGTAAACTACTGGCCAACTAATATAATTATCTTGCTGTTAACTAAAATAGCAGGGAATGTAACGTTTTCATTCCAATATTGCAGAATGTGAATCTGTATTTAAAAGCTCCCTTTAAACCCAGGTGTGGCAGGAAATGCTCATATGCATCTTTAGAAACTGTTCATAGTAGATCCAGTCACTCTGTCAATAGCCTCTATCAACTGCTCTCCTTCTCTGAGAAACACTTCTCTCCATTAAGAGATGTATGTCAACAATTTGGAAACTAAACGGGCTCTTGTGTGTCGGTTTCCCTGGAGGGTACAAGTTTAATTACTCACCCTGATCTCTTGTGGGACACACTCCATTTTTCAATAAGCTGTATTTTTTTTTTTTTGGTATGTAATCAGTAGAGAGTATATAAAGTGGGTAATTAAGCCCCATCAATTAATAATACTTTTGTATTTGTTGTGTAAATATAGCTGGAAACAAAATCTATGTACTTGCCAATTGTTCTTTTCTTTTTGTTCCTGTCGGTTGTTCGTTTATTTATTTATTGTTTTTAATTTGAGGATAATTGCTTTAAATGTTGTGTTGGTTCCTGCCATACAGCAAAGTGAATCAGCCACAAGTGTGTGTGTGTGTGTGTGTGTGTGTATGCACGTATATGCGTAGTCCCTTCCTCCTGAGCCTCCCTCTCCACTGCGGCACCCCTGTAGGCTGTCATGGAGCACCAGGCTGAGCTCCCTGCGCTGCACAGCAGCTTCCCACCAGCTATGCTATGCGTCTTACACACAGTAGTGTCTGTATGGCAATGCTACTCTCTCATTTCATCCCAGCCTTTCCTCCTCCCACCCCTACCCATGTCCATTCTCTACATCTGCATCTCCATTCTTGCCCTGCAAATAGGTTCATCAGTACCATTTTTTTCTAGATTCCATATATATATATATATATATATATATGTTAATGTACAACATCTGTTTTTCTGACTTACTTTACTCTGTATAATAGGCTCTAGGTTCATCTACTTCAATTCAACTGACTCAAATTCATTCCTTTGTATGGCTGAGTGATATTCAATTATTCTTTTCTAATACGTTTGGCTTTAACATAAATCTAGACTCTAAATGTAAAAATATTTTTAAACAATAGAGTAAAAAGAGAAAATTTTTCATGTCATAGCTCAAAGAGTAAGAGCTGTGGAGTCAGACAAACCCCCTTGTTTGACCACTTAGATGAGTAGCTAATGTAGCTCAGATTAATTCTGTTTTCTTTATGTCTGGAGAGACCATCTGCCTAGACCATGATCACTGATTCATTCTTTCCATTTGATTTTTTAATGTACATTTTCTAGGCTCTGTGCAATGTCCTTGTCTTCATAGAGTTTGCAATATATAAACATATTTAAAAAAAGAAAATACCTACAATTTATGGGAAAAGTCATGAATGAAATGAGATCAAAAGAAAGACACTTTGGTAAAACAGTGTTCCAGGTGGTAGGGAAAACGGGAGATTTGGAGAGACAGAAATTAAACAGGAAAGCGCAAAAGGAGATCCCATTTAAATGAGTTTCATCAGTGCTTGAAAGCAACTGGTCCAAATTTTCCAGCAATTGGTCCAAAGCAAAAGCTGAGGTCATTCATCACCACTAGACCGGCCCTTCCAGAAATGTTAAGGGAGGTCCTCAAGAAAAAATGTAAGGATGCTGTGCATAAAAGGAAAACGTGAAAATGTATACTCACTGGGAAAGTCAGTTATAATCCCATGAAGTTCAGAAAAAAAGGAAGGCAATTGATTAAAAAAAAAGCTACCTGTATATCCCCTTCTAAGCTGGGGAAAGAAGATAAACTGTTAAGTCTTCAGATCAGAAATACTCGTTTTCAAATAACTCCTCTAGGATATCGGTTCTGGTGAACTGTCATATCAGAACTAAATGTCTCCCACCCACACAAGGTGCTCACCTGCAGAGGATGTTACTTCCCTAGAAGGCCAGCTTTTGCTCTTTCGAAGATCTGAATTCTCCCTGCACTTGAGGGTTTGCAGTGATTGGACTCCAACTCTGAAAGTTTAATCTGACTGTATTGAATAGGTCAAGGGCAACAATAACTAGAAATTATACATGGACAGTATGATTTGAAGTTAAAAACAGACAACCAATTTTCAAAGGTGAGTTATCAGGGAACAGTTTGAACTACCTGGTGATGATTTCCTCTCTTTCTTTAGCTTGTGTCCAGTGAAGTGTGTGCCAACCATGGTCTTTGAATCACTCATCTCCTGGACATTCTTAAATCAGTCCTACTAAGCAGTGCTCTGAAGCCATAGGAGTTTCATTCCCAGGGATGTCTTTCATAGGCCACGTGAGGTATGCATCATCTCTCAGAAACCTCGGGCCAGCCTCCCAGCACGGGAAGAAGCCACTGGAGCAACAGCCAGTGGATGAAGAGCCTCCCCGCTCCCTCCCACCCAAGAGTCATTCCACTGTGACTTATTAGTGTGTTTGTTTAATTGGATTTGTGTAGGGGCACTGAATGGGTTCCACCCAATAATTAAAAAAGGAAATGTCCAGTTTAGCACTAAAAGGCTCAGAGCCTCAGTGTCTACAGACATTTTTCAGTTGTTCCAAAATCATCATATCATGAAGGGGAAAAACAAGTACATTTGCAACAACCCTTTCTGTCACCTGGCTCTTTCTATGTAAGAATATTAATAGAAAAGTAATGGATGGCATAGAGAAAGGGTTGAGTCTTAGAGGAGAAGGCCGCAGAGGATGAGGGTTAGATGACATCACCAGCTTAATGGACGTAAGTTTGAGCGAACTCCTGGGGACAGTAAAAGACAGGGAAGCCTGGTATGCTGCAGTCCATGGGGGTCGCAGAGTTGGACATGACTTAGCAACTCAACAGCAGCAACAACACGGAATCGATCCCAGAGGCTGAGTGATGAGCATGCAAATCAGAGTCCAGGAGAGGGACTCTGCTGGAGGCAGGGGCCACTGTGGCGTACGCGTGCCTGGCCACCACCTGGAAGTCATCTGGGCAGTGGTATTAAGAAAGGAAGGCAAACTGCTGGACATGATTTGAATGTGGAGACTCTAAGAGTGATTTCTCAGAAAAACTGTCATCAATAATCAGTCTGCTGGTTGATTAATTTCAACTGCCTTCTGCCCACCACACCAGAAGCCCCAGTATTTATCATCATCATTTTATAAAGCACATTCTAGGCCTATTATAATGAGCATGTAAAACATGATTGAGAATCTTCTTGAAAACTATGAGACAGTCATTATTCTACAAATTAAAATCTTGGCTAAAGGTGTTAAATATAAAGCTAGATTGTCGAGTGTGTAGATCATCACCCTTCTTCCAGCCCAGGATTCTTGGCAGTGCGCCATGGAACTCTTGTGAGCAAATCTGAAGTATTTGTACCCCTCATCAGAATTTGAAAGAAGATTCTGTAATTAATTATTTCTTGGCTTTTTGTTTTCTGGTTTGGTTATCTCCTGTTAACCAAATTTATTTACATTCATTAGTAAGTTACTCCAAGCAGTTGGGTAAAACTATTTTATAGGCTTACAGTTTTAACCATGACATAATTTGGCAGTAGCCCAATTATATATTTTGCATACAGACATGCATCATAATTTTCAAATCATTAGAAGTAGAGGTTTTTTTAAGGTTATGAAAAAAATGTCATTTGGAAGCTGTGTTTTTGCCAGATGAGATTTAAAATAGTTAAAAATACACAGATCATTTTAAACATTAACAACTTCATCCAGCACAAATGTTTTCATTAAAGTGAGTTCTGGGAGTGAAGGAGGGTTGGGATTTGCTCCATTCAATCAAGATAATTTTATTATAACACCTGATCAATTGATATATTATTTTGAATAATTTAAAGTAATATGATACCAGGCCGACTTTACTTAAAATCTTTACTTAAAAACATATGTGAATTATCCTATTATATACTCTATAAATAGGTGCTTGCTGCTGCTCCTGCTAAGTCGCTTTAATCGTGTCCGACTCTGTGCAACTCCATAGACGGCAGCCCACCAGGCTCCCCCGTCCCTGGGATTCTCCAGGCAAGAACACTGGAGTGGGTTGCCATTTCCTTCTCCAATGCATGAAAGTGAAAAGTGAAAGTGAAGTCGCTCAGTCGTGTCAGACTCTTAGCGACCCCATGGACTGCAGCCCACCAGGCTCCTCTGTCCATGGGGTTTTCCAGGCAAGAGTGATGGAGTGGGGTAAATAGGTGCTTATGACTGACTAAATCACCAGCACTTTTAAAGACATGCAGTGTTTTATAAATAGTTTGAGCTGTGTTTTCACCCATTACTGAAAGTTTATCATGAAAAAAGCTTATTATTATTATTATGAAAAGAAATATAAAGTTATCAAAATAAATATTCAAATATTTTGAGAGAACTACATTTATAAATACTATAAAATGTTTTCCTTTATATTTATTTAATTAATTACTTTATTTTAATTGGGTGATAATTAAGCAGAGATCAACTTGCCAACATCCCCTGGATCATCAAAAAAGCAAGAGAGTTCCAGAAAACATCTCTTTCTGCTTCATTGACTGTGCTGAAGCCTTTAACTGTGTGGATCACAATAAACTATGGAAAATTCTGAAAGAGACAGGAATACAGGACCACCTAATCTGCCTATTGAGAAATCTGTATGCAGATCAGGAAGCAACAGTTAGAACTGGACATGGAACAACAGACTGGTTCCAAATCAGGAAAGGAGTACGTCAATGCTGTATATTGTCACCCTGCTTATTTAACTTATATGCAGAGTATGTCATGAGAAATGCTGGGCTAGATGAAGCATAAGCTGGAATCAAGATTGCTGGGAGAAATATCAATAACCTCAGTTATGCAGATCACACCACCTTTATGGCAGAAAGTGAAGAAGAACTAAAGAGCCTCTTGATGAAAGCGAAAGAGGAGAGTGAAAAAGTTGGCTTAAAGCTCAACATTCAGAAAACTAAGATCATGGCATCCGGTCCCATCACTCATGGCAAATAGATGGGGAAACAGTGGAAACAGCGGCAGACTGTCTTTGTGGGGCCCCAAAATTACTGCAGATGGTGACTGCAGCCATGAAATTAAAAGATGCTTACTCCTTGGAAGGGAAGTTATGACCAACCTAGACAGCATATTAAAAAGCAGAGCCATTACTTTTTCAACAAAGGTCTGTCTAGTCAAGGCTATGATTTTTCCAGTGGTCATGTATGGATGTGAGAATTGGACTATAAAGAAAGCTGAGCCCTGAAGAATTAATGCTTTTGAACTGTGGTGTTAGAGAAGGCTCATGAGAGTCCCTTGGACTGCAAGGAGATCCAACCAGTCCATCCTAAAGGAGATCAGTCCTGAGTGTTCATTGGAAGGACTGGTGCTAAAGCTGAAACTCCAATACTTGCGCCACCTAATGTGAAGAGCTGGCTCATTTGAAAAGATCCTGATGCTGGGAAAGATTGAAAGTGGGAGGAGAAGGAGATGACAGAGGATAAGATGGTTGGATGGCATCACCAGCTCAATGGGCATGAGTTTAAAACTCCGGGAGTGGGCTCGGAGAAACCAGCCCCGGCTGGGGAGCAGCGGCGACTCCGGGGGCCGGGGCCGCAACTTTCCGAGCTTCAGTGTGAGGCCGCTGCGGGCCCCATCTTCCAGCGGCCGCCCGAGTTTGTGGTGATTATTGCCATTGCCGCCACCACCTCGGCTGCCATCTCCTCCTCCTCCTCCCCCGGGCCGCCGCCTCCTCCTCTTCCTCCTCCTGGGCCGGGTCGATCCCCTCGCCGCTGCCGCCTCCTCCTGGGCTGGGCCCGCGGTGTCTCGTCCCCTCGAGGAGCCGCTCCCGCTGCTGCCGCCGACGCCTCCTCATTCATCCTCGGGCAGCACAGGCGGCACAGGCACCAAGAGGCCCAACCGAGTGGTCTGCCGGGAAGCCAGTCACGCCGGGAGCTGGCACACAGCCTCAGGACCGCAGCTGAACGCCCAGCTAGAAGGTTGGCTTTCACAAGTACAGTCTACAAAAAGACCTGCTAGAGCCATTATTGCGCCCCATGCAGGGTATACGTCCTGTGGGTCTTGTGCTGCTTATGCTTACAAACAAGTGGATCCATCTATTACCCGGAGAATTTTCATCCTTGGGCCTTCTCATCATGCGCCCCTTTCTCGATGTGCACTTTCAGTCTGGATATATATAGAACACCTCTGTATGACCTTCCTATTGACCCAAAGATTTATGGAGAACTATGGAAGACAGGAATGTTTGAACGCATGTCTCTGCAGACAGATGAAGATGAACACAGTATTGAAATGCATTTGCCTTATACGGCTAAAGCCATGGAAAGCCATGGAAAGCCATAAGGATGAGTTTACCATTATTCCTGTATTGGTTGGAGCTCTGAGTGAGTCAAAAGAACAGGAATTTGGAAAACTCTTCAGTAAATACCCAGTGGATCCTAGTCATCTCTTTGTGGTTTCTTCTGATTTCTGCCATTGGGGTCAAAGGTTCTGTTACAGTTACTATGATGAATCCCAGGGGGAGATTCATAGATCCACTGAACATCTAGATAAAATGGGTATGAGTATTATAGAACAATTAGATCCTGTATCTTTTAGCAATTACTTGAAGAAACACCATAATACTATATGTGGAAGACATCCCAGTGGGGTGTTATTAAATGATATCACAGAGCTGCAGAAGAATGGAATGAATATGAGCTTTCCCTTTTTGAATTATGCCCAGTCTAGCCAGGGTAGAAACTGGCAAGACAGTTCAGTGAGTTATGCAGCTGGAGCACTCTCGGTTCACTGAAGCTCTGAATCCTCAGGAATGCCATCTGCACATACTCATACTCTGTCCAGGGTCCCAGCCTAACCCTTACCAAGATACCGGTCCTGGTTTGGGGGGATTCTGAAACCTCAAACTAATAGAACTTTCTTCTCTTCTTTTCTAGTAGGTGCAGTTCTTCCTTAATTTCAACTCATAAAAAAGAATGCCTTATAGTTTAGAGCAGTGGAAGGAATGCTGGCATCAAAATATTTTGATTAAAAAAAAAACAAACAGGTAATGTATAGGCACAGTTGTGGCAGTCAGTTTTTTGAAAGTAACTTGTGGAGCATTTACCATATCCTAATTTGCACTCTTTGCAGACTTGTGCACATATACTCTGCTTTCAGAATAGTTTTGCAGATTGTACACAAACAAACAAAAAAGGTGGAAGCTTTTTAATAAAGAAGTTGCATTTATAAATTATCCATATTCGAATATAAAATTATCCAGTTATAGTCAATTACTACCCATATTGTACAATAGATACCTTCTATTTTAGTTGCTAATAAAGGGCTACACAACTCGAAAAAAAAATAATAAAAATAAATAAAACTCCGGGAGTTGGTGATGGACAGGGAGGCATGGTGTGCTGCAGTCCATGGGGTTGCAAAGAGTTGGACACGACTGAGCGACTGAACTGAGTCACTTTATATGTGGTGGTTTTCGCCATACATCGACATGAATCAACCATGGCTGCACAGTGTTTTCCTTTTTATTATTCAAACTGTAAAAAAAAAAAAAAAGACACACTTTATTAGGTGATTATATGCCATTATTTGCAATGTTATTTTGAATATTTGGTCCAAATAAAAGTAAAATATGGATGTAATTTCACCCATTTAAGAAATCTACATATTTGATTCAATTTCTTTCAATTCATCAGAAAAGTAATACTTGAAGGAGAAGAGAAATGAAAAACCCAAAGCATGATTGGCTTATAAATTAAAACCCAGGGAAAATAATTATCCAAGTTATTTGTAATTTTTTGAGAGAGTTTATTAAAGAAACAAATTTTCTTACTTGGACTTTGAGCTAATAGATGTGAGTGTGTGTCCAAGGTTGTGTATACACAGACACACATACTAAAAATTGTGTGTGTGCGTGTGTGTGTGTGTTTTGCGTGTGTGTTTAAAATCACTGCTGATTTCTGGCAACTAGCTGCAAAATCTCAAATTATGGCAAATTCATTGATTTATATGAGTTTATCAATAGAATAGTCACTAGCTCTGGAAAAAAGATAAAATGCTTTACATCACATTTTTTCTTCCAATGGCAATGGTATTGTGATATATTTAAGAAATTAAATATTTTTATTTAAAATTACAGAATAACCAGGGAGTTTTAGAGTTTTCAGTAGTGTTTTTACTTATACAAGAATTATTTGGGATGCATGCTGTCTTTAAAAAAGTCAACAACTGCAGGAATATTGTCACATACTTTCAGATGATATTAGTATCACGCATGTGCTTCACTAGTAGAGTGCAGAGGTCACAAAAGAGGTAAATATACAAAAGCGAAGTATTCTTTGGAAAACGGTCTCTCTAACACCACGTATAGTGTTGCCTTTGGAAGGACATGTGAACCCTAGTACCAGAGAGAACTTTCTAGGGAAGGGTAGGACACCCACTCAGGCCTCCCTCCACCCTCCATGGCAGCTCTGCATGGGACATGGCTGGTGCAGAGACCTTAACAGTAGTAACTTGTATGTTTTCAGCTGAAGGGGTTTATTAGACTTGGATTCCCGTTTGATTTGATTACCATTTCACCTGCTAATACAGCTCGCAAGAATAACTGCTGCTACTGCTAAGTCACTTCAGTCGTGTCCGACTCTGTGAGACCGCATAGACAGCAGCCTACCAGGCTCCCCCATCCCTGGGGTTCTCCAGGCAAGAACACTGGAGTGGGTTGCCATTTCCTTCTCCAATGCATGAAAGGGAAAAGTGAAAGTGAAGTCGCTCAGTCGTGTCTGACTCTTCGCGACCCCATGGACTACAGCCTACCAGGCTCCTCTGCCCATGGGATTTTCTAGGCAAGAGTAACTGCTGTAAAACAAATAGAAGACTTTCATTGGATAACTCACATCAGTGGTCTCATTAAGCTATGCTGTTAGAAGAGAAACGTGAACAGTTAATCATGTAGTCAATAACATTGTTAACTGGCTTTTCCCACTTAACCACTATGAATAAGAGTCTTTTTTGTCTATTTTTTGCCACTAGTTCTTTATTTTGGTCATCTAGCTGGTAGCCAATGGCAGCCCACTCAGGTACTCTTGCCTGGGTGTGTGGTCATACTTTCTTAGGGAACCACGCCATGTTCCTTCCTAAGGAATGCAGAGACAAAACCCATTCTAGGGAGGAAAGACAGAAGGATCCAGACACAGTCACACTGTTTACAAAAACCTAAAGTTATATTAAGAGTTGCTTCATCACAGAATGGATGTGTCTTTTTACTTTAGCAAATAGTGAAATTTTAGAAAAAAATCAAAACAACAGTGACAGTATTCAAAAATTGGAATTCTTAAGTCGGGTTGTGTTAGAAACTTATGTAACCAGTGCCTGTAAACAAATAAAGAAGAAAAAGGTCAGTACAACTGAAATGAATGTTTTTTGTTCAAGGAAATGGTAAAAAAAGAAAAAAAAAAGTCTGTGCGAATTTAAGCAGTGAATAGACAGGCAAGCTAAAAGTTCACAGAAGATAATTTGACATTTAATTCTGGTCTCTGTGCTGCTTTCCCTTAATGACTCTAAGAAAATGCCTTTGTTTTGGTAGCATGTTGAAAATATTTATTTGGTCATAAAAGCTGACCTTCCACGTGAGAGCATGACATTAATCTCTTTTGACTTCTCTGGGTCTGTCTTTCATTTTTAAAAACAGAATAAGATTGTCTAGATGTTTACCTGAAAAAAAAAAAAAAGGCAGTAAAATTACCCTGAAAATCAGAAACATCACACAAAATCATGGTTTTATTTCTTTAAGAATTTTCCATTCCATTAGATTGGCTCATATTTAAAATTCAGCCTAAGAATTTTGGGAGTTCTGGTTTACTAAATAGGTTATCTAATATGCTAAATGTATGACGTGAATCGTCAAATCCCAAAGCACATAAAGAGGGGAAAAAGTTCTTGAGAGAGATCTTATGCAGAATTAATGGGCACAGTCATCATTTGTATTTTCAGAATGTTGCATTCAGAACGCATCTGAACAGCAGCTGCAGCCCGTGAAAACTACAAGAGGCTGGCAAGCTGAGGGGAGTAGAACACACAACTTGAAGGGACAGAAAAGCCCAGGCAGGGCTCTGAGTACTAGAGACGGCGGCCCTCTCGACAGGGACAGGAAGTCCCGTGTTGCTTCTCTCCCTGGGGCCAGAAGGCAGCATACACAGAATTCACCACCTGGTGATTTCAGAGAAACTGTGATGACACAGTTCACTGCCACCAAAAGCCAGCTGCCACAGCTGTGCCCAGACCACAGGGACACTTGGATACCTGCCGCATTGGACGGTCCCCGTGCTGACTGAAAAGCTGAATCTAGCAGAGGTCCACTTTGCTATGGGGCCAGCATTCCCCTGACAGTTACCCTGGAGGTTTTCCTTTTTTCCTGGCTGGTAGTTTGGGTGGGACCGCAGCCATATTTCAATTGCAAAGCATGAAAACCTGGCTTCAAAGTCCTTGGTTGTATTTCCAGAGTCCTTAACGTCAAGGATGGTGAACCTTCTTGCAGTTGCTTCTTGAGTAAGCAGGGACCCAAGGGTTCACATGGCCATGTCCTTGTGGCAGGAAGACCTGGAAGCTGCCTCATCACCCAGGATTCCTTCTCCTGCTCAGTAACAAACAAGAGACTCGCCACCATCTCCTGGGCTGGATCTTCTGTGTTCACCATGGTATATCTGTGCTTACAAAGCACATTCAGGGTCAGGACCCACTTCACTCTGCTGGGCTCCAGGATTAAACTAGCCTAGCCAGTGCTCAGGCTTCCCTAATAGCTCAGTTGGTAAAGAATCCACCTGCAATGTAGGAGACCCCTGTTCAATTCTGGGTTGGAAAGATCCGCTGGAGAAGGGATAGGCTGCCCACTCCAGTATTCTTGGGCTTCCCTCCTGACTCAGCTGGTAAAGAATCTCTCTGCAATGCAGGAGACCCGATTTCTATCCCTGGGTTGGGAAGATCCCCTGGAGAAGGGAAAGGCTACCCACTCCAGTATTCTGGCCTGGAGAATTCCATGGACTGTATAGTCCATGGCGTCATAAAGAGTCAGGCCTGACTGGGCAACTTTCACTTTCAGCCAGTGTTCTGGGCAGGTGTTCATTTTGTAAGAGAAAACCAGTACAATGTGATAGCTTCCTAGTCTACCATTACCTGTCATCAACAACTCATTGTTTTCTAGTACATTTGACCTTTTCAATATCTCCCGTGTAAATGTGTCTTTAATTTCAGAGCTGAGTTTAACACAGGCTACTTAGTAGTTGAGTAACTCAACATGAATCTCACAGTAAATGGAAAATGACATTTTTGTCATACAACTCAATCATATGTTGACTAACAGCTCTTCCTAAGTGACAAAAATGCCAGGTGAGATTGCTTAAAATGAGTTACTCTCTTAGAATTACTTAGATCTCTGCATGCTAGTCCGACAACTTTTCAGAAATTCTGTCATCATTGAAAACTTAAGCATTCCCTTTCTCACACAAAAAGGGTGTCAGATTTCTTCATATATTAAAATGACAGTATATATAATGCTTCCACAGCAAGTTCAGATAGCTGTTGTCAAAATCCTAATTCAGTATATCAATAATACTTATTCCTGTTGTCATACATAAACATTCAGACTTTTACAATGTAGCAGTCACTTACATCGTGATTTAATTTTAGGCCACGTTTGGCTGGAATGAGGTTTCAGTCCCTCTACCACCTGTCATCAGAGGTGGACACAAAGCTGATGTGTCCTCATGCTCCTCAAGCATCTGATTACTGCACACCCGATGTGGGTGCTGAGCGAGAACACAGTCCCTCCAGCTCCGGCAGTAGTCAGAGGATACTCGAGGGTCCTGCCCTGACCGCCTGGTCCTGACACGCGTCCTCACATCTGAGACATGACTTCACATTGGAGGAAGACCCCAGGTGTTGCCACCTTGTGTTTTCAAGGAAAAAAGTAACCTGAGGTTAGGAATGGTTAGGACGGCCAGGCACAGGCAGAATCAAGGCATGTAGATGGCTGTGCATCAGAAATATAAGCTTCACTTGCCTCAAGTTCTAGACTCAGTCTGGACACTGAGCCTGCGTTATTTTTGGAGTGGCTGTTATTCTCAGGCAAAGTTAATGGAAAACCTATTCCTCGCCTTGAAGAAACTTCAGGGAGATTTAGGATGAGGAAACATCATGAGGCGTCATGTTTTAAAATCAGGAGAGATGTAAAGGGTATTATTGAAAGTATGTAAGTCAGCCTTTAAGGGACAAAAGTTAATGAAACAGTTGGGAGTTGCTGCCTTCCGCCTGGGCTGAGTGCAAAGCCATGTGTGTGGCCACTCGTCATCCTCCGGTCCGGGTGACCTAGGAGGGGCCATGTCAGCTTCTTTGTATCTAGGGAGGGTGACGTCTGCCCCTGCCCCTGAGACAGGTGTCAGGACACCCTTAGACCAGCTCAGGGCTGCAAAACCGCTTCATGTGTGGACAGAGTACATAGGCGGTTAAACCGAGAAAGGACCGCAGTCAGATTGAGTCCATAACAACTGCTCAATTCAGTATCTGACTGGTGCCCTTTGACCCCAGCTGGTCTCCCCCATGTCCTCCTCTCAGAGCTTCTCTCTTCCTTCCTCTACCTGGGGAAGAGTCGCTGGCTTCCCAGAGATGCTCATTCCGGCTCAGGGAAAGCTTCTAAGAAAGTTTGCTTCCTGTGTTTAGCCATTCTTTTCCTGGGGGCATTTCTGCTTCATTAAAAGAGGACCTGACAAGGGGATAGAACTTTGCTAAAAGTGTTGATCTCTGAAACAGAAGCTCCAGAGCTTTAAAGGAGAGCATCTTGGGGGAAAAAAAATAGGGACAAAGTTTCTTGGTATCCCTCCAGCTCATTTCAGATGTGGTTTCTCCCTGGAGGTGACCCAACCCAGTGACTCAGAATTATCTGGACTTGATTTGGAATTAGAGTTTTGCTGGGTTGCTCAGCAGCAGCACTCCCCTTACTCCCCATTGACCTTGCATGCAGAGTGCTGGTAGGCTTAGAACTTCCTAATTTCCCTAGAGATAGTGATACCCGGGACCCCTGCAGGGTCCCAGCCAAGGCCGGGAGTCACCAGCAGGACTCACACATGCGTGTCCCTGGTGGCTCCTGCTCATCCTGCAGGCTCCTCCCCTCCCTGTGCATGTTTCTCCTGCCAGGATGGTTCTGTCCACCCTTGGCGGTGGTGCTGGTTCAGTCGCTAAGTTGCGTCTGACTCTTGGCAACCCCATGGACTGTAGCTCGCCAGGCTCCTTTGTCTGTGGGATTTCCCAGGCCAGGATACTGCAGCAGGTCGCCATTTCCTCCTGCATTTCTCTTTACTGAATTTCAAACTTCATCGTCATAAAAATGAGCTTCTGTCCTCCGTGTCACCGCTCCTGGGCTGTGAAATATGAAACGGCCGTGGCTGTTTGGAAGCCAGTTTTAACCTCTTTCTGCTGGATGGGGAAAGGTGACTTTCCAGAACCGAGGATTTAGTTTGCCGTCACCTGGGTCATCACTCTGCTGACCATGGTGACTGCTCTGCACAAATCTAAGTTAGAGAGGCTGATGCTCATTTATGTTTCCCAGGCTGCTGGGCCCCGTGAAGAAGTAGATTATGGCCACACTCTGCGCTGCTGAATTCAGTGTCTTGAGATGTTCCCCTAAGGGAGGTGCTCGCCACGTCATGACTAGGAAGCAAGAAAGCAGCTGTCTTCTTTCATATTATTACCTCCTACGTGAGCAAAGTTGCTTCCTAGAAAACATGTTCAATACAATCTGCACGTACATGTTCTTAGGGAGAAGATGGAATTTCAAGTTCCTGCTACCATTTTATTGCACATTAGAGTAGTTTATTGCAAAATAAAAAAAGAAATATGTATATACACACACAAATGCACACATAATTTTGCATATTTGTAAAAATATATGTATAACATTACACATATATAGCTATATACAGATACATATACTTTTATATATAGTTAGCATATAGTCCCAATAAACTATATGTAATTATAACTATAAAATTGCATATGTATATTCAGTTCAATTAAGTCACTCAGTTGTGTCTGGTTTAAGACCCCATGGACTGCAGCACGCCAGGCCTCCCTGTTCATCACCAACACCCGGAGTTTACTTAAACTTATGCCCATTGAGTCGGTGATGCCATCCGCCCATCTCATCCTCTGTTGTCCCCCTATGTGTGTGTGTGTGTGTGTGTTTGTGTGTGTGTGTGTATATATATATATATGTATTCATATATGTATTCCCAATAAGTTATATGTATAATCATATTATATCATTATATATATACATATATGTACTTACATATATATATTAATATATAGTCCCACCAAGTTATATATAATTATATTTTCACATATGTATACATATCTTATATATGTGTGTGTATGTAAGTATATATATGTGTATGTTCCCAGTACATAGGAAATTGTGTATAATTCTCCCATGAACTAGGAGTCAGTGCCAGTAGTGACCACATGTAGATGCTCTATTTTCTCTATTTTTCCCATTTTCTTTCCCTGACAGTGCGCTCCTTTGATGCTTCATCTTATTTAAGCTCACCAGCACCACAGTGAAGCAGGGACTGTTGCCATCCCTGGTGTATAGAGGCTGTCCCCTGGTTAATCCCCTTTGGTAAGAGTGTAAAACTCAAACATGAGCTTGCAGATGAGGGTTTCACACACCTCTGGTCACCAGTACCACCAACAGTGCTGGCGGAAGTGAAGGTGTGAGCTA
Source organism: Ovis aries (assembly GCF_016772045.2). NCBI lineage: Eukaryota > Metazoa > Chordata > Mammalia > Artiodactyla > Bovidae > Ovis > Ovis aries. Next base: position 3,324,384 of record NC_056079.1, on the reverse strand, counting down.
CCGCTTAGGTGAGTGGTCTTTGGGTTCCCTGCGGTCTGTGTGGTCACAATGGGAGGCCAGGAGAGGAAGCATAGAGCCAACCAGGGCAGTTAGTTCTCTTATATCCCCCGGTTCGGCCTCACCTGCTCTAGGTTTACCTTTGCTGCTGTTTGTTCAGCCCTGCTGCTGCTGCTGCTGCTGCTAAGTCGCTTCAGTCGTGTCCGACCCTGTGCGACCCCATAGACGGCAGCCCACCAGGCTCCCCCGTCCCTGGGATTCTCCAGGCGAGAACACTGGAGTGGGTTGCCATTTCCTTCTCCAATGCATGAAAGTGAAAAGTGAAAGTGATGTCACTCAGTCATGTCCAACTCTTAGCGACCCCATGGACTGCAGCCCAGCAGGCTCCTCCATCCATGGGATTTTCTAGGCAAGAGTACTGGAGTGGGGTGCCATTGCCTTCTCCGTTGTTCAGCCCTACAGGTATAATTGGCAAACAAAATAGCAGAATATTTAAACTGTGAGTTTGATAGACATACATGTCACGAAAGGATCCATTCTAGTGTTAGTCAACACAGTCATCATTTCACATGTTTTTGTTGTTGTTTTGCTTTTATTTTTAAGAGAATACATAATTTCTACTATCCTAGTAAATTCCAATTATACAATACAGTATTTCCAGCTTCAGTCACCATGCGACACAGTCATTCCTCATCCCTTGTTAATCTTCATCTTGTAGCTGGAAGTCTGTACCTACTTTCCAAGGTCTTCTTATTTCCTCCACCCCTCAAACCTCTGGCACCCACCATCCTATTCTCTGTTTCTAGAAGTTTTACTTAGCTTTCTTTTTTGATTTCATGTATAAGTGATACCATTCAGTAAGTCTTCCTCTGTCTGGCTATTTTCCTTAGCATAATGACCTTCAGGTTCATCCATGTTGTTGCAGTTGGAGAAATTTTCTTATTTTTGCAGCTGAATAATATTTCTGTGTGTGTGTGTGTGTGTGTGTGTGTGTGTGTGTGTGTGTGTGAAATAGAGGGAGAGACAGGAAGACCTCATGTCTTGTTTATCCGTTAGTGCACTGATGGACACCCAGGTCGTCTCTGTATCTTGACTACCGTGAGTAATGCTTCAGTGAACATCTGAGTGCAGGTGTCTCTTTACGGTAATGATGTTTCTTCTTTTAGAATATATACCGAGAAGCAGAATTGTGGGATCGTATGATAGTTATCTTTTTAATTTCTTGAGTAACCTTTATACTGTATTCCATGATGGCTGTACTAGTTTATATTCCAGCCAAGAGTGTAGAAGGGTTTGCTTTTTCTACATTTTTGCCAGTATTTATCATTTCCTAATTTTTAAATAGACATTCTAACAGGTGTGAGGTAATATCTCATTGTGATATTGATTTACATTTCCCTGATGATTAGTGATGTTGAGCTGTTTGTAATGTACCTGTTGGCCATTTGAATATCTTATTTAGAAAAACTCATGCCCTATGCCTGCTTTTCCTTGGGCTGTTTTGTTTTATTCTCAGCTTTGAGTTGCATAAGTTTTGAGTAAAGAAGAGGGTGTCAGGTCTTGAAATTTTTGAAATAAAGCATTATGCAATATAAAAATTTTACAATGAAAATTGTTAATATCAGAATTATATGACTCTTACTTGGAAAGAAAAGACACTTTGTGATCAAATATAATTAGTGGCTAAATATGCACATGTATTAGATCAATGATTTCTATTTCTTTTTTCTTATAATTCTAAATCCTCCCACCCATATTCAGCTTTTTTTTTTTTAAATCATTGAGGCTGTAGAAATACTGTGTAACAGATGGTATAGTAAGAGAAGAGTAAGCAGAATGGCTAACAGTAACTAAGTATTTATTTCTCTGAGTGTGTCCACAGAGAAAGTGGTTAGGATCATAAAACTGCATTCCGTGTCCTGTGTAGGGAATGCCATCTTCTGTAGCAAATGATCTCTTCTTACTATTAGACTTCCCTGATAGCTCAGTTGGTAAAGAACCCACCTGCAATGCAGGAGACCGTGGTTCAATTCCTGGCTCAGAAGATGCCCTAGAGAAGGGATAGGCTACCCACTCCAGTATTCTTGGGCTTCCCTTGTGGCTCAGTTGGTAAAGAATCCTGAGGGAGACCTGGGTTCAATCCCTGGGTTGGGAAGATCCCCAGGAGAAGGGAATGGCAACTCACTCCAGTATTCTGGCCTGGAGAAGTCCATGGACTTCATAGTCCATGGGGTTGCAAAGAGTTAGACACGACTGAGCAACTTTCACTTTCACTTTTCTCACTACGATTGTTAAACTCTCTTAGGACGTGAACAATGGCCTTAGGCAGTACGTTGGCTAACTAGGAATGTTTTATCTGCAAGATGCATTTGACTAAAATGATCCTTTTAGGGGGGAAAAAAAGCATTTGTTTGGCTAACAGGCATGTCACTTGCTGATAAAGGAAGGAAAATTTCAGCCTCGTTTGGGTTCCACAGTGAGTGTCTTCTCCCAGTATTAGGGGAGTTTTAGCCCTCTGTTCAGGCAATACCTGTGTACCTACACCTGGGAACAGAATAAACTTGAAAGCACGTTCTGGAAAACTGTTAGTCGAGAAAAAGGAATGCTTTCTCTAATGTGTCCCTTTCCTTCCCTCTAAAGATATACGCCGAACAGATTAGATTGATGTAAAAAGGTAATTAATTCTCACATAGCATTAAATACCATTCTTTCTTCCTGATCTTTGCTGGATTCACCTTCTGGTCAACCTCTCATAATCTACTGAGTTAACCCATGCTTCATTTGCTCCATTAAGTCTCCAGCCACGTCAGCAAGAGCTGGGATGAGGAACTCAAACAGTCAGGTGATGGCAGGTTGAATAGGAGCCCACCTTGGGGCCTGTGAAGCTGTAAGGCCATGTCTTCAAGTTCAGGGACAGAAGGAAAAAGTGTACAGCCATCTGCACTCATGTGTAAGAAAACGGGCAAAGAGAAGAAGATGCATGGAAGCAGGAAAGGCAGAAGACATTAGATCAGAAGGGAAAATATCTGGAGTTGGAACAGCCCAGAGTTCAGACACTCAAGGTGAAGTTGAAAGTGAAAACTTAAACATTTTAAAGAATAGGGAAATGAAAATAGATGCCACTTTTTCTCTTCTTTATGAAAATCATAACCTTTGTTCTTTTGTGTACTGACTTTCTCATGTCTGTTTTATACCTGGATTAACAAGCCCCAAACTGCCCTTGAGAACAGTTTATCAGTGTACTAGGTGACAATAGTGTGAGATGGACCCTCAGTGCTTTAGTATTGGACAGAAACCCTGAATTATCTCTGGATCATTTTCTATTGAACCACTGACCTCTTAATTCAGTTCACTGGCATTGAACTCAAGTTGAAAATAGTGGATTCATTCAGTATGCTGTATGTAGCATGCTGCAGCTTAAGTTAGCATCTGTATACATGTGATTCCAGTAGAAGACAAGTAATATTTTGAGACCCAGTCACAGACCTACCAGTCAGATTGTGCACATGTGTCTGTGTGTGTCTGTGTGTGTCTGTGTGTGTGCAGCCTTCCAGGCACTGCACAAGCTGGGGTAGTAGATACCAAGAAACACAACACATGGTCTTTGCCTTCAAGGACCTTGTAGCCTAATTGAAAAGATAATGAATATGCATAGTGCATGCCAAATACTGCAAGCCGGCGTTTACAGAAGAGAAACCAGCAGTGAAATTAGCCTGAAAATAACCAAACCCATGATTTATCCCCTAGAACTAGGTCTTCTGTTCCTCCTGGTGTACCAGTAGCAGAAATGAAAGAAAATCAAAGTTGCATGAATGCTCCAATACCAAGATGTTTATAGATTTGATAGAGTAAATGACAGAGACTGATTTTCTTGGGTTCTCTCTTCTTCATTCACCTCTTAAGCTTTTCTGTGTTTGTCTGTATGTGTATGATACTGATTAAATATGGAAGGGAAATCACCTAGCTGCGGGGTAGGTAGCTTGGCACATTGCTGTGTCTTGGCCTTTTCTCCGTTGCAATTCTTTTAGCTGAGAGCACCTATACAAGGGGACTAAGAGCTTCTTTGAGAAATAACACATTCCTAGTCTCTTCTTGTTACTCACTTAGACTGTCATTGTTTTTATTACTGAATAATTTTGTGATTAGTATCTCCTGCTCCTGTCTAAAACTGGATCCATTCTTGATGCATTTCATCTTCCCTAAATTATGCCTTCTTAAAAGATCATAAGAGCACTTATTTATTTCTTATAAAAATGACACTTAATTGTAAAGCATGAAATTGAAACCTCTGTGCTCCCTGACTTATTCCTTCAGGTTCTATGATTCAGCCAGAGTGCAATTAAAAAAACAACAGCAACAACAAAACAAAATGATTTTTAGAGCAGTTTTAGGCCAACATCCAGAGAAGGCAATGGCAACCCATTCCAGTACTCTTGCTTGGAAAATCCCATGGACGGAGGAGCCTGGTTGGCTGCAGTCCATAGGGTCGCTAAGAGTCGGGCACGACTGAGTGACTTCACTTTCACTTTTCATTTTCATGCATTGGAGAAGGAAATGGCAGGCCACTCCAGTATTCTTGCCTGGAGAATCCCAGGGACAGAGGAGCCTAATGGGCTGCCATCTATGGGGTCGCACAGATTCGGACATGACTGAAGCGACTTAGCAGCAGCAGTAGCAGCAGGCTCACATCAGAATTGAGAGGAAGACGTAGTTTTCCTCGTACACCATCTAGCCCTGTGCATGCAACTTCCCCACTGTCAACATCCCTCATCATAGGGGTGAAGTGAAGTGAAGAAGTGAAGTGAAGTCGCTCAGTCGTGTCTGACTCTTTGTGACCCCATGAACTGTAGCCTAGTAGGCTCCTCCATCCATGGGATCTTCCAGGCAATAGTACTGGAGTAGGTTTCTATTTCCCTCTGCAGGAGATCTTCCTGACCCAGGGATCGAACCTGGGTCTCCCGCATTGTAGACAGATGCTTTACCATCTGAGCCACCAGGGAAGCCTCATCATAGGGGTACATTTTTTTATAAGCAGTGAACCTACCTCGCACATCGCTGTTACCTGGAAGGGGTTTATAGTTGACACTACGGTTCACTCTTGGTGCTGAACATTCTGTGGGTTTTGGACGAACATATAATGGCACACATCCCCTATAGAATAATACAGAATAGTTGCACTGCCCTTAAGAGCCTCTGTTTCTTCCATTCATCCCTCCCCTCCCCAACCGCTATGGCCACTGATCTTTTTACTGCCCCCATAGATCTGCCTTTTCCAGAACATTACGTAGTTGGAATCACACAGTGTGTAAGTAGATATCAGCATCTCAATTTAATAAATAAAAAAACCGAGGACATAGATTGTCTGCAGTGACTTCCTATGAATACACGTAGGGAACACACGAAGCGAGGAAGGAGGTCTATATGTAAAATATGATTTTACTTAACTGATTCAAAGCAGGAATGGTGTATAATCCTACTAGTAAAGAATCACATATGATTCAATTTGTGCCCTTGAGGGATTCTCAACCAAATAATATGTGAATACATTAGTTTTTTTGTGGAAAATTCAGGATATTTTGCAAGTACATTGAAACAGATTTCTAAAAATGTCCTGGATTTAATAATTATGGTCAGTTTTAGGATAAACATAGAGGGAAATCTTAAATATAATAGATAAATGTAAATAGTATCTTTTTGCAACTAACTTGCGGATTGCATCTGGGGTTTGAATGGGTAAGGAAGTGAACCTGGAGGACTCTCTGGTGCGTCCACGTGTGGTGGTGTCCATTTCTTTCTTTCCAGGCTGGAACACGTGGGGCCAAAGGTTTGTTCCTCTTTCTGCTAGCTCATGAGGCTTGAGTTAGAACAGGGGACCCACTCTGGAAAGCATGTTAGAATTAAAGCTGGTGCATGTGAGTTAACTTTTACAAATCATCACCCAAGTCCAGGGAAGACCCATTGTGTAGTGACTACGGGATTTTTCCTGTCACCAGTTTGATTGAGGAGTGTTAGTATATGAGCTTTAAACTTCAGAGGGAACATTAGCACAAAGTATAATTTAGGAAATTACTCTGATTTACACAGTCTAAAAAAAATTACTTTCATGTTTGTTTGTTAAGATGAAAATGAGTTGTCACCCTCTTCTGCGAATTTTTGGCACAACCTCTTTTCTGAAAGCAAGTTCTTTTTGCTGTTGACAAAAAAGTTATTCAAGCAGGCAACCTCATGCAGTGCCATTAATGACCATAATTTATGCAAAGCATGGAGGTTCTTTGTGTATTCTAGTAATGCTCAAGTCATTCTGTTTGACTAAATTCCTTTAAAATTCAACCAACCTCTTTTAAGAGGGAGAAAATGAAAGCTAGGGTGAGTTAGAAATTATTCAAGGAATAAATTAACACAGAAACCTTCAATTTTAAAACTATTTTAAAATTTCAAGATTCTATTTAATTTTGTTTAAAAACAGAAGTTTTATGCAGTATTGACTTCAAAGCATTAAGTTTATTCTGACTTAGATTGCATTATATACAATAAACTATTGTTACGTGCATGATACCTTTATTTTCACATCAAAATTATACGTAGAAACAAATATATATGTTAAGGTACACACACATACAGTTTTAATTTTTTAAGTGAAACCATTCACTTTACATTTTAATAAATTGAAACCTCATTATTATGTTTTGTTTGCTTGGCATACTTAATATGTTTAAAATAAACTATTGTGGATTTTATATTTTGAAGTAGAAAAGACTCTACATTGTAAAATCTAGACTCCAAAATATCCCCAGTGCAAAATTTAAGATATATTTGTCTTCAGCTGATCAGTGGGACTTGTGAGATATTTTAAAGCTAATTGAGAACCATGGGCTACATGACATGAATGCATTACTGAATATACTGCTAAATAAATACTCCAAATTCTCCAAATGCATTTAATTGGCTTAACTGCATGAAAACCCCTGACGCGGCACCTTTGCCATTCATTAATGTGCTCATTCTTTCATTTATTAAAAAATGATGAAACTATAGTGTTCAAAATACTGAGCAAAAGATTTAGGGGGAAAAATAAAGATAAATAAAAACTCTGACTTCAGAGACTGTGTAGCCTAACACAGAGGAAGTCGTGGAATTTGTTTGTATTATCACACGTAAAATGTGAAAGGAGACGTGTTACCCTTAATATTTAAATAATTAGGGATTGTTTTACTGCCGATATGATGCTCAAGGGCTGTAGTTTGGTCTGACCTGCTGTTTCTTTCCTCCCATATAGTGATTGTAGTTGCTCATCCAAGGGACAGAATGCTGGTTAATTTGCTTGCAGAGTTACCACCACGTTGCCTTTTCCCTGGTAACTAAGGACTTAGATACTATGAGCAGACTGTATAAGCACAAACCACGGTTGTTCCATTTTCTGACACCATTTGTGTTGTGGTATTGACATAACACTTTCAATTTTTGTAGAGTGACATCCTTTCAGTTTTGGCTTCCACTGTTTTTGTCCAGGGTGTTAAGAAAGCAAAAAGAAAGAAAAGGGAGCAAAACCATTTTGTGGTTTGACACCGTGCAGAGTGTGTACTCTGCTCCCCTGAGTAATGCTCCTCTGGCCGAAGGGAAGAAGCCGTCGTCACATGGCAGCAGCCCTGCATCGACCCCGGTTCCTGCGCGAGCTCTGCGACCCCCTCCCACAGGCCTCGCTGTGCTTCAGAGATCTCTCGTGCTGTTCTTCTCAGGGTGGGAAACACATCTTCAGGTGCAACACACGTTCTTCACTGGCTCTCTCAACTTACACCAGGCAATTCAGATTCATGAGCCTTTGAATAAAAGAAAAAGGAAAAACTGTTTGAAATGCTTGCGGAGAGTCTGAAAGGCAAGTTGGTTTATTGTTTGGGCCGCAGGATCCCTGTGGTCCACATCCTTAGATTCCCAGCCCTGAAACCATGATACATCTTTGCCTGTCTGTCCTCCGCCTCACTGCCTGGTATGTGTAAATATATATGGAATGAAAGGAATGACCAAAAAAAAAAAAAAAATGTTTCTCAGGTGGGAAAAGGTACATTTCTCCCCACTGTGAACATGAAACATCTCCAGAATCTTGATTGATTTATTTATTTTTGGGTGGGGTGTTGTTTTCCTGTTTCCTCCCTGTAGAAAAGAGTCTATCTCAATATGTGGTTTTTGTTTTTACTTCAGAGTCCACGTATAAATGAATTCATATGGTATTTGTCTTTCTCTGTCAACTTATCTCACTTAGCATAATGACCTCAAGGTCCATCCATGTTGTCACAAATGACAAAATTTTACTGTATTTTTTTTAAGGCTGGATAATATTCATGTGTGGGTCCCACATCTTTTTTCTTTGTTTTGTTTAGTTTTTTTAATCCATTCAACCATTGATGGACACTTAGGTTATTTACCAAAGTCGAGATAGGGGAACAAATCTATGATGAAATTTGGGGCTCATAAGCGATTCATGGGGTCGCAAAGAGTTGGACACGACTGAGCGAATGAACTGAACTGAGCTGGACTGAACTGAGTACCTTGCATGTTAGTGTTTTCTTTTTCTTTGGATAAATACTCAGGACTGGGATTGCTCAATAACATGATAGTCCCATTTTAAATTTTTTGAGAAGCCTCCATACTGTTTTCTATAGCAGCTGCACAAATTTACATTCCCACTAACAGTGCACACCTTTTCCTCCACATCCTTACTGGTATATATATATATATATATATATATTTTTTTTTCTTGTCTTCTTTCCTAATGCCCATTCTGAAAGATCTAAGGTGAAATCTCATTGTGGTTTTAGTTTGCATTTTCCTGATGATGAGTGATGTTGAGCATGTTTTCATGGCTCTGGCCATTTGTGTCTTTTCTGGAAAAATGTCCGTTCAGATTCTTTGCCCATTTTTCAGTTGGATAATTTTCTTGCTATTGAGTTATAGAAGTTCATTATATACCTTAGATATTAACCCTTCATCTTATATAAGATTTGCAAATATTTTTCCCATCCTGAAGATTGCCTTTCTTTTCCTTGATGGCTTACTTTGCTCTGCAGAAGTTTTGTTTGTTTTGCTTTTTCAGCTCAGTGTAACTCCAGTAGTTCCACTTGTTTATTTTTGCTTTTGTTAACTTTGCTTTTGGTGTCCAATCCAAAAATATTATCACCAAGATCATTGCCGAGAAGCTTACCTCCTGTGTTTTCTTCTAAGAGTTTGATGGTGTCAGGTCTTATGTCCAAGCCTTTAACCTATTTTGAGCGATTTTTTTGTTTGTTTATGATATGAGATATTGGTCCAGTTTTCCCAACACCAATTACTAAAGAGACTATCTTTTTCCAACTGTGTATTTATGGCTTTTTTGTTGTAAATTCATTGACCATATATGCATCGGTTTATTCTGTTCCACTGATCTATATGTCTGCTTTTATGTCAATATCATACTGCCTTAATTACTATAGTTTTGTAATTTGATCGTCTGGACTCAGGGTATGTGATACTTCCAACTTTGTTCTTTCCCAAGATTGCTTTGGCTGTTTGAGATTTTTTGTTTGACCCCATTTCATGGGGTCGCAAAGAGTCAGACACGACTGAGCAACTGAACTGAAACGTTGTTTTGATGTCCCTACTCACAACCCCATCCCCTTATCTCTCCTGGGGCACTATACCAGTGTCAGGAGGAAAGGAGACTGAACAGCACTCATTGATAAGATATTTGTATTGAACAGACTGGAATAATAGAAGTGGTGTGACTGTTGTGTGTATAATATCAAAACTCTTAGTTCAGACTCCTGATTCTTTATTGATTTGGTTGATGTTGGCAGACAGGCTATTATAAAAGTAGAGAAAATAGAATGTCAGATAAGAGTCAACTTTATTTCCTTTTTTATGTGTCTCAAATGGAGTTTAGCAACTCAGGTTACTTATCTCAGCAGATGCCTGAAGCTGTAAACCTCCATAAAGAACCAAGTCATCTTCTTCCCATGGAACCCTGGAACTGTTTCTCTCTGTGTTTATGGCCTCTTCTCTGCACAAGTGTTTTCATATAAAGATATTTTGGATATAGATGTTCACATGTGATGATTATATATCTATCTATAATATTTCCATGGAACATTATATCATATCTGCTTATACATGTTATACATAATATATAAATTATTTATGCAAATAATCTGTATTTTCTTCTCTACTTAGAGAATTTCTATCTTTTAATCTAGGCAGAAAACTATGATTAGAAAACTATAGTATTCAATTCAGTCTCTCAGTCATGTTTGACTCTGCGACCCCATGGACTGCAGCATGCCAGGCTTCCCTGTCTATCACCAACTCCCGGCGCTTACTCAAACTCATGTCCATTGTGTTGGTGATGCCATCCAGCCATCTCCTCCTCTGTCATCCACTTTTGCTCCTGCATTCAATCTTTCCCAGCATCAGGGTCTTTTCCAGCCTCAGGGTTTTTTCCAGTGAGTCAGTTCTTTGCATCAGGTGGCCACATTATTGGAGCTTCAGCTTTAGCATCAGTGCTTCCAATGAATATTCATGACTGATTTCCTTTAGGATGGATTGGTTGGATCTCCTTGCAGTCCAAGACACTCTCAAGAGTCTTTTCCAACACCACAGTTCAAAAACATGAATTCTTCAGCACTCAGCTTTCTTTATGGTCCAACTCTCACATTCATACATGACTAATGGAAAAACCGTGGCTTTGACTATATTGACCTTTGTAGGCAAAGAAATGTCCCTGCTCTTTAATATACTGTCTAGGTTGGTCATAGCTTCCAATGAGTAAGTGTCTTTTAATTCATGGCTGCAATCATCTGCAGTGATTTTGGAGACCCTAAAAAATAAAGTCTGGCACTGTTTCCATTGTCTCCCTATTTGTTTGCATGAAGTGATGGGACCAGATGCCATGATCTTTTTTTTTTTTTTAATGTTGAGTTTTAAGCTGGCTTTTTCACTCTCCTCTTTCGCTTTTATCAAGAGGCTCTTTAGTTACTCTTCACTTTCTGTCATAAGGGTTATGTCATCTGTGTATCTGAGATTATTCCTATTTCTCCCAGCAGTCTTGATTCCAGCTTGTGCTTTGTCCACTCTGGCATTTCACATGATGTACTCTGCATATAAGTTAAATAAACAGGGCAAAAATATACAACCTTGACGTACTCCTTTCCCAGTATGCAACCAGTCTGTTGTTCCATGTCTTGTTCTAATTATTGCTTCTTGACCTGCATACATGTTTCTCAGAGGCAGGTAAGGTGGTCTGGTATTCCCATCTCTTGAGGAATTTTCCATAGTTTGAAGTGATTCACACAGTTACAGGCTTTAGTGTAGTCAATGAAGCAGAAGTGGATGTGTTTCAGGACTCCCCTTGCTTTTTCTATGATATAACGGATGTTGGCAATTTGATCTCTGGTTCCTCTGCCTTTTATAAACCCAGCTTGAAAATCTGGAACTTCTCAGCTCACGTGCTGTTGAAGTCTAGTTTGAAGGATTTTGAGCATTCCCTTGCTAGCATGTGAAATGAGTGCAATTATATAGTAGTCTGAACATTCCTTGGCATTGCCCTTCTTTGGGATTGGAATGAAAACTGACCTTTTCCAATCCTGTGGCTACTACCGAGTTTTCCAAATTTGCCGGCATATTGAGTGCAGTACTTTCACAGCATCATCTTTTATGACTTGAAATAGCTCAGCTGGAATTCCATCACCTCCACAGGCTTTGTTCTTAGTAACACTTCCTAAGGCCCACTTGAGTTCACACTCCTGGATGTCTGGCTGTAGGTGAGTGATCACACCATTGTGGTTATCTGGGTCATTAAGACCTTCTTTTGTAGAATTCTTCTCTGTATTCTTGCCACCTCTTCTTAATATCTTCTGCTTCTGTTAGGTCCATGACATTTCTGTTCTTTATTGTGCCCATCTTTGCATGAAATACTCTTGGTATCTCTAATTTTCTTGAAGAGATCTTTAGTCTTTCTCGTTCTGTTATTTCCCTCTTTTTCTTAGCATTGTTCACTTAAGGTTTTTTTTTTTTAATGTTGGTGTTTTGTAAATTGAGAATTGTCTTATTTTATGATAAATTGACCCTTTTATCAAAAAATAATACACTTGTTTTGTACAACAAATTTTAACTTAAAAATCTCTCTTATTTGTTATTAGTGTAGTCACTCTAACCAATTCTTTTGATTTCTATTTGCCTGGCATATCTTTTTTTCCCCATGTGTTTATCATCATTCTATTGCTATCTTTGGGTCTGAATGAGTCTCCTGAAAATGCATGTCCTTAGGTAATACTTTACCCATTCTGCGCTTCTCTTTCACTCAGTGAACTGCATCCACTTACATGTGAAATGTTACTGAAACTGCAGGTCTTCTGCCATCTTGCCCTTCTCTTTACGCTGTGTGTCCCTTGGTTACCCACAACTGCTCCATTTTCATGTGAGATGTTCTCCTAGTGCACCATTTTGATTCCTTCCTAATTTCTTTGCCTGTGAATATTTTTAGTTCTTTTCTTAATGGTTACTATGGTAATTGCAGTAAAATCCTAAATTACACCAATCTTGTTTAAATTAGTACCAACTTAGAGTCAATAAAATACATTAACTCTGTGCTTTTACAGCTTTGCACCCCTTCTTTATGTGGTTATTATTACAATTTACATCTTTATATATTATGTACCATTAACATTGATTTATAATTCATGTTTGATGCATTTACATTTTTAAGTCATATTGAAAACAGAAAGAGGAGTTTCACAATAATGTTACAATCAATATGGCCTTTTAAATTTACCCATGTGCTTACCTGTTCCAGAGAGCTTCACTTTTTCATGTGGCTTTATGTTAATATCAGACATCTTTTTCTTTCAAACTGTAGAACTTTCTTTAGCATTATTTTCAGGACTGTTCTACTAGTAATGGAATCCCTCAGCTTTTTTTTTTTTTTTAATGTGAGAATGTCTTAATTTTTCCTTCCTTTTGGAAGGAACATTTGTGTGTTCTATTATGATTGCTAAGGCAGTGATATTTATCACATTGCATTATAATGCAGTATCGCTGTCATATTCATTATACTGTGCACTAGATCCCTGCAGCTTAGTCATTACTCATTGTAGGCTTGTACACTTAAACGACATCAGTCCTACTCCCACCTTCCATGCAGTCCCTGGTAACCATCATTCAGCCCTCTGTTTTTATTTTAAGTTTATTTTTAGATTCCATATATGTGATATCATAAAGTACTTGGGTTTCCCTGACGTCTCATTTAAGCATAATGTCCTCAAGTTTCATCCATGTGGTTGCAAAAGGCAGGATATTCTTTCTTGTGTCAGAATAATATTCCATTGTGCATACATATCACATATCTTTTATTTATTCTTAATTGAAAAAATAATTCCTTTGCGTTATTGTGTTGGTTTTGACCAGATATCAACGTGAATCAGCCATAGGTTTACCCGTGTTCCCTCCCACTTGAACACTCCTCCCATATCTCTCCATCCCGCCCTCCTAGGTTGTTACCAAGCCCCAGTTTGAGCTCCCTGCGTCATGCATCTAATTATCATTGGCTGTCTATTTTACATGTGGTAGAGCGTGTTTCCACGTTACTCTTTCCATACATCTCACCCTCTCCCTCATCCCCTCTCCAGCTGTGTCCGCAAGTGTGTTCTCAACGTCTGTGTCTCCACAGCTGCTCTGAAAATACATTCGTCAGTACCATCTTTCTGGGTTCCATGTATATGTGTCAGTATAGAATATTTGTTTTCCTCTTTCTGGCTTACTTCACTCTGTATGATAGGCTCTAGGTTCATCCACCTCCTTAAGACTGATTCAAATATGTTCCTTTTATGGCTGAGTAATATTCCATTGTGAATACATACCACTGCTTCTTTATCCGTTTATCTGTTGATAGACATCTAGGTTGCTTCCATGTCCTAGCTATTGTAAATAGCGCTGCAATGAACTTTAGGATGCATATGTCTCTTTCAGTTTTGTTTTCCTCAGGGTATATGCCTAGTAATGGGATTTTTGTGTTATGTGGTAACCTTATTCTTAGATTTTTAAGGAATCTCCATATTGTTCTCCTTAGTAGCTGTATCAATTTATATTCCCAACAACAGGGCAAGAGCGTTCTCTGTTTTCCAGCATTTATTGTTTGTATATATTTTGTGTTATTATTATGGCCATTCTGATCAGTATAAGGTGATATTTCATTGTAGTTTTGATTTGCATTTCTCTAATAATGAGTGATGTTGAGCATCTTTTCATGTGTTTATTAGCCATCTATATGTCTTTTTTGCCCACTTTTTGATTGGATTGTTTGTTTTTCTGGTATTGAGTTATATAAACTGCTTGTATATTTTTGAAATTAATCCTTTGTCAGTTGTTTCATTTGCTATTATTTTTTTTCTCTTTCTGAGGGTTGTCTTTTCACCTTGTTTATAGTTTCCTTTGCTGTGCAACAGCTTCTAAGTTTTATAAGGTCCCATTTGTTTATTTTTGTTTTTATTTCCATTACTCTAGGATATGGGTCATAGAGGATCTTGCTGTGATTTATGTCACTGAGTGTTCTGCCTATGTTTTCCTCTAAGAGTTTTATAGAGTTTGGTCTTACATTTAGGTCTTTAATCCATTTTGAGTTTATCTTTGTGTATGGCATCAGGAAGTGTTCTAATTTCATTCTTTTACACATAGCTGTTCATTTTTCCCTGTAGAACTTATTTAAGAGGCTATCTTTGCCCCATTGTATATTCTTGCTTCCCTTGTCAAAAATAAGGTATCCATAGGTGTGTGGGTTTATCTCTGGGCTTTCTATCTTGTTCCATTGGTCTATATTTCTGTTTTCGTGCCAGTACCATACTGTCTTGATGACTATAACTTTGTAGTATAGCCTGAAGTCAGAAAGGTTGATTCCTCCAGCTCCATTCTTCTTTCTCAGGATTGCTTTGGCTATCTAGGGTCTTGTATTTCCATACAAATTGCAAGACTTTTTGTTCTAGCTCTGTGAAAAATGCCTATGGTAATTGGAGAAGGATTATACTAAATCTGTAGATTACATTGGCAGTATAGTCATTTTCACAGTATTGATTTTCCCAACCTAGAAAGGTGGAATATCTCTCCATCTGTGTATGTTGTCTTTGATTCCTTTCATCGGTGTCTTATAGTTTTCTGTATACGGCTCTATTGTCTCCTTAGGTAGGCTTATTCCCAGGTATTTTATTCTTTTTGTTACAGTGATAAATGGGATTGATTCCTTAATTTCTCTTTCTGATACTTCATTGTTAGTGTATAGGAATGCAAGTGATTTCTGTGTTTTAATTTTGTGTCCTGCAACTTTGCTAAATTCACTGATTAGCTCTGGTAATTTTCTGATGGAATATTTAGAATTTTGTATTTATAGTGTCATGTTATCTGCAAACAGTGAGAGTTTTACTTCTTCTTTTCCTATCTGGGTCCCTTTTATTTCTTTTTCTTCTCTGATTGCCATAGCTAGGACTTCTAAAACTATGCTGAATAATAATAGTGATGAGAGTGGGCACCCTGTATCTGTTCATTTGTTTTGGGGCTTGTAGTTTGTTTATATATCTTAGCAATTGTGAAGAATGTTGCAGTGAACTCAGGAGGGCACATATCTCTTTGAGATCCTGTTTTTATTTCCTTTGGGTACATACACAGCAGTGAAAGTTCTGCATTGAATTTTAGACCTGTTTTTAATTTTTTAAGAATCTCTTTATTGTTTTCCAAAGCAAAAAGGGAAAACTTATACCTGTTGGTGGGAATATAAACTGGCCTAACCTTTTCATCCCATCCTTGCCAACACCTGCTGTATCACCCTCTTGATGACAGACCTTCTAACAGGTATGAGGTGACATCGCATGATTTTGATTTTCATTTCTGATGACTTGTGATGTTTGGTATCTTTTCATATGTGCATTGACTACTCTGATGTCCTCTGGAAAAAGAAAATGTCTATTTAGTTCTGTGCATTTTTTAATCATTTTTTTTAAGTTGTAGAATTTCAAAATATATTTTAGATGTGAATCCTTATATTTACAGGTTAATAATAACGCATGCTTTGCAAGAAAATTTCTCCCACTCTGCAGGCTGTCTTTTCATTTTGTTAACTGTCTCTTATGTTGCTCAGACAGTTAAGAATCCACCTGTAGTGTGGGAGATCTGGTTTTGATCCCTGGGTTGGGAGGAGGACATAGGCAACCCACTCCAGTATTCTTGCCTGGAGAATCCCCATGGCCAGAGCCTGGCAGCCTACAGTCCATGGGGGTCACAAAGTTGGACACAACTGAGTGACTAAGCTTACAGCCCATGCTGTGCAGAAGCTTTTGTGTTTGATGGATCCCCATTTGTTGATCTGTGCTTTTGGGGTCATTTCCAAAAACTCATTGCCAAGACGGTTATCAGGGAACTTCTTCCCCGTGATTTCTTCTAGAAGCATGCTATATAGTTAAGTTTTTTTTATCTGTTTTGAGTTCATTTGTTGTGAGTAACGTGAAACAGAGTTCCAATTTCATTGTTTTGCATGTTTTGGTTTTTGTTTTCACTTTTTCCAGCACTGTTTGTGGAAAGGACTATCTTTTCCCTGATAGAGTTTTGGCCCCCATGTCAAATAAGAGTTGACCAAAGATGCCAGGATTTAATTCTAGAATTTCTATTCTGTTTTATTGTTGTCTATGGTTGTGCCAGCACCATACTGTTTTTATCATCCTGAATTTGTAGCATGAAATCAGAAACCTGATACATTTGTTCTTTTTTCTCAAGATAGCTTAACTTTGACTTTTCGTTTGTGGTTGCTTCAGTCCATGTGGTCACAGAGTCGCACATAACTTAGTGACTTAACAGCGACAACAAATAAATTTTAAAGTTGATTCTTTTATTTCTAATAACACCATGCAAACTCATCTACAGATACAACTCAATCACCCTCTGGTATTTTGAGGATGGTTGAGTTGTATCTGTAGATGAGTTTGCATGGTGTGGATGTTTTAGCAATAGTAAATCTTCCAGTTCTTGAACATTGAAAGGCTCTTCATTTGTTGTGTGTCTTTTGGATTCTTTCAACAGAGTCTTGTAGTTTTCATTGTACAGACTTTTCACTTCCTTGAATAAATTCATTCTTAAATATTTTTGATACTGTTGTGAATGGGATGTGCGCATTAAGTCACTTCAGTCATGTCCGACTCTGAGACAATGTGTACCAGAGCCCACCAGGTTCATCTGTCCATGGAATTCTCCATGCCCTCCTCCAGGGGATCTTCCTGACCCAGGGATCGAACCCACGTCTTTTATGTCTCCTGCATTGGCAGGTAAGCTCTTTACCACTAGTGCCACCTGAATGGGATAGTTTTCATTATTTTTCAAGTATTTCACCATTAGTGAAGAAGAATGCAGCCCATTTCTATATGTTGATTTTGTACCCTGCCATTTAAGTGAAACTGTGGATCAGTTCCAACAGTGTGGCTGACTCTCCGGGATCTTATATATGTTGTATATGTTTGTGTCATCATATATATTTCTGTAGCATTAATTGTAATGGATTTTTTTTTATTCTAATTTTGAATCTACTCTGTCTCAGTTAGCTACATATTTGTGAAGTTTACCTTACCGAAGAATTCCACTCCTCCTTCCTACTCTTATGGTCGCTTTATTTGTTCTGATCATTACTATTTCTTTAACTCTGTTAACTTTCAGTTCAGTTCAGTTCACTCAGTCATGTCTGACTCTTTGCGACCCCATGAACCGCAGCACGCCAGGCCTCCCTGTTCATCACCAACACCTGGAGTTCACTCAGACTCACGTCCATCGAGTCAGTGATGCCATCCAGCCATCTCATCCTCTGTCGTCCCCTTCTCCTCCTGTCCCCAATCCCTCCCAGCATCAGTCTTTTCCAATGAGCCAACTCTTCGCATGAGGTAGCCAAAGTACTGGAGTTTCAGCTTTAGCATCATTCCTTCTAAAGAAATCCCAGGGTTGGTCTCCTTCAGAATGGACTGGTTGGATCTCCTTGCAGTCCAAGGGACTCTCAAGAGTCTTCTGCAACACCACAGTTCAAAAGCATCAATTCTTCGGCGCTCAGCCTTTTTCACAGTCCAACTCTCACATCCATACATAGACTTTAGTTATTCTTTTTGTATTTCCTTGAGGTAGGGAGTTAGAGATCTCATTTCATTATTCATTTGTTTATTACTATAAACTTTCATCCAAACTAATTTTGCTGTATCTCACAAGATTTAATATATTTCCTTTTTTACTTTTTCTCTGAACTATTGGTTGTTTACAAGTATGTTGCTTACACATGTTTTTAGGTCTCACTTTCCTCTTGTTGATTTCTAGTTTCATATCATTGTGGTCAGAAAAAAAAATAGTTGGGACAACTTCAATTTTCTTGAATTTGCTCAGGTTTGCTTTCTGTCCTTTCATATGATCCTAGGGACTGTAATGTGGCTCTTGAGTGGAATATTCTATATGTCTGTTAACTCCTTTTGTTCTAAAATACAGTTTAAGACCATTATTTCCGTATTGACTTTCTGTCCGGACAACCTATTCACTTCTGACAGTGAAGTACTGAAGTCTCCTACTGTTACATTGTTCTCAGTTTCTCCCTTGAGATCTCTTATTACTTTCTTGATATATTTCCATGCTCTAGTGTTGGAGATATATACATATATATATAAATATATATATAATCTTCCTGATGTACTGACCCTGTCATCAGTATACAGTGCCTTTGTCTATTGTTCATGTTTTCACTGTCACAAGCTATCTCTTTATGCTGTGGATTTGTTATACAATTGTAATATAGTTATTTTTAATATTCCTTCCTTATAATGTGTAACACACTATTCAAAAAATTGACAACTCATTACCTTATTCAGAGTTTTGTGTATTTTTTACTTTTTCACCTTGAAGAGCTCCTCTCACCCTTTTTTGTACAGTAGGTCTAGGGGGTGGGGTGGGTAACCTCCCTTAGCTTCTCTGCCCAGGAAAGCGTTCACTTCTCCGTATCTGGAGGATAATGTTGCTGGGTATAATATTCTTGGATGACAAATGTTATCACTTAATACTCTGAATATATTATTCTACTCTCTCCTGGCTTATACAGTTTCTGTTGAGAGCCTAGTTGGAGGTAGCATCCTTGTGAGTAAGGTACATGCTCATTTTTCCTGACTGTCTTTTAAATTCCTTATCATTGACTTTCCAGACTTTCATTTTAATGTGTCTGGGAGAAGGTGGTCTTTTGTCATTGAGATAAGATGTGTTATTAGCTTTGTTGATGTCTACATTCAGATCTTACTCCACATTTTGCAAGTTCCAAGCTATTATTTCTTTAAATAAACTTTCTGCCCTCCCCTACTCCCTCCATTCTGGAATACCTGCCCATTATTCTCGCTTTCCTAATGGACTCTAATAACTCTCACAGAGTTTCTTCACTTTTTAAAAATCTCTCATTTTCTACCAGAATCATTTCTAAATTCCCATCTTCCAGATCACATATTCTCTCTTCCATCTTATCTACCTAATTTCCAGTGCTTTCTTATGCATTGTTCACTTCATTTTTGAATTCATTAGGTATAGCATTTGTTTGGTCCCTTTTTATAATTGCAATATCTTTGATAAAGTACTTATTCTGTTCATCATTGTTATTTCTGAGATTGAGTTCTTTGAGTTTTCTAGTAGCTACTGCATTTCTTCACAACAGCTGTTTTGAGTTCTTTGTTTATTAGAGGACACTATTCAAGTCTCCAAGCTCACACGCTGGAGAATTGTCATTTTCTCTTTGTGACACCGTGGTACCATAATTTCCCCTGATCTTTGCTCACCTGTCCTGCTGCTGCTTCATCTGAGGAAGTCATCACCTTCCTATTTAGGTGAGACTGTGTGTACTTTGGCTCTAAGAGATTCGTGATTAGAAGGCTTTCTTTTGTTTTCCAGAAGGTGGCGAGATAGCACAAGTTTTGGGATTCTCTCACCAAAGCTTCGATTGGAAGAGGCCTGTCACAAAACCAAACTAAACAAAAAGGGCTCAGGGCATAGATAAGGAGGTGTGTACTTGGCACTTGGGGATTATATGTGCCTACAGCCCCACAGAGAGCGGGTGTGGGAGATGATGGTGACCCTCCCCTGCTAAAATCCTGGGGCTGAGAGCAGGAAACATGTTCTTTCAGTTCTCTCTGTTGAATTTCTTACCTTTCCTGTCCCTCCTCCAGGAAACCTGGGCATTGGAGAGGAGCAGCAGGGCCCCTCTGCCCGTGCAGCCATCCTATGTTCTATATTAGATATATGTACGTACATACACACATTATATATGGACATACACTTGTCCACACACATTATGTCTATGTATATACACATACGCACACACACATCTTTTCCCCTCAAACACTTTTTCAGCTGTCTCCTAGCGTAGTTGCATCACCCTGCATGTTTTGCATGATTATTCTATCTTTGGTTATAAATTTAGACAACTCATCATTTTTCAGATGCTTATTCGAGGAGTCACAGAAAAGGGTGGAGGAAAGCGTGCATTCAACAGACTCAAGTAGCCTTCAACCAGCCCCTGCTGCCCTCCTATTCATTCAATTAAGATGCCCATGCTGCATTCTTACCATCATCATGACCTGGGCATGCACTTCAGAAGGAAGCCTGCCTTCCCAGACTAGGAAGGAACCAGGAGGATGTCCACTGAAGACCCTGCTGCCCTCCCATTCATTCAGTTAAAATGTCCATGCTGCACTCTTACGCATTCATTCAGTTAAGATGCCCATGCTGCATTCTTACCGTCTTCATGACCCTGGGCATGCATGTCAGAAGGAAGCGTGCCTTCTCGGACTGGGAAAGAACCAGGAGGATGTCCACTGAAACCACTGAATGTTCTGTCAGCCCCTGCCAACCACTCACCAAAGAGTAGGGTTTGCTTCAAGCAGTTCAGCTTTAAAGTTGTGTCTTCTTAAGACAAACAGCTTTGAGACTCTCCCTTCTTCTTCTTGTTCAGTCGCTAAGTTGTGTCCAACTCTTTCTTTATGACCCCATGGTCATAAAAAAGCCTGTAGCATCCCAGGCTTCCCGCTCCTTCACTATCTTCTGGAGTTTGCTCAAACTCATGTCCATTGAGTTGGTAATGCTTTTTAATCATCTCGTCCTCTGCCCATAGATTTAGAAATATACTTTGATTTTAAAATAGGAAATTATAAGTATTATTTTCAAATACTTATCAAGTTTTAAAAATCTCTATAAGTCAAAACTAAGGCTTAATTGACTAATACTCTTGCTGTGATTGTTCTGTAATCCAAAGAAGAAATCCTTGTGGGATTTTTGGCTATCAGTTCAGCATCTACTGTGAATATTAGATTGCCTTTGTTTTATTGTTTTTATTTTTTCTGGAAGAGTAATGAAAAATAATCTTTTAAAGGAATATCCTATATTTCATGATTATTAAACCTATTATGATTGATGGAAGAATTTATCTCTACTGGGTACTGTTTGTTAGTGGGGAGTAAAAAATAAAGTATTGAAAATGTTAATTACATACAGAGGAAGGAACATTATGGAGTGCTCAGTAATGCATTATTAAAGTGGTGGAGAAACATTAACTTTTTAACCATGACAGAGGAAAAGATCAGACGTTTCCCTGCAGAGTCACAACCTAATGGTTCAATATTTCATGCAGTATTGCTACAGGCAAGCGCCATGCTTGTACTGAAATCCTGTCATGCTGAGAGCACACAGAACTGAAGGCACAGGCTTTGTTTAGACACTGGCAACCAAATCGCTGACTCCTCAGGGAGAGAAGACTCCCTTCTTGCTTTTTACCTTGATCCCGAGGTAGGTTGTTCTCTGCTGGAGAGTCTCCCATCCTTGACTGGACTTCTCAGCCTTTGTGCAGACTAGCTAAGGCCAGGTGGTTTTCTAATTGGAAACCAGAACTGGGGATCAGTTCTTCTATTTTTATCATTGTTGCTCAACATCAAGCTACAAATTCATCAACTTAATTCTTAGACTGAATAAGGAGTGACTTTATAGTCAATATTTTGTGGTGACCTGGAAGGACTTCTAGAGATCTTTCTTTCTTCTCCAAGCAGTCTTACATATAAATGAAAGTCAATTTTAGGTTCTGATTACTATTAGAGTCACAGTGAAGCTTCCTATCCATTTCCCGGCAACTCTCTTTTATTTAGCCTGACAGCAGAAGTATCTAGTGCCCACAGGACAGCCTCCAGGGAAGTCATGGTGGGCAGCTCCCTGCAAATTCAAAGTCACCCACTCTGCCAGCAAACCATGTATTGAGGGGAGCGGTGGAGGGGGGAAATTTAATAAAAGCCTCACCCCTCCATCCGCTGGGGGTGTAATCAATCAGAGTGGGCATTTTGGACACTTCTCAGAAGTTCCAGTGGAATCAATCCTCACTGCCTACAGCACAGACCATCAAACCCTGTGAGAAGACCTTCCTCCCTTATCCTTGTGCTCACCTCTGTGCCCAAAATGACCTTACAAACCATCCATCTCCCACCCCATTCTTGAATCAAGTTCTCAGCACTAGGGGACCCAAAATAGAAAAACAACTCACTATTAATAACCTTTCTCTTTGTTCACAAGAAAATGATATTAGCCTTTTAATTTGTATAACATCAATGGTTAATATTTATCCTCTGCTCTATATATTAAGAGCATCTATGTCATAATTTAAAAACTGGTACTAGTAAACTCATTTTCCAAATTAGGAAATTATATTTCAGATTTAATTATTATACAATTTCTCACCCTAGTAGTCCTTCATCAATTATCCTACTCTTTATTTTATACCAGTCAGTTCCCTGGAAATTCTTCTTTGTTCATTTCCTAACAATGATGACATGAAAAATTAGAGCATTCCATGAAAGGAGAAATGACTCAGGAAACTGACAACTGGATACAAAACTCAGATTTGTGTTGTACAAGTTGTGTTGATGAAATCCACATATGTTCCACCTAATGAACTATCATATATCCTTGTTTTATTTGTGATTAAGTTGATAGAATAGAATAGAACTGATCAGTCCTTCTCTTATTTCTATAGGAATGTTATATTGCTTTTTAAAAGTATTCAGCAATTGACGCATGAAACCAACAATTCAACACTGTTTGCTGAAGCAGGGCTACATCAAAAAGTCTCTGTCCAGCATTCAAATTTAAATAAAAAGCAAGAAAAATGTTTAAAATAATTTCTTGAGAAAACTCCCCTTTCCCAACAGGAAGGATTACATTCTAAATGTATAGCAGAACCTAACCCTTATTTCCAGGGCCCTTTAGCTCTGTCTCTCCCATAACATCTTACATTGATCCATCCCTGCAGGCTCTGAGTAACTGTTAGGTCGTCCTGTTCTGTGCTTTGCTTTCCCACCTCTGGCTTTCCTCCTCTTTTCCATTTTGTCCTTATTGCTCAGTTCACACCTGGCATACAATTTGTCATGATTAGCACACCCTCTCCCACAAGCCTACTGTCCATAATCATTTCACCACTTCCCCAGAAGTTACCAATATATTTCTTATTGTCCTGTTCACAAAACACAGAGAAAAAGAAAAACAAACAAAAACACAAGTGAGTAGGAACATTTGTTGGCTTGTGGGACAAAATCAAGTCATCTAATATATTTGTATAGATTTGTAAGGCACAGGAAAAAAAAAATTTTTCAATACTGGCTGATATTTTTCCATAACTGATACAAAGTGTAAACCTACAGATCCGAGAAGCAAAATCAACACCAAACTGAATAAACATAAAGAAAACCACAGCAAGTCATTCCGAAGTCACATTCTTGAAAATCAAGTGAGAACATCCAGACGAAACACATACAGCGTGCACGAGCATGGACATGGTACCTGATTTGCTCTCAGGAGACTAGCTGTGCAGTCCAGAGGACAACAGACCCAGATCTCAGAGTGAAAAAGGGGAAAGGATAGCTGTCAATTTTATACCCAGTGAAAATACTTTTCAAAAAAGTTAAGATTCTGTTCCTAGTCTTTTAAGGAACTTCCACACTGTTTTCCACAGTGTCTGTACTGATTTACCTTCCCTCCAAGAAGGTAGGAGGCTTCCTTGTCTCTGCAGCCTCTCCAGAATTTATTGTTTATAGACTTTTTGATGATGGCCATTCTGACCAGTGTGAGATGACACCTCATTGTGCTTCTGATTTGCATTTCTCTATTAATGAGTGATGCTGAGCACCTTTTCATGTGCATATTGACCATCTGTATGTCTTCTTTGGAGAAATGTCAATTTAGGCTTTCTGCCCATGTTTTGATTGGGTTGTTTGTGGGTTGTTTGCTTTTTGATACTGAGCTGCATGAGCTGTTTGTATATTTTAGAGATTAATCCCTTTTCAGTTGCTTCCTTTGCAAATATTTTCTTCTATTCTGTGGGATGTCTTTTCATCTTGTTTATGGTTTCCTTTGCTGTGCAAAAACTTTTGTTTACTTTTATTCTCATTAGTCTAGAAGATGGGTCAAAAAAGACCGTCCTGTGACTTAGTCAAAGAGTATTCTGCCTATATTTTCCTCTAACAATATCTGGCCTTACCTTTATGTGACCCAGCAATCCCACTCCTGGGCACATACCCGGAGGAAACCATAATTCAAAAAGACTCATGCACCCCAATGTTCACTGCAGCATTCTTTACACTAGCGAGGACATGGAAACAACCTAAATGTCTATCAACAGAGGACTGGATAAAGATGTGGTACATACATATGATTGAATTTTACTCGGCCCCAGAAAAGAATTAAATTGTGTAATTTCTAGAGATGTGAATGAACCTAGAGACTATATAGAGTGAAGTAAGTCAGAAAGAGAAAAACAAATAGTATATATTAAGGCATTTATGTGGAATATGGAAAAAATGATATAGACAGTCTTATTTACAGAGCAGAAATAGAGACACAGATGTAGAAAACAAATGTATGGACACCAAGGAGGGAGAGGGGAGGTGGGATGAATTGGGAGATTGGTGTTGGCATAGAGACAAACTAGCCTGTATAAAGGAGATGACTGATGACAGCTTGCTCTATAGCACAGGGACCGTACTCAGTGCTCTGCGGTGACCCGAATGGGGAGGAAATCCACAAAAGAGGGGATTTATGTCTAGGAAAGCTGGTTCATTTTGCTGTAAATAGAAACTAACACCTTGTAAAACAACTATATTTCAACAAATTTTTAAGCAAATTAAAATTTCTTTCCAGCAGATGAAAACAGTATAAGAAGTATTAAAAAAAACAAAACAAAACAAAACAAAACACTATCTAGGCAATACAAGAATACTGAATGCAAAATTACAAGGACGCCAGTGCTTTTTCTCAACATGGTAAATATGTGACTAAATGTGACTATATTTTCTCCGTTCAACCCCTTCAACAGTTAATTGACTATGCAATAATTGTTTAAACCAAAAATAATATATGTTAGTGTTTACAGCATAGGTACTACAAAGTGCATGACAATAGAAACACAAAGAGGAGAAGCGACAGGAAAACACACCGTGTGCTGGTCACTAAAATACAGCGTTAGAAGAGTAAGATGTAGGTGATAATTCAATAACAGAGTGGGATTTTTATTTTGTTTATTCATTTTTTAAATTTAAATTTATTTATTTTAATCAGAGGCTAATTACTTTACAATTTTGTATTGCTTTTGCCATACATCAACATGAATCCACCACGGGTGTACGTGTGTTCCCAATCCTGAACCCCCTCCCACCTCCCTCCCTGTAACCATCCCTCTGGGTCAAAATGCATTAACCTATAAGAAGGTGGCAAGAAGGAAAACAGCACTGAGTACAAACAGAGGGAAAAATGAAAAAAGCCCATCTATTTAAACCTAACTGTATTCATTTTATAAAGATTAAGTGGTATCAAATCCCCAACCAAAAGGGAAAACTACCATTTGTAAGAAAGCCTAACTATATGCACTCTATTAGAAAATCTACATTAATGTAAAGATACAGGAAAGGTAGAAATAAAAAGGCTACATGTTGCGAAGACTAATCAAAGAAGGTTGGGGCTGTCATATGGTGGTGGTGGTGTAGTCATTCAGTCATGTCCGACTCCTTGCTATCCGTGGACTGTAGCCCACCAGGCTCCTCTGCCTATGGAACTGCCCAGTTAGGAATACTGGAGAGAGTTGCCATTTCCTGACCCAGGAGATCTTCCTGACCCAGGGATCGAACCCGGGTCTCCTGTCTTGCAGGCAGATTCTTACCGACTTAGCCACCAGGGAAGCCCACTGTTACATAAGTACCAGACAGAAAAGATTTTAGAACAAGGGATACTTTATAAACATAGTTGAATAATACATAACAAAAAGGTTAGTTGAATAGAACAGTCCTCAGTGTGTGTGTACTTAATAACAGAGTTTCAAGATAAATGAAGCCCCCAAATTGATAGCTTTGAAACCTTAAACAGATAAATCTGCAATTATAGAAATTTCATCAACCCTCCTCAGTAACTGGTAAAACAAGTAGACTAAATTAATAAGGAAATGGAAATTTCATCAACCCTATTAACTAACGTGACCTAATTGCTCTTTTTTAAACGTGCCTCTGTGGACAGCAGAATACACATTCATTTCAAATGCACGTGGAATATTCAGCCAAGACAGAGAATATTCTGGGTCATTGAAAAACAGATTAATAAACTAAAACGTTTGAAGTCGTGAAAAATATATTCCGTGGCCCCACAGAATCAGACTAAAAATGAGTAAAAACTTATATAGAAAATACCAAAAAATACTTGAAAAGTAAACAATAAGTTTCTAAGTAACCCAAGGGTCAAAGTTAGTTACCACAAGGAACCTAAGAAAACCGTTTGCACTCAGTGAAAATGGAAGCACGAAACACTTTAAAAATTTTTGGTAAATCAAATCCAGCAATTTATATTAATAAAAAAAGATAACATATCATGACCAAGTGGGCCCTATCCCAGGAGAAGACTGGCTTAACATCTGAAAACCAATGTCATTCACAGTCCACAGGCTAAAAATGAAAACAAATTCTTGATCATATCAATAGATGCACATAAGGCTTTTGACAAAAGTTAACACCCATTTATGGTACAGATTCTCAGCTAGCTATATACTAAAGGAAACTTCTTCAACCCAGTAAAGACACTTACAGACAATTTATAGCTCATTTTTCACTGATGAAAGCCTGAATGGATTCCTCATAAGATCAGAACCCAGGGCAAAAATACCTAAGTTTACAAGTTCTATTCAAATTCCTAGCCAGTGCTATGAAACAAGGAAAAAATCTAGAGACCAGAAATAAATAAAAATATTTTTATTTATACGATGTTATCACCACAGCAAAGTGCAAAGCCAGTGGAACTAATAAAAAAGGTAAAGATGTTGCCTGATACAAGGACACAATTTAAATCAGTGTTAGCAATGAATGATTGGAGTATGAAATTTATAAGATTGTCCTATTTATACTGGCATAAAAATTTGAAATACCTAGGAATAAATCTAACAAAATATGTGCAAGACTATGTGCTGAGACTATAAGACATAAACACCTAAACAGAAGGAGGGGCAGAGATGAGATCATGGGTCAGAAGTCAGTGGTTCTTTAGGTTTGTAAAGCTGTTTGTTTTCTTTTTGAAACTTTTATTTTACATTGGAGTATAGCCAATTTACAGTGTTGTGATGGTTTCAGGTGGACAGCAAAGGGACTCAGCCATACCTGTACATGGGTCCATTCTCCCCCAAACTCCCCTCCCACCCAGACTGCCGCATCACATTGAGCAGAGTTTCCTGCGCTGTACAGTAGGTCTTTGTTCATTATCTGTTTTAAATATAGCATTGTGTACCTGTCCGTCCCAAACTCGCTAAGTCTGTGAGTCTGTTTTGATTTGTAAATAAGTTCATCTGTATCATGTTTTTAAAATTCTACGTATAATGCATCTCATATGCTATTTCTCAGAAAACAGTATTTTGAAGATGTAGATTTCCTTATCTGTAGATAGTCTATCGAAGGAATGCCATTTTAATCACGAGTCCAAGAAGCTAACCGGTTTTCCTTTTTTTTTTTTCACTTTCTTCCTTTTTTTTGGTGTCTGTAGAAATTGATATACTGGTTCTAAAATTTATGTGAAATGGCAGAGGGTCTATAATAGCTGACATTATTTTTAAAAGGAAGAACAAAGTTGGAGAATTTATATATGTTTCAAAAATTCACCATTGAGCTAAAAGAAATAAAGTAGTGTGGAACTGGTGAAAGGATAGAGGAGTAGTCTAGTGGACAGAAGAGAAAGTCCAGAGATGGTCTGGGACATAGAACATAAAATGACCTTTGACAAAACCATGAGATAATTGAGTGAGAATAGAGAGAATCCCATCAGCGTCCACACAGAAGGGACGAGACTCTTCAACTGCGCTCTTGATCATGAACACTGCAAGGTACCTGATGTCTCACCATCATCATGACTGGCACCCAGATGCATTAAGAAAACTGCCAAACCTCTCATATGTATTCTCTGTTAGAATTCTGTTTCAAAGAGTTCTGCTGGGATGCATTAAGATAATGGCATGAGAGCACTTAGAACTTGCTGTGGTCTGCCACAGATTGCAATCAATTTTGGCATTAGTACTGAAACAAAGGTGAGAAGAGTGCCTACATCATAGCACTTTAAGAGCAAAAGTGCTATAAAGTGTCTGCAACACAGTAGTCTTTCAACACAGTTGAGTTATTAGTAAAAGTGATCATCGTAGCTGTAGTAGGAGCTATAACTTGTGTGGCCATTCTTATGTTTAGCAGCAGTATTTCTGAAATAGCTATTGATTACATCAATATTTACCTTTTCTACTTCACATGGATATTGGCTGGTGAAGATGAAAATTACTCCTTAGCTACTTTGTGTCTCCCATTCCAAACCATTTCTTGTTTCTTCATCCCTTAGAAGCATAAGGACAGGAAATCAGCAATGAGTGCTGATAAGAGATGGGGCTTCTGGTCATTTCACCCAAGTAAGGTAATATATCAGGCCTTGCTAATACCGTGCATTAGCTGGTGTATTACTTTGCCTAATGATGACATTCATTTTTAATTCTTTGAAGAGTTGTCTTATAACTTGCCTTATGTCTCAAAGTTCTCCGATCACTGCCTGTTACCATCATTGAAGTCTGAAGTACAGATAGTGTGTAGAAGATATAGACTATGAAAATTATTAAAAATACTCAGCTTTTAGACTAAGTCATTCAGAATATATCACTTCTACTAAAGAAAGTGTCTTTAATTTACGCTGCTTGAATTTGTAAACATTAACATTAATATACTGTTTTTAAGTGTAGTTAACTTCTTGGGAACCTAGAGATCATTTCTATTTACCCATATGATACAGAGGTTATTTTTCTGATTATGGGCTTCCCAGGTGGTTCAGTGGCAAAGAATCTGCCTGCTAGTGCAGGAGACACAGAAATGCAGGTTTGATTCCTGGGTCAGGAAGATCTGCTGGAGTAGGAAATGTCCTCCCACTCCAGTATTCTTGCCTGAAAAATCCCATGAACAGAGGAGCCTGGCGGTCTATGGTTCATCTGGTTGCAAAGAGTCAGACACAACTTAGCAACTGAGCACACACACATTTCTGATTATATTCATCTTTTATCAGTAAACCCAGTTCCCTAAACCAAGTGGTTAGCTTTTGGCCTTTTATCATAGTCAGATTAGTGAAGATTTTTCTTCACATTGGCTATCATTTAGTTTAGCTGGTTTAAACAAGCTGCTTTGTGTTTTCTGAGGCTCAAATTAGACATTTGGTAATGAGGGAGTGTGGAGCTTTCAAATATCCTGGAAAGTTCACCCTTCAGATTTGATCTGTGTGTAAAGGTGACACTAGAATTATTATGCTTTTTTTTGTTGTTAGCATTATAATGTTGCGAAGTAAGAAAGTGAAAATCAGGGTGTGGGGAAAACTTGAATCCAGACCGACTGTCAAAGATGTAGACAATTTGGAGAAAGTTGTTTTTAATCAAATTTGGGGGAAAAAATCAACAGTATCAGAGTATATCATCTTGATATTGCATCTCAGATACAAATGCCCTGAAGCATTTTTAACATAGATTTATTTAACACTCCCTCCAAAAACCCACCAGTTTTACAGGAAAAAATCTGTCAGTGAATCTGTTGACATTCATGGGAATTCACACACAAAATATTTCAAAATTTGCATGTTTTCACTTGCTTGAATATATGTGCTCTGATTAAAATTCAGACTCTGCCTAATATAAAAGTTAAAATGATCTGACAGTAGTGTAAGTTACCAGGGGTGGTATTAAAAAACAAAACAAAACAAAACAAACAAAAAAAAACACCTCAGAAAACAGAAAGGCTTTTGCATCCATTGACTACAGAGCAGGATCCCTCACTCAGCTGTCAATCTGCAGACATAAACATTGAGGTGGCCAAGAAGTTCTTTTGGGTTTTTCTGTATCATCTTACAGGATAAACTTCTTGCCCAACCCAAGACATCCAATCCTGTTTGTTTCAGAAGCCGTACTTCAACAAAAAAGGCAGTCTACATACAAAAGTTAACTATCCAGGACACAGATTTGTTTTTCCCCATTTGCCTTCTCTCTGAAAGAAATAGTAACAACAACTACAACCACTATAGAGCAATTTAATGCACATTTTCATCTTGAAATTATTTCAGACTTACAAGTGTTGCATATGTCCATGTATCCTTCACCAAGATGGACCAAGTAATGTTTTATCAAATTTACTTAATCATTTGTCCTATTCTCCTGAAATGTTAAAGAGAAAAAACAAGGATTTATATTTCATAACCACCATCTAATTAATTATCTAAATAGGATATTAACACTGATTCAGTTCTATTACCTACTCTACAGATCTAATTCAGAATTTTCCAATCATCTCATAGATGTCATTCATTTTTCTCCAGAATCCAGGTCAGCCTTACACATTTAGCTTGGTTTCCATCTTCTTCATCTCCCTTCATAGGAGACAGTCTTTCTGTCTCTTTCATGTGAAGATTAAAGACCAGATATTTTTATAGACTGTGACTCAGTTACGGCTTGCCTGATTACATCCTTAGCTAATTGGGGGCTGGGAAGTGCCAAAATGCTCAGCGCTGGCATCGCCATTCTACTCAGCCCATCACTGCAGGAGGCACTGCATTTGTAACCTTTGGGAATAACTCTGAACTTTATATTTCAACTGAAAAGCCGCTTATTTGCCTTTCCATAACTAACAAGTAATCTGTTGAGATTTTGGGTCTGCATAAATATTCCTCTTCCCATAATATCTTCACCTACATACACTTTTAGCACCCACTGATAATTTGCCAAAAACCATTAGTGGGGAACTGCCAAGACACATGGAGTTTTTCAGTTCCCAGAGTACTTTATCTAATTATAGTTCTGCAGCTATCAAAACAATAAAATAGTCTGCCATATAATTTATAAAGCAGGAGCAAGTATTACAATTCCCTAAATTACTTTTAGTGCAGAACTTAGATGTAAATTTTTTAGGTAAATTAGTAATCTTTACCTAAATGTTTTTATGCATTTAGCATCAATGTTTTAATATGAATTCTTACCCAAAATCCAAATGGAGCAGGTCTGTTTCCAGGCAGATGGCAGCTAAGACAAGAGACTCTTGCCTTCCTGTAGACAACAGAAACATTTTTTGCAAAAAGAGAGACTATAGATATAAAGTCCTTGTTGTTAAATTTGAAAACTACCACGCAAAGATAAATAGTGAATTACAAACGTACTCAATTCCTCAAGTGGCCCAGTCAGTCAGCTTTCACTAGGTGAGTAGACACACCCTGGCTAGCAGTGGAATATTAGGGACCATAACCTTTGACCTAGAGACACATAGTGTATGCAAACTTAAAACGGTGTTCAAATCTATCTAATGGTGAGGTGGCTGTGCTTGTTACCCCTCATGCAACATTAATCTGACTATCCTTCTTACGGATTAGATCAGTTTGACTTTTTCGCTGTATGTCTTGCAGGTCCCCTTTTAATTTGTATGGTCTTAAAACAATGCATATGCTAAATTCCATTGCCTACCTGACATCCTGTTTTTATTGTTCAAACACTAAGTGAGATTTGAGATGCACTTGGGAGAATTCATGACAGTAAGGGCATTGCTTAGCTACAGTAAAAATAATATCCTACAAATGGACGTGACTGTTTAAGAAAACCAAACCAGATTATCATTATGGTATAGTTTCAGTCCTTTAATTAGAAATGCCACTGTTACTGCTTCTTGGCCTTTGGCGAAGATCAAGTGTAGAAATACCACTGTCAAGGACACACTGAAGTCAATATATTATGATAATTTTACTGGCATTTTACTAAGGATATGTCTAAGCTGTTAAGTTCATTTTGGTACACAGTGAAGTCATAGTTTTGAGAGGCTAGGGGAAGACAAGTGTAATCAATTCCTCTATTACTCTCAATTATGGGTGATTTCACTTTGAATTTCATTGTCTCATTAAACAACTTGAATGCATTGCTTAGAAAAATTATGAGAACAGATGAGAAAATAACATGTTTGAGGTTACCTGGTGCCATTCTATCATTAGCAGCTTTTGGTCTTTGCATTTGCTCTATTGCTCTATGCAAAACATTCTTTGTTTAGAGTTTGGTTAAATTTACCCTTTTCTTTGTTTATAAGATTCCCTTGCTATGAGTTTTGACTCAGAATTGTGTACATGCATACTGCTGTACAAAAGATTTAGGTATGCCATAGAAAAAACAATATTTGGAAAAAAAATCTTATTAAGTTCTAAGCCAGATCTTCATGTTTGCTATTCAAGGGTTTAGGTTTTTCTTTTTAATTGTCTTTTCTTTAAAAGTGAAGTAGCTCAGTCGTGTCTGACTCTTTGCAACCCCATGGACTATAGCCTACTACGCTCCTCTGTCCATGGGATTTTCCAGGCAAGAGTACTGGAGTGGGTTGCCATTTCCTTCTCCAGAGGGTCTTCCTGACACAGGGATCGAACCCAGGTCTCCCACACTGTAGGCAGACGCTTTACCATCTGAGCTACCAGGGAAGTCTTTTCTTTATGCATTGCCAAATACTTTTTATACTAATAAACAGAATTTAGTAGCCAATAAAAATATACATGGAAGCCCACTGCTTGGAGGGAGAGCACATTAAAATCATGTACATTTAAATCAAGCCTCCTTTCTATCAGATATTTCAATTACACATTTGCTAGGAAATGAAACAATTTTTAGAATTTCATGGGCAGAAATATTCATACATTTTAAACTTTCTAATATTACTTGACAACAGTTATCAATATTCATTACACAAGATGGAAGAAGAATTTTAGATGAAGTGGGACAGAGGATGAGATGGTTGGATGGCATCACCAACTCAATGGACATGAGCCTGAGTAAGCTCCAGGAGCTGGTGATGGACAGGGAAGCCTGGCGTGCTCTAGTCCATGGGGTTGCAAAGAAGTCGGACGTGACTGAGGGACTAAACTGAACTGAGGACATTTTCATCGGATCTAATTAAAATAATG
Organism: Ovis aries; assembly: GCF_016772045.2. Classification (NCBI taxonomy): domain Eukaryota; kingdom Metazoa; phylum Chordata; class Mammalia; order Artiodactyla; family Bovidae; genus Ovis; species Ovis aries. Next base: position 3,290,847 of record NC_056079.1, on the reverse strand, counting down.
TGGGGACTTAGTAATTTAGCAAGACAGATTCATTCTCAATGTTTAACTAAACTATGTAATGCTTTAAAACTATGTCAATGACATTTATATTATAAAAGTAATATTAGAAATTCCTTGAAACAACTGGAAACAGAAAAAAATTAAAATTACACCTTGATTGGCAGTATTGTGATCTATGTTTTTGTTTCCTTTTTTCCATTTTTATACATATATACTCACAAATAAACATAAACACCATCCTTTCTCACCCCTGCCCGGCACACCTGCAAACACGGACAAAATTGAAATCTTATGGAATATATTGAATAATTTGTTTTACAATGTGCTTTTTTTACTCCTGTTAGTCATATACATATTATGTCTTCTTATCATTTGTCAAAATAGTTTTTTCTTATACAATTGCTAAAGCATAATTGCTCGCATTGAAAAATATTTTCAAAAGCATTAAAATTATATTATCATTCTGAAAGGGCTATCAATATTTAAGAGTCTGCTTTCTGTTGTTTTCTTCTATATGTATAATTGCATTCATTTTATTGTCTGCTTATTTGAATGACTGGTGGTAGAACCCTTTAAAGTTTAAAGCAATTTAAAATTTAAAATAGCTTGTAAACCAATGTTTTATAAAGAAAACCAGGGATACAGCTTAGCTGCATTTACATGTTATTTATGCATCCACGTGTCTCCAGTTTTTTGTCTAGAACAAAGATTTAGAAGTGTTCTTTTTTCCAAAAAGGCACAACTATTTCCATCAAAACAGTACTTTTTGTATTGGGTTCCTGTATACTATCTGTCACTCACAAACTAAATTGGATTGGTTTATTCTCCCAAAGATAACTATTTCTCAGTGAATCAATAAGCTCTCAACAATTTATGCATCTTAGGAGATTAATTTACTCTGTCAGAATGTGGGTTCAATATTTACTACACTAGAATAAAAATAATTTCATCATTTGTGGAAAATTCCATTCTAGCTTATTCTATACTCTCATGCTCCCTGGACAAGAATACTACTTTCATGAAGCAAGAAAAATATTACTCTGTTAGAGAATGGTAGAATATTAAATATGCAGATATACTGTTGTCACATTTAATAAGACACTTCTCTCCTGAGGAGTCTTACTTTGTGTAAAAACAAAGATGTATTGGGTAAATCTGACTCATGAAGATGCCTGGATGTACCCACAGTGTCCTGTTGGTAGCCAGGGCGGTCCCCTTGGACTCTGTGATCCAAGCAGACTATTGAGGTGGAAACGATAAACATACGTTTAAGTCTCTAATTGTTGTTAAGTGTCAGCTCCTGCCCTTGACTCAAAAAGAACCACCCCACCCCCAGCTCCTACCATTCCAGATAATCAAAGGAAGCAGCCTGCACAGAACCCACAGTTTAGAACCCACAAACTGACCCCAGCACTTGGGGTCCAGGCCCACACTGGCTCCAGTTAATGCCTCAAGGGAAAGAGACAGGTCAGTAGCAGCAACTCTGCTTATTCCTCATCAGGCCCTCCCACTTTCTGCAACCAAACCCTCCTGGTCCCCTCACTTAGTATTCTCACCTCTGGGCCAGGGCACAGGTGTCTTTAAGGTCCTCAAATCAAAGCCAACCTCCTGCCAATCACATTTCACATACTCAGTTTTGACTACATTGCTTTATGTAAAACTTTGTATAAACTTGGGCACTTTCTTCCCACAAACATCAATGATTTAAGGAAGCTTAGCAGACCTTTTTTCTCTTGAGCTAGGAAGGAAAGTTATATGTTCTGTAATTATAAGTTCCCCAGGAAGTAAAACTCTGTAGACATGCGTTCATTGACTGGATGGCTGAATTGTTTTCCATGGAAGTCAAGGCACATTTGGAATCTTACTTTTACTAACCCACTGTTACCAGGAAGCACTAACTCGTTTTCATTGAACATTTCATACGCTTGACACTTTGGAAAATTTTCCATATGAGATCTTGTGGAATTGTCAGAATATATTTGGAGTTCACTGGAGAAGGCTCTTAGCAACTGTTTTATAATTAACACCTGGGTTTTACAGTTGGCAATTTTAGAATTGGGACAATGTGAAATAGGAAGGTGACTAAGTTAATATATGAATAGTGACCAGCACTGGTATTAACTAAAGTTTGCCAGTTCTTTAAATCACAGGTCATGAAGCTCCTATGCAAGTTAGAATTCAGGCAATATTCTCTGGGAGTCTCTACTGTACAAGATAATAGTTGTATTTCACATGATGATTTAGTAAAGAAGAAAGAGTAAATATAGGAAAAATGTCTGCAGTTACTGGTACATATGAACATCTATCAAATTAAATAACCTACAACTACTAATATAACTCATGTTTTATGCTAATCTGGAATATGCTAGAATACAGTACCTCTGATGACCTTCCATGCAATAATTATGTTACTCTACTTACTTACTCTGTTTTCATTTATTCTATTAGAGATATTATACTTTAGAGAAAAATAAAGGTTATATTCTACTTAGATTCTTAATTCTGACATATAGAGAAAATGCATTTCAGTTATCTTGAGTGTTGGATATAAGCAGACTATAATTATTAAGTCAGTGCGATAAAAACATGAATGAGGCTCGGTGCTGGAGTTTAAATCTGGATTCCACTTCATTTTATGCATCACTGAGCTTCAGTCTGGATGCCTGGTAAATGTTTGGTAAATATTACTCCCCTCTTCTTCCTCTCTTCTAATAATACCATTCTTCTTGGAAAACCCAAACAAACATGTCCTACCTGGAGTCCTTTGCAGAGACCACGTTTGGGAGCTCACAGGGCTCCAGGCTGGCACCACCTCATGGGTGCTGCAATAAGGCATCACTGATCTAGCCCAGTGTCATCAGCTTCCCTTCAATTTATAGACATTTGAGAGAAAATACTCATTTTGAAAACTATAGAAACTGTCTCTCAGTGACCAGTCTGTCCATTACTGGTTTCAGTGGACATATGGAGATGAGCACAGGATAAAACATGCATCTGTCCAGCCTTCTCTCTATGTGTATGTTACCTCTTGTAGCCACTGTGCAGTCCCGCTTCTAGGCACTTAGGCTCAGGTTGAGTCAGTGAAGGACAGCTGATATCCTTCTGAGTGGGCATATCAGTCAGCTCTCTCTCGTTGATTAGCTTGGATTCTAATAGGATAAACATCCCAGTTTAGCCAGGATTCTATTTGTTTCCAAGGTCATCTTTGTTGTAAAGTCTGTAATCATTTTAAAACTGGGTTTTCAGTCTTCAAAAATACTCTTACAAAGTAAAACTAATCTTGGACATGGTGTCTGTTTAGATTGTGAGGAGAGCAAGGCAGCCTCCTGTTCTTTGTGACTTTGTGGATTGTGGTCAGTATTTCTCCTCCAGTAGCCCAAGTTCCTTACACCTACCTGGACCATACCTCATTTTTATTTGAATTTTTCCCTTGCTCATACCAGGTGGCCTAGCATAAAAGTGCTGAGTAAAGCTTTCTCAAATGAGACAAATTGGGTCAGGACACAACAGTAAACAGATCTAAACCCATTTCGAACTAATTGGTTCTAAGTGAGAGATCTAAATTATAAAAGGAAAATTAATGTTAGAAGAAAAATATAAAACTTGAATAAAGTTGACCTTCTTTTTCCTTTCCCTAAGACTTAGCACAAAAGAAGTGTGTACGAAAGATGCTCATATTGGATGCAAACATTTTCAGAAGTAATTACCTTTTTTTTTGCTGAAATATCCTGTGTGGGAAATGCCAGTCTCTTACCAAGAGCAACATATTTTAGAAATCGTACATACATGTATATTTTCCGAAGTATCATGTACTGTATGACACTCTAATCCCCTCTGCTGGCACAGCCTCCAGAACTGGTTTTCCTCTAAAAAGACTGTGCTGAGGTTCTGAGGGGATGGTGGGGTGAGAGGAAATGCACCTAAAACCTCTTTCTTCCTCTGCTCCACACCCCCTCCAGTGTGATGCATTAATTTTACCTGTTTAAGTGAGAACCAAACCAAAGTGATAACCATTTACTATGGTTCAGGCTATTTAGTAGTACCTTCAGTTTGCAAATAAGTGCTTTAAAAGTTATGTTTTTCACATTAATCAGTATGACATACACTGAATCTTGTTTCATCTCTTTTTCTGTTCAGATAGCAGGAGAGGCAGATAGGTCTTTACCTACCGTACAGGTGTCTTTTAGACAAATTCATTATTATACTTTGTAACAATCATGCAAATCCAAACGTATGAGTTTAATGACTGCTAAGTCACGTCAGTCGTGTCCGACTCTGTGTGACCCCATAGACGGCAGCCCACCAGGCTCCCCCGTCCCTGGGATTCTCCAGGCAAGAACAATGGAGTGGGTTGCCATTTCCTTCTCCAATGCATGAAAGTGAAAAGTGAAAGTGAAGTCACTGAGTCGTGTCCAACTCTCAGTGACCCCATGGACTGCAGCCTAACCAGGCTCCTCTGTCCATGGGATTCTCCAGGCAAGAGTACTGGAGTGGGGTGCCATTGCCTTCTCCGGAGTCTAATGACTAGGAGGAAAATAATGCTGTTTTTCCCTCTTTCTCACAAGACACTTTACTACAAATTTTTAAAAGAAAATATTTATCCCACTCTATGCATACAGAATATTTACACAATTGTCCAGGACATCAGAAAGCAGAAAGTAAAACATGCATGTACTTTTTAAAACTATATTTTTTTCTTACTAGTTAGAGGTATGTTCTCATTGGAATAGGAAATTCAAAAGCAGTTTTCAATTTCACAAAATAGCGAATGCTAGTAACAATGGTGTAGAAAACATGAAATAAATTATGTCTGCACTTAAAGTTACAATTGAGCATCTACAACCTTTATAACTTATTGGTTCATTGTGTTCCATTTTCTTTAAGAAAGCAATTCACATTAAAGTCCACCAAATATGAGTAACATTCTTCTAAGTTTCTTGGGTGGGCTTTTTGAGGACTCCTTAAGAGCATGTAAAATGTCAGTATAAACGTTTGGTGGAATACGATCTAGTTTGTAGGCTCTTAACTAGCCACAATGCTCATTAAACTGCAATAAGCTGAACTGTAATTGTGAGGCCTGGTTGATTTAATAAGGTTAACATCTGCCGCTGTCCCTCGACTTAGTATTAAGACCCTATATAACAAGGTCTTATTACGCAGTGAATACAAACCAAATACCTTTGGAAATGTCAGTTCAGGGAGGCAGAGCAGGACACTCGCATGTCTACGTTTGTTCCTGTTGTGGTGAAACAGCTGGGAAGCTGCATCTGTCGAGCTCATGTGCACGTTTGCCCGAGCAACAGAACTTGAGAATCCCAGAGATGCTCTTCCTTGGAGCAAGGTTTTCTGTCCTGTTTCCCATCCTTTGCTACGTAACAAGAGGAGACCAAGGTACAGCTGAAGTGTCTACAGCTGTCTGTGTCTGAGACTCTTCCTAGTGTTCTCCTCAGTACACCAGCCGTAAAATGACCCTTGTTTCAAAGATGTTATCCTGGATTTGAGCATTGAGACAGGCTATGCATTGATGGTGAACCTCACTGACAAGGCCAGGGCTGCAGGAACGAAACAGTATGTAGGGCTTTTCTCATCACCTGCCCCGCCTCTACATCCAACCTTCCTCATTTCAACCTCTTAATTATTTTTATGTTCTGTAGCTATAGCTGGATTCTGTGGCTCCTTTTGTTTCCATTTCCTTTCCCTAAGATCTTTGAAAATCAAAACCATATCTTCCTTTGCATTAAAAAGGAAGCAAAAGAAAATAGGAGATTGCCTTAAAGATAACCCTGCCTTCAGCTTGGGCGGGAACCTCACACCCTCAGTTTGAGATCAGGAGCTGAGCCCTGCCTCTAATTCCCTACCATTCTCTCCAAATGAATCCACAGGAAAGCTTTCTGGCATCTCACCTTTTCATTCTGCAGTTTCTAAAGAAAAGAAAATCATCTGTCCAAGGTAAAAAGACTGGCTGTAGCACCTTTTCAGGAGGTGTCTTACATGTGGGACAGTGGATTAAGCCAATTCATGGCATGACTTTTTAACTTGAACCTCCCGAAAACAAGTTTGTTAAACAAGTAAATTCTAATTCATAAGAATAGAGTCAGGCATGGATAGCTTTAATTTTTAAAAGGGCCACAATCTAATGAGTGGTCAGGTTTGAAAAATATGGATTTAATCAAACACTTCGGCAGAATATCTTAAATGAGTAAAGTGGTAAGTCTGACATTTTAGGAAAGAGCCAAAGAAATGAGAGGGGCTTGTCTTCTGCTTATTCCTATATTTTTAAAACCTTTGGCATTTAAGAGAACTGTTTATTTAAAACTTAAAATGCAAAATGTACTCAGAGCCTAGAATTCATTATGAAAATCTCAACTTTGTTAATGTGTTCTTAAATAAATATGAGTGGGTGACGCTTTGAAAGGGACAAAGAGGTTTAGCTAAAATTAGTGGTAAACCTTCCTTAGGTTTCTAGGCTTTCATGATATATCTAAGGAGAGGTGACAGAGAGGACAACTTTATGCCAGCAATCATATAACAAGTAAGATTTTCCCTTTGGTAATTAGCACTATGGTTAGTTAACATCTATAAGTAATATAATGTTGTACTGGAAATTTTTGCCAGTATATTTTAGGCTATTAATAAAGCTACTAAGAAGTGAACCAGTTTACTTGTATGCATTTAAACTTATTTTCTTCTGAACTTAATTAGGTTGTAAATATATATTAAACCTTAAAAAACATATCGCTTCTCTTAGGCACAAGTTTATATCAAATCTTGGCCCTTTCTCTGAAACCATCATCTCGTAGAACATGTATAACTTGCTATCCTCACTAGCAGAGCAGTGACTTTATAATGCTCCATCACTACCTTTATAGATAGGTTTAGTATCTACAGTACCCCCCAGAAACTGACCCCAAACAAAATTTTCTCAGAGCTGACTGCCAACAAACCAGTGTAAGAAAGCTTTGCTCTAATTGTAAAATAAATAAAAGCATTCAACAAAATATACTCTAATAGGGAAGCTGTATGTTTTAGTTACGCAAACTGTGTTCAAATAAGATACGCTTCCTTTTAAAGACAAAATAGCACTTTTTTTTTTTTTTCCATTTTCTTATGTTGAGACCAACAAATCAGAGGGTCTTCTCTTTTGGCTCAGATGGTAAAGAATCTGCCTGCAATGCAGGAGACCTGGGTTCAATCCTCGGGTTGGAAAGATCCCTGGAGGAGGGCCTGGCAACCCACTCCAGTGTACTTGCCTGGAGAATCCCATGGACAGAGGAGCTTGGTGGGCTATAGTCCATGGGGCTGCAAAGAGTCGGATATGACTAAGTAACAAATACACACACAATACTTCGGAACAGACAGACTGCCCGGTCCCTGCCGATTGCTGTGAGTCTCAGCACTCGGTTTGCAGGGTCCTGCTTGGAAAAATACCTGTGGTTGATCTCTCCTCTGCCCACTTCCCTCCGGGAGATGCTCCGGTGAGAAAAGAAGGGAAGGGTTGGGTGTCAGACCAGACTGCAGAGGTTCAGACTCTACTGAGTGTTCATGGCAGTGACACAGGAAGGTCCTGAGCTCACCTCCTCCAGTAGATACAACAAACATACAGCCACCTAGGGGCCAGTTTTCTCAGGCAGAGCAACCCCTCCACACCAGGTTTGCCAATAAGGACAAAAGCACATGGAAGGGAAAAGGGAACCTGAGATACAGTCTCACCGCAGACCCGCCTCCAGGTCACCCAGGCACTATCCGGAGGGAACTCAGAACCTGGGGCTGCTCCCCTGGAACGAAGGGTTCCTCCTCATACTGGGCACCCTGATCTTTAAGTCTGGCCCCCGGGGAGATGAGCCTTGAGACATCTGGCTGGAAGACCAGTGGGGCCCTTGCCTACAGTATGTAGGGCTTTGGTGGACTGAGATGTGGTCTTACAGGGCACACGTGCAGATTCACCCGTGGTGCAGGAGTGGTCCCTCTGCAGAGCGCCCAGACTGTGAGAGAGGCTTGCCTACTCTGAGGCCCTGGCTTGAGGGGAGGGGCCTGCTGGGACAGTCTCTGGCTGTGGAGGCTGCAGGGGCCGCCTTGCTGCCCCTGCCCTCTGCCTTGCTAAAACCCCGGGGGCAGTGTGTGTTGCTGTTGTTTTTTGTTGTCTTTGTCCCCACTCCACCCCCTGCCCCCGGCTGCGGCCCACAGCACCACTCTCTCCCAGATGGGCGCTTCTGCATGTGGAAGGCACACTCGACTCTATGGCTGCTGACCTGGTTTCTGTGGCTGTGACCCTAACAAGGGGTTTTTGTTTGCCTAACTTTGTAAACTCAGTTCCTGTGTCTCAGGGAGTTTCTGAGTAAGAATCAGAGAGAGTTATTTCTCAAGAGACCACCACTCAGCTGACACAAATTAGTGTAGATGGTCCATCCTCATTTATGTAGTCTAAGAGTCAATATCGGAGAAGGCAATGGCACCCCACTCCAGTACTCTTGCCTGGAAAATCCCATGGATGGAGGAGCCTGGAAGGCTGCAGTCCATGGGGTCACTGAGGGTGAGACACGACTGAGCGACTTCACTTTCACTTTTCACTTTTATGCATTGAAGAAGGAAATGGCAACCCACTCCAGTGTTCTTGCCTGGAGAATCTCAGGGATGGGGGAGCCTGGTGGGTTGCCATCTATGGGGGTCACACAGAGTTAGACATGACTGAAGTGACTTAGCAGCAGCAGCAAAAATCAATATAGCTAAACTGTCCATGCATCCCAAAGCAAACAGTGAGTTCAGTACAACTCCTGTCAAAAGTTCAATGGTGTGTTTTACAGAAATAGAATAAACAATTCTAAAATGTTATACAACCACAAAAGACCCCAAATAGCCAAAGCAATATTGAAAAAGAAGGACAAAGCTAGAGGTCCCATGCTCCCTGATTTCAAACTGTATTATAAGGCTGAAGTAGTCAAAAAAGGCACACAGATCAATGGAATAAGATACAGAGCCCAGAAATTAACTGATGCATATATGGTCAATTAGTTTATGACAGGAGACTCAAGAATATCCAGCGAGAAAAGAATGACCTCTTCAATAAATGGTGTTGGGAAAATAAGACAGCCGTGTACAAAGAATAAAACTCGACTTCCATCTTACACTAGATACGACAGTTAACTCAAAATTAGATTAAAAGACTTGAATGGAGAAACAGAAATAGAAAACAGACTTATGAACATGGGGAAAGGGGAGGAGAGGGTGAGATGTATGGAGAGAGTAACATGGAAACTTACATAGCCATATGTAAAATAGGTAGCCAGTGGGAATTTGTTGTATGTCTCAGGGAACTCAAAAAGCGGTGGGATGGGGAGGGGGAAGAGGGGAGGTTCAAGAGGGAGGAAACATATGTATACCTATGGCTGATTTATGTTAAGGTTTGGCAGAAAGCAACAAAATTCTGTAAAACAATTGCCCTTCAATTAAAAAACAAAATTTTCAAAAAGCAACCCGAAACACTAAAATTCATAGAAGAAAACATGCTGGTCAGTTCCTTGGCATTAGTCATGGGGATGACTTTGTGAATCTGACACCAAATCAAAGGCAAGAAAAGCAAAAATAATTAATAGGACTATGTCACATCAAAAAGAAAAGCTTCTGGACAGAAAAGGAAACCATTAACAAAATGAACAAGCAACCTACTGAACTGGGGAGATGTTTGCAAATCATATAGTTGATGGGGGTTAATATCTAAAATATAGAAATAATTCATACAGCTCAATAGCAGGAAAACAATCCAATTAAAAAATATAGAATCTGAATAAATATTTTCTCAAAGAAGACATGCTCAACATCTCTAATCATTAGGGAAATGCAAACCAAAACCACAAAGAGAAATCACCGCATACCTGTGATACTGGTTGTCAAAAGGTAAGAAATAGAAAACACTGTTGAGAATGTGGAAGAAAGGCAACCTTTGTTGTGTCCTGTTTGTGTAAATATAAGTTGGTACAGCTGCTATGGAAAACAGTATGATGGTTCCTCAAAAAATTAAAATAGAGTTATCATATGGATCCATCAATTCCACTTATGGGTATTTATCTGAAGGGGAACAAAAAAAAAACTAACCCCAAAACCTACATGCACCCTCATGTGCATCGCAGTATTATTTACAATAGCCAGGATACGGAAACAACCTGAGTGCCCATCAGTGCATGAATGGATAAAAATGTTGCACATAGGCGCACACAATGGAATATTACCTTCACATAAAAAATGAAATATTGCCATTTACAACACCATGGATAGACCTCAGGGGCATTATGACACGTGAAATAAGTCAGAAAGAGAAAGACAAATGCCGTATGATATCACTTACATGTGGAATCTTAAACAACAAAATCAGAGAACAGACTGGTGGTTGCCAGAGATGAGGGCAGGGAAAATGGGTAAAGGGTGTCAAAAGGTATTAACTTCCAGTTACAAGCAAACCATGGGGATGTGGTGCACAGCACACTCTAGCCCATACCACTGTATTCTATACTAGGAAATTAGGTCTGAAGAGTCCTCATCACATGAAAAATGGTCTTTGCTTACATATGGTGATAGGTGCTAGCTAGACTTACTGTGGTGGGCACGTCACAGCATATAGACATACTGACTCATCATACTCTACACATGAAGCTAGTATAATATATGTCAATTATATGTCATTAGAGAAGAAAAAGAAATAAAAGAATCCAAATAAGAAAAGAAATAAAACTCATGCTGTTTTCAGATGACATGCTACTCTTCATAGGAAACCCCAAAGATAGTATCAGAAAATTACTAGAGCTAATGATTGAATTCAGCAAAGTCATGGGATACAAGGTCCATACAGAGAAGTCATTTGCATTCTTACATGCTAACAATGAAAAGTCAGGAAGAGAAATTAAGGTATCAATTCTATTCATCATTGCAATGAAAAGAATAAAATATCTAGGAATAACCTACCTAAGGAGACAAAGAACTATAGACGGAAAATTACAAGACAATGATGAAAGAAATCAAAGATGACATAAACATATGGAGACATAGTCTATGTTCCTGGGTAGGAAGAATCAATATTGTGAAAATGACTATATTACCAAATGTAATCTACAGATTAAATGTAATTCCTGACAAATTACCAAAGGCATTTTTCACAGAACTAGAACAAAAAATCTCACAATTCATTTAGAGTCACAAAAGACCCTGAATAGCCATAGCAATCTTTTTTTTTTTTTTTTTGCTTTATTTTACTTTGCAATACTGTGTTGGTTTTGCCATGCATTGACATGAATCCACTACGGGTGTACAATTAAAAAAAAAAAAAAAAGAGGTTTTCCCCTATCAATCCAGAGTTAAATATATGTCATTTTAGAAAAGTTTTTTTTTTTTCTGTCAATTCAGAGTTAAATATACACACAAGCACACACACACTTTCTGCTTAGATGATGATTTCTGTTTTAACATCTGTCCTCTTAATAGAGAATTTTAGAGGGAAACAGTCATTCTGTCTGTATTTGTGCACAGACAGATACCTCTTTTATTAAAGAGGCAGTTGCTCATCAAGGGACACAGTTAAGCAAGATGAGTACATTGTGGAGCTGTACTGTTCAGGACTGTGACCACAGTTAACAACACTTTATTGTATATACAAAAGTCACTAAAAGCATATATCTTTTATAGAAGTGGCAGGCAAATGAGGTCATGCTCAGTGCTAGGACCTTTTAAAAAGTATTCCATTTTAATAAAAGCAACAAAAACCCAAAGAACAAGAATATTTAAAAAAAAAAAGTCTAGCTTCTTTCAACATACTTTAATTACCACTTTTAACCTTGTTATTTCCTTTTCCTCATTTCAGTATCATCCACTTATATTGATGGATGATGAAATGGATGAGGGAACTTTGCATAGAGGATGTGCCTATGCACAAACCAGAAAAATATTCAGATGTAGGTGAAAAATGGAATCCAGTTCCACGTAACACTTGGTTTTAATGAAAGGATACAATTAATTCAGCAGTTCTTGGTTTTTACAGTTAGGACTGCTAATGTGGATGCCTACAGACACCTACATACTTCCTGCTACACTTTGCATGCAGAAAAAGCCCAGAGCATTCAGAGAAAAAGCATCACAGGACCAGGAAGGTTACGGTGGCCTGTGCCTCAGAGCTTGTGTGGTGCTAGGCTGTCTTATCTGTATCTAATACCTTGATTTTCTTTTCCAGTTTCCATATTCTTTTCTCAGTAGCTTAGCTGAAATATAATTTAAAATATGCAATACAATCTATAAATACTTTACCTTTTTCTATGTTTCTAACCACAGTGAATGAAATAGGCAAGTTTAGAAAAAAAAATACTGGATGCTGTAATTATTCAATCAAAACAGATAATTTTAATTTTGAAACATTTGGATTTTTAAAAGTTACGTTAAACTAAAAAAATCAGTGGATGATATAACAGAACTGACAGTACATATTAAAGACATTTTAAGGTAAACTTTAAATGTCATAATAAAGCAGTATTATACCTATATAATTTTTCTATAAACTTTTTTTGTCACTCACACTTCCCATCATTAGAAACATGTTAATTTCTAATTATACTTACATCCACACACATGCTGTGTTATTCAAACACATAAACATAAAATAAATATCTAACATATCATATATATATATATATATATATAAAGTACCATGAGAAACACTGGGCTGGATGGAGGAAGCACAAGCTGGAATCAAGATTGCTGGGAGAAATATCAATAACCTCAGATATGCAGATGACACCACTCTTATGGCAGAAAGTGAAGAAGAACTAAATAGCCTCTTGATGAAAGTGAAAGAGGAGAATGAAAAAGTTGGCTTAAAGCTCAACATTCAGAAAACTAAGATCATGGTATCCGGTCCTATCACTTCATGGGAAATAGATGGAGAAACAGTGGAAACAGTGGCTGACTTTATTTTTCTGGGGTTCAAAATCACTGCAGATGGTAATTGCAGCCATGAAACAAGACACTTACTCCTTGGAAGGGAAGTTATGACCAACCTAGACAGCATATTCAAAAGCAGAGGCATTACTTTGTCAACAAAGGTCCGTCTAGTCAAAGCTATGGTTTTTCCAGTTGTCATGTATGGATATGAGAGTTGGACTGTGAAGAAAGCTGAGCACCGAAGAATTGATGGTTTTGAACGGTGGTGTTGGAGAAGATTCTTGAGAGTCCATTAGACTGCAAGGAGATCCAACCAGTACATCCTAAAGGAGATCAGTCCTGGGTGTTCTTTGGAAGGACTGATGTTGAAGCTGAAACTACAATACTTTGGCCACCTGATGAGAAGAGCTGACTCACTGGAAAAGACCCGGATGCTGGGAAAGATTGAGGGCAGGAGGAGAAGGGGATGAGAGAAGATGAGATGGTTGTATGGCATCACCGACTCAATGGATATGGGTTTGCATGGACTCTGGGAGTTGGTGATGGACAGGGAGGCCTGGCATGCTGTGGTTCATGGGGTCACAAAGAGTTGGACATGACTGAGCGACTGAGCTGAACTGATACAGACATATTATATATATAATATCATACACACACAAACACACTGGTCTCAAGACCAATTTTCTTTCTGATAAGTAATGGTGAGTTTTAATTTAATCTTTTAAATTTAAGCACAATTTTTTATAGTTTTTATATTATTCTTGGTGTTCTGACTCTACAAGATTAAATTAGAATTTTCTATTTTTCTTGTTAGGTGAGAATAAAAAATGCCTGTACTGAACAGCAATGCCCTTTCCTTTGCCATAGAATATCTGGATTGTTTTGTCCTAAACATGGCCAGCATGATTTGCTTTGCTAGTCTGTGACACACACCTTCCATTTATTTCACCTATTAGACTTATAAAAAGAAGAATCAACTTTTAACTATTAGAGACTGATGAAAATGAACACTCTAATGAATTTTAGCTTCACAATATTATAATAACCTCATCTTTTATTTGTAGTGATTTCCACTGCCTATTTAAAAGCTGTAAAACTGAAACAAAATGGCCAGTGCTAAATTCTCATAAAAATAAAGGAAAGCAAAAGTAAAGTACTTTAAAATAGGTTGATTTATATTGACATTAATTGCATTTATATATTTTTCTTTAATGCATTTCACCTACAAGTACAGGTCAATTAATTCTAGTAATTTACCTTATAGAAAATCAAGTGCTTTAAATAATTAACAAAATTATTTGGAAATCACCATGTTAGAACATGCATCAAAATATGAAACTAGAAGAAAAGCAATCTGCCCACTAATGTAAAATACAATCAATATCTGAAGTATAATGTGTATTCATTCAACAGATATTTATAGCAGACACTATACTAGGTATATAGTAATAAATAAAACACAAAGGAAGACTCTGCTCTCATAGAGCTTCATTCTATCAAGGAAACAGAAATTAATACAAGTAAAGCACGTACATTATGGTGAATGTCAATGAGAATTATATAACAAGAGAGAAAATAGGAAACATTCATTGAGCAAGGGAGCAGAAGTTGCAATTTCAGTGTTAAAGCATAGAAAGGGAAATACATCATTGTATGTAACTGGTGCTAAAAGCTTGTGTACATAGAATATGATTAAGGAAAAAGATACAAACATACTCCTTAAGGAATACACACACAAAATACATGTGGATCATTGGTTTCATGCAGAGGTAACCTGAGTTATAAGGGTCAGAGGTGAGATAGAAAGTTCTAACAGTATGTGGAAGTGCTATATCTCTGAAATTCTGTGGGTTGTGCAGGTAACATATATCTCAAAAATGAATAAAATTTAAATAAGAATCTATCAATGCAGATGCCTACCTATCCTGTAAGAACTTGGCCCCACCGTGTTGAGTATGCTCTCTTGACCATATTCCAACTCAAAATGGATAGTTTCAATATAAATTCCCTTGTATATTCATACACACACACACATACACCGAATATTGGATTGCTCGTCATTTGACTCTAATCAAAATAAAATAGCATACACTGCACACACACAGGTCTTTTGCTTTGTAAGTTGAGCTCTTTGGTCAGTATAGCAAAATCTGAGTCAACATTCCCACTTATGTATCTATTGCTGTGAAGCAATTCCATCCCCAAAGTAGCAGCTTGAAACCGCACACGTTTGTTATCTCATAGTTTCTGAGGGTCAGTAATCGGGAAGTGGCTAACCTGATTTTGCCTTGGGCTGTGTCACCAGGCCACAGCAAAAGGGTCAGCAGGGGCTGAGGCCTCCCCAGGCTTGACAAGGGGAGGACTCTCTCCCACACTCTCTCACACGGGCCCTCTGCACAGGGCCCCCTCGTGCTATGGAAACTAGTTCCACTTAGGGGAGTGACTCCAGAAAGAGAGGGGAGACAGAAACAGGCTTGTGTGCATGCGGGACACTGGGCTTTTATAAGCTGGTGTCTCAGAAGTGATGTCCCACCATTTCTGCCATTCCCTGTGACTTAGCAAGTCCAGTCCACACTCACAGGGAGAAGATGGCGGGAGGTGTGGATACAGGAAGCAGGGTTCAGAATGTCTGTCTTCCCTGCTGCCTAGCCAGCCAGGTGCCTCTGCCCTCTTCTCTGGGGTTACTGCCCCTCCTGTCTTTTCATGTGGTTGGATTTCTCAGCATTTAAACTTGGTCTGGATATTTTTTGCCTTGGGGCCCCATCTTACCCCATCCTTCTTTGTGTGGATTCAAGAAGGAACATCTGGGACGTCCCTGGTGGCCCAGTGGCTAAGACCCCATGCTTTCAGTGCAGGGGCCCGGGTTCGACCCCTGGTCATGGAACTAGAGCCCACATGCCTCAACTGAGAGCCTGTCAGCCACAACTAAACATTCCACATGCCTCAACGAAGACTGAGGATGCCGCCTGCTGCCTCAACTAAGAGCTTGTCCGCCACAGCTAAACATTCCACATGCCTCGACGAAGATTGAGGATGCTGCCTGCTGCCAACTAAGGCCCAGAGCAGCCAAATAAATAAGTAAAAGAAGGAACACCTTTATTATATATATATAACATATAAATATAAAGAAGCCAAGCACTCGATGTTAAATCATTCCAAATTCTTCTCCAGTGAAAGCAGCTGTGATAAGATTTTTTTAAAAAAGGAAGGATTAATCACTAATTAGCCTGTTTCTCTCTTAATGTATGTTGTTTAAGACTATTTCAGCAGTGCTGGTGATCATGTACAAGGGTCCCTGTTACATTAGCCTGTTGGGCACCAGTGTCCAGAGCCATGTAAACGGCCCCAGCTCTGCAGCTGCTCAGCCTGGACTTGAACTTGAGTCCAGCGCCTCCATCATCACTTAACCACTTGCAATTTCAGCCTCCCCGTGAAGCCAGCAGGATGTCTTGGGGTTGTGGTTGGGGCCACAAGAGACAGCACACGCTAAGCAGAGAGCTTGCAGCTGTTGGGGGCAGATACACAGGGAACACATGGGGTCCTTGCTGCCTGTGGGCGAAAGGTCACTGTTCTTTCAGAAAGTGTTTTTATTGAGAAACCTCTAATATTCTAAGGAACTGCCCAGTTTCTAAGGAAAGTTATCAGAACATGAGAAGACAGGGAGAAAATAAAATTCACTTCATTACTAACATGAGTTAACAGGAATTGGAGTTTCACCATTTTGCCCCAGTAGATAATGAAAATCTTCACTATCCTTATTTTTCATATTCCTCAGTTCCCCTTCATGACAGGCTGTGGCCTTTCCTCCAGTGTAGGGCTCTTCCTCCCTCCCTTGTCTAGTCCATCAAGCTTATAACTCCCCCAGAATCCCCTGTACCCTATGTTTAAAAAGTAAGGCAAAATGAGTGACTCCTGCTTTTCTGATCCTTATACCTAGTGAAGTTGCTCAGTCGTGTCTGACTCTCTGCGACCCCATGGACTGTAGCCTACCAGGCTCCTCAGTCCATGGAATTTTCCAGGCAAGAGTACTGGAGTGGGTTGCCATTTCCTTCTCCAGGGGATCTTCCTGACCCAGGGATTGAACTTGTGTCTCCCACATTGTAGGCAGACACTTTACTGTCTAAGCCACGAGGGAAGTCTCTCTGATCCTTATGATGACTCTTAAAATGAAGCCCTGATTACCATCAACAAATGAATGAGGCAGGTTAGGGTCTATAGGTGTAAATGTATTAACAAATTTCTTGGTTATCTGCTAATGATACTAGTAGTTACATTCAATATTTCATACATAATTGGACAATGAATGTTTCTAACCTATGCACATCCCTAAGCAAGGATTTAATCTTCCAAAGAATCAGACATGACTGAGCAACTGAACTAAACTGAACTGAATAGCAATACAATATTGTAAAGTAATTAACCTCCAATTAAAATAAATAAGTTTATATTAAAAAAATAAAATAAATAAAAAAGAAAATTTAGAGGAAATGAGGCTTTATGTATAGATAAACATACTTAATATTAATATCTTCTTTGTTAGAGTAATTTTGGACATAATTAAATATCATATATATAATGATTAACATATGAATAATTTTATATCTATACAAAGTGAAAGTGTTAGTTGCTCACAAAATATGCACATGAATGTTAATTTCAGCTTTATTTGTAATTGCCAAAATCTGGAGGCAACAGACATTGTCCTTCAGTTGGTGAACTGACAAATAAACTATAGCATACCGGATAATAGAATATTATTCATCACTAAAAAAAATAAGCTATCAAGCCATGAAAAGACATGGAGGAATCTTAAATGAATAGTCTTTTAGGCAGCTATTTTTGAGGCAGAAGAGTATTTCTAATGAATGGATGTGTCCAAACTGTCAGATTCAGAGAGCAACAGATAGCACCTGTCATCTGAGCTCACAGGATAGATGGTCAGAAATATCCCTCAATTATAGACAAAAGGCGTGCAATTCCTTCAGGTTATAAAGGCTCCACTGAAACCAGGATCGCTTCTGATATGATTCATCACTGCCTAGAAATTAATTTCATAAAGTCTGCTTGATGACCAACATCATAGCTCTGAAATGTGGTTTATGACAAATGTATTCTTCTGAATTATTTCTTATATTTTAGGACTATTTAAATATATTTGGAAAGTAAAGCAAAAAATACTTTATATGTCTCTAATTTTCTCCAAACTATATACTATAAAGTAGCTTTAATTAGTAAACATGAATTTATGTGCTTGAGTTTAAGCTGAGTAAAATTTCATAGGACAATGTACACTAAAATGTGGTAAACTAAATTCAGGACCCAAAAAAAAAAATCTATGGAAAAGTCCTTGAGTGTGAGCATTTCATATCTCTGGGTTTTTCTTATAACCTCACAGCTTTGAGATATTTTGTAGCAGGCGTTTTTTGTTGTTGTTGTTGTTTTCTTTATTTTTCTTAATCTGCTCAAATAGCGTTTACTGGGTAGGGACTAACATTAAACAGACAAGCAAATACATGAACAAAATGAATGTTTTAGAGATTATAAATGTGATGAAGCAAACGAAACAGAATGACAGGATACAAAGTACCTGCAGCTACTGTGGTCAATATTTTTACTCATTTGCCTCATCCTGTAACATACGTGGAATAGTTTGGAATTACTTCACCAATAGTATTGTCAACAAACCTCCTAAAGAGGGTTCAAGATTTTTTTCCACCAAACTTTTGATTTGGCAAGTTTTCAGTTCAACAGAAGATCGCACAAATAGTGAACACATGTCTTCTTCAGTGATAATCACCAGTTGTTAACATTTTGCCGCATTTACTTGATATGTTGAAACTATCAATTCTCTACTTTGAAACATTCGAAAATTAGTTGCAGACATCGTGATACTTCAGCCATAAGCATGTCAGCATTTATCTCATAAGAACAAAGCATTCTTGTACACACAATGTAACTACCACATTTAGGAGGCTTAACGATGACACAATATTATCTAATATGGATTTTGAGATGTTCATTTTAAAATTCTCCACTATTATTTGTAGAAAAGTTTTTAGGTTCCTCAGTTAAAAACGTGTACATAAAGAGTGCCTGCTTAGAGAGTAGCACATTTTTAACAGCCTAAGCTAAAGCTCCCATACAGATAGAAATGGAGAATTTTAGAATGAACTTCTCAGAATCCTTGTGTGCTTATTAGCTCTCACACATAGCTCCACTTTTGTGTTCTTCTCTGATTTCTAATTCCTTTGTTTAGTTCTGATTTCCTTAAAGTAGCCTAGCTTGCACACTGGGGCAATTTTGTTTGTTTGTTTGTTTTATTATTATTATTTTTTTAATTTTAAAATCTTTAATTCTTACATGCGTTCCCAAACATGACCCCCCCTCCCACCTCCCTCCCCACAACATCTCTCTGGGTCATCCCCATGCACCAGCCCCAAGCATGCTGCACCCTATGTCAGACATGGACTGGTGATTCAATTCTTACATGATAGTATACATGTTAGAATTCCCATTCTCCCAAATCATCCCATCCTCTCCCTCTCCCTCTGAGTTCAAGCTTTCAGATCTCTTCCTGAATGGCTTCTTCAGGAGGAAACAGAAAAAAGCTGGAACACAGGATTTTTAGGGCGGGGAGACTACACTGTGTGACATCAGATCCATACACATCGTTATACATTTGCCACATTCGCAGGACGCGCAGCACCCGGGGCAGACCCTTAGGAACAGGGCGGAATGTGGGTGATGGTACATGTCAGTGCAGGTCCATCAGTTTACCACAGGTACCATCTGGTGGGGGTGTGGATAATGGGGAAGGCTCTGCATGAATGAGGGTAGGGCGTTATGGGAGACCTCTGTACCTTCCCCTCCATTTTGCTGTGAACCCCAAACTGCTTTTGAAAAATAAAATCATGAAAAGAAATGAATATCTTCCTAAGTAGATACTATGATCCTGTAAGATTAATTAGCACTCACCATGAATAATTCCTGAATCTATATCATTCTTATGAACAAGTGCCTGCTGTCTGAACAAATGAACAGCTGCACTAAGTTAGAACAGAAGGTGTTACATTCTCCTTAGAAGGTAAAAGGCATTCTTGCAGACTTTTGCTTACTGTCGATTGCATCACAACTGATCTTTTTCCAGACTAGTAACTTTAGAAAATACTCCGCTTCTATTATCTCTCGTCTGCCTTTCAAATAACTTTCATAGCAAGCATAACAGCCAGTAGGTTAGCCATCAGTTGTCACTTTACAGAAAAGAAAACTGCCACCCTCAATCAATAAACCTTTTCTGAAATTGACCCAGCTAAGTGACAGAGAAGATCTGGCCAGAATGCACATTTTTGGATTTTCCAACTCAGTGCTTTTCATGTTACCCCTCAGAATTTAAGACTCACTGTGGCAAATACTACTTTGGCCAAAAAGCTTGTCCAGGCTTTCTTATGGGAAAGCTCAAGCAAACTTTTGGTCAACCCAATAGAAAGGAATGTTTCTCATATTATTTGATCTGCAGCATGGGATGAAATTCCCAATCTCCTCAAATATTTCCCTGAGACTTTACTATTAAATCTTATCCCCATTTCTGTGATGACTTAGAGGGGTGGAATGACAGGGTGGTGGGAGGGAGGTTCAAAGGGAGGGTGTATACATATATATTATATATATAATTATGAGTGATTTGCATTATTATATGGCAGAAAGCAACACAATATTGAAAAGTAATTATCCTCCAATTAAAAAAAGTTAGCAGTTTGGGATTAGCAGATGCAAACTGCTATATATAAATAGATAAACAACAAGGCGTTACTGTATAGCACAGGGAAGTCTATTCAATATCCTATAATTATCCATAGTGGGAACAAGCATAAAAATATATATATATATATATATATGTATATCACTTACAGAATCACTTCACTGTATGCCGAAAACTAACACAACATTGTAATAAAGCTATAGTCTAATAAAATAAAATTAGAGATGTAAACAAAAACAGACAAAGTCTTATCACCGTGGTGCTTTCCTGCCAGCAACTGTTACTCTGAAAAGGCCTATGACCATCCTTCCTGTGTCTTGTGGGTCTGGGTCTCACTCTTTGACAGAGGCACTGAGGAAGAGAGTGCTAAAGACGAAAGAAAGTGCCTCAAGAGAGTGGAAGAGAACCCCTGGAAGGACCCCCGTAGCCCACCCCTTCCTCTTCACCTGGGGCCCCGGGACGTCGGCACTTTCCGCTGAGCCGAGTTTCTCTGAGCCCCACGCCCGGCCATCAGCAGTCACTGTGGCTGCCTCGCGGGCTGTTCCATTTTTAGACTTTTCATTCCAATCTATTTCATCCAGCTCCAGTGTCCATGACTGTCATTTAAATCATGTCATTTTCTTTCACTGTTCAGAAACCCACACCTTTCTTTCTTATCCATTTTCGAGAAGGTTGCTACTGTCTCTGTATTAGCTTTCATCTCTGATCACGCCCACCAAGTTGCACCTTCAGACAAGCCACGGCTCCCACCTCTCCTAACTGCTTTCCTTTGATCCCTCCTCTGGATGTTCACAGAGGACACCTACTTCTTCATGGCTTATCAGCTACCTCCCACGTATTTAAAGTGCAGCTCTAGTATTAAACCTTCTCAAATGTCACTCAGAGGCATCCGCCTCAATTGCCCTGGTGATCTCTAGCATTTGTAAACCATTTATGATTCACAATCCAGGGAAGCTTAGTATGTTTATTCAGTTTTTTAAATTGGTGGTGGTGTGTATTTTTTATTTTTGTCAAATAACCTCTCTGGAAGCAGAGTGAGAAATTTAAGGACAGACACCATGACTTTCGCCTCCTCTGTTCTTGCCCGGGGCACTGAACGTCAGGATCCACACACAGACACCACTCCATCAGTAGCGACGGAGTGACAGTGACGGGCCGCTTTAAACTGCAAACTGTCTGGCCTTTGGAAGAGCTGTTACCCTCCGGATCTTCTCCCCAGACCTGGATAAATGGGACCATGTGCACAGGTCTCCCGTCCCCCTCCAGACTCCCTGCCCATCCCAGACACAGCAAGGTCTGAAGACTCGCTGTTCAATGAGGCCCTGCCTCACCAGCATCAACCTCACCTGGTGGCTTGTTAAAAATGCAGAATCCCACACCCACATCACCCCTAGAGAACTGGTACTGGTGTTTTCACATGATCCCTACCAGACAATTTTCTGGACTTTAAAGCCTAAAAAGCCCAGAAGTTTAAAGGGAGTGATTTTCTTCTCTTCTGGAAAATCCTGTCCTGTGTAACTGGGCTGATCATAGCCTGCAGCAGATTCCTTTCATATCCTGAATAGCAAAGATTTAAACCACTGTGCCTGGTCAGATGTTAAACCGAATAAGTATATGTCAACTAAATAAAATTCTTCTTGATCTCGAAGTTTCACCCATGCAGTTTCCTGAGTCACCTGATAGTCTGTACCCATGCTCTCCGCACTGAGCACTGGATCAGCATTGCTGCTGCTGCTACTGCTATGTCGCTTCAGTCATGTCCGACTCTGTGTGACCCCACAGACAGCAGCCCACCAGGCTCCCCCGTCCCTGGGATTCTCCATGCAAGAACACTGGAATGGGTTACCATTTCCTTCTCCAATGCATGAAAGTGAAAATGAAAGTGAGGTCGCTAAGTTGTGTCCGACTCTTTGCGACCCCTTGGATCCTCTGTCCGTGAGATTTTCCAGGCAAGAGTACTGGAGTGGGGTGCCATTGCCTTCTCCGAGGATCAGTATTTATAACCATTAAATCAATAAATAGCTTTTCATCAGCTATTCTGTGTTTTGTGTTGTATTGTGTATTATGGGATTAAGATAAGTATTCCATATTCCGTCCCTGTTTGCAAAGGGCTTGCAACCAATTGGTTTATTTATTTATTTTGTCCTGCTATAATAGCAAATGACCTTTTCCCCATTTCCAAATGAGTGATTATTTCCATGACTATTTACAATATTCATCCTACAAGGAAAGGCTTTCTTGTATGTAAAGCTAGCAGCCCCCTCCCTTATTTGATGAGTGTATCCTCCAGGAACCAGCTGGTCACCCCCAAATCCAAATAATAAATCTCTACAGAGACAACTGACTTGTCAATAATTGTTCATTCTGAAGGTGAAATTATCAACGATGCCCATTATTTTCTTAGTTTCTTTCAACCCTGCTTCTTTTCCACAGATATCCTGAGTCAGTTTACCAACCAACTCTGACTTACTATTTATAATAACTTCCTACCTCTTCTCATCTCTCCTTATGTTCTACAACAAATGAAACCTTTTAATAGGTGGTTACAACTATATGAAGCATTATGCTCATCATAGTTTTGAAATTTCTTTCCATTTACCTTTATGGAATCAATGAAACATGTCAGCTTGAACCCTATGACTCTGGGAACATTCTATTGCTTTTTCTCTACAAAAATGGCAATACTGCAGTGTTCAAATGAATACCTATTTCAATTTCAGACACTGAAAATGAAGATATTATTTTGGTTAATATATAAAGAAGGTAAACCGTAATAATTTCCCACAGCTAAAAATGTTGCTCATTCAAGCTAGCATTGAATATAACATTATGAAATTGACAAACAATTGTTATGAATTAACACATATTTTATGGAACAATTTTTCCCTTATTAGGAAAGAAGGCTATCTTAATAAGGGATGATTTGAAACAAAACTAGAATGAATAGTTAGGAAAGCATTCTAATAAAACACAAAGACATTTGAAATTCAATGGCAATTCAACCTAAAATGCCCACGGATTCCAACCTTCCTTTCCAGGTTCAGAACCCAAGTTGCTATAAAATAGTTATTTTAAAAATTGAGGTAGTATATGTTTACAGTGAAATGCATTTATCTTAATTGTATAGTTCACTTATTTTGAAGAAATGGTTCATGCCAACAGATGTAGCCAACACACTGGGTGAAGGCATACATCACTTCCATCTCACATTAAGTTACTTTTTGCACCTTATATTCAGTTCTTACCGCCTCCCTCCATAGGCAACTTTTCTTATTTTTATTGTAAGTTGACTTCATCTGGTCTTTCTGTAAATACAATTGTACATCCACCTCTTATGTCTGGTGTCTGTCTCCCATATAATGTCTTAAAGATTCATTAATGTGTTGAACATATCAGTAACTCATTTTTATTGCTGGGTAGTATTCTATTGTATGAATATATTAACATATGTTTATCTGCTTTTCCATTGAGGGACATTTGGGTTGTTTCAGTTTCAGGCTATATGAACAAGTTTATAATTCTTGTACAAAAGGTTGTTTGGACTTTTGTTTTCACTACAGATGGGGAAACAGCAAAGAGGGGAATTCCTGGGTAATAAGGTACATATATGTTTAACAAATGTTTATATTAAGGAACATTTTCCAAATGAAAAAACAAGATAAAAAGTCAGAAAAAGAAGCTTAAGAAAACAGAAATAAGTAATTTTCCTGATAAGATTAAAAATAAGTGTCATAAAATGATAATAAAACTTGGTAGAAACATTGATTAATAGTTAAAACTTTAAGAAAGAGATATATCAATAAAATATCAGAAAGTACCAAATAGGAAAAAAAAAAAGATCACTGAAGAATAGAATAACTAAGCTGAAAAATACACAGGAGGGGTTCAACAGCACCCTAAATGAAGCAGAAGAAAGGGTCAGTGATCTGGAAGACAGGGCAGTGGAAATGACCCAAATAGAAGACCCAAAGAGAAAAAACTTTAAAAAGCATTCATAGCTTATGGGACTTTTGGTACAGCATCAAGCAAACTAAAATTCACAGTTAGGAGTCCAAAATGGAGAAAAGGAATGAAAGCAGCAGGAAACTTATGTAAACAAACAATGGCTGAAATTTTTCCTAAACTGGGAAAGGAAGCAGATGTACAGATTCAGGGAACCTAGAGAGTTCCAAATAAAACAAACCCCAAGACACGTGTACATAATTAAGCTGTCAAAGACAATGACTAATCTTAAAAGCAGCAAGAGAAAAATAACACATCACATACGAGGTAACCCCCAGAAGACTATAAGCAGATTTTCAACAGGATATCTGAGGCTGAAAGGGTGTGACATGATATATTCAAAGTGCTAAAAGGAAACAGACAATAAAACTGCTGACCAATAATAATCTACTTGGCCAAGTTATTATTCAGGATTGTAGAAATAAAACTGTTTCCAGACAGCCAAAACTAAAAGAGTTCATCACCACTGAACTGCTTTAAGCTATATGTTAAAAAGACTTCTGATGTAAATTTTATTTGGTTTGTATGCAGTTTCGAAAGTGCTAAAATGTGTTTGAGCTTTAGACTATAACATTTGTTGTAATAATTGCTAGGTTGAAGTTCACCATGTAAAAAAAAGGGGGGGCATGGATTTACATTGCAAAAGGTGTCCACAGTGTATTAGTGACATTCTTTCATTGACAGCTGACATAAATT
The DNA here is from genome assembly GCF_016772045.2 of Ovis aries. Taxonomy (NCBI): domain Eukaryota; kingdom Metazoa; phylum Chordata; class Mammalia; order Artiodactyla; family Bovidae; genus Ovis; species Ovis aries. Next base: position 3,265,475 of record NC_056079.1, on the reverse strand, counting down.
CATTTAGAGTGAAATATTTTAAGCCAAAAAAGAAAAATCCTCTTTTTAATAAAGGGGGTTTAAATATTGTTGGCATTCTCATGGTTTCTTTAAATACCCCTGGCTATTCCCAGAGGTTTTTCTTTCTATTTATTCGTTCCGTTTTCCTTTTTCTCATTTGAGTCTTAGCACCCATTTAAGTTATGATGCTTTCAACCTTGATGGTTTGCAAGCTTGCCCAGAAATAAGACCACTATTGAACTACCACATAAGTATAAATGAATATTTTAATGCCACAGTCTTTCCTGTTGCCTATGGAGTCTGCTGAAATGAATCAGGATTCAAGCTCGAAGATGAGACAGTAAATGAAGGCATGTTGTTTGCCAGGACACTGTGGGTTTATATAGATGTGTAACAAGTTGATTTGGAACACTGGAATTTCATTCTTTTCTCTTTTTTTGTAAAGGCAATTAATTAGCCCCAGGAAGGATCCTTCAGTTACATAAAATTTAGTTTTATGAAATGTCATGGCTCCATTCATAATTTTGTCTTGTTCCAGTTGGTATATACAACTTCCAGAGCTCTTGTATTTGGAAAGCTGGAAGGGCCCAGACTTTGAAATAGTCTTGTCTTCACTGTTTCTGTTTTGTTGTTGTTGTTGTTGTTGTTTTTAACTAAAGCTATATAAAGCTTGTGGATTAAACAGAATAAATTTCTAAATTTAAAAAAATAAAGACTTCCTTAAGCTGCAAAGGGCTCTAATTAGTAACAAGAGAACATATAAAGATATAAACCTCACTGGTGAAGGTTAATATAAAAACAGTGGATTAAACACCTATAAAGCTAGTTTGAAGGACACCGAAAAAAGTAGTATAAGTAACAATAATGATTAGTAAACATATCCATGATAAAAAGATGTAAAATATTATATCAAAAACAAAGTGTAGGAAGGGCAGGATAAAAGTGTAGAGAGCAAGAATATGTTTAAGTTAAGTTGCTGTATATTTAAAATTGACTACTGTAAACTATAGGCACAGATAGTTTTGTGTAAGTCTCATGGCAAATACCAAGCAGAAACTTACAGTAGATACACAAAATATAATGAGAAAAAAAATCTAAGCAAACCATTACAGAAAGTCATCAGACCACAAACGTAGAAAGCGAGAGAAGAATGTAACAGAGGAACCACAAAACCACCAAAAAACAATTAGCAAAATGACAGTAAGTACATACTTATCAATAATTTAATACAAATGGACTAAATTTTCCAATCAAAAGTTATAGGGTGGCTGAATGGATTATTTTTATTTTTTAAGACCCTTCTATATGCTGCCTACAAGAGAATCACATCAGATGTAAGGACATACTCAGGCTGAAAGTGTAGCAATGAAAAAATATATTTTATGCAAATAACAGCCAAAAGAGAGTTGGAGTATCTGTATTTTTATCAAACAAAGTGAGAATGAAAGTCACTCAGTCATGTCCGACTATTTGTGATCCCATGGACTTCCAGGCAAGAATACTGGAGTCGGTAGCCTTTCCCTTCTCCAGAGGATCTTCCCAACCCAGGGATTGAACCCAGGTCTCCTGCATTGCAGGTGGATTCTTTACCAGCTGAGCCACAAGAGAAGCCCAAGAATACTGGAGTGGGTAGCCTATCCCTTCTCCAGTGGATCCTCCTGACCCAGAGATTGAACTGGGGTCTCCTCAATTGCAGGCAGATTCTTTACCAACTGAGCTATCAGGGAAACCCTTTATTAAACAAAATAGATATTAAAATAAAAACTATAATAAGAGATGAAGAAAAGTGCTACATTATGATAAAGGAGACAGTCCAAAAGAAGATATAATCTGTGTAAATATTTATGTTCCCAGCATAGGAATAAAACCAGTCAATCCTAAAGGAAATCAACTTTGAATATTCATTGGAAGGACTAATGCTAAAACTGAAGCTCCAATGGAAAAGATCAATAAAACCAAAGCTAGTTCTACGAAAACAAAACAAAAACAAAACAAAACAAAAAAAACCTGACAAGTATTAACCTAGAATCACCAAGAAAAAAAAGCATAAATAAACAAATTTAAAAATTCATTTCATTTCAGTTCAATCACTCAGTCATCTCAAACTCTTTGTGACCCCATGAATTGAAGCACGCCAGGCCTCCCTGTCCATCACCAACTCCCAGATTTCACCCAAACTCATGCCCATTGAGTCGGTGATGCCATCCAACCATCTCATCCTCTGTCATCCCCTTCTCCTCCTGCCCCTAATCCCTCCCAGCATCAGAGTCTTTTCCAATGAGTCAACTCTTCACATGAGGTGGCCAAAGTATTGGAGTTTCAGCTTTAGCATCAGTCCTTCCAAAGAACACCCAGGACTGATATCCTTTAGGATGGACTGGTTGGATCTCCTTGCAGTCCAAGGGACTCTCAAGAGTCTTCTCCAACACCACAGTTCAAAAGCATCAATTCTTCGGCACTCAGCCTTCTTCACAGTCCAAATCTCACATCCATACATGACCACTGAAAAACCATAGCCTTGACTAGATGGACCTTTGTTGTCAAAGTAATGTCTCTGCTTTTTAATATGCTGTCTTTTAAAGAGATGTTATAATTGATACCACAGAATGCCATGGATCATAACAGATTAACTACAATATACTCGAATAAATTGAACAACATTACTAGAAATGAGCAACCTTGCATGATTGAATCATGAAGAAACAGAAAATTTGAATAGACCAGTTACTAGTAGGGAGAGTCAATCTGTAATCAAAAACCTCCTCACAAAAGTCCAGAAGCAAAGACTTCACTGGTGATTTCTACCAAACATTCAAAGAAGAATTAATATCAGTCCTTCTCAAACTCTTCCAAAATGCAGAAAAAGAGGGAACACTTTCAAATTCATTTTATGACACCAGCATTTCCTTGGTACCAAAAGCAAAGACATGACAAGGAAAAAAAATTACATGTCAGTGCTCCTGATGAACATAGATATAAGTTACCTTAACAGAATATTAGGAAACCAAATTCAACAATACATCAGAGGGTCATGCACTTGATACAGTGGAACTTATCTCTGGGATGAAAAGCTGGTTCAACATTTGCAGATCAATCAACATGATAAAAAAAATTCAACTAAATAAAGAATAAAAATCATACTATCTCAATAGATGAAGTAAAAGCATTTAACAAAATTCGACAATAATTTATGATAGAAAAACTCAGGAACATTAATATGGGGGAATGTACCTGAACCAAGTAAAGGCCATATGTGATAACTCCACAGTTAACCTTATACTCGCTGTGAAAAGCTCTGCAACCCAGAACAATAAAATAATGCTTATTATCACCATTTTAATCCAAGATAGTCTTGGAGTTCATAGCCACAGCAATTAAGGGAAAAATAAAAAGTCATCCTGATTGGAAAGGGAAAAGCAACACTTTCATTATTTGCGTGTGCCGTGATTTTATACACGGAAAACCTAAAAACCCCACCAAAGTCTGTCAGACTAATAAATAAGTTCTGTAAAGTTACTGGATACAAACTCAATACGAAAAACCTATTGCATTTCTATACACTAATTATAAAGTATGAGAAATTAAGAAAACAGTTTCATTCATAAATATATCAAAAGAACAGTGAAACTGGGAATAAACTTAACAAAGAAAGTAGAATACCAGCACATGAAAACTACAGAGATTTAAGAAATTGGAGATAATGCAAATAAGTGGAAACATATCCCACAATCATGGGCTGGGTGAATTAATATTGTAAAATGTCTGTACTATCATAAAAAAAATCTGCAGTTTCAATACAATCTCTATCAAAATTTCGTTTTTCACAAAAGTAGAACAAACATGAAATTCTTATGGAACCATAAAAGACCCAGAATCACTAAAGCAATCTTGAGAAAAAAGAACAAACCTAGAGGCTTGCCCTCCTGGATTTCCAACTATATTGCAAAGCTATAGTAATCAAAACAGTATGGTATTGACATAAAAACAGGCATAAAAATCACTGGACCCTAACAAAGAGTCCAGCAATAAACCTGTGCAAATATGGTAAATTAATTTAGGAAAAGAAGCCACAAATATGAAATGAGGTAAGGATAGTCTCTTAATCAGTGTTTGTTGGAAAAAGAGGAGAGCTGCATCAGTTCAGTTCAGTTCAGTCGCTCAGTCGTGTCCGACTCTATGCAACCCCATGAATCGCAGCATGCCAGGCCTCCCTGTCCATCACCAACTCACAGAGTTCACTCAGACTCACATCCATCGAGTCAGTGATGCCATCCAGCCATCTCATCCTCGGTCGTCCCCTTCTCCTCCTGCCCCCAATCCCTCCCAGCATCAGAGTCTTTTCCAATGAGTCAACTCTTCGCATGAGGTGGCCAAAGTACTGGAGCTTCAGCTTTAGCATCATTCCCTCCAAAAGAAATCCCAGGGCTGATCTCCTTTAGGATGGACTGGTTGGATCTCCTTGCAGTCCAGGGGATTCTCAAGAGTCTTCTCCAACACCACAGTTCAAAAGCATCAATTCTTTGACACTCAGCCTTCTTCACAATCCAACTCTCACATCCATACATGACCACTGGAAAAACCATAGCCTTGACTAGACATACAAAAGATTAAAACTAGATTCATACACCATACAACTTTACCGTACAAAATTAACTCCAAACTAAGATCTGAAACCATAAAACTCTTAGGAGAATACAGGGGGAAAGCTCCTTGAAATTGGTCTTGAGGTTGAATTTTTAGATCTGACTTCAAAAGCAAAGGAAACAAAAGTCAAAGTAAACAAATGTGTCTACATCAAACTAGAGAAGTTTCTGCACACTGAAGGTAATTATCAACAACAGGAAAATACATCCTACTGAATGGAGAAAATATTTGCCGAACATATATCTGATAAGGGATTAATATCCACACACACACACACAGACACACACACACATACACACACACACACAGCTCAACAGCGAGAAAAAAAATAGAAACTAGTCAGGAGACCTGAATAGACATTTTTCCCAAATTCATACAGGTGGCCAACAGGTCTGTGAAAAGATGCTCAACATCCTTATTCATCAAGGAAAGGAAATTGAACCACAATGAGATGACATCCTGCCCCCATCTTTTAGAACAGCTATTCCCAGAAAACAAGAGAGAACAAGTGTTGGCAAGGATGTGGAGAAAAGGGAATTTTCTGTGCTTTCTTGGTGGAAGTAGCCGTTATGGAAAGTAGTATAAAGATTCATTTTCAAGTTAAAAATAGAATTACCATATGATTCAGTAATCCCACTTCTCGGTATTTATCTGAAGAAAATAAAACACTAATTCAAAAACATATATGCACCCCAGGTAACTGCATCATCATTTTTAGCAGCCAAGTTATAGAAGCAACCTATGGGTCCGCTGATGGATAAATCGATAAGGAAGAAGTCACACACACACACACACACACACACACACACACACACACATACACACACACACACCCATATGCTCTCACTCATGTGAGAAATTAAAAAAAAAAAACAAACAGCAACAAAAAGCCAAACTTCTAGATACAGAGAAGAGGTTGATGGTTGCAAGAGATAAGGTATGGGAGAAATGAAGAGGGCCATAAGCTACAAATTTTAATTATCAAATAAGTGATATAATGCACAGCATGATGAGTACAGTTAATAATATTTCTGTCACAGTAGATCTTAGAAGTCCTCACTTAAAGTATTGTGATGGACATCAACTTATTTTAATGATCACACTGCAATATAAAAATATGTGTTATATGCCAATTATATTTCAATAAAAAAGAAATATTGAACAAATTATTTAACCTCAATTTCATACTAGGTCAAAATATCAATGTTCTAGAGCTTTTCCGAGGAACAAAGACATCCTACAGAAGAAATTTGTCAGAAGTATTGACATATAATCACTCAAAAAATTCTCTTTCTACCAAACAGTGCTGTGAAAATTGGATATCCACATGCAAATGATGAATTTGGGTTTCTGCCTCACAGACAGAAAAATTATCTCAGTAGACCACAGACATGAATGTAACAGCTAAAGTTACAGAATCTTGGAAGGAAAAAGAGAAGCAGATCATTTGTGATCTTAAGTTAGGCTATGATTTCTTAGATATGACACCAAAATCAGAAGCAATAAAAAGGGACTAAATATTTGGGTTTCACGAAAATTGAAAGATTTTTCCCTACAAAGGATGCTACTGAGAAAGTGAAAAGACAAACCACAGAATGGGAGAAAGTATTTGCAGTTGATAAATCTACTAAGTGTGTACAGGATGCTTATAGCTCGACCACAACAAAACACAATTAAAAAGTGGGCAAAGCATACAAAGAGACATTTTTCCAAAGATAGATGAATGGCCAATAAGCACATGAAAATATGCTCAGTGCTGCTTGGGAAAAGAATTTAACAACCACAATGAGATAGCAGTTCCTACCCTCTATGAGGGCTGTACTCAGAGACGATAACAGGTGTTGGCAAGTGTGTAGAGAGATTGGAACCTTTATATGTTGCTGGTGGGAATGTAAAATGGGACAGAAAATTTGGACTATATTTTTGGCTGTTATTCAGATGGTTAAACAGTTTTACCATATGATGCAACAATTTCATCCCTAGGTTTTATACTCAAGAGACCTGGAAACATATACACACATAAAGCTAGTATACTCTTCTATTCATAGCAGAGTTATTCGTAACACTCTAAATGTAAAATAGTTCAAGAGTCTGCCGACTGATGCTTGCATAAACAAGATGTGTCAAATACATTCAATGAAGTATTATTGGTCAGTTAAAAGGAAAGGTGTAGAGATACAGGCTAAGACAATGACAGACCTCAGAATCATTCTGCTGAGTGAAGGAACTGGGGACAAAAGACTACACACTGTCTGCTTTGATCTATTAATATTGAAGAGTGTAAGGGGAGGGGCAGATAAAAAGTAGCTAAGGAGAACAGATTTCTTTGTGGGCTGATGAAAACACTCTAAAATTAGGTTATGGTGACGGGTGTACAATGCTCTCAATATATTAAAGTCCATCATTTGCATACTTTAAGTGGACAGGATTTAAAATACGTAACTTGTATGTCAATAAATCTGTTTTTAAAAGACATAAATGAAAATATCCTTCAATGGTATAGCACTCCAAAATGGTCACCCTAATAACTGAGGAAGGCAATACAAGTTGATTTATATTAACCTCGCAAAATCTAGTTGATCCTGAAAGATATACATCCTGGAGATATAAAATAAGCTTGGAGAGACTTATATAACAAGACGTCTAAAGAAGCTTTCCACTTTAAAAAGTCAGTGCCATTTTTTTCTAACAGTCCCCATTGTATATCTGTTTATGTCTGCATATGTATATTATTAAGATTTACTATTGCATTTGAAAATCTTCATATCATTACATGTTAAATCTTTTTTTTTCTATGAAAACTGGCGGCCTTATGCACAAGCATCTACATTATCCATGTGAAATTGATGTGAGGTCACTAGCTAGGCTCCATGGGGAGCATATTTAGCAGAACAAGTCTGCTACCTGTTTAAGGAGTGAAATACGTACTCACTGCAGGATGTATTCACCAACTGTTTACATAATTGTAAGCTCTTAGTAATAAAGCAGTCATGAATCTGTCATTTGACTGCTTTAACCATGACACTTCAGAACTCAAAATCCTGCTCTCAAAAACTTCCTTTAATTTATTTTAATTAAAAGATATCCCAAGAGGGCAGTACAAATGCTTGAAAGTTTAAAGCTTTGTTCCCTTTGCTACAACTAAAGACATGTTCTCTTACCTTCTCTATCAAGTGAAGTGCACTTCTGAGATTCACAGTAGCAATTATGTGAGGTAGTCTTTTAAAAGAGTAGTTTGATACAACCAAACATAGCAGGAATTCTGGAAAGACTCACCAATATATATATAAATCATAATCTTCTAGTGTGAAGTTTGTTATCATTTATTTTTGTAATAATGGAAAAATTCAGAAGAATTCTTTTAAAAAGTTTAGGATGAAGAAAACTAGTACAAGCAGCATTTGAATCCATTTCTAACACAATGCAATATTCATTCCAAAATGCTGCCTCCTTATAGATTAACTCGATTGACAATCCTTAGGATGCACTGTCGCCTAGGCAGTGTGTGATCACCCGTTGATCATGGCGGAAACCCCAAACCTTCATCTGAGAAGCTGACCTGGGGGAGGGCAGAGGAGGACACTGAGGGCTGGAGAGGAGCCCTGCATGGGGAAGGCTTACCTTAGTCACAGAAAGAGAAGGGAGTGGGCTCAGAGGATGTCCGTTTGGACCACGTGGGTTTAGAGGGAGGCCAGCATGGAGTCACACTGAGTTTTGTTAGTCAGGGTACAGATGTTGGATTTTATTCATCTTGAGACTGGAATCCTCTGATAAGTTTTAATGGGGTGGGACAGAATCTGATTTATAACTGAAAACCACCCTCCCTCTGCTCTGCTGTAAACATATCTCAGTGAGGGACCACGGTGAATGTGGCCACAGGTTAGGATGCTGTAGTGGATGTAGGCTGGGTCTGAGCACCCACAGTGAGAATGAGGACAAATTAGGATGCTCTGTGTGCTAAGTCACTCAGTCGTGTCAACTCTCTGCAACCCCATGGACTGTAGCCTACCAGACTCCTCTGTCCACGGAACTCTCCAGATAGATAAGAATACTGAAGTGGATTGCCATGCCCTTCTCCAGGGGCTCTTCCCGACCCTGGGACCTAAACTGCAACCCTTACATCTCCTGCACTGGCAGGCCAGCTCTTTACCACTAGGGCCATCTGGGAAACCAGAAAACATTTACATTCTCCCACTACCTGAAATGCCCCCCTGGTGGCTCATATGTTAAAGAATCTGCCTGCAATGCAGGAGACCCAGGTTCAATCCTTGGGTCGGGAAGATCCCTCGATCCCCTGGAGAAGGGAATGGCATCCCACTCCAGTATTCTTGCCTGGAAGATCCCATGGACAGAGGAGCCTGAGGGACTACAGTCCCTGGGGTTGCAAAGAGTCAGATATGACTGAGTGAATAATACTTTCACTACCTAAAATATAAACTCAAAACATTGAAGTAACAGACTCACAATGCTAAAATAAGCTATTCTGCATTCTGAACATACCTGAAATCCTAATGCATCACCAAAGAAGCGATATTGAAAATACACAGTATGAATTAACTGGTTCCAATTAAAGAAACGGGAAGATATAAATTGAGTTTTCCAGAAAAATAAAAATTTATTTGCTTTTTTTCCTTAAACCTATATGCCAAAATATAATGGACTATGGAATAATGGGTTTGATTACTTTATTAATTCCAATGGTTATAAGTTAATTATTTATAATATCATTTGCTGATAAAGGAGATGAACAAAATGCAGCCAAAGCCCAGTTTCTCTTTTTAATGAAAATTATATCATCTTTTTTCATTAAAAGTGTCACTTTATAGTAAAGTCACATATTATTCAAAATATAAATTAAAGAAAATAAAGAGGGATGTGATTAGAAAGGGAAATATATGCAAGTATTTCTAAAAATTCTTTACTGCAATGGGCCATTGAACTTAACTTTGACTGTTACAGCCAAGAAACAAAGAATATTTGTCTGGCCATGTCATTCTTACTCTCTGATATTACTAATCAAGACCATCAGATTTATAAAGAAAGGGTGGATTTATTTTCCTCACATAATATTATGGAAGAGTGGCATAGACTAATCAAAGATGATAACTTCAAGTTTCTGTCTGGAAGTGAAGAAATGATTATTTTTTTCATCTCTGTGCCTGAGGCTCAGACAGACCTCAGAGATACTGTGGTTTTGGTTCCAGACCCTGAGATAAAATGAGTATCACAATAAAGTGAGTCACACAAACTTCTGGTTTCCCAGTGCACATAAATTAATAATAATAATAATAAAAACAGAAAGTTATGTTTTCTCCACACTATGGTCTTTCAAGTATATAATATCATTATGGCTAACAAACAAAACAAACAAACAAAAAAAAAACAGCATATATACATGAAGAAAAAGTACTCCATTGCTAAAAATACTAACCATCATCTGAGCCTTCAGCAAGTCCTAGTAGTATTATCAAAGACCCTACATCCCAGATCACCATAATGGATATAATAATAATAAAAATGTTTCAAGTGTGAGAATTACCAAAATGTAACACAGGGACGTGAAGGGAACAAATGCTGCTGGATAAATGGCACTGATAGACTTACCCTATGCAGGGTTGCTGCACACATTCACGTTGAAAAGCATAAGCAGCATCTTCTAGGAGCAATGAAGTGAAGCACAATAAGACGAGGTGCCTGTTCAGTCATCTCCCCACTCAGGTCCTTGGTGTGGCCAGAACCGTTGTTGCAGAGAGCAGTCGCATGGTGGATATCATGGAGACAGCACAGTAGCTTTGATGGGTAGAAATGGGGCTGGAATTACCAGAATTTCCCCTAAGAAGCCAGAACTTCAAAGGAAGAAGCCAGGAAAGTCCCCAGAACAGTGTCATCACAAAGGAAAGAGACACTTTCTCACAGGACACCATCATCAAAATGGAAGAAACCACCGCTTCCCTTAGAACATCATCACCACCAACACAAGGAAAAGAGACACCATCTTCCTTGGGACACCATCATCACAGTGGTTAATGGGGGCAGTTTCCTGCAGAACATCTTTGCCTGAAGGGAAACAGCCACCTGTTTCCCTAGGACCCCATCATCACAGGGGAAAAGCCCCAGTTACCCCCGAGACTCCATCATGACAAGGCAAGCAGTGGTGCCCTCCTGTCAGCCCTGAGGGGAGGCGTGATGTCCACCTCCTCCCTGTGTGGCTTGCACCCCAGCTCCCCGCAGACTTCTGAGACAGCTCTCACTTTCAGAACATACTCCCTTCTGCAGGGTATGGCTATTTCCTTTCATTTTTGAGGAACAAGTGAGTCCTTTCTGAAGAGAGTGGTGGGGTTTTCAAAGCAACCATCTCATCTTGGGGTGGAGTGGCTATTTGTACCAAAGCATCACTGCATTTCCTTCTTTCTTCTTCTTTTTTTTTTTTAAATTTATGAATCTCATTTATTTGTGCTACAGTTTGAATCCCTGTCTGCAGACAGGAATGGCAACCCATTCCAGTATTTTCCTGGAGAATCTCATGGACAGAGGAGCCTGGCGGGCTACAGTCCATGGGGTCATAGTCGGACACACTCAGGGTTTGCGGTTGGTCTCAATCACTGTGTTGGGGGAGCACTTGAGCTTGGTCAGCTCCTTTCTGCCTGAATTGCTCCCAGCCTCAGTGTCCTGTGTTGCTTGTCTGATCCCTGCAGGTGGGCTTGTCCCCCAGCCAGCAACCAGTGTCTATTGCAGAAATCTTCCCTCTCCCCTTCCTCAGATCCTGGGCAGGACTTTTGCTCAGACAGGTTGGGCATGACACATTTTTACTGCACACAAATTGGCTCAATAGTTACTAACTTGAATTGGAAAAAAATAAAACCAAGTGGTTTGGAGGTTCCCAGTGTCCCTTTTGGTTTTAATACTTATTTATGAAGGCATTAAAACAACACAGCTCTACCCAATACATTCAATTACCTAAGAAGACTTGGGCCAACATGCTATAACAGACTGCTTCGGATTTTTCTCCCTTCAGACCCTGGAGTAAATACAGGTTGTTTGAATTGAGGGCCAAAGGGTCAAGTTCCCGTCCTTTCTGACTTACCACTCAGCTTAGGTCCTTAGGGAATAGCTTTTTTGCACACAAGTTTGAAAACAAAACTTAGCTGACTAATGCAGTCCTGAGACCATGGGACACCAAAACCTCGTGTGAAATATAGAACATCTGAGTATAGCCCTGGCTCCACAGTCAATGATGTAAAGATGCCAGCTCCCATACCAGCTGCACCAAGGGCACCAAGACAGCATCCTGTGCTCTGTATTCACACATGCATGTCAGAGATGTGTACACCTGTGCTAAACACCTCCCCATAATGGGAAAAGCAATGCCAACCTCAATGGGTAAACTAGATTCAGTGTCATCTGTGTCAGTAATCTAAGCACTTTAATGAATTTATTTAATCTTCAAGGCAGTTCAGAGATAGACAGTGTTACAATTTCTACTTTGGGGTTGGAGAAATTGAAGTTTAGGTATGAAGTTAAGTACCTAGCAAAATGTTATCTTAGAAATCTTAATTCCTAAATACTAGGTAAAACAGAGATTATCTAACCACACAATCCGCTGGAAACCTCTTAATCTAGTAGCAGAGTAATAGTCATTATTTAGCCTAACTTAATCAAATGAGCCAACTCTTCACATGAGGTGGCCGAAGTATTGGAGTTTCAGCTTTAGCATCAATCCTTCCAAAGAAATCCCAGGGCTGATCTCCTTTAGAATGGGCTGGTTGGATCTCCATGCAGTCCAAGGGACTCTCAAGAGTCTTCTCCAACACCACAGTTCAAAAGCATCAATTCTTCGGTGCTCAGCTTTCTTCACAGTCCAACTCTCACATCCTTACACGACCACTGGAAAAACCATAGCCTTGACTAGATGGACCTTTGTTGCTGGGAGGGATTGGGGGCAGAAGGAGAAGGGGATGACAGAGGAGGAGATGGCTGGATGGCATCACCGACTCGATGGACATGAGTTTGAGTGAACTCCGGGAGTTGGTGATGGACAGGGAGGCCTGGCATGCTGTAATTCATGGGGTCGCAAAGAGTTGGACATGACTGAGCAACTGAACTGAACTAAATCCAATAGTAGTGAGATACTTAATCTAGTTACCAGACAGGACAATAATCTAACTACCTAATCCGTTGACTTAATCTGACTGCTAGAGACCAGATAGAACATACCAGAGGATCAGGAAGTTTGTTACCCAGGCAGCTTGACTCCAGATCCCAGTAGCTTAACCATCACTCTGATGGCCTTGCTCACACACTTCAGAAAGGTTAAATCAAGGAGAAAGGGTATAATCCCTGTGGGAGGGCTTAACCTTTATTCACAACCTATAATTTTCTCCTGCACTGGAAATTTTCATGAAAAAGCCAGGACACTGATAAACCCACATTTCAATACCTAGTCATTTTCCTTTTTCGGTCAACAGAAAACTTAAGGAATTTATCCAGAATGACAGCAAAATAAAATTTCAGTTTTACTTGACAAAAAGAAAAGTAGTAGGAAGTGATTCAGCTGGGAATATGACCAAGCCCTTTAGAGTAATTCAATACTGTGGTTAGCAGAGGATGTTTTCTTTCTTTCTTTTCTTTTTATGTGTAATGAAAGGCAAAGATCATTAAAGCAGAAATGTCAAGTTATCTCTGAAACATGAGCATGGTGTTACCAGTGCAAAGCTTAAATAGATACTAATGATATGTTAATTGGTTAATTATACATTTTAATAACATACTTACAAAGCCACCATTTCTTTATGTTTAAATGACATAATTGTGTGTCAGTTTTGTTTTCAGTAAACACGGAGACGCTTTCCTTCACCTACACATCTCTATATAATTGAGTTTGGCTTTTCTCCCTGAGCTATAATTGATCCTAATGTCTTGATTAAACAGGAATCATCTTCAGTAGTCTACTTTTAGCCCCCTCTCTGAGATAGCCAAGTTGCCAATCAGGTTTTCAGAAAGGCAGACAGATCCTGGCTGGGGTGCCTGTCCATTTACAAATGACATTACTGTCCTCTCTGGCATCACAAAATCCAAAAGCAATCCCCCATTTGTCAAGTAATCACACAGAAAAAAATCAGCTATAATTCTTGGTCCAATAAGATACGCAGCTCTATCCCCCTGTCATTTAAAATGCTTTACAGTCATCTCAAACTCAGGTTCTATTTTAAAATTGCCTTTTCTACAGAAGTTACAGCAGTTGGAGAAAATGGTTTGATTACCTGTTAGCTTTCAGTAATATCACTCTTGAATATGTCTCCCTGAAATCATCTAAATCCTCTTCAAAAATTAAAAAAAAAGTGACCTATAAAAGTTGTTTTTTCAGGACATGTTCACCATGAAATATACCAAGGGATACATGATGCACAAAAGCTTTTATGATCACACACTAGGGGAAATGACCATGCTCTCTTTTTAAAAAAAATTCTTATTCTTATATTACTTAAAACCTCTTAAGACAAATTTGGGGAGTCTGTGGACTTTGTATATAATCAGAAGGTTCACTGAAATATGAAACTATTATGAAAAGCAACTGTTATCTATTCAGCAACAACTTATGACTCTTCAAAAACCTGTTTTTCTCTTAAAAATTCTCTTCATTACAGACAAGGGTTAATAATATACAGCATCAGTTAATTTATACTCTGGGAACATCTCAATTGCCAGCACAGGCAGGATCCTTGTGGTTGGCAATAGAGGTACCACCCACTCACTATTCTCTTATTAAATTCTATTATTATCTATTCTCTTATTAAATTCTATTGCAACAGAGATAATTTTGAAGCTAAGGAGATTTAGGTCTATTTAATGAAAGAATCTTTCTGGTATTTAGCACTTCCTCTTTTATTTAAATATTCTACTCTCTTAATACCCTAGAACTGGATGGTAAGATTTTGAGAGCTGGTGTTCTGTAATTTATAATTCATCTCAGAATGGGAAATTTGTGGGAGGATCATGTTGCATTAGAACAAGCCTACTTATTTCCAAACAAAATATCCAGGCCTAATGCCCCAGTGCAAAATCTGAAATAACATTGGAGATGACAGATTTCCAGTCCCCTGGGGCAAGCTCCCATGCCAGGGCTATGGAAGAGTTATTCTATGGTGAATGTTTGCCTCCAAGAAGAGAGGACTCAGTGCTTAAGCAGGTGCAGGTTAGATGATCAGGAGGTGTAGAAAGGACAATGAGATACGCCTGGCCTTCAAACAGCCCCCGAAGAAACAGACAGCATATATGATGTGTGACAGCCTGCCTCTGGGCATGCTGTGTCCTCTCGTCAGCAAGGTGGATTCACTGTATTTTCGCTTGACTCAGCCTCTATGTGCCCTGAGAATTCTGGATAGGAGAAGTAAGTGATCACAAAGGGTACAGCTGGTATCATCGTGTCAGCTGCTCCCACCTTGTAGCCCCTGAAACATGTATAAATGGTTGGAGGTTGCATTCTATAGGGATGCTCCGAAAAAGCGAGATGAGTCCCTGAAGGTCTGTGTAAGGCAGGTGAGGGCCTCTCCTAACTTGAATGGGATGAAGCACAGTATGGTGGTGTAGAGATGCCCTGGCCACAGGACTACTGAAAGTGATAAACATGGCATTGCCCATGCCCTCCTCTCTGGGTCCAGGATGGCTTAGCCCTGAGGCTCTGTCTGCCCTAAAGGAGGTAGTGGTTATTGTCCAACCAGAGCACCAAAGGCTTGATGTTTTGAACTGTGGTGCTAGAGAAGACTCTTCAGAGTCCCTTGGACACAAGAAGATCAGACCAGTTAATCCTAAAGGAAATTAACCCTGAATATTCATTTGAAGGACAGATGCTGAAGCTGAAGCTTCAATACTTTGGCAATCTGATGCGAAGAGCTGATTCATTAGAAAATGCCTTGGCGCAAAGAAAGATTGAGGGCAAGAAAAGAAGGAGATGACAGAGAATGAGATGGTTAAATGAAATCACTGACTCAGTGGACACGAGTTTGAGCAAACTTCTGGAGATAGTGAAGGACAGGGAAGCCTAGTGTGCTGTAGTCCATGGGGTCCCAAAGAGTTGGACACGACTGAGCAGTTGAATGACAACTTTGGAAGTACTTGGGGTTGAGTCCTGCCTCTTTGCTCACTGGAGCCTGCCATATGCAATTCGTGGGAACTCTCTTCATCTCAGTTTACTCAGCCATGTTCTGTGGAAGAGCAAGCCTAAGTCTGATCTGTGTCTGCTCTAAAGCAGTGCTTTCCAGAGCTCTCCTACGTGACAGCACATAAAATGAAATGCCGACTGGACGGCACCCTGGGACACAGGAGCTTCTGCGGCTGGGACCGAGGAGAACCGAGCTGTTTCAGGCCACCCCTAGCTGCCCAAAGGCTTGAGGGTGTCAGCCTCTGGGATTCTCAAACAAGGCAGTGAATTCTCAAGCACCGTGGCTCATCCACACACACATGCACATGTGTAAATGAAGGCACGCTGGTTAGAGCTCTTATTCAGATAATTATTTATGTAATTGGAGACCTCCATCTTACTCACTCGATTCTATTTTGTGGAGTCAAGTACTGTGACTCTTTGTCCATCTCTACATGGAAAGCAAATAATTGTACAGCTTTCTAGGTATTTTACTTGGAAAGTGGCAGTATTGGGTTATGTGGTCTATATATGTCTCTATGAGATCTACGAGGTGTCCTTCAATGCATCATCCCAGAAATGAGTGGTTTTCAAACTTCTGCTACTTGAGAACCACCACATCTTAATCACTGGGGTAAGGCATGCATTACTGGGGCCAAAATGGCTGGTTCTGTCAGTCTCAGATGTTACTCCAAATTCTAACATGTTTCTGGGTGGTTCTGATACTGCTGGTCTGGGGACTGTTCTTTGAGAAGGCAATCATAAATCCAAGGGTCTCTACATAGGGCGGACTTTATAAGAGGGGTAGTGAGACAACAGAAAAGACTTGGGACTCGGAGATGCTGGGTAAGGCTGAGAAAATGCTGTTCCCACTTTGCCAACAAAGATCTGTATAGTCAACACTACGGTTTTTCTAGTATTCATGTACGGATATGGGACCTGAACCATAAAGAAGGCTGAGCACCAAAGGATGCTTTTGAACTTGTACTGGAAAAGACTCCTGAGAGTCCCTTGGACAGCAAAGAGATCCAACCAGTCAATCCTAAGGTAAATCATCCCTGAATATTCATTGGAAGGACTGATGCTGAAGCCGAAGCTCCAATGCTTTGGCCACCTGATGCAAAGAGCCAGCTCATTGGAAAAGACCCTGATATTGGGAAAGATTGACGGCAGAAGGAGAAGGGGCCAATAGAGGATGAGATGGTTAGATGGCATCACTGACTCAATGGACATGAGTTTAAGCAAGCTCTGGGAGATAGTGAAGGACAGGGAAGCCTGGTGTACTGCAGTCCATGAGGCTGGAAAGAGTTGTGCATGACTGAGCAACTGAGCAACAAAGGCTTTCAGACCTCACCTGTACCTATGATTCTTATTTGTTGAGATTCAAAGACCATCTTACTGAACAGTTTACTTCACTCTGGACTCATCTGCAGGGGGGCGTCTGGTTTTCCCTTTGGAGGAGCCCATGCTCACACGCCCCTCTCCCCACAGGCAAGTGTCTGACGATGCTCTGGTCAGCAGTTCTCAGGCTTTCCTTTGAGAACAGTCCTGTCAGTCGGTCCCTTCAGACCACACCCAGGTCCAGGCTAAGGGGAGACAACACCTGGACCACATCACACAATCCTGACTGACACTGGGCCCAGGACCCCAGCAAGACCATTCACTGCCATCATTGGCACCAAGAAATCAAGAGCAGATGTTTGCTTTCTCAGGACAACAGTGCACTTTTTCTTGCTCTATTTGAAAGAGGGCAGGTACTAGGTTTGAGGCTGCATGCAGAGGAGAGAAGGAAACTTTTGAATAAAAGCTGAGCCAAAAAAATGAAGAAGCAAGGCTGGGACAGCATTGCTTGACCAACCATAAAGAAACCCTGTTAGCTCAGATGGTAAAGAACCTGTCTGCAATGCAGAAGACCCAGCTTCGATTTGGGGTAGGGAAGATCCCCTTGAGGAGGAAATGGCAACGCACTCCAGTGTCCTTGCCTGGAAAAGTCCACATAGAGGACACCGGTGGGCTTCAGTCCATGGGGTTGCAAAGTGTCAGACACAACTGAAGTGACTAACTCTCCCTTACATACAGAAACACCCAAGTATGGCCCTCTTCCTAGTATTTCCTGTTAACCGTCCCACACACTGTAAAGTTTTACTTAATACAGGGTGGGGAGAGATTTTTATCATTTGAAGCCTAAACATTCTGAACAAAAGACGAAAGAGTCAAGGAAATGCTTTCAGAATTTGAGATGCTTGGACCTTAATCCTAAGTCTCTGATCGATATCATTTTAGTAGGTTGTTATGCTTAGTGGGGGGAAATTTTTTCCATGAAACAATTTCAAGATTTTTCAGTTACTAGGGTGAATTAGTGAAAACTTTGATAATTTCTTTAAAAAATACAACCAGAATGTTTATACTTATGTTCATATTCATTTGATATTTATGTCATTTATGTAGTGGATCATTAGGATACAAAGAAACAACACGCACATAGTATTTGTCTTCTACATAGAAAATATAGGAAAAAGAAGTTCACAGAAGAAATGAAATAATATGTTCTTGTCTTTGGAGGGAGCATAATCTCATAGGGTTAATTTCTGAGCTTTGCATGCAATAAGCACTGTGTGTCAGGCTGTTTTCTTAACTAATATGTGTGCCAGATGGTATGATACCTAAAGGAAAAAATAAGAAGTTGTCACACTTAAATATTAACTAAAATGTCTCAGTGATGGGATGAGATTACAGTGTAATGTGCTCTCTTCATCACGGCTCATGGGTTTTCAGATCACTGAAATACCGATTTGTGGAAAACAGTCCAGAAGTTAAGCTGAGACTCAACTATACTTGAAATCTTGCTTATGAGGGAATAAATATTTACTCGATAAAGGGCCTGAATGGGAAATGCATTAACTAACCAATCTGCGCACCAACCAGAGTGGAAAGGCAATAAAGGAAGAGACGGTGGAGACTGCAGAGGACATGAGAAGCAGGGTCCCTGTGGACCCCAGGAAACACCCCCTCCTTCTTCTTGCCTGTTTTAATTAACCGAGGGTCAATCAATAGTAGCCATGGAATTAACTGTCTTTCCTTTGAGGTTGCAAAGAGTTTTGAAGCATTCATTCCATCAGTTCCCCAATTAGTCAATGAGGACCAGTTTAATGACATGCTGGTTCTTCTGTGGCCATGATAATGTGTTTTGTCCTTTTTGATAATGTCAGGTATCTATCATGGTAAAGGGAAGAGGCAGTACAATTTCTTGGGAGGAAATCTGGAGTTAACTCTTAGGTTACTTAAAGGAGTATAGTCACACCATTTAGAAATCAAGTTTTGCACAAAGGCTGGTATCAAAATAAAAATCTACTTTAACCTCAGTTTTGTTTTATTGACTAGATACTTTCAAATGTGTTCCCACTAAGATTCTAACAACACATCTCTGGAATTCATGACAGTTTAAATTCAATTTAATGTAATAACTAAAAAAAGGGTGGGGGGAGAAACTGTGATGTCATCATTAATACAACATGAAAAGTTTAAATATCTGTAAATGTGCAAATACTTTTAATGATGCAAGGGTGTAGGGTTATGTGATAAGATGACTAGGATCAGCTATCTCTGTACCTCAGCTGCCTTTGGTCATGCAAATGTTTAAAGTACACACGTGCTTTGAGCCACTGAAGGAGGTGATATTTTCCTGAGTCCCATAGAGGCGTTATTTAAATTCATCCTATGAGCACTGTGTTCAGTCACCTTGTGTGCTTTGCAATTTTGTTCCAAATTTTGAATTTAGAGGGGCCACGGTGAATGCAAAGATGGAGCCTCTAACTTAATGAGGATCAATCAGCGCATTAGGTTGAGAGAACACCCCAGTATCACAGAATAGTATAGTGACTAGAACTTGGTTTAATAATTTCAAGATAATTTTCAGAAATAATTCTTCTAAATGTCTATGACCTACAGGGAAGATGACATATTACTTAAAAACAATTTTTTTCTAATGATTTAAAAGTCTAGTGCTTGCCAATTAAAATAAAAATTTAAATAAATGGTCCATTTCTGGGTGGTTAGAGAGAGGAAGGGCTTCCCAGGTGGCAGTAGTGCTAAAGAATCTGCCTGCTAGTGAAGGAAACACAAGAGATGCAGGTTGGATCCCCGGGTCGGGAAGATCCCCTGGAGAAGGAAATGGCAACCCACTGCAGTATTCTTGCCGGAATAACTCCATGGACAGAGGAGCCAGGTGGGCTACAGTCCATGGGGTCGCAGAAGAGTTGGACAGGGCTAAGCAACTGAGCATCTGAGCATGCATGCGCACATTTGCGTATATACATATTAAATAGACATTTACGTGTTATATATAAAATATACATGCCCACTATACATACATGTATGTATATATAGTATATATAAATATATACATATATATGTTTCCTTCTTGGTGGTATTTCTATTTCCAGAGATGGGAATGATCTACCAGTCACTGAGTTAATTGAGTTTTTTACATAAAACGTAAATAATTATTTCCACCTTTCTCTTCAAATTGTATTTTGCAAATCTGAAAAAATATTCATTTAGCTTCCTGTGGTATTGGACACTTGCTTTATATGAAAAAGTTTCAAAGATCATGGTATATCTCATATTTTTCCCTAAAGCCCCCTTTCTTTAACCTTTTAAACAGCATAATCTTGTTTTTTATTCCCACCATTGGATAAAATTTGTCAATAGCTTCTTTCTAGAATTTACAGCAAGCTTTCAAAAGTATTAAGCTTGCCTATCCCATATTTCATGAAAACTTGCTACATGTTCCACATGATGAATCTAGACCAAGCAGTAGTTGATCTAGGTATGTGTTGGCATTCTGAATGTATCTCAAATTTCTGCGCCATACTTTTTTCTAGCAACAGTTGATTTTATTTGAAGCAGATTCATGTTGCAATGTAAGATTATGCCATGGTGTTTGTTTGTTTTTTTTTTTTCAAAATCAACAAAATTAACAGTTTCCAATTTATTTAGAATTACAACCATCACCTGTAGAATGGTGTGCTGAGTGTGTGGGAGGAATTCCTAAAGCTCTGAAGTTAGCACTGTGGTCAGGAGAGAGAGGTGTCCAGGTCTGTCTACCACGTCTCACTGCTCAGGGTTTGGGGAACCAGACAAGAGCATTCCAGACAGAACCATCCACTTAAGGAACAGATTTAAAAATATATATATATAAAACATCTTTGGGGCTCACTAACCATATTTGTAATTCAGCACATTGCAAACTAGGAACTAAATAGTGAAAGGCTGTTGCTGAGCCATGAAAGACATCGGGATTCTTGGCCTCCAGAGGAGAGGAGTTCAATCTGGGGCCAGTGACAAGGCTTGATCGCTCAGAACTTTTGTATAATAAAGTTTTATTAAAATATAAAAGAGAAAGCTTCTGACATAGATGTCAGAAGGGGGCAGAAATAGTGCCCCTCTGCTAGCCTTTAGCAGTACATTATATACCCATCAGCAAGCTGTTAATTAGAGAAAGGAGATGTCTCAAACTTCAGAGTGGCACCAGGCCCCTCACACACAACATACATTTGAGACAACATTGGCACCAGGTGAGTCATCCCGCACCAATGAAAGGATTGACATGACTCTTGAAGAAAGGAAGGTTTCCAAGTAAATATATAGTTTCATTAACGTCTGTCTAGTCAAGGATATGGTTTTTCCTCTGGTCATGTATGGATGTGAGAGTTGGACTGTGAAGATTGAGTGCCGAAGAATTGATGCTTTTGAGCTGTGGTGTTGGAGAAGACTCTTGAGAGTCCCTTGGACTGCAAGGAGATCCAACCAGTCCATTCTGAAGGAGATCAGCCCTGGGATTTCTTTGGAAGCAATGATGCTGAAGCTGAAACTCCAGTACTTTGGCCACCTCATGCGAAGAGTTGACTCATTGGATAAGACCGTGATGCTGGGAGGGATTGGGGACAGGAGGAGAAGGGGATGACCGAGGATGAGATGGCTGGATGGCATCACTGACCTGATGAACGTGAGTCTGAGTGAACTCCGGGAGTTGGTGATGGACAGGGAGGCCTGGCGTGCTGCGATTCATGGGGTCGCAAAGAGTCGGACACGACTGAGTGACTGAACTGAACTGAACATAGATTAGGAGAACAATGAATGAGTAAAACATGTTGGTTTATTGAGCCATTATTGTTTCTGAGTCTTAAATGGAACCAACTTGAAGATCTAGGGTAAATACATATTTCATTAACATAGCTTAAGAAAAATATTTCCAAAGAAAAACACATTGGTTAACTCAAGGTTTGAGAAAAGCTAAATTCAGGTGAACCAGGTGTCATCATGGCAACACAGAATTTTAAAAGAAACCTCTTTCTAAATTTTTATAGAGAAAGGAGAGAAATATGACACTTGTAGCTTGTTTTCTTCTGCTGCTTAAGAGAGGGATAAAAACATGTTGAATACTTGCAGCCTGTTTCCTCCTTTTGGAGACCCCTAGCCTTCCTGCCTGTTAACTTTCAGTAGTGAAAGATAAGGTGGTTGGTGATTAAATTTGGTCCAAAGTCAAGAGAAAACCTTGCTCAGACCCAGGCATCAGAGCTTTATTGACTAGAGAGGAGGCACTTGAAGGGGTCTGGAGGAGAATGCCGCACAGTCCCAGTCCAGCTGTGAGGTGACTGACCATACTATCCATGTGCACATGCGCTTGGATGACACAGAGGCCACTGAGTCAGACTCTCAAGGTGCGGTCCTCCCTCCAGCAGCCTGAGCACCACCTGGGAGCCCATTGGCAACTCTCATCCTCAGCTGGACTGAATCAGAATGTCCAGGGCTTGGGGTTCTGGCTCTGTGCTTTAACAAGTCCTCCTACGAAGCCTGAAGAAGGCTGAGCACTGAGCATCCCTGGACCACAGATGCAGTGTGTCTTGTTTAGGGGAGATACAGACGTCCTCCTAGCCTCTGGTGGGCATCATGTCCCACTGCAGCGACTTGAAGCAACTGTCGACTTAGTGAAGCCACACCTCTGCTTACAGTTAAACTGAAAATCTCTAGAGACCTTTTGCCAGGTCATCAATACTATTTGTTATGCTGGATTTAAACTCACACGGTCAGATGTTTCTAGTCTTCTTTCTGCCTGGAGTGGACCTATTCCCCTCATTGTGCATTAAAAAGTACAATCTAAATACATATATCTGAAAATGACTACGTATATATAATCATGGTTATATATATACATATAATCACTTTGCTCAACATCAGAAGCTAACACAACATTGTAAGCCAGCTATACTTCAACTAACAAATATAGTTGGTTTATAATGTTGTGTTGGTTTCTGATGTAGAGCAAACTGATTTTATATATACAAGTATATATATATATATGTGTATGTATGTATATATATATATATATATATATATATATACACACACACATGATTTTATATATATACATATATTCCTGTGAGTGAAAAAATACATGTTATGGAGAAGGATAAGGCTGGGTTGTCCTTCATATGAAAATACTGGTGATATGCTTACCTATTGTTAATAATTATTTAAATAGAAGGACTCTTTCTTAATCTCTTACAAAATATCAAGGAAGCGGCTCTGGCTCCCTCACAGAGATTTAGGAAGATAGAGGCTAGTGGAAAAGTAAATGCAAAGAAAGTCAGTGTCCAGTACAAACGTTAGTTTAAGAATATTCTGTATATGCAACTGGTTACTTTTTTCATTGATGTAAAAGGTCAAGCGTTAAAAACATATTTTGAGGTGATTGAAGTCCTAGTTCTCCCAAGCGTGGTTCATAAAGGCAATATTAGCAATGCCAGCCAGCTTCTTACAAATGCTGAATCAAGCGCCCCCCCCCCGAATCTGCATTTTAATTAAGTCTTGGGACATTTTTAGACACTTTCAAGTTTGAAAAGCACTAGTGTATGCCCATTGTAATAACAAAAAATTAGCAAGTCTCCACACCACATCTCTTGTTTTACTGAAACTGACTTTGATGACACTGTGCCGTAATGGAAGGGAGTCCCTTCCCAAAACTTGGAATCTCTTTGGGAAGGACAGATGATTCAGATCTACATCAAAATTCAGCTCGTGTTGCACGCCCGGTGCTTTGATGGGAGACTTAACTCTGGTTGTTGAGAAATGTGTGTGTGTGTGTGTGTGTATGTTATTTGCTCAGTCGTGTCTGACTCATTTTGACCCCATGGACTGTAACCTGCCAGGCTCCTCTGTCCATGAAATTCTCCAGGCAAGAATGCTGGAGTGGTGTTGCCATACCAATTAAAATAAATAAATTTATATTAAAACAAACATATTGCAGTACAAAAAAGGAATACTGGAGTGGGTTGCTATTTCCTTCTCCAGGGGATCTTCCTCACCCAGGAATCAAACCTGGGTCTCCTGCATTGCAGGTAGATACAAAGTAATAATACAGTTGAAAGTCAGAAACAGGATAAAACACCAGCAAATAGTGAATCTGGATATGAAAACCATACTTCTCTGATAACAGTAACATCATTTAAGTGTTTCTTGATCATATAATATGTGACTTACATGGTAATATCTTATTAATTGGAATACTATGGCCTGGGAAAGTTTACAATAATGGTATAATAATTATGTAATGATCATTTTGGTAAACTCTGTGGCTTGAGCAGTCATTTCTGAACTTGACAGGTTATTTTTATCTTGAATATTCCAAAAAGATGAGGCTGAACAAAGCAGGAAATCTGTTACTGACCGGCTATAACAGGGGCCTAGGAGTGACTCTCAGAGGACCAGAGGCCCCAAGTCACACTGACGATAAGCAGATGGCCCAGGGTGCGACCTCGGAACAGCATGAGGAGCTTACATGGGTGTCCCCAGAACACTTGTAAGAGGCCCTCAGCCCAGTTAAGCAGACCAGCAGCCGCAGCCCTGAGAGTTGGCAATGACCACACCCAGGTAGTGAGTGAAATGCCATGCTGGTAAAGGCAAAACTATGTTCACTGCAAATCTCGTGAGAATAAGGTGGTGAGCGTTCACATGGTGAAAATCTACCGTCATCCGGGGAGCTTCCAGCTCTGGTGGAAAACCCAGGGTACAGTAGATTGAGACAAGACTGATCAGTGCATGGGTGGATGGAGGAAGTCTGGATATGGCTACCATGTGTGCACTATCCAAGACGGGCCACGCATTATATAATCTAAGATGCATAGAATCTTGCAAAGTGGATAGTTTGATAGGAAAATTGTGCCTTAGAGAGACTGAATAATTGATTATGCATTTTTGCAAATAGAAAAGCCAAGATTCAACCCTGAACATCTTCCCTGGGTAGTGGTTTGAGTAACAGAAATTGATAGTAAGGTCAGGGAGGGAGGTGTGAGTAAACTGGTGGACCCTAGATAGAGCCACTTTGAACCCTGGGTATTGTACAGTAAAATAAAGTAAAACAAAACAAAAAAACCACATACACACACACAAAGAGGTTGACAATTTCCTGGAAAAGACAATAACACTGTAAGTACTGATTAATAGTAATACTGCTATAAGGCTTCCCAGGTGGCTCAATGATAACGAATCCTCCTGCCACTGTAGGAGATGCATGTTTGATCCCTGGTTTGGGAAGATCCCCTGGAGAAGGAAATGGCAACCCACTCCAGTATTCTTGCCTGGGAAATGCCATGGACAAAGGAGCCTGTGGGGCTATAGTTCATTGGGTCGCAGAGAAGTTGAACATGACTTAGTAACTAAAACTACAACAAACAATACTGCTACAGTCATTGAAAGTTGCTGTATAACTTCTGTCGTCCTAACATTTTAACAATGAACTCAGGCTGCTTTCAGGACACAAAGAGACAGGAGCGTGACAATCTTATAGCTTGTACCAACCGTTGGGAGAGAAGCAGCACGCAATATAAATGAATGCAGCACAGCGAGAGATGACAGTCATGCTCCAAAGTCTCCAAGCCAGGCTTCAGCAGCACGTGAACCGTGAACTTCCAGATGTTCAAGCTGGTTTTAGAAAAGGCAGAGGAACCATAGATCAAATTGCCAACATCCGCTGGATCCTCAAAAAAGCAAGAGAGTCCCAGGAAAACATCTATTTCTGCTTTCTTGACTATGCCAAAGCCTTTGAGTGTGTGGATCACAATAAACTGTGGAAAATTCTTCAAGAGATGGGAATACCAGACCAGCTGACCTGCCTCTTGAGAAACCTGTATGCAGGTCAGGAAGCAACAGTTAGAACTGGTCATGGAATAACAGACTGGTTCCAAATAGGAAAAGGAGTACGTCAAGGCTGTATATTGTCACCCTGCTTATTTAACTTATATGCAAAGTATATCATGAGAAACATTGGGCTGGAAGAAGCACAAGCTGAAATCAAGATTGCCGGGAGAAATATCAATAACTTCAGATATACAGCTGACTCCACCCTTATGGCAGAAAGTGAAGAGGAACTAAAAAGCCTCTTGATGAAAGTGAAAGAGGAAAGTGAAAAGTTTGGCTTAAAACTCAACATTTAGAAAATGAAGATCATGGCATCCGGTCCCATCACTTCATGGGAAATAGATGGGGAAACAGTGGAAACAGTGTCAGACTTTATTTATTTATTTATTTTTTTGCTCCAAAATCACTGCAGATGGTGACTGCAGCCATGAAATTAAAAGACGCTTACTCCTTGGAAGAAAAGTTGTGACCAACCTAGATAGCATATTCAAAAGCAGAGACATTACTTTACCAACAAAGGTCTGTCTAGTCAAGGCTATGGTTTTTCCAGTAGTCATGTATGGATGTGATAGTTGGACTGTGAAGATTGAGCACCGAGGAATTGATGCTTTTGAACTGTGGTGTTGGAGAAGACTCTTGAGAGTCCCTTGGTCTGCAAGGAGATCCAACCAGTCCATTCTGAAGGAGATCAGCCCTGGGATATCTTTGGAAGGAATGATGCTAAAGCTGAAACTCCAGTACTTTGGCCACCTCATGTGAAGAGTTGACTCATTGGAAAAGACTCTGCTGCTGGGAGGGATTGGGGATAGGAGGAGAAGGGGATGACCGAGGATGAGATGGCTGGATGGCATCACGGACTCGATGGATGTGAGTCTGAGTGAACTCCGGGAGATGGTGATGGACAGGGAGGCCTGGTGTGCTGTGATTCATGGGGTTGCAAAGAGTCAGACACGACTGAGTGACTGAACTGAGAGGTGACAGAATGGAGGAGCGGCCACTGAAAAGCAACACAAGGCTTTGAAACGCATTCACCGTCCCATTGCTTGTAGTCACAGGTTATCACGGGGCATCTAAAACAATCTAATGGAAAAACCAGCCAAGCAGAGCAGAAGAAAGCCACGGGAATATTAAGACAGAACAAGGAGTACTTGGGAACATCTGGAGAACATGATATAGTCCAACGTGATGCCGGATGAAGTGGTTTGTCCACACCCTAGATCATCAGGCCTCGGCAAGGACAGGTGCTCAATTCTTTGTCATTTCAGAATCCAATAAATTCACTGAATGCCATCACATTCTACTTACCTAAATGAGAAACGTCAGATACTGTTTCATTTCAGTGGTTTCCATGAAATTATCAAAGGATCTTCCCCAGTGGTCACTGAAAAGACACCACGTTGAATGAGCGAAGACAACTGACAAGATTCTGTACATTTTCCAAAGGCTGATTTTCTTTATTTAGAATTGACAATGCGTAACGAGATGTAGCTAGCGAAAAACAATTTAAAGTTTTGAGAATGATCTCAAACACAGGCTCTAGAAATGGTGAAGGACTGGTGAAAGGTTTCCATCCTCACTTGCAATCAAGAAACTTTGAGAAAATGAAGGTTCATAGCAGCTCATGAGGGATGCGAGATAGCACATGATGTTAACGATGTCCCCTGGCTTCCCTAGCAGCTCAGACAGTAAAGAATCTGCCTGTAATGCCAGAGACCCAGGTTCGATACCTGGGTCACGAAGATCCCCTGGAAAAGGAAACGGCAACCCGCTCCAGTATTCTTGCCTGGAGAATTCCGTGAACAGAGGAGCCTGGCGGGCTACAGTCCATGAAGTCACAAAGAGTCAGACATGACTGAGCGATGTTACCAGTGCAGCAAAGAAGAGGAAATGTCAAAGAAATCTTACTGACACTGGAAAAGAACATTGCTGAACTTTTGAAATAAAAATGTTATTGGGTAAGAAATAAGTAACCATCTTGCTGCTTCTGCATGGGGAGGATGTATTGATATAATTCTCAGCACATTCACAACTCTCCATAAAAGTATATATGCTTTAAGCTTGAACTCTGGGTTAAAATTTATCTTTTCCCCCCAAGTTCTTAAAATTCTTCTCATTAAGAAAATAACAACAATAATGATAATTATATTAACAAGAGTTAACAACCTCCTGATGGCCCTTCTCTCCTGAGAAGTTTGCCCTGCAATCTCCATCACCAGGTTCCCCTCCAGGTTGCCTCTCAGCCCAACTCTCACAAAGCTTCTGTATATTCTCTGCTAGTTGTTTACCTGACTCCCACCCTACACTGTAAACCTTTCACAGGGTACGAATCTTTATATCCCCAATGCATAATAATGTATCCGTTATTGTTGTTACTCAGTTGCAAAGTTGGGTCTCACTCTTTGTGATCCCATGGACTGCAGCACACCAAGTTTCCCTTTCCTTCACTATCTCCTAGAGTTTGCTCAAACTCATGTCCATTGAATTGGTGATGCCATCCAACCATCTTATCCTCTGTAGCCTCCTTCTCCTGCCCTCAATCTTTCCCAGCATCAGGGGCTTTTCCAGTGACTTGGTTCTTTGCATAAGGTGGTCAGAGTATTAGAGCTTCAGCTTCAACATCAATCCTTCCAAAGTATATTCAGGATTGATTTACTTTAGAATTGACTGGTTTGATCTCCTTGGTGTCTAAGGACTCTCAAGAGTCTTCTCCAGCACCACAGTTCAAAAGCATCAGTTCTTCAGTGCTTAGCCTTCTTTATGGTCCAACTCTCACATCCACTAATGACTACAAGAAAAGCCATAGCTTTGACTATATGGACCTTTGTCATCAAAGTAATGTCTCTATTACTAGGTTTGTCTAGGTTTGTCATAACTTTCCTTCCAAGGAGCAAGAGTCTTTGCATTTCATGGCTGCAGTCACCATCCATGGTGATTTTGGTGCCCCCCAAATAAAATCTCTCACTGCTTCCACTTTTTTCCCCATCTATTTGCCATGAAATAATGGGACTGGATGCCATGACCTCAGTGTTTTAGAATTTGCCAGACAGTATTTATTTTGAAGCAGAGATTAACCCCTCTCAGTTGAGTCTAGCTTTAACTGGCCTTTATCATTTTCTCTTCCTAAGGTTCCCCAACATTTACACCTTCCATCCACACATTTTAGTCCTGACAGATTCTAAACTGTTTGGTTCTGTTTGAGTTTTCATGTGAAGACCTCAGGGGCTGGTGTTCTAGAATAGAGTCAGAGAAGCTTCCATCACTGGATCCCTGGAGGGAGCCCAACAGAATATCGATCCATCGGTCCCACCCTGAGTGAAAAATAAATGCTTGATGATCTGTTGATTAAATTTAGACATTGTGTTAATGTCTTATGGAAAGATTTCTTTTTAATTTTGATGTCATGGTTTGATTTCAGCAAAGGATTCAGGTTGTTCTGCCCAAGATTTCACACCCTGTTTATTCTGAACTCTGAAGTAGAGACAAATCAACAATTAACCAAAAAACACATGTGAATTCACAATGATGTATTGATGCAGCTTTGAATTTATAAACATTCAAGTTTATGCAATTTTCTAAATTTCTTTGTGTTTTAGTTCAGTAAAGATTTATGTTTATTTCAATAACCTAGAGACATCACAGACCCAGAAATACTTTCTGGAACATTAAATTTAATACAGTTATAATGCTAAACTAAGGGGTTATTATTCAATTAGGTCCCAAATTAGGCATGCCATATATTTTAACTCATTATGTTGATCTTTGACCATTGGCACATCTTATTGTAAATAACAGACTATGGCACATAACAGATATTTAATTTATGTGCATTAAATAACATCTGATTGTTTTGGCACTTCTGTTTCTTAAAAGATGGATTATCATTTGTTTTCATGCCTTTTTAACTGAACTGTCTTCAATATACAGGGCTTCCCAGGTGACTCAGTAGTAAAAAATCCACTTGCAGTGCAGGAGATGCAATTTCAGTCCCCAGGTCAGGAAGATCCCTTGGAGAAGGAAAGGGCTACCCACTCCAGTATTCTTGCCTGGGAAATGCTCTAGACAGAGAAGCCTGGTAAGCTATAGTCCGTAGGGTCACAAAAGAGTCAGACATGACTGACCAGCTGAACACACACATATCTTCAATATACAGTAGTCTTTTCCATGTTTATAGGCTGGTGGCTGGGTGGCTTGGAGGGGGTCGCCTTATGGCTGGTCCTGTTCTGTCCCAGCTGGTAGAAAACGCTGGTGCCCTGTGAGCAGCTGGGGATCAGGATGACTGAGCTGTACTTCTCTATAGATGTTGCTTGTGAGCACCACTTAAATGGTGAGAAGAGCATTCTTGAAATGGGCTCTGAAGACCTCCTAGGGGGCCTCTGGTTCTCTGCAACTAGATTTTAATTTTGTGTTTTCATTTTATGATTATGCAACTCTTTGTGACCATATACTGCATTATCAGCATGACTGCCTTATTTGCATCGTGTTTAAGATTCCATAAGCTATAAGCAGACTCCTTTAATATCCTCAGGCTGAGTAAAAGATGCATATTAACTTGCACTGTGAATGACAGATCAGGGCAAAGGAAGGCACATGATATCAAGAGTGCTCCATAGGAAAGAGATTTTGCTGTAATTTTAATAGAGCTTCATCAGAATACTATGGCCTAGTAAAAAATATTGATAGTAGTAGTAATAATTATTACTGTATTATTATTGGTGATCTTGATTTGTGTGAGAAAAGTTTTGAGTAGCAATTTATTGCTACTAAAAATCAGCATATTAATGTTTATAAAGATTTTTATTAAAAGTTTATTTTTAAGAAAAAGAAATATAGTTTTTTGTGCATTTGTTTTATATATATAGTCATATGCAACCTATAAGCATTCCTAGTTTTACATTTACATGATTAAAAAGATCATAACTTTTTAAGAATTTTTTTATTGAAATGTAGTTGAAGAATTTTTTATTGAAATGTAGTTGACTTACAATATCATGTAAGTTTCAGGCATACATCACAGTGATTCATTTATATATACATATATATATTATTTTTTTAGATTCTTTTCCCTTATAGCTTATTACATAATTCTGAGTATAATTTCCTGTGCTACAGAGTTGGTCCTAGTTGATTATCTATTTTACATATAGCAGTGTGTGTGTGTTAATCCCAGACTCCTGATTGACCCCTCCCCGCTTTCACCTTTGGGATCTATAAAGCTGCTTGCTATGTCTGGGGGTCTGTTTCTGTTTTGCAGATAAGTTCGTTTTTTTAAAGATTCCACATATAAGTGATAACAGTATTTGTCTTTGTCTAACTTACTTCACTTAATGTGATAATGTCTAGGTCCATCTGCATCACTGCAAATCACATTATTTCATTATTTTTATGACCAAATAATATTCCATTATATATATATGGAACATATATATATATATATATATATATATATATATATGATCCTATGACATATATTCAGTTCAGTTCAGTTCAGTCGCCCAGTCGTGTCCGACTCTTTGTGACCCCATGAATCGCAGCACTCCAGGACTCCCTGTTCATCACCAACTCCCGGAGTTCACTCAGACTCATATCCATCAAGTCAGTGATGCCATCCAGCCATCTCATCCTCTGTCATCCCCTTCTCCTCCTGCCCCCAATCCCTCCCAGCATCAGAGTCTTTTCCAATGAGTCAACTCTTCTCATGAGGTAGCCAAAGTACTGGAGTTTCAGCTTTAGCATCATTCCTTCCAAAGAAATCCCAGGGCTGATCTCCTTCAGAATGGACTGGTTGGATCTCCTTGCAGTCCAAGGGACTCTCAAGAGTCTTCTCCAACACCATGGTTCAAAAACATCAATCCTTCAGCGCTGACATATATTAGGATCATAATTTGAATGAAACCTAATCATTACAGGGATCCTTGTGAAATGTTTTGTTTTAGAAGAGGCTCATAGGTATCAAATTTATGAAACCCTTGTTAGAAGTGACTGGTTATAACAGAAACCCAACTCGAGTATCTGACTGTCTCCACACACAGTTCTTATAATGCCAAGGTAATGAAAACTGCTAGTCGTGTTGTGACTATTGTCTCCATAGGAAAGAATGACTATGGCATTTGAACTTTGTTTTGGAAACGTCCTGTACCAGCTTGTGCTAGTCTTCGTCTCACTGAAATTTAGACCCCTGTTTTAAAAATACTGGCTGTTTTATCGGATCTTGGCAGTTTTGATGCTCTCATGAATAGACACAACATGGAAAGGTGCATTAGAAAAAAATTTCAGTGTGCTGCTTCAGTTTAACAAATGAGGAAAATTAGATCCAGAGAGAGATTAAGTTGCTTGAGATCAGTGGGCACCTAGAACCGCTGTTGGAGTGTCAAGCCATCATTAGTAATATGGATGAAGTTATTTATGAGAGAGCAGTTGGCTTCCCTAACGGCTCAGTGGTGAAGAATCTGCCTGCAAGGCAGGAGATGTGGGTTTGCTTCCTGGGTCAGTAAGATCGCCTGGAGGAGGAAATAGCTACTCTTTCCAGTATTCTTGCCTGGGAAACCCCATGACAGAGGAGCCTGGTGGGCTACAGTCCATGGGGTTGCAAAAGAGTCAGACAGGATTTAAAAACTAAGCAACAACAACCGCTACGTTAGAGAGCCCAACATCAAAATGAATTCACTGCCACAGGTTCTTAGACCATCTGTTTGTTTTCTCCATCTATGTATTTCTGTGATTTTTGGTTTCTGGGTCTAGTTCTTTAAACTAGAAAATCTGGGTTCTAGATGATCTAGAACTTCAGTACATCATTTGATAATTTTTACATTACATTTGCCTGCTGTTCTGTGTTCAATGTTTCAGAATCTTTACCTGAGGGGTTTCTCCTGTGTAAAGAGATCACTTCCTTTAATATTTCTTTGGACTGTTAATTCTCAATGCATTGCTAATTCTGCAAAGAGGGTAAATGAACTCCTGGAAATCAGTTTATGTGTTTATCCTGAGGATAGTTTAACTCATGGGCAGGTATGTTTGGAAACAACTGGTTCAAGAGTCTTTGCTAACATCAACAAGGCTGTAGAATTCAAAGGATTTTTCTCACAGATTTCAAGATAAGCTTTTACCTGTTTCTTAGGTATGTTATGCTTAGTCGCTCAGCTGTGTCCAGTTCTTTGCAATGCCATTGACTGTAGCCTGCCAGGTTCCTCTGTCCATGGGATTGTTCAGGCAAGAACACTGGAGTGGATTGCCATTTCCTTTTCCACAGGATCTTCCTGACCTACAAATCGAACCTGCGTCTTTTGTGTCTCCTGCACTGCAGGCAGGATTCTTTACCCACTGAGCTATCCAGAAAGCCCCTTCTGAAGTACTGCACTGACAAAATTAAATTGGGCTAAATCAACCAAACAAGCCAACTTCCGTGGTGCTGGTGATGGTGCATCGGGCAGCCTTGAACTGTAGCACGTCTGCCTACCTATCACCAGTCAGTCCACTGAGCTCTGGTAGTTTGTATGTTTTTCTGGGACCAAGTGCCCTGCCTTAAATGAGACGTGACAATTCAGGAGGCTGAGCTGCTCATCTTCCAGGGGTGTGGCCTGAAGTCCTGGATTCCCAACTTTGCTTCTCTATGAGGAATGCTGAGCAGTCAGGGGTACTGTGAAACTACAGGTTCTGGCTCAGCCCGTCTGGGTGACATCTGAGACTCCAAGTTCCTGATGTGGGGCTACTCTGTAGAAAGTAATTGTTGAAGAGTGGGTGGTGAAGGAGTAAATAAGTGAAAGAACAAACAAAAACTGAACAAGTTAGGAACCAAATGCAAAACCGTAACCTATAATAGGTGTATGAGACAGCAATTTTTTAATTTCATGTAGAATTCTTCCCATTTTTGAGAATTTCACAGGACAGTGTCTAAAAGTGAGATAAACTTGGGCATTAGAAATGTAAGTCTCTGTGTACATAGCAAATGTATTTATGTCCTTTTAGGAAGATCTATGATTCACAAGGATAAGTTCACTTCAATTGATTATAGGACGAATGATACTGATTTTGTATTTCTGTTTGATAAGATCTAAATTTTGTGTGTCTATAATACTATACAGTATTAACAAGAACAAAAGTAAACAGACTGATGCACTTTTCCATTTAGTATATAAAATAAGGCATTCCCCTTGTGCTATAAATCTTCTCAGCTAGAATTTTAAGCATAAATCTACATTAATAAAGCAGTACATGGATTTATTTGATCACACATAACTTAAAGAGCACACAGCAGACATTCTGACTATATGCTATAGTGAGCCACAAGTGTGAGGGAAAAAAATCAATTATTTTAATTAAAACCCATTTTCTTAATATATAGGAAATATTTATCGATGTCTTTAAGTTTGTGATTTTTTTAAAGTGAAGCCAGCATCTAGGTGATCCGTGAATTACATCTAATCAATTAGTGAGGAAGATGTTGAATATTTAATTATGACGACCATTGATTGTACTTTGCCTGAACAGCGTTCGGCCTGTAAAAACCTCACAAATTGCCTCTGTTAGGCTGGTTTCAGGCCAAATGGGCATTTCATGATTGACTTTTTAATGACCCTTTTCATCATATTGGGAATTAAATAATCTGTATAGTAGAGGCTTGAAATCCACTAACTCCAGTATAATTTTTTTATGACTTATATGACAGGTGTGAAAGTGAAAGAGGAGAGTGAAAAAGTTAGCTTAAAGCTCAACATTCAGTAAACTAAGATCATGACGTACGGTCCCATCACTTCATGGCAAATAGATGGGGAAACAGTAGAAACAGTGGCTGACTTCATTTTTCTGGGCTCCAAAATCACTGCAGATGGTGATTGCAGCCATGA
The DNA here is from genome assembly GCF_016772045.2 of Ovis aries. NCBI lineage: Eukaryota > Metazoa > Chordata > Mammalia > Artiodactyla > Bovidae > Ovis > Ovis aries. The sequence goes on along the minus strand of NC_056079.1, from coordinate 3,230,657 downwards.
AGTTAAAAGATGCTTACTCCTTGGAAGGAAAGTTATGACCAACCTAGACAGCATATTAAAAAGCAGAGATTACTTTGCCAACAAAGGTCTGTCTAGTCAAGCCTATGGTCATGTATGGATGTGAGCATTGGACTATAAAGAAAGTTGAGCACTGAAGAATTGATGCTTTTGAACTGTGGTGTTGGAGAAGACTCTTGAGAGTCCCTTGGACTGCAAGGAGATCCAACCAGTCCATCCTAAAGGAGATCAGTGTTCACTGGAAGGACTGATGTTGAAGCTGAAACTCCAATACTTTGGCCACCTGATGTGAAGAGCTGACTCACTGGAAAAGACCCTGATGCTGGGAAAGATTGAGGGCAAGAGGAGAAGGGGACAACAGAGGATGAGATGGTTGGATGGCATCACCAACTTGATGGACATGGGTTTGGGTGGACTCCAGGAATTGGTGATGGACAGGGAGGCCTGGCATTCTGCAATTCATGGGATCACAGAGAGTCAGACATGACTGAGTGACTGAACTGAACTGAACTGACAGGTCTGAAAATAACACTCTAACAGAAGTAGAGGAAAACATTGTCACTGGACCCAAGTCAGGGCACCTACCTATTTCAAAGCCATGTGCACCTCCAGCGGGTGTTTGGAAGTCGATTTCCTGGGTGATTCTAGTTAATCAAGTACAACATTCCTATGACTGGAGGCAGTAAGAAGGATTTATACAGAATCTTTTCAGTTAGACTGTCTTGTCAGTATTAACTCTGAACTCTTACTGAGACCTCAGCACTGACCATCTAGCTTCCCTTTAAATAGCCCAATGCAGACAGCAAACTGACAGAAAGTGGGAAGAATATTTTAAGTGCATATTTTGGAGAAAAATGTCCTAGAGTTATATTTTAATTATATATTTTTTAACTAGGTAAATGGTAAAGCTAGCTGCACTTCTATCATGGAAGGCTCAGGCAGTGCAAAGTTGTTTCCTTTTAATTGGATAAACTTAAATATCTACTAATCTTTATGAATGTCAAAACCACAAGAGATATCTCTCCTATGACACTGTGATAGCCAGTTGCCACCAGAAGTGGAGAAAACCCAGAGCAAAACTTACAGAGGGTAGACCCAGGAAGGAAGCAAGATGGAATGCATTTGATTTTATAATATTCTTGAAGTTTGCTTGAATTGAAGGGCTGTGTTATTTGGAACATGATAGCAAAATGTTCTAATAGTTTTCAGAGGCTGATCTAGGTTTTGGCAAGCCTAAGGGTAATATGCAGATGACACCACCCTTATGGCAGAAAGTGAAGAGGAAATAAAAAGCCTCTTGATCAAAGTGAAAGAGGAGAGTGAAAAAGTTGGCTTAAAGCTCAACATTCAGAAAACGAAGATCATGGCATCTGGTCCCATCACTTCATGGGAATAGATGGGGAAACAGTGGAAACAGTGTCAGACTTTATTTTTATTTTTTGCTCCAAAATCACTGCAGATGGTGACTGCAGCCATGAAATTAAAAGACGCTTACTCCTTGGAAGAAAAGTTATGACCAATCTAGATAGCATATTGAAAAGCAGAGATATTACTTTGCCAACAAAGGTCTGTTTAGTCAAGGCCATGGTTTTCCCGGTGGTCATGTATGGATGTGAGAGTTGGACTGTGAAGAAGGCTGAGCACTGAAGAATTGATGCTTTTGAACTGTGGCGTTGGAGAAGACTCTGGAGAGTCCCTTGGACTGCAAGGAGATCCAACCAGTCCATTCTGAAGGAGATCAGCCCTTGGGATTTCTTTGGAAGGAATGATGCTAAAGCTGAAACTCCAGTACTTAGGCCACCCCATGCGAAGAGTTGACTCATTGGAAAAGACTCTGATGCTGGGAAGATTGGGGGCAGGAGGAGAAGGGGACGACAGAGGATGTGATGGCTGGATGGCATCACTGACTCAATGGACGTGAGTTTGAGTGAACTCCAGGAGTTGGTCATGGACAGGGAGGCCTGGCATGCTACGATTCATGGGATCACAAAGAATCGGACACGACTGAGCAACTGAACTGAGCTGAACTGAAGGGTAATAATTTGGGGTCTCACCAATAAAAAGAGATACATTATATTGAACATGTAATGTTCATATATGACCAATATATTAAGTTTGAAAGTCAGCATTTTCTTTAAAATAAGACAGCTCCACAACTTATATATATATTTAGAAAGATAAAAAATACTATAATCATCAGAAATGTCAGAAAAAAATCTGAAAACAAAATCCCTAGTCATTTATCCCCTGCACACCTGTAGCATGTATTCCCCTACAGCTTTGGGAAAATACTGAGTGGTTACTTTTCCTGTGAGCATATGATTTTGTACTTTTTTCTATAGAGAGAATAGAAAGGTCATCTGGGCTTTTCTTAGTCAAATACTTTGTAAACATGTTTTAAAAATAGCCCTACTATGGATGACTTGTATGTTGAAGTGAGGATTCATTTTGATGTCTCATATATTTTTAGCATTGTGGTCTAACTTGAGAAAACTTCTGTCAAGCATCTACAGTCTAGCTTTGTCCTTATCCACCAAACCTTGTCCCACTTCCACCGCACCCCCCCTTCCAGGGCTGGCACTTAGAACATGGTCCATTAACACCCTTGTCTCAGCATCCAGTACTGTGGCCCCTGCTGTGTTCACAGAGCCAACCACACACATTGCTTTGGAATGATGATTGATAATTAGTTATAAATAAACGTGATGGAAACTGTATAAATAGGCTGACATAAGTGACTTTAAATTTCCCTTTAGACTGATCCCAAAAGCCCCACACCATGCCCAGCACCAGTGCTGCAATATCCAGAGGGAGAACAGAGGAGAGAATGGCCTTACCCAGTTGAACTTAAAATTATTATTGTTGCAAAATTCCCCGATCAGAGGATTCTAGGCACATTCTAGGTCAGTTTCCAGAACCTCGATGCACCTGCATGAAGGACAGGCTCTGAAGTTCCAGCTTCATTAGTTTTGGGGAAATAATCCTCTCCTAATCTGTGCAGGTGAATGCTAAGATATAAAAAGCATAGAATTTCCCCCTACATGTCTTCTTGAAAAGGGAGGCTGGAGACAGGTTTCCTTTTTAGCAATTATAGGTGAGTGATGTGGAGCTGATGTGCTGGCTTATTGAATGTTCAGGTGTCTGAATAAATGCTTGACCTCAACTATTTGGTTTAACCTTATAATATGTGGCTGCACATTTGAAGCAGGCTAGAGGCATCGTGTATTTTGGGCTGTTACCTTTCACTCACTAATATTATCTTCGAATACACACACACACACACACACACATACACACACACACACACACACACACGTATTGCCTTCATGCAAAGAAGGATTTCAGCACATATGCAATGAAATGTTGTGCAAACTTGACCTCCATTTCTATCTTTTTCTGCTCCCATGTTACTAATATTTGTTGTTATCCAATTGCTAAGTCATGTCTGACTCTTGCAACCCCATGGACTATAACATGCCAGGTTTCCCTGTCCTTCACTATCTCCTGGAGTTTTCTCAAACTCATGACCATTGAGTCAGTGATGCCATCCAACCATCTCATCCTCTGTCATCCCCTCTCCTCCTGCCTTCAATCTTTCCCAGCATCAGGGTCTTTTCCAATGAGTCAGCTCTTTGAACCAGGTGGCCAATGTATTGGAGCTTCAGCCTCAGTATCAGTCTTCCCAGTGAATATTCAAGGAGGATTTCCTTTAGGATTGACTGGTTTGGTCTCCTTGCAGTCCAAGCTTTAGGAAAGTAATTGGATATGTTCAACCACTTCTTAAGAATTTGGCATTCTGATAATTTTGTAAACCATATACAGGAATAATAAGCATATCAATAGCCAGCCTTTGTTGTGCACCTTGTACCAGGTTTACAGATGAGGGAAGCAAGGTTTACATGTATCACCTGCATCACCTTTACCCACCCGGGCCCCCGGCAGCATCCATGGTCACTGCCTTTGGCCTTGGAAGCCTCTCCCTCATTAGAGTCACATGTCTCCAAGGCGGGGTTCAGGAGGGGGGTCCTTGAAGCCCAGGTGGATATTCCCTTTATATTTGTTTTCCACTTTCTGGCTGACAGTCTGCTCAGAAGTAAATGCTCAAGGAGAGTCTGTTAATGAATGAGCACAATTCTCCATTATTATAAAAACTTTCCCCGGTAAATTAAACTTAACAACCAGTAAGTAAACTGTCTGGTTTCTTTGCACATTCGGTCCATAATAACAAGGTCACCTGCCTTTTATTAAAAGTATATCCTTCTTAGGGAATGTGTGATGTCATAGTTCTCAAAATGCTCCAAAAGAAAGTATGATCCATGTATCCAATAATATGCTATACAAGTAGATGGTCACATTCCCCAATTCACCCTGAAACCAGGCCACACAAAATGCAGTGATGATTTAGTGACTTGGAAAGATTTTTTGGAATTTCGGTGCCTTTGAGCTTTGGCTTTATGATCATAATAAGATAGTCAACAGAGAAATAAAGATTTCACAACAGAAGACCATCCACACCTTTATTTATATCATTCATATGCTTAGAATGATACCACTGTGGGTAGTGGGACTGTGATCAACAGCCCATCAGTCAGTTTCACGGGAAGTCTGGCTTGTTCTGATGTGGTGGTTCCACATTATAAGCAGCATCCAGTCCCTTTGCGGACTTTCCACTGTGTAAATTTATGGTCTAAAGGTGAATTTTTTTGATACCATTAAGGCTAGGAGTATCATCAGTTGGGAACATTCTACAACATGCTATTTTTTTTTTTTTTTAGCTAAGTAGTACTAGGGCTTCCATGGCAGTTCAGCTGGTAAAGAATCCGCCTGCAATGCAAGCGACCCTGGTGTGATTCCTGGGTCAGGAAGATCCACTGGAAAAGGAAACAGCTACTCACTCCAGTATTCTGGCCTGGGGAATCCCATGGAATTAGTCCAGGGGAAGTAAGACTAACATTTTTAATAGCGTAAAACTTGGCAGATTTTTTTCTTAAAACCTTGAAATTAAGGACAATGTCTTTCTATAAAATCAACATTTACAATAAGAAACCTCTGGTGAACTCATTGTTCAATTGAATTGTTATGGTTTGTTGTTTTTGTTTACTTTTATGATGGTTTCTAACCCAGTCTTGAAGAAATCTGAAACCTTAATATCAGTCTTCATTTTATTCTCCAGACCTTGAGGTTTGTTTTATGAAATATTAGAAATCAACCTTCTAATTTATAGAATTAAATACATTGGTAATCAGGAGATAAAACATAATTAGTCCATTAAGCACCTTCTACAATTGTTTTATAGGATTTCATTAACTGCGGCAGTTGTATGGGTTTATAAGAAGGGTTGATCATAAGAGAACTCTCAAGAAGAATGCAATTAATGGCACTGAATCTATAAATATAAAAATAAATGCATGATAGAAATCATTGGTTGAACACTGAATATTGAAATGGACGTGCACAGGCCTTATTCCTAGAACAGTCTTTCTCAGCTGTGTTTAGAAGTGCTATTCATCTCCCTCTCGAAGTCGCACTCGCCATCCTGGGGGCTGGCTCCAGCCAGCACGGGTGTCCCTCGGTCCCTTTCTCTCTTGGTGCACAATGAGATTAATGCTCTGCGTGATAGAGCACTTGACCTTGCTTCTATCACAAAGATCTCGTTAGACTATGCAGCTGGGCCATTATTAGCTCAGTTTTCTCCAGCTGGGCACTTGATACAACAAGAGTCCTGGCAAGGTCAGCGCGGGGGGGTGGGGGTGGGGTGAGTTGGAGGGGGGTTTGGGGCGGGGCGTGCGTGAGCAGCACGCAGCATGCTTTATTCAAACTCGCTGATAATCATCTCCTGAATGACACTCCTTTTTAATTATGCATTTTGCGCATGAACTTTGTATAAAGGTAAAAAAAGTGTGGAATGAAATAAGCTTCTCTATCAGCTTGTTGACAGTTCACCCAACTGAATAGTCACCATCTTTTGAATCCAGATAGAGATCTTTGCCTGGGAGCCCAGATTGTCAGGCTCCTGCTAACAAGGACTCAGTGTATGGGGCTGGTCATCACATCTTTCCACCCTAAATAAATCTTTAGGCTTTGAAGATTTTAGGTTAGATGTGGTGACATTTTTACAACATGGTAAGTGTACAAGTAACATAACTTATACATGTCACCCCATTCAGATAAAAGACCATTTATTTTTAATTTCATAGTATCAGAGAATAATAACTATACCCTATTTTCCAATTTCTTCCAGCTCTCAATTTCGCTGCCAGAAATTAGGCTTATTTGATAGTCGGATGATAATCTTAACAAGCATTATATGTATATATACACTATCATTAAAAAGCACTATTTTCATAATTTGTAGTTTTTACCAGGTGGGTTCTCTTTATTTCACTCACCTTGCAGAGAAGCACGGGAGAGAGCTCATCTTTCTACTCCTTTTGTGCACATGAAGAGTCCAAAGCACATAGAAGCAAAATGCCTTTTCTAATAGTGCACAGACATGTGTCCACTACAGGTGACACAAATCCCAGTCTTTCCATCCCAGATCAAAACTGAGGGTCTGGAACAGTGTTCTTAACTCCATATTCATGTTAGAATTACCTGGAAAGGTTAAAAAATGCAATCCCTTTGCCCAGTCCTACAGAGATTCTGGTCTGACTGGCTTGGTGGGGAGTCTGGGCATTGTGGTCGGCCACACACTGCCAGGTGTTTCCGATGTGCAGCCAGGCCGGAGAGCCACAGGCGAAAACAGAGTCCACCCCAGCCCCGTGCGTACACAGCAGCCACATAGGCTTCAGACCGAGTAGACGCTGCCGTATCCCTGGGCACATCCAGAAAGAACCTGTGCTTTGTCTTCTGTGTTTGACTGTAAATATCCTCAGGGAAGAGTCAGCTGGCTGTGGAAGGAGGCGTCCTGTGGCAACTGGGGGGCTGTCTTAACTCCGCAGGGGAAGGACACTTGCCAGCAGCTCTTCCAAGCAGATGACACCACCTCTAGGAGCGGGAACAGTTTCAGCAGCTGAAAGTCTCTCCGCGAATGCCATCAGTTTCACCCACTTGGCATAGTTTTGGTAAAAACCTTGAATTAAGATACTTGGCCTGAGTGGAATTTTGTCTTACACTAAGGTGATGATGGACTCGATGGACGTGAGTTTGAGTGAACTCTGGGAGTTGGTGATGGACAGGGGGGCCTGGCGTGCTGTGATTCATGGGGTCGCAGAGTCGGACATGACTGAGCAACTGAACTGAACTGAAGCTGATGATTTGTGTAGGGTAGAGGTTGAAGGCTTCCTAAGTGTTCCAGAATGTTCTGTGCTTATTTATTTAGCCCTATTGTGACTTAATAGCTTCACACCAGTCAGAATGGCTGTGTTCCAAAAGTCTACAAGCAATAAGTGCTGGAGAGGGTGTGGAGAAAAGGGAACCCTCTTACACTGTTGGTGGGAATGCAAACTAGTACAGCCACTATGGAGAACAGTGTGGAGATTCCTTTAACAAACTGGAAATAGAACTGCCTTATGTCCCAGCAATCCCACTGTTGGGCATACACACCGAGGAAACCAGAATTGAAAGAGACACGTGTACCCCAATGTTCATTGCAGCACTGTTTATAATAGCCAGGACATGGGAACAACCTAGATGTCCATCAGCAGATGAATGGATAAGAAAGCTGTGGTACATATATACAATGGAGTATTACTCAGCCATTAAAAAGAATACATTTGAATCAGTTCTAATGAGGTGGATAAAACTGGAGCCTATTATACAGAGTGAAGTAAGCCAGAAAGAAAAATACCAATACAGTATACTAACGCATATATATGGAATTTAGAAAAATGGTAATGATAATTAACTCTGTATGCGAGATAGCAAAAGAGACACAGATGTGTAGAACAGACTTTTGGACTTTGTGGGAGAGGGAGAGGGTGAGATGATTTGGGAGAATGGCATTGAAACATGTATAATATCATATATGAAACGAATCGCCAGTCCAGGTTCGATGCATGATACTGGATGCTTGAGGCTGGTACACTGAGATGACCCAGAGGGATGGTACAGGGAGGGAGGAGGAAGGGGGGTTCAGGATGGGGAACACGTGTATACCTGTGGCAGATTCATGTTGATGTATGGCAAAACCAATACAATATTGTAAAATAATTAACCTCCAATTAAAATAAAAAAATTTATATTAAAAAATTATAATTAATGACTGATTGATAGAGAAGCAACAAGCCTCATTCATGTTTATTTAATTATCTGAGATTTTATTGGAGTATAGTTGCTTTGCAATGTTGCGTTTCTACTGTATACCAAAGGGAATCAGCCATATGTATACAGATAGGCCCTCTTTTTTTTGGATTTCCTTCACATTTAGGTCACCAGAGATCATTAAGTAGACTTCCTGTGCTATGTGCTATGCAGTTAGTTATTAGTTATCCTCATTAGTTATCCACTGTATATGTAGTATCAATAGTGTAAATGTGTCAATGTAAGTCTCCAAATTCATTCATATTTAGGAAAGTTCAAGTGAAAGAACAAATTGTCCCATAACAACATTGGCCAGGTCAGAAGTAATTTTATTCTGTTACTGATTGCAGAAAACCAGCCTTCAGCCGTAGATAAGGTTTATTAATGTACGGGGATTTCTGTCGTGTGCAGGCACATTCATGAACTGACATATGTATTTCTATGAATTTAGGGAAGAAGGGGCAAGGACGTCTAGAGAACAGAAAACAAAGGAAGAGGTGGTTAGTAGGTGGACTGAATGGCAATGGAGCAGCTGATCACTGTGCCAGTTCAGATGCTGGGTCTGCGTCTATGCAGTTACAGCTCACGGGTGGGGTCACAACCTTCCCTTCCTTCATCTGATGAGACAGCAGGCAAAGTAGAGAGTTTGCAGGAAGTTATTTTCATCTTTGAACAGTAGAAATCTGCACTTCTGCTTTGTTCAAGTGATGTATAGCATCCTGTGATCGGATATTGTCCTTATAATGATTCCATTGGCAGCTTCAAGCTCTTATATTTTCATTTAACAATATAAATGTCACTAAGTGTGCCAATAAATACTGACAAAACCCCCCAAAAGGTCAGATTGATTCTATAACTCACACACCTGTCTGATTCTAATGGTTCTTCAGGATTTTCTGTGAACGCTATAAAATAAACAGTCTCCTGTAAGGAAGCATCCATTTCTCCTGCCTGTGACTACCTCCTAATAAAGCTCAGTGCTTCTGTTAGCTGTATGCAGGAAACTCTTTGCTTTAGGAACTTGATGGATTCTTGGAAACCGCACATGTTTCCTAGCTTCCCTTAGGAGATTACAAGGTTACGTTTTGTCTGCTGTTTTTAAAGTAAGCTTTATCTATGGGCGTTTGTTAAATGCTCTTTTCTGAACAACTGTAATCCGTTATCTGCTTCCCCAAAGGAGCTGGTCCCACAATAGCATCTGTTCCTACCAACCTCACTGGAAATCTAGTTTTCTTCTTTTCCCCTGGGGCACCCATTGCAGGTGTTTTCTGAAACTCAGAGCCTGGCACATCACGCAGCAGGCTCTTTGCCCTCAATGTGGGCTCTTCACTCCCTATTTGGTCTGGTTCACTTGCCCGCAGAGCAATTTCTTACCTCCCTCTCGTCCTTCTCCACGGCCACTCTCCATGACCAGGCTTGAGACCCTGATGTGATAGTTCGGGCCACAGCGCGTGTTTGCTCCAAGGCCTCCACCCACCCCCTTTTTTAGCTCTAGAGGTTCCAATCCTGGCATTGAGCCTCCTACACCTGGTCTGTTTTCTCTTTCCTAGGTTGATTGTTCAGTTATCTTTATGGAAAGTATGCCAGGCCTTCAGAACTACTTTCTGCTGATATCCAAACTTATTTCCTCCCCCTTCACGATGCCATCTTCATTCTCAAGGTCCTAAACCTTGTAGGTGCTCACCCTCCCAAACTGGAATGACATTTTTTTCCCAAATTGTAGTGGCGTTTATTCCACTGCATTGTAACTGCCCACTTTCTTGCTAATACTGTCCATCAGAAGGACAAGTCCAGTTTCTGCACTGTCCACCTCTGTATTCTCAGGGTCTAAGTGGTATCTAGCACATACCAGACATCCAATACCTTGCTGAATGAATGCCAGCATCCTTGGAACTGCGAGATAGGCAAGAGTTCTCGTCCAGGGACACCACACACGACTAGCTCTCTGCATATGGGGTCCACCGCTCAGCATCCACTGCTCAGGGAGCGCCTTCTGTTTACATTTCCAACATGGCCTCATTTAGTTTAACTAGTACTGGACCGCAGATTCAAAGCCGATTGGTCTTTATATATATATATATATAGAAGCAAAACAATATTCTTAAGATCAACGTTTATTGGTTATAAACAGAACTTCAGTAGAGTAACTTCATGACTTATTACTTTAGTATCGAGGTGGTCATAAAAAATCATCATGTACGTACCTTCGGAAAGCACCAGGCAGATTTTCATGTAGCAAGTTTCCTGGCCTTGGCATTGTGATGTATACAAATGAGGGCAAGGCAGAGGACTTGGTCTATATTGAAGCACAAAAAGAATGTTAGCGGAACTGGAATTATTGATTACTCACAGATTTTATACAAGTTAAAGCCAAACATTGCAGACATTTTCCCAGATGAGTTGGAATGTGTGCAAGTTATAATTTAAATAAGAATATTCATAATGTGCTGGTCAACATTAAAGAACACTTCTGTTTAACCAAGTCAGAACGAATTGATTGTCTTTTTATGCTATGTGAGCACAGACTCCCAGGATCATGTGTATCAGGGAATCTTGACTAGTGTCGGGGTATGAGAGAGAGACAGTCAAGTGTGAAGTCATGCTAACGCATGACCCTCAGCAGTGATGAACTCTGCTTTTGTTCCCTGGGATCCTGTCATATCCATGGAGCCCAAGACCTCTGGTAGGCATGCCACTTGGAACAGCAGCGATGTCTTTAACAGTTTTACAGGGAAAGACTTGTCTTCTTTTGTTGACATAGGTTTGTATAATGCAGGTCGTATCTTTTATGTAACAAATGAAAAAGGTGATGTTACATGGCAAATAGAAAGGAGTTTAGGCTCCTTACATCAAAGGGACGTAAAAGGAAAATTGATGGCTTGTTCAATAAATTTATCTATTCAAAAAGCTAATTTTAAGCCACCTGAGTTTACTGCACATAAATATTTTTTTTAGGGAAGCAGCAAAAACATTAAATTGACTTTGAATTTCTTTCATTTTGCTATTGACTTTTATTTGACAACATCATACAGAAACAAATGCTCTCTTTATTATGAGCTCTTAAATACTTAGTAAACTCTATCCTTTCAATGAGACTATTTCACACTGATATGTCAGTATATATGTATATGCATATATGGGCTTCCCTGGTAGCTAAGCTGGTAAAGAATCTGCCTGCAATGCAGGAGACCCCGATTTGATTCCTGGATCAGGAAGACCCCCTGGAGAATGGATAGACTACCCACTCCAGTATTCTTGGCTTTCCCTGGTGGCTCAGCTGGTAAAGAATCTGCCTGCAGTGCAGAAGACCTGGGTTCAATCCCTGGTTTGGGAAGACCCCCTGGAAGAGGGAATGGCAACCCCTCCAGTATTCTTGCCTGGAGAATCTCCAAGGACAGAGGAGCCTGGCAGGCTATAGTCCATGGGGTCACAAAGATTTGGACATGACTGAGTGACTAAGCACAGCACATCACATATGTATACATATACACATGTTTTTGTGTGTCCATATGTGTGTGTGTGTGTGTGTGTGTATTTCAATATATTTGTACTTTACAATGGGCTTCCCTGGTGGCTCAGCGGTGAAGAGCCTGCCCGCCAAGCAGGGGACGAGGGTTAAATCTTTGGGTCAGGAAGATCCCCTGGAGAAGGAAATGGCTACCCACCCCAGTATTCTTGCCTGGGAAATCCCATGGACAGAGGGATCCTGGTGGGCTACAGCCCATGGGGTCGGAAAGAGTTGGACACAGCTTAGTGCCTAATGACGACAACATGCTTTACAATGGTCTTCCCTGGTGGCTGAACAGTAAAAAATCTGTCTACAACGCAGGAGAAGCAGGAGATGCTGGTTTGATCCTTGGACTGGGAAGGTCCCCTGGAGGAGGGCACGGCAACCCCCACTCCACTATTTTTGCCTGGAGAATCTCATGGACAGAGGAGCCTGGACAGAGGAGTTGGACACAGCTGAGCAAATGAACACAGCAGAGCAACATACTTTACAATAAATATATTTATATATTTTAATATATATAAATATTTTAACGTAGAGGCCATTAGTTTCTTCTTTTCTGATCTAATTATTGAAATTTATTTCTTCTGAGCAATACTTATAAAGGGAACTATATAACCTAATCTAAAATCTACTGCTTCCCTATGGATTTACAAGGATTGGTTTCAGTTGATCATTTCCAGATCATAAGAGATCGACCATATCATGATACACAGTACTTGACTGATAAACATCTGTGTGATAAATGATTCACAATAAATCATCAATTACTTGGGCTTTTGGAGACTTTTCCTTTAAAGCATTGGTTCAGTGTGATACAATGATGAAAAGGCATATTAATCTTCAGGATTAAATTATACTGGTAGTGGAAATGATTATAATTTTATAGAGACCACATATATGCAGATGTAAACACTGCACACATATGCACGCACACACACTGCATATAAACGTACGGGGTAATAGTACCTGGGATATCACAAGCTTATTGACTTTTTAAATGTTTTGGACACTAAATCTTCTGTTATCCATTCCGTGCTTACAAAAAAAATTTACAAGGCAAAAATTTACGATGTAATTCCATTTACAATGGAAATAATTTATTTCCATTTGTACCAAGAGAAAGACTAGAATGGTTACATAAATAGCTCAGTCATCTAGTAAGCCCCAGTTCCTGGATTTGAATCCAGAAACTTGACTCTGAGGACTGAGTTTTTAACAGTGACATAGTATTAGTTTTAATTGTTTATAACCTATATTAAGACTTTAGAGAATTTCTTACGGAAGCAACATATCAGCTATTCTCAGATGTTTTCGGGCTTCCAATCAGTTCTGCAAAATAAGACAGGTGTACAAAAATGTGTGCATGCTGCAAGCTTAGAGATCAAAGTTTTCAGAAACTTAAAAATGTGTAGAACTTCAGCTCAGGGTCAAATAGCAACATTTCCCCCTAGGAGACCTTCATGAGCTCTTTGAGTCTTAAAGAGCAACTCAAGAGTAAACGTTCTCCTGCCTCCCAGCAGCACTGGTTAGCCTGGCCTGTTTTGGCACATCATACACGTGGTGAAACATAGATTTTGTGCTTGTGTTTCTGGCCGCTTTTACTTAAGATTGTGCGGGTGTTGTGTACCGGTGTTCACTGCCATTCACTCACAGTTGTGTAGATGTTGTATGACAGGTGTTCACTGCCATTCACTCAAGGTTGTGCTGGTGTTGTATATATGTGTGTTCATTGTCATTGCAGTAGGGCATTCTGTTTTGTGACTATGCCATAATTTACGCATCTCTTATGGGCATCAGTGTAATTTCTTGTCTCTGATCGTTATGAACTGTGCCGTTTTAGACCTTCCAGCGTATGTCTTAGGTGAAGAAATGGACAGGCACCCACTGAACACTGGCCAAGGAGTAATGTGAATTCCATCCATGCAGAATATGACTGTGTTCAGCTTACAGTCTGACAGCTGTAGAAAAAAGCCCTCGTTATAGTTCTGAGCAGTGAAGAGGGGTCCCAGCCAACCCAGTGTTTGGTGTGTCCCATCTTTCTGAGTCATTCTGGTCTGGCTGTGGAGCGTCTTCTCACTGAGGCTTTCCTTGTCATTTCTTTGACTCACAGTTTTGATCACTTTTCATATTTGTTGTTTTGGCTCATCTAGTATCTTTCTCTGAGAAGTGTCCGCTTAAGCCAAAGACCATTCTTTCCCCCGTGGGTTGTCCTTTTCTTTCTGAGAGCCTTCTTTTTACTTTCTGTAAGTAAATCTTTGGTAATGTGATGATTATCTTTTCTCACCCTGGACAGTAACGTCTTTTGATGAATAGAGTTTCTCAAATTTGATATGACCTAACCTATTGCCTTTTCTTTTACTATTAATACCTTTTATGTTTGAAAAACCTTCGCCTCCTCAGAGGTTGTGAATGAGTTCCCTGCTGTGTGACTTCAGCACACTTCATTTTGTGTCTAGATCTGAAGTCTCTCTGAAGCTGTAAAGGGTCCTAAGTGCACAAACTGCATCTGAATTTAAAATTGTCCCTCACACTCACATTTTAATATGTAGTCACCATAACAGTCTTGAGAGCTGGCAATGTAAGACCCTGAGCTCTGCTCCTCAGAGTAAATCTTTATATACTTTGTGTTTTTGTTCAGTTGCTTAGTCGCCTCTGACTTTTTGTGACCCCATGGACTGCAGCACAGCAGCCTTCCCTGTCCTTCACCATCTCCTGGAGTTTACTCAAACTCATGTCCATTGAGTCTGTGATGCCATCCACCCATCTCATCCTCTGTCGTCCCCTTTTCCTTCTGCCTTCAATCTTTCCCAGCATCAGGGTCTTTTCCAATGTGTTGGCTCTTTGCATCAAGTGGCCAAATACTGAAGCTTCTGCTTCAGCATCAATCCTTCCAGTAAATATTCAGGTTGATTTCCTTTAAGATCGACTGGTTTGATCTCCTTGCTGCCCAAGGGACTCTCAACAGTCTTCAACACCACAGTTCAAAAGCATCAATTCTTCCATGCTCAGCCATCTTTCATGGTCCAACTCCCACATCTGTACATAACTACTGGAAGAACAGTAGATGGACATTTGACTAGATGGACGCCTGTTGGCAAAGTGATGTCTTTACTTTGTAATATGCTGTTTAGGTTTGTCATAGCTTTCCTGTCGAGGAGCAAGTATCTTCTAATTTCATGGCTGAAGTCACTGTCTGAAGTTATTTCTGGAGCCCAAGAAAATAAAATCTATCACTGCTTCCACTTTTTCCTCTTTGATTTGCCATGAAGTGATGGGATCAGATGCCATGATCTTACTTTTTTGGATGTTGAGTTTTAACCTAGCTTTTTTACTGTCCTCTTTCTCCTTCATCAAGAGGCTCTTTAGTTGCTCTTTTCTTTCTGCCATTAGGGTGATGTTATCTGCATGTCTGAGGTTTGTTGACATTTCTACTGGCAGTCTTAATTTCAGCTGGGGTTTCATCTAGCCTGGCATTTCACATGATGTACTCTGCATGTGTTAAATAAGCAGAGTGACAATATACAGTCTTGTCATATTTCTTGCACAATTTGGAACCAGTCTGTTTTCCATGTCAGTTCTAATTGTTGCTTCTTGACCCACATACAGGTTTCTCAGGAGACAGATCTTTAAGAATTTTCTAAAGATTTTTGTGAACCACACAGTCAAAGGCTTAGCATAGTCAATGAAGCAGAAGTAGATGTTTTTTTCCTGAAATTCTCTTTCTTTCTCCATAATCCAACAAATGTTGGCAGTTTTATCTCTGGTTCCTCTGCCTTTTCTGAATCCAGCTTGTACATCTGGA
Organism: Ovis aries; assembly: GCF_016772045.2. NCBI lineage: Eukaryota > Metazoa > Chordata > Mammalia > Artiodactyla > Bovidae > Ovis > Ovis aries. Next base: position 3,215,085 of record NC_056079.1, on the reverse strand, counting down.
AGTTTTCAGTTGATGCACTGTGGAACCTAGCTTGAAGGATTTTGAGTGTTACCTTGCTAGCATGTGAAATGAGTGCAATTGTGTGGTAGTTTAAACATTCTTTGGCATTGCCCTTTTTTGGGATTGGAATGAAACGGACCTTTTCTATTCCTGTGGCCACTGCTGAGTTTTCCAAATTTGCTGACATATTGAGTGCAACACTTTCACAGCTTCATTTTTCAGGATTTGACAAAGGTCAACTGGAATTCCATCACCTCCACCAACTTTGTTCATAGTAATGCTTCCTAAGGCCCACTTGACTTTCTACTCCAGGATGTCTGACTCTAGGTGAGTGACCACACCATCATGGTTATCTGGGTCATTCACACCTTTGGGGTACAGTTCTTCTGTGTATTCTTGCCACCTCTTCTTCATCTCTTTTGCTTCTGTTAGGTCCTTATGGTTTCTGTCCTTTATCGTGTCCATCCTTGAATAAAACATTCCCTTGATATTTCCAGTTTTCTTGAAGAAATCTCAAGTCTTTCCCATTCTATTGTTTCTTAGTTCTTGTTGCTATTCTCTGGAACGCTGCATTCAGTTGGGTGTATCTTTTCCTTTCTCCCTTCCCTTTATATATTTAGCCTTCCACATTTCTGTATAAATTTCTTAGTTGGCTTGTCAGTTTGTTACAAGAAAGAAAGTCTGCTGATATTGGGCTAAGATTGGATTCAGCCCATTGATTTGTAGAGAATTGCTAGATTCAGAGACCCTGTTGTGTCTTTCTGTACATGAACATGATGTCTATCTGCCCATCTTAGGTCTTTTTTAATCTCACTCAGTAATGTTCTAACAAGCCCTTTCTTAAATTCACTCATAGAGATTTGAGATTATGCTGAGGTTTCTGGCACTGTTAAAAATTCCATTTTTCTGTTGCTAATATTTAGGAATACAAATGATTTTTGTTTATTGGCTTTGTATCCAATGTGACTATTTGCTAAATAAAATGGCATTTGCATTTAATGAGACACAAAGAACTGGAAAATTTGTTAGATAAAGAGATATGCGAACATATACTAGTCATTAGAAGAATTATTCTGCTTATAATCAACCATCTAAAGGATACTGTTTTTCCTAAGGTTTTATTTTAGATAAAGTGTCTTCAGGAAATGCTGTTTTCCCACTTATGTTGGTATCTGGAGCTGAGGATTTGTGAATCAAGTCTTTGTGTGCAAAGCCTTCTTTCTCCTTGGTTTTTATATGACAGGTTAAGAAGTGCACATGCTGTTGACTTGTAAGGTGAGATCTCAAAATATAGTACATTTTGGGATGATAATTGGCTATATATGACCCTACTCAGAAGTATTGAATGAAATCAGCTTGCCTGTGTTGCTCTGCAAAATCAAGGTTCATCCATAACTATAAGGAAAGACAACTAAATAGTGGGATATCTGGAAAATTTACATAGAAAAAAATACTCATACTGCAAACCTAAACTTCTTTGATCATATGGTACTTCATTTATATAGTAATTTGGAATATTTTCACTCAACTAACACTTAATAAAGAACTAAGGCTGAGTATTTTTGGAAGAGTTTGAAAGCTGTAACCTAATGTCTATACATAGGGCAAGTGAATTTGAGCTCTAATGCATGCAAAGAGAAGGCAGTTCATATAGAACTGCACTTAAATTGCATTATTTCCCTTGACTGCTCCCCTTGGTCTCTTGAATCCAATTTCCTCTGTACCTTGATCAAATGTATTAAAAGTCATAGTTGAAATGCACGGCAGTAAATGAATTCAAGTAATAAGCTTGTTAGGTTGTAGATATGCAGATGTAGAGAATGCGTGTGTGCACACGGTGGGGGCTGGACGGTGGGTGAACTGGGAAATTAGGATTGACACTCATGCTCTTCCATGTGTAAAACAGAGCTGATGGGAACCTGCCGTACTCAGCCAGCACATGGAGCTCAGCGTGGGGCTCTGCGGTGACCTAGAGGGATGAAATGGGGGGTGGGAGGAAGGTCCAAAAGGGGGGGGGGTGTGTGCATGCACAGAGCCGATCTACCTCTTTATAAGCGGAAACTCGCACAACGCTGTAAAGCAGTTCAGTTCACTTCAGTTCAGTCGCTCAGTCGTGTCCGACTCTCCGCGACCCCATGAATCGCAGCACGCCAGGCCTCCCTGTCCATCACCAACTCCCGGAGTTCACCCAAACTCATGTGCATCGAGTCAGTGATGCCATCCAGCCATCTCATCCTCTGTCATCCCCTTCTCCTCCTGCCCCCAATCCCTGCCAGCATCAGGGGCTTTTCCAATGAGTCAACTCTTCACATCAGGTGGCCAAAGTATGAGTCTCAGCCTTAGCATCATTCCTTCCAAAGAACATCCAGGGCTGATCTCCTTTAGAATGGACTGGTTGGACTTCCTTGCAGTCCAAGGGACTCTCAAGAGTCTTCTCCAACACTACAGTTCAAAAGCATCCATACTTCGGCACTCAGCTCTCTTCACAGTCCAACTCTCAATCCATACGTGACCACTGGAACATGATAGCCTTGACTAGACGGACCTTTGTTGGCAAAGTAATCTCTGCTTTTTAATATGCTGTCTAGGTTGGTCATAACTTTCCTTCCAAGGAGTAAGTATCTTTTAATTTCTTGGCTGCAATCACCATCTGCAGTGATTTTGGAGCCCTCCAAAATAAAGTCAGCCACTGTTTCCACAGTTTCCCCATCTATCTGCCATGAAGTGATGGGACTGGATGCCATGATCTTAGTTTTCTGAATGTTCAGCTTTAAGCCAACATTTTCACTGTCCTCTTTCACTTCCATCAAGAGGCTTTTTAGTTCCTCTTCACTTTCTGCCATAAGGGTAGTGTCATCTGCATATCTGAGGTTATTGATATTTCTTCCGGCAATCTTGATTCCAGCTTGTGCTTCTTCCAGCCCAGGGTTTATCATGATGTACTCTGCATATATATTAAATAAGCAGGGTGACAATATACAGCCTTGACATTCTCCTTTTCCTATTAGAGCCAGACATTCTGGAGTGTTAAGTCAGGTGTGCCTTAGAAAGCATCACTACAAACAAAGCTTGTGGAGGTAATGGAATTCCAGTTGAGCTATTTCAAGTCCTGAAAGATGATGCTGTCAAAGGGCTGCACTCAATATGTCAGCAAATTTGGAAAACTCAGCAGTGACCACAGGACTGGAAACGGTCAGTTTTCATTCCAATTCCAAAGAAAGGCAATGCCAAAGAATGCTCAAACTACCGCACAGTTGCACTCATCTCACATGCTAGTAAAGTAATGATCAAAATTCTCCAAGCCAGGCTTCAGCAATACATGAACCATGAACTTCCTGATGTTCAAGCTGGTTTTAGAAAAGGCAGAGGAACCAGAGATCAAATTGCTAACATCCGCTGGATCCTCGAAAAAGCAAGAGAATTCCAGAAAAACATCTCTTTCTTCTTTACTGACTATGCCAAAGCCTTTGACTGTGTGGATCACAATAAACTGTGGAAAATTCTTCAAGAGATGGGAATACCAGACCACCTGACCTGCCTCTTGAGAAACCTATATGCAGGTTAGGAAGCAACAGTTAGAACTGGACATGGAACAACAGACTGGTTCCAAATAGGAAAAGGAATATGTCAAGGCTGTAAATCAATTATACCCCAATAAAAAATCTTATAATCTTACAAATATGACACATTATAGTGGTCAGTGATTTTAATATAGAATCAACCTACCCATCCATCTTAAGAAAAGGTCTAATTCATTGGACAAATACTTTAAGCTGTACCATGTACCTAGCACTGTGCCACTGATTAGGATGTGAAGGTAAACAGACCACTGCTTGCCGTGAGACTCTCACCCTCACCTCTCATGAAATAAGCCACAAATATCTGAATTTGAAGGCAGGGCTCATTCAGAGTAAAATGTGCCCTGTTCCATAGGCTACATTCTTGTCTTCGTAGCATAGGAACTAGCCATTCATAGCCTCCTACAATCCATGCGATCTCTAAAAATTTGGATCTCTACACAGAAAGTCTGTGCTTTGTCACTCATGAAACCAGTGGATGGAAATGAATACATTTCTAATGCCTGTATGATTTTTAAAGGGGCATCAATGGAAAATAACCAAACAGACCGTAGATGGGGGAGGGCCAGCTTCTTCCTCATCCTTACCTATCCTTCTCTGTCGCTTGAATACCGGCAGAGTCTACCTGGGAAACTGCCCTCAGTGACACAGTAACCAGTTTCTTCCACATGTGTGGGCATTTGCTCCAGTGGATGGATGCTTTATATATATACAGACTATTGTTACTTTACCCTAACACATCTGAATTCATCTCAATTTAGATTTGACCACACAGTAATTTTTTTGAAGTGGTCAGTAAGATATTTATTTCATAATAAAGAATCTCATCTTTGGTCATAATAGTGGATTGGCCCAGAAGCTGACTTTTTTAAATTTTATTTTAAATTGAAGGATAATTGCTTAACATAATTTTGTTGGTTTCTGCAAACATCAGCATGAATCAGACATAGGTATACCTATATCCCCACCCCTTTGAACCTTCCTCCCATCTCCCTCCCCACCCTACCCCTCTAGGTTGATACAGAGCCCCTGTTTGAGTCCCTTGAGTCATACCACAAATTCCCATTGGCTCTCTACTTTACATGCGGTAATGTAAATTTCTATGTTACTCTCTCCATATATTTCACCCTCTCCTCCCCCCAGCCATGTCCATAAGTCTGTTCTCTATGTCTGTGACAACACAGTATTTTTGACATATTGACAAAAAATATACAATATACATGTATAATTTTGCCACCTGGAAGATGTTAAGTAACTTATTAAACAATAAATCATGACCTACAGCACCTCTATATCAAGAACACAACTAAATGCTGAGATATTCAAGGATCAGAAAAGATGATATTCCCATGGCTGGAGAGCTAGTGAAGATAGCATTCTGGAAAAATAATGGCACAAAAGTATGCATAATTTCCACGACAGGTACATGGTATTCCCACATTATACTAGTCAAGCAGATTTTATTTAAGTGCCTGAATCATGATTTTCTTAAAAAAAAAAAAAATTGGAGTTGATTTCCAACGTGTTAGTTTCTGCTGTACAGGAAAGCAAATCAGTTATACGTACACATATATCCCCTCTTTTTTGGATTCTTTCCTCACTACAGAGTGTTACAGAGTATTGAGTAGAGTTCTCTGTGCTATACAGTAGGGAGCTCTACTCAATATTCTATAATGACCTATATGAGGAAAGAATCTAAAGAAATAAAATGGAAAGAGGGGATATATGTGTATCTGAAACTGCTTCACTTTCCTGGACTATGCTATTCACTTTTCCTGGACTATAGGATAGAAGGATCCCTGGTGGCTCAGACAGAAAAGAATCTGCCTGCAGTGATGATGGTCCTCTATGAAGGCAGCAAAAGAGACACAGACATAAAGAACAGACTTTTGGACTCTGTGGGAGAAGGCAAAGGTGGGATGACTTGAGAGAACAGCAGTAAACATGTAAAACAGATGGCCAATGTGAGTTTGATGCATGAAGCAGGGCACGCACAGCCAGGGCCCTGGGACAACCCAGAGGGAGGGTGTGGAGAGGGAGCTGGGGAGGGGTTCAGGACGGTGGAGCCATGATGCACACCCACGGCTGATTCATGCTGAGGTATGGCAGAAATCATCTCAATATTGTAGAGTAATCATCCTCCAATTAAAGTCAATTAATTTAAAAAAAGAACACAGAAGAGTAAAGCTATCCTAAAAAAATAAGAATCTGCCTGCAATGCAAGAGAACTAAGTTCAGTCCCTGGGTTGTGAGGATCCCCTGGAGAAGGGAATGGTTATGCTCTCCACTATTCTTGCTTAGAGAATCCCATGGACAGAGGAACCTGGCAGGGCTTCCTTAGAGGCTCAGATAGTAAAGAATCCACCTGCAATGTGGGAGACCTGGGTTCGATCCCTGGGTCGCGAAGATCCTCTTGAAGAAGGCGTGGCAACCCACTCCAGTATTCTTGCCTGGAGAATCCCATGGACAGAGGAGCCTGGTAGGCTATACAGTCCCTGGGGTCTCAAAGAGTTGGACATGACTGAGCAACTAAGCGCATGCGCGCGCGCGCGCGCACACACACACACACACACACACACACACACACACACACACACACAGTAGGCCCTTGCTCGTTATCTGTTTTATATACAGTAGTGTGTATATGTCGGTCCCAGTCTCCCAACTCCTCCCTCCCCACTCTTTCCCCTGGTAACTGTCAGTTTGTTTTCTATATCCATCACTCTATTTCTGTTTCATTAATACATTCATTTGTACCATTTTTTCAGATTCCACTTATAAGCAATATCATAGGGTATTTGCCTCCTCTTTCTGACTTACTTCACTTAGTGTGACAGTCTCTAGGTTCATCCATGTTGCTGCAAACGGCATTGTTTCATTTTTATGGCTGAGTAATATTCCCCTTTATGTAAGTACCACAACTTCTTCATCCATTCAACTGTCAATAGACAAATAGGTTGCTTCAGTGTCTTGGCTATTGTAGACAGAGCTTCAGTGAACAATGGGGTGCATGTACCCTTTTGAATTATGTTTTTCTCCGAATATATGCCCAGGAGTGGGTTTGCTGGATCATATGTTAGCTTTGTATTCAGTTTTGGTTTTTTTTAATGCAGCTTCCATGCTGTTCTTCATTATGAATCATTTTTAAAACCATAGATGAAGTTACTTTCCATTTAGATCCTCTCTCTCTGATCTGATAGCCCTTCTGATATCAGGGAAGATTTAGGTTCAAGTGACTTATCATCCTTTGTGTCTGGCCACAAGTAACAAAACATGAAAAAGGGAATTTGTCACAGTGACTATATCAATAGTTACTATGTCAGCTCAAAGTTGGAAGGGAGATGAACACCTAAACCACATAAGCCACTCCATGTAACAACTCAGACCGACTGAACCTGGGTCTTTTAAACGTTTTGCTCAGTAGGAATTATAGAGATACGGATATTTGAACAAATTCAAACATTGATTGCATATTTTCTTGCTTGTTTTATTTTCCATTTTTTAAAAGTCAACCAAGCTTAAACAAAAGACTCTCATGTTTTACTTAGCTTATATTTAAGTTTCTATTTGTCTTTCTAAGGTGTGGATAAAACTGGCATTTTTCTTGTTGCTACATTGAAAGAGTTCCCATTTGTGGGGCAACTTATAGAAGCAATACAAGGTTTTCTCTGTATCATATGGAGAATATACACATGCAGGAAAGTGAAGAAATAGTGCATAGTACCTTACATGCCTTGGGGGAGGTATAGAGTCTTCTTCTACTCCAGTTCCTGGCAACTATGTGTAAGCTAGGAAATTATCATTTCCCTGTTTCACCACCTGGTATTTGTTCTAAGTTTGAACTATCCAATCTGGAGTTGTCTACTTGAATCTTCCAAGAAAAGGACATCCAGGGGCAAAGGGAGTGTGAACAGTGAGGGGAGAGAAGAGATTAGTTGAGAGGTAACAATGCGTGCTTCAAACACAGCAATCCAGTGTGAATTAACTGTTATATGTAATAATGTATCATCATCTCTGATAGAGGTTATCATTTGCATTCAGTTTAATTTGAAGACTTTTATCAGCTGTGATGTAGTTTAAGCTTTAGATCCTATCCAGGTTCTATAGCATTATTTTTTTTGCTTCTAATATTTTCCTTATGAATAATTTAATTATGTATATTTGTGGTTATTAGACAAAATTGAAATATTTCCTATGACTATACACTCTCCATGTGTTCTTGGTTACTTTAACATATCATGTTAAATCTAAGTCTCAAACTGAGTTATTAACAGTCAGACTGACAAAGTCTTTGCATCACTAGATGTGAAAGTTATATAAAATATACAAACACGTACTTGGAGCCCTGGTCCAGAGACAACAGAGGCTCCATTTTGGGGGCATATGAACTAGAGCGGAAGACATGGGCTCTCATCCTGGATGTAAGAGTTGGGACCCCAAGGAACTTGCTTTATATCTCTAGGTGGAGGGCTTGCCTGTTGACTCAGCAGGTAAAGAGACCGCCTGCAATGCAGCAGACCCAGGTTTGATCCCTGGGTTGGGAAGATCCCCTCGAGGAGGAAATGGAAAACCACTCCAGTGTTCTTGTCAGGAGAATCCCTTGGATAGAGGAGCTTGGTGGGCTAAAGTCCATGAGGTCAGAAGAGTTGGACACCCATTTTTAGGTGAAGTCTGAACTTCTGAAATCTGAAATGGGGAGTATTGAGGATTGAGCTCATCTATAAATAAACTTCTCTCTTTTCTATCCCAGTTACAATGCATAAAAAGAGAAGTAGGGTCCACAGTGTTGCTCTAACCCAGCTTGAATAACATCCCCTCTGATGCTTACAGCTGGGGTGTGGGTTGGGTCCACAGTTAACGTGGCTGTGTTGCCATGACAGACCCCTTGTCACTCCATCCCTGACACAACTGGGCATGCACAGAACTCCCCACATGGGGCAGAAGCCTGTGGCCATTCAGAAAGGGTGCAGTAGAGCATCCTCTCCCACGGGCAGGCAGATCCCAAGCAGGCGAAGGAAGTGCTGAGGGTGCACCCAGCTCTTGCATCCAAATGTTGCCTTTCCTCCCACAGGAAAGGAGGAGGAAGGGCGGGAGGGAGGGAGTGGGGTTTAACTAGCTCTCTTCACAGGGAACCGAGTTGCATGGGGCTAAAGACCCCTTTAGAGGACCCCAAGACTTTTAGGAGAGGAAAAGATGCTATTTTAATTAACATGTCAAATAGAAGTGCTCACGTTTCACATGAAATTGTGCTATTGATTAAGACCCATGTTATGAATTCTGAATTATTTGTTATACTTCTAATAACTTGTGGGGTAAAAACATGGGCTTATTTAAAACATATTGCCTCTTTTTGGAATTAGTATTTTTCTAGGAATAAGCAAAAGGATAATTGTTTGGTGAATTAAATTGTATCAATGATTAAATTATATTAATGTTTATATACTCCATAAATTCTGTTAGAGCCCTCCAGCAAGACACAGTAATAAAGAGTGGTGTCTTTAAGCCTCTAAGTACAAAACTTCTTATCACCAAAAAAAAAAAAAAAAAGTAATAGATACCCAAGGACAATGATAAACAAAAGTAATAGAACAGTCATGTTGGGCTTTGAAATATGCCTCACTTTTTCCCAGGTTACTTCAGAAAATTCAAAGGGAATAAAATACTGCCTGAATGGATTTGATTTATAGCAAGTGTGACTTATGTGGTGTGAGATCAGGGCTTGGAAAAAGCTTCCCCTCTTCTGTTCTTTGGCTCTCACCAAAGAAAACTTCTGCCAGTGGTTTTCCAGTGGGGAACTGCTGTTTTCTTGGAACTATTAAATATTCTCTCAAGGAATAAAGTAAAGGTATAGAAGATAGAAAGATATCAAATTAAAATTCAAGGTCAAAGGATTAAAAAAAAAAAACAACTAAAATTAGAACTATAGTTTGTGGGTGAAGATATAAGACATTAAGCCCTTCATGCTTTCACGACTAAACCAGACATTTGCTTCTGAGTCTTGTGTTCCATACACTCAGGAAAAGAAACGCGCTATTTGCTTGGTCACGCCAACAGCACTGGGCACGCCTGGCCAGTCGGTAGAGACCCGCCTCTTTGAACTCAGCACGCCCTCCTGCCGCCTCTGCTTTGTACTGAACCCTTCCCCTGAAGCATGTCCCGTGCTGTGCTGTCCTCACTTCCTCGGCCCCGTTTCCCCCTCGTCCCTCCGTCAAGCTCGGGTCCCAGGACCCTGGCTGGGCCCACCCTTCCCGGTCCTGGGCGTTAACTCCTGCAGCCGAGGCCCTGTGCCCTGGCCCCGCCGCTCTCAGAGCCAGGCTGACCCCTTCCGAAACAGGCCCCTCTCGCAGGCCTCACTCCGCCCGTGGGCTGCTCCTCCTCCGCTCGGCCTCCCACCGAGCCTCCGCGCTCAGTTCTGGGCTCTCCGCCCTGACCCGCTCCTTCACGCCCTCCCGTTGGCCTCGTCCAGAGACCTCCCATCTTCAGAGGACCCTCGTATCCCTGGGACGTGATTCCCAGCCCCTCATCCAGGGTAACAGCGGGTCCAGTGAACCCTGAATCCCGAGTACAGGACAACCATCCATCTCCTCCTCCTCAGCTGTCTTCTGAATCCGAACCACCGGGATGCCGGCTGAGCCGCAGTCCTTTCCCCAGGGCTGGGCACCAGCCTAGCGCAATCCCCAAGCCCCTCACTGTGGGCTGGAAGTCACTACAGGATTTGGTCCCTATGAACGTCTCTGTCCTCCACACTTGGGTTTCAGGTGGCCCGGGCTCGAATCAGACTCCATTCCCCTGCACGGTTTCTCAAGCCACGATGCTCTGGAGCCAGCTCTTCTCCTGCGTCTCCTCAGGGTGGAAACTCTTGGCTTAAATGTCCCTTCCCTGGGTCCTCGTCCCCAAGTCCCATCAAAACCGCTGGTGCCACCAGCTGTCTGTCATTTTCTTAATGGTTTTGTTCATTCTGAAATGATCACTTTCTTTGTTTCTTGTCAACATCCCCAGCAAAACCACTTCTTCACGAAAACAGACAAGCTGTTCTAACTTCTATCATCAGGGACCATGCCTGCTGCTTGCTTGCTGGGGGCTGAGTAACATTTGTTGTGTGAAGAAATGGCACAGTGCTTGTTATCTACAGGGAGAAACATGGTTCTTTTGGAAACCTAATTTTTTTTTTTTTTTCTGAGCTAAGCCGATAATAAATTGCACAAGTGGGAATTAATGCATTGAACAAAGTTTCTAACCATATCTCTGGAGCAGATGTCATGGCGACTTCATAAGGCACTGCTTGTCCCTGCTCAGTGGAGGTGGGAGCAGGGGCTCTGGGAAACCTTGGACAGGAAACTGCAGGAGGCCAGGTGGCGGGAGCTGAGCTCTCTGGGGTCCCATCGCTTTGCCTGATGTGAGGGAGACACCTAGAGGGACTGTAGGAAGTAATGGAGGTGCGTCTTCAAACAGCTCCCCTGAAGCGTGATTTCTCCAAACTGCTTTTGACAAATGTTGGGCAGCTTGTTGTCACATCATATAGGACTTAACTCCCCTGCCCATGTAAATGTCTGGTGTACAGGGACCATGAGCCTTGTAGCTGTAAAGTGAGCATATTCACCTTCCCATTAAAATCGTAGGGCAGGGAGGATGCATCTCCATGGTGATGAGATGCTAAATAGTTTATACCTAAGGGATAGAGGGGTAGCTTACTGCATCATCCTGAGGGCAGGGCTGGGCCTCAATGAGTGGGTGATTAGGGGCCCGGTGGCAGACCATGCAGAGAGACTCCTAAATGGCAGAGATGTGAGGAAATGTGATATTTTGATTTATAAGAAATATTTTTGGGTCATATGAGCAACACATACTTATTTCTCATAGTTATTTGGTGTCTTTTCATTGCTCTTGCTTTCTGACTCAACAGCAGCCCAAACCTTTGGAATTTCCTAAGTGAAGCAAACAACAAAGGTGCTTACCATATTAATGAGGTGACTTTTGCACCCCAGCAAAGGTTGGGGGTTGGTTGCCATGGGAACCAACCGCATTATTAGAGGGTTAAACCTCTCAGTCCTACCCCTGATCCCTGGAGAGGGAAGAGAGGCCATGGAGGTTGGATCAGCCACCAATGGCCAATGGTTTAATCAGCCATGCCTGTGTGATGAAACCTCCATAGAAATCACAAAGGACGGTTCAGGGAGCTTCTAGGTTAGTGAGCAGGTGGAGATCTGGAGAGAGTGGTGGGCCTGGAGAGGGCATCGGAGCTCTGTGCCCTTTCCCCACACCTGGTCCCATGCAGGTTTTCCATAGGGCCGTTTCTGAGTTATAGCCCTTCATGACAAACCAGGGATCTCATAAGGAACGTGTTTCTCTGAGTTCTGTGAGCTACTTAAGCAAATTAATCAATTTACAATTGGTCAGACATGCAGATGACAGTCTGAACTTGCTATTGGCATCTGAAGCAGAAAGTAGTCATATAGGACTGAGCCTGTGGGATGTGATGCTCTCTGTGGGTAGACAGTGTCAGAACTGAGTTCAGGACACCTGGCTGGTGCCTGGAGAATCCCTTAGTGTGGGAAACCCACCTCCCAACACACGCTCATGAAAATCAGGTCAAGAACCCTCATGAAAAGCCGTGCAAGTGGCGAACCAAGAGACCATGTGGTGTATCAACACACTTGACATACCAACCCAGGCCCTGGGAGCACCACTCTGCTAGTGCCAGACTCCAAACTCTAATGCATCTGTTTCCAACACCAGACACACACACGGACACAGACACAGACACCCCCCATGCAGACGTACCCATGTAGACTCACAGACACACACACACACATAGACGTACACACAGAGACACAGACACATGGAGGGACACACCCACAGCCCCTCCCCACAGACACACACCCATAGACACACACACCCATAGACACACACACCCATAGACACACACACACATAGACACACACAGACACACATGCACCCATAGACACACACACACATAGACACACACACAGACACACATGCACCCCGTAGCCAGCACACTGTAAAGGAACTTCTGTCTTCCTAACATCAGGAACCTACAAAGTGGCAAAGTAGATGCCAGCCCTGATGGACTGCATGCCCCCAGAGGTCACCTAACAGTCACCACTTATGTGTTAATTTCTTACCTCTTAATAAATCAGGCCTCTTCCGCCCTGCACCAGGGGTCACTCTGATTGGTACTTTTCTTCTTTTCTGTATCCGTAGTGCTGAGAATAAGTCATTACATATAATAAGAGAAGCTGAATGAATAAAGGGCTGGAGGAATAGATGTTCAAGTGGATGAAGGGCCGATGAATAGATGCAGGAAATGGAATTATGAAGTGAGTGCTTTTCCACGGGCGCCCGTCAGGACATTCTGAAACAGCTAACCTCAATTCTTAAAAGCCATCGACTAAGTGACCTGGCAAAGTATTACCTAGTTAAGGCACCTAGGAACACACTTTTCCCTCACTTTTCCCATAGCTGCTTCATTTGCAAAATGGGCTTGGAATAATGCTTGTTAACTAGTCAATTCAGCGCAGGGTGTGATGAATAGAGCAGGGATAACTGAAGCATAAACATCTTGCCAACATAGCGTCTGGCTTCCGGCCAGAGGGAACGCTGGTAGAATTGAAAATGAGTACAACACAGTTACTGAGTGACCTAGACACAACACGTTCAGTTCACAGCTGGGCTCTCTTACCTAAAAAAAGCAAAGTAAAATATGAGATCTCAGAATGACATTAACCGTTTTAATTTAGCTGAGCATCCTCTATGCATTGCAATGGCATGAAATGAGGGAAGCGATACATTTTTCTTTTAAAGACAAAAAGAGTTGACCTTTAGCAAGTTTTACTCTAAAATACCAATAGAATTTTTTCTAAGGTAAGGTATTGACCACCCAAGTGATTGCATTCACGTTTTACAGAACATAGCCCAGGTTTCTGGATAGAAGAGTGTAAATCTTAGGCTTCATTTTTTCAGAAACTGTCATGGGCTATTTCTTTATTTTTAAATGTTCTGGTTGTCGTTGTTGTTGTTGCTATTCTTTTTAAGTAGGAAGTTCATGGCTAGTAAGACAATCATGAACTTCACACTTCACATCAATAACACTCATGCATAATACCTATGCTATCTACCATTGGAAGAAATATATCAGATATTAAAGAGTAGACTTTGCAAGCAAACAACATAAATTATGAGTTTGCCCAAAGGAAAATGATTGACCTTTATATGAATAGGATGCAAAATTATGAGGTAAATGATAAGGTAAGAAATATTTGCATCATATAAAATATGAATCTGAAGACTGATACCCCCAATAGGTAAAGAGCGTCTACAAATCAATAATAGTCTATGAGACTAAGAACAAATCAGGCACTCCTAGCGAGGGGGTTATAAATGGATAAATAAATAAAGGACATTCAACCTAACTAGTAAGCTGGGAAAATGCAAACTAATAGAATTACATTAATATGTAAATAATCAGATGGTCAAAGATTGGGAATAGGATATTAGCAGAGATGGAAAGTGTATGATCTACATGTTAAATAATCATTAACATCTTGCTATCCAGGTAATAAAACATATACATAGAATTTTAGTGAGTTTTACAGATAAAATAGTATCTATTTTTAAATTTTTAACTTTTTTTAGCTGATTTATTTTAATTTATACACACATGAACATCTAATTTATGTACAAATTTTGGAATATATTTCAAGAAAGATATACTCTTAAAAGGTGCTGAGAAATTGACATAGATTTTCTAGAGGGTCAACTGGCAGTGTCTACATGAAAATATAAATTTCCCTGAGATATTAGCCTGTTAATTACAACTGTAATAATTTATTCTGCAAAAATAAACATGCAAAGGCATGTATTTGACTATCCTCTACCATGCTGGGTATACAGATGAGAAATGGAGAGGTGTGCATGAGGAGGAGGTCATTCTGTCTCCACATAGCGGGTCACTACAGAGCCAATCAGAAGGTTTAGGATGTATAAACACAGAAAGACTAATAGTACATTTATGAAATTTATTCATAGTATCCTACTTTGAGAAAAATGTATATATAACAGATTTTTCCTTACCTTCAGGAAGAGTCTTCAACCAAGGTTCAATTTGTGAAAAAAATGAGTATAGTCTTCTGTTTTGATAAACACGTTAGAAGTATGTGTTCTTTGGAAGAATTACAACTCTTAAGTCAGTGTGTTTAGGCAGAAGCTCATAGTTGAATAATGAGCCTTCCGCTGGTCTGACCAAGGGTGATGTAGGCATGAGATATACATGCAATGCCAAATCCAGGAGGGGCGGGGGCACGTGGCCTGAGAATTGTGGGCTTCCTTCAGTGACATCAACAGCAATAAAGGACATGAAAAGACAGGGTCTAGGTCTCCAGGCAAAAAGTGGCGCTGATGCATTGGGTTCTGGGGATTAGGCTGGGGGAGATCAGCCAGTGGTCCAGTATCCAGTTCCAGAGCAGAAGTCTGTACTCTGCGGGTGGAGGTGGAAATCGGTTCTATTGTGTTTGTACAGGCTGCTTGCTGGCTCTTGGTGGAGGAAGGTTCCTCTGTTTATGTAAGACGGTACTAGTAATGACCTGGTGAGGTAAGGTTTCTGTAAGGCTGAATCTAGTTAGTGTACATAAAGAGCTTTGTAAGGGTCCCAGGTAACAGAACGTCTCACTGGAGGTGTCTTTCCAGGCTCACTTTCTCATGGACACTTTAGAACACACCTGTTCTCTTCTGCCACCATATTCAGCAGGCCACTGGTACCCTTCAGTTAGTGCTTTAACCTACAGCTCAGGAGGATGCACAGGTAAACCACTCCTGAATAAGAACCCTGGAAAGATAGGAGTGGAGAGAGATGCAGTGTGTCCAGTTCACCAGAAGAAGTGTCCAGTGCAGCTCTAAGGGTGCCTGCTGTCCGTAGTATTAGGAGATTGATCATGGTGTCCCTCCTGCTCAAGTTCTGAAGCTTTTAACTGTATAGTCTTGATTCTTAGGCTAGCTAGTTATTAGTTTGCTCATAAATCATTTGACTTTTTCATCCATGGATCCATTGGCACCAACCAGCTATCCTGTTGAGGTCACTAATTGATTGAAAAAAAAAAAAAGATACCAAAAAAAAGAGAATTTTAAAAGAATGAAATCAAAACGGTTGCAGTAATTTACTAGGAAAAAAAAAGTTGGTAAAATGAAAACTAAATGGCATTTCTACAAACATATTGATCCACTCAGTTGAAAAGGTTGGCAGACTCACAACTATGGTGCTTTCAAATCTCCATGTGGGCATATGCCTGTGAGAGCATCATAGCATTGCCACATATTTCCTGAGAGCAAGTTCTTGGAGCAGAATTCAGAATTAGAGTCCTCTCCTATAATTCTGGTAGCATGGAACTTTTAATTTGTCAACAACAAATTGGAGGAACTGCTTAAAGCTTAGGAATGGTTACCTACTAGAAACCAAGTGCTTAACATGAAACAAAAGCCTTCTGCAGTTGGAGACATAACAGGAGCAAAAATCTTCACGTTAGGTAAGTTTGCAGCCATTGGCAGAGGATGGGGGTTCCCTTTGGCTTCATGATACCCAAGGTCTTTCTTACAAAACAGCTTTGAGAAGAACTATACCCACACTGCTCCTGCAAGTTTATTTAGCCCTGTTGTTGTTCGGTCACCCAGTCATGTCCAACCCTTTGTGGACTGTAGCCCGCCAGGCTCCTCTGTCCCTGGGATTTCCCAGGCAATAATACCGGAGTGGGTTGCCATTTCCTTCTCCAGGGAATCTTCCCGACCCAGGAATCAAATCACTGTCTCCTGCAGTGGCACGCAGATTCTTTACCACTGAGCCACCAGCATTCTTTCCAAACACTGGCTTGCAGATAGAGACTGCATGATTTTCTCAGTGCTTGTGTCCTCCCCGTATCTAAAGGGTCATTTAAAGTCTGGGAACACACTCATTAGCGAGTGCCGCTCTGCCACTGTGGTACTCAGAGGAAAACCTATAACATGTTAACAGCACATGCAATTCCAAGAAGTCAGTTAAATAAAATGGAAAATGCCTGTTTACTAAAGAATCATACCAACTGAGCAACATAAGGAGAAACAAACATGTGATTCTGCATTCTATTAAAAGAACAGAATGTCAATCCTCAGGGCTCACTCAGCCTTTTTCAACAGTTCCCTTTTAAAATGCATTCATCAAAAATGTTTATAGGTAATTGCAAATGATGTTCAAAAACTGTGGCTAAAGATTTGAATTAGGAATAATGGCTTACTCATTTAGGATTAAATGGGCATGCAGTTGGAAAGTGAAGGCTTAATGTAATAGCTTCCGTGTATTCATAAACATTTATCTATGGAATAGTATAATCCTTATTTGGCAGAACACTCATGAATTGAATTTTAAAATGTTTTCTTGTTTTTCAAAAGTATTACTAGATGATTTGGGGGAGATTTGTCTCACAAATGTGACTACAGATGCTTCTAAAATTCCTCTTTTTTTATTGTTTTGATTACGTTTCAAGATATGAGAGAATCATGAGAGGTAGCATTGATGTCACTCATAAGTATTTTTGCAGTTCGATTTTAGTGTTCCATGTGTTTCCAGTTCAAATTTATCATGATAAAGGGATAGTTATCCAAAAATTTAAGAATGGAGACATATTGTAAGGAAACCTGAGGGGAACTTAGTTACCAGCATCCATCCATCTGCATGTGAGCTCTGTGAATGGAAATCTTGTCTGCTTTCTTTCCATGGAACCTAGAACAGAGCCTGGTACACAGTGGGGGCTTGCTGTCTTTTGTCAACGAAGCCAAGAAATGTGACCAGTTCACAATGTGATTGTGACCCGGCCATTGAGTGGATCTAAATTTCTTTACCATTTCCCATTTTCCCCTCATTTTCTATCTTTCCTTCACTGCCTGCCTTTCTTGCCTCTATTGTTCCCCTTTTCTGGCTTCCCAGATCTTCTCTCAAATCTGTTAGCAGCATTTATGATTCTCCCTCTTAGCCCAGCCCTGCATAGGACAAGGTACCCAGTGACTTGACAGGACCGTCTGCACTGGCTTCATCTGTGCACCCAGTGTTCGTCCAGCAAGAGCATTTTGGAGCTTTGCTGTTGTTGCCATTCAGTTGCTAAGCCATGTCCAACTCTTTGTGACCCCATGGACTATGGCACACCAGGCTCCTCTGTCCTCCACTATCTCCTGGAGTTTGCTCAAATTCACATCCATTGAGCCAGTGATGCTCTCTAACCATCTCATCTTCTACCACCCTCTTCTCTATTTGCCTTCAATCTTTCTCAGCATCAGGGTCTGTTCCAATGAGTCAGCTCTTTGCATCAGGTGGCCAAAGTATTAGAGCTTCAGCATCAGTCCTTCTAATGAATATTGAGGGTTTATTTCCTTTTTGGAAATAAAATTGGCTGGTTTGATTTCCTTGCAGTTCAAGGGACTCTCAAGAGCCTTCTCTAGCACCAAAATTTGAAAGCATCAATTCTTTGATGCTCAGCCCTCTTTATGGTCCACCTCTCACATCCATACATGACACTGGAAAAACCATAGCTTTGGTTATTCTGATCTTTGTCAGTTAAGTGATATCTCTACTGAGATATCAGAGGAGCTACCCAAGTCTGAGCAAATCGTTATCTGGGGAGGCCTTACAAATAGCTGTGAAAAGAAGAGAGGTGAAAAGCAAAGGAAAAAAGGAAAGATATAAGCATCTGAATGCAGAGTTCCAAAGAATAGCAAGAAGAGATAAGAAAACCTTCCTCAGGGATAAATGCAAAGACGTAGAGGAAAACAACAGAATGGGAAAGGCTAGAGATCTCTTCAAGAAAATTAGAGATACCAAGGGAATATTTTATGGAAAGATGGGCTCGATAAAGGACAGAAATGGTATGGACCTAACAGAAGCAGAAGATATTAAGAAGAGGTGGCAAGAATACACGGAAGAACTATACAAAAAAGATCTTCACAACCCAGATAATCACAAATGTGAAGTCAAGTGGGCCTTAGGAAGCATCACTACAAACAAAGCTAGTGGAGGTGATGGAATTCCAGTTGAGCTGTTTCAAGTCCTGAAAGATGATGCTGTGAAAGTGCTTCACTCAATATGCCAGCAAATTGGGAAAACTCAGCAGTGGCCACAGGACTGGAAAAGGTCAGTTTTCATTCCAATCCCAAAGAAAGGCAATGCCAAAGAATGCTCAAACTACCACACAATCGCAGTCATCTCACATGCTAATAAAGTAATGTGCTCAAAATTCTCCAAGCCAGGCTTCAGCAATACGTGAACCGTGAACTCCCTGATGGTCAAGCTGGTTGTAGAAAAGGCAGAGGAACCAGAGATCAAATTGCCAACATCTGCTGGATCATGGAAAAGCAAGAGAGTTCCAGAAAAACTTCTCTTTCTGCTTTATTTGACTATGCCAAAGCCTTTGACTATGGACCACAATACACTGTGGAAAATTCTTCAAGAGATGGGAATACTAGACCACCTGACCTGCCTCTTGAGAAATCTGTATGCAGGTCAGAAAGCAACAGTTCGAACTGGACATGGAACAACAGACTGGTTCCAAATAGGAAAAGGAGTATGTCAAGGCTGTATATTGTCACCCTGCTTATTTAACTTCTATGCAGAGTACATCATGAGAAATGGGCTGGAAGAAACACAAGCTAGAATCAAGATTGCCGGGAGAAATATCAATAACCTCAGATATGGAGATGACACCACCCTTATGACAGAAAGTGGAGAGGAAGTAAAAGCCTCTTGATGAAAGTGAAAGAGGAGAGCGAAAAAGTTGGCTTAAAGCTCAACATTCAGAAAATGAAGATCATGGCATCTGGTCCTATCACTTCATGGGAAATAGATGGGGAAACAGTGGAAACAGTGTCAGACTTCATTTTTCTGGGCTCCAAAATCACTGCAGATGGTGACTTCAGCCATGAAATTAAAAGACCCTTATTCCTTGGAAGAAAAGTTATGACCAACCTAGATAGCATATTCAAAAGCAGAGACATTACCTTGCCGACTAAGGTCCATCTAGTCAAGGCTATGGTTTTTCCTGTGGTCATGTATGGATGTGAGAGTTGGATTGTGAAGAAGGCTGAGCCGTGAAGAATTGATGCTTTTGAACTGTGGTGTTGGAGAAGACTCTTGAGAGTCCCTTGGACTGCAAGGAGATCCAACCAGTCCATTCTGAAGGAGATCAACCCTGGGATTTCTTTGAAAGGAATGATGCTAAAGCTGAAACTACAGTACTTTGGCCACCTCATGCAAAGAGTTGACTCATTGGAAAAGACTCTGATGCTGGGAGGGATTGGAGGCAGGAGGAGAAGGGGACGACAGAGGATGAGATGGCTGGATGGCATCACTGACTCGATGTACGTGAGTCTGAGTGAACTCTGGGAGATGGTGATGGACAGGGAGGCCTGGCGTGCTGCGATTCATGGGGTCGCAAAGAGTCGGACACAACTGAGTGACTGAACTGAACTGAACAGTGGAAAATGTGTAGTAGTAAACTCTTCTGGGTAGATTTTGACTTTCTATACGAAAGATTTCTTAATCGGAGACTATACACATTATTCAGTTTTTCATTCAGTACATAGAAGCAAGTACGTGTGGTTTATGATGTTGAAATGTAAAATATATCCACAAGGTATGGCATCAACCTAGAGAATATGCTTCCAAAAGTACATATGGTAGTAAAAGCCTGAAATTCACAACCAAAATATCTGGGTATTAATGCTAATTCTGCTACTAATGAAGGTGATGCTACTGTGATAAGAAATTCAATTCTCTGGGACGTAACATCCTCATATGTAAAAGGGAAATGCTATTCCCCCCTCAGTTCCCATTTTCAGTTTTGGAACTCACACGCGTCTCTACACAGGAAAGGGATTTTAATCAAAACCAAGCAGTGGATGGTTTGGCTTACCTAATAACTTGAGTGCATTTGGAAGGTGATGCAGAAGCTAATACTTATGCACTGCAAACATAGGTGCTGAAAATTTCATGAGTAGGGTGAGTTTTATGATGCTCAGAAGTTGTAAGCTTTGAGAAAAGTGACCTGTGAGTTGTGGAGAAAGTCTCACATTGGAGTTATGAGAATGAGAAGAGGCAGGTCTTGCAGGAGAGGACAGTGAAAGACAAGTGAGAGGGATTCAGGGGAAGGAAGAAGAAGGGCTATAGTGAAGGATAAATCTGGGGAAGCAAATTGAGGTCCTTATGTGGGAGTCATTCTGCGAATGCAGCCCTACAAGTATGGACATAGCCTGAAACACGAATGTAAGTCATCAGAGTCTCTTAAGTGATATTAGGTGGGTAAAGGCAGTGATGTGGCAGCATGTGGAAAAGTTAGAAAAACCGAATATGATACAGTGCAGGTCCAACGCCATAGAGAACTAGATTGAAGTCAAAGCAAGGGGAGCTGAAATGTTGAACGTGATGGCACACTTTAACCAGTCGCACATAATGCGTCTGGGTAGGAGAGCATAGATGTGGCGAGTGGGGAGAGCTGGGTTGATATATGCGGTGTGACACACACAGATCAACCCTCAGTGCCCAGAAGGACTTCCAGGAGCCATGGCGTGCTGGAGATGCAGGCATGTCGGGCGTGGAGACTGCCATTGTGAATCTGAGCCCCAACTAGACACTTACATATTTCTTTATTGGGATACAGTTGATGGGCTTCCTAGGTGGTGTAGTGGTAAAGAATCTGCCTGCCAATGCAGGAGACTCGGATTCAGTCTCTGGGGTTGGGAAGATCATCTGGAGAAGGAAATGGCAATCCACTCTAGTACTCTTGTCTGGAAAATTCCATGGACAAAGGAACCTGGCACATAGGGTTGCATGGGGTCACAAAGAGTTGGACATGACTGAGCAGACACATACACACAATTGATTTACAATGTTAATTTCAGGAATAAGCAAAATAAGGAATAAGCAGTGATTCACTTACATACATACATACATACATACATACATACACATTTTCAGATTCTTTTCCCTTTTAGTTTATTACAAAATATTGAGTATAGTTTTCTGTGCTATATATGCTATATAATATATGTGCTATATACTATAACTATATATAATTGGTTATCTATTTTATATATACTACTGTGTGTATGTTAATCCCAATCCTCTAATTTATCCCTCTGCCTGCCTTTCCCCTTTGGTAACCATAAGTTCTTCTATGTCTGTGGGTCTATTTCTGTTTTGTATATAATTTCACTAGTATATTTTTTAGATTCCACATAAAGATGATATCATTTGACACTTGTCTTTGTCTGACTTATTTCACTTAGTGTGATAATCTCGTGTTCATCCATGTTGCTACAAATGGTGTTATTTTCTTTTTTATAGCTGAGTAACGGTCTATTACTCAACTAAACGTTTAGAAGCCCATACATTTGTCATTTGGAGAAGGAAATGGCAACCCACTCCAGTGTTCTTGCCTGGAGAGTCGCATGGACAGAGGAGCTTGGTGGGCTACAGTCCATGGGGTGGGCAAGAGTTGGACACGACGGAAGTGACTTAGCGCGTGTTTGTCATTCCATTCACTTAGAAGGGTAGGAGACAGGGTCCTGAGTGCAGCACTCAGGGGACTGCTTCCTGCTCACCGGTTAGCAGAGGGCTGTGGACATACTCAAGGGGACGCAGTCCACACGTGTGGACAGGAAGTCACTGTGGCTTTTAAACCAGTGCTCCAGAGTAGCCCTCCCCGTGTGATACCTGCATGGGACGGAACCTCAGCCTAAAGACACAACCCTCAGAGAAGTCCCCAGCTGTGACTTCCCGACAGGCTTCGACGGACTCTTCCAGGTGACTGCAGTCAGGGGTTACGTGCTTGGCCTTATCAAGAAATAGGTGAAGAGCTGGGAAGGAACCAAGCCTGAAGTGGTCAAGTGTGGTGGCCTCTTCTTCTTGGTGCAGCATCTTGGAAGCTGGCATTAGAATGATACTGTAAGATGAAGAAGCATGCTAAGAACACTAGATATTGCTTGGAAAATTCAGACACCTGTCATGCCTTTTAGGATCTGCCTTCAGTTAACGAAACCTCACTTCATTTTGTACAAATTGAATCAAATAAAAATATATTAGAAAAAAAGTATGTTGGTATAGAGTAGATTTATGGTGCTAACCTAAGTTACAGTTACAGTAAACTTCATCCTCTTGAGAAACGGATTCCTTTCTTAAGGGATGCATGATTATCAATCAGGAAACTGTGTGTTAGCCATTGCAGGGTGAGATGGGTCTGTTCTCCATCATGCTGACCTGGGTTCAGACTTGGACTTTGCTATTAAGAAGTATTGCATTTAGCTCAGCTTTGAAAGTCACCAATCCTAACTTTTTCGCTCACCTTTTGTATGAATAATAACTACTTTACTTCTATATTCTTTAAATTGTAATTACAGTTCTATAGTTGATTTTTATTTTCATCCATCAATAAAATGACTTTCAATTGATCATCATTCACCACGGCATTCACACTGTTAACAACATATAGGAAAAAAAAGTATGGATGCTATATGATATAATTAGTAAATCCAGTTAACCAGTATATTTTACGTACAAGATACCTTGTGTGGAAGGACTTCAATATGGTCTCTTTTTAAGGCCTACATTCAAATTGGGAGTATTTTATTACTTCAGTGATCTGTATCCACTGAATTAGCTTGAACAGACATGGGTTTTTCATATCATGGTATAAACATTATTCTGAATTACCTCCTACTTAGGGGTTTCCCTAAGTAGAGGGGTGTTCTTTGGAAGGAATGATGCTAAAGCTGAAATTCCAGTACTTTGGCCACCTCATACGAAGAATTAACTCATTGGAAAAGACTCTGATGCTGGGAGGGATTGGGGGCAGGAGGAGAAGGGGACGACAGAGGATAAGATGGCTGGATGGCATCACAGACTCGATGGACGTGAGTCTGAGTGAACTCTGAGAGTTGGTGATGGACAGGGAAGCCTGGTGTGCTGCGATTCATGGGGTTGCAAAGAGTTGGACATGACTGAGTGACTGAACTGTCCTAAACTAGGGGTTTCCTAGATGGCACCTACCAATGCAGGAGATGCAAGAGACGCAGGCTCGATCCCTGGGTCGGGAAGATCCCCTGGATGAGGGCATGGCAACCCACTCCAGTATCCTTGCCTGGGGCATCCCATGGACAGAGGAGCCTGGTGGACTCTGAAGAGGATCCTGGCAGCCTCACAACGGAAGCATCTTAGCAAGTGCACCTTACACTTACTGGGTGTGGGGCAGTTTTGGAAGACCTTTGAGTTTCTTGACATTGCTCCAGAGCACAGCGTTCTCAGGATAGATCGTTAACACTCAAACGGTCTGGCAGTAATGGAAAGTAGGTAGCTGGGACCACTTCCTGATGCTGTCACTGTTTTGAGAGATCTCAGCTGAATCACTCAGCTTGCCAAGAGCATGTAGCAAGTTCTAAGATTCAAATGGGATTCATGGGAATGGTGTGCTGCATGAGTTTATCTGTCACCCAGAGTGAACCAAACTGCCACATCCAAGGGCATGGTCCTCCCTGAGCCCATCCTCACCGCTGACCCCATCCTCACCGCTGACCCCATCTGCAGGTGGGGTCTCCCTCAACCACACGCGGGGTTGACCGTTCACTACAGGAGCTCGCACTGAGTGTGTTGATCTCAGTTATGATCTATGACAGAGAACAGACACAGATTAAAATCCACCGAAGGGAGAGACACGAGGGCCTCGGAGGGCCCCGCACGAAGCTCCTCCTGAGCCCCCTGTGGAGTCATCCTGCGCTACCGTCCTGGCACCTGTGAGTCACCGTTTGCACTAGAGTTCCCAGGCAAGAAAGCTTGTCTGAGCCGGTGTCCAGGGTTCTTGCTGGGGGTTCATTTGGTGGGCATGACTGATTGATGCATTATTCAAATGGCAGCTCAGTCTATGGGCCTACTGATCCCGTGCGACCCAAAGCCCCCACCACAAGTCAGAATGTTCTTCTTTCTGCAGACTGTCAGGCGTGGCCATTACCCCAGAAAACAGGAAACTTCCCTCAGCTCTGAAGAAGGTGGCCTCCCAGAAACTAAGGGCAAATGCCAGACGTTTCTTCGGGCAAGATCAGATTTTTTTAAAACGATACACCTAAAAATAAAACATGATATTCCCAAAGATACACACAAGAATCTTATTTCTGGATCTAAAATTTTGTAGACTAAAGAAACTGTATAAATGATGAGGGTGCATATAGGATGCCACAGAGGGATGCGGAAGGCAATGTAGAATGATTCAAATCCAACCTGGAATAATTTCTGTAAGTTGAAAAGTGGCTTTTGTTCCTTTACTCTTGAATTCAACAAACATTTTGAAAGGCCATTACATGTCAAGGACTGTGCTGTACATTTGCTGATCATGGGTGTGATCACTGTGTGCCTGGCACTGATGGTGGTGTGTGCAAATGAGAGGACAGCAATCAATTCAGTAATGACAGACTACACACAAGTTAACTTGCTATGAGGTCACGAAGAAGGCTTACAGTTCTCTAAAGATGTTGAATAGGAGGGGTTTGCTAAGCCCTTATTTCTGCTTGCACTATCCAGAATGGCACCAACCCACTCTCAGTCCAATGGTGAAATAGACAGACTTACGTACTTGAGAGGGGCTTCCCTGGTGGCTCATTTGGCAAAGAATCCTCCTGCAATGTGGGAGACCCGGGGTCCATCCCTGGGTTGAGAAGATCCCCTGGAAAAGGGAATAGCTACTCACTCCAGTATTCTTGTCTGGAGAATTCCATGGACAGAGGAGCCTGGTGGGCTATAGTCCATTGGGCCGCAAAGAGTCAGACACAACTGAGCAACTTTCACTTTCACGTACTTGAGATGAAGCTGCTCCACTAAAAAGTTCTACAGAAGAGGATGTGCACAGAGCTCATGTTATTTTCCAGTCACATAAGCAGGAATGCTTCACTCATTTCAGTCTTGTAGGCGATCTGTGCATGATTGTAACTTACAAAGTAATGTTGAAAATCTATAACTTAGAAATTGTTTAGCATATAGCAAACAAGTCCCTTCTATAACGATCAGAACAGCATTGAATGCACAGGAAAAGTTATTGTTTAAAAACAGCTGTGGGCGTTTTGAAGACATTGACATACTCTTTCATATAGTTCATCTATGTTTTATTAACACCTCACTGTGTAAATTATCATTCCTAATTTCTACCAATGGTTAGAATTACATAAAGATTTGTATTCTGAGATGAAGTGCAAGATCAAACTGTTGAGAAAGAAAGAAGGTGATGGTATAGGTGCATTTTAAATTATTGTTGTAAAATCGAGGTCAAGCAAGGAACAGTTTTAAGTGCTTTCCTAAAAAGAAGAACCTTTAAAGTTTTTATTCATATTAATGAAATCTCTAGGGTTTGATAAAAATCCACCCTGATTCTGTGGATGTATATTGGAGAAAAACATTGTTTAACTTTCAGTTTGAATTATGATTTTAGGGAATGGAGAGATCTAGGCTGTTTAAAAAACTTCACTCCACTGGCAAAAACCTGCTTCTATTTGTAATGAAAGAGAGCTACCTAAAATCGAAGTGATTAGACTGTTATTAAAATTCAATTTGACAGTCATAAATTACATCTTCATAGAGGTAAGTATATTCTTTATATTTTAAATATCAAACTATAACTACACATTTCTGCAGGAACACAAACGCAAAGGAATTTCATTCAGATAACACATGTTTTAAAATGTAGTTTAGGCTTTAGTTGATTGCAAGAACTGGCCAGTTTTAAAGACTGAGGAAATCTGTCTTATACCCTCTCAGTCAATGAATGAGACTAGATATCTTATCAGAGAAGAAGCTCTTTCTTCCTGAGTTCTACTTTTGAGTTGGGATCAATGCTGAATTATTTTCCCCACGTGTCATCTCAACATTTTTTGCCCTTAGATGTTGGAAACTGCCTCTGTAAATCCCTCCCCACACATGGTACTCGCAGATAATGAAGAGTCTAAGGAACATGTTAAAGTCCATTCGGGCTCGTCACCATCTCAGTCCCATGATTTATGCTGCCCTTGCCTGTCCCTCTGTGCAGCTCACTTGTGCACCAGATGGACGCAGACCACCAGGTGTAAATCATCTCTGCCTTGCCCAGTGATACAAGCTAGAGAGTCACCCGCCTCCTCTGGACCCAGGAGCCCTCATACACAGAAGTGGGGTATCTGACGCAGGTTCTCCGAGGTCCTTACCTACTCTGATTTGTCTTCATGTCTGTATGCACTTGCAGCTCAATACAGGCCAGTCTGTGTGAAACCTATGGTCTTTTGCTTTGTGTGTGTGTGTGTGGTTTAAATTGTCATGCCCTTTTCACCTCCCTGATTGAAGTAGTCCTCCTCATATTAAAGGCCCAGGTTAATCACCACTTCGAGTGTGAATATTCCCTCCTCCTCAGGCACCCAGGTTGATCAGTCACTGCTTCCTGTACAATTTACCTTTAACTTTTTATTTTGTATTGCACTGTAGCAGATTAACAGTGTGATAGATTCAGGTGAACAGCAAAGGAACTCAGTCACACATGTACATGTATCCATTCTCCTTCAAAGCCCCCTCCTATCCAGGCTGCCATATAACACTGAGCAGAGTGTATTTGGACTCTAAAAAGAAATGATACAGATGAACTTATGTTCAAAACAGAAATAGACTCATAGACTTAGAGAAAGAACTTATGGTTGCCAGGGGGCAAATAGATAGTTTGGAATCAACAAGTATAAGCTGCTATATTTAAAATGGATAACCAACAAGGTCCTACTGTACACCTCTGGTATGATTTTGGCACAGTATTCACCAAGTTTATGTAATGATCTTGGTAGCTCATAGTGAATGGTGTCGGATCCATGATCTCCGAAGAAGAAGATTTAGCTTCGGGACCAGGGACCAGGCTTGATCGCTCAAGAGCTTTTGCATAGCAGAGTTTTATTAAAGTGAAAAAGGGACAGAGAATGCTTTTGAGATAGACATCAGAAGGGGGTGGAGAGTGCCCCCTTGCTAGTGTTAGCAAGGGAGTTATATACTTTTTAAATTCGTTATTGCAATAAATCAAAAGAATGTCTCAAGGTTGTAAAGATCTTACTAGACCCACTCCCATAAAATACATTTTCAAATAACAAGATTAAGTTAAATCCCTCCCTCAGTCCTGTCCAACTCTTTGCAGAATACTGGAGTAGGTTGTCTTTTCCTTCTCCAGGGGATCGTCCTTGACCCAGGGATTGAACCCAGGTCTCCCACATTGCAGGCAGATGCTTTAACCTCTGAGCCACGAGGTGTACTCATAACTCATAGTCAGAATGTTTTCAAGAAGGACAAACTGTCCTCAAGCAGGATACACTGTTGTTATATAATCCTTAGTACAGAGATTAAGCTGAGGTGTGTTGATGCCTAATCAGTGATGTCACTAAGATGAAGGCATGTAGAAAAAAATAAAAGACACTTGTCCTTTCCTCCTCCTTCAGAATTCCAGACCTCTATCTCCTCCTCAGGGACCTTGAACTTCTTATCAACCTGCCTAGGAATTAACTCTCTCAATCCCATCTTTTGACACTTAGACAACCCTGAGGCAGTAACTGTATCCTTGTCATTTAACATTTTTCCTGTAGGAAGGGAACACAGGGAGCTCTGCCAATACTTCTCTAATCATTAGCACAGAGTCCAAGAGCACCAGGCTGCAGGAGCACAGGAGCAGCCTGGAGGAGATGCCCCCGCCCAGGCCAGGGGCAGTGGCCGGGGGAGCTACCCCGCCAGATGGTCCACAGCAAATTCAGACTGATTATATTCTTTGCAGCCAAAGATGGAGAAGCTCTATACAGTCAGCAAAAACAAGACCAGGAGCTCACTGTGGCTCAGATCGTGAGCTCCTTATTGCCAACTTCAGACTTAAATTGAAGAAAGTAGGGAAAACAACTAGACCATTCAGGTATGACCTAAATCAAATCCCTTATGATTATACAGTGGAAGTGAGAAATAGATTTAAGGGACTAGATCTGATAGACAGACTGCCTGGTGAAATATGGACGGACGTTCGTGACATTGTACAGGAGACAGGGATCAAGACTATCCCCATGGAAAAGAAATGCAAAAAAGCAAAATGGCTGTCTGGGGAGGCCTTACAGATAACTTTGAAAAGAAGAGAAGCAAAAAGAAAAGGAGAAAAGAAAAGATATAAGCATCTGAATGCAGAGTTCCAAAGAATAGCAAGAAGAGATAAGAACGCCTTCCTCAGTGATCAATGCAAAGACATAGAGGAAAACAACAGAATGGGAAAGACTAGAGACCTCTTCAAGAAAATTAGAGATTCCAAGGGAACATTTCATGCCAAGATGGGCTCAATAAAGGACAGAAATGGTAGAGACCTAACAGAAGCAGAAGATATCAAGAAGAGGTGGCAACAATATACAGAAGAGCTGTACAAAAAGATCTTCACCACCCAGATAATCGTGAATGTGTGATCACTCACCTAGAGCCAGACATCTTGGAATGTGAAGTCAAGTGGGCCTTAGAAACCATCACTACGAACAAAGCTAGTGGAGGTGATAGAATTCCAGTTGAGCTATTTCAAATCCTGAAAGATGATGCTGTGAAAGTGCTGCACTCAATTTGCCAGCAAATTTGGAAAACTCAGCAGTGGCCACAGGACTGGAAAAGGTCAATTTTCATTCCAATCCCAAAGAAAGGCAATGCCAAAGAATGCTCAAACTACCACACAATTGCACTCATCTCACACGCTAGTAAAGTAATGTGCTTAAAATTCTCCAAGCCAGGCTTCAGTAATACGTGAACCATGAACTTCAGATGCTCAAGCAGCTTTTAGAAAAGGCATAGGAACCAGAGATCAAATTGCCAACATCTGCTGGATCATGGAGAAAGCAAGAGAGTTCCAGAAAAACATCTATTTCTGCTTTATTGACTATGCCAAACCCTTTGACTGTGTGGATCACAATAAACTGTGGAAAATTCTGAAAGAGATGGGAATACCAGACCACCTGACCTGCCTCTTGAGAAACCTATATGCAGGTCAGGAAGCAACAGTTAGAACTGGACATGGAATAACAGACTGGTTCCAAATAGGAAAAGGAGTACGTCAAGGCTGTATATTGTCACCCTGCTTACTTAACTCATATGCAGAGTACATCATGAGAAACGCTGGGCTGGAAGAAGTACAAGCTAGAATCAAGATTGCCGGGAGAAATATCAATAACCTCAGATATGCAGATGACACCACCCTTATGGCAGAAAGTGAAGAGGAACTCAAAAGCCTCTCGATGAAAGTGAAAGAGGAGAGTGAAAAAGTTGGCTTAAAGCTCAACATTCAGAAAACGAAGATCATGGCATCTGGTCCCATCACTTCATGGGAAATAGATGGGGAAACAGTGGAAACAGTGTCAGACTTCATTTTTTGGGGCTCCCAAATCACTGCAGATGTTGACTGCAGCCATGAAATTAAAAGACCCTTATTCCTTGGAAGGAAAGTTATGATCAACCTAGATAACATATTCAAAAGCACAGACATTACTTTGCCAACAAATGTCCGTCTAGTCAAGGCTATGGTTTTTCCTGTGGTCATGTATGGATGTGAGAGTTGGACTGTGAAGAAAGCTGAGCACCGAAGAATTGATGCTTTTGAACTGTGGTGTTGCAGAAGACTCTTGAGAGTCCCTTGGACTGCAAGGCAATCCAACCAGTCCATTCTAAAGGAGATTAGCCCTGGGATTTCTTTGGAAGGAATGATGCTAAAGCTGAAACTCCGGTACTTTGGCCACCTCATGGGAAGAGTTGACTCATTGGAAAAGACTCTGATGCTGGGAGAGATTGAGGGCAGGAGGAGGAGACGACAGAGGATGAGATGGCTGGATGGCATCACCGACTCGCTGGACATGAATTTAAGTGAATTCCGGGAGTTGGTGATAGACAGGGAGGCCTGACGTGCTGTGATTCATGCGGTCGCAAAGAATCAGACATGACTGAGTGACTGAACTGAACTGAATCATTACAACAACTTTAAAATAGACTTCTCTCCATGTAAAGAGAACACTTCTGAATACCACCTGATTCTTCATAGATCTCAGAACAGATAGGGGATGCTTCATTAACAAACTGCCTCCATGTCCAGGTAGCTACAGGGGTTTCTCCCTGGATGTGTGTCTGTGTGGCTCAGCAGGGACTCTGTCCCCTCCTCTGTTCCCCGGCTTCCCTCAGAGGCCCGCCCAGTGGTGCAGCCTGGATCTGATGTGCTTGGTGTCCAAGTAGAGGGGAAGACAAGACAAATCCAACTCTGGTGCTGAAAGACTGCTTGGAAACGCCATGCGCTTTCTACCCATGTTTCATTACTCAGTAGGCATGCCTGAGTTTATCAGTGCATCATTGTTTACTCTGCTGTGGAGAGGGACTTCAGAGGGAGGTCAGTTACCATATGATTGATCACACTCACAGCCCCATGACACAATCATCGGCTACTTCAGGGTCTGTAGTGGTGAAGTCACATTTGGTCTTGACATGGTTCTCATCCTTACACAGAAAGGACTGTTAGGACAGCATATTAATAGGATGGTGGGAATGATGTAAATGTTGGAGAATGTTGAGTTGTCATCTCCCTGGGTATGTTCCAGCATCTCCTGATTTGTAGTCTGTGGGAACTTGAATAGAATTCATACCCTGCTGGTGAGTGAGAACTGCGTAAATCTTAATTATGTTGAATTGGTTCATAGTGTTTTCAGGTCAACTATATCCTTCTACTTTTCTATCTATTCATTCTGTAATTTTTGATAGTTTGATATTAAAATTCTAACTAAATAATTTATCTACTTAAAAATAATTGTAATGTACAGTGACACTATATGTAACTTTATTCTGTATTTTCCAAGTCTCTGTAGATGTTTTATCATGCTTTCATAATTAACACACAACAACAAGAAGGGAAAGACAATAAGAAAGAAAGAAAAAATGGAAGAAGTATACACTTGTATTATGAACCTACTAAATAAAAAGATAGGCTCTATAGATGAGAAAGCCAGAAAACCAGACAACCTTTTCCAAAAGCAATAATAAATGGAGCTAAACTCTAAGAAAGTGAAGTCTTCATAAAGCACCATGAGGAAGCATTCTACAGAAAGCACAGCTGTGCTCCAGTTCAACAAACTGGAATGTAATACTGCATGAGCCATTAAGATGAGACCCTGTGATGAGAAGAAAATGGTCACATCATTATATGGTGCCTAACAGTTATGACTAATGAAATCAGGAAAATTAAACTCATGTTTCAAACCGTAAACTATCATAAGAACTGGCATACTCAGTCATCTAGCATTACACCAATTAGAACTCAATTAATCGATACTTCTGTTAAACTCATTAATGTCTATAGAGGCAAAATGGCAATTCAAAAATAAATTTCTCACCATGATAGCCTTACACTTCACAGCTAGTTCATAGCTCCCTGAAGACATAATTCCTAAGACTTAAATGTTTATTCTTCATACTGTATGTACTTATTTTGTTTTGCTTTCCAAACCAGCAAGTAAAGGGTTGGGATATGACTGTTTCTCTCTTTCTCTCTCCCTTCATATAAATATCTATTTGTTATTGTTCAGTCACTAAGTCATGTCAAACTGTTTGAGACTCCATGGACTGCAGTTCACTAGGCTTTCCTCTCCTTTACTATCTCACAGAGTTTGCTCAAATTCATGTCTATTGAGTCAGTGATGCTATCTAACCATCTCATCCTCTGCTGCCCCTTTCTCCTCTTGTCCTAAATCTTATCCAGCATCAGAGTCTTTTCCATTGAGTTGACTCTTCACATCAGGTGGCCAAAGATTTGGAGCTTCAGCTTCAGTCCTTCCAATGAATATTCAGGATTGATTCCCTTTAGAACTGACTGGTTTAATCTTCTTGCAGTCCAAGGGACTCTCAAGAGTCTTCTCCAACACCACAGCTCAAAAGCCATAATTGTTTGGTGTTCAGCCTTCTTTCTGGTCCAACTCTCACATTTGTACGTGACTGCTATTACACAGCCTTTACTATATCAACCTTTGTTGGCAAAATGATGTCTTTGCTATTTAATATGCTTTCTAGGTTTCTCATAGCTTTCCTTCCAAGGAATAAGCATCTTTTAATTCTGTGGTTGCAGTCACCATCTGCAGTGATTTTGGAGCCCAAGAAAATTTCCACTTTTCCCCATCTGTTTGTATGAGGTGATGGGACTGGATGCCATGATCTTCATTTTTGAATGCTGACTTTTATTTGAAGTACCTGGACTTTAATTTTTGCAAATAAGGATTTTACTATAATATAATAAATGATTATTTGATTATTTCTTCTTTTATAAATATTTTTGCCATGCCCATTAGACCTTTTAAAATATTTTGCTTTATTGAAAATAATTCATTAGCAAAATTTTGAAAACAGAGATTATATTTTATTTTTTTAATATAAATTTATTTATTTTAATTGGAGGTTAATTACTTTACAATATTGTATTGGTAAAAATAGAGCTTCAATGGTAGGTGATAAATACTCTTTACTTTTGGACTGTTCCACTTTTCTCCCTCTGAATATGTATGTGATTGTGTGTTTCCTTATAAATATCTAGGTATATGTATGACTGCATATTTTGTAGGAACTTGTGCTATTTTCTACTGGATATCACATTATAAAGATTTCTGTTTTGGAAATATTTAGTGACTGTAGTGGCTTTCCTGGTGGCTCAGATGGTAAAGAATCCGCCTGCAATGCAGGTGACCCAGCTTCAGTCCCTAAGTCAGGAAGATCCCCTGGAGAAGGCAATGGCACCCACTCCAGTGTCCTTGCCTCAGGAAGCCCATGAACAGAGGAGCCTGGTGGTCTACAGTCCATGGATTCATAAAGAGTTGGACACAACTGAGTGACTAACACTAATGTCTGTACAATTTCTCATCTTACGCTGGATCAGCATTTATTTAGCAACTCTGTGTCTTCATTTTTTAAAATACCAATAATATAATGAACAGGGCTACCCTCGTGGCTCAGATGGTAAAGAATCTACCTGCAATACAAGAGACCTTAGTTCAGTCCCCAGGCTGGGAAGATCCCCTGGAGAAGGAACTGGCACCCCACTCCAGTATTCTTGCCTGGAGAATTCTGTGGACAGAGGAGCCTGGCGGAGTACAGTCCATGGGGTCACAAAGAGGTGGACACAACTGAGCAATTGACACTTTCTCACCTTCTAATATGATGAACAGTGTTGACCTGAACTTTGGTCTCCATCATGACAGCTCCTCTCCGCACTTCCCGCGCTACCTTTCTGGAATCTTCCTCTTCCTCCTCAGTCCTCTCCCCAGCCTGATACTTCTCTCTCTGTGCTCCTTGCCCCCACTCTGTCCCTCCTGACTTCCTCTCTCCCACGTCCTCTCTTCTACTATGTCCAGATTCTGTATCCTAAAGTCTGAGGGTCTGACTCACAAACTTAGGGCAGAAAATTGTAGTGGAGGGAGGTTGAACAGCTCAGTGCAGAGGTGAAACTGCCATTAAAACTGTGCAGTGAAATGATGATGCCTTATCTGTATCTTAAAATTTGTGCAATTATGAATTCCACAAGTAATTTCAGAGTTTTACTATTTTGATAATCTTCAGTATCTGCATGAAAAGCCCCTAGAAATATGAGACTTTTATCCCTTACCTGCAATTTCAAGGCAAATTGAGGTATTCAAAGGAAAATCATTTATCTCAAAGAAAATTATAACAAAAAAAGATGCAATGCATCCTACTAAAGTTTTATTATAAAAGGATTATTGATTTAATGTTTTGAAGTTTTTAAGTGTTCCCAAGTATTAGCATCACCTTCTTTTTTAATTTAGTATTTTTTTCTAATTAGAGAAAATAATTTAATTGTTTTTACTTATGCTAGTTAATTTAAAATAAATTGATATTTGGCAGAGAAAATATTAAGGAAGATAAACATGAAAAAGATAAGGCTTTTCTTTGAAAATAAGTAAATGAATACATAAGTAAGTGAGCAAATTTAGTTTATTCTCCTGATATAACCAAATTATTGAGTGAGACTGAATCATACTATGGGATTCCCTGGTGGTTTAGATGGTAAAGAGCTGGTTTAGACAAAAGGGCTGCAGAAAACGATGTTGATTTCTTCCCATTGTCAGTTGACATACTGCCTTTTCTTATATTTTCTGAAAATACTAAATAGTATATAGTTGGGAGGACCAATTCAACGTGGTCAAGTTTTAGGAAGTGATGCTTATCAAAGTTTCTGAGGCTCTCACTGCCTACTTTGTAATCCACCAGGCCAGGGGAAGTCAGCCTGAAGTGTCCAAGAATGGTGTTCACAGTGGCCCTGTATCTCCT
Organism: Ovis aries; assembly: GCF_016772045.2. Taxonomy (NCBI): domain Eukaryota; kingdom Metazoa; phylum Chordata; class Mammalia; order Artiodactyla; family Bovidae; genus Ovis; species Ovis aries. The sequence continues at coordinate 3,180,129 of NC_056079.1, read as the reverse complement.
CCTTTGTGATAGGTGTCCTCTCCTTATCTCATTTTTACTCCTTCCTTCTGTAAATATTTTTTCAAGATCTATTTAGTGAATGTGTATAGTGTTTTTCATTTTATTTTTTGTCGACCTATCATTGGTTTATAATGTTAATCTTTGTTGTGAAATTGAAAGTTGCTCAGTCATGTCTGACTCTTTGTCACCCCATAGACTATACAGTCCATGGAATTCTCCAGGCCAGAATACTGGAGTGGCTACCCTTTCCCTTCTCCAGGGGGTCTTCCTAACCCAGAGACTGAACCCAGGTCTCCCGCATGGCAGGCGGATTCTTTACCAGCTGAGGCACAAGGGAAGCCCAAGAATACTGGAGTGGGTAGCCTATGCCTTCTCTAGAGGATCTTCCTGACCCAGGAATTGAACCAGGGTCTCCTCCATTGCAGGCGGATTCTTTACGAACCGAGTTGTACAGCAAAGTAAATCAGTTATACACACACATACATTATATATTCATTTTTATATTTTTTCCATTATGATTTGTCACAGGATACTGAATATGCTAACAGTCCCCTGTGCTATACAGTAGGGCCTTGTTGTATATCCATTCTATGTATCATGGTTTGCATCTACTAATCCCAAACTCCCAGTCAACGCCTCTTCCTTGGCAACCACAAGTCTGTTCTCTGTGTCTGTGAGTCTTTGAGTCTGTGTTTTGTAGATAAGTTCATTTTTGTCATATTTTAGCTTCTACATGTAAATGGTATTATATAGTATCTGTCTTTCTCTTTTTGATTTACTTCACTTAGTGTGATAATGTCTAGGTCCACCCATGTTGCTGCAAATGGCATTATTCCATTCCTTCTTATGGCTAAGCAATATTCATTGTATATTTGTCCCACATCTTCTTTATCCAGTCCTCCACTGATGGACATTTAGGTTGTTTCTGTGCCTTGACAGTGTGACTAGTGCTGCTATGAACATGGGGTGCATGTATATTTTTGAATTATAATTTTGTCTGGATCTATGCACAGGAGTGGAATCGCTTCTTCCATAAATGTTGACTCTGCATCCATTTACCAGGCACAGATATTGATGGTTGGGAAAGATCAGTGAACAAAATAGACCAAGATCTTTACCACTGTCGAGGTGACATTTTCCATGGAGAAGATAGAAAGTAGATAGCTTAAATAAATCACATGTCAAGTTACAAGTAGTAGGTGTGATGTGAGAAGTAGTAGTAAGCAGGGCAGAAGAGATCAAGGAAAAGAGTGCTGTCTTATTCTTGAGCTTCAGGACTGAGCTCTTAAAAGGGAGGACTAGCAAAGAGAAAAAAAAATGTGAAAAAGAGAAACCACTAAAAAAGAAGGAAGCAAGCAGAGAAATATCCTTGAAGTTGAGGGACAAGGACACAACCACTGATCCCAAACATCCCAATAGATAAAGAATGGTGAGGTCACAAAGATGAGCTTTGGGCTGAACGACATGGAGATGGTTGATGCTGAGGAGAACGGTTTTATGAATAGTTGAATGGAGGGTGTGTGTGCCTGGCAGGTTGATGTGAGAGCCCCTGAAGGAGGCAGGGAGCACAGGACACTATTTGGGCAGTTTTCTGTAAAGGTGTGTGAAGAGATAAGGCAATACCTAGCAAGGAGACATGGCATAGAGAGAGATTTTAAATGAGAGGAATAAGATCCGCATGGATGCTCAAAGGGGGCTTCCCAGGTGGCGCCAGTGGTAAAGAACCAGCCTATCAATGCAGGAGACGTAAGAGACATGGGTTCAATCCCTGGATCAGGAAGATTCCCTGGAAGAGGGCACAGTAACCCACTCCAGTATTCTTGCCTGGAGAATCCCATGGACAGAGGAGCCTGGTGAGCTATGGTTCATAGGGTCACAAAGAGTTGGACACGACTGAAGCGACTTAGCATGCATGCCTGGATGCTCAAGGAGGAGCCACCAGGTGAGACTCAAGCCCTGATGGTCTGGAGAGAGTGGAGCAGCTGGAGCAGTTCCCTTGGAGGAGACAAAGCGGACAGTGTCCTGTGACCACTGCTTCACACCTACCGACTCACAGCCTCACCACCACCATCAGGAACCCACCTGGACTAGCCTCACACTCCTTACAGCCATCCAGTGACCTCCGTTAAACATGGGACTCTGTTGGTTCCTCACCCTCCTGATGCTCTGAGGGCCTCCTGTTCCGTCTCCTGTGCTCGCCCTTCTTCAGTCCCTGGGACTGTCTCCTGTGTTCTCTGGAATCCCTTGTCAGTTGTCTCCAGCATCTTCTACACCCCCTGTACCCTCCCATGTTCTGAGTCTCCTACTGCTTCCTGCTTAGCCCGTGGGGCCTCTCAGTGGTCCTATGTCATCTCACTGTCCTCTGCGTGCCTGGAGGTGGGGCAGGTGTCCTCTCTGCCCCACATCCTGACCTCAGACCCTTCTCCTTCCCAAACAGCCCTCCCCTTGGCTTCCCAGGCCGCCAGCTTACAGCATCCACCAACTGCAATGTCCTTGCCATCTACCAGCATCGGGCCCGTCCTGCCTCATCCTCAGTGAGTTGACCCTGGTGTAGAGATGCACGCCATACTTCCCAGTTCTTGGTGACTTCAGTGGACATGTAGCTGACTTTCCCGAAAGCCATGCTGCCCAGCCTCCAGAACTCCCTTCCTACGGTGGTCCTCCAGTTGGCCTCAGCCACCATCACTGCTGTCCCAGAGGACCTAACTCTGCAGTGGTTACCATCCCTCCATTGTCTAAACCTGATTAATTCTTCTCTTTGCTTTCTCTCCAGCTCACTTCTTCCTACCTGCCAGTTTTAACTCCGCTGATATCTCAGCCTTCGATGTGACCAGATTTTCATGCTTTCACTGACCCCACCCTCAGGATGCCCTCACTCTCAAGCTCAGATATTATTCTTACACAATGTGATTACTTTCTTGTTTATTTCCTTGACTTTTGTCATCTTCTTGTTCTCCCTTCTTCTTTATGTTTTAGTCTTTTTTCTTCCCTCTTCCTTTATAGTTCCACTATCACATAAAGCTTTATTTTCTACAGATGTTCTCCTGGTACAGAGCATGAAGTAGCCTGGACACACTCTCCTTGCTTGGCTTACAATTAATTAATGATTGCTGTTCAGCGCCTAGAGGATTACATTTCCAGGGAACAACTAACAAAAGATAACCACAGTGTCCAGTAATCAGTTCTGTTTTGTTGGTTTCTTTTTTCCCTTAAGATAATGTGTTAGACAGTGCAAATCAAGTGCATTATACATGTTGATTCAAAAAGAAACCGCTAAATAGTGGTGATTTTTGGTAGGTGGGGTGAAAATTTGAAATTTTCTACTTTTTATGTCTGTATTATCAGTAAAAAAAGAAAAAGCCAGCCATTAAAGAGATTTCAGGATAAAATGGTGCATACTATTGTTGAGAAACAAAACTGTCACTTCACTTCAAATATTCTCCCTTATAAAATAATGACCAGGTTCATCTTATGAAAATTAAATATCATAATACCTCTTATTATAAATTAGTTCCCCAGAAATCTTATTGTAAATGGAAAATATTCATCTTTAATGAAATCCATAATTGTACCTAAATACCTAAATTTTCTTTCTGTGTTAATTTCTGTAAATCATAATTACCATAGTAACACAAATGAAGCAAGATTCATTGACATTTAAGTTGAAGCATATTCCTTTTGCTATACTCATTTGTTATTTCAGAGATGACTAAAGTAGATTTCTTTTTCTTTGAGATATACTCTATTTTATAGGTATACTCTATTTGCTTTTGAAAACAATGTATTGATAAAGAGTGAAATAATATATTCATTTTTCAAATCTAAAGAGTATCTTTGACATTAATTTCATGATACAACTTTTTAGTCTTTCATAAGGTTTGAGATCTGTTTTATTTGGTTGGTCTTTTACAAATTATTAAATGATGCTCTTAGGATGCATGCTCATAGGCCAATACTTTGGCCACCTGATGCAAGGAGACAACTCATTGGAAAAGTCCCTAATGATGGGAAAGATTGAGGGCAAAAGGAGAAGGGGACAACCGAGGATGAGATGGTCGGATGGCATCACAGACTCAATGGACATGAGTTTGAGCACATTCCAGGAGATAGTAAAGAACAGGGGAGTCTGGCGTGCTATCATCCATGGGGTTGTAAAGAGTCTGAAATAACTTAGCAAATGAACAGCAACAATAGCAGGCCTATGAACATGATTTTTTAAACAGTCAATGTCAGTGACCGTGTTGAGAGAAAGCATGGTCAAAGGTGGCAAGCAGGAGAGAGTAAGACAGCACATGGGAAACAGCTTTGCAAACCAAAGCAGAGTGCATCAAACCTGCAACTGGGTCTATCCTATTGTTCAGTTCTTTTATTTGGAGCCTTTGTAAAGAAAAGTGTAAATGTCTACATAATTTACCTGTAGAGTACACCTTGAAATTTATGACCTGAGAACATAAGAATCCCAGATATATTGACACTGTTACAGAACATAATCTCTTTCATTAAAGTATGTCTTAAAAAATACTATCCTTCACAAATATATTTATAAGAGCTGCAGAAAACTTGCTCTGAAGCCCTGTGTTGCTTATCCAGGTCCTCCGGTCACCAGTTCACAGCCTCACTAAAGCCGATCTCTTTCCAGGACTTTCCTGGTAAGCCAAGTCAACTGCCTTGACTTGCAGACAGCAGGCAGTCTCAGGGGTCACTTTTCTTTTTCCACATGGAACATTAAATGAACTCCTCTGCATCACAGATAGGAATATCTGCCAAAGCCATCATCCTAACCTTTGAGCTGCGCCTTTGCTTATTGGATGGACTATGATGTAGATGAGAGTAAACCGCCAGTTACCATGACTGTGCTCTAGTCTTTAACAAGGGCTCTGCCCATTGCACACTCTTCCTTTGATGTCATTCTGCTACATTGCACCTCTTTCCACTTGATTTACCAACATCTCTACAGAGTGTCCACTCTCAGTTGGCCTCCACTCTGCTATATATGGACATCCTCTGCTTCTGTTTTCTTGTGCTTTTCTATCTTTTTCTCACTGACCATTCCCAGTCTTATTCTTCCTTTAAGTGAATTTAATCTCTCATCTTCTAAGGGAAACCTCTTTACTAGTCTAGGTTTTTCTGCCCCTTACTTAATCCTCAGTTATATTGTGTATTTAGCTGGTAAACTTGTTCCTCTATGTTAAGAACTAAGACCACATGCCACCAAGTTTATCTCAAGGGACTGGATGAAAGGAGGGTTCAAGTCCATTATCATAGATCAGCTAGGACTGCTACTTCCCATAAAAATGAACAAAGAGAACTGCCATCACATACCAGGATGCTAAGTCTTGCACTGAGAAAGAATGGGGGACAGGGAAAAAGAAATATCTTTAAATTATAAAAACAAACAGAGCATATAAGAGGGGCACAAGGTCTTGTAGAAGTAGGAGTGAAACTCCAAGTTGAAGTGGAAGTTTCTAGAATTTGTTTTACTCAAGGCAGATTTTAAACTGCAATAGAAGTGGGGAAAGCACACTGTAGAGACACAAAGAGAAAATGGTGATACGCATTTGGTCAGAAACATCTGTGAGAGGCACTTAGTTGGTCTGCTAATATTTGCCAGGCTAATGAAGATTCTGAGTCTCATGAAAAACCCAAAGAGCACATTCTGAAATATGTGAAATTACATGGAAATGATTGGCAAAGTCAGATTTTATGACAAATGATTGGGGGCCCAGAATAAACTCAATGGGAAAAGTGACAGAGCTTTCAATTCGTAACCTTCTAAGAAACACGCAAATCCTAAAATAAGCATGTCCTGCAGAGACCATCCCGGAGAAGAAATGGCAGCCCGCTGCCCTCCTCTCTGTTCTACTGTCCTGTTAGCCTGCGCGGAGCTCTTCTGGAGTTCTGACCCATGGCAACTGACTCAGGAGATGCTGCATGTCAGTGGAGCTGTAGATGACCCAGAAGAACCTTCGCTTTGTGGTAGTTATGTAGCCACGGTCCCTGTTCATGTTCAGAATTACTGATACGTGCCTAAGAGTAAACTAAATGTGAGTCATTGAATATTGTTTTCTGCTCTCAAAAAATTATTTTACCTAATTCCATTTCTGCCTTATGAACATGTTAGATTAAAAAAAAAAGATTTTGGTTGAAATATGTATTAAAAATTAGTCTTCAAAAATTATAGTACATGTTGCATTCAAAGCTGCTGTGTGCTTAGTCACTCAGTTGTGTCCGACTCTTTGCGACCCCATGGAGTGTAGCCCACCAGGCTCCCCTGTCCATGGGATTTCCCAGACAAGAATACTGGAGTGGGTTGCCATTTCCTTCTCAATGGGATCTTCCCAACCCAAGGATCAAACCCAAGTCTCCTGCATTGCAGGCAGATTCTTTACCTTCTGAGGTACCAGGGAAGCCCATAAATGCAAATAATGAAGTTCAAAATGCAGGTAGTTCATGCTGTCCTACCTTCTCTAGTATTTTAGTAGATACAAACAAAATTTAATTAACCGCCTTTATCTATGAAACATTTGTTTTGATCAATTTACTAAAATTCAAATTTTCAGTGACCTGATTTTTCCTATTAATGATTCTGGTCACCATTTCCTATATGGTGGAACCCTCCCACCTATATCTAGTCTAAACAATTCTCCAACACTATGATGTCCTACAATTTGACTCAACTCCTACACTGTCTACATGGAGACAGCATCAGATCCCACAGGTTGAGGGCTCAGTCCTCCAAGAGAGGCCCCCACTCTATCTCTATAGATACCAATAGCAAGTCCAGGCTGTCTCCTGATCTTCTGGTGGGCTACAGATCAGAGGTTTCCATGACCCTGTCCTTGGGTTTGATTGATTTGCTAGAACAGCTTACAGAACTTAAACATTTTGCTTATTGGTTTACCAGTTTATTATAAAAAGAATAGGACTTGGCAACAACCAGATGGAAGAATGAGAAGGGTGGGGTATAGGGAAAGTACAGGGAGCTTGCACGGCCTCTCTGGGGCTTCTCTCTCAGCAGCCCCCATGCTCACCAACAAGGAAACTCTCTGGATCCTGTTCTCTTGGATTTTCACAGAGGCTTTGCTGTATCAGTGTGATTTATTTTAATTATTGGTGATTGACTCAGCCCCTCTGCACTCCAGGTCAGGGGATAGGACTGAAAGGTCCAACCCTCTAATCACATGACTGGTTCTCTGGCATCCAGCTCCCAACCTTAGGTGTGTTCCATAGCAACTCCATTAATATAAACAAAAGACATCTTTGTTGCAATCATTATGTAGGAAATTCTAAAGGCTTTAGGAGCTCTGTCTCAGAAATAGGAATGACCAAATATTTATTATGACTATACCTATTTATGAATCACACCTATTTACATAGTCATAGCATTTTCACTTTTACTGAAAGGATACAAAAGTATGTTGTTCAGTTGCTCAGTTGTGTCCAGTTCTTTGCCACCCCATGGACTGCATCATGCCAGGTTTCTCCGTCCTTCACCGTCTCCTGGAGCTTGCTCAAACTCATGTCCATTGCGTGTATGATAACATCCAACCACCTCATCCTCTGTTGCCCCCTTCTCCTTCTCTCAACCTTTTCCAGCATCAGGGTCATTTACATATCTTCACACTGGGTGGCCAAACTATTTGAGCTTCAGCTTCAGCATCAATCCTTCCAAAGAATATTCAGAGTTGTTTTGCTTTAAGATTGAGTGGTTTGATCTCCTTTCTTTCCAAGGGACTCTCAAGAACCTTCTCTAGCACCACAGTTTGAAAGCATCAATTCTTTCGCACCCTGGCTTCTTTATTGTCCAGCTCTCACATCTGTACATGACTGCTAGAAAATCATAGCTTTGACTACACCCACCTTTGTTGGCGAAGTGATGTCTTTGCTTTTTAACACTGTTTAGGATTTTCATAGCTTTCCTGCCAAGAAGCGTTCATAATTTTCCATTTTCTTCTTTCTCGGCTATTTGTAAAGATAACCCTCAGACAATCACTTGGTCTTCTTGCATTTCATTTTCTTGGGGGTGGTTTTGTTCACTGCCTCCTGTACTATATTACAAACCTCTGCCCATGGTTCTTCAGACACCCTGTTTACTTGACCTAATCCCATAAATCTACTCATCACCTCCGCTGTATATTCATAGGGGATTTGACTTAGGTCATACCTGAATTGCCTAGTAGTTTTCCCCATTTTCTTTAGTTTAAGCCTGAATTTTGCTATAAGAGATGGATAATCTGAGCCATAGTCAGCTCCAGGTTATATTTATGCTGACTGTATATAGCTTCTCCATCTTTGGCTACAAAGAATGTAATCAGTCTGATTCCGGTATTGACCATGTGCTGATGTCCATGTTTAAAATCATCTCTTGTATTGTGGAAAAGGGTGTTTGCTACAACCAGTGTGCTCTCTTGATAGAATTCTGTTAACCTTTGCCCTGCTTCATTTTGTACTCCAAGGCCAGACTTGCCTATTATTCCAGGTATCTCTTGACTTCCTACTTTTGCATTCTAATCCCCTATGATGAATACAATATCTTTTTTTGGTATTAGTTCTAGAAACTCTTGTATGTCTTCATAGAACTGATCAACTTCAGATTCTTCAGCATTGGTGACTGGGACATAGACTTGGATTACTGTGATGCTGAATGGTTTGCTTTGGAAACGAAGAGAGCTCATTCTGTCATTTTTGAGGTTGCACCCGAGTACTGCATGTTGGACTCTTTTGTTAACTATGGGGGCTACTCCATTTCTTCTACAGGATCCTTCCCTACAGTAGTAGATGTAATGATCATCTGAATTAAATTCACTCATTCCCATCCATTTTATTTCACTGATTGCTAAGATGTCAGTGTTTACTCTTGCCGTCTCCTGCTTGACCACGTCCAACTGATTCTGATTCATGGACCTAACATTTCAGGTTCCTATGCAAAACTGTTCTTTCCAGCATAAGCTTTTACTTTCATCACCAGACAGATCCACAACTGAGCATCATTTCTTCTTTGGCCCGGCCGCTTCATTCTGGGGCTGTTAGTAGTCGTTCTCCACTCTTCCCCAGTAACATTTTGGACAACTTCCAACCTAAGTAAGGGGTGGGATGGGGCGGGGGGCTCATCTTTCAGTGTCATATCTTTTTGCCTTTTTTATACAGTTCATGGGGTTCTCAGAACTAATATACTGAAGTGGTTTGCCATTCCCTCCTCCGGTGGATCACATTTTGGTATGACCACATTATAACCAGGTATATATCATGGGTGACATAGTTTCAGATTTTTTATTTTGATTGCTTTTAGAATCTTGCTAACTACTTAGCAAATGTTTGTATTAAAATTTAAATGTGTGCTCAGAGTATATTACTTTAAGTTTACTATTTAATGCTTTCTAATTTAGATTGCGCTACTTATAACACAAGGTTCTGGAATCTTAATACTGGTCTCTTCTCTCTTTTCTTTGTTTTTTTTTTTTTTTTTCCCCTAATATCTGTAAGACAATCTCATGCATGACAAACTCAATAGCTGAACCATTCTACCTAAGGGGCTCTTGGGCGCAGAGGTCTTTTTGTCCCTTTTCTTGTAGGCAAGGCTCCGGCCTCTATGACCTCCCCTGAGTTCCAAAGGGTGGTTTTAAACAGTTGCCAAACAGCAGAGGAGCCACCGAGAAACCACCCAAGGCAAAATTAAAAAGGATCAGAGAAGGTCATCAAAATTAGGAGACAGACCACCCTCCTTGATCGAGTCAGACCCCACATTTGACCCACTGTTATAAAAACCCTCATCAAGTTCTCTGGGGTCGAGACACACAGTTTTCAAGGCAGAAACCCAGTGTGGCTCCCTTTGCCTTGCAAAGCAATGAAGCTGCCTTTTACTGTTTCACCCAAAACTCTACCTCTGAGATTTGTTTCTGCATCTGAATATAGAGGGGCTTCCCAGCTGGTGCTAATGGTAAAGGACCTGCCTGCCAAAGCAAGAGCTGTGGGTTCGATCCCTGGACCAGGAAGATCCCCTGTACGAGTCATGGCAACTCCAGTATCCTTGCCAGGAAAATCCCACGGACAGAGGAGCCTGGTGGGCTGCAGCCCATAGGGTCACAAACAGTTGAACACAACTGACATGACTTAGCAGGACATGTACTGTATACAGAGAGGTCGAGCTTTCAAAAACACTTTGTCCATTTTTCTCTTGAAATCTTATTCATCAGTTAAGCCTTTGATTGAATTTATATTCTTGATAGTGTTGTATCCTTATGTTTTGATTCTGAATACTTCAGTCTTCTAACTGGAACTCTCCTTCCTGCAGTTAGATCCTCTCTGTACACACAGTATTATTTTTGCAGGAGTCTATATGCTGTTTGTTACTATATCATATTTCTGGACCCCCTCAAAGAAAATAATACATATTTTTTTGAAGATTTTCTTTTTAAAAGTGCCACCTTTTTTGGCAAAATTACTGCTACTAAATTACCCTGCTAAATATTTGATAGCTATAATTAGATACACATAGCTCAGAAGTACCTAATATGCCATTTTATTTTCTGATAGGAAGTCACAGAATTTTCAAGCAGCATAATATGAACTGAAATTAAAATACCTGCTTTAAAATTAAACTCCATCTATTACTTGTACATTAAATGATGAAAGAAGTTGAGCATTATGAAACATCTCAAACTGTATATCTATAAGGAACAGTGTGCAAAGCTAAACTGAAGTACTACTGAATAAGTTAAGCAAGTAACTCCTGACTTTTGCTACAAAATAAGAGTTAAATAATTCCAGATCACTTAATTGAATAGAAAAAGTTCAAGAGTACTTAAATTGTTAGGAATTGAAGTAACTCCTAAATGCCTAAAACATCCAGTGTATGTCTAGAGAACGTAGAAGAAGCATGAGCCTTCTTCTAGGTGCTATGTTGCATCAGATTGTTGAGTTTGTCCTGTCTCCTGATTCAGGAGCTCTGCAGATACAGCTGTTGCAGGCTAGGAGAACTCCTTTGAAATGGTCTGGGTTTCCTTGGCATCAGTTTTTGCCAGTAGAGAAAATATCAACTTATTATCAATCCCAAGTGGTAATCACAGCAAAGCAAGATTCAGGATGACACATTAAATAAATGTGTGTGTGTCTGTCTATAGAGAATTTGTGTGTGTTGTGGGGAGATCACTGGCATGGCTTTAAAAATGTGGAGAAAATAATGAAAGGAGAGATGATCCTTCAAGATACACAACACAGCGGGAAAAATACCCTTGGTTATTTCAACCACAAGGAAGCACCCTTTTATTCAAAAAGGTGGATTAAAAAAAGTGACTGATGCTGAAAAGTGAAAGTGGCACAAGACACATGTGAGATTATGTACATCTAAACAGTCAACGGCAACCCACTCCAGTACTCTTGCCTGGAAAATCCCATGGACGGAGGAGCCTGGTAGGCTGCGGTGCATGGGGTCACGAAGAGTCAGACATGACTAAGCGACTTCACTTTCACTTTTCACTTTCATGCATTGGAGAAAGAAACAGCAACCCACTCCAGTGTTCTTGCCTGGAGAATCCCAGGGACGGGGGAGCCTGGTGGGCTGCCGTCTATGGGGTCACACAGAGTTGGACATGACTGAAGTGATTTAGTAGCAGCAGCAGCAGCAGCAGCAGTCAGCCACTGTTCTTTGCTCACTGAAGTTGATGTGCAAATATCAGGACCCAACTGCATTTCATAATCACTTGTGTTGGACAGGAAAATGAGTTCAAGATGTACCCTCGGGGTTAGGCTTGACTTCAGGGAGCCTTCTGTGTTTGTCTTCTGATGCTGTATGACCGGTCACCATGCCCTTGGCAGGTGCAGAGCTCAGGTTTCCTGGAGCAGGAGGCTTGGCGAGATTCTGCCGGGTCCCACAGTCCCCACAGCACAGGGCTCCCCTGGCCCCTGTGGGTGTGAGATCTCGCCTGAAGCTCTAGGTCCTCCTCAGAACTGTTGCCGGCAGATTCCTGTTCCTTGTGTTTCCTTTGGTCCTTCTGGTTGTACCCAAGCCTCAACGTCCTGACAGCTGCCCATGGCCCAAGCCACATGGGCCCCCCACCACAAGGCAGTGCCACCCCCGCCCCGCCCCCCCACCCCCAGCACAGTTGCTGCTGCTTTCTGTAACCAGAACAGCTCAGCAGAGAGGTCATGCTGCCCAGAGCTGATTCCTTGTGATCACCTCAAGTCAATTCATTGAGGGTCTTCAGTGCACCGGCAAACGCCCCTCCCTTGCATGTGGCACTGCATCATCTCAGAAGTGACAGCAGCATTGTCAGTTAGAAGTGGCCTATGCGTCCTGACTTCCCTGGCGGCTCAGACGGTACGGCGTCTGCCTGCAATGTGGGAGACCCGGGTTCAGTCCCTGGGTTGGGAAGATCTCCTGGAGAAGGAAATGGCAACCCACTCCAGTATTCTTGCCTGGAAAACTCCATGGACAGAGGAGCCTGGTAGGCTACAGTCCACAGGGTCATAAAGAGTTGGATACAACTGACCGACTTCCCTTTCATGCGTCCTGCCCACACTCGAGGGACAGAGGTTCTACCAGGCGTGGGGGTCACAGTGGCATTCTGGCGCCACGTGTTCCAGCAGGCTTCTGAATGTGGGACTAGAGCACTAAGAGAAATGAAGTGATCTTGTTGGAGTGGGGAAGATTGTGTTTGCAAAGTAAGTTATTTGATAGCCTGGGGACCAGAAGGGTATTGTTATTGTTGTTTGGTTGCTACAAGGTGTCTGACTACCTGAGACCCCATGGACTGTATCCCACCAGCCTCCACTGTCCATGGGATTTCTCAGGCAAGAATACTGGAGTGGGTTGCCATTTCCTCCTTTAGGGGATCTTCCAGACCCAGGGATTGAACCTGGGTCTCCTGCATTGCAGGCAGATTCTTTACCAACTGAGCCACCAGAGGAGTGTCTAGAAAGATTATCAAAGTGCACAAGGCAATGTTTAAGGGTGGTGGTTATATTCATTATCTTGACTGAAGGGGTTTCATATATATATATATATATATACACACACATATACATATATGTGTGTTATATATATATGTGTGTGTGTGTGTGAGAGAGAGACAGAGACAGAGACATATTTTTGTCTGGCTTTCTCACTCTCCATAATTATTTGGAGATTCTTTTATGTGTGTGTGCTTCAGTAGTTAATTCCTTTTCTATTGCAGAGTAATAGTCCATGGTGTGAATGTACTACCAGTTATCCATTCATCTGTTGATAGACATTTGAATTATTTCCAGTTTTTGGCTAGTAAAGATAAAGCTCCTAGCTACATGAAAAAATAATAAGTTTATTGGCTAAAGAAGAAATGGAGTGTGTTAATAATAGCAGTTAGTGTTTCTGGATATTCATCTTAAATGTCAGGCTATAGAAGTTGAGTGCTTACTGAACACTAACCCAGTTAATGCACACAATCCTATGAAACAGATTTTACTGTTATCCTAGTTTTACATATGAAGAAACAGAGAGGAAAGTAGCTTAGGAGCTTGTCTGAGTCATCTAGGTGGTTAGTTGAAGCTAAGCAGGATGTACATTTATTTAGTTCACATGTATTTTTCCTAACCGTACATGGTATTTTTAGAAACTATCCTCCTGGCTTCAAATCAGGGTCCGTAGATCTGCCTTATACTTGCTTCTTTTCAAGTATACCTGTGCATTCTTAATACAAAAGTGGGTTCCCCAGAGTCCTTCATTAAGTTGCGTTATATAATTACACACTGAACTTTTACTGCTTTTAGTTTTAAACTTGACTTATATATTCACATTACTTATCTAAAATTGTAACTGAAACTAATTGAACTACAGTCACAGTTTTTAAATGCATAGAGAATTACTGATGGGAATTTCAGGAAGAGTTACTACTTTAACCAGCTTTAACCTTGAAGAGGTCTTTTTTTCTTCGAAACAAAACAAAACAGAATCATTCTGATTGTTCTAGGAGGCAGACGATATTTCACTTAGCTGTTGCTAAGGTCATGAAACCTCATTGCCAATGAAAATCTGTATCCCTGTCTGTTGGAAATAAAGCTAGGAGGGCTTCAGTTCCTGACAATGATGAATTCAAACATGGAGTTCCCAGATGCTTGCTCAGAGGAATCTGTGGAGATGGGGTCTCCTAGTGAACCACTTTAAATGACATTGGTCTCTAGTTATTACTTTCTTAAAAATCCAATTTTTTCCCTGTGACAATTCTGCTAAAAATATGATAAAGTTACAGTTAGTGACATGACCAAACAGATTGCACTCCCTGAGCACATAAATCAGCTCTCTCTTGCTCCCACCATGGATCAGAGTTGAGTCCTAAAAGATCACTCTTTTTCAATCGTTTGCCTGGAAAGTGAGGCATGCACACACATAGCCAACAGAGCTTCTGGGGCTTTCTGCAAGTACTTGTCATTCCCTTCCACCAAGGGCTTGAGTTGATCTGCCAAAATCGTTATTAATTTCTCTGATTCACTGAAGATTGCCCATTCACTGGTGACAAGGCGGCCTTGCCTGAGTTCTGTGTCACCAGCCAGACCTGCTCCCTTAAACCTCCTTCTTCACGAGAAGAAATACAAATAGACCTTTCCTAAATTAAAAAAAAAAAAAAAGATCTTGTTTTAGTCCTAAAGGACTGTTATTTTATATATAATAATGAAGGTGGAGGAGGGCAGGTTTAGACAGCCTTGTTGAGAATGAGATGGGAATTTAATTATCCTACAAGTCATGCCATTGTAATAATTAAGTCCCTGGAGTGCTGAGTGCCAGAAGGCCAGCCAAGCGCTTCGAGTCTGCTTTCTTGGTTCATCGTCATGGTTCTCATATCATCTCGTTGGGATGCAGTGGAAAGTTCTGTTCAGCAAGTGTAAATTAAACTACTCTGATTTTCACTCTGTGTGTGTCCTCTCTAGTTTTCAAGGGCACATTCTAAAACAAGGCTCCAAAGTGAGCATTCCTCTCACTTCCATTTTACAGAGAGTGAATCCAAGACTCCTGTAGATGAAAGTATGACCCTGAGGTCAAGCACCTCCTCACAAGGTGCAGGTTGCAGGCTGGTTCTGTTCTGCTCATGTGGGCTCTTTTTAGTAACTTCGTTTCTGCTATTTTTAAAGTGCATTCCATGATATCCTATTATAAGTTATTATTACTGATTTTTCTACAGTTCAAATATTGGTTTGCAACTTTGCATTAACAAAGAAGCCTTTGTTATTTATGCTGCTAAGTTGCTTCAGTCATGTCCGACTCTGTGCAACCCCATAGATGGCAGCCCACCAGGCTCCCCTGTCCCTGGGATTTTCCAGGCAAGAACACTGGAGTGGGTTGCCGTTTTCTTCTCCAATGCATGAAAGTAAAAAGTGAAAATGAAGTTGCTCAGTCGTGTCCAACCCTCAGTGATCCCATGGACTGCAGCCTTCCAGGCGCCTCCATCCATGGGATTTTCCAGGCAAGAATACTGGAGGGGGGTGCCATTGCCTTCTCTGTTATTTATAGTTCCATTTTTTTTTCAAAACCAGTGAACTAAATAGTAATTTAACTTGATATGACTATCGTTTACCAGTTTAAAATCTTTCATATATTTTCCTATTTTTGTCATATGTGTTAGGTTTCATGTGCACAGAGTATGGGCATAATTTGCCAGTTTCATCCCTGGATTGCCATTATTTTTAATTACTCTGAAAGAAACAAACACTTGGTTTAAATTTATTTAAATATATTTTATGCATACAGTTGGACATAGTAGGCATTAAAAAATACTTAAGAAACAATGCCCTTAAAGGATTTCCCTCATTTTAAGGAAAAAATATTATTAAAAGAATTTTTAACAAGTCACAAAGGTACTGTCAGCAGAGCAGACTATTTTGTATTGATCGCAGAGAACAGGAAAACAAGACTTCCAAATAAAGTAGAAATTTACAGGCCACCAGAGTGAATAATTGAAAGTTGATGCCATTAGAAAATGCCGTATTAATCACCTCTTTAACTTTTGTGATTATAAAAATTTAAAAATGCTGAAATGAGAAATCACCACAACATTCATCTACAGAATGTGAATAGTGATCCTTGTGGCTGAGGGTTGTTTTAGAAAGCTGAGTAAACTGATGTCATTTATGGATGTTCTTTTTTTTTTTAATTTTTGTTTTTACTTTATTTTACTTTACAACACTGTATTGGTTTTGCCATACACTGACATGAATCCACCACGGGTGTACATGAGTTCCCAATCCTGAACCCCCCTCCCACCTCCCACCCCATATCAGCTCTCTGGATCATCCCCGTGCACCAGCCCCAAGCATCCTGTGTCCTGTATCGAACATAGACTGGCGATTCATTTCTGACATGATAGTATACATGTTTCAGTGCCATGCTCCCAAATCATCCCACCCTCTCCCTCTTCCACAGAGTCCAAAAGTCCATTCTGTACATCTGTGTCTCTTTTGCTGTCTCGCATACAAGGTTATCCTTACCATCTTTCTAAATTCCATATATATGTGTCAGTATACTGTATTGGTTTTCTTTCTGGCTTACTTCACTCTGTATAATTGTCTCCAGTTTCATCCATCTCATTAGAACTGATTCAAATGTATTCTTTTTAATGGCTGAGTAATACTCCATTGTGTATATGTTCTAAGTAATAGAAGTTATAGTCATTGATATCACCTTTATGTACATTCCATTCAGGCAGGAAATGTGTGTGTTATTTTTACTACTGTGTCACTAGGATCTTCAACAATCTCTGCCAGATTTAAGATTAGAACCCAGTTCTTCCTATAATTGAAGTTAAAAAAATAATTGATATTAGCAATGTACAATGAGGAGACAGAGTTTGACATCTGTTTAACACTGAGCAATCAGGATGTTAGTAACATCAACCAACCATAGGTGGGATTTTTTTGTTTCATTTAAATGTCAACTAGTAGTAATACTGACATGATATTTCCAAAATCGAACTTAGGATGGGTGTACTGATAGAATGTTCTAGAATGAGAAGTGGACAGTCTCATGGCAAGATCTGAAATTAGTTTTGAATCTATTAGAGAGATTGGCAAACCAGATGCTCTTGCAACAGAAGCTTAAATAAGGATGATGCTTAGAATCCTGCCTTAGAGAAAAGTTTAAAAGAAACCACCAGGAGTTTTTCATCAAAGGAGAAGATTTGAGTCGATTTGGGCAGCGTTGGGTGAAAAAGTTGGGGTTGTAGTCTGTGTTTCAAATGTAGGAACCAGGAGCAAAATATGTGAGTTAGAGGGAGAGATATTTTTAGCTCAATATAAAGATTAATGATGCCAAAAAATTAAAGGTCTATTTTTGAAAAACAGTGGCTTCTCCCTGCTTTTGAAGCATAAGCTGAGGCAGGATGGAGACTTAATGGAGAAAAGGCATGGCTGTGGCCAGGGCAGCTAGTCCAGGACTGAGGCCCTGCGGAATGCTGCTGGATGTTCAGGCTCACAGAGCATCACAGTGCTGCAGACACAGATCCTGACCGAGCTGCACGTGTCTGCAAATTGTGACTGCTATATGTTGTTAACACAATGTGCTTAAAGCTCAGAGTGAATAGGTGTCCTTTGTTGTTATGTATTTTAACCAACAGATATCTAAATTAGAATTATGATTGTGGGTTTAAAAGAAAAAACAGAATTTCTAAAAATGACAGACCTGAAAAATTGGAAACCAACTCTTATACCCCTTTTTCTAACGCTAAGATCTGGTGTTTCTGTGACAAGCAATTTAATTGATGTATGAACTATGTGAAGATTTAGAAGAGTATAGAAATGCCTGCAAAACACAGGATAATGAAAAAGTAATGGGTAAATACAGTATTTGCTCTTTAACTCTGAAAGAATGTCAAAGGTTTGCCTTTGTGTTTTGTTTTCGTTAATCAAAATGTTAGCTTTAGACTGGGAGCCAAATAGTGGAAGTCTGGTTAAATTAGCCAGAATATACATGCTATGACAGTTTAATTTGCTGACTGATTTGTTTTTAATTTAATACTGAGGATAGTTCAGAGTCAAGTTCATGAGATATTTAAAACCACAATATAAAATTTCTCCAGACAAAAAGTTTATTGAAATTCTATTCTGTTTATTGTATTTGTTTCCCATTTCAGCCTTTGATACATTCTCTCATTAGAGTGATAAAGAGTAACATGTTAACTCAGGGAAGTCCCTTTTAATACCTGGTTTCATATCAACTATTAAAAATTAGCATTTGTCCTAGAAAATTAAAAAGATAAAGTGAAAGTGTTAGTCACTCAGTCATGTCCAGCTCTTTGGGACTGCATGAACTGTAGCTTACATGGCTCCTCTGCCCATGGAATTCTTCAGGCAAGATTACTGGAGAGGGTAGCCATTCCCTTCTCCAGGGGTTATTCCTGACCCAGGGATTGAACCTGCATTTCAGGCGGATTCTTCACAATCTGACCCACCAGGGAAGCCTGGAATGTCACCCTAATTCTCATGAACTAAAGAACTGGGGTCACCATTTAGTAAATACACACATACATACTTTACCCTGAAACAATGAGGCAATGTGCATTTTGATTCATATGCGTGCATCTTATCCCTCCTTTTTTTTTGCATGTATGTAATTGGTTTTCATTCACTCAATAATTTGAATGCCTGCTATGTTCTAGAAAATCATTCTTATTATTAAGATAACATCAAATACAACTTTATGTTGCTTATTCATAAACTATTGTTTCCTTCAAACTATCTGCGCAGTACAGTTCTCAAGGATATTTTCGTTAAAGGGACAATAAGATGCTATTTGGCACTTTAACCATCTCCTTGGGCACTGCCATTCTGGAACATCTGTCTCACCATTTGGCTAATAGATGCTGGGTCTTTTTTCCCCAAGATTCAAAGTTGCAGAAGCATTAGTTACTTCACGAAGCCTCTTTGATGGCTTAGGCATGTTGAGAAAACATTAAGTAAAGGGAAAGCAAGCTGTTCATAAGAGGTCTTTTTAACAGTGAGGAAAATGTTCATAAAAAATGTCTATAGAATGGTAATATCTAAGAAGCTCAGGGTGCCTGGGAGCATAGCTTCGAATGACCCTGAAATGCATGTCTTTCGATGTCTCACCCCGTGTTTCCGTCTCCGAGTATCCGTTAGAGACACGATCACTGCAATTGTGCTTGCAAACTCCAACTCTAGCACTTAGCTCCTCGCAAGGCTCATCTGGTCCTTAGAAATGTCTTCCACAGATGATTCAAAAATATCCGTGTCCTTTTACTCCTTAGATGCAGTTTTGCCCCCAGACTATCTCAGAACAAATAGAAACATCCATAAAAACAGCAGCATGTGTGTGCTTAAAAGCAAACAAAGTGCTTTAGAGTCACCTTAGATTCAATCCTAACAAAAGAAAAAAATAATAATTTCCAGATAAAGACAAGTAAGAGACTGAGGAAAAGAGCACTAGTAGTTCTAGACAGGCAGTGACCTCATGGTGTGAGCCCAGATACGGTGTCAAAATTAAGTCGTGTGGTTTAATAACTACATTGGTATCTGTCTCTGATGTTACTAAAAATTTCAAAATTAATGAATTTATTTGGTAATCTCTGTGCCATTCAACTTTTTAAGCACTAGTTCTCATGGAGGTTTGTTTTTAAGGGAAGGTAGTCAAATCAAGGGCTTCTCAGATGGCCTGATGGTTAAGGAGCTGCCTGCCAATACAGGAGACAAAGGAGAGGTGGGTTCGTCCCTGGGTTGGGAAAATCCCCTGGAGGAGGAAGTGGCAACCCACTCCAGTATTCTTGACTGGAGAGTCCCATGGACAGAGGAGCCTGGTTAATAATCCACGGGATCAGAAAGAGCTGGACATTACCGAGCACTCATGTGTAAACACACACGTGAAGTCAAGAAACCAGATATGGTAACAGAAGTGAGCACGGATGCTGGGACTGTGAGGGAACCAGTGTGAATGGGGTTGATTTCTGGGGTGATGTGGCTTGATTTCAAGAAGAAGCCATCTCAAAACAACCTGGAGCGCAGGGTTGGGGGCTGGGGGTCGCGTCCTGAGAGGGACCAGCTCCTGCAGGGGCCCTGAGGGAGAACTCATCAAGGGACTACACACACACACACACACACACACACACACACACACACACACACTCTACTGTGATGTGTGTGGAGTATGGATCAGTCAGAACTGGAGGAACTCATGGGAGGAGATATAAGACCAGAGCACATATTTATAGAAAACTCTCCTGGTTCCCTCATCTGATATAAAAATAATTCCCCCCAAAAGGGTAAGAAAATCATGTGAGGTCACAAATCTAATCTGCGGATCATGCATGATTCTCTCACTAAATAACTTCTCCCACTCGATCGTGAGCAACAGAGACAATAACCAGTCTGGTTTTCCTGTCACTGCGTATCTTCTAGTTGTTAGCCGAGAGTCTTGGTCAGCAGGGTTCAACGTGTATTTACCCGTGGTGGATTCATGTCAATGTATGGCAAAACCAATACAGTATTGTAAAGTAAAATAAAGTAAAAAGAAAAATTAGAAAAAATAAATAAAATAGATTAATGGATAAATAAATAAAGCCTAGTTAAAGTTTAGTTTTAAAAGTGTTTGACAGCCACCAATCTGTTCTGTTTCTCCGGGTCTGGCGTTTTCAGATTGCACAGAAGAGAGACCGTACAGTCTCCGTCTTCTGTCTGATCTACTTCACTTAACATAATGCCCTCAGGATTCACTCATTTTGTCATAAATGACATGGTTTCTGTCTTTTGTGTGGCTGAGTACAGATGGATGGTTGCTGAGGGTGGGACTAGGGGGTGGGGAATATGGGTGAAAGAAGTCAGGAAGTGCAAACTTCCGGTTATGTAAGTTCTGAGGATGTGACGGACACCATGGTGACTATAGTTAATAACACTGTATGATATACTTGAAGGCTGATATGACAGTAGATATTGAAAGCTGTCATCACAACAAAATAGTTTATATCCATGTGAGGCAATGGATATTAACTAAATTTACTATCATAATCATTAGCAGTGTGTGTGTATATCATCAAATCAGCGTGTTGTATACCATCAGCTAATGTAGTCCTAATCCCCTAGTGCCTTAGAATGTGATCCAAATGGCAACCCACTCCAGTATTCTTGCCTAGAGAATCCCATGGATGGAAAGGCTTGGTGGGCTACAGTCCATGGGTCGCAAACAGTCGGATATGACTGAGCGACTTCACTTTCACTTTCACTTTGGTACTGGAAATAGGGTTTGAAGAAAGATCATTAAGGTAAAGTGAGGTCATCTGGAGAAGGGGTTCTATCCAATAAGACTGGGGTCCTTTATTATTTTTATTGAAGTATGGTTGATTAACAATGTTGTGTTAATTTCCTCTGTGCATCAAAATGACTTGGAGATATATATATATGTATATATATGTGTGTGTATATATATGTATGTGTGTGTGTCTATACATGTATTCTCTATTTAATTTTCTGTTCCATTATGGTTTATTACAGGGTATTGAACTTAGTTCCCTATGCTGTACAGTAGGACCTTCTTGTTTGTATATAATAGTTTGTATCTGCTAATCCCAAACTCCCACTCCTTCCCTCCTCTACCTCCCTCCCCCTTGGCAACCATAGCCTGTTCTCTATATCTATGAACCTGTTTTTGTTTTGTGGGTATGTTGATTTGTCTTGTAGCTTAGATTCCACATACAAGTGGTGATATGGTATTTGTCTTTCTCTTTCTGACTTCACTTAGGGTGATAATCTCTAGGTCCATCCATCTTGCTGCAAATGGCAATATTTCATTCTTTTGGTGGCTGAGTCATATTCCTCTGTGTGTGTGTGTGTGTGTGTGTGTGTGTGTGTGTGACATCTGTATCCATTCATCTGCAGATGGACATTTAGATCGACTCCGTGTCTTGGCTGATGCGAAGAGTGCTGCTGTGAATACCGGGGTGCGTGTATTTTTTTGGATTACGACTTTCTCTGGGTTTATGTCCAGGAGCGGGCTGCTGTGTCACACCGTAGCTCTGGTTTCAGTTTTTTGAGAAGCCTGCATTCTGTTTTGAGAAGCCTGCTGCACTAACTTACATTCCGAACTGGCGTCGTTTTATAAGAAGGAGATCAGGACACACACACACATGGACCATGAGGAAAAACAGGGAGACAGAGCAAGGAGAGAGGCCTGAGGAGACACTACCCTTGCTGGCATCCTCATCTCTGCCTTCTAGAACTCGAAGGAAATATGTTTCTGCTGTTTTAGCCATCCAGCTCTTTGTTGTGGCAACCCTAGGAGGCTAGTACCTGTGTGTATCAGAACGATGCGACGGTGACGCCATATGCTCTAAACCCCATTGCTAGTGAGATCATTACTAGCAAGAGCATCACACACAGTTCTCGGGATGTCAGGCATGGTGTCAGTTTGGAACACATAATGCTTATTCTTTCTTTTGTGATGTAGTCATTTATTCTTCCAAAGCATGATTGTACTCATTTTCTTTTTCATTCCCAATGCCCTTCACATGCCCCAGAACACTGTAGACTGTTAGCTTACAAACTTTCCTTTGCATAATCAATGGAAACTTGTCTCTGAATGAAATCACATCTGGAATCTCAAATATGAAAGTTAATAGTAATAATAAATCAAAAGCAGGTCTGTTTGAAGAAGGAGTGATGTAAAACCTATATTGTGTTGTATTATTCAGGATCCTCTGGGAGAAGAGCCAACGAGTTGTGTGTGTGTCGAAAGAGATGAATTTGAAGGGACTGGCTTCCATGATTGTGCAGGCTTGGTAAGTCCAAGCCTGCAGAGAGGGCCAGCTGTCTGAACCCAGGGAGAGAGGCTTTTGAGGAGGAGGAAGGGAAGTGCAAGGCACTAATTATCGATAGCAACACTATGAGAGTGGCAATAATAAGTGTGCCGTGTCACCAGCTTGGTATATTCATTCAAGGAACTGGATACCCATCTATGCATATGCATCTCCCAAGCGGCAGAAAATCTAAGCCCTGGTTACACAAGGTTAGGATAGAGCCCATGGCCACAGAACTTCTTGCAGCAGCAGGGAAGCAAGCTGTGGTTTCCTAGCCTGGGGAGGATATAGTCCCGGAGGGCGGAGACAGAGCTGAGAGGCTGGAGAAGACCGTGCGGAACTCTCAGGAGACACACACCCACTCCTCCAGCTCAAACACAGGCATTCCTGTGTCTACATTTGCTAGCATTTTCTCTCAATCTGCAGAAAAGCCCACAAGCCCTCGAATATCAAGGCTTTTAAACTATCTTGCCAAGCATTTCAAACATCACTCTTTGTAATGTCATCTTGGGGGCCTGCCACGTCGTTTCTTCATTCTTCCTGCGTTGCTAGGGCCTCAAGTCACGTCTCTGCCGTCAGCATGAGACCCAGGGCGCTTCTGCGCACACATAGAAGGGCTTGTCAGTCGGGGAAGAGACAGTCATTTGCCATCAGTGTTCCTGCTACTTCAATATGTCTCAGACCCTCCAGTGGCTTAATATAGCTCCAGCCTAGGGCTCAGACGCAGACACAAGTGCTGCTTGCAATTTAATTTTCTTCTGCTGCTGAAAAGATTCATTTATATGATGAAAGGATATTTCCAAGGGTTGAATACGTTTTATGTCGATGCACATCTATCCTGGAATAACTGGCCAGTGTTTTCCTTCACTTCAGCCCGTGACACTGATGCGAGAGAATTCTTTCCCTTAATGACTCTTCCTTCACTGTATGTATTTGATACAGAATGGGACACTGTTAAATGCTGACTCCATGTTAAAAAATGCTCCTGGATATAAATTCACCCAACCTGGCCTGTAAGAAGGGGAAAAGTTCATTTAAAGTAACTGATTAAGGACTTGACAACGGTTAGATTTTCCCTTATAGAAATTTATTTGTGCTGATGTTAGCAGATTGGGACTTAAGGTGGTATCTCATGAAAGAAATCCTTAAAGTACTGATTTAGTCAACTTATAGAATAGTTAAAATTAAATATAAATATTTAAAATTTTGCTTATGAAACTAAGCAACCTAGTACAATCTGTGAACTCCTTATACCTGAGCTGTGAAAAGTATTTCAGTATCATTTCTGGGTTGCGAGATGATGAGACTTCAGTCACCCAGCCGGCGTGATGCGTTAGTGACGATGGCAACTGTCCTTCTGAAATCTAACAGGGTTTTGCATCACCTGTGAGTGAAGATATCCCAAATTGTCATGCATGGCACTATCAATCCGAGAACAGTATTTAGAAACTTATTTCTCTTTCAGTGGTCAGTGCATTAGCATTCTAAACATATCCCATGCCAGT
This sequence comes from Ovis aries, assembly GCF_016772045.2. NCBI lineage: Eukaryota > Metazoa > Chordata > Mammalia > Artiodactyla > Bovidae > Ovis > Ovis aries. The sequence continues at coordinate 3,155,864 of NC_056079.1, read as the reverse complement.
TGAGATTTTAATTTGTTAGAGACTCAATTTGAAGGAAACCCATAAGCAGCACAGTGAAAATGGTACAAAAATAAAGACATCTGAATTTTTATTTATATAGTGAGCACAAAGGAGGATTAAAATAACATTTTCCTTCTGTCTGCTCTCTAAAATTAATTTTTTAGGAGCTGCATTGTGTGCTTTGCTACCTTAAGAAGACACTGACGAAGAATCACCTGGGTCTTTCCTATGGGATTCTCATGTGGCTCTGGTCACTGTGAGGGTAATCCCAAGAATCACTGTCTAGATCAGGAAGATGAGCCTGTAAGTGTGGTTAATAATTCCAGGGCAGGACAGGCAGTGCTCGCCACGGCCAGTTCCTCCGAGAAGCAGGAGTAACTAACTTCTCTCAAAACTTCCTTTTAATTTAGCTTTTCATATGCTTTTGTGAAAACCTGTCGCTCATCACTGCTCAGTCTCCAGAGAAACTTATTTTCTTGTTTTCTTCATTGTGAAAGCACTTGAGAAGTAATGCCTAAGTTCTCCTCCTCAATGGTCTTGGCCATTTGATACTTGCCTTTTTTCCTGATGGTCCCTCACCTGGCTCTTGGTTACCTACCAGCTCCCTTCAGGGTGAATAGGTGAAAAAAAAAAAAGTCAGTGAGAGACATGTTTCCCATTTGTTGACTATTGTTATATAAACTCTCCTCCAGAAGAGCTTTAAGAGCAAGCAATTTCAGAGAGAGGGAAGATACAGATTTCATTAACATAGGAAACCTCAATGAAGACATTCAAAAATTGTCCCTGGGCTTCACGAAAGGTAAGCTTACCAACCCCTAAATATGTTATTTCAATTTGCATTTGTATTGGTGGTCAAGTCGACTCATCTCAAGAATACAGGATTTTAAACGATGAGTATATTTGAATAAACATACAATAGGGCAGAATATGGAGGCATTTTTAGACTCACGTCTCTCTCATCTTAATATGAATTGCTATCAACATTGATGTTGGTCATGCTAGGGAACAAAATGGTTATTTTCATCAAAGTTTCTGCAACTGCTAATTGAGTACCTGCTACTTGCCAGGAACTCTTTTACTTATTAAGGGTGTGAGAGTCCTCACAATACTGTAAGTGCGTGTGCACAGAACTCAGAGGTTAGAGAAGGAAGCTGACATGTAAAGGCGCAGAAGTCAGTGATACTCACGCTGCAAAGGGAGCAGGAGGAGGAGGTGATCGAGAGAAGCGCTGGTCTCATTGGAGTTAGGGGGACAGGTAAGCTAAGCTTGGGGAAAAGACCTCCAAACTGAGGTCTGAAGGGCTAGTGGCCGGTCACCAAGCTTGCAGAGCTGAAGGTTCAGCTGGTCGAGAAGACAGGCTCCCTACTCAGAGGCCGCTGTGCACACTTTGCTTTAACCCTGTATTGTCAATTTTATAACATTTCTCCTCATTTGACTGCAAACTGTCCCTGAGCCACTTGATTATTTGGCTTGATGGAAGTGAAGCTCTTAAAACATGGGATCAGGTAAAAGCATGAGAGCATTTTATCTCATTTATTTTTTTTTTTTTTTGATGAATTCATCCACCCATAGTTTTTTTAGTCTTTTATTCTTGCATCCCAAACATTTCCCTCCTCATTTGACATGCCCCAAGCATGCTGCATCCTATGTGTTAGTATACTGTATTGGTGTATAAAGTCATCCATCTCATGAAGCAAAATGAGAGCATGTTTTTATCCATTCATCTGCTGATGGACATCTAGGTTGTTTCATGTCCTGCTATTATTGCTTGAACATTGAGGTACATGTGTCTCTTTCAATTCTGGTTTCCTCGGTGTGTATGCCCAGAAGTGGGATTGCTGGCCTATTTGCAATTTTTAAGGAATCACTGTTCTCCATAGGCTGTACTAGTTTGCATTCCCACCAACAGTGTAGGTTCCCTTTCTCCACACCCTCTCCAGCATTTTATTATTTCTGAGCATCTTTTCATGTGTTTGTTAGCCATCCTTCTTTAGATGTCTATTTAGTTCTTTGGCCCATTTTTGATTGGGTCGTTTACTGGAGTTGAGCTGCAGAAGGTTGTATATTTTGAGATTAGTTGTTTGTCAGTTGCTTCATTTGCTATTTTCTCCCATTCAGAAGGCTGTCTTTTCACCTTGCTTATATTTTCCTTTGTTGTGCAGAAGCTTTTAATTTTAATTAGATCCCATTTGTTTATTTTTGCTTTTACCAGCATTCTGGGAGGTGGATCATAGAGGATCCTGCTGTGATTTATGTCTGAGAGTGTTTTGCCTATGTTCTCTCTTTGTAGTTTCTGATCTTACATTTAGATCTTTAATCCATTTTGAGTTTATTTTTGTGCGGTGTTAGAAAGTGATCTAGTTTCATTCTTTTGCCGACCAGTTTCCACTTGTTATCTCATTTATTTTTATTGTTGTTGTTGTTCATTCTCTGGTTGTGGTCTGACTCTTGGTCACCTTCAGCGGCACCAGGCTCCTCTGTCCTCTAGTATCTCCCATAGCTTGCTCACGTTCATGTCCTTTGAGTTGGTGATGCTTCCTAACTATCTCATCCTCAGCTGCTCCTTCTGCTTTTCCTGAGTCGGCTTTTCTCATCAAGTGGCCAAAGCACTGGAGATTCAGCTTTAGCATCAGTCTTTCCAATGAATATTCAGGACTGATTTCCTTTAGGATGGACTGATTTGATGTCCTGCTGTCCAAGGGACTCTCCAGAGTCTTCTTCAACACCACAGTTCAAAACATCAGTTCTTCAGCGCTCAGTTTTCTTGATGATCCAACTCTCACACCCCTACATGACTACTGGAAAAACCACAGCTTTTACTATAAATATGGACTTTTGTCAGCAAAGTGATGTCTCTGCTTTTTTAGTATGTTGTCTAGGTTTGTCATAGCTTTCCATCTAAGGAGCAAATGTCTTTTAATTTTGTGACTGCAGTCACCATCTGCAGTGATTTTGGAGCCCAATAAAATAAAATCTGTCACTGCTTCCATATTTTCCTCTTCAATTTGCCGTGAAGTGATGGGACCAGATGCCATGATCTTAGTTTTTTGAATGTTGAGATTTAAGCCAGGTTTTCCACTCTCCTTTTTCACCCTCATCAAGAGGCTCTTCAGTTCCTCATCACTTTCTGCCATTTGAGTGATATCATCTGCATATCTGAGGTTGTTGATATTTCTCCCAGCAATCTTGATTCCAGCCTGGCATTTCACATGATGTACTCTGCATATATGTTAAATAAGCAGGGTGACAATATACAGCCTTGACATACTCCTTTTTCAATTTTGAACCAATCAGTTGTCAGTTGTTCCATGTCCAGTTCTAACTATTGCTTCTTGACCCATGTACAGATTTCTCAGGAGACAGGCAAGGTGGTCTGATATTCCCACCTCTTTAAGAGTTTTCCACAGTTTGTTGTGATCCACACAAAGGCTTTAATGTAATCAATGAAGCAAAAGTAGATGTTTTTCTGGAACTTTCTTGTTTTCTCTATGATCCAACAAATTTTGGCAATTTTATCTCTCTCTTTTTTTTTTTTTTTTTTTTGCCTTTTCTAAACCCAGCATGTACATCTGGAAGTTCCTAGTTTGGGTATATTTGAAGCCTAGCTTGAAGGATTTTGTACATAATTTTGTTAGCATGTGAAATCAGTTCAATTGTATGGTAATTTGAACATTCTTTGGCAATGACCTTCTTTAGGATTGGAATGAAAACTGACCTTTTCCAGTCCTGTGGCCACTGCTGAGTTTTCCAAGTCTGCTGGCATATTAAGTGTAGCACTTTCACAGCATCACCTTTTAAGATTTGAAACAGCTCAGCTGGAATTCCATCACCTCCACGAGCTTTGTTCCTAGTGATGATTCCTAAGGCCCACTTGACCTCTCACGCCAGGATGTCTGGCTCTAGGTGAGTGACCACACCTTTGTGGTTATCTGGGTCATAAGATCTTTTTGTTTAGTTCTTCTGTGTATTCTTGCCACTTCTTCTTAATCTCTTCTACTTCTTTTAGGTCCTTGCAGTTTCTGTCCTTTATTGTTCCCATCTTGCATGAAATGTTCCCTTGGTATCTCCAGTTTCTTAAAGAGATCTCTAATCTTTCCCATACTATTGTTTTTCTCTATCTCTTTGCATTGTTCATTTAAGAAGGCCTTCTTGTCTCTCCTTGCTGTTCTCTGGAGCATTCAGTTGGGTATATCTTTCCCTTTCTCCTTTGCCTTTCACTTCTCTTCTTTTCTCAGCTTATTTGCAAAGCTTCTTCAGATAACCACTTTGCCTTCTTGCCTTTCTTTTTCTTTGGGATGGTTTTGCTCACTGTGCTCTGGTACAGTGTTATGAATCCCCATCCATGCTTCTTCAGGCTCTCTCTCTACCACATCTGGTCCCCTGAATCTGTTCATTGTGTCACCTCCACTGTATAATTGTAAGGGATTTGATTTAGGTCAAACCTGAATGGCCTAGTGGTTTTCCCTACTTTCTTCAATTTAAGCCTGATTGTTGCAATAAGGGGCTCATGATCTGAGGCACAGTCAGGTCCCGGTTTTGTTTGCTGACTATATAGAGCTTCTCCATCTTTGGCTGCAAAGAACATAATCAATCTGATTTTGGTATTGATCATCTGGTGATGTCCAGGTGTAGAGTCATCACTTGGGTTGTTGGAAAAGCGTGTTTGCTATGACCAGTGTGTTCTCTTAAGAAAACTCTGTTAGCCACTATTGGAGTATAATTGCTTACAATGCTCTCTCGTTTAAAAATTGAGGCAATGGGCACAGAAAATTAAACTGATCTGTTGAAAGTCAATACAAATAATTTTTAGCAGAATTAGACTTGGAATCCAGTTGTCTTGGTGAAAAGGAAAAGCATGCAAAATTAGCAAACATTAATAAAACTTTCATTTTCCCTTGCACAGATTTTTTTTAAGCAGAAACTCTTCACATTCTCAATTGGTCTGTGTAAATAGAGGTGCACACATCAGTGTCTCTTAAATTGATTATTCATTGTCTGATATGTTCCTTATAAAGAAATTATCCTGTGATGAACTAAGTTTTGGAAACCACTTATTCAATATTCCTGTCTTGGAGACATGGCATAATTACATTAGAGTAAAAATTCTTAGGGATACTACAAAAGAGTTGATGTTTTACCCTAATATTTAATGAGCCTGTTTGATTCCACTTTATGCTTTCTTGGGTACCATGAATTCTTCATTCTACACATACTTACTCACCATATGTGAGTTGCTATTCTGAACACCTGAGATTACAGCAAGGAAAATGTTGACAATCCCTAATTTTATGTAATCATAATATAGAGCAGGCTGGAAGCGCACAACACAGATGAGAAAGGACATCAGGATGGCACAAGTCTTCTGCAGAGAACCCGGATTCCTAGATGAGATAGGCATTGACCTGTCTCAGCTGGCTATCAAATCAAAGGCCATGCAAGGCCTCTCTGCACGGACGACATTTAGACTGGGTTTTGAGTAACAAGAAGGACCTGGTTATGCAAGATCATTGCAGACAGAGGAGACTTTAGAAAATAAACTCTTAGGAGAGGGGCTTTCCACTCAAGAAACAGGAAACCAGGGGGGTGAGCTAATGGGTGAGGTCACGGCTGCTGCTCATGTCAGTGATGTGAAACAGGATCAGAGACAAGGCAAGATCTCAGAGGGCTTTGTAATCAGGAGAGAGGGATTTGCTTTTAACCCAAGGAAGCTGTGCAGTGGTGCTCAGGAGGATGGCGGTAGCATCTCACTTGTGTTAAACAGGACCCCTCTGGCTTTGTGGAGAAAGAGTAACTGGATGATAAATGCAGGGAGACCAGAAAGAAATACCTGCACACAGGTCCACAGCAAGGTGGCCGGGGTTTGGAGCAGGGCTGAGATGCAGGCTGGGGAGAATGTGTGGTCGGGATGGAGGAGAGGGAAGGGGGGTGGTTTGCAGGAAGAGTAAGACTTGTTATCTAAGACATGGGAGGGTGCACGAGAGGAGAATGAAAGATATAAAATCACATTCTTTTCTGTGTTCCTGTGGTGTTTATTTATTTAGCATTATAGTTGGTTTACAATATTATATTCAGCTGTACAACAGAGAGATTCAGTTACTTTTATGGATTATACTCCATCATGTCATTAGAAGATAGTGGCTATACTTTCCTATTCTGTACAGTATGTTCTTGTGGTTGATCTCTTTTATGCATAGTAGGGTATATCTCTTAATCCCATACCCTTACTTGCTCCTACTCCTCCCCTTTCTCCTTTAGTAACCAGTAGACAGCTTTCTGAGTCTGTGACTCGGTTTCTTTTGTGTGTAAACATTCACTTGTATTATTTTTTATATTCTGCCTTTAAGTGGTGTCATACAGTACTTGCCTTTCTCCGCTTCCGACATTTTACTAAGCATAAAATCCTCTTAGTCCATCTGCGTTGCTGCAAATGGCAGGATTTTGTTCTTTTTATGACTCACCATTGCTAATTATAAGAGAAATGCAAATCAGAGCAACGAGGTATCACCTCACACCTGTCAGATTACTAGTATCAAAAAATCTCCAAATAACAAAAGCTGGCAAAGATGTGGAGAAAAGGGAACTCTCCTACACTGTTGGTGGGAATGTAAGTCTGTACAGCCACTATGGAGAACAGTATGGAGGTTCCTCTAATTAAAAATAAAATTACCATATGATTCAGGGATCCTACTCCTGGGTATATATCTGGAAAAAATGGAAACACTAGTCTAAGAAGATACATGCACCCCAGTGTTCACAGGAGCACTCACTATTTACAGCAGCCTAAAATGAAAGCAACCCAAATGCCCAGCAACAGGCAAACTGATAAAGATGTGGTTATGTATACAGAATGCGATTTATTTGCTTTTTATTATGTTTTAAATTCCTAGTGAGAGGCTGTGGGAATCAGACAATATGCTAACACAATCCTCTCAAAACTTGATATTCTATGAAAATCCTAACAGATTCTTAATTATAGATGCAGTATAACTCAGTGAAGGCTGTGACAGGTGTTCAGAACTGAACGCAAGCATGCTGGGAAGAGCCGTGAGGACTTATGTAGCATTACAATTTATTTCTCCTGAAAGCAAGGGTGTGTTTTCTAGCCAGGAATGTCAGCAATGGTGTCCCAGTTAAACTTGGATTGTCTTTGTAAATACTAAGTGACTTTCAATTAGGCCATTCCCAGGCACTGCCATATGGGCTGGTAGCATGCTGTATAGGAGGTAATTAAGCACTTTGTGGCATCACTTTTTGCCTGTTGATGTGAGCAAATTCAGAGTTGTAAAGTCTTGCCAAGCATGAGGGTGTTACTCTGTAATCCTAATATGGATTCCAATTTGTGTAGCAGTGTCAAGAGAGATGCTTTATTTTCTGCTTTTAAATTGTACTTCCTGTATTGTTCACTTTGGGACCTCCTGGGGATAGAGCTTCATGAGAACTACTGTTCTATAACAGGCACGTAAGTAATTAGCGGGCCAACTTTACAGCCATACGTTTGTATAACTGTTGACAGTTTATAGAATAGCCTCCCCTCACTGCCTCAACTATTCATTGTGGTATATTGGAGCAGTACAAGGATGCTGACAACACATATCCAGACAAAATTCACAACCAAATCCATAGATAGGGTTTATCTGCTTTTCAAAAACGATGTTTCTAGTTGAAGTGGTTTTTATAGAAAAATGAGTTCCATATAAATAGTTCATTTCATTGATGTAATTGAAATTTTATCTTGAGCTTTGATCTTGCAGAGAACATTTCAGGAAGATGACAGTTCCTTGGGGAAATCTAGATGTCACAGAGGAATTACAAGCTAAAAATCATATCCTGAAAGACATGTTTTGAACTGCTAAAATAATAGTTTAATAAAATGTGGTGTTTTTTTTTTCAACCACATACATATGATCTCTAAATACAGGTGCAACTAAACAGGTTGCCTTTTAAATTATTGTTTTTAATTATTTGTGATTAATTATTTCTATTTATATAAAGCCTTTGATTCCCAATCACCTGTGGTTCAAATATAACTTTCAAGGGTACATGCAGTTCATTTTGGCTCCTGACAGAATATTCAGGACTGTCTTGTCTTTTCAGGCAACTGTAACAAAGGACCGTTAACTGGCTTATAAACAACAAGAATCTGTTCCTCAGAGTTCCAGAAGCTAAAGTGCAAGGTCAGAGTACCAGTGGGGGGCCTCTTGCCTGGGTGAAGATAGTTGACTTCTCCTTTGTCCTTTGCCCTCACTTAATGGGAGTGAAGGAGCACTCTGGGGTCTTTTAAAAGGCACTAATCTCGTTCATGGAAACTCTACTCTCATTACCTAACCACCTCCCAAAGTCCCCACCTCTTATAAAATACCGTCACCTCGAGGGTTAGCATTTCCACATATGAATTTAGGCACAGCATGAGCATTGAATAAAGGCAACATTTCAGGAACATAAGGAAAGCATTACATTAAGGATCAGAACTATCTCAGCAGATGTAGGCTTTCTTTTATAACTGGTGCATTGAATGTAGATGCTGCTGCTGCTGCTAAGTCACTTCAGTCATGTCCAGCTCTGTGCGACCCCCTAGATGGCAGCCCACCAGGCTCCCCTGTCCCTGGGATTCTCCAGGCAAGAACACTGGAGTGGGTTGCCATTTCCTTCTCCAATGCATGAAAGTGAAAAGTGAAAGTGAAGTTGCTCAGTCATGTCCGACTCTTAGCGACCCCATGGACTGCAGCCTACTGGATTCCTCCTTCCATGGGATTTTCCAAGCAAGAATACTGGAGTGGGGTGCCATCTCCTCTGGAATGTAGATGAGATAGTGTCAAAATGCAGTTACATTCATGATTCGGTTCTCCTAATATTAAGTCCTGACTTACTGGATTGGCCGAAAAGTTCCTTTGGAGCTTTCTATAATGTCTCATAGAAAAAGCTGAACAAAATTCGGCTAACCTAATACATTTAAAAATAAATTATGGAGGACCATGTCAGAGGTCACTCATCAAAACCCAAGTGTGAGCTGCAGTGAGACACAGGACTCAGATGTAAGATATAGGATTCCAAGGAATCAAAAAGATGAAAAAAGGTTGATTGAGCAGAAGTAGACCTTGCCCCCCTGCAGTAGGGGGAGGGTTCCAGTCAGCCTAGAGGATGTTTCATAAGGCCCATGTTAAAACCTTGGGATGGGCTTCTCTGGTTGCTCAGTGGTAAAGAATTTGCCTGCTAATGCAGAAGACACCGTCCCGGGAGATCAATCCCTGGTCCTGGGAGATCCTACAGGCCATGAAGCAAGTAAGCCCACGCGCCACAACTACTGAGCCTGCACTCTAGAGGCTGAGGCCATAACTACTGAGCCCACATGCCGCATCTGCTGAAGCCTGCATTCCAGAGGTTGTGCTCTGCAGCAAGAGAAGCCGCCACAGTGAGACGGCCACGTATCATGAGAGTAGCCCCAACTTGCTGCAGCTAGAGAAGGTTTGCCTGCAGCAACAAAGACCCATCAGAGTCAAAATAAGTGAATACGCAAATTAATTTTTAAAAAACTTGGGAGACAAAGCAACTGAAATGTTGGTCTGGGATAACTTTATGGTCCCCTGACCCTAAAGTCTTAGAAGGACTGGGCAAAACAGAGCCCACCACTTAGAAAGGGCTGTCTTCCTCTTAAGTCGTATCTGATTGCTGTGTTCTTCCATCAGCAGTGCGTTTCCTTGGGTACTTTCTCAACTTGTGTTTTAGGCTAATTTCCAGCAAGAACAATTGTAACTCATTTCAAGCCTTCCCATGCATACCATCTCAAATGTCTCTGAAACCTGGAGTGTATATCTTTGTATGACCTTGCCTGGCTGACCACAAGGGACATTAAGTCTCAGGAAAACATGCCCAGCCCTACCTGCTACAAAGCTCTTAAGAGGAAGCCATTCCACATCACAGAAGAAAGTGAAGTTTCTCAGTTGTGTCTAACTCTTTGCGACCCTAAGGATTGTAGCCCACCAGGCTCCTCAGCCCAGGATTTTCAGGCAAGAATACTAGAATGGGTTCCCAGTTCCTTCTCCAGGGGATCTTCCTGAACCAGGTATCAAACTTAGGTGTCCCACATTACAGGCAGACCCTTTAGGTCTGAGCCACCTGGGAATCCCCTTCACATTGTTATATTAATTCTCCTTGCAAGCTCCTGCTGACTGCAGACTTGCCTCTGTCTAGCTTGTATGTTACAAAAGTGTCTATGTGGGTCAACAGATGAGAAACAAATTGTCAATGTTTAAAAAAGATGGAGATAAAGTGACAAAGAAGGTTCTAATACTGCAGGTCTAGTTAAAATGATAGAGCTGATCTTCCTCAGAATCCATCAAAGTGAATTCCTGCTTGTGAGTTTGGTTTTGCCACTTGTTCTTGATTTCTGACATTGCCCTACTGAACATGAGTATGACTATAGAAGCCCAGTTCACGTCCAAAGTGTAAGGCCTTCAAACTCTAGACATTCTGGATTAAGCCTGAAAATGGTGACTGTTTCAGCAGTTTGTGGGGCCCTAGCTGCCTCCTCTGCTTAAGAGGTTACTTTCCAAAACCAGCTTTTGCGCCTTTGAGAGACAGCAGTTGATTCTCTGTGTAGCAGACTTGCTCCTCAGAACTTTTTGGGACTCTGTGTTTTAAGTTCCAAGTGTGCACTGTGCCCTCAGCCAGGCAATATAGTCCCACCATCGACACCTTAGCCATATCCACTCCACTTCCCTCTGAGGACTTCTCACATCTCCCCCTGTGACTTTTTATTCATTTACTTTCACTGCTCAATCAATGACTAAACACTTTAAAATCATACTCACAGGTCCTGCTAATGAGAATTAGGTACCTCCCAGATAATTCCTTCGGAAAGACCTTCTTCAGAAATGCCTGGCCTGGAAGAATAAAACACACCCATGGGCCCCCATCACAATGGATGAAAGAAGAGCAGTATTTTCACTACTACATTCACTGATTTAAAACCTATAGAAAAAAATCCCATCAGTATTAAATAATGATTTTAAAAATCAGATCCATCCTAGTGGTGACTTTTATAGCTCTGGTCTAACAGCACTAAACTCTTCAGAATTCTTCTGATTAAACCCTGTGTCCCTGGCACCAGTGATTCCATTGGCTGGTCCATCAGTTTAGGCCTGAGAGTGATGTTGCCCAGTACAATGTGAGCTGCACTCACCATTTTAATTTTCCTAGCAGCCAAATTAAAGGCAAAGACAAGAGACAAATGAAATTAATTTCAGCGGAAATTTTATTAACCCAATATATATGAAATATTTAACATGTGATATAAAAATATATTACTGAAATATTTTACATTCTTACTATTGGTTCATTGAAGTCCATTCTGTGTTTTAATCCATATCAAGTGACACATCTCAGATGCTACTGGCCCTGTGGGGCCCTCGGCTGCCCCTGAACACTGCAGGTCTAGGGGAGTGCCAACTAAAAACGATGCACAACTTGACAGTTGTGAGTTAAGTTTTATTGGGGGCAAAATGAGGACTGCAGCCGGGCGGCAGCACCTCAGAGAGCTCTGAGAGACAGCTCCAAGGCGGCAGTGGGGAAGGTCAATATACAAGGTTTTGGTGAAGGGGGAAGCACTCATTTCACAAAAGGATTTTTGTGAGTCATGAGGATCTGATGTCACCATGAAGAGACTGAGTGCTTCTCTAGGTGTGCAAGGAGGAGATGCAAGGCTTGAGATCAGAAAATCTGTTCCTGAAAGTATCCAACTGTCTAAAGACCTGTCCCACCAGATTCCCTGGAGCATAGAGTGCTCTACTCCACCCTGAACTCCCTCAGGGGTGCTTAAGGCAACAGTATGGGGTTCAGTCTCCATAGAGGCAGATGGCAAAGGCCTTTGTTGTTCACTCGTTGGCAATGCTCTTGGTAAGTGACAATTTGTAGCTGGCAGGAGGAAAAAGGCCCATAAGATGAGAATGTGTATTTATATTCCTACTGCAGGTTTTACAGCTCTGAGTCTTGGGAGGGAGACTGCTTGCTGTGTTTTGAAAAACACTGTCCAGGGTACCTGGAAACCTCTCAGTATTCATGGGCCTTTGTGGAGCCCATTTGCTAAAAACATAATTAAGGAAAGGAGTCGTCGGTAGGGTTTTTAGAATTCCTCTTTCAGATAATCAACAACTCTGTCAGACTAAATTAGGCAGTCTCGCAAGCTGCAGATAATTCATTTGGAATATTTTATTCTTCTGCTAAAGGAACCTTTTCCTCAGGAATACAGCACGTGAGAAGACTGGTTTCACAGTCACACTTTAATCCACACAAACTACTCGGAAGCAAAAGTACTCCTTGGAGGAAGGCTGAGCTCAGTGGCCTTTCATAGGGGACCGAAATTGCTGAGCTTAAAAAAATTAGGTCATTTGAGGTGTTTGTAAAAAATTAGTAGAAATTAAAAGATACAAAAAATAAATATTTTCCACATTAAACCTGAGGATTACAAGGATAAACTAAGTTAAAGAAATTTAAAGTCTTAAGCCTGGAGGAGGAAATGGCTGGAAAAATCCCACGGATAGAGGAGCCTGGTGGGCTATAATCCATGGGGTCACAAAGAGTTGGACACAACTAAGTGGCTGAGCACACAGCAGAGAATTTTAAAGAATTAAAATCTCTATGATCAGAATCATGCTTAACAAGTTTAACTGATCAAGACTGACAAAGTATCTTAGAGGAATAAATATGTGTATACTACACACATGATAAAAATAATTCAAAAATGAGTCACATGGTTTAAAATATATTAACTGTATAAGAGGCATAAAGATGTTATACTTCTTGAAATGTCTGCATAAGAAATACCACCCTTCTTCCTGAAATCAGACTTTTAACTTCTCATTAATTAATGTAACCAAGATTACTAATTAAAGCACTGAGTTTCTATTACACATATAAAGCAGGGTTTGCAGGAGTAAGAGATTCTGGACATTTTCTGGTAAAACTGAAACATTTTGAAACTCTGGACTATTTTATATAATTCCTCACCTCAACCAAGAACTCATATCAGAATTATGAACTGTGACTGACCTTATGCAGCAAAGATAAATAAAAGGCTATGAAATCACAGGCGACAGCTTACATCGTTGGGCTAAGTACCATCCGCATGAAAGCCTCATGAGATTAGAGGTAACGGATTCCTCTTGAAAGCTATTCCATGACCATGGAAGTCATAGAATATTGATTCTGAATTATTTCTTCAGCTGGCTCAGTCTTTGGAACCAAAGGTCACGTAAGAAAACATAACAAAATGTTGGCCAGGTAACAGAGTATCCACATGTGTTTACCAGCCCTCTGCAGTGAGCTAGTCTAGTTCAGACTCAGATATATTATTTCTATACACCATTGTATAACTTATTTTTATGAGATTATTCTAAGATAAAGGCTTCCAAGATGGCTCAGTGGTAAAGAACCTGCCTGCCAATGCAGGAGACGCAGGTTTGATCCCTGGGTCGGGAAGAACCCCTGGAGAATGAAATGGCAACCCACTCCAGCATTCTTGCCTGGCAGGCTACAGTCCATTGGGTTGCAAAGAGTCAGACAAAACTTAGAAACTAAACAGCAGCGACCCTAAGATAAACCTGTAGTGTTATTTTGTAAAGAAGCCATCTCTGTCCCCTGTGCTGTGTTTAGTCGCTTTGTCCTCTACAAGCCCATATTCAAAGTTTGGTACCAAACTGAACCTGAAGGATTTTAAGATGCCACTTCCTTAGCAGGAAGTTGTGGGACCAAGGAGAGAAAACAAAGATGCTGATGTAACTTAGTAAAGCAGGAAAGGGCAGTGGGTAAAAGAAAGTGGGTGCCTAGAGGGGACAGTCTGGCTAAGCGTGTGAGCTGACTGAGGGAGAGGTAGTTAGCTGCTGGAAGAAGGTGGGAGGTGGAGGAAACCCAGTCAATGTTCTGTTTTTAGTGTGTGTGTTTTAACACCAAAACGCTTTGTATTAACAGTGCTGTGATAGTTTCAGGCGAACAGTGAAGGGACTCAGCCATACATATGCATGCATCCATTCTCCCCCAATCACCCTCCCATCCAGGCTGGCACATAACACTGAGTAGAGTCCCATGTGCTACACAATGGGTTTTTGTCAGATTATCCATTTTAAATACAGCAGGATGTACATTACCTTCCCAAACTCTGTAACTATCCCTTCCCCTGGCAATCATGAGTTTGTTGCTAAGTCTATGAGTCTCTGTTTTGTAAGTTCATTTTTATAATTTCTTTTTTTTTTTTTTTTGGTATTTTTTTTTTTTTTTTTTGTATTCTTCTTCTTCTTCTTTTTTTTTTTGGTATTGGTTTTGCCATTCATCAACATGAATCCGCCACAGCTATACACATGTTCCCCATCCTGAACCCCCCTCCCTCCTCGCTCCCCTGTACCATCCCTCTGGGTCATCTTAGTGCACCAACCCCAAGCATCCAGTGTCATGCATTGAAACTGGACTGGCGATTCATTTCATTTCTTTTCATATTCCACATATAAGGGATTTCTTCTTCTCCATCTGATTTCACTCAGTATGACACTCTCTAGGTCCATCCATGTTGCTACAAATGGCCTTATCTCATTTCTTAATGGCTGAGTAATATTCCACTGTATCTACATACCACCGCTTCTTTTATCTATTCCTCTGTCGTTGGACATTTAGCTTGTTTCCATATCTTGGCCATTGTAAATAGTACTGCAATGGATATTGGGGTGCATCTATCTTTTCAGGCCAAAAACCAGATAATGTTTATGGGTACCCAGCAGTTCTTTTATGTAATGTGTATTCTGTAATTACATTTACGAGTACCTATAGTATTTTGGACATTGTCCTTTTCTAGATACTCAAACTAAAAATATTAACAATTAAAAAAATAAATTTATATTTAAAAAACAAATAAAACTATTAATGATTCATATCCTTTCTACTTCCTCCTAACTACAGGAAATTTAATTACTTGTAATATTTGGTGTTATGATTTTAAAGGTATTTAAGACACGTGACCTTCCTTGTTGAAGTGCACTTTTAAAGAGAACAAACATTGTACAGGGGGTGGTGACCAAAATCATCCCCAAGAGAAAGAAATGCAAAAAGGCAAAATGATTGTCTGAGGAGGCCTTACAAATAGCTGAGAAAAGAAGAGAAGTGAAAGGCAAAGGAGAAAAGGAAACATATACCCATCAGAATTCACAGTTCCAAAGAATAGCAAGGAGAGATAAGAAAGTTTCCTAAGTGAACAGTGCAAAGAAACTGAGGAAAACAACAGAATGGGAAAGACTAGAGATCTCTTCAAGAAAATTACAGATACCAACGGAAAATTGCATGCAAAGGTGGGCACAATAAAAGACAAAAATAGTATGGGCCTAACCTGATGGTCAACACCGAAATCAGATTGATTACATTCTTTGCAGCCAAAGATGGAGAAGCTCTTTACAGTCAACAAAAACAAGACCAGGAGCTGACTGTGGCTCAGACCATGAACTCCTTATTGCCAACTTCAGACTTAAATTGAAGAAAGTAGGGAAAACCGCTAGACCATTCAGGTGTGACCTAAATCAAATCCCTTATGATTATACAGTGGAAGTGAGAAATAGATTTAAGGGCCTAGATCTGATAGATAGAGTGCCTGATGAACTACAGACAGAGGTTCCTGACATTGTACAGGAGACAGGGATCAAGACTATCCCCACGGAAAAGACATGAAAAAAAGCAAAATGATTGTCTGGGGAGGCCTTACAAATAGCTGTGAAAAGAAGAGAAGTTAAAAGCAAAGGAGAAAAGGAAAGATATAAGCATGTGAATACAGAGTTCCAAAGAATAGCAAGAAGAGATAAGAAAGCCTTCCTCAGCAATCAGTGCAGACATAGAGGAAAACAACAGAATGGGAAAGACTAGAGATCTCTTCAAGAAAATTAGAGATACCAAGGGACTATTTAATAAAGGACAGAAATGGTATGGACCTAACAGAAGCAGAAGATATTAAGAAGAGGTGGCAAGAATACACAGAAGAACTGTACAAAAAAGATCTTCAAGACCAAGATAATCATGATGGTGTGATCACTGACCTAGAGCCAGAAATCCTGGAATGTGAAGTCAAGGGGGCCTTAGAAAGCATCACTATAAACAAAACTAGTGGAAGTGATGGAGTTCCAATTGAGCTATTTCAAATCCTGAAAGATGATGCTGTGAAAGTGCTGCACTCAATATGCCAGCAAATTTGGAAAACTCAGCAGTGGCCAAACGATGGGAAAAGGTCAGTTTTCATTCCAATTCCAAAGAAAGGCAATACCAAAGAATGCTCAAACCAGCTCACAATTGCACTCATCTCACATGCTAGTAAAGTAATGCTCAAAATTCTTCAAGTCAGGCTTCAGCAATACGTGGACCATCAACTTCCAGATGTTCAAGCTGGTTTTAGAAAAGGCAGAGGAACCAGAGATCAGATTGCCAACATCCGCTGGATCCTTGAAAAAGCAGGAGAGTTTCAGAAAAAAATATCTATTTCTGCTTTATTGACTATGCCAAAGCCTTTGACTGTGTGGATCACAATAAACTGTGGAAAATTCTGAAAGAGATAGGAATACCAGACCACCTGACCTGCCTCTTGAGAAATCTGTATGCAGGTCAGGAAGCAACAATTAGAGCTGGACATGGAACAACAGACTGGTTCCAAATAGGAAAAGGAGTACGTCAAGGCTGTATATTGTCACCCTGCTTATTTAACTTCTATGCAGAGTACGTTATGAGAAACGCTGGTCTGGAAGAAGCACAAGCTGGAACCAAGATTGTTGGGAGAAATCTCAATAACCTCAGATATGCAGATGACACCACCCTTATGGCAGAAAGTGAAGAGGAACTAAAAAGCCTCTTGAGGAAAGTGAAAGAAGAGAGTGAAAAGGTTGGCTTAAAGCTCAACATTCAGAAAATGAAGATCATGGCATCTGGTCCCATCACTTCATGGGAAATAGAAGGGAAAACAGTGGAAATAGTGTGAGACTTTATTTTGGGGGGCTCCAAAATCACTGCAGATGGCAATTGCAGCCATGAAATTAAAAGACATTTACTCCTTGGAAGGAAAGTTATGACCAACCTAGATAGCATATTGAAAAGACGAGACATTACTTTGACAACAAAGGTCCATCTAGTCAAGGCTATTGTTTTTCCAGGGATCATGTATAGATGTGAGAGCTGGACTGTGAAGAAAGCTGAGCACCGAAGAACTGATGCTTTTGAACTGTGGTGTTGGAGAAGACTCTTTAGAGTCCTTTGGACTGCAAGGAGATCCAACCAGTCCATTCTAAAGGAGATCAGTCCTGGGTGTTCTTTGGAAGGAATGATGCTAAAGCTGAAACTCCAGTACTTTGGCCACCTCATGTGAAGAGTTGACTCATTGGAAAAGACTCTGATGCTGGGAGGGATTGGGGGCAGGAGGAAAAGGGGATGACAGAAGATGAGATGGCTGCATGGCATCACCCTCTCGCTGGACATGAATTTGAGTAAACTCTGGGATATGGTGATGGACAGGGAGGCCTGGCGTGCTGCAATTCATGGGGTCGCAAAGAGTTAGACACTACTGAGAGACTGAACTGAACTGAACAGAAGCAGAAGATATGAAGAAGAGACAGCAAGAATACACAGAAGAACTATACAAAAAAGGTCTTCATGACCCAGATAACCATGAAGGTGTGATCACTCACCTAGAGTCAGACATCCTGGAATGCAAATTCAAGTGGGCCTTTAGAAGCATCACTGCGAACAAAGCTAGCAGAGGTGATGGAATTCCAGCTGAGCTATTTCAAATCCTAAAAGATGATGCTGTTAAAGTACTGCACTAAATATGCCAGCAAATCTGGAAAACTCAGCAGTGGCCACAGGACTGGAAAAGATCAGTTTTCATTCCAATCCCAAAGAAAGGCAATGCCAAAGAATGCTCAAACTACCGCACAGTTGCACTCAGTTCACATGCTGGCAAAGCAATGCTCAAAATTCTCCAAGTTATGCTTCCAAAGTACAGTAACTGAGAACTTTCAGATGTTTGAGCTGGATTTAAAAAGGCAGAGGAACCAGAGATCAAATTGCCAGCATGCGTTGGCTCATAGAAAAGCAAGAGAATTCCAGAAATACATCTACTACTGTTTCATTGACTATGTTAAAGCCTTTGACGATGTGGATCACAGCAAACTAAGGAAAATTTTTCAAGAGATGGGAATGCCAGACCACCTGATCTGCCTCCTGAGAGACCTGTATGTAGATCAAGAAACAACAATTAGAACTGGACATGGGACAGTTGACTGGTTCCAAGTGACTCAGAGGTTAAAGCATCTGCCTCCAATGCAGGAGACCTGGGTTCGATCCCTGGGTTGAGAAGATCCCTTGGAGAAGGAAATGGCAACCCACTCCAGTATTCTTGCCTGGAGAATCCCATGGACGGAGGAGCCTGGTAGGCTAAAGTCCATGGGGTTCCAAAGAATTGGACACGACTGAGCAACTTCACCTCACCTCAAGTTGGGAAAGGAGTACATCAAGAATGTATATTGTCACCCCGCTTATTTAACTTCTATGCAGAGTACATCATGCAAAATGCTGGGCTGGATGAAGCAGAAGCAGGAATCAAGATTGCCAGGAGAAATATCAATAACCTCAGATATGCAAATAATAACCACCCTTATGGCAGAAAGTGAAGAGGAACTAAAGAGCCTCTTGATAAAGGTGAAAGAGAGTGAAAAACTGGCTTAAACTCAACATTCAAATAAAAAAAAAAGATCATCGTATCTCTTCCTATCTCTTCATGGCAAATAGATGGGGAAACAATGGGAATAGTGACAGACTTTATTTTCTTGGGCTCCAAAATCACTGCGGTTGGTGACTGCAGCCATGAAATAAAAACACTTGCTCCTTGGAAGAACAACTATGACAAACCTATACAGGATATTAAAAAGGACAGCTGTTACTTTGCTGTCAAAGGTCCATATAGTTAAAGCTATGGTTTTTCCAGTAGTCATGTACGGATATGAGAGTTGGACCATAAAGAAAGCTGAGCACCAAAGAATTGATGCTTCTGAACTGTGGTGTTGGAGAAGATGAGAGTCCCTTGAACAGCAAGGAGATCAAACCAGTCAATCCTAGAGGAAATCAGTCCTAAATATTTCAGGAAGGACTGATTGAATATTGAAAGGACTGAGGCTGAAGCTGAAGCTTCAATACTTTGGCCAGTTGATGCAAAGAACTGATTCATTGGAAAAGACCCTGATGCTGGGAAAGACTGAAGGCAGGAGGAGAAGGGGATGACAATGGATGAGATGGTTGGATGGCATCACTGACTTAATAGAAATGAGTTTGAGCAAACTCCAGGAAATGGTACAGGAGAGGGAAGCCTGGTGTGCTGTAGCCCAGGGGGTCACAAAGATAGGGACGTGACCGACCAAATGAACAACAGCACATAATCAGGTAACAGGTAAATAATAGAGATGGGCACATGCCACAGAGTCTACTCAAGGAATGAAGTGATGGACTTGGTAAAATAATTCAAATCCTGTTTCAGAAGGGAGAGATTTCAAGCATATCCCTTTAAGAAGAAAACTTGTGTGAGAAAACCCCTGGGGACGACATAAGCTATTTCAGGCAGAGTTAACAGCACAAGCCAAGGCGCAGGGATGTGAAGGGAGGCCTGTAAGAGCTGTAGCTGTGACTGACTGGAGAGAGAATGTGAGGGACCAGGAAAAATCTGGGCAGAGAAGAAAACCATCTGTTTGCCCTCTCCACCCATAGCTCAAGGCTTTTCACTTCCTGCAGCCCCTGTCCTGGCTTCCAGCTGCTGGATGTGCCTTTTTCACCATCCTGTCACCGGCTGACTCCTCCTCTTTCTACTCCTCAGTCCACATCCGACCTACTCTCGGTGCTCTGTGAATGGGCATTTCCTCTTTGGAGTCACATAACACACCATGCATTTCTACTTTCCCAGGTGCCACACTGCCTGGCAGTTGTGTCTGCGTGTCTGTCTTCTAATATTAAACGAAACGGGCCTTGACGTCCGGGCCCGTCATATCCATCCTAACACTGGAAGCACCCGGAACTTTGCAGAGCATATTGAAAGGTGCTTAAACTGAGCCAATGAGCATTGGGCCAAAGAGCATTACCACGCTACAGTTCTTGAGCAACACGGGCTTGAACTGCGTGGGTGCACAGGGGAAAGCACACGGCACTGTGATCCCTGGCTGGCTGAATCCAAGGATACTGAAGAGTGTATTCGGAGGAACCACTGATGAGGAGAGCCAGCTGTCAGCTGCACGTGGGTTTCCCACTCCATGTAGAGGATTGGAGCCCCTAAGCCTGGCCCACGCTCATCCCATGGTGGTCAAGATCAACTGTGCGTTGCCTTTTTCTGAAGAAATGCAGGAGCCACTGAAAGTCTTAAGTAGAGAAGTCATCTGGTCATATTTTTATGTTTGCAGAGGAAGACTGATGTTCAAGTGGAAGAGACTGTGAGTCTGGAGACAAGGATCATATATATATATATATATATATATATATATACATATATATATATAATAATGACCTGTCCAACAGAAAGATGGTGCTGCGTCAACTCTAATGCTGTCTGCCTCTGTGATACAATTCTGGATTGGGGTGTGTCTGTTTTGTTTGACTTTCAATGTTCTTTGGAGAGTAGAAAGAGCAGGGGCACTGGGAATGAGTCTTTAGGTCCACACTTCCTCTACCATATTAAATACTTAAACTTCACTTTCTTCAGCAGAACAAAGAGGGTGACTACAAGGATGAGGAGTGTGGCTATCACTGTGGTCTCTTAAAAAAAATGTGAGTGGCTTTTTCAAAACAGGTTTATTTAGGTATAACTGATACATAGAACCCTGCATGTATTTTTCAGGATCCAGTGAGTGTTATATATGTATAATCCCGTGAGAGCATCACTACAGGCAAGCAATAGACACATCCACCGCTTCCTCAAGTGCCCTTAGTCCCTTTGTGTGTGTTTGTGACAAGTGCTGGGACTTGCCCTCGGCAAACTTTAAGTGCACGGTACAGTATTGTTAGGCTTGCCAGGTGGCTCAGTGGTAAAGAATCCACCTGCAGAGCAGGAGACTCGAGTTCAATCTCTGGGTCAGGAAGATCCGCTGGAGGAGGAAATGGCCAACCACTCCAGTATTCTTGTCTGGGAAATCCCATGGATGGAGGAGCAAAGACTCAGCCGTGACTGAGCACCGAGCATGCGTACACAGTACTGTTAACTATGGGTGCCGTGTCCTGCAGCGAGTCTCTCGGATGTTTTCATTTTTCACAATGGAAGTAGTAGCAGCGGTGTACCGAGCCACATTGCGTGTGTTCAGTTGCTCAGTCGTGGCCAACTCTCTGTGACCCCATGAACGAAACACGCCAGGCTTCACTGCCGTAGCAGCAACCTTCTACCAACGGAGCAACCGCTCTGCCCTTCCCCTCCCAGCAGCCCCGGAAGCCCCCACTCTACTCTGCTTCTCCAAGCTGACTGTTTAGAGCCTTTGCATAAAGAGTCATATAGTGTTTGTTCTTCTGCGAGTGGCTTTTCACTTAGAAGTCCTCTGGGTTCATTTGTTTTCACAAACGGTAGTATTTCCTCCTTCTTTTAAGGCTGAGCAACACCTTGTTGTCTGCATATACCGCATTTCCTTTACCCGTTCATTCGTCAGTGGATATTGCGTTGTCTCCGTTTCCTGGTGACTGGCAATAATGCTATAATGAACACCAGAGGACAGATGTTTCTCTGGGGTCTTTATTTTGTTGACTTTGGGTATATACCCAGAAGCAGGATTTCTGGATCAAATCCTAGTTCTGTTTTTAGTTTTTTGAAGACTCTCTGCACTGATTTTCATAGAGACTGTACCATTTCACATTCCTACCAGCAGTGCTGAGGGCTCCAGTGTCTCCACACAGTTTCTCTCCAGTTTTGCCCAAACTTACCTTTAAAAAATAGCCATTCTAACAGGTGAGAGGTGATATCTTTTTGTAGTTTTGATCTGCATTTCTCTGATTAGTGATGTTGAACAACTTTTCTTTTTTTTTTAAATTTCTTAAATGTTTTTTAATATAAATTTATTTATTTTAATTGGAGGTTAATTACTTTACAATATTGTATTGGTTTTGCCAAATTAACTTTTGACCATTTGCATGTCTCCTATGGAGAAATTTCTGTTTAAGTCCTTTGCTAATTTTTCAGCTGGGTGTTTTTTATTTCTTTTTAACTTTGTTCTTGAGTTGTGGGAGTTCCTTCTGTGTGCTACTTTTCATCTCTGATCACGTGTATGGTGTGGAAATATTGCCTTCCATTCTGTAAGTTGCCTGTTCATTGTGATATGTTTGCTTTGCAGAAGCTTTGCTGTGACGTGCCCTCCCATCTGTCTAATTTTACTTTTGTTACTTGTGCCTTTGGCTGATATCCAAGAAATTATCACCAAGTCCAGTGCAGTGAGGTGTTTCCCTTGTGTTTTATTCTAGAAGTTTTGCAGTTTCAGTTTTAAGTCTTTTTATTTAGGACATAAGGTAAAGGGTCCAACTTCAGTCTCTTTTCATGCGGATACCTAGTTTTCCCAGCAGTATCTGTCTTTCCCACATTGAGTGTTTTGGGCGCCTCGTCAAAGGCCGGTTCTCTGCAGCTATGTGGGTGTATTTCTGGGTCCTCTGCTCTGTTCCTTTGGTCTACATGTCTGGTTTCTTTTTTAATTTAAGTTTATTTATTTTCATTGGAGGCTAATTACTATATGGAATTGGTTTTGGATACATCAACATGAATCTGCTATGGGTGTACAGGTTACTCAGCCATTAAAAAGAATACATTTGAATCAGTTCTAATGAGGTGGATGAAACTGGAGATACATGTCTGTTTTTATGACAGCACCAGAGAGTTTTAACTAATACAGTGATTTGTTTGAGAGAATATAAGTTCCTCATGATAAAAGGTTTAGAGCCAAGGTTCTTGCCTGAAACAAAAGGAGATACTGGAGGTAAGATTAGCCTGGGGGATGTGAGGGCTGCTCCCGGCTGGAGTCTGATGAGCTCTGGTCCCTTCCCGCCCACACCAGCCCCTGCCTCCACTCCATTCCTTCCTCTGCCTCTTGCTTTTTCTGCAGTGTTAATTCTGCATCATTTTCCTACAACCAGTATTACTCTCAACAGTGATATCTAACTAGGACTGATAAAGCGTAGTTACTGGCCACTCTTGTAAAGCCTGTAAACTACCAAATCCCAATCAGAAGGGTGTGTGTGTGCAGTGTCTCTACTGTCTTCACATTTACACAAACTGTGAGCAAGAGTGTTACATCATGCCAGGGACTTCGCCATTGGTAACGGTTGCACGGCAGGCTTAGAGGGTGAGACGGACAGGCGGAGGGCTTGGGGTCAGGCTGGCCTGCTCTAAAACACCTGTGTCTCTTGTGCCACAGTCGCTCCATTGCACGTGCCCCTCGCCTGCCCTCCTTAATGTACTGGGAGGTCATCGCTGTTCTCAGATGTGGTGAGGCCCCCACAGTGCGGTGTCTGCACCCCGCTCTCCCCCTCACAGCTGTGCTTTGCTGGCATCTCCATGCCCTGTGGCTCTGGCCCCTTCTTAAGGGGGAAGCTCTGCACTGTCCAGCGTGCTGCTCTTCCCCTACCCGGCCTGAGAGTACTTGGTGCATACAGTGAACTTAATTAATAGGTGGCCCATGACTTACTATTTTATTTTTCTTCTTCTTCTGAAACTACACCCTCTAAGCATAGACTTCTGGAAGTTTCTGTTAGGAAAGGGCTTTTGCTCTTTCTTGAACCACGTGAACGAATCTCAGCTCTGCTGCCTCTTGTGACTCTTGAGTCAGTGGGGTGCGCAGTCTTTGGGGTCTGGGCCCAGGAGCTGCCTCCACAGTGAGCTATGTACTTCCCTAGAGGAACAGGGCTAGAAAGGGTGAGTCAGAGGACATGCCACCTGTGCCTGAAACTCTGGTTTTTAAAGCAGGCTACTAAGGTTCTATGGGCTTCCCAGGTGGTTCAGCAGTAAAGAATTCTCTGCCTGCCAACACAGATGATGCAGGTTTGATCCCTGAGTCGGGAAGACCCCCTGGAGGAGGAAATGGCAACCCACTCCATTTTTCTTGCTCTGAAAATCCTATGGATAGAGGGAGCTCTGGCGGGCTACAGTCCACGGGGTCACAATGAGTCGGACACGGCTGAGCGACTGACGCATACACACGCAGTAAGCTTCTGCTGGTGTCCTCAGGGGATAAAGTGCAGCCAGACCACCGAGGTCTGGACCTGCAGCCCCTGGACTGGGGCAAGACACGGACTTGGGCTTCCCTGGTCAATTTTGAACTGCTTATTTTTTCCCCTGTGGACATAAGTAGCAATCCAAACCACATCAGAAAAATCCACTTGTCTAATTACTGGCTTCTGGTCTCATAGTCAATCAGACTGATGCCTAAAGGTTAGCTTTATCGCATTGAGTGAGAAGCTGTGAGGTGTGTGTTCAAGACCTATATTGAAACCTGGGTTAAGCAGGGTCAGTTCAGTTCAGTCGCTCAGTCTTGTCCAACTCTTTGCAACCCCATGAATCGCAGCACGCCAGGCCTCCCTGTCCATCACCAACTCCCGGAGTTCACTCAGACTCACATCCATCAAGCCAGTGATGCCATCCAACCATCTCATCCTCTGTCACCCCGTTCTCCTCCTGCCCTTAATCTTTCCCAGCATCAGGGTCTTTTCCAGTGGGTCAGCTCTTCACGTCAGGTGGCCAGAGTATTGGAGCTTCAGCTTCAGCATCAGTCCTTCAACAGATATTCAGGATTGATTTCCTTTAGAATTGACTCATTTGATCTCCATGCTGTCCAAGGGGCTCTCAAAAGTTTACTCTAGCACCACAGTTCAAACTCACCAGTTCTTCAGTACTCAGCCTTTTTTTTTTTAAAGATTTATTTCAAAATCTTTTTTTAAAATATAAATTTATTTATTTTAATTGTAGATTAATTACTTTACAATATTGTATTGGTTTTACTATACATCAACATGAATCTGCCACAGGTATACACGTGTTCCCCATCCTGAACCCCCCTCCTTCCTCCCTCCCCATACCATCCCTCTGGGTCGTCTTAGTGCACCAGCCCCAAGCATCTAGTATCATGCATCAAACCTGGACTGGCGATTCATTTCACATATGATATTATACATGTTTCAATGCCATTCTACCAATACAGTATACTAGCACTCAGCCTTCTTGATGGTTCAACTCTCACATCTGTACATGACAACTAGAAAAATAAACCAACTTTGACTACAGACCTTTGTTGGCAAAGTGATGTCTCTGCTTTTTAATATGCTGTCTAGGTTTGTCATAGCTTTTGTTACAAAACTCTTCTTAAGGGCACAGGTGTTCACACTAGTCTTTCACGTGAAAGTGCTTCTCTGTGATGCCACATCTACTACATTTTGTGGCTCTGACACATGATTTTTGCTTTGGCCTAGATCCAATGAGCTCCTGTCTCTCCATCTAGAAATGGAACCCTTTCTCATCCTGCAGAGAACCTTTCATCCTGAACTTTCTTGTAACTTTCTTGCATCTTGCAGAGGCATGTTTTGAGTCTGTGTGTGTGTATTTGCTGGTTTATCCTGCTCTTGGCTCAAGGCCAGAAAGGAGGAGGGTCATGCAGAGATTAGACAAGAGATGGTGAAACAGAGCTTAATTTGGGGGAAATAAATTGACAACAACCATAATCAAATCTATTATTTCCCCTGCTATATGGATTTACAATGCTTCCTGATTCAGATATGAAAGAGGAATAATGTTTGAATTGTATTTTCTTAGATTTTGAGCCTGGGTTTTTCATGTTAAAGGAACAGAAATCTAAAGATGGACTCAGCTTCAAAGTGGAAAAACATTCTTTATACACAGAGAGTAGTTCAGTGAATAGCAGGCTGCACATGGCACTGTTTTACTAAGTACTTATCCAGACATTGTTTAGAAAGAGTCCTAGGATACACTTTTGTTAATTGATTTCTTTAAACAATTGTTATGTGGCAATAGAAACAATTAGATGCTAATTATATTAATATGCTCTTTTTGTTTTAATTATTGAAGAACCCTGAAATGCAAACCCCAGCATCTACTCTAATAATCACCACTGTTTATAATTTGGGGATGGGATGGATTCCTGACAGTCAGTCATCTTTGACTATGTGAGCTCGTTATGCCACTTCTTCCAAAATACTCCTACCTAAGGAATTATTTTTGTGGAGTAAGCCCATAACATCTTAATCAGGAGTTCTGAGTCTTGAAGATGATTCCCAATGAAACCTAAAAAGATAAATTTCTCTGCTGACAGTTCTACGCATGAATCAACCTGCTGAAGCAATAACTTAATAAGTGCATAAATCTATAGATATTTTTCCTTTAATTTTGATGGTAATTTAGTTTAATAAGTGCAGAGTAAATCTGCCTTTAATTCCACTGCCATGTGCTGGGATTCAAAGGGCAGAATCCAGGCTCCTGAGACAGGTTCATCAACTTTCTACCACAGATCAAAAGAACAATTTCACGACCTTCCACAATCTGTGTGTGAGACTCTAGTTCAAAGAACCAGAGGCAGTGTCTGATGAATCCTGAATATGGAAAAGCCACCATCAAGATAATGGCTTTTAGTAATCTTGGTGGTTATTTTGTTAAAACATGATTTCTAAGTCGGTTATCAACTTAAGACCTCTATGAGTCACATTGATTCTTATATAATTTCAAAACATTATAGTTTTTTCTAAAACAGCCAGATTTCCTCAATTCCTTGATGAAATGTTTAAACATGACTGTACACATATAGTTTACCCTTCATATTTATACAGAAATCCAAGGGACTGCAAATGTGTCTATGTGTATATACACTTCTAATTAATAATACTTCACCTCCTGTGTATGATTTGGAGCAACCATGGCAGTGAAGGACTGTTCTAACTCCTGCTCGTAAATAGGAATCTGGGCCCACATGGGATGAGGATGGTGCCCTTGGGCAGGACGATGGAAGAAGAAGAAGGTGCAACCCTGCTCCTGGATGGCAAGGCTGAGCTCAGATGTCCTATTTAGTTGGCTTAGCAGGGAAGCTGAGCCGCTTCTGGGCAGGGCATCAGAGGATGAGATGGCTGGATGGCTCATCGATGCAATGAAACGGGCAAATTCTGAGGATGGTGTGGGGCCAGGTAAGCCTGGCATGCTGGTCCAGGTGAAGATCCATCTCCTCTCAGACTCTTCTCTGGACCTCAGTTCCTTTCCAAAATTTCAGGGAACACAAACTTTAGTTCTCCAGAAGGGCAAATAGGAACCAGATTCATTATTCTTGACTTTTCAGGGACAATCACTTTGTTCAGATTTCCTGCCAGATTTTACAGTTTCATATATTCCTATAAAACTTGATAGGATGAGTTCAAAAACAAAGATGAACCTAAATCAGTTATATCTGGGGATTTGATAAGAAAAAATTGCTTTATGTTTATCCAGACAAAATTGCTCAAAACTGGACAAAACTGTCAGTCCTCAATTGTTTTGCTATATTTTAGCTAGTAAATAACCACCACTAGAACTGATGGTCTTGTGTGACTATTGGACTTTTCAAAGAAGAAACTGGAAAAAAAATCATGAAATCAAACTGTGTTTGAAGTCTTACTTTGGACACGCTGGTTATCTTGGGAAAAGAGCTCAATAATGAAGCACATGAAATAATTTTCATAAAAAGTCCTGCACATTTCACATGGAAATGAAAACAGGTCAGGAGTCAGGCCTGGTGTCCAGTGCTCAAGTACTGCACACAATGTTAAAAAATCTGGGAGAAGTGGGACCAGCCTTTTCCTGCATTGCTGCAGTCCATGCGGGCATCAAGATCACTCACATAATCACCAATCCTTCTGACGGAGCCAAGTTTCCTTGATGGCCACAGGACTGGAAGTCCTCTTACAAAGTCATGAAATCCAAGTTTGCCAATTTTTGATACATACTTTTAAAGTGTGAACCAAATAAACACAATTCTAACTTTGAAATGTAGGATTCCAGACAGATTCAATATAATTTGATCAGGCATTCTTTTGGATGTATGTTAGGAACTAAACAGCAGAAGATGCATCATTTTAACATACAGCTATTATGCTTCAGAAAAAACAGAAAGATTGCTAATTGTGTATTTTATTTTTCTCCTTTGTGTGGATATGTTTTCAAACCAAAAGGGTGTAAAAACTCGTGGTCACCTTAGAGACTGCAAGACTTTCCCCAGAGGTCTCATGATTCTTTGTTATTGGGAAGTACAATAACACTAAAATCTCTGTAATTTTACTTTCTTAGATGAAATAAATTTCAAGAGAATAGAAAAAAGTGCTTCCCAAGCTGCTGAACAGTAAGTACTTTTGGCATTGGAGGAGTGACATGTTCCTGGGCTTATTTTAAGTTATTTCAAGGACATGCTCAGCCAAGTCCTACTTACCCAGGCACTGCCCAGATAATTGGGAGCATGCCATGCTGAAACCTGAAATGACGAGGGGAGCCTGTTTTTACCTTGGCACTCAGTGGGTTCTGGACAGGATGTGATCTCAGGACTGCAGCCCCCAGTCACATCTGTCAGGCATTGTCCAGACAGGAATCTGAGGGCTGATATGTCAGGCTCACTTGGAAGCTTACCCAGGATTAAATCACCCATTCTTCAGGTCCTTTTCTTATGTTCCACCATAACCCCTATTACTGTAGATTCATGGGCTCCCCTCTCCCAGCCAGGGTGAGGTAACAGGGCTGGCCCTTTCCAGCTGGTTCCTGATCCAGTGCCATTAACAACTGGTACAGGAAAGACTCTCAGCTTTCCACACTGCACTGCTTCTCGGTCCACCTTCCAGGACTCTCATAGTACCCTTAAGTGCCATCAGCTCCTAGATTTTAGAAATCTCTCCCCACCTTTAAGGCCTAATTTGTAATACACTGAAAGTCCTTTCTATTATAAACCATTTGTTTTAAAGCACAAACCAAGATGCATTGCTGTTCTTTTTCTGAGAATTCACCAAGGGTGGTTTTTATTATAAGTTGCGTCTGACTCTTGTGACCCCATGGACTGCAGCCCACAGGAACTGTCCATGGGGATCTCCTCAAGACTACAGTGGGTTGCCATTTCTTTTAGGGGATCTTCCTGACCTCAGTCTTGGACTCTTGCGTTGGCAGAGGGTCCTTTACCACTGGCCCTCATCAGAATAGCTTCCCTCTACCACCAAGCCATACACTTTCAGATTGATTCACCACCTGAATGCTGCATATAGTCACTTACATCTTCACAAGTTACAGGTTTGAGAAACTGACCTTAAGATTATTAAGAAATATGCACAAGGTTGTTTGTGTGTGCACTGGATTCATATATTGCATTCTAAAACAGAAAAAATGTAAAGCCTTAGCCGCTCATCACTAGATGGGTGATTTTATTTAATTTTTGTTTGTTTGTTTTGTGTTTTCTTTTTATTTTTTAGTTTTTATTTTCTAAATTTTAAATCTGATTCTTCTGAACAAACATGAACCTCCCACCTCCTCCCCATAACATCTTTCTGGTCATCCCCATGCAAAAGCCCAAGCATGCTGCATCCTGCGTCAGACTAGACTGGCGATTCAATTCACTGAAGCAATACATGTTAGAATGTCATTCTCCCAAATCATTAATCTCCCTTTTCTGAGTCAAAAGTCCGTTATACACATCTGTGTCTCTTCCCTGTATTTGCATACAGGGTCGTCATTGCCATCTTTAAATTCCATATATATGTGTTAGTATACTGTATTGGTGTTTTCTTTCTGGCTTACTTCACTCTGTATAATTGGCTCAGTTTTCATCCATTCATCAGAATGATTCAAATGAATTCTTTTTAATGCTGAAAGTAATACTCCATTGTGTATCTGTACAGCTTTAGACATTCATCTGCTGATGGACATCTAGGTTGTTTCCATGTCCTGGCTATTATAAAGTGCTGCGATGAACATTTGGGGTCTGTGTCTCAGTTCTGGTTTCCTCGGTGTGTTGCCCAGCAGTGGGATTGCTGGGTCATAAGGTAGTTCTATTGCAACTTTTTTAAGGAATCCACACTGTTCCCATAGATGGCTGTACTAGTTTGCACCCACCAACAGTGAGGAGGGTTCCCTTTCTCCACACCCTCTCCAGCATTTATTGCTTGCAGATTTTGGATCGCAGCCATTCTGACTGGTGCAGTGGTACCTCATTGTGGTTTTGATTTGCATTTCTCTAATAATGAGTGATGTTGAGCATCTTTTCATGTGTTTTGTTAGCCATCCTGTCTTTTTGGAGAAATGTCTATTCAGTTCTTTAGCCTTTTTGATTGGGTCGTTTATTTTTCTGGAGTTGAGCTGCATAAGTTGCTTGTATATTTTTGAGATTAGTTGTTTGTCAGTTGCTTCATTTGCTATTATTTTCTCCCATTCAGAAGGTGTCTTTTCACCTTGCTATATTTCCTTTGTTGTGCAGAAGCTTTTAATTTTAATTAGATCCCATTTGTTTATTTTTTATTTCCAGAATTCTGGGAGGTGGATCATAGAGGATCCTGCTGTGATTTATGTCGGAGAGTGTTTTGCCTATGTTCTCCTCTAGGAGTTTTATAGTTTCTGATCTTACATTTAGATCTTTAATCCATTTTGAGTTTATTTTGTGTGGTGAAAAGTGATCTAGTTTCATTCTTTTACAAGTGGTTGACCAGTTTAGAGCACCACTTGTTAAAGAGATTGTCTTTACTCCATTGTATATTCTTGCCTCCTTTTCAAAGATAAGGTGTCCATATGTGTGTGGATTATCTCTGGGCTTTC
This sequence comes from Ovis aries, assembly GCF_016772045.2. Classification (NCBI taxonomy): domain Eukaryota; kingdom Metazoa; phylum Chordata; class Mammalia; order Artiodactyla; family Bovidae; genus Ovis; species Ovis aries. The sequence continues at coordinate 3,125,044 of NC_056079.1, read as the reverse complement.
TATTTTGTTCCATTGATCTATATGTCTGTCTTAATGAAGTACCATATTGTCTTGATGACTGTGGTTGTAGTGAGGCATGAAGTCAGGCAAAATGATTCCTCCAGTTCCATTTTGTTTCAAGATTGCTTTGGCTACGAGTTTTGGTTCCATACAAATCTTGAAATTATTTGTTCTAGTTCTGTGAAAATGTGGCTGGTAGCTTGATTGGGATTGCATTGAATTTTGTAAATTGCTTTGGGTAGTATACTCATTTTCACTATATTGATTCTTCAATCCATGAACAGGTATATTTCTCCATCTATTAGTGTCCTCTTTGATTTTTTCATCAGTGTTTTATAGTTTTCTATATATAGTCTTTAGTTTCTTTAGGTAGATATATTCCTAAGTATTTTATTCTTTTCGTTGCAATGGTGAATGGAATTGTTTCTTAATTTCTTTTCTACTTTCTCATTATTCGTGTATAGGAATAAAGGGATTTCTGTGTGTTGATTTTATATCCTGCAACTTTACTATATTCATTGATGAGCTCTAGTAATTTTCTGGTGGAGTCTTTAGGGTTTTCCATGTAGAGGATCATGTCATCTGCAAACAGTGAGAGTTTACTTCTTCTTTTCAATTTGGATTCCTTTATTTCTTTCTGCTCTGATTGCTGTGGCCAACCCAGAACTATGTTGAATAGTAGCGGTGAAAGTGGACACCCTTGTCTTGTTCCTGACTTTAGAGGAAAATGCTTTTTTGGCACCATTGGGGATAATGTTTGCTGTGGGGTTTGTCATAGATAGCTTTTATTATGTTGAGGTATGTTCCTTCTATTCCTGCTTTCTGGAGAGTTTTATCATAAATGGATGTTGAATTTTGTCAGGCCTTCTCTGCATCTTTGAGATAATCATATGGTTTTATTTTCAATTTGTGTGGTGAATTACATTGATTGATTTGCGGATATTGAAGAATCCTTGCATCCCTGGGATAAAGGTCACTTGGTCATGGTGTATGATCTTTTAATGTGTTGTTGGATTCTGATTGCTAGAATTTTGTTGCTTTTTGCTCTATGTTCATCAGAGATATTGGCCTGTAGTTTTCTTTTTTTGTGACATCTTTGTCATTTGGTATTTGATGGTGGCCTCATAAAACAGTTTGCTAGTTTCTTCCTCTGCAATTTTCCCAAGAATTTGAGGAGGATGGTGTTAGCTCTTCTCTAACTTTTTGGTAGAATTCACTGTAGCCATCTGGACCTGGGCTTTTGTTTGCTGGAAGAATACTGATTACAGTTCCATTTCCATGCTTCCATGGGTCTTGTTAAGATTTTCTATTTCTTCCTGGTTCAGTTTTGAAAATGTACTTTTCTAAGAATTTGTCCATTTCTTCCATTGTCCATTTTATTGGCATACAACTTCTGATATAGTCTCTTATATCCTTCACATTTTCTGTGTTGTCTGTTGTGATCTCTCCATTTTCATTTCTAATATTTATTGATTTGATATTTTCACTGTTGTGTGTGTGTGTCTGGCTAATGGTTTGCAATTTTATTTATCCATTCAATCACTAGATGGGTGATTTTAAAACTGCCTTCCCTGCAGGGTGTGGGATGGTGTTTTGGTGAGGATGGTGTTAAGAGTGAGTTAAGATCAACCAGCCACAGGGGTCACAGTGGTAAGAGAACACAGTGGGCTAGGAATGGGAGTGGCCATGGGGCTGAAGGGAAATGGCCAAATATGAGGAGGATATCACAAACCTGATGAGTTGGTAAATATAAACAGTGACTAAGAGAGGATAATCAGGACCTGAGCAACCAGGTCCACGGTGATGCCTTAGAAGACGGCCTACACTGGAAACAGTGTGTGTGTGTGTGTGTGTGTGTGTGTGTGTGTGTGTGTGTGTGTGTAGTGAAGTGAAGGAAAAAGAAATTTCAAAGTAGATGGAGTGAAGCTAAGGCAATGAATAAAGTGATAACCAAATTCCAGTGACTTTGGCAAGAGAAAGATCGGTACCTCCTTAGTGAGAGTAACCCAGTAGTGGAAGGCTGGTGATTAGGGAACTGAAAGAGCAAAGACACACACTTTTCAAGGTATTTAAATGTAAGCAATGGGCAAGGCATTAGCTGGTGAATGAGTCTGGGCCAAGGTTGTTTGTAATGTGAGTCCACATGAAGAAGTGGAGTTGGGCTAAAGATGTCAGTAGATGGGCAGTGCCTCTTGGAGGTGGACGGAGAGTAGCCGGAACATGGGATAAGTCAGGATCCAGGGCCCACTGAAGGTCACCGCGACCTGGACAGACACAGGGACGCATGGTAGGGGAGAGGGTACTGGGGGTAGAAGGAAGTGGAGAAATCCTCAACCTAGGGCCTCTGCTTCTAACGTGTTTCATCAGGTGAGATCCTGTCTTGAGAAAGGAGGGGAATGTGTATTACAAATAAACAGTGTAATGTTGGTAACTAATTGTTGCAGTGAAATTCCCACTGTTGAATGGGCATTCCCTCCTTGCGGTAAAGTAAGAGAAGGAGAAGAGGGAACCTTCTGAGCTGATGTGGGTCCAGCCCTCTTTCTCCCAAATGTTCAACTAACATATGAGCCTACATTATGTTCATCTGGTCATCAACATGACGGATGTCTTTATTTTCTTAGATTCCTTTTCATTTTCAGCTCCTCTGACACTTATCTGCTATCAGTTCATTATTCACTCATGAATGATTTGTCCCCTCAACAGAGATTTATTGAGTATCTATGCTACCATGTGTCCTATTAGACTTTAAATTTTTCAAGGGCACAGACTTACAGTGTTTTTAATATAAATTTATTTATTTTAATTGGAGGTTAATTACTTTACAATATTGTATTGGTTTTGCCATACATCAACATGAATCTGCCACAGGTATACGCGTGTTCCCCATCCTGAACCCCCCTCCCTCCTCCCTCCCCATACCATCCCTCTGGGTCATCCCAGACCTACAGTTTTTAGTTTTGTGCTGCTTCAGTCTCATAGGCTAACCATTTGTTGAGCTGAAAACGGTAGCAACACCTATCAGAACAGTGATGCAATGAGGGAGAAAAAGGTTTCATGAACACAGGAATGTTCGTGATGATTGGATTATTCACTGGCATCAAGAGATTCTGAAAGGAAATAACCACTGAATTGGTCCTAGAAAATCCCTGCCAATGGGGAGAGAAGTCCATTAGTACAGCAGGTTCAGAAGGCCAACCTCCAGGACTCCAGAAAAGAAAGAAATGACAGAGAACCAGGCATGATTACGCCTTATCTATCATTCAATCAGATTCTAAAATAAGGCTTTTATGGAATGAATAATCATGTAACTCTCCAAATATTCAACAGAATTATGACTAAAGCATTTGAAAAACTTACATCTGATTGCATTTAATTTTAATATAACTACTGTGTTTAATAACATTAACATAACTGATTATGTAGAACTCCACATTCCTTATAATTTATAGGTTAGACATTAATGTAGTTAGCAGTTCAAATTATGAACTCTCAATTTCTATTACATCTGCTCCTAAAAATTTAACATCAATGTTATTATATTTATGTAGCTTACTTTTCAAGGTTTAAGATTTCACATATCACCTTAGATACTTTCACTTATTTTGAAATTAAAGTAAAATTAAACATTATATGAACAGTCTTCCCTAGTTATTTGAAACAGACACTACATGAACTGGCTCGAAAATTGAGGTAAAGGGATTGAAAGCATTTTAATGAGTTTCATAAAATTGATATAATGCAATTAGGTGGGAAATGTCACTGCAGACAGAAGACAAATGAGCAACATAATACTTTGCTTTCAAAGGATCTGCTCAGGAAATGTCTTCGACTCAATGATTCTGTCAAACATGGTAAGATACACGTAAATTTCAGTGAAAACATAACACCAAACACTCTATTCTACAAAAAAAAATGAAGACAACAATACAATGATGAAATAGTGACTTCCAGACATCACCAACAAACTCATCTCCATAGGGTGATGGACCCAGATACACAAGAACCCATGAGACTTTCTGTAGAAAACACCACAGAATGTCACAGATCCCTCAGAGCTGCTCTGGATGTTGATACCACAAATGGCATGGCTGAATATCACTCCTCTATGCATACTAGTTAATTCTATGATAAAATATTTCCCAATTCCTAAAATTGCTTTAAGACTATATTTTCTAATATAGTTTGGAAAGAAAAAAGTGAAAGGGTTAGTCGCTCAGTTGTATTTGACTCTTTGCAATTGATTCCATGGACTGGACCCCGCCAGGCTCCTCCGTCCATGGGATTCTCCAGGCAAGATACTGGAGTGGGTTGCCATTTCCTTCTCCAAGGGATCTTCCCAACCCAGGGGTCAAACCCGGGTCTCCCCATGGCAGGCAGATTCTTCACCATCTGAGCCACCAGAGAAGTAACAAACCTGAGAGGAAGTAGAGAAATTCCCCATGTACCCCCTGGCCCCACACACGCATAGTTCCCCCGATGTCAACACCCCCACCAGGTAGTTAAAATCGTGAACCTGCACTGACACGTCACACCATCCAGAGCCCACAGCTTACAACAGGGGACACTCCTCGTGGTGTACATACTATGGGTTTGGACAAATGTACAGTAAGTATCCATCATTACAGCACCACACAGAATGAATTTGCTGCCCTAAAAATCTATTTTCTGCCTATTCATACTCCTTCACGCCACTTCACCCGCCAGCCCCTGGCAACCACTGGTCTCTACTGTATCTATAGTTTCTGCCTTCTCCAGAATGTCATACACTCAGCATCAAACAGCATGTATCCTTTTCAGAGTTGCTCTTTCCCTTGGTAATACACATCACTCAGGACTCTGACACTTTCAGATTTATTCATGACCTTCTTGTTTCTAAAAACCCAAACTTACTTTCTAAAATCCCAAATTCATTCACAGGCCAGTTCAGTTCAGAAGCTCAGTCGTGTCCAGCTCTTTGCGACCCCCTGGACTGTAGCACACCAGGCTTTCCTGTCCATCACCAACTCCCGCAGCTTGCTCAAACTCATATCCATTGAGTCGGTGATGCCATCCAACCATCTCATCCTCTGTCTTCCCCTTCTCCTCCTGCCTTCAATCTTTCCCAGCATAAGGGACTTTTCCAATGAGTTAGCTCTTTGCATCGGGTGCCCAAAGTATTGGAGCTTCAATATCAGTCCTTCCAATGAATATTCAGGACTGATTTCCTTTAGAATGGACTGGTTTGATCTCCTTGCAGTCCAAGGGACTCTCAAAAGTCTTCTCGTGCATACCTGTGGTGGATTCATGTTGATGTATGGCAAAACCAATACAATATTGTAAAGTAATTAACTACCAATTAAAATAAATATATTTGTATTTAAAAATAAAAATAAATAAACAACCAAAAAAAGATAATCTTATGGAGGCTTTTGGCAAAATCTGGAGTAAGGAGCTTATGGAAATATCAAATAAAGTTTGTTTTAAAATCTAAACAAACAAACAAAAGTCTTCTCCAAACCAAAAGCATCAATTCTGTACTCAGCTTTCTTTATGGTCCAACTCTCACATCCATACATGACTACTAGGAAAACCATAGCTTTGATTATACAGACCTTTGTCAGCAAAGTAATGTCTCTGCTTTTTAATATGCTGTCTAGGTTAATCATAGCCTTTATTCCAAAGAGCGAGTGTCTTTTAATTTCATGGCTGCAGACACCATCCGCAGTGATTTTGGAGCCCAAGAAAATAAAGTCTCACTGTTTCCATTGTTTCCCCATCTGTTTGCCATGAAGTGATAGGACCAGATGCCATGATCTTTGTTTTTTGAATGTTGAGTGTTACACCAGCTTTTTCACTCTCCTCTTTCACTTTCATCAATAGGCTCTTTAGTTTCTCTTCACTTTCTGCCATAAAGGTGGTGTCATCTGCATAAACTCACTTTATTTAGTAGTTGTTTTCAACGGCCATGATTCTTGAAAGTAAGATAGTTGAATGTTTTCCTTCAAAGATACCTAGATATCAGATTAAAGCAAACTTAACTGTCAAAAATTCATAATACCTCTGTTTAGTAGCCTCAAATAAATGTTTTCTGGGTTATTTCTGGGCTTCCCTATTAGCTCAGCTGGTAAAGAATCCACTTGCAATGTAGGAGACCCCAGTTCGATTCTAAGTTGGGCAGATCACCTGGAGAAGGGATAGGCTACCCAATCCAGTATTCTTGGGCTTCTCTGATGACTTAGATGGTAAAGAATCTGCCTGCAATGGGGAGACCTGTGTTCAGTCCCTGGGTGGGGAAGATCCCCTGGAGGAGGACGTGGCAACCCACTGCAGTATTCTTACCTGGAAAATCCCCATGGACAGAGGTGCCTGGCAGGCTACTGTCCATGTGGTTGCAAAGAGTCAGACACAGCTGGGCAACTAAGCACAGCGCAGGCTATTTATATTATTACTGATAGATTGAGCGTTGCAATGTGTATTTATACTGCAATGCAGAAACATAAAAAGTCCTCACTTTATGTTGAGCTCTGAGTGTCTTTATCATCACTATCATCACTGTTATTTATCATCACCACTACATTTTTGAAGGTAAAGCTGGTAGGTACACAACATGTTTTATGTTTTAGTTGTATAGATGTGCGTTTGCTCCAGGTTCTGTGGCATTTATCCACAAGTACCTCAGAGTTCTGCCCATAGACATGGATTTATAACATGGCAGGTGAGCTAAGGCAATCTAATTTTTTTATGTTTTAAAATAACAGTAAGTAGTTCTCTGATACTTTCTTTTAATATACTAACAATGTGCCTTCAATGGTATCATGTAAATACTTCCATTGTTATTAACCATGGCTATGGTAACCTTTTTGATAAATACTAAATAGAAAAAGACATACATGCCTTATTGGAAAATTTTGTTTTCACTATTTTACTCTGTAAAGAATTTACGTGAAGATTAGCAGAGTCATTCAGTATCTTGAATTAGATGTGCTTGTTTAGAAAATGACTGAAAAGGTCAAGATAGGGCAGGATATAGAAGCAACCTAAGTGCCCATTCATTGGCCACATGAATAAAGGCGTGGCCTGTACGCACAATGTAATATTACTCAGCCGTAGGAAAGAATGCAATAATGCCATTTCGTGACAATATGGATGAACCTAGAATGTCTTGTCGAAGTGAAATGTCAGAAAAAAAGCAGACAAATATATGGTTTCACTTATGAAAAACAAAATAATGCACAAACATAACAGAACAGGCTTACAGAGGACAAACAGGTCATTACTAAAGGGTACGGGGGTTGAAGCGGGTAATAGGTGAGAGAGATTAAGAAGTTCAGACTTCCAGTGGCTAAACAAATGAGTCACACGTATGAAATGCACAGTGTGGGGTGTGTAGTTAAAGATTATGCAGAATTGTTATATGATGCATGGTAACTGGACTATTAAGGGGAAAAAAAAAACTCACCAAGAAGGAAACCTGCTATAAATCAGTTATGTTTAAATGCAAGATGACTTGTCTATTTTCAAACAATTGATCCGTATCTCTGATAAATTTTTAACACTATATGAGTCCTCTATGGGTTTGAGAGTTGGACCATAAAGAAGGCTAAGCAGTGAAGAACTGATGCTTTTGAATTGTGGGGTGCTGGAGAAGACTCTTGAGAGTCCCCTGAACAGCACGGAGATCAAACCAGTCAACTCTAAAGGAAAGTAAAAGTGAAGTCGCTCAGTCATGTCTGACTCTTTGCGACCCCATGGACTGAAGCCTACCAGGCTCCTCCGTCCATGGGATTTTCCCAGGCAAAGGTACTGGAGTGGGTTGCCATTTCCTTCTCCAGGAAATCAACCCTGAATATTCACTGGAAGGACTGATGCTGAAGCTGAAGCTCCAATACTTTGGCCACCCGATGTGAAGAGCTGACTCGTGGAAAAGATCCTGATGCTGGGAAAGATTGAGGGCAGGAGGAGAAGAGAACAACAGAGGATGAGGTGGTTGATGGCATCACCGACTCAATGGACATGAGTTTGAGCAAGCTCCAGGAGATGGTGAAGGACAGGGAGGCCTGGCGTACTGCAGTCCATGGGGTCTCAAAGAGTTGGATATGACTTAGCAACTGAACAATAACAGCAACATGATTTCATATCCAGCTCTCAAGAATATTTTAAAGAAAATATTAGTGCTAAGAGCTAGAGTGGGACCCACGAGTCCCCCAGTGAAGGCTCTGACATGACAGGTAGGCTCTCTCACTCAGTGTGTGAAGTGGAGACCTCAGCCCAAGACCATCTCTCTTTTCCCTGTAACTGAAAACAATAGCTCTCAGCTTAGGGTGCAAGGTCGTTACAAACCCACACAAGGGTCTCTTTCTTCCCTTCTATTTTTCACCACTTTGCAATACTTTGATTTTTGTAAAATTGAATGATTCTGTCACATCCAAGTACCACTTTGTATAAAACAGGATGGCCTTTTCACATTCTAGAACATTCAAAGTACCAAAAAGTTCTCACTGCCCTCAGCTCCTATTGTAAGAGTTCCAACTTTCTCATATAGTGCCTGTGTTTGCCTTACAGATATAATACAGATTCCTCGCCACCTGAAAGCTCAAAATAATTTATAAGCAATATTAAATTGAAATTACTAGGCTGCCTTATTTCTCCTTGGAATAAACATAATTACACAGCTATAATTGTTGTAACAATTATGTCTTTAATTAAAGTACCTGGAAAAATCTGTATCTTCTCATATAGTCATGGGTATTAATATTATCTTAATTGCTATTAATCTCTTATGATAAGCTGCTGTTTTACTTCATTAATCATTAGTTTGTTTTTCACATGAACAGTTGTAAGTTATTTAGAAAATTAATTGAAATTCATGTGTTTCCCACAACATGTGAGGATCATGTTTTTCTGCTTATTTGATGTATTGGGAAAGTAAAATGACATCAACTTGGAGCTGCTTTTTCCACAGGCTTCAGATTAAAATGTCTGTAAGACATTAATTATCTTGTAAAATTGGTCATAACTATTTTTTTTCTCTCTTTTTACAACCCATAACCTTTTCAAAAATTTTTCCTTCATTTTCTTTAATGGAGGAATGTCAAATTCTCAATTTTTTTTCTTTTTCTAGGAGTTGATAGTCGTGTGATTACATGTCTGGTAACTTTCCTGGTTACATTTCTTTCTGAGCCATACTGTTTTAATTGAGTGTGCTTTAACATTCTGAAATCAGAATGAGTACAGTTATTAGCATACAGAAGGTGCTTAATAAACATCTGTGGAATAAAAGCTGGCATCTGACTGATCCCCACCTCCCAAGCCCTCCTCCAGTCTGGGTTGGATGTATCTCAGGCTGTGACATCTCAGTTCAGTTCAGTCAGTCGCTCAGTCATGTCTGACTCTTTGCGACCCCGTGAATCGCAGCACAGCAGGCCTCCCTGTCCATCACCGACTCCCGGAGTTCACTCAAACTCACGTCCATCGAGTCAGTGATGCCATCCAGCCATCTCATCCTCTGTTGTCCCCTTCTCCTCCTGCCCCCAATCCCTCCCAGCTTCAGAGTCTTTTCCAATCAGTCAACTCTTTGTATGAGGTGGACAAAGTACTGGAGTTTCAGCTTTAGCATCATTCCTTCCAAAGAAATCCCAGGGCTGATCTTGAGAATGGATTGGTTGTTTCTCCTTGCAGTCCAAGGGACTCTCAAGAGTCTTCTCCAACACCACAGTTCAAAAGCATCAATTCTTTGGCGCTCAGCCTTCTTCACAGTCCAACTCTCACATCCACACATGACCACAGGAAAAACCATAGCCTTGACTAGACAGACCTTAGTCGGCAAATTAATGACATCTCAGGCTATGACATTGTTTTCTCTCTCCCAAGCCCTCCTCCAGTCTGGGTTGGGTGTATCCAGTGTTCTTGCCTGGAGAATCCCAGGGATGGGGGAGCCCGGTGGGCTGCCATCTGTGGGGTCACACAGAGTCGGACACGACTGACGTGACTCAGCAGCAGCAGCAGCAGCAGGCTATGACATTAACCCCTCCCCGCAAGCCCTCCTCCAGTCCGAGTTGGATGTATGTCAGGCTCGGAGCTCAGCAGAGGTTTCCTTCAGCTCCTCTGCTCTCCATCCTCATATCCCAGGCTCACGTGGCTCTGAGTGTGTCCATGCTTCGGACATTCTCCCCTCTTGTCTGGCTTCTGTGCAGTCTTTCGCTGCCTCTTTACTCCCGCTTCTCCCTCCTGGTGAGCATGGCCTTTCTCACCTTCCAGGCCCCCAGGCAGCCTGCATCCTCTTCCTCTCACTCAGTGGTCCCTACCTGAGGTGGCCAAGCCCAAGGCGTCAGTTCCCTTCAGTTTCCTCCTCCTTCTAGACAGAATCCACGATTTCTGTCTCCAGCTTCCCACTCTCTTCTCATCTCCATGCCACGCCCATACCCATGACACAGCTCAGGGACGCCTCCATCTCAACATGGCCAAGATGATGATACCTACGATCTCCTGTCTGGCCCTGTCCCTGGACCTGGTCCTTTAGGGTCCGCTCTCATGGTGAATAACCCTCCATTCACCTGCTTGTGCAAACCCCAGGCCCAGGGATCACCCTGTCTTCACTCATTCTCCCTCCTAAACATCAGCACATCATGGTTGTCCCTGTGCTGTCCTCCACCCCCAGCGCCACCACCCAAGTCCACGTGACCCCACATCTTGGGTGTAATGAAACAGCTCCATCTCCTCTCTCAGTGCCCTACAGTGCCTCTCAGGGAGACCTTTTTGAAATCTCCATGTGATCATGGCATACCATCCACACTTCTCTCTGCTCTCTCTCCAACTCTTCATGAATTAAAGAGAGAGAGAGAGAGAGAGAGAGAGAGAGAGAGAGAGAGAGAGAGAGAGCGAGCGAGCGCAACATCCTGGACTCTGCCTATGAGGTGTTCATTCCACAGCCTGACCCGACTGTTTTCCAGGTTCCTGAGACCCCACAGGCCCCTGCTCTTGGCATCCAGAGCCCTGGGCCTGGCTCTTAGTCATGCCAGGGTGGCTTCCTTGTGTACCCACCTTAAAGGCAATGTCCCACCCAAGCTGGAGCTCCTAGTCCTGGCCCATCTCAGCACCTGTCGGTCCTGAGCTCCCAGAAGGCCATCACAGCCAGCCTTTGGCCCTTGCAGGTATGTTACCAGCCACATCAGCCCAGGACACGTGGACCAGCCTGTCTGGGTCATCCCTGTGGTCATCCCAGGAACAAACAATACATTGGCTGTGGCTCTGCTTACAGAGCTGCACAGGATTTGAATAATCCATTTTCTCCATAAGTCCAATTATTTTTAACGTTCAGTTTTGCAGAACATGAGGTTTTTCAGGAGTATGTGCTGTGCCACATGTGTACCAATGCTCCACCACTAGCCTCCTTATGTTGTTAGAGGGCGTGGGATCATCACTGCCCATGAATAAGAGAGAGCAATGAATAAACAAATACAGCGAGGGAAAAATGATAAAACTGCCATCGTCAAAAATAACCATCGTTTGACTAAATAAAAAATTAGAAAGGTGGTTGCCAGGGGCTGGAGGAAGGGCATGGGGGAAGTTTCTGCTCAAAAGATTAAAGCTTTGCTCATCAGAGAGGGCAAAGTTCTAGAGACACGAGGCACATCTCTGTGCTTGTATTGGTAGTTACCTGGTTGTACGGTAGTTTTATTCCTATGCTGAGGAGTCTCCATACTGCTCTCCACAGTGGTTGGACTGGTTTGCATTCCCATTAACAGTATAAGAGGGCTCCTGTTTCTCCATACCCTCTGCAGCGTAATTGTTTGTAGGCTTTTTGATGATAGCCGTTCTGCCTGATATGAGATGATACCTCACTGAGGTTTTGATTTGCATTTCTCTCATAAGGAGAGATGTTGAATATCATGTTGCACTACACACTCAGACATGCAGTAAGAGCAAGGATCTCATCTGCTTTTGTACCACAATTTAGAAGTGAAACCACCTGCTTTCAGGAAGTCTTATCCGTGTATTACAGGAAGTCTCCTACACGAATCATTTTCGCGGCCCTGAATTAAAGTTCTTGGCAGAGAAGATATTCATTCATGGACTAGATTTTAGTTTACAATGATCATTCATGTAAAAATACTGACTTATTAAAGTTTCTTTTTTGGGTGTTTCTATAAGTCATAGTTTCATAAAAACAGTTAGTATTAAAATGTATAAGCTTGTTATAGTTTACAAAAATAGAGTAGGTTAATAGTTTGGTTTTTTCCTAGTGATTCCAGCCAGAATGTAAAAATTTAAATGGAGACATATTAGATTCCCTAGAGAAATGTGAATTAATTATAGGTCATTGAGTGCTTTATTTTTCATTTCATATTTGTTTATGTATTCAAAAATTTGAGGGATATGTGTTTGTAGGATACATATTGGTACACATGTATATATTTATTTGTATGCTTCAAATTTATTTCATAGCCTATATTATAGTGAGTGGCAGTGAAGAGGATACTATATTAGACTTTCAAAAAACACATGCAAAGAAAATTCTGTCTTTACAAAGTTAAAGAAAAATTTGAACCTCTTGCTGCTATATCAGTTAGATAAAATTCAACATATATATATGTGTGTGGATTTTAATTTTGTTCCATTGATCTATATGTCTGTCTTTGTGCCAGTACCATACTGTCTTGATAACTGTGGCTTTGTAGTAGAGCCTGAAGTAAGTTGATTCCTCCAGTTCCATCTCAAGATTGCTTTTGGCTATTAGTTCAAGCTGCTGTAAATTGCTTTGGGGGACAATCCATGATGGATCTATCTTTTGATCAGTGTTTTATAGAGGTCAGTTTTCAGGCTGCGTCGCTGTCATTGATGAGCTCGTCTTTTGCTGCACAACCGACATCGCAAATGAAGCAACTGAGCAGCTAACTCCAGGTCTAAAATAGACATTTCTCCCCTCATGGATGTCACTCATGCTCAATGAGGACCTCATGGCTGCGATCATCTGCAAGTGCATACACATCCAGCCACTATCTCCTCCTCTGTGCGCATCCAGAATTCTCCAATGTTCACTGACATGGAAACAACCTAGATGTCCATCCCATATCACCTCAGCATTCAGAATCAGTTCATTCCAATAGTACAGTATACTCATTGACGTATGAGACACCCTCATGATTCCATTCTCACTATCATGTGATTGGATCAGTGCCTTCCAAAGAACTAAATGATTATCCTTAATTTAAGAACAAGCACTGAGTTGGGACTCAGATGACCTATCCTATCAGTTTAGATCAGTTCAGTCGCTCAGTCGCGTCCGGCTCTTTGCGACCCCATGAATCGCAGCACGCCAGGCCTCCCTGTCCATCACCAACTCCCGGAGTTCACTCAGACTCATGTGCATCGAGTCAGTGATACCATCCAGCCATCTCCTCCTCTGTCGTCCCCTTCTCCTCCTGCCAACAATCCCTCCAAGCATCAGAGTCTTTTCCAATCAGTCAGCTCTTTGTATGAGGTAGACAAAGTATTGGAGTTTCACCTTTAGCATCAGTCCTTCCAAAGAACACCCAGGACTGATCTCCTTTAGGATGGACTGGTTGGATCTCCTTGCAGTCCAAGGGATTCTCAAGAATCTTCTCCAATACCACAGTTCAAAAGCATCAATTCTTCGGCGCTCAGCCTTCTTCACAGTCCAACTCTCACATCCATACATGACCACTGGAAAACCATAGCCTTGACTAAACGGGCCTTTGTTGGCAAAGTAATATCTCTGCTTTGCAATATGCTATCTAGGTTGGTCATAACTTTCCTTCCAAGGAGTAAGTGTCTTTTAATTTCATGGCTGTAATTGCCGTCTGCAGTGACTTTGGAGCCCCCAAAAATAAAGTCTGACACTGTTTCCACTGTTTCCCCATCTATTTCCCATGAAGTGATGGGACCAGATGCCATAATCTTAGTTTTCTGAATGTTGAGCTTTAAGCCAACTATTTCACTTTCCACTTTTACTTTTATCAAGAGGCTTTTTAGTTCTTCTTCACTTTCTGCCATAAGGGTGGTGTTCTCTGCATGTCTGAGGTTATTGATATTTCTCCCAGCAGTCTTGGTTCTGGCTTGTGCTTCTTCCATTCCAGCATTTCTCATGATGTACTCTGCATATAAGTTAAATAAGCAGGGTGACAATATATGGCCTTGACGTACTCCTTTTCCTATTTGGAACCAGTCTGGTGTTCCATGTCCAGTTCTAACTGTTGCTTCCTGACCTGCATATAGGTTTCTCAAGAAGCAGGTCAGGTTGTCTGGTATTCCCATCTCTTTCAGAATTTTCCGTAGTTTATTGTGACCCACACAGTCAAAGGCTTTGGCATAGTCAATAAATATTCTATCCTATGCAACATTATAAATTTGCTTTTCATACGATATGAACCTCTTTAGAATCAGATTCTTCCTCTTTTTAAGGGAAAAGGATCATACAACCACTCATTTCTTAAAGGTTCCCTCCAGTGGTCATGTATGGATGTGAGAGTTGGACTGTGAAGAAAGCTGAGCACCGAAGAATTGATGCTTTTGAACTGTGGTATTGGAGAAGACTCTTGAGAGTCCCTTGGATTGCAAGGAGATCAGCCCTGGGATTTCTTTGGAAGGAATGATGCTAAAGCTGAAACTGCAGTACTTTGGCCACCTCATGCGAAGAGTTGATTCATTGGAAAAGACTCTGATGCTGGGAGGAATTGGGGGAAGGAGGAGAAGGGGATAACTGAGGATGAGATGGCTGGATGGCATCACCGACTCGATGGATATGAGTCTGAGTGAACTCTGGGAGTTGGTGCTGGACAGGGAGGCCTGGCGTGCTGTGATTCATGGGGTCACAAAGAGTCAGACGCAACTGAACTGAACTGAATTTTATTTTTCAATTCATCAATATTCCCTACAAAACACTTACTAGGTTGACAGAAAGACAGATTCATTGGTAGACACTGTTCAATTATACCTTAGAAAGTCAGAATGTCTCTATATTGTCACTCCTCCTATAACCACTTACACATTTTTAATGAAACTGGTGGTTGAGATGATGTTTGCATGTGTAGTTGCTCAGTCGTGTCCAGCTCTTTGCTGACCTGTACACTGTAGCCCACCAGGCTCCTCTGAGCATGGGATTTCCCAGGCAAGCCCAGGCAAGAATACTGGAGTGGGTTGCCATTTTCTCCTCCAGGAGATCTTCCCAACCCAGGGATCGATTCTGGGTCTCCTGCGCCTCTAACTTTAGCTGGTGGGTTCTTTACCACTGCGCCACCTGGGAAGCCCCCGAAGGAGATGTGTGCATGTTTATTTGAAATGATAGTTCTTATCAAATGAGTCTGTTAAAAGTAGATAACTAACTTAGATGAGAAAATGTGATGGGAGAGAGTCTGCTGATGAAGTAGACCTAAGAAGCACGCAGACTTTTTAGTGGGGGACATAGTACATATTCAGTAATATGTCTTCATCATGTAGGCAGCACCCCGATATCACCATCGTCTTTGCAGTCACCCGATGGAGAGCTCCACAGGCTGGGAACCAGATGGAACTCTGACGTAATGTCAAGGGCAGAGACAGCTGGGGACGTAGTTCTTCCTAACTACTTTCCATTCCCACCACGTGGCCCCCGTGTATACTTTGTGTTTCCTGACTGCATTCGAGGCTGCGGGAGGACATTTATTGGAGCATTCTCTTGTGAGCAGTAGTATACAGACAGATGGACCACATAAGCATATCATCCATCATGCACCCTGACTCAGGGACCACCACACAGCCCCGGGGGGTCCACCCATCCATCACCTGGATGAAGGCACCTCCCAGGTAGCACAGGTCTCAGCTTGCTCAGCTGCTGCTGCTAAGTTGCTTCAGTCATTTCAAACTCTGTGTGACCCCATAGACGAGAGCCCACCAGGCTCTGCCATCCCTGGGATTCTCCAGGCAAGAACACTGGCGTGGGTTGCCATTTCCTTCTCCAATGCATGAAAGTGAAAAGTGAAAGTGAAGTCGCTCAGTCATATCTGATTCTTTGTGGACCCCATGGACTGCAGCCTACCAGGCTCTTCCATCCATGGGATTTTCCAGGCAAGAGTACTGGAGTGGGGTGCCATTGCCCAGTACACATCAATTCCATATAACTCAGCTGATGGAATAAAGCACACAGAACAGAGAAGGGAATACCATGCAGACTGAATCCTAACCTGGCTAAGTGAACAAAGACCAAAACATAAGTGCATGAGTCAGAATTTTACTGCTATTGCACACTATTTCACAGACATGACCAGTTGTGAGAATTCTTAGAATGCTGCTCCAATTATTAACCCAGAGTATGTGTGCATGCTAAGTCACTTTAATCACGCCCAACTCTTTGCGACCCAATGGACTGTAGTCCCCCAGGCTCCTCTGTTCATGAGATTCTCCAGGCAAGAACGCTGGAGTGGGTTACCATGCCTTTCTCCAGGGGATCTTCCTGACCCAGGGATCAAACCCGCATCTCTATGTCTCCTGCATTGACAGGCAAATTCTTTACCACTAGTGCCACCTGGGAAGCGCATTAACCTAGTACTTTTAGGTTAAATAATCAGAAACTTTGTCTAGTTTCACCAGTTTAAGTTAGTGAACTCCCAGAAGCTGCATTTCTCTTTCTCAGTCCAGTCTGTGGTGCCCTGTCTTCAATAAGATCATAACTATTTGCTGCTTTGCTTACCCTTGATTTGATTTAAATTTCCCTTATGAAATGCTTTATTCCAGGCAGTCAAACCAAATGTCACAGCTATTTTGGGTGTAAAAATCCTCCTCGCATTTAGAAAGCTGTAATCTTATCCAAATTCTCCAGCGCTTCCCACACCATTTTCCACACTCTGCTAACCTTAAAATATCCCATCAACAGAAAAAAACCATCGAGGAAATTGTTCTGAGGAAAACATGAAGCCCAGCTGATTGAATTCCTTTCTTTTAGATAGATGTGTGTGTAACAGTGTCGCCAAAGAGATTAAATCAGCCTTGTCTGAAAAGCACGTGGATGGCATACATCAGGTCGCCTTCTGCCTGTTGCCAACTAAAGTGGACGCTAACACATCAGATGCTTTCTGATAAGCTCCAGGAGCCAGAAGCAGGTCCAGACTGGTGTCCGTTTTAGCGACCTGTCGGATACATTTTAGTATCTGTGCATTTGATGATAGTCGTTTGTGAGTGTTCATTCCTCGTACAATTCAATCTCACCACCAAAACTGGCTTCATGGAATGGTTTCTGGTACTCACTTCAGGAGGTAATTTTGAAGCATTAAGGTGGTGAGATCCACTTTTCCTCGTGAGTCAGCAGTTTAAAATGTATACTTAAAGGGGCAATTAAGGGCCAGGAAGCCTCTCAGTTGTTTGAGGAGCTTCCGAAATTTCATTCTGAAGAACAACTGTTATTTCGGTCTCCTCATTTGAGGAATAGAGACTACTCATTTAGCCTCATCTGTGGTGTTTTCTGAGCAAGAAAGGGCTAGACGATGCTGATTTGATTAATCCTGATGTATTTACATAGGGAGATAAAAGATGCTATTTACTTTGAACCTTTGATATTTGATTTGTGCGTTTAATCTTTTATCCAGATGGCACGGGTTTATATAAGACCAATCCTAATTATTTAATTCTGAGTGGTAAGGCAAAAGGATTCAAAATGATACAGAAAACGTTTTCTGCAAAAGTAAAGTGGGGCTTGGTGAATGCCAGCAGCCTGTTTGCATTCAGAAAGAGGAGTTTGGAAGTTAACTTTCTTTTGGGTGAAAAACTAATTAAGATTTCTTAGTTTTCGTGTATTTAAAGTTCTGGAAAATATGAACTCTCAAAATCTTCAAGAACATCTTGAGGAACTATTTTTCTAGCTCTCTGTTAAATCTATCTCACCGTATGACTACTTAAATTGTCAGGCCATTAATCTTCCTTCTGGAAAGAGCATGAAGATTTAGCTGAAGAGAGTATTCAAATACCTTCAATACAATTTTGCCTTCTGCCTATGCATGTATTAGATCATCTTATTCTGCCCATTTTCCCATATTTCAAGTCATATCATGACATATGCATTACCTAAAATATTAACCCTGCTATCATCTATATTTTATTAAAATACCAACTTACTCACCAACATAATTGCTTTTGGCTATCTGAGCATAATTCACTGCTAATTTGCATGGCTCGTTTAGTGGGGTAATTTTACATCAAGTATGGAATGAAATCAATGATAATATAAAAAAAATAAAAATGACAATTTAGACAATCTATCGCTATGCTCCTAATTGGCATTCATCCATTACAGGTTTTCTGTAGCCCCTTCTCTATGGTGGATCGTTACAATTTATAGCCATGCTGGTACTTTAAAATAACGAACACATTAAAAAATCAATAGGAAATCTGAAGTCTTGTTCCCTGAAAGCTCGAGCAGGTAGACGTCACTCTTATTTTCATTACATGTTAGGAAGTATAATGTCAGCTCTGGTTCATGGACCCTCTCATACACTTTACAAAAATGTAATGAAAATATTTTATTTCTCTGAAAACTAGGTTTAAAGAGCTTTAAACTTAGTTACTTTTGGAGGAGGAAAAGAAGGGCAATTTGTTACAAACGTATTGATCCTGCAATCATTCTGGTGCCCAGAAAAAAGTGCTGTGAATGGCAAGCATAAGACTCACCAACCCCCAGAAGCAACATTTTTAGGAGGCTTCCTAATCAGGGAAGCCCTGCCCCACTTTTCCTACAAACGTCCACAAGCTGCGCGTTTTCTCAACTGTGGATTCAGTGAGAAATCAGAAACACGCGGGGCAGTCACGAGAAACCGTAAAACACTAGTGCTCGGAGTGTAAAACAAGCTCTGTGACACTGGAGCGCAAGCTTCATCCCATTTTCACACATTTCGAGAAAAGCCAGGGGCTGCTGGGGAGCTGAGATCCGGGCCGACGTCCAGAGGCAGCCAGGGCGAGGACAGCACGAGAGGATGGGGCCTCGGCTGGGGCAGTCAGGACGTTGGCGTCTTTCCTGCCCCCCATGCACTGGGGAAGTGGGGTCTGGGAGAGAGTGGCCATCCCCAGTGCGTCTGGCTGGTGCAGAGGTCCAGAGACAGAGCTGCAAGGTGGAGGGCCTAGTAAGTGTGTGCAAGTGGAACAATGTAACTCAGGTGCTAAGCTCCCTGTGTCTGTCTCTGCCCCTACCTCATTACAAAGTGAGCTCAGGCAAGTGGCCTCTGCACACGCGCCACAAATAGAAAGAGGTACCAACAGAATACTTTGGCCACCTGATGCAGAGAGCCAATTCTTTGGAAAAGACCCTGATGCTGGGAAAGATTGAGGGCAAGAGGAGAAGGGGATGACAGAGGATGAGATGGTTGGATGGCATCACCGACACAGTGGGCTTGAATCTGAGCAAACTCCAGGGGATAGTAAAGGACAGGAAGCCTGGCATGCTGCAGTCCATGGTGTCAGAAAGAGCGATATCACTTTATGTGCCAAGAAGAAATCAGACAAAATCCCCCCTTCAAGGAGCTCATATTTTATAAAGGAAGACAAATTTTTAAAATTAAATAATAAGCAAGGCACACACATGTATACAAATATGTATATGTATATAGTTGTGAACATGTATGTATATATGTATATACATAAATGTGTGCATAAAAATGTACGTAAATATATACAAACTAAAAGGCCAATATCTTTATCTACTATCTATCTGCCCGTGCACTTCTCTAAAATCAGTGCTGCTAAGCTCCTTGGAGGAAATGAGGAAGAGGAGGTGAAACAGGACAGGCTATCAGTACTACAGTGTCACGAGGTTTGACCAAAGTCCGAGAGGAGGAAAGAAAGGCCGCTTTGATCATATCTGAAATTCTAGGCAGAGGGCAGAGCAGGTTCAGAGGTCCTGGCATGTTCAAGAGGGCAGGAAGCCAGTGTCTCCAGGGCTGAGCCTGTGATGGGACGTGGCAGGGGTGGGCCCCAGGAAGAACAAGGGTAGAAAGGTGTGGGTCCCCGCAG
The DNA here is from genome assembly GCF_016772045.2 of Ovis aries. Classification (NCBI taxonomy): domain Eukaryota; kingdom Metazoa; phylum Chordata; class Mammalia; order Artiodactyla; family Bovidae; genus Ovis; species Ovis aries. The sequence continues at coordinate 3,105,076 of NC_056079.1, read as the reverse complement.
AAAACCTTTAGATTCTAGCTGTAATCCCAGTGAGTTTTGCTCAAAGCTGGGAGACGGTCTAATTTGTGTCTGAATGGTCTGGATGCTGTGATGAGAAAAGAATACAGGGGCCAGTGATAGAGGCCAGGAAGCTTCACAGGAGGCCATGGGTCCAGATGACCTGCTGAGAAGTGGTCAGTCCCAGATGGGCTTTGAAGACGGAATCGTGGGTTATGCTGATAAACAGAGTATGAGAAGGAGAAAGGAAGAGGGGCCGGACAGGAGGGAATTTGCATAGAAAGACCTGCTGGGCAGGGAGGCGGGTCTGCTCTGAGAAGGCTGCTGAAGCAGGTAGGGGAGGAGGGCATGTGGGCCAGGGCCCCAGGATAGCGGGCCAGCTAGCATCCGCGAACACCAGCCTCGTCTGCCCGCAGGCAGCGTCGCAAGCCACGAGCCTGAATGGACTCTCTGGGAGGGTGATCACAGGATAGGGAAGAGCCCCAGGACTGACCAGGGGTCAGCCCTGCCCCCAGCAGGATGCCATCAACCCCACAGTGGAGTAAGGACATAGAATGAATTTGCAATGCAAGTCATGTGGTAATGGAACCACAGAACCTATTTCAGTGACATCGTGGTTCCCACCCCACCACCGAATCCCTCATGACTGTCACTGAACCTTGACATTAGGGACACGCGTCTACATGAGGAGACATTCTAAGACACCTTCTTTTAAAAGTTCTCCTTGCTTTCCGTGGCAGGATGCTGTTGGTGATAGCACTCATGACCTCAAACAGGGTCCTTTCCATGGCACTCATGGATCTGTGGCACGCTTTTTAGTCCCCAACACATGGTTGGCTTTCAGCCAGTGTGCAGGTACCTACTCTGACCCACCCCCACCCCCGCCCCGTTCTGGATGCTCAAAGGTCCGGAACTGAACATGGGGATGCAATCTGCCATAGCCTCCATCCTGGCTCACCTTGTCTTATTTTCCCTTTAAGTCTTATCTTGGCTTTAGGTCTTCCAGTGTTTAACAAGCATCTTTGTCTTTAACTTGGTTTGCAAAGTGTTATCTAAACCTTTCAAACCCCTCTTTTTGGACTTAAGTTTTGTGTAAATTAATGAATTCTGCTTTACACATGGACCCTGCATCACCCTCATTGTACTGATTAGAATAGTATGCATAAATCTCTTCAACAAAATTTAAGTCTAATTAACAGAAATCAAGATGTTATTCTTTTTAACCTGAGCACCAATCACAATGACTTTTTCAATAGTCTGAGCTGTGTGTCCCATAGTTCAAAAAGGGTGGTGAAAATCTGAAATAAGTTCAAAGTTGAAGAAGATTAATGAGCCAAAGCAGAAGAAAAAAAAAAAACAAAAAACAGCATTCTGACAGCTAAAGAAGGAAATGAAAGATTAATACTGATTCAAGTCTGTGACATTCATCTGTTTGTTTATTCGGCCTCCCCAGTGCCCCACGAGTGGTCAGTGCAACAAAGCACCGACACAGGCTGTGTGTGTGTGTGTGTGTGTGTGTGTGTGTGTGTGTGTGTGTCACAGAGCACCTGCCTTCAAAAATTCACATATTGCCTCCTGGGGAGACGACAGACACTCAGCAACTAGGGATGCTATAAGACCTAAGGCGCTATCCACTCTCCAGAAATGCAGACACTGTGGGAATGCAGAGACATTCCATTCTAGTTGGGGGACTCCTCAAGAAATTAGAGAAAAAGTAGTCTTTAAGCCGAGTCTTGATGGATAAGAAACAGAAAAATAAGATTGGAAGATCGTAGGTGACAGTCTAAGGAGGGTAAACCCACTCTCAGGGTCTAAGAGCAAACGGACAGGGAATGTTGTTAGACAGGGAATGTCAGGACTGCAGCTTACTTTGGGAAAATAGTGAAAGCACAGAGTTAAAAAGTATACCTGTGGCGGATTCATGTTGATGTATGGCTAAACCAATACAATATTGTAGAGTAATTAACCTCCAATTAAAATAAATAAATTTATATTAAAAAAAAGTTAGTTTGGGTAGAGAAGCAACTCCATGGTAAAGAGTTAAGAGAAAATGGGTGTGGATTCTTTCACAGGCTCTTGCTAGCTTCATAACAAATTCCTGAACTTCACAGATCCCCCATTTTATATGTAAAATTAAAATGATACCAGTGTATAGAGCAGATCTAGTTACTACGTTCTGAGAAAGCATATGAAAGGGGCTGACAGTTGCATGATACTTATTTTGGGTTAGCTATTATTTCCCATTATTATCATCATTACCGATTTTAGAGAGTAAGTGATCAATTAAGATGGTGTGCTATAATCTGGTAAAGAAACAGCAAGTCGAAAATCTAATAAACCTGCAAAAAGTATTTAGCTTGCACTTACTTTATCTTTGCTAACAGTATGTAAGGCAAGTGCCCGCATCCCCAAGTTACAGAAGAGAACCCGAGGCTCAGGCCAATTGCATGCTCTGATGATGCATCAGATAGGGCATGGTGCAGAGGAGGGCTTGCCGAGCTGCCAGAAGGTGCCTCCAGCACTCACGCGCGCGTTGTGCAGGAGACCATGATAGTGGCTGTCACAGACCTGAGGGGCCAAGCGTCCACCCATCATTGTTGAATGGGTTATGCTTTGTATATTCTCCCTCTGAGGATGCAAGCGGAAAAGGAAACTCCCATGTGGGGCTAGAGGACTCACATAAGAGCATCTGATGCCCACTGCCTTGACAGAGGAGGCAGGAGTCTGCACCCCACTCCCCTGCTCAGGTCCATGAAACTGGGGGGCAGACCATCAGCAGTCCAGCCCTGGCTGAACACTGTAATTTCCCTGTGCCAGTGGATTTTACACGGCCTGTTGAGTCACCTCCTGGCTTATTGTTGTTGTTCAGTCACTCAGTCATTTCTGACTCTTTGTGACCCTATGGACTACAGCACGCCAGGCTTCCCTGCCCCTTTACCATCTCCTGGAGTTTGCTGAACTCATGTCCAACCCAACCATCTCATCCTCTGTTGTCCGCTTCTCCTCCTGCCTTCAATCTTTCCCAACATCAGGATCTTTTTCAATGAGTCGGCTCTTCGCATCAGGTGGCCAAAAGTATTGGAGCTTCAGCTTCAGCAACAATCAATCTTTGTAATGAATATTCAGGGATGATTTTCTTTAGGATGGACTGGTTTGATCTCCTTGCAGTCCAAGGGACTTTCAAGAGTTTTCCCCAACACCACAACTTGAAAGCGTCAATCCTTTGACACTCAGCCTTCTTTATGGTCCAACTCTCACATCCATACATGACTACTGGAAAAACCATAGCTTTGATAGATGGACCTTTGTTGGCAGAGTAATGTCACTGCGTTTCAATACACTGTCTAGGTTTGTCATAGCTTTTCTTCCAAGTAGCAATTGTCTTTTAATTTACATTGGCTATTTTCATCCTATTCATATCTGGGTCAGATCAGGGTGGCGGCAGCTTCAAAAATTGGCAGACAAGTGTGAGGAGAGGCCACGTAAGAATATTCTCAACTAATCCCTTTTCTCAGAGCAAAGAGTTCCCAGAGCACTTCAGGAAAGAACAGGTGGGCCAGGCTGGATACCACTGGAGCTAGCCTGCAATTTCCCCTTCACCTTGGGTCCTCAGCCCCCCATACCCCTGCTCAGTCCTGCTGAGTCCTTGGAGGAGTGGGTAGGGGTGGCCCCACTCTGAGGCCCACCCCCACCCCTGCTCCCTGGCTGCAGGACTGTGATTCTGCCCCAGTGCTGTTGTTCAGTCACCCATGTTAGCAGAAGTGTAAAAGCCCAGACCTGTTGAGTTTGGGGAAGTCTGTGAACCCCCAGGTTCTGCTTGCTTCTTCCAGCCACCCAGAAAAAGAGTCTCACTTTGTACAAAAAGACTACTCTGTGTGGAAAGTGCTCTGAATGAAAATTCTCCCTTTCAAGCTGCTTGGGCAGAGCCTGCAGAAAAGCACCCTGAATTTCAACGTGTTCCTCCATGTCTAGGATCCAGGCGTGCAGCCCCACAGGAAGGACAGTTTGATGGCAATGACGACCCTGTATGCAAGACAGGGAAAGAGACACAGATGTGTATAACGGACTTTTGGACTCAGAGGGAGAGGGAGAGGGTGGGATGATTTGGGAGAATGACATTCTAACATGTATACTATCATGTGAATTGAATCGCCAGTCTATGTCTGACGCAGGATGCAGCATGCTTGGGGCTGGTGCATGGGGATGACCCAGAAAGATGTTATGGGGAGGGAGGTGGGAGGGGGGTTCATGTTTGGGAATGCATGTAAGAATTAAAGATTTTAAAATTTTAAAAATAAAAAACTTAAAAAAAAAAAAGAGAGAATCAAAAAAATAAAAAATAAATAAAAATAAAGAGAATGTTTCTAGTGAAACCAGGCTCCCAGCAGCCATGAGGGGAGGCCTGGGCCGATTCATAGACCTGAGGTGTCAAGGGATCCAGACAAACATGACTGACTCCCAGAACCAAAAGAGGCTGACCCGGAAACAGGCATGTTCTCTGTTTCAAACGCTAAGCTGGGTGCTCAGTCACTGAGTCATGTCTGACTCTGCGACCCCTTGGACTTTAGCCACCAGGCTCCTCTGTCCATGAGATTCTCTAGGTAAGAATACTGGAGTGGGTTGCCATGCCCTCCTCCAGAGGATATTCCCAACCCAGGGACTGAACCTGTGTCTCCTGCATTGAAGGTGGATTATTTATCACTGAGCCACCTCGGAAGCTGTACCAGCTAGCAATCAGCACGTGTTTGTTTTGTTTTGTTTTTTCCTTGTTTTCACAATTTGGAGACCATTTTTCAAGATCCTAGGAATTCAACACCCTAGCCATCCCATGTCTATACAGACATGTGTGAAATGCACACTCTGCCCAAATTGAAGAATCATGGGGGTTTACCTCCCAGCAGAACAGGAAACTCACCAGGCAATCTGAAAACAGTGAATTTGGTCCTAAAAGTATTTTGAGACTAAATAATGAGTTACATCATGGAGGTGTCACAGTCATAGGGACATAAGTTATGATTTTATGAAACATGGATGACAAGAGCTTAGGGAGGTGCAGTTAGTCATAACAGAAAAAAAAGTTAGGAGCCCCTTAATGCTTCCAAAGATTTCCTCTGTATCAAGGAAAAGACGCAACAGCATACAGAGGGGACTCAAACTTACAAAGCATATTCTGTGGCCTCAGGTAGTTTTTAATCTCACAGTGGGAACAGAGGTGGTAATGGTGTTGACATGAGAAAGAACACGGATCAATGCAATGAGAAACACGTGTGCTCAAGGCTCAGCAAAAAGGTGGCAATTAAATTGGATCTAAAATAAAGGAACTGATAGATTATCGAATATATTCATGGAGCAGCTTTGAAAGGCTTCTTCTCAAAGCTTTTTTTTTTTTTTTAAGAGAGAAAAAATGCTTTTTTAAAAAAAAAAGTCTTAAAGAGATGCATCACTTTTGACCCATAAATTTGACTTCTAGGAATTGGTCCTAAGGCAATAAGGCAATACATGCTACTCATTATAATGTGGTTTATTATGAAATTTATTGAGATATCACAAGTAGCATCACGTAACTACACTAGGGCACTGGTTAAACAAGTAATGGCATATTAATTGGATGGGGTAGTACATAAAATTCACAAATTAATATGTATTGATGTAGAAAGAGTTACAAGGTTCTCTCAAAGAGAAAAGATAGATTTCCTAAATGGTATGCAAATTGGCATGCCATTTTTAATATCTACCTACCCATGTCTCTATGGGAAAATATTTAAAATATTAGATGCATGTTGTGTCTAATATTAATTTCCCTCATCTTTTTTCCCCCTTATTTATTATTTACTCATTAATTGTAGAAGAAAAAATAACCCAGAATATCAGTTTGAGCTACATCTCTCTGGAATATTCTTTTCTGCCAGTGAATGTTTTTAAGTATAATATTTAGTGGATTTTATCCAATTTGGTACTAATGTTTCTTAACAAAATTTCACTCCTTCTAGTTCTTTATAAAGATAATTTTTTTTCATGAGAGTACTGTGTCTTTATTTACCTGCCCCTTATCATTCCTTCATTTCTTGATTGGCTATTCCTTGCCAAGAGGAATTGTGAGTTAGATAGGGATTTCAAAGTCTCACGCCTGGTGTCAGGGGAAATGCTTTCAAATATTACCATGAAGCATTTGACTATAGTTATTGTTACTGACTTATAGAGAAGGAGAACAGGTGAAAATTCAAATTAATTAGAATAATTCCTTCCAAGTGGTTGAAGTTCCACTAGCATCTCTGTAGATACTGAAAGTTTATAGAAAAAAGGCAAAAGGAAAAATAAAAGTACTCTTTGTTTTTTAATCCATTTAGCTGGAATATGAAGTCAAGTGGGCCTTAGAAAGCATCACTATGAACAAAGTTAGTGGAGGTGATGGAATTCCAGTAGAGCTATTTCAAATCCTGAAAGATGATGCTGTGAAAGTGCTGCACTCAATATGCCAGCAAATTTGGAAAACTCAGCAGTTTCCAGGCCACAGGACTGGAAAAGGTCAGTTTGCATTCCAATTCCAAAGAAAGGCAATGCCAAAGAATGCTCAAACTACTGCACAATTGCACTCATCTCACACGCTAGTAAAAGTAATGCTCAAAATTCTCCAAGCCAGGCTTCAGCAATATGTGAACCGTGAACTCCCTGATGTTCAAGCTGGTTTTAGAAAAGACAGAGGAACCAGAGATCAAATTGCCAACATCCGCTGGATCATCAAAAAAGCAAGAGAGTTCCAGGAAAACATCTACGTCTGCTTTATTGACTATGCCAAAGCCTTGGACTGTGTGGATCACAATAAACTGAGGAAAATTCTGAAAGAGATGGGAATACCAGACCATCTGACCTGCCTCTTGAGAAACCTATATGCAGGTCAGGAAGCAACAGTTAGAACTGGACATGGAACAATAGGCTGGTTCCAAACAGGAAAAGGAGTCTGTCAAGGCTGTATATTGTCACCCTGCTTATTTAACTTCTGTGCAGAGTACATCATGAGAAAACCTGGACTGGAAGAAGCACAAGCTGAAATCAAGATTGCCGGGAGAAATCTCAATAACCTCAGTTATGCAGATGACACCACCCTTATGGCAGAAAGTGAAGAAGAACTAAAGAGCCTCTTGATGAAAGTGAAAGAGGAGAGTGAAAAGGTTGGCTTAAAGCTCAACATTCAGAAAATGAAGATCATGGCATCTAGTCCCATCACTTCATGGGAAATAGATGGGGAAACAGTGGAAACAGTGTCAGACTTTATTTTGGGGGCTCCAAAATCACTGCAGATGGCGATTGCAGCCATGAAATTAAAAGACGCTTCCTCCTTGGAAGGGAAGTTATGACCAACCTAGATAACATATTGAAAAGCAGTGGCATTACTTTGTCCACAAAAGTCCATCTAGTCAAGGCTATGGTTTTTCCAGTGGTCATGTATGGATGTGAGAGTTGGACTGTGAAGAAAGCTGAGCTCCGAAGAATTGATGCTTTTGAACTGTGGTGTTGGAGAAGACTGTTGAGAGTCCGTTGGACTGCAAGGAGATCCAACCAGCCCACTCTAAAGGAGATCAGTCCTGGGTGTTCTTTGGAAGGACTGATGCTAAAGCTGAAATTCTGGTGCTTTGGCCACCTCATGCGAAGAGTTGATTCATGAAAAGACTCTGATGCTGGGAGGGCTTGGGGGCAGGAGGAGAAGGGGACGACAGAGGATGAGATGGCTGGATGGCATCACTGACTCGATGGACATGAGTCTGAGTGAACTCCGGGAGTTGGTGATGGACAGGGAGCCCTGGAGTGCTGCGATTCATGGGGTTGCAAAGAGTCGGACACGATTGAGTGACTGAACTGAACTGAACCCCATAGTTATAAATAAGGAAAATCATAAGCGACCAGAATGCCTAGGAAGCCATCGGATCTGTTTATCATCTATCAACACAAACATATTCTTGAAAAGCAACAAGCACTCAGCAGCCTCTCCTTGGATAGCATGCTCTCTATATATACATGGATATGAGGGTTAGACCATGAAGAAGGCTGAGAGCCAAAGAATTGTTGTTTACAAACTATGGTGCTGGAGAAGGCTCTTGAGAATCTCTTGGGCAGCAAGGAGATCCAACCAGTCAATCCAAAAGGAAATTGATCCTGAATATTCATTGGAAGGACTGATGCTGAAGCTGAAGCTCCAATACTTTGGCCACCTAATGTAAAAAGCGACTAATTATAAAAGACCCTGAAGCTGAGAAAGATTGAAAGCGGGAGGAAAAGGGGACAACAGAAGATGAGATGGTTGGATGGCCTCACTGACTCAATCGGCATGAGTTTGAGTAAGCTCCAGGAGATGGTGAAGGTCAGGGAAGTCTGATGTGTTACAGTCCATGCGGTTGCAAAGAGTGGGACATGACTTTGTGACTGAACAACAGCAACATACACAAACACTCACACACACACATATGTACAAACTCAGCCCCAGAAGCTATAAAACAAAGCAGTCCTGCCATTCACAGCTCTGTGGAACTCCCTCGTGGAACTCGTGCTAGCAGCCTGGATACAGGCTCACACTCCTCAGTATGCTTTGATAACTGAGTGGCTTAAACAAGACGTTCAACCCTACCTACAGAAGGACCACCTGACAAGCAGGAGCAGTGAAGGCCTGCAGCCCTGACTTGGATCAAAGGCAGAGTGGCATCTGCAGGTCATCGACCACGTAGGAGGCTCTCTCCAGAGTCCCCAGCAGTGGGTCCTCCTAGGCTCTCCAAGAGACCCACCTGTTTTCCATCTCACCTGGGCTTCTGCACATTTCCAGGAAGCATCCAGGATTCACAAGCCAGGAGCAGGTCAGCTCATGGGCAAAGAGGTGTACTCTGGGATGGGATTCGGCCTCCACCAGCCTTCATAGTCCTGCAGACTTGCACTGGTGTGCGCTTTCAAGATCTAAAAGGGAGTAAGTTCAAGATTCAGTATAAATGAAATGAATTTACCTGTCATGTGCTGTAGGCTAAATCTGTAAGGCTTAGTTCTATGTTTGTAAAATGGGAAAAATAATTTCTCTTCAAAGTAAAACAGACGGCAAAACAAGAAAACCTAGAGGCCTGAATGGCCGCTGCCCACCTCTCTGACACTGAGAGGGATGGACCTGGAACAGAGGACAGCATGCTGAGAAAAATAAGCCAGATACAGATGAATGTGCATGGTCTCACTTATAATCTAAACAAATCACACACACAGAAACAGAGAGGCTACCAGGGGCTGAGGACTGGAAAATGGGAAGATGCTGGCCAAAGGTACAAGCCTCCCTTTGTTAGATCAGTAATTTTGGAAATCCGTGTACAAAATGGTGGCTCTAGTGAACAACACTGGATTATTGGATTGCATGCTTGATACTGTATTACATACTTTAAATTTGCTAAGAAGGTAGATCTGAAATGTTCTCACCACACACACACACACACACACACACACACACAAAGGTAACTGAGGTAATGGTCATGGTAGTTAGCTTGGTTGTGGTCATCATTTCACCATGTATAACATATATAAACTCATCACACTTCACACACTACATATATACAAAATTTTTTTTTTTAAATTATGCCTCAATAAAGCTAGAAAAAAATAAAATATAAATAGAATTAATAGTTTAAAAAGAGAGGCTAAACCATAGACAGTTCTCTCCTGTTGTCTCGCAGCTCTGTAGGTTGGACGTCTGAGATCAAGGTGATGCTAGGCTTGCTTGCTTCTCACGGCTGTGGAGCAGGATCTGTTCCAGGCCTGTGTGTTCAATGTGCACACAGCCGTCTCCCCCCTGGGTCCTCACATGGCCCTTGCTCCACACGTATCTGTGTGCTAATCTCCTCTTCTTATAAGAACACCAGCCATATGGATTTGGTGCCACCCTCATGACCTCAGTTTTCTCTAATTATGCCCTTAAAGATGATGTCTCCACAAGTTAGCTCCTAACACCTTCAATCAGACTGACCGTATACCATGTGGAATCATGGACAAGGGCATATCCCACTTCATATTCCTGGTGAGTTGCACCAGCCTGGGCACACAGAAGGTCATAAATACATTTGAAAAACTGAGGCGATATCATCTTCATCAATCTGAAGTGGAAAATTGTTTATATTTTTGGAAAGTTTGTATGATGATACGTGCTTTGTGCATATCTTATGTAATGCCTCTCTATCACAATATGTGCCATATATCATATACATACCTTGCGTAGAGATGAGTGTTTATTGCATGTATAGCTTGTTATTCAGTCACTAAGTCACGTCCGACTCTGCAACCCCATGGACTGTAGCACACCAGGGTTCCCTGTGTTTACCATCTCCCAGAGCTTGCTCAAACTCATATCCAGTGAGTCAGTGATACCATCCAACCATCTCATCCTGTCACCCCCTTCTCTTCCTGACTCCAATCTTCCCCAGCATCGGGGTCTTTTCTAATGAGTTGGCTCTTCACATCAGATGGTCAAAATATCAGAGCTTCAGCTCTAGCAACAGTCCTTCCAATGAGTATTCAGGACTGATTTCCTTTAGGATGGACTGGTTGGATCTCCTTGCAGTCCAAGGGACTCTCAAGAGTCTTCTCCGACATCACAGTTCAAAAGCATCAATTCTTTGGCTCTCAGCTTTCTTTATAGTCCAACTCTCACATCTATACATGACTACTGGGAAAACTATAGCTTTTACTATATGAAGCTCTGTCTGCAAAATGATGTCTTTGCTTTTTAAGATGCTGTCTAGGCTTGTCATAGCTTTCCTTCCAAGGAGAAAGCATCTTTAAATTTCATGACTGCAGTCACTGTTCACAGTGATTTGGGACCACAAGAAAATAAAATTCATCACTGCTTCCCCTCTTCCCCTATCTATTTGATGGGACCAGATGCTATTATCTTCGTTTTTTGAATGTTAAGTTTTAAGCTAGCTTTTTCACTCTCCTCTTTAACCCTCATCAAGAGGCTCTTTAGTTCCTCTTTGCTTTCTGCCATTAGAGTGCTATCATCTGCTTATCGAGGTTGCTGGTATTTCTGCTTGATTCCAGCTTGTGGTTCATCCAGCCCAGCATTTTGCATGATGTACTCTGCATATAAGTAAAATAAGCAGTGTGACAATATATAGCCTTGACATACTCCTTTCCCAATTCTGAACCAGTCCATTGTTCCATGTCCAGGTATATATGGATAAGCCCAGAAAGCAGTCATCTTTCCCTGAGTCTCATTGCTGCTAGGGTAGAAGTGCATTTTAAAACAAAAATTGAATCTTTTTAGGATGGGAAGATGTCCACAGGATAGGACACTTGCAAGGTGACCAGGAGTGTCCAGTGCACAGTGTGTGTGTGTGTGTGTGTGTGTGTGTGTGACTTTTCACAAACAGGAGTCTGTGGGTCCAAGAGAGTCAGTGCAGAGGTGACTCAGCTGGGAGAGGTTCAAATGCGGGTGGGAGTGCCTCCGAAGCCTGCATTTGTGATGACTGGAGGACCGTAGGGTCTGCCCAGGTGGGAGTGCCTCCGAAGCCTGCATTTGTGATGACTGGAGGACCGTAGGGTCTGCCCAGGTGGGAGTGCCTCAGAAGCCTGCATTTGTGATGACTGGAGGACCATAGGGTCTGCCCATGAGGGAGAAAGCCTGGGTCAGCCTCGTGAGGCTCCGGCAGCTTGGGGCCTCCTTGCAGAGCCGTGGGTGGAGGGAGGGAGCTTGCTGTGATGGCACTCGTGGCCTGAAGGTGACAAGTGCGCATGCGACCAGCTGGGAAGAGCAGCCACAGACTGATCCCAAAGGCCACGTGTCCCTGTGTGAAGGGTAAGCAGGTTTGCAGCAGCCAGACCATGGCCCAGCTGTGTCCTGGTCGATGTGGCCCAGACTCCAATGACTGCAAGAGTCAGGGCTGTGCCTTGGCCCTCCGTGATTAGGGACAGCTCACCTCCTACCCTCTTGTACCCTCAAGAGGTGTGTGCATCTCCCCAGCTGGTTACATAAGAAAACATCATTATGTCAAGTGTGGGAAAAAGTTTCCTAAAAAAAGAGTAGACTCATTTAAAACCATTGAAATGCACAAGGCCAAGACTCATCTGACCCTGAGATTAACTGGAAAAACATTTTTTTGTAGTCTCTTAATATATATTGCTAAAAATAACATCAAAGAGGAAATGGTGAGTGATCCAGAAATTCAATGTCGTGGGTTTTTTTCTTTTTTTTCTAACTGCACAGTCTTAGAGTATTGCCTATGTGCATTTATTATAGGAATCTTTAAATAATGTGTTCTTTAATAGTCAGCAAATCATATGGACATGCACCCATTCCTACAGCCAGCTGCTAGCTCTTCTGAAAGTCTGGGTGATCCAGGAGGCAAAGAACATCGTTTCCTGTTGGCCCACCTGACACCTGTCTTTTCAGGTGGTGTTAAAGAACCTGCCGGAATGTTAGATGGAGCTGGGGGTTATACTGAAGGTTTCATTCCCCAAGTGGCTGACTCAGGCCCAGACTAGTTTTCTGCAGCTGGGACGTTTGGTACAGATGTGACCTCCTGTCCCCTACACACCAGATCCCCTACACTGTGCAGGTTTCCAACAGGAGGAATCACCCTTAGGCCGGGAAAGGAGAGCTCACCCCTAGGCTGCAGCTGCCCTGCTGGCCTCCTTCCTCGGTCACTGGGGTGGACAAGAGGACCACAGGACCTTCTGCTGACTCGCTGTCAGAGCCTTGTTTCTTAACTATCTTTCTCAATAGACAGCAAGAGCTGTCTGCCTGGGCCATTTTCCAGGCTTCAGTCTAAGTGAGTCCCTGACATTTAGTCCTTAAGCTTTGGAGGACAGGCTTTTCTCTGCCTGACCTTTGGCTTAATGCCTGCTGCCTGATTTGCTGAAGCCCTGCACACATTTACGACCTGCTCCTGCCTCCCTCCTGTCTGGGCTGGGCTCATCTGCCCCATCTCTAACAGGGTCCATAGTCCACCTCCTCCTGCTCCCCTTGAAACAGATGAACATTCTCACTGGCTTCAGTGAGGTGCCTGTCACTGCTCTGGGCCCCTTGAGTGTCACAGATGGAACAAGAAGATGTCAGAGCTGACTTATTTGGAGTTCATACGTGGCAGATAATGGTGCTGATGAGACATTGCTGTGTATGAGAAGACAGGAATGGCCTTCTCTTAATGATCTTAACTTTTTACCATCTTAAATTGTGCTACTATTTCAGGAGCTCACACTATGAGCAAAAACAAAAGTATAGAAAAAATTTAAAAGGGATTTATTTAGAGACTCCCAGGTGTGCAGAGCAGAACAAGGATGAGGGAAATTAACATGGTGCCAGCTGCACCCTCAACGGGCTCATGGTTCATTCCAGGAACCAGACATCCACTCAGCCCCCAAAAGCATAAGATGGACACTTACAGTTTCCATAGAACGTTATGGGGCATGTATGAAAGGATTCTGAATGCAGAGCTGGTTAACTGTGCCTGAAATAATAAGAGAAAGATTTGTGGATAAAGTATCTCTTGCAAAAGTTTTGAAAACTGAGAAGAACTGCGACAAGCAAATATCATAGGGTGGTTGAAATTAGCAAGAGGGAAGGGTGTAGCCATGGGAGTCTCTTAATGATAGAATCTTTGGAAGAGAGACAGAGAGAGAAAGAGATTGTTGTCCAGGAGGGAGACCTTTGTCTTAGGAGTGCAATTGCCATGAGAGAGGAAGAAAAAAAAAGCCTGACAGAAAGCATCAACTTGATGAGAGGAAGTACTGTCTGATGGAGAGGCCTTCCCCTTTTTAATAGGTGGTGAGTGTTCTTGTTTTGCTGTGGTAGTTGCTTTTCCAAGAGGGTATATGTGTATGTGAGAAGACTTGGGAATAACTATCTAGAAATATTTGTATCTAATTATGGGAGTATTGCATGTGTATATATGCATGTATATATAGCTGTGTGTATATATACACACATGTACACACATACATATGTACATGTGTATGTAGCTGGTCTACGTATGCACTCAACATGCCAGCAAATTTGGAAAACTCAGCAGTGGCCACAGGACTGGAAAAGGTCAGTTTTCATTCCAATCCCAAAGAAAGGCAATGCCAAAGAATGCTCAAAATACCGCACAATTGCACTCATCTCACCAAAATTCTCCAAGCCAGGCTTCAGCAATACGTGAACCGTGAACTTCCTGATGTTCAAGCTGGTTTTAGAAAAGGCAGAGGAACCAGAGATCAAATTGCCAACATCCACTGGATCATGGAAAAAGCAAGAGAGTTCCAGGAAAACATCTACTTCTGCTTTATTGACTATGCCAAAGCCTTTGACTCTGTGGATCACACTAAACTGGAAAATTCTGAAAGAGATAGGAATACCAGACCACCTAACCTGCCTCTTGAGAAATCTATATGCAGGTCAGGAAGCAACAGTTAGAACTGGACATGGAACAACAGACTGGTTCCAAATAGGAAAAGGAGTACGTCAAGGCTGTATATTGTCACCCTGCTTATTTAACTTATATGCAGAGTCCATCATGAGAAATGCTGGACTGGAAGAAACACAAGCTGGAATCAAGATTGCTGGAGAAATATCAATAACCTCAGATATGCAGATGACACCACCCTTATGGCAGAAAGTGAAGAGGAGCTAAAAAGCTTCTTGATGAAAGTGAAAGAGGAGAGTGTAAAATTGGCTTAAAGCTCAACATTCAGAAAACGAAGATCATGGCATCTGGTCCCATCACTTCATGGGAAATAGATGGGGAAACAGTGGAAACAGTGTCAGACTTTATTTTTTGGGGGGGCTCCAAAATCACTGCAGATGGTGACTGCAGCCATGAAATTAAAAGACCCTTACTCCTTGGAAGAAAAGTAATGACCAACCTAGATAGTATATTCAAAAGCAGAGACATTACTTTGCCGACTAAGGTCCATCTAGTCAAGGCTATGGTTTTTCCTGTGGTCATGTATGGATGTGAGAGTTGGACTGTGAAGAAGGCTGAGCACCGAAGAATTGATGCATTTGAACTGTGGTGTTGGAGAAGACTCTTGAGAGTCCCTTGGACTGCAAGGAGATCCAACCAGTCCATTCTGAAGGAGATCAACCCTTGGATTTCTTTGGAAGGAATGATGCTAAAGCTGAAGCTCTAGTACTTTGGCCACCTCATGCAAAGAGTTGACTCATTGGAAAAGACTCTGATGCTGGGAGGGATTGGGGGCAGGAGGAGAAGGGGACGACCGAGGATGAGATGGCTGGATGGCATCATGGACTCGATGGACGTGAGTTTGAGTGAACTCTGGGAGATGGTGATGGACAGCGAGGCCTGGCGTGCTGTGATTCATGGGGTCGCAAAGAGTCAGACACGACTGAGCGACTGAACTGAACTGATATATATTTGTATGCATACACACACTTTGATGCTTTCGAACCATCGTGCTGAAGAGGATTCTTGAGATTCCCTTGGACTGCAAGGAGATCAGACCAGTCAATTCTAAAGGAAATCAGTCCTGAATATTCATTGGAAGGACTGATGCTGAAGCTGAAGCCCCAGTCCTTTGGCCACCTGATGGGAAGAGCTGACCCATTGGAAAAAACAATGATACTGGGAAAGATTGAGAGCAGGAGGACAAGAGGGCAACAGAGGATGAGATTGTCCTCTGGATGGCGTCATCCAGATTGAAGGGCATCACTCACTCAGTGGACATGAGTTTGAGTAACTCCCACAGATAGTGAAGGACAGGGAAGCCTGACATGCTACAGTCCATGGGCTTGCAGAGTTAGACATGACTTTGTGACTAAACAACCAAAATAAAAGTACACTTATAATGCATAGCTCTTTTTTTCATTGTTATTACTATTCTTCCTAGATAAGGACTACATTTTACTTCCATTGTTACCTTCTTCAGTGCCCCAAATAAGGCTTAGGGTGGCAGCATTAGAAACTCAATATAAATACATATACAAATGTGTGTGTGTGTGTGTGTGTGTGTGTGTGTGTTCATAAGACAGCAGATTTAACTAGTAATATGGTGAATAACACCCAATTAGAACCATGGAATTTCAGGAACACTTCATTTGCTTGGATTATTCTAGTTAACTTTGACAGAACAGAGATAAAGGAAACATCACTCTCTGAATCATGTCAATTAAGTGTTCACAAGAGCACAGAAATAACACAGCTTCCAGATGACTTTTTTCCCAGCCTGACAAGCAGCCCATCTCTTGGAAGTAATAGGTGTATGAAATTCCTTAGTCTCCTTAGGGAGGCTTGGTAATTTTCAGTCCGTGTGGATAGTATTCGTGTTTTCTGTCTTCTTAGTCATTGCTATTAAAGAGGTTTAACCACCAAGGAACACCCCGCAACTTGTGTGATGATCTTCTAAAGCATGAGAAAACTGGCTTAACGTCAGAAGAGTGCTCACACAGAGCGCTCTGGGAAAAAAGACTTTAGCATTTCCAAATGCATTTCAGAAAGTTATCTTGGCAAGTTGACTCTATAGCTTCCAAGTTACATAAGTAAACAAATGAGTCACAGATGCAGGGTGCGATGTTTGAGAACAGTGTGCTCGCCCTTTTACCATGCAGACAGGGAAAGAGGAGCTGATGGAGGTTAAGTGGAAAAAGAGACGTGATGGATATATCATAAATAGAACCCCAGAATTTATGGGAAAGCTATTTGGAGAAAATGGAACAGCCTGGACAGTTCTATTTTGGCTCAAAGACAGTCATCGTAACTTTAAGGATCCCAGGAGCCCTTTGTTCATTTTTACTGTTGGCAGAAGCGAAACCTTGAAAGAAATGAATTTAACAATGGATTAAATTGCTTAATTTGGCCTTCTTGAATAGAATTTTTAGAACTACCGATTCTGTTAGCTATATCTGTAGGGACTGCTCAGTGTCCTCACTGTTGGGCTTCATGAGGTTTCTGACCTGGTTTGAGGTGCTGCAGAAATGGAACGCATTTACCATCTCCTGCAGAAACACCATTCCCTGGCTGATTGCATTGGGGTGTTCTTTTCCCCCTCACCGTCATCCTTTTTAAGTCCGGACATCTTTGATCCACTTGATTTTACCAGGTCCTTTGTTTCTATAGGTTCAAAATAAAGCTGTTAGCATATTGTAAGCTAACAGATAAAGACCTTCTAATGCAATCATTTCCTCTTTTCCCTATAAAGTGGGTCTGTTGTATCTTGTACTAACCACATCAAGTTCACTATCAACCCATAATTTACGTCTCACTGCCCAAACTACTGATTTGTTAGAAAACCAATTCCAGCAGATTTAACAGAAATACAGCTAAGAATTGTAGGGGATTTGCAGGAGATCTCACCACAACAAAAACAGATGTACAGTCACTGATAATTACTGGCAGGGTTTAAGCAGCACTGGTTCTCAAAGGTTATTAACAGGCGTAGAGGGACGACACATCCTCCCCTATATCCTTTCTTTCAGGACTGCTTCAGACCAAAAAGTAGGGCACACACGTTAAAAGGCTGTCGTTCTTTCCCATTACCACGGTAACAGTTAACACAGACTTGAGGCCTAAAACCAAGACAAATGTTTTACCTTATGGTTCTGCAGGTCACAGGTCTTACACAGCTTTTGCTGGAATGGAATCAAAGTGTCAAGGGCTGTGCCCCACCTGGAGGCTCTCGGGGAGGATGCAGTTGCTTGCCCTTTCTATCCTCTAGGGGGTCACCCTCCTGCCTTGGTCCAGGACCCTTTCCTCATCAATGACCACCCATGGAGTTCTCACACACCTGGCTCTGACCCAGTTTCTCAGACGCATCTCTCTCAAACTCACTCATTCTGTCTCCATCTTCCACACTTACAGATATTTCTGATTACATTGGGCCACCGTATCGCCCAGGGTAACCTGTGACACCATCACATCGTCATGGTGCCCCTTTCCCCTGTAAGCTAACAGTCCCAGGTTGTGGAGATTAACATGTAGGCACTTGGGAGCTGTGACCACAAAGGTATTCAGTTTCAATTCTTTACTTCTAAAAATCCTCTGATTACCCAGGACCTTAGTAAGTCAACGGCATCATCTGCTGGCTTGCGTATTAATCAACTTTCCTTAAATTAGCCTATAATGAAGGAATGACTGACTTTGTAATACGATCTTTGTGTTAAATGGCAGCTCCAAGCTGAGCCCCTGCCCTTGGGAAGGTAAGGGAACTACCAGCAATTACAAGAATAGGTCTTGTATGGAATCACCACCTGCCCCTACAGTCCCCTCCCCATAAAGAGGATGTATTTGTCGAATTCACACAGCTGAGTCAAGAAATTCATGCATGTTAATTCACCCTGGAGTATGATTCACTTGCATGGTTTAGCTCCAACCACAGAGAACAAATGATATAATTGTTACTAAATCCTCACCTTTGATTCTGCATAAAAGAACTTTGCACAGGATTTATGCATTTGTGAATGCATACACTGGTTTGATAGATATCAGGTAACTATCTTCCTGCTTCGTATTTTACAAACTGACTCATACATAATAAAGCAGGAATCAAATCTGGCCCATAAGCTGAGAATGATTGTTACATTGTTAAGTGGCTTTAAAAAAATTAAGTGAATAATGTTTTCTTTGGAGAAAGATCACATGAAGCTTAACTGTGGTGTCTGTAAGTGAGGTGGTTGAGGCATGGGGGTAGCTTTGGTCCTTCAAGGGCAGAGGTGAACAGTTGCAACAGAGGCATTATGACTCATAAACCCTAAAATATTTCTGCCTGATCCTTTCTTGTCGAAGTTTGTCCATTAACTCAAAACTGACATCTCTATGGGTAAATATTTGCAAGATATGGGGGTGACAAGGGGAGTTGTTTATGGCATTGTTAATGTTGACATGCAACTAATGGGTAATTCAACCTAGCTTTTGAGATCAGAATTCCACTCAAAGAGAATCTAATTAAGAGTAAGCAATATTTTTTAAGCAACAGCACAGCAAATGTGGATTTCCGTTATAAAGATTTCAGTGAGTAGATGTAGGTGAGTGGGATGGATGTGGGTTTCTGAATCCAGAATTCACTTCTCTTAGGCATTGTCACTAATAGGCAAAGAGGTAGGTGACCTGTTTCAAATAAAATTTGTAATGTAGTCTGACCAGGAAAAAAAAAGTGAGGGAGGGAGCCTTCAAACAAAATATTCCAATGATTAAATGTCCCCTGGAATGGGTCATATCCAGCATCACTAGTCAGTACCACACAAATCCTAGCAAAGAGGCAGATCTGAGTAGTGAATTACCTCTTACAGGAGATTATTTCAAACAGCGACATAAACACTGTTGCGATTGGTTCCAGTCAAGGTTTGGCTTTTCACTTTGAATGGATGCTGTGGGTTTGTAAGCCTGAGAGCTGAAATAGAGTACCCTGACATCAAAAAGCTCGCCTGTATATTTCACTGGACGCAGCTTTTCCTCAAGGTAGCAGAGCTAGCAGGGATATGCTCTACATAGCCAGCCTGAAATTCTGGGAATAGAATACGGTTTCCAGCTCAAGCGGGCAGCGGTGGGCGCTCCAGCCCCAAAAGGGCCCTGCCAACTTCAGCTGCGAGGCAGTTTGTTCACCTCTGACATATCATCTGCATGAATAAGCATCACTTTGAAAATAGATTTGCAGCTGAGATGCAAAGTAACTCTGTGATACATAAGCGCATGCAAGTAACATCAAAATGCTTTGGGAACATTTACACGGCATCTGTATTGTCTCTTTAAAAACCTTAATATAGGTCTTTTCAAGTCCAGTTTACAGACTAGAAAACTGGGGTTCAGAAAGGATAACCCAAGGATATAATGTCTCAGTCAGTACAAGTGGAGGCAACACACGTCCATCCATCCATCTGAAGCACCCAGTCAGTGGTGGTCAGGCCACGGGCCAGAGTGGAACATGTCACGTCATTTCTAACCAGCCTGAAACATCCTTTACTCCATAATGACACGAAGCTGTCCACAGTTGGAAGTAAATTGCTCGTTTTTTCTGACAGCCAGAGTCCACCTTGGACGTGGACTGGCTACTTTAAGCAGCTTAATCAGAGACTGAGTGTGTCTTATTTTGGAACATTTAATTTTGTCTAATATACTAACTGATACACGCACGAGGCATTTTGAACCTTTCTGACAGTTCTTGTCGCTGATTTCATAAACACCCTTCTTCTCTACTTCAGAAGGAAGGGCCCGGGTTGTGACTCTGCAGATGGACCCTGGTGACACTGGATGTTATCAGTTGTTTGAGTCACTTCAGGTGAAACAGAATGGCCAAGTGATCAAATACTGAAGGGTAGAATTGTATCATTTACGTATTTCTGTTCCTTTGGTAATTCATTATGATCCTGGTCCTGATAAGAAGAAATAAGAGCTCAAAAGAATATCAGCTCACTTAGCCATCCTTAATGAAGAAGAATCAAAATGTCCAGTACTTGTGAAAGCCTTCATTCTATCAAGGATGAATGTGGCTTTTGTCTGAAGGCACAGGTGAAATCACCTGTAGCGCTTCAGGGTGCAGCACAGCTAACAAATGTGTCTGTTTCAGGTAACTCAGCATGCAGACGGCTGGCACTCACTTGTGAAGGCGGGTTTGAGATGGGGCATTTGTGAGGCTGGTTTACAAGGGAGCTGTTTTCATTCTCTCTTATAGGCTGACCGGCATGAACCTCCCTTCTCCTGTCATCAGCAGCAAGAACTGGTTGCGCCTCCATTTCACATCTGACAGCAACCACCGACGGAAAGGATTTAACGCTCAGTTTCAAGGTAAGAAGGCTTCATCTTATATGACAAAGAATAGCGGAAGATACTCTGGTCCTCTGGCAATGCTGAAATTTTAGGACTCTCTTGCTGAAGATGAAACAAGAGTTATAAACTAGAATGAAAATGGCTTCTATCTCTCATATGAACCGTTTACTTTGGAACAATTAGCAACTTCTTAGTAAAGTTTTACTGTGGTGACAGTATGCTGTATATTTTATGGTTTTGCTGGAATTATTGCTAACTTTTAAGCAGTAAGTCAATGAACATATAATAGCACTCATTTCAATCACTATGCACCCACCCAGTAAGTAACAGTTTCTGATTATTTTCTTTATCTGCTTACTAAGAGGGATGTAGCATATGGGTTGTATGAAAGTGCATAAATGCATCATCTTATCACTTTCAGTCCTAAGATATATGCACACTCCACAAATGCAGCTACCTAATGATTAGTGATTTACACACAGCTGTCCAGTGTCGTGCTTAATTGTTTAGTTGTGTGTGACTCTTTGCGACCCCTGTACCAGAGCCTGCCAGGATCCTCTGTCCATGGGGAGTCTCCAGGCAAGAACACTGGAGTGGGTTGCTGTGCCCTCCTCCGGGGTATCTTCCCCACCCAGGGATTGAACCCAAGTCTCTTGCACTACAGGCAGATTCTTTACTGTCTGAGCCACCACGGAAGCTCAGGAATACTGGAGTGGGTAGCCTATCCCTTCTCCAGGGGATCTTCCCAACCCAAGAATTGAACCGGGGTCTCCTGCATTACAGGTGGATTCTATACCAGCTGAGCTACCAAGGAAGCCCAGGGGACTGCAAAACAAAAATACCAGATTGTTTGTAGTTGGGTGAAACAGAGAGCTTGCCATCAATAGTATATTGGATTGATTTTAAATCTTTTTGTATCTAATTCTAGATTAAAAAAAAAATCTTACCTGGATAGCATGTTATCATTTCCTACATGTTTCCAATAATCAATAATTGTTATCAATACTGTGAAAAAGGCAATAGAAACTGTTACACATGCATCTGAAAAGAAAGCGAACTAGGATGGCTCTGTCAGAAAGCCAGATGCTTTCTCAAGCAAACTTCTCCAGCTTTCCCCAAACTGTGGCCAATTCAATGAAGGCAGAATTCCCTGAACATTTGGCACATGCAAGCTGGAACCCTAAAATGAGGAAATGACAAAACCCCCATGCTCCAGAAACTCGCGAATCACAAGGACAGTGTGCAGACAACTCTGTCTGTGAAGGATAGAACATAAAGTCATAGATGCCACTGAGCGAGGTTTTAGTAATGTTCCAGCCGGTGAGTCTGAATGCCACCTATCTGAAACACATTTATTTTCTTTTTATAAATTTTATTGGAGTATAGTTGATTCACAATGTTGCATTTGTTTTGAAACACATTTTGAAATCCATAATGCCCTTACTGTGTCCTTTTGGGCAAGAAGTAAACAAACAAACAAACAAACAAACAAACAAACAACTAAGAGTGATGTTCAGGGTTTTAAATATAGATGATGCTGAGGAGGGTGCCTGTGGTAGGTTTTACCTGCCACTGGTCCACAGGCACATGGACCCTCACAGCACGCGCCTGACTTGGAGGCCAGGGACAATTTTGTCTTGCCTAAATGCATTTTATCTATAAGGAGCATTGTCCATCTCTCAGTTTCTTCTGATGCTGCCAGAAACTTCTCAGACTGCAAATATACTGCCTTGAACTTGAGGAGATTCACACCAATTTGTTTTCACTAATCCCAGGACCCAGGCAAGGCCGCTGTTTTTCTTCTCAGACCAGCCTCGATGTGCCTTGATTTTCCAAGGGCATGTATTCTAACCGCAGTTATAGGAGAGCAGGCCTGGAAAGCGCAGGCCAGTGGGAACTGGGGTCTCATGGGGATACAATGGGGGGAGCTGAGGAATACCCCACTTAGTCTTAGAGGAAATTCTGAGTTTTCTCCATATAATTTCCCATCAACAGATACATCTATCTCTGATTTAAGACCCTCATAGAGCACTATTTAGAATCACAATTGACTGATCAGTTGGCGCATTATACAGTTATTGCTAAACTGGTGACCGATCTTCTCCAAAAGTCCTATTTAGTTGATGCGTATGGAAATACAGAAACATTTCCAGGTGTCATCCTCTCAACCTGATCATTGAATCTGGCACCTGGACCAATGACTGAAAGATGGAAAATAGAATATTAAGTTTGAAGATGCTCCAAACTGGTAGATAGAAGAAGCAACTGCAATATTGCAACACCACACATCAGCCACTGGTTTTGTATGAATACCACATGTAACATGTTCATATATATTTGTATATATATAAAAGTGATGATTAGAAAAATTCATATGTAACTGGCCAGGCTCCTCTGCCCATGAGATTCTCCAAGCAAGGATACTGGAGTGGGTTGCCGTGCCCTC
This sequence comes from Ovis aries, assembly GCF_016772045.2. Taxonomy (NCBI): domain Eukaryota; kingdom Metazoa; phylum Chordata; class Mammalia; order Artiodactyla; family Bovidae; genus Ovis; species Ovis aries. Next base: position 3,081,922 of record NC_056079.1, on the reverse strand, counting down.
CTCCAGGGGATCTTCCCGACCCAGGGATCAAACCGACATTTGTTATGTCTCCTGCATCAGCAGGCAGGTTCTTTACCTGCCACCTGGGAAGCCCATATGAAAATATATTTGTATATAAAAGTGATGATTAGAAAGATTTGTGCATAAAACCAAAGAGTTGAAAAGACGTGAGAATACAAGGAGGGGTAAACATGGCTCAGCAGTGATGTGTAAGAAAACCTCTTCAGGCCAATGAAGCTCACGTCCAGGAATAAAGGGGGGCAGGGGCTGCCCTTCTTCACTGGCTGCGGACCCTATATCACAGGAAGGGTCATGACATCACGACTAAGGCCGGATCTCAGCTGACCATCCATGGACAGTCAGATTCAGCACTGGATGTCATCCTTTTGAAAGCAAAGGTTACAAAACAGAGAGGACCAGGATGATAGTAAGAAATGTTCCAAAACAGGAACTGAGGACGCTGAGAAGGAGCCTGGTGAACGCCAGGCAGGAAGGCATCACGTGTGGTTTTCTGGCTCCTGGGGGCAGAACTGTCACTCGTGAACACGAGCCACAGGTGGACCTTCCTGCCAACCCCAGAACTAGCCTGTGGGCAGCAGAAGGCAGGACACAGAGCACCGGCCTGGGCGGGCCTCTGGGAGCCCCTGGCCGCCCCGCTGACATCCCCGCTTGACACAGGGCTGCCTGGACACTGCAGGGAGGCCTCAGTATTTTCACTCTGAGGACAGATACTTCCTGTCTTAGAGGAAGGTATACTGTTCTTGTAAATTTTCTTTTTTCTTTTCTACCTAGACTGAACAGCAGGAAGCCCCAATTTATACTGTACTATATTTCAACTAAACAAATTCAAGGAAAAAAAAATGCTGTTGTTATTACCTCCACACTTGCTAAGAAGAAAACAAAGTAGAAGAGCAATCTAGAAAACCAGCAAGAACAACAATAATAGGGAAAACAATGTCTAGTGAAAGCTAGTTTAAAATCTATGTACATATTCTCTCAAAGAATCTGAATCTTGGGGTATTTGGTGAAGAAGGGGAACATGAGAAAACACATTTCTGTGCTCACTGCTTTCAACATTACTGTAGTCACATTTATCATTTGCAGTCACTCTTATGACTATAAAATTTCCATCAGTGTTACGCAGAGTGAATGAGACAGCAGATTGTGTGAGATTCCTGTGAAAACTCTGTGTTCCTAAGCTGCCAACGTGGCCCCCTGCTGGCATCTCTGTCATCGAATCTGCCCCTCTGATGGGAGAATGAAGCCTGCAGAGATTTTTACAACTTCTAAAAACAAAGAATCCATTCCTTTTAACTTGGGGCTTTTCTTGGTCAGATAAACAGCCATCCACCAGCGTAGCATGGTCTTTCTTGTGTTCTTTGATGTTTCCACCTTTCATCCCTGTGTCCTCCTTTCTCTGAACCCTGCACTTGACTCTTTGGCTTTTCTCTCTTCGATCATGCCATCAAGTTATGCCAGAAGTAGAAGTAAGGTTGATTGACAGGTGAAACCACTCTGTAGTTGCTAAATATATTCACCTTTAAAATAGCATTATGAGCAAAAAACTGTGGCAAATTCAATAAGAGCTACTTGATAGATTTGCAATATCACGTGTCTCTTATGGGCCCTCACAGAATGACAGATTTATGTAGGACATACTATTCTTTCAATCAACTGAAAATTGAGCCCATTCTTTGTATGTTGCCTCCATCATTAATTATAATTAAATAAGTGCCTTCTTAGCACAATCCATCATGTAGACATTTCTGATGTCTAAAAGATGAATTTTTTTAAAAGATATATTAACCTTGAACCATAAGTGCCTCTCCAGTATGAAGTAGCTGTATATATGTCAAGCTCCAGTTTTACATACATTTATCTGACTATTTGTAAAAATACAGCTTTCACAAAATGAAATTCCCATTGATTTCTGTAATTGATCAATCATGCGGAAAGTATTTTAATAAAGTTCCAGTTTATACAGAGAATACTCTATCTTTTAAATCAAGGGAAAACCTGACTGGATTTAAATTTTGCATTGACACAAATAACTGGCATTCTTTTTATTTCATTTCATTCTCTACAACTCTTGGGTTTTCCTCTTTATTAAAAATGAAGAGCTTTGTAAAAAATGAAGACTTTTCTGTTGTTAAACACATGTTTGGGGGCTTCCCTGGTGGCTTGGTGGTAAAGAATCTGCCGACGCAGAAGATGTGGGCCTGATCCCTCATTGGGGAAGATCCCGCATGCTTTGGAGCAACTAAGTCTGGGGGCCACAAATACTGAGCCTGTGTTCCAGAGCCCGTGTGCCCTAGGGTGCGTGTTCCATGGCAAGAGAAGCCACCGCGATGAGAAACCCACACCCACACCTGCAGAGCAGCCCTCACCCACCCGCGGCTAGAGAATGCCTGCGCAGCAGCAACAATGGCACAGCCAGAAATAAGTGAACAAAACATGTTTTGGAAAATTGGAAGCTTCACCTTTTGAGATTAATTCAAATTCAGGTAGAAATCACGCATTCTCCCTTCATCGTGCAGGGCTCCCCTTCGCTGTAACCTGAAATACATCCAGTCCCAGAGGCTCTGCCTCCGAGGTCAAGGGCCTGGATCCCGAGGCCCTTTGTATCTGTGTCTCTGTCTAGGACAGTAAACAGTAAGGACCATAAACTAGAACCTGGAAGGGGCTCAGCTGTCATATGTATTAAAGAAATGAAGGAAACCAAGAGCGCTTCCTCTTCCCGGGGTTTCTGGACCACTGGTCTGCAGAAGCGTGAGGAACCCCTAGGTGGCGCTCTGGCTCATTTCTGTGGCCTTGGGCACCGTGCACCCTTCCACTGAGAGGCGCTTTCAAGTTTCCTGGGTTTGTTGTGTGTGGTTTTTTTTGTTTGTTGTTTGTTTTTTACTTTATTTTCTTTACAACACTGTATTGGTTTTGCCATACATTGACATGAATCAGCCACGGGTGTACATGAGTTCCCAATCCTGAACCCTCCCCCCTTTCAATAAAAATAAGCGAGTGAAACCTTATCTTATAACCTCTAAGTAATTCTTGCTGTTTAGTAGCTAACTCGTGTCGGATTCTTTGCAATCCCATGGACTGTAGCCCCCCAGGCTCCTCTGTCCATGGGATTCTCCAGGCAAGAATACTGGAATGGGTTGTCATTTCCTTCTCCAGGGGATCTTCCCAACCCAGGGATAAAATCTGGGTCTCCTGCACTGTTAGGCATATTGTGTACCAATGAGCCACCAGGGAAACCATGCAATTCTTAAAACCTCAAAAAGGAAAAAAAGAGTTTTTAATAAATATAAATTCACTAAAATCAGAAATACATACCACTTTCCTTAAATATATACTTTAACTTCTCTCAGAACCAGAGATTCCCGCAACTCTAGGACTTTCAATAATTCACAAAAGATGCCCATCTCTGTGTTTCCAGCTGCTGACTCTTGTCCTCTCCTTTTTCATTAAGTACTTTTTATTAGCCAATATCCTTTCTGCCTTGTGTATCTCACTATCTTAGTCTACAAAATGAGAATAATAATATCTGCCTCCCCAGATCATCATGGGTAGCAAATAAAATGAAAAGAAAGTGTGATGAGCGCTTTGTAAACAGCACTGAGATGTCAGAGCATTCATCACCCATCAGTAACTTTCCTCAAGCTTAGCGTCTTCCTCATCAAATTAACTAAAACAAGCAGTTTGTTCTTCAGCATTTTAAGGGATATTTTAAAACTTATAGAACAGACCGACTGTTGCCTTACATTGTTGGCAGTAATTTGGACAGGCACAGACCCTCTGGACAGCTGTTTCAAGGTAAAATTGGACCCCTGTCTTCTCTAGACCTGGCAATTCCACTCTGGGTACATGCCCACCAGAAATGAGCACAGGTGTGCAAAAGGACAGAGCACATGCACTGAAGATTCACCCATGATTGTCAGACACTGCATTAAACCTAAATGTCCAGCCACAGTAGAGCATATGAAGAAAGGGGGCATTCATCCAGCGGAACACTAAATAAAAATGAAAAAGGACAAACTCCCTCTACAAGTAACAACATGTGGAATCTCACAGACATACTGTGGAGTGAATGGACCCAGACAGACACATGCACCCTGCATGGTCCATTTACCTGACATCTGGGGATCTGCAAATTCATGGTTTATAGTGGTTGTTATTGATGTTCAGTCACTCTGTCATGTCTGACTCTTTGTGACCACGTGGACTGCAGCATGCAGGCTTCTCTGTCCTGTGCTGTCTCCTGGATTTGCTCAAAACCATGTCCATTGAGTCGGTGATGCCATCCAATCCAACCATGTCATCCTCTGTTGCCCCTTTCTCCTCCTGCCTTCAATCTTTCCCAGCATCAGGGTTTTTCTAAGGAGTCAGTTCTTCACATCAGGTGGCCACAGTATGGGAGCTGCAGCCTCAGCATCAGTCCTTCCAGTGAATGTCCAGGGCTGATTTCCTTTGGGATGGACTGGTTGGACTTCCTTGAAGTCCAAGGACTTATTGCTAAAGAAGAGCACCATGCTTTTTGCTTGTTTACATTTCAGTTTTAAAAGGATCAGAACAATCCCCTTCCTCCAAAATGTGAATTTCTATAGAATTTTCTTACAAATAGGTGCAGGCAAAAATACCTAGAGTTTCCCAACTCAATGTCATGATGCTGTCAAAGGTCAACATTAGGAAGGGGCTCCCACCACACAGCAGAGAAGGGGACAGTAAGCGGTCGCCACATTACGCAGCCTGTAAATACATGGCAGCACCAGGCCATCAGCAGAACCCTCTGTGTTCTCTGTTCACTGTCATCCTCTCAACTCTATTTTCTCCATAGTCTTGCTGCACTGCTTCCTTTGTTGCCAATCAGAACATCTTTCTTTGGGGAGCAGCGATTTATTTTTGTGAAAAGGAAATCCCAAAGAAAAGAGTGTCACTATAAGACAACTATAAGCAAGTGACAGCTTTATCCATTTTCACCTCTGCTGATGTCGGAGGGAGCAGAAGGGCTGTTAGAGACAGTTTCCCAGAGGAAGGACCACCTGGGTGTGTCCAGGGCATCCAGGAAGGAGGAGGGGAGAGACCTGGGTAAAGGAGCATCGAATGCAGAGGGGCGTTTGGGCTTCTACAAACACAGCCCATCAGTCCTGGGGTCATGGGGGAGACAGAAAAAGAGAGAGAGGCAAGGGATGCAGGGGAAAGGGAGGATTTATGCTACCCTTAAAAACTGTAACTGGGGGTAAACAGAGGATCTCCGGAGCGTTTGAGGAGTAGGATGGGAGAGCAGTGCACGCAACTCTATTTTCAAGGCTGCAGGGTGGTCCCTTTTGATAGCCCTTGGGGGCTGGGGGGCGGACAGCCTGGGGCATCTCAGGAAGAAGGGCTGCTGGGGGGACACTCTGAGACACTGAGCACAGGAACAGGGACTGACCCTGAGTCATCATATTTAACAAAGAGGAAAACATGTGGCTGAGATAAAGACATAAGATGCCCTTCATCCCAAGGCTCAGCCAAGGGCCTCCTGGGTAAAGAACCAGCTGGTAAAGAACCCGCATACTGGCGCGGGTGATGCGGGGAACATGAGTACAGTCCCTGGGTCAGGAAGGTCCCCTGGAGGAGGATGGCAGCCTACTCCAGTGTTCTTGCCTGGAGAATTCCATGGGCGCAGGAGCCTGGTGGGCTACAGTCCATGGGTCGCAGAGACTTGAGCACGCGCATCACCCAAGCCTCAGCCACCACCACATTTAAAGCATCAGTATATTTGAGAGAGACCGTGTGCATCAGCGGGGAAGGTGTGTGCGCGTGCCTATGCAGTGGAGCTCATGGGAGATGCAAGCAGCGGCAGCCTGTGCTCTTCAGAGCCCAGCGAACCAGAGCTGGACAAGAGACACGGAATAGATTCCAGGCTCAGTAAGCAGTGGCCTGGCTGTGACCCGCTTCCTCCAGGGAACGCACGTGGGAGGGAGCTTGTGTTAATTAGCACCTCATCAGATACTTGTGGAGAGCCCACTGGGTGCCCACAACGCCTCCATCTGTGCTGGGAAAGCCCGGTTTCTCACGGAGCTGGCCTCCTGGGGAGGGAGACAGAAATCCATCAGACAAGTTGAGTGCATGCTGGTGGGGGAAACATTAGGGTCTCGGTCAAGAAAGGCCCTTCGGAGGGAACAGTGTCTGAGCCGAGATCCCAGTGACTTGTGACGGTTAGGAAAAGAGCTACGTGGGCAGTGAAAAAGGAGGAGCGACCGAGGAAGAACACAGGACGCTGCTGGGCAATAACTGCAGAGAGAGGTCAGGGGACAGTCCCGTGGGGCCCTGTGGGGTCTGCAGGGGCCGGTCAGGCTTATTTGATTTATAAGGCAAGGTTCTGGAATGTCTGGAAAGTGAGGAGGTAGGTGCGAGATCTGAGCCCATCATTTGAGCTTGTCTGTAGAGAAAGCCTCTCTGTAAACCATTATCCTGTCCCCTCCAAGGGCGACGGGGAGTCTTTACATGAATAGATGGCCCTGTCTTCTCTCCCATCTGGGTTCCTGGGCCCCAGTCCTGAGATACAGGTCATGTCACAGCACTGGCAAATTGTGCTTTCTCGTCTGCAGGGTAGAGTGCGCGGCTGAGCTCAGGTGATGGGCTGGGGCAACACACCTGGGGTCACCTGCCTGCAGGCCTCTTGTCCTGGCCCAAGGGACATACCCCTCGCCTGCTTCCGCCAGCCCAAATTCCAGCCTCAGTGTGTAGCTTCGTGTGGGCCAACTGTACGTGACGTATTAGACCCACCCACTTAATCTTTGTAAAAGAGGGAAAGCGGGTGTGATTGTGTGAGTGTGTGCCAGGACATTCACAGACCACAAGGTAAAAACCCATCGTGAACAGGACAGGACAAAGACAGTGTGCCTAGATTCAAGAGTGTTAATAACAGCTTCAACTAGACATCGGGCACAGGTTCTTACTAATGTTGGAAAAGAGAACATATTTCTTAAGGAAAGTGCATGGTTTTACGCATTAGAGATGTTAAATTAATAGATAGAAGGCTCGCCTGGAGATGGCCTAATGGAGTAAATGAACTTTTGAGTCCGTTCCAGACTTTTGATTTAAGTCAGTGCATCTTCATGTATTGATCAATTTAAAACTTGTATTTGAAATATTCATGCACAGTAAATCATAGCCATTCCACATAAAAGCACTTAAACTAAAGCCTCCTTTTCCCTAAACTCCTAAGTGTGGTTCCCACTGGGCAATTGGGAACCAACAGAGTTATTCAGTAAATCACGGCTTTTTAGAATACATTAATATGTGAGCACAGGTAGATGTTAACGTTCTTATGCTTGGTGAGTATAAAAGCTTCGGGTGGTTATTACTCCCCCGGTAAACTGTCTTTCCACAATTTTTATTTACATGCCGTTAGATGGAAATTATTCTGGTTTTTGGTTTGTCGGTGCCTAACTGTGCTCTCTTCACGCTTTCGCTCTCTAAGCTGGCAGTTTAATCAGTCCAATCTGGAGGCTGGGTTTAGAGGTTTTTTTTTTTTTTTTTTTTTTAAGCTAAATGTGCATGTCCGTTTCTCATAAGGGATTCAGTGCTTTGAAAGATAAGGAATCATGGTGTACTTGGCCCGTGTCACGGGGCTGCCAGTATTTCCACTGAGAAGCCCTTGCAGTCATCACCATGTGGAGTTTCTTCCTGTCCCCGCCCTGATGCTGATACGGCAGGGAGGTGCTGGAGTTGCGGCTTACCCGAGGTAGCTGCTGCTCAGAGCTGTAGGGACGTGGATGGTCAGTCAGAGCTGTGTGGAAGCCGGGAAGCTTGAAAAGGCACAAGCCATGTCACTTGCTCTCTTAATCGCCAGTCAGATGACTCAGGTTATACAATGACTCTTTTGCTTGATGCAGCACAGATTTTAGGATGAACCCAGGGAGGTTATCCCAGAGGTTGCCTCGTTTTAGCTAGAGCTTCACACCCCTCGTGAAAGGATGGTACTGTCACTTCTGAGGATAAACACAAGGCTCAACGCTTGTGTTGAGATCCAGCTCAGATCCACATGCGGGTTGAAAATGGGTTTTGAAGCAGCATGGAGCAAGAGCTAATTTCTGGGCACCTGTGGAATCTGGTCTCCTCAGATTGCATCAGCATGCTTTGACTTGCATGAAGAACACCTATACTCTCCTAACGGTGTTTCTTTCTGCATTATTGAGCCATAGTTGTCTAATGAGCTTGTATATGTTCAAAGTGTGCACATGACAATTTGATATACACAAGGGATATAGGATTCTCACTATCAAGTTAATAAACACACGCATCACTTTATATACTTACCCTTTATTTTTGGTGAGAACATGTGAATTCTCTTCTCTTTGGAAATTTCGCCTGTTGTTACCATGGTGCACATTAGGCCCACAAACCTTGGTCATCTGATTACTGAAAGCTTGTTCCTTTCACCAGCCTCTACCTGTTTCCCCCAGCTCCTACCCCTGGCTGCCACTTGTCTGTTTTCTAATTGACTCAAGTTCAAGAACTTAACCAAGTCAAAATTAGAGGTTTACCTCTAGAAACGGTTACAAAGACCAGTGTCTCTTGCCTTCCTTAACCCAGATATTACCTGCCCCAGCTACAAAACTGTGACACTTAAGAGCTTTTAAAAAGCACTCTGAGATTATGATTTGTTGATTTAAGATGAGGACCAACATTGGTATTTTTTTAAGGCTTTCTAGATTATTCTCATCTGGAGCCAGAGTTAACAAAATGATGGAAACTATCTGTAAGGGCTCTGATATTTAATTTTACAATTTATACCACCAGTGATAATCTTCACTGCTCTAAAATTAAAAATGGTGACTCAGGTCAGTTCAGTCACTCAGTTGTGTCCGACTCTGCAACCCCATGAACCGCAGCACACCAGGCCTCTCTGTCCATCACCAGCTCCCAGAGTCCACCTAAACCCAATGTCCAGTGTGTCCGTGATGCCATCCAGCTATCTCATCCTCTATCTCCAGTAGCATCCTGGGCACCTACTGACCTGGGGAGCTCATCCTTCAGTGTCCTATCTTTTTGCCTTTTCATACGTTTCATGGGATTCTCGAGGCAAGAATACTGAAGTGGTTTGCCATTCCTGTCTCCAGTGGACCACATTCTGTCAAAAGTGATGACTATTGCTTAATATTTTGAAATTCAAGATTTAATTCCTTTTTGGATCTTCTACATAAAAAAAATCATATATTGGGAATTACCCTGGAGTGTATCAGAATGAATACACAAAAACAAATCTATCATGATAGTAAGAAGTGAGATGTTTATCTCTTATTTTAGTTAATAGTCTATAGAATTGGAAAGCACAGAACATGCTATGTATTTATAAATATGTTTAATTGATATCTTTTGTAGGGAATTCAGTCTAGTCTTATAAGCTCTAATCGTTATTTTAATGTTTAGTCTTTAAAATGACTTAAAACATAACAGAATATATTTGTTAATTCAACTTTCAATACAAAGGTATGGAATTTGGCCTTTTGCTCAAAGCATTTTTGAGAATATTCTTTTCTTTGTTTGAAGTAATTTATCTTTTCTGTTCAGAGTAATTTTTAGGCAATTCCAAAGACAGAGACCAAAGTTTCTACAATGTGTTACATTGCTTAATGCCTGTATTGATTGCTATTGGTATTAAATGATAACATTAATTTAAAATTTAACTAGAACAAAGTTCTTCTGTCATATGTTGATTTCCATTAATTATATTAACCTGAGATGTATTGAACACCTACTACTAGCAAGACATTGCAACATTTAATATGAGATTGCAGTAAAGAGCATACATCTCCTGCCTGAAGTACTTTTTGGAACAACAGGAAAGACCAGGCTTGCTTACTTCTGCTGTTGTGATTCGCATGTATTTTTTAATCTGTGTTTTTTGGGGATTGTTACCTCTGATCTTGGAATTGGACAGGATGGGCTCAAATTTAAAATATTAATATCAACTTTACCAATTTATTTGTTGAAGGGAAAGGTAATTATTAATTTTAACACCAACCTTTATCTTTATTTATTTTTAATTAAATATAATCACATAAAAATAGGTAGTGGTAGAATACTAATACATGGTAGCTATAAGTTTTCTCAATGTTGTATCAACCAATACTAATACATATTTTAAAGAATATATGAATTACATGATATATGAGGAATATATGAATCATAGTCGCAGGCATATTGTAAGCATTGGATATGAGAAAGTGGTTAATAATTCACTGTCTCCACTTTCAGGAGTTTATAATTTAATCGGTAGCTCACAATATATATTTGGGTCAGTTTCCCCATTGAAAATGTAATCTCTCCAGGCAGACTTCATGCATATAAACAAGCTTTTATTTATTTATTTTTGAACTTCATGTTTGCCTGAAATCCTAGGTTACAAGTAGACTTCAGGTAGAACATTCTGTCTAATCATAGAGAATACAGAGCTAGGATGATTGCTTCCAGTTATCGGCGGGCCGTAGAAGACTCACTTTATAGACAGAAGGCAGATACAGACAGGTATTCAATACAGAGACAGGTCAACGAAGGGACAGATGGACAGGACTTCCGATGGGGATGGCAGCAGAGGATGCAAAGTGTGAAGTGGACAAAGACATGCTTGAGTGAGTGTGAGGCTGAGAAGAATGGGGGGAAATCCACACTGGAAGGACAATTTGAGAAGTACCAAAAAAAAACCAAACAAACAAACAAACAAACAAAAACAAGCATTCCTGGACAAAGTTTAATTCAATTTGACATCTATGGAAGATCATGATTGAAAAGTATGCTTGGGCCAGAATGTGACTGATACTATAAGGAACCCAAAGAGCTGTGTGTGGACACCAGGAGCTTCCTGAAGTTCACCTAGGCCGGCCTGACCTTCGAGGCTGGATGATAAAAGGTTCAGAGAAATCAGCGTGTCATTGCCACAAGGAACTCAGACTATTGTAGGGCATGTGGTTCTTTCTAAACTTGCCTACACATTCAGAGAACAGAAATGTGGCATAGTGTCCATTTCCCAATGAGATGCTTAGACAGTCCTTATTATTGAATTATTTTTATCATGCCAGAAGGGATCCATCTGCACTATTTACACTGAATAATTCAGGTTTTAACAAAAAGTTAATCCCAAAGTCAAACAATGCATATCACAGGCATGCAGAAATAAGTCTGCCTACTGCAAACTCTAGAGCCAATGGAAATTGGATCACATTTTATTTACTGAGATCCTGGGTAAAAAGAGCATCATGTCTGTCGTGAGATGTGCATAGTATGGTGATTAACTAGCAAGTCTGGACTAGACAATCTCACCTTATAAACCCTCTTGTGACACCATCTCATTTCCCGTCTTTCACTGTAAAACCTCTTGAAAGGATGCCCTACAGAGCATCCTAACCCCCTGGCATTCTGCCTTGTGGTCCAGAACCTCTGAACTTCCAAGCTCTGTCCCATTCACATGTGACTTCTCCCACTTCTTGATAACCCACACACGAAGAACCTGGATTAGGTTTTGCCCTCATCCTGCTCTGTGTTCCTTGTATGGGGCAGCGTCTCCCTCCTGAGCCTTGGGCGCGGATGCTCAGATTGGGACACAGGAACCATTTACTCCTCCTTCCTTACTTCCTTTTGCACCTTCCTTGGGTACGGATCCCTGAGATTATTCCACCCCTCTTCCCTGCTACGTGTCATGGAGTCTACATCCAGATTCCCTGCACTTGTCTCTGCACCATTGCATCAGATCCCAACATCGCAACACCCACTGCTCCTTGTGTCTTTACTGTGCAGACACCCTCCCCCCTCCTCTCCATCCATAAACCACACCATCCTTCTCGGTGTGCCACCCACTTCTGAGAGCTCCTTCTTATGCTTCTCTACCTGTCACATAGTTCTTGAATTGTATTGTAGTTCAGTCACCAAGTCGTGTCAGACTATTTGTGACCCCATGGACTGCAGCACACAAGGACTCCCAGTCTCTCACCACCTTCTGGAGTTTGCCCAAATGCATGTCCACTGAATCAGTGATGCCATCCAACCATCTCATCCTCTGTCACCCTCTTCTTTTGCCTTCAATCTTTCCCAGCATCAGGGTCTGTTAATTAGTCTTTAAGTTTGTGCTGATCAGTAAGGTAGCCACTGGCCACATGTGAGCGCTCAAGTTAAAATGTGGCAGTTTCAGAGATGAGCTGTAAGTATTAAAGGCCTTGGATTTCAGTGGCAATGTGAAAAAAAATGGCTAAGACATTACAAGTTGAAAAGATGATGTCTTTTTATCATTTTAAGTATTTTTAAACTTTTTGATGTGTCTATCAGAAAATTTTAAATTGCCTAAGTGGTCACATATGTGGCCCACACTATTTTACCAGGCAGCTCTGGTGTAAGATTAGGAGTCAAATATTTAAAATATCAACCTTGCCAATTTCTTCCAGAAAAGGATAATTATTATCTTTAATATCTACCTTTACATTTCTTTCTTTTTTTAAATAAATGTAATTATGTAAAAATAGGCAACACCTGGTAGGAAATTAATACATGATAGCTTTAACTTTTTGATAGTTACCAACCAATAATAATAGATATTTTATTTTTTTATTTTTTTCTTTCATTAATTTGTATTTATTAACTGTTTTTTTACTTCTTATTTTTTCTTTTTATTTATTTATTATTTATTTATTTTACTTTATTTTACTTTACAATACTGTATTGGTTTTGCCATACATCAACATGAATCTGCCACAGGTGTACACGTGTTCCCCATTCTGAATCCCCATCCCACCGCCCTCCCCATACCATCCCTCTGGGTCAATCCAGTGCACCAGCCCAGAGCATCCTGTATCATGCATCAAACCTGGACTGGTGATTCATTTCACATATGATATTACACATGATTCAATGCCATTCTCCCAAATTATCCCACCCTCTCCCTCTCCCATAGAGTCCAAAGGACTGTTCTATACATCTGTGTCTCTTTTGCTGTCTCACATACAGGATTATCAATACCATCTTTCTAAATTCCATATATATGCATTAGTATACTGTATTGGTGTTTTTCTTTCTGGCTTACTTCACTCTGTATAATAAGCTCCAGTTTCATCCACCTCATTAGAACTGATGTATTCTTTTTAATGGCTGAGTAATACTCCATTGTGTATATGTACCATAGCTTTCTCATCCATTCATCTGCTGATGGACATCTAGGTTGCTTCCATGTCCTGGCTATTATAAACAGTGCTGTGATGAACATTGGGGTACACATGTCTCTTTCAATTCTGGTTTTCTTGGTGTGTATGCCCCACAGTGGGATTGCTGGGTCAAAGGCAGTTCTGTTTCCAGTTTTTTAAGGAAACTCCATGCTGTTCTCCATTGTGTCTGTACTAGTTTGCATTCCCACCAAAAGTATAAGAGGGTTCCCTTCCCTTTTCTCCACACCCTCTCCAGCATTTATTGCTTGTAGACTTTTGGATTGCAGCCATTCTGACTGGTGTGAAATGGTACCTCATTGTGGTTTTGATTTGCATTTCTCTGATAATGAGTGATGTTGAGCATCTTTTCATGTGTTTGTAAGCCATCTGTATGTCTTCTTTGGAGAAATGTCTATTTAGTTCTTTGGCCCATTTTTTGATTGGGCTGTTTATTTTTCTGGAATTGAGCTACAGGAGTTGCTTGTATATTTTTAAGATTAGTTCTTTGTCAGTTGCTTCATTTGCTATTATTTTCTCCCATTCTGAAGGCCGTCTTTTCACTTTTCCTGGAGTTTCCTTTGTTGTGCAGAAGTTTTTAATTAGGTCCCATTCGTTTATTTTTGCTTTTATTTCCAATATTCTGGGAGGTCATAGAGGATCCTGCTGTGATTTATGTCGGAGAGTGTTTTGCCTAAACCTAGGAGTTTTATAGTTTCTGGTCTTACGTTTTGATCTTTAATCCATTTTGAGTTCATTTTTGTGTATGATATTAGAAAGTGTTCTAGTTTCATTCTTTTACAAGTGGTTGACCAGTTTTCCCAGCACCACTCGTTAAAGAGATTGTCTTTATTCCATTGTATATTCTTGCCTCATTTGTCAAAGATAAGGTGTCCATAGGTGCATGGATTTATCTCTGGGCTTTCTATTTTGTTCCATTGATCTATATTTCTGTCCTTGTGCCAGTACCATACTGTCTTGATGACTGTGGCTTTGTAGTAGAGCCTGAAGTCAGGCAGGTTGATTCCTCCAGTTCCATTCTTCTTTCTCAAGATTGCTTTGGCTATTCAAGGTTTTTTGTATTTCCATACAAATTGTGAAATTATTTGTTCTAGCTCTGTGAAAAATACCGTTGGTAGCTTGATAGGGATTGCATTGAATCTATAAGTTGCTTTGGGTAGTATACTCATTGTCACTAAATTGATTCTTCTGATCCACGAACGCAGTATATTTCTCCATCTATTAGTGTCCTCTTTGATTTGTTTCACCAGTATTTTATAATTTTCTATATACAGGTCTTTAGTTTCTTTAGGTAGATATATTCCTAAGTATTTTATTCTTTTCGTTGCAATGGTGAATGGAATTGTTTCCTTAATTTCTCTTGCTATTTTCTCATTATTAGTGTATAGGAATGCAAGGGATTTCTGTGTGTTGATGTTATATCCTGCAACTTTACTATATTCATTGATTAGCTCTAGTAATTTTCTGGTGGAGTCTTTAGGGTTTTCTATATAGAGGATCATGTCATCTAAAAACAGTGAGAGTTTTACTTCTTCTTTCCAATTTGGATTCCTTTTCTTTTTCTGCTCTGATTGCTGTGGCCAAAAATTCCAAAACTATGTTGAATAGTAGTTGTGAGAGTGGGCACCCTTGTCTTGTTCCTGACTTTGGGGGAAATGCTTTCAAGTTTTCACCATTGAGGATAATGTTTGCTGTGGGTTTGTCATATATAGCTTTTATTATGTTGAGGTATGTTCCTTCTATTCCTGCTTTCTGTAGAGTTTTTATCATAAATGGATGTTGAATTTTGTCAAAGGCCTTCTCTGCATCTATTGAGATAATCATATGGTTTTTATTTTTCAGTTTGTTAATGTGGTGTATTGCATTGATTGATTTGTGGATATTGAAGAATCCTTGCATCCCTGGGATAAAGCCCACTTGGTCATGGTGTATGATCTTTTTAATGTGTTGTTGGATTCTGATTGCTAGCATTTTGTTAAGGATTTTTGCATCTATAATAGATATTTTAAAGAATATATGAATTATATGATATTTTAAGAATATATAAATCATATGTAGCAGCCACACCAATTACTACTGTCTGAAATCTTCATACTAAATCTACATCCTGGTTTAAAGTTTTAGTTTAAAAATTTAATAAACCAAAATCTGTAAGAATTCAAAGTATATGCTTTACTACCATTTATTCTTCAATCTGAATGAGTAGGTTCCCCCCACCCCTTGGAAGTGAACAAAAGATAGGGATTATATGACTCTCCCAGTGATTGAGAAAGAATTATACTATAAAACAGAAAATGAAGAAAAGAATATTTTTTAAAAAGAGGAAAAGATTTTAAGCAAAAAATAGAGAAGAAAGAGTAAACAAATGTGGACTTTTTAAAATTCTCTAGATTGCTATGGACCAACCTTTGATATCCTGATTAAAACCGGAGTGTATGCTCCCAAGAGGCCTCTGTGCTGCTCAGTAGGGGAACTCTGAGCTCCGTCCTTGTCTTTAGTCTCCAGGACAAGGGCCAACAAATGTCCCAGATCCCACAGTGGTGATAAAATGTCCATGTCACACGTGAGCAGCTCCACTCGTTATGACCTTGGCCTGAAGGAAGCTAAATCAGCTTATGCGCCCCATACATTAGTTGCTTTGGGTAGTATACTCATTTTCACTAAATTGATTCTTCCGATCCATGACCTAATAATAAGTGACATCATGAGTTTTATTGGAATTATAAGTTTATTTTTTTTAATTTTTATTTTTACTTTATTTTACTTTACAATACTGTATTGGTTTTGCCATATATTGACATGTATCCACCACGGGTGTACATGAGTTCCCAAACATGAACCCCCCTCCCACCTCCCACCCCATATCATCTCTCTGGATCATCCCCGTGCACCAGCCCCAAGCATCCTGTATCCTGCATCAAACATAGACTGGCGATTCATTTCTTACATGATAGTATACATGTTTCAATGCCATTCTCCCATATCATCCCACCCTCTCCCTCTCCCTCAGAGTCCAAAAGTCCTGGAATTTAGAAAGATGGTAATGATGACCTGGTATGCAAGACAGTATAAGTTTATTTTTAAAAAATTCCTGTTTAAACATTTCCTGGAAAACCCCACTTGGATTACAATTTGCTTAATTGACAAAAATTCTCACAACCTGCATGTGAAGCAAGTGCTCTGTTGAAATAATTAAAATTATAATTTGCAGTTATTGAAAAAGCAGTGACTGTGGAGAACTAAAATAATGCAGAATTTAAATTCAGTGAAATTAATACCTTAATACCTTGGATTTTCTTTCTGTGCAAAGATGGTTCTATATTTTTCAAATTCCTTTATATTTAATTGATTCATTCAGTCATACCAGGAGAGTCCAGGAGAATTTTAATTACAAGTATACTGAAGATGAAAGAGAGTTCTGGCATTATTTTTTCTCTAATGTTTAGAGAAAAGGTCATCTCTGCTTAAAGACTTCTGTTAGCATTGTATACTTCTTACAGTTCTATTTACCTGCTTCTCTGAATGGCCACTAAGTTAAAATGTCTGCATCAGTTATTGCTAAAAAATTGGAAAAAAAATAGTCAATCCCATTCTATCTCCACTGGTTATGAAATCTATTGCTTTTGTCTTGATAAGGGTGGATACATAATTTGGTATTTAATAATACTCTTTGTGTCCTTCAGACTCCTTTCAGAAGCAGGAGGCTTAAGTCAATGCTTCTTTTTTAATTCCTTTATAGGATTAGCAATTTGCAAATTGTATTTTCAGTCTTTTCTTATGAAATAAAGTTATAGCTCAGATGACCCTTTAAGGATTATTTCTTTATGGATTATTATCCTTTAGGCTTTATTTCATTAGCTAATTTAAATCTAATTATTTCTAGACAGGAAGCTTATAGTTTTGCCTGTTCCTATGATTTTCTTAGCAACAGGTACTCAAGAAATGAGTAGATGTGATCCTTTGTGCATTTTGACTAGTTAAAGTTTAAATGTTAATTATTAAAACTTAAAAAAAAGAAGCCTTATTGAACTTCTAAAAATCTCACTCTTTCTAGCTCTGTTGAAAAACCCAAGCTGTCTTCTTTCTTCCTCTATAAATTGTCATGTCTTATAGACGATGAACAGAAAATTTCTTCAGAGCAAATTTAAAGTCATGCTCAAAACAGATTAGCCTATAAAACAGCTCTGGGAAAACACATCTGTAATAAATCCTAATTCAAATAGCTTCCGTAAAATATATTTCTATTCAAAAAACGCAAAGCCTTCCTCCTGTTCCATAGTTGAGTTACACACACACACACACACACACACACACACACACACGCACACACACACACACACGGGGTCAGGAAGATGCCCTGGAGAAGGAAATGGCAACACATTCCAGTATTCATGCCTGGAAAATCCCATGGACAGAGGAGACTTGGAGGGCTACAGTCCATGGGGTTGCAAAGAGTTGGACCCGACTGAGCAACTAACACTGTCACCTTCGCTTTCACATGTTATTAAACTGAATCCAACGTAAGAACGTTTTCACATTTTAATGACTCCAAACGGAGGATTAGGTATTTGGCAGTGTTTTGTCTTGGTCCTTTTTCAGTGGTGTATACGATAACTCTGCATCCTAGTCGGTGGTGTCTTAGATGTGATGGGATTCTCTAACAGGGCATGATCTGATTGTAGGCACTTCTATTTTCTAGAAATTAAGACTTGTGATACAACTCTGTCCCATTTCCTGCTCACCACTCCATCCCAGGGCCCTGCTGCACATGCAGCGTTCTAGAAGCTTCTCCTATCTCTACATGTGACTGTCCTGAGGGAAGGAACAAAAAGAATAGGAAGAAAGGGAAAGGAGAAATACTGGAGTCTTGGGGGAGTTATAATTGGTATTAATTAAATTTGTAACAATAATATAAACAAGAAATCATCTAAAATTAATATCATACCATATGGTACAACGTTACAATATAAGAGTTTAAGCATTATTATATTTAACTATGGACTGCTATGTCCATAGTTAACTATGCAATGCAGGAGACCCTGGTTTGATTCCTGGGTCAGGAAGATCTGCTGGAGAAGGGATAGGCTACCCACTCCAGTATTCTTGTGCTTCCCTTTTAGCTCAGCTGGTAAAGAATCAGCCTGCAATGTGGGATACCCAGTTTGATCCCTGCATTGGGAAGATCTCCTGGAGAAGGGAAAGGCTACCCACTCCAGTATTCTGGCCTGGGGATTTCCATGGGCTGTATAGTCCATGGAGTCACAAAGAGTTGGACACGAGTGAATGACTTTCACTTTGACTTTCATGGACTGCAAGTAATCAGCAAACATATTCACTTTGAAACACTCCAATATGTTAATTGACAGAAAGCTGAGTGTCACACACTGATTCCTTATTTATAAAGACAATGTCAGAACTTGGCCATAATATATGGCTGCTGGGGGAAAGGATGGGGGAAGGGATAGTTACGGACTTTGGGATGGACATGTACATATGGCTCTGTTTAAAATGGATAACCAATAGGGACCCACATGAGTAGCACATGGAACTCTGCTCAATGTTATGTGGCACCCTGGATGAGATGGGGGTTTGGGGGAGAATGGATGTGTGTTTATATATGGCTGAGTCTCTTTGCAGTGAACCTAAAATTACCACAACATTGTTAATTGGCTATACCCCAGTACAATATAAAAAAGTTTAATTTCTTTTTAAATATGATAAGAAGATAAGACTGTCTAGAGGGAAAGGTGAGGGAAAGGGAGATGACATTCCTTATGGATCCAGCACCATATGCTTTAACTACACATACAGTTTAAAGCTGAAAACTGAAAAGTCTTTGTCACCAAAGTGTCAGGGGAGGAGATCCAGGCATCCATCCCCTAACAAAATCAATAACATACAATTATTCGTGAGCAAATATAGTTCTGGGTGTGCTCAGTGGAGCAAAAAGTCCAGGAATAACCACACAGGAGGGGGTAGGGAGAAGTTCTATATTGCCTGCATTATCCCACCCCCAGTCAGGCACTGCCTGGTGCAGGGAGTGAACTCTCACCAGAAGGTTCTTCTCAGGCACAGGAGCGCCTTTCCAGGCACGACATGAAGGGGGTGCCCCACCCTGGAGAAGCCAATATCCGGCAGATCCACAGTGACCCACCCACCCCTGTGCAACATTTGCTCCCAGCGCCCTGTGGATTTTTTTCTTTGCAGGCTCCAGCTGTCTGAGTTGCAAGCCCTCTGTCCCGGTTGCTGGGCCCCCAGCCAGAGCTGCCAAGGGGACCCCAGCCCTGGCACCCCAAGCAGATAGAACACCACATGCAGGGCTGCAGCTAGCCCAGCCCTGTCTCAGCCCTCACCACCTCAGGTGTGCGACAGTCGGCTCTTGCCACCTTGCACACACTGGCAGCGGTCTCTGCTGTCACAGGCACACTCATGACCAGTCACCATCACCATTGGCCTCTGTCCCTTACTGCTGGACCCTGAGGTCTGCTGAGGACCCACCAGCTCCCACAGCCACCAGAGACTCAAGCTCCCAGCACTAAGGACCACAGGTCTGGTGACCTCACAGACCACAGCTATTAACAGAGCTGAGGCCCAGCCCCACAGCCCCGCTATGTGCCCTGCACCACCTGACCCGGGGCACAGCACATTCTAGCATGACCCCCTCTACCATGCGGAGGTCTTTCTCACTGGAATTAGTTTGTAACATCTGGAAGAGGTGACAGCTTCTTCAATGCGCAGCCGCTGTATAAGGTTATAGGGACCACAAAAACATCAGGGAAACATGTCACCGTCAATGGGATGCAGTAAATGCCCAGTCAATGGCACCAGTGGAATGGAGGCCCATAAACTGACTGGCAAAGAATTCAAACTGATTGTTCTAAAGAAGCTCAGTGAGCTACAAAAAAAAGACGGATAAACCATTTAATGAAATCAGGAAAATGATACCCCCAAAAAATGAGAAGTTCAATGAAGAAGAAGAGGTACAAAACATTAAAAAATAAATCAAACAGAAATTTCAGAGCTGGTGAATACAATGAATGAACTAAAACACTCAATAAAGAGCTTTGACAGAAGACCAAATCAAGAATCAGAAGTTTTCAGAAGACATCCATACAACTGATACATACATAGATTGATCCTCAGCCTTACCAAACACCAGGGCAATCAAGTCATACCACGGTGAGATATCCTGACACCTATGCATGGTCTAAATGATGTGTGGATACTGAAAAAAAAGAAGTCAAAGTCATAGCCACAGAGTGGAATGGTGGTTGCCAGAGGCTAGGAACAGAAAGGGCACAAACTTTCAGTTATAACATGACTAAGTTCTGGAAGCATGATGTACAGCATGGTGACTGTAGTTAATAATAATGTGCTTCATACTTGAAATTTGGTAAACTAGTAAATCTTCGTATTGTTAGTCAATCAGTTATGTCCAGTTTTTGTGACCCTTTGGACTGTTGCCCACCAGGCTCCTCTGTCCATGGGAGTTCCCAGGCAAGGGAGTGGGTTGCCATGCCCTTCTCCAGGAGATCTTCCCAACCCAGGGATCCAACTCGAATTTCCCACATTGAAGGCCAATTCTTTACAACTTGAGCCACCAGGGAACCCCAGTAGATCTTAAATGTTCTCACCAGAAAAAAAAAAAGTAACTATCTCAGGTGACATCAGTGTTAATTAGCTTACTGTGGTCATTTCACATTGTGTATGCATGTCAAAACATTGCATTTTACCCCTTAAATACGTTCAGCTTTTATCTGTCATCATAGCTCAACAAAGCTGAGGGAAAAGACTTTGATTTTTACCTAAAAGCAAAACTAATACAATATTGTAAAGTAATTAACCTCCAATTAAAATAAATAAATTTCTTTTTTTTTAAAAAAAAAAAAGTAACTTTATAGAATGCATGCATGTTAAGTCACTTCAGTCATGTCTGACTCTATGAGATGCTATGGACAGCAGCCCACAACGCTCCTCTGTCCACAGGATTCTCTAGGCAAGAATACTGGGGTGGGTTGCCATTTCCATCTCTGAAAACTTTATAGAATAAACCCTCACTATTCTGATATTAAACCTACAATAAGTGAAAAAATGCATCCGTATATATGGGCTTCCCTGGTGGCTCAGTAGTAAAGAATCTGCCTGCAGTACCAGAGATGGAATTTTGATCCCTGGGTCAGGAATATCCTCTGGAGAAGGAAATGGCAACCCACTCCAGTATTCATGCCTGAAAAATCCAATGGACAGAAAAGCCTAGTGGGCTACAGTCCCTGGGGTCAAAAAGTCAGGCACTACTTAGCAACTAAACCAGCAACAACATAAAAGATGAAAAAAGGAATACATATTAACATATATAGTGAATATATATATAGGAAAGACAAAGTTACATTATAATGAAATATACCTTTAGAAACTATTAGTCTTAGCAAGCTTTAAGAAGCCTTTAGTTAATGCTTATATATCCACTAATCAAGGGCAGAAAAAAGATTACAGAGGTTTCCCTGGTGGCTCAGTTGGTAAAGAATCTGCCTGTAATGCCAGAGACCTGGGTTCGATCCCTGGGTTGGGAAGATCCCCTGGAGAAGGGAAGAGCTATCTATCCCAGTATTCTGGCCTGGAGAATTCCATGGACTTTATTGTCCATGGGGTCGCAAAGGGTCAGACACGACGGAGCGACTTTCATTTCACTTCAGATCTTTAAAACCTGAAGTATTAATGTGGCAAACTTTCAAGGAATAAGTGTCATTTGTCAATATCTCTTTTGAATAATGAGAAAATAAACACCTTGCATAATAGCAGATCTGCAGGGTTTTCCAACATCCACACCATTTTCCTGCGTTACCGTGTTTAACACCACCTGATGACTCTGTCTTTGGAATCAGGGCTGATGACCAGCCTGTCTCCTCTTTCGAATCATCATCTGAGCTCAGCAGGAAGATCTTGCTGTGCCGCAGTGTGGTTCTCTAAGGCCTGTTTTCTCTTAGTTGATGCTGCAGGTGCTTAGTACCATCTGAGGGCGCTTTGCTGTTTCCTGTGACTGGAGCTGACAGCCCAAGAAAGAGCAGAATCACTTTTGGCACTTGCATTTCTGACCATCATGATCAAAATTCAAACATAAATAATGTATGAGCTACAGGTGTTAGCTTGAAGTATGATTTCTACCCAGGTTTGAAAGAAATATAATGTGTGATAGCCATCATGCACATTTTGTGAAAAGAATGTAGAGTAATAGTTATTAAAGCCCAGGCCTTGTGTGTATATATTGCGAGAGGTATTGAAATATGCACAATGAGTATAAAAATACCTAACACTTTTCTCAACTTGCTAATGTGGCGTTTATTTTTCTTCTCGGTGCTCTTGCTCTCTGTTTTCTAAATACTTTATTATTTTGGAGTTGTTTTAGGTCCATAGCAAAATTCAGAAGGTACGCAGATTTCCTGGACACCCCCTGCCCCCACACAGGCGTAACACCCCTCCCCCATTATCAGCATCCCTACCAGATGATATGTCTATTTTGACATATCATTATCACCCAGAGTCCGCAGCTTACGCTGTGGTTCACTATTGGTGTTTTACATTCTATGGATTTGTACACACGCATAATGACCTGTCCATCATGATGGTATCATACCCCTAAAATATCTTGCTCTCTAAAATATCTTGACCTCTCTTGCTGTTTTAAACATTGTAAAACGCACAGCTTCTTTGAATTTGTTTATATATGTGTTGAACTTGGAAAACAGATAATTCAGTTTTCTCACACATATCTACTAAATGTACTTAATAAATGAATGTGTACATTAGAGTCTATATAATGATTCTGGAAAAAGCCCGTAGAGATGACTGACTTTAAAGCTGGAAACACATGAACACCAGCAAGGGAGACGTGGTTCACTCCCGCTTCATTAGTCCCAGTCTTCTACAACCTCTTGCAGGTAATTTAGCTGTTTCTTATAGAAATTTCCCTTGACAGTCATCTACTTATACCGGTACAAAGAAAGTCAGAGTTCAAGGAAATTGTCACTCCATAAAGATTAAGTAAAGGCTGGCTTAACATGAAATTGATCAGGTTTCTGTAGCTTTAAAGACTACCATCCTGGCTTTTTGTGATTTTTCTCCTTTGATTTCAAACAATCGCATGCAAAAATAGGAGCTCAAGTGAATGCTGGCAGAGAATCTTTAATTAAATATCACTGCCTAAATTTGAAGTCTGAAACCTGGAGAGAAAAAGCTGTAATCAATTTTCCTGGACAGAGTATAGAGCTTGTTGGGGGGATCCAAAGTAGCTTAAGAAAAGCTTAGTAACCGAGAGGGTGCTTTCTGTTGGCAGAGTCTTGAGTCAACCTAAGAGCAAATGCACAGCCCTCCACAAGGAGGTTGGAAAGAAGAAACCTGTAACACTGCAAGTAAAAGATGTCACAGTCAATAAAGGGAGTTTGGCCACAGACTGAGCAAAATAATTCCATTTAAAAAGTTATTTTAGTACAACCCTTTAAGTCTGAAACACTTTTGACTTCTTCATTTCTAAAAGAATTCTAGAAATTAAAAAATAAAATTTTCCACAAGGACTGAGATTCAGAAGGTTGAAATGGGAAAATTAGGTACCTTTTTCTCCTGAATGAAAAATCATTTTGATCTACCTTAACACAGTAAACACACAGGTCGTTGCAACTAATTAGCTTATCTCCAGAGAGCAAGCATCCATGCTGGTTTCTCTAGATGGCCATTGTTCATGATGAAGTAAAGGAAACACAGTTTTATTAAAGCAACAGTTCTTATTCTCAACCATGAAAGTTCTAAATCTAACATGTGACAACAGTAGTTACATGGTTACTTTAAATAAATTGATGCTGACTGTTGGTTTCAGTTAAAGCACTTTGAAAGCACAGTAAATATTCCACAGTTGAGTGTTGCATGCCATCTGTGAATCAGGTCCTAGGAGGACTTATCTAGGATGATGATCTCATACTGAGAACAAACACCCTGATGGGACTTTGGGTACCTTCTCCATGTTGGAACTGTGTTTTCCCATGTTTATGTAGACAGATGGAACTCTCACCATCCATGGGTCACAGCCTTGTCATGGCGAAGGGGTGGTGGCCTGCTGCAAGGCTGGGGCACTGAGCATGTGCATGCATGGGGCCTTTTGAAGGAGGTTGCCATTATCGTCCACCATAGTTTGGTCTCAGGTCAAACAACAGGGCGGGAACACAGCCCCACCCATCAACAGAAAATTGGATTAAAAATTTACTGTGCATGGTCCCAACCATCAGAATAAGACCCAGTTTCCCCCACAATCACTTTGTCCCATCAGGAATCTTCAATAAGCCTCTTATCTTTATCCATCAGAGGGCAGACAGAATGAAAACCATAATCACAGAAAACAAATAAAATTGATCACTTGAATCACAGTCTTGTCTAACTCAGTGAAACTATGAGTCATGCCATGTAGGGCCATCCAAGACAGATGGGTCATGCTGGAGAATTCTAACAAAATGGTCCACTGGAGAAGGGAATGGCAAACCACTTCAGTATTTTTGCCTGGAGAACCTATGAACAATATGAAAAGGCAAAAGATAGGACACTGAAAGATGAACTCCCCAGGTCGGTAGGTGCCCAGTATGCTACTGGAGATCAG
Source organism: Ovis aries (assembly GCF_016772045.2). Lineage (NCBI taxonomy): Eukaryota > Metazoa > Chordata > Mammalia > Artiodactyla > Bovidae > Ovis > Ovis aries. Next base: position 3,057,091 of record NC_056079.1, on the reverse strand, counting down.
TGGAGAAATAACGCCAGAAAGAATGAAGAGATGGAGCCAAATCAAAAACAACACCCAGTTGTGGATGTGACTGGTGATGTAAGTAAAGTCTGATGCTGTAAAGAACAATATTGCATAAGAACCTGGAAGATAGGTCTATGAATTGAGAGAATTGAAAGTGGTCAAACAGGAGATGGCAAGAGTGAATATCAACATTTTAGGAGTCAGTTCGGAGAAGACAATGGCAACCCACTCCAATACTCTTGCCTGGAGAATCCCATGGACGGAGGAGCCTAGTAGGCTGCAGTCCATGGGGTCGCACAAAGCCAGACACGACTTAACTGACTTAGCAGTAGCAGCAGCAAGAGTCAGTGAACTAAAATAGACTGGAATGGGTGAATCTAGTTCAGATGACGATTACAACTACTACTGTGGGCAAGAATCCCTTAGAAGAAATGGAGTAGCCCTTATAGTCAACAAAAGAGTCTGAAATGCAGTACTTGGTTACAGTTTCAAAAATGACAGAATGATGTCTGTTATTTTCCAAGACAAACCATTCAATATCACAGTAATCCAAGCCTATGCCCCAACTAATAATGCTGAAGAAGCTGAAGTTGAATGATTCTATGAAGACCTACAAGACCTTCTAGAACTAACAGGCAAAAAAGATCTCCTTTTCATCATAGGGGACTGGAATGCAAAAGAAGGAAGTCAAGAGACATCTGGAGTAATAGAAAAATTTGGCCTTGGAATACAGAATGGAGCAGGGTAAAGGCTAATAGAGTTTTGCCAAGAGAACACACTGGTCATAGCAAACACCCTCTTCCAACAACACAAGAGAAGAGTCTACACATGGACATCACCAGATGGTCAATACTGAAATCAGATTGATTATATTCTTTGCAGCCAAAGATGGAGAAGCTCTATAGAGTCAGCAAAAACAAAACCAGGAGCTGACTATGGTGCTGATCATGAACTCCTTATTGCCAAATTCAGACTTAAATTGAAGAAAGTATGTAAAACCACTAGACCATTCGGGCATGACCTAAATCAAATCCCTAACAGTTATACAGTGGAAGTGAGAAATAGATTCAAGGGATTAGATCTGATAGATAGAATACCTGAAGAACTATGGACAGAGGTTTGTCACATTGTACAGGAAACAGTGATCAAGACCATCCCCAAGAAAAAGAAGTGCAAAAAGGCAAAATGGTTGTCTGAGAAGGCCTTACAAATAGCTAAGAAAATAAGACAAGTGAAATGCAAAGGAGAAAAAAAAAAGTTATGCCCATGGGAATGGAGAGTTCCAAAGAATAGCAAGGAGATATAAGAAAGACTTCCTCAGTGATCAATGCAAAGAAATAGAGGAAAACAATAGAATGAGAAAGACTAGAGATATTGTCAAGAAAATTAGAGATACCAAGGGAACACTTCATGCAAAGATGGGCACAATAAAGGAGAGAAATGGTGTGGACCTAACAGAAGCTGAAGATATTAAGAAGAGATGGCAAGAATACATAGAACTATACAAAAAGATCTTCATGACCCAAATAATCATGATGGTGTGATCACTCATCTAGAGCCAGACATGCTGGAATGCCAAGTCAAGTAAGCCTCAGGAAGCATCACTGCATACGAAGCTAGTGGAGGTGATGGAATTCTAGCTGAGCTATTCCAAATCCTAAAAGATGATGCTGTAAAAGTGTTGCATTCAATATGCCAGCAAATTTGGAAAACTCAGCAGTGGCCACAGGACTGGAAAAGGTCAGTTTTATTCCAGTTCAAAAGAAAGGTAATGCCAAAGAATGCTCAAACTACCACACAACTGCACTCACCTCATATGCTAGCAAAGCAGTGCTCAAAATTTTCCAAGCCAGGCTTCAGCAATACATGAACTATGAACTTCCAGATGTTTAAGCTTGATTTAGAAAAGGCAGAGGAACCAGAGATCAAATTGCCAAAATCTTTTGGATCATAGAGAAATAAAGGGAATTCCAGGAAAACATTCCCTTCTGCTTCATTAACTGCTAAAGCTTTGATTGTTTGAATTACAGCAAACTGTGGGAACTTCTTCAAGAAATGGGAGAACCAGACCACCTTACCTGTCTCCTGAGAAACTTGTATTTGGGTCAAAAGCAACAGTTAGAACAAGACATGGAACAATGGGCTGGTTCCAAATTGGGAAAGGAGTACATCAAAGCTCTATGGCATCACACTGGTTATTTAGCTTATATGCGGAGTACATCATGCAAAATGCCATGCTGGATGAATCACAAGCTGGAATAAAGGCTTTCAGGAGAAATGACATCAAACCCAGATATATAGATGATATCACTCTTAATGGCAGAAAGTGAAGAGGAACTAAAGAGACTCTTGATGAGATTGAAAGATGAAAGTGAAAAAGCAGGTTTAAAGATCATGGCATCCAGTCCCATCACTTCATGGCAAATAGATGGGGGAAAAATGGAAACAGTGACAGATTTTATTTTCTTAGGCTCTAAGATCACTGCAGATGGTGACTGCAACCATAGAATTAAGACACTTGCTCCTTGGGAGAAAAGCAACAAGAAACCTAGACAGTGTATTAAAAAACAGAAATACCATTTTGCTGACAAAGTCCATATAGTCAAGACTATGTTTTTTTCCAGTAATCATGTGCGCATGTGAGAGTTGGACTATAAAGAAGGCTGAGCACTTAAGAATTCATACTTTTGAATTGTACTGGAGAAAACTCTTGAGACTCCCTTGGACTGCATGGAGATCAAACCAGTCAATCCAAAGAAATGAACCCTGAATATTCATTGGTAGGGCTGATGCTGAAGTTGAAGCTCCAATACTGTGGACACCTTATACAAAGAGCCCACTCACTGGAAAATACACTGATGCTGGGAAAGATTGAAGACAATAGGAGACAGGGGTGGCAGAAGATGAGGTGGTTAGATAGCATGATCAACTCAATGGACATGAATCCGAGCAAACTCCAGGAGATGGTGGAGGACATGGAAGCCTGGTATGTTACGGTTCATTGGGTCACAAAGGGTTGGGCATCACTTAGCAACTGAACAACAACAACAGTGGAACTCTCACTGCCATCTCATGAAGCAGTCTGGTCACAGTCTTTCCTCCTGGCAGATGGAAAACTTATAGGTAAGGTCAAGTGGAGACATTTGCTCACAGTCTCCACTAGGTGCTGGTCATGAGTTGACCAGGTGTGGCTGACAGTTCCTGTATCCACAGTTTCATTCAGGCTTACCACAAGGTCACGGGGTAGGAGAAGGGTTCCTGTGCGAGTCTTGCAGTGGGTGGTCTGGAGATGATCAGACCCAGGGCCTGGGATGGAGATTGGTAGGAAGTAGACCTGTCAAATGTAAGATGCTACTCAGACTTTAAGGACAAGGAATATGTCTACATCGTTACTCTTAACTGCTGGGTAGTCGTCCATTTTTTGAATTAAGCATTCTTTATTCTCCCAGCCCCTTCACTGAGGAATGCTCCTGATTTTTGTTTCCTCAAAATGTTGGCTGAAAAGCAAGTTGTGTTAGTATACATAATTTAGTTAAAGGAAACCATTACAACTTGTTATTTTATGAATATGTACAGATTCAGTGATGTGAGGAGATTGTTTCAAGTATTAAAGTGATCTGTGTGTGTGCTCAGTTGCCCAGTCATGTCTGACTCTTTGCGACCCCATGGACTGTAGCCCACCAGGCTCCTCTTCCATGGAATTCTCCAGCAAGAATACTGGAGTGTGTTGCCATTTCCTCCTCCAGGGGATCTTCCTGACTCAGGGATTGAACCCATGACTCGCGTCTCCTGCTTTGGCAGGCAGGTTCTTTTCCACTAGTCCCATCTGGGAAGCCCTAAAATGATTATAAAATGCTTATAATAGTGTTTGACCATAGAGTTTGTATTATTGCCCTGATTTCACACCCAACTGTTGAAATACAAAGAGTATTTCTCTTTTTATTTTTTACCCCAAAATACTATTCTCGCTGAAAACCTACACGTTCTACCCATTTACTTTTTCTTTATTCCTCTTCTTATCCTGGAAGGAATTCTATAAAAAAATCAAATTTTTGTCATTTGTTTACAACTATGTGTCTAGAACTTACAACAATGTCAGATACAGATTAAGCAATCAGTAGTTAGTTTTAATAAGAGTAGTGATAGAAAATATCACTATAAACAATTGGCAAGGGTAGCAAGGAGCTTGCATTTTGTATATAATAATATCGGGAAGGATGACTATGTGCCCTGCCTTTTCCTACATGCTTTCTGTCATCCGTGTACTTGGACAAGCCTGGTCATGAGGTAGCCCATGCATGTAGACTGGACCAGGGCACCACGGTCAAAGCATGCCCTTGGAAAGGAGTCAATAAGGAGTGAGTCAGGAGCTAAAGTGGTCCATTCTGACTCATATGAAAGAAGCAGTGTAAGAATTATCTGTGATTTGTAAAGCACAGGGCTTGTTTCTGTTACATCGTTGTTCAGTCGCTAGCTTGTGTCTCTTTGCAACACCATGGACTGACTGTAGTATGCCAGGCTTCCCTGTCCTCCACTGTCTCCCTGTTTGCTCAAACTCATGTCCATTGAGTCGGCGATGACATCCAACCATCTCATCCCCAACACCCCCTCCTCCTCTTGCCTTCAAGCTTGATGGAATCATACACCTGTGCACACATGAACATGCTCGTATTGACACAGATGCAGACTTTTAAAAACAAAATGTTTTGGTCTTTGTATAATATATTTGTCAGGTTCTCCAGGGAACTAGAACCGAAAGGGGGTACATGATAGATAGGCAGTTAGATGATGAATAGATTGATAGATGGATGATGGTTAGATAGATGAGTATAGGAATTGGCTCACATGATCCTGAAGCCTGAGAAGTCCCAAGCTCTGCCAGTTTCAAGCCGGAAAATCAGGAAAACCAGAGTATCCAGAGGCCTGGAACAAGGAGTGCTGGTATCTGAGGGCAGGAGAAGATGGACAGAAAATGGACACTGCATCTCAAGTAGAGGCAGCCCTCCCTTCACACTTTTGGAGGGTGAGGCCCCATATAGACTGGTTGATGCCCCCCATATCCACACTGGAGATAAAATCTTTGCTCCTTCTATCTATTCAGATGCTGACCTCTCTCAAAAACACTCTGACAGATACATCCAGAAATAGCATTTAACCAACTTTCTGGGCATCCCTCAGCCTGGTCAAGTGGACACATGAAATTAACCATCGCATACAAGTGTGAACTAGATGGATTCTGGAATCAAATTCCAAGATGACCAAGTCACTAACCATTGTAATCAGGCAAAAAAAGAAAAAAAGAAGATACTACAGAAACTTTGAAATGCTTCACTTAACATGCTCCCCACTGGGGGGAACTCAGACCTGGGAATGTGTGGAGGGATGCTCTTTACTGACAAGAGTTTTGTAGATGGCTGTATCTACATGAGCTTCCCAAGTGCCTCAGTGGGTGAAGAAGCCCCTACAGTGCAGAAGATTTTGGTTTGATCCCTGGAGAAGGAAGATCCGCTGGAGAAGGAAATGGCAACCCTCTCCAGTGTTCTCACCTCGAGAATCCCATGGACAGTGGAGCCTGGTGGGCTATAACCCATGGGCTTACAAAGAGTCGGACATGACGAAAGCAGCTGAGCATGCCTGCATGCACACACATGGATCCACAGGGCCACTGTTGCTGGCTTATTTCCTCTCTTTCTCTACATTCATACCCATACCAGCTATTCTGAGAAGTAAACACATAATTTCCCTCCTCCTCACCATATTACACACCACTGGGGAGTGACTGTTGTTCTTGGAAGGAGAACAGAGGTTATTCTGCAGGGCTCAGCAAAGAACTGGAAGAGTTATATCTCTAACTGGAAATATAAAATTGCCCACTATTGCATTACTGTTATTGTAGCAGCAGCTGCTTTAGCCGCGTTTTCATCGCGGTACCAGGGGCAATGCATTGTTGTAAATATTGCCTCATCCCCCCAGTCTAGTGCCCTGGGAGAGCTGATTACACAATGAGCACCTGCCAAGGTACCTGAGTTACTATAGAAAACACATTTACATTGAACAGCATCGCCTGCGTTTGCTGTCAGAGTCAAACCTCTTCTTACATTATGATGTCCAAAGGCCTTTATCAGCGGGTTGAGTATCAGTGATACAGGGAATAGGCTGTAATGTGGCAGACTCAATATGTGAACACCCAGGGGAGATGGTAGGAGATAAGATACCCAGTTATGAGCGGAACATGAAGTCAGAGGCAGCAGTTCTTACCGTGAAATGCAGCCTTCCAATTACACACATCAATTAAATGGTTTAAGTGGTATATCACTAGAATACTAATCTTAAATAATTAAGGGCCTTTATTAAATATTAATTTAGTATGCTAGAACTCATACATTTAGTTTTAAATTCTTCATATTTTAAAGAACTTGTATGTATTTCTGTTCCTGGGGTTCTCTCAGCAAGGATACTGGAGTGATTTGCCATTTCCTCCTCCAGGAAATGGTTAAGCAGCATCACAGACTCATTGGACATGAATGTGAGCAAATTCTGGGAGATGTTGAAGGACAGGGAACCTGGGGTGCTGCAGTCCACAGGGTTGTGAAGATTTGGACATGACTGAACAATAATAATGTATGTCTGAGTTTATTCACTATCCCAAAGCGAAAATAACACCCAGTTGTGGATATGACTGGTGATAGAAGCAAGGTCGGGTGCTGTAAAGAGCAATATTGCATAAGAACCTGGAATGTTTGGTGCATGAATCAAGGCAAACTGGAAGTTATCAAACAGGAGATGGCAAGAGTGAATGTTGACAGTTTAGGAATCAGTGAACTAAAATGGATGGAAATGGGTAAATTTAACTCAGATGACCATTATATCTACTACTGTGGGCAAGAATACCTTAGAAGAAATGGAGTAGCCATCATATGCAACAAAAGAGTCCAAAATGCAGTACTTGGAGGCAGTCTCAAAGATGGCAGAATGATCTCTGTTCATTTCCAAGGCAAACAATTCAATATCATGGTAATCCAAGTCTATGCCCTGAGCAGTAATGCTGAAGAAGCTGAAGTTGAATAGTTCTATGAAGACCTACAAGACCTTTTAGAACAAACACCCCCAAATAGATGTCCTTTTCATTATAAGGGACTGGAATGCGAAATTAGGAAGTCAAAAACCACCTGGAGTAACAGGCAAATTTGGCCTTGGAGTACAGAATGAAGCAGGGCAAAGGTGAATAGAGTTTTGCCAAGAGAACGTACTGGTCATAGCAAACACCCTCTTCCAACAACACAAGAAAAGACTACACATGGACATCACCAGATGGCCAACACCCAAATCAGATTAATTATATTATTTGCAGCCAAAGACAGAGAAGCTCTATACAGGCAGCAAAAACAAGACAGGGAGCTGACTATGGCTCAGATCATGAACTCCTTATTGCCAAATTCAGACTTACATTGAAGAAAGTGGGGAAATGGCCACTAGGCCATTCAGGTATGACCTAAATCAACTCCCTTATGATTATACAGTGCAAATGAGAAATAGATTTATGGGACAAGATCTGATAGAGTGCCTGGTGAAGTATGGATGGAGGTTTGTGACATTGTACAGGAGACAGGGATCAAGACCATCCCAAGAAAAAGAAATGCAGAAAAGCAAAATGGCTGTCTGGGGAGGCCTTACAAATAGTTGTGAAAAGAAGAGAAGCAAAAAGCAAAGGAAAAAAGGAAAGATATACCCATTTGAATGCAGAATTTCAAAGAATAGCAAGGAGAGATAAGAAAGACTTCCTCAGTGATCAGTGAATAAAATAGAGGAAAACAATGAAATGGGAAAAACTAGAGATCTCTTAAAGAAAATTAGAGATACCAAAGGAACATTTCATGCAAAGATGGGCTTAATAAAGGACAGAAGTGGTATGGACCTAACAGAAACAGAAAATATTAAGAAGAAGTGACAAGAACACACAGAAGAACTATACAAAAAAGATCTTCATGACCCAGATATTCATGATGGTATGATCACTCACCTAGAGCCAGACATCCTGGAATACCAAGCCAAGTCAAGAAGCATCACTGCAATCAAAGCTAATAGAGGTGATGAAATTCCAATTGAGCTATTTCAAATCCTAAAAGATGATGCTGTGAAACTGCTGCACTCAACATGCCAGCAAATTTGGAAAACTCAGCAGTGGCCACAGGACTGGAAAAGGTCAGTTTTCATTCCCATCCCTACAAAAGGCAATGCCAGAGAATGCTCAAACTACCACACAGTTGCACTCATCTCACACGCTAGCAAAGTAATGCTCAAAATACTCCAAGCCAGGCTTCAGCAATACATGAACTGTGAACTTCCAGATATTCAAGCTGGTTATAGAAAAGGCAGTGGAACCACAGATCAAATTGCCAACATCTGCTGGATCATCAAAAAAGCAGGAGAGTTTCAGAAAAACTTTTATGTCTGATTTATAGACTATGCCAAAGCCTTTGACTGTGTGGATCACAATAAACTGGAAAATTCTGAAAGAGATGGAACTACCAGACCACCTGACCTGCCTCTTGAGAAACCTATATGCAGGTCAGGAAGCAACAGTTAGAACTGAACATGGAACAACAGACTGGTTCCAAATAGGAAAAGGAGGATGTCAAGGCTGTATATTGTTGCTCTGCTTTTTTATTTATTTATTTTTTGGATGCATTTAAATTTTATTTTATTTTATTTTATTTTTAATATAAATTTATTTATTTTCATTGGAGGTTAATTACTTTACAATATTATATTGGTTTTGCCATACATCAACATGAATCCACCACAGGTATACACGTGTTCCCCATCTTGAACCCTCCTACCTTCTCCCTCCCCATATCATCCCTCTGGGTCATCCCAGTGCCCCAGCCCCAAGCATCCGGTATTATGCATCGAACCTGGACTGGCGATTCATTTCATATATGATATTATACATGTTTCAATGCCATTCTTCCAAATTATCCCACCCTTTCCCTCTCCCACAGAGTCCAAAAGCCTGTTCTATACATCTGTGTCTCTTTTGCTGTCTCACATACAGGGTTATCATTAACATCTTTCTAAATTACATATATATGCATTAGTATACTGTATTGGTGTTTTTCTTTCTGGCTTACTTCACTCTGTATAATAGGCTCCAGTTTCATTCATCTCATTAGAACTGATTGAAATGAATTCTTTTTAATGGCTGAGTAATACCCATCACTTCATGGCAAATAGAAGGGGAAACAGTGAAAACAGTGGTTGACTTTATTTTGGGGGGTTCCAAAATCACTGCAGATGATGACTGCAACCATGAAATTAAAAGACACTTACTCCTTGGAAGGAAAGTTATGACAACCTAGACAGCATATTAAAAAGCAGAGACATTACTCTGCCAACAAAGGTCCATCTAGTCAAGGCTATTGTTTTTCCAGTGGTCATGTATGGATGGATGTGAAAGTTGGACTTTAAATAAAGCTGAGCACCGAAGAATTGATGCTTTTGAACTGTGGTACTAGAGAAGACTCTTGAGAGTTCCTTGGACTGCAAGGAGATCCAACCAGTCATTCCTAAAGGAGATCAGTCCTGAATATACATTGGAAGGACTGATGTTGAAGCTGAAACTCCAATACTTTGGTCACCTGATGTGAAGAACTGAATCATTTGAAAAGATCCGGATACTGGGAAAGGCTGAAGGCAGGAGGAAAAGGAGATAACAGAGGATGAGATGGTTAGATGGCATCACGAACTCTATGGACATGGGTTTGGGTAAACTCCGGAAGTTGATGTTGGACAGGCAGGCCTGGCATGCTGGTCCATGGGGTCACAAAGAGCAGGACACGACTGAGCGACTGAACTGAACTGATGCATGTATATGTGCATATAAACAGATGCATACTCATACATACAGACACAGGCTCACACACTTAATCAGAAATATGTTTTAAAAAATTTCCCACCAGCTGAACCAGATCGTGAGTAAAACAAAAATTCTGTTATCCATTATGTATTTCTCAGTTTACAGTAAAATTTCATATAAATAAATTTGGATCACTTTATTGATCAACATCTGAGATGAGGCAGGATGAGACTGAATAGAAGGCATCTCTTACAATCCCTGGGACTCAGAATTTCAACCATAATGGTTCAGCTTTTGTGTTTTCAATTTTTATTCCTAAGGACTCCAGTCATCTGAGAAGCTTTTGTATCTTTTTGTTTCTGTATTTAAAAAAAAAAATTAATTGACGACTTAACTTTGCTCAAAGAAACAAACAAACTGGAAAGAGAAGCATTTCTGAAACAAAATCTTCATGGTGAGTTGCCCAAGAATAAAATCCAAGTCCTTTATTGAATAATCCAAGAAGATACATGGATATTCAGTAAATATTTTCTACTTCTCACTGTTGGGTTTGAGTCTCTTTGTTTTCTTGGTTAAATGGATATCCTGAGAAATGACTTGATCCAGTAGAACTTGTTGGCTTTTAATTTCATCAAAAATAGCTGAAAAAGTCCTTCAAGAGACAACTCCTTGGCTTACTGATGGTGAGGACAGATTCTGAAAAGGTAAAAGGACTAACTCAAGTCATTTCTGATGTAAACTTTGAGGCGTTCTTCAGAGTGCAGACTCCTATCTAGTTTTTGCCCTGTGAGGTGGCCCTGGATAAAACTGCCGAATTGATAGCTAGCTGTCTCCTGAATGCTTTTGTTCCCAAGGCAACCACCCAGTGGGCCCTACTCAGAGTTTGCCTGAGCTCCTGAAGGGATTCGCCCCTCCTTGGCCCTCTTTCCCTGGTCATATTCATTCCTCTTAAGTTTTTCTGGTTCCACAATGGGAACTCATACAACAACCTCAAGGAAACAGAGGGTTCTACAGGAACTGGTGCCATTTATCCAAAATTAATTGAAAGAGGGATATTCTGCCCCTCCCATAATATGGCTACAGATCTTCAACCATCCACAAGCCACTAGAATTAAGGGTATGCAGGAGAAGGCAATGGCACCCACTCCAGTCCTCTTGCCTGGCAAATCCCATGGACGGAGGAGCCTGGTGGGCTGCCGTCCACGGGGTCGCTAGGAGTCAGACACAACTGAGCGACTTCACTTTCACGTTTCACTTTCACACATTGGAGAAGGAAATGGAAAGCCACTCCAATGTTCTTGTCTGGCGAATCCCAGGGACGGGGGAGCCTGGTGGGCTGCCGTCTATGGGGTCTCACAGAGTCCAACACAACTGAAGCGACTTAGCAGCAGCAGCAGCCGTCAGCCACCTGGTTTCAAAGCTCAGGTCTTCAAGAGTGGAGCTGAATACCTCTGGACAAATCATCTAGGCACTCTAAGCCTTAGTTGTTTCATTTGCAAAAATACACAGGTAACAATGGACACCTACTCATAGGTTGGGAGAAATAAATAAAACCTTGCATGTCCAAAATAAAATCACTCCTTATATCTTATTGCTATTATTGTTATTATTAGGGATCACTTATTCAATCTCTACCCAGTATATGTAAATTCTGTACCTCATAACTGCTGCCCATTCCTAATTTCTGCTTCCCCAATTTTTGCTAGCCTAGTGATACTAAGGCTAACTTCTAATTCCATTCAATATATCTTTAAGCTTTAGGTTTTCTTCCTAAAGTTCATATTTTTAATAGCCTATATTAAATTCTGAAGTGCAATCACATCAACCAGCTCTATTAGCTATATTGCACAAGTGCTTGTTTCTGATTTATTCATTGTGATAGGTTTTGGTTGGAAGGCATTATTATTACTGTATCTGCTAGAGAATCCTGAACATTGACCAAGACCTCAACATTCCTCTCTATGCAGGACTGTATTTCTACTGAAATGGATTTTCCATTATCAGCTTCCTTCAAAGGCCGGCATTCAGCAGAAATCTTTATGTGGAGATAAATCCTTGGATACAGATTGCAGACTGGTGGTGCCAGGAGCTAGGGAGGGCAGAGGGCAGATGGAGGAACTCCTTCATGGGCATAAGGAGTTTTACTTGGAAATTATGGAAATGTTTTGAAACTAGACAGATATGGTGATTGAAGAACATTGTGAACACACTAAATGCGGTTGATTTTTTTCACTTCTGAGTGGTCACTTTTATGTTATGTGAATTTCAACTCAGTGCTTAAAAAAACTATACAAAAAATTCTATATTTTTACAAAAACCTTTTGTAAAAAAAAGGACTAGAAAGACCCTTCCATATATTCTCACCAAAGAAAAACTGTTCTTCTTCTAAGTGACATAACAGCATGGTGATGTAGATGGAACTAGTAGATAGCATGATAAATACAGCTATTTGTTGGGGGAGGAAAGTCCCTTCCACCCTCTTATATTCTGTGATGGGGCCTGTTAATTAAAATCACAGGAGACAGATTAATTGGAGTAAAGCACACAGATTATACTTCATATTTTTACCTGCCCATTGGAGCCTCAATGGGAAAAATGAAGACCGAAAAAAGTGGTTATGACAAAGAACTTATATACCTTTAAAAAAAAATGTGTAAAGAAGTGACAAGACAAAGGAAAAGGGATTTAATAAATTTGTAATTAAAAATAAAGAATTCCTTACATTTATTGCTAACAATAAAAGGGAAAAGGATTTAAGACCTTAAATGATAGCAAAGTGATGAAAATGTACAGGGAAAACTAATGGGAGGTGAGCAGCACTTCAGTGGGTTTGTCTGCCCAGCCCCATTCCAACCCTGACCCCCATCTCTGGTGACAAGACTGTTCTCTCCTCCTGGTGCTGGGTGAGTGCCTTTCTCAGGGGAAACTTCATGACCTGCTTTCAGGTGGGAAGGGGGAAGGCACGGGCCCCTCCTGCAGCTGCTGTTTCTCAAGTGTCTTCCCCACAAAATAACCAACATGCCAAAGCAGTGTGTTTGGGGTGGCGTGTTCTGAACCTGTTCATACACAAGACACTGTGGCAGTCAAGCTGGAGCTCACCTCTCCCCCAGGCCAGGAGCCAGGGCATCCCTCCACATGCATGTAGAAGTCCTTGCCGGTGCCCACAGGCACCCTCAGCCTACCTCTGAATTTGCTGCAGCTGGGCCAGCAGTCCCATCCTCACCCCCCTCTACTCTCTGCGTCTCTGCCTAAGGACTCCTTGCTGTGGGAGCCCCTTCGGCACAGAGCAGCCTGGAAGTGCCAGGAGCATAAAGACCCCTCAACCAAGGTGAGGCAGGAGTTGGCGGGTAAGCCTGTCCACTTTTATCCCCCAAATGTTGGTTCTACATTGTTCCCTGGAAAGAACCCTGGGTGGATTGAGACCCAGGTGCCCAAATCAGCGCCCCAGTCATCAGTGAATATGTTTTCCCTTTCTCCTTTCACTTCCCTGTTCCCAGGACCGCTCTCAGATAAATTTCATGCATCCATGTCTTTGTTTCAGCGTCGACTGGCCTTTGATCAGACAAAAACTAAGTCAATGCATTATCTCATAAAGTCTTGCAGAAGCCTTTGGAGGTGGATGCAAATATTATACCATTTTGCCTTCAAATACTAAGAGTAATAGAAATTTTAAGTGCTTTGCCCAAGGACCTACAATTATTAAGTGACAGAACCAAAATTTAATATTGATCTGTGTAACTCCCAAGCTCATATTCATAAGCCCAACACTGTATTTTATATAATTGAATCAAGTTGTAATAATATCTAGCTTGGCTAGAGGAAGAGTATCAGCATGTATAGGCCCTAATGAGATAATGGGCCTGGAGAACTGTCATCTATAGCTCCTGAAACCTCAGAAAGAAAGGCAAACCTTTCTTCCTGTTAGAGATACAAAACATTCCTATGAGGAATTCTCACCAGGAAATTAAACCTTAATCTTACCAGGGCTCTATCTGGATGACGATTTACAGACAGTCAAAGGACAGAGAAGAATGCAAAACATCTTCCCAGTGATACAATGAACAAAATCTACCGGCAGGAATCTCTCCAAAACACTGCTCATTGTGTGCAAGTAATAAATTGTTGTGTGCGGGAGTGAGAGAAAAAACTGAAAGAGAAACTATAGAATTTTAAAAGAGAGTTCAGAGACACATCAGCCAATAACAACATCAACACCTTATTTGAATCCTAAATAGATATTTAATTTTTATAATGAGATAACTAGGGGGATTTGAATCCTGCCTGGATGTTTGATGATCTCAAGGGATTACTGTGAGTGTATTTACATAAAATAATAGTATCCTAGGCATTCCTTTTAAGAAGCATCTTAATCTTTTAGAGATGTATACTGAAATATTTATGGACTTCTGAATTTATGGTCTGGCATTTGCTTTAAAACAACCTGGGTATGGAGGGACATTTGGAAGGCTATAGATTTAAAAATAATAAACAATAGATACGAGTTGGTAATTATTGCAGTTGAATGGTGGGAATATGTGCATTCTGTATGCCTTCATCTGTAGTTTTGTTTATGCTGGAAATATTATTTTCATACTGAAAAGTTAAAGAACACAGCAACCATTGGCAAGAAACAAGACATTGAAGCAGTAAATTATTCTACCTATTATAATAGCTAAGCAGTTTTTCTTTATCACCTCTAACATATTTTTTTAATATCTGGCATAATATAAATTGTATTGTGTTTGAGCCTGTCATAATATTGGCTTAAGAGCTTCATCACTGAGTGAGTTCCTGGCTACTCCCATCAACCTGGAACAGTAGATGGTTTTAGGTCCATAAAATGAAATAAGGACAGTGTCCTTGGTGAGGATAAATGCCAAGGTCAGTCCGTTAGAAGGAAATCTCAACTTTTTTGATGGTGGGGGTAGCAGAAGGTGCAGTTGTAGGTACTAAGAGCATAAGGTATATAAAATTCACTGGTGGTTGCAAATTGTCAAGTCAAATCGATCCCTACCATTAATGTACAGCCGGAACAGACATCAGGCGATTGAGGGAGACTGGGTCTGAGAGGCCATCACTGGTGGAATTCTTTGCTCTGAACACCCAGAGATTTGCTCTGTCAAATGCGATAGTGCTCAGGTCCAGGGAACCTGAATCCCATGGATTATGGTTGCCTCGGAGCCTGAGGAAACTCATGATGCTCCCGTAACTGTACAGAGAGAAATAATTATCAGGGGCTGTGAATGCCAGGGAGTCCAAATATTTCTCCCTCTAATCTAACCTCTTGGGGAGCCAAAAATATCAGCTGGAAAACACATCATCCCCTCTCTGGTGGAATCACTGTTTCAGGGGATGGAAGTTCCAGAAGCCATCATGGTGCCTGCACGGTCTTCTCCTAAGTAGACACACTTGCAAACAGAAAAGTGTCTGATGGATGAAGAAAGAATCGAAGCTTGAGGGTCTCAGCGCCTTGGGCACAAACCCTTGAATCCCCCAAATCCAAAGACCTCCCCGCTGAGCTTTGATGACAGGATCCTGAGATAGGGATTTAGGAAAGTGCTCCCCTCTGCCGCACCAAACCTTCTGCACCAAGGTTCACTAGTGATTTAAACCAATCAGTGTGTTGCTTTATAAAGCTGCTGTGCTCTCTCTCTTTCCATCTCTCCTCTCTCTCTCCATCTCTCTCTCTCTGTCTCTCTCTCCATGCTTATTCTATAGAACGCTTTGCTGAGGATAACCCATTGCTCCTCTTTGTAAGTTTATGACGGCCATTTACACTACCTGCAAATGTTATTTCTGTTTTAAGATGCAGATAACTGGACCTAAGGACTTATTAAGGATCACTGACCTTGGGGCCAGCAAGTAGTGGCAGAATGAGCTTAGAAGGGTCCTGCTCTGAGGCCCACCAGGAAACATTGCCTACTTCCATGTCTCATGGATGCCAGCGGGCATTCCCCCAGCGAACACTGCATCATATGACACAGGGGACAGTGAGCCTTCCTAACCTGAGCTGGTTTTAAGACAGCAGTTATATCTTAAATGCAATAAATCTTGTCATGAAAGAGTTTGCCAGATAACCAACAACATGATTTTCTGAATGCATCCATGTTAGCTCTCAAAGTGCATTTTTCTGGTTGACTTGCTTAGATTACTTGCAGAATTATTAGTGCCAGATCTTGAATTAGAGGTTTTGCTGGTTGATTTTGAGATCAACCCCAAAGCACAGGCACATTATATTCTGTGACATTATATTTGCATGACATCATACAGGGGCTTCCCAGGTTGCACTAGTGGTAAAGAACCCACCTGCCAATGAAGGAGACACAAGAGACATGGTTCAATCCCTGGGTCGGGAAGATGTCTTCAAGGAGGGCATGGCAACCCACTCCAGCATTCTTGCCTGGAGAGTCTCCATGGACAAAGGAGCCTGGTGGGCTACAGTCTCATGGGGGTCAAAAAGAGTCAGACACAACTGAGTGACTTAGCACACACACACATGACATCACACATGGTCATTGTATTGTAAAGTAAAAAAATAATAATAAATAAATAAAATTGTTGGTTTACTAAGTTAGATTTTCCACATCGTTGGTGTCAATATCTAAAAAACTGTACAGTATCTTGAAAATATCACATGTGTACTCAGAAAAAAATCTCGAATTATTAGGAGATTTAAAAATTACAGAGACAGATGGGAGTTTTCCATAATGCTGATATTTACTTAAAAACTCAAATGTCATCAGAAAAAATATCATCCAATTACTTTTCCAGAAACAGCTGACTGTTTATTTTTAGGTAAGAAACAGCAAATACCCCAATGTGAAAACCTGAATATCTCAAGATGATAAGCAGAGTTCTAAAATGACCCTGATGACCCTTGACCTTGTCTGGTGCTCTGACTTTGAGTGATATGTGATGTTCCCTCCTGATATTTGGCTATATTATAGGGCACAGTTGACTTTAAGAAAAAGACATTGTCTTGGGAGTCCCCTCATAGTCCAGTGGCTAACACTCCAGGCTCCCGGTGTAGGGGACCAGTGTTTGACTCCTGTTCAGGGGACTAGAACCCATTTGCCGCAACTAAGACCTGGCACAGCCAAATAAACAAATAACTACTAAGAAAGAAAGAAAAAAAAAAAGAAAGAAAGAAAAGAAAAGAAAAATACAGTCTTCAGTGGCCAGGACCTAATAAAATGAGCCCTGCCAAGGAGCTCTTCCTGAAGAGTTTGTGTGTAAGAGATTCAACACGAATCTCTGCATTTCATTGCTGATGCATGGGTCACATGGCAAGGAAAGGGGGGCTGGCCTCCAGGAACTGAGAGTAATCCCAGGTCATCAGCCTGCAAGGAGGTGGGGACCCCAGTCCAAAACCCAACAACCTGATTGAACCTGGGGGAAGATTATTCCAGGGCCCCCAGGGAAAGGGTCAACATGGCCAATTCCTTGTGTGTTAGTGCCAGGCCAGAGCACCCAGCTGGGCTGTACTGGATATCTGACCTACACAATCATGAGACAATACATTCGTGCTGTTTTACGTCCTGTTGGTGGCACAGTGGTCCCTGTACCTGTGGGGGGTAGATTCCAAGACCCCTTACGATACCGAAATCTTTGGATGATCAAGTCCCTTTTATAAAATGGCTTGTAGTATCTGCATATAAACTATGCATGTCTTCCCATATACTTAAATTCATCTCTAGATTTCTTATAACACTTAATCCAAGGTAAATGCTATGAAAATAGTTGCCAGCACATCACAAGTTCAAAATTTTGCTTTTTGGAACTTTCTGGAAATTCAGAAAATATTTATTTCCAATCTGTGATTCCTTGAATTGAAGGATGTGGAGACTGCAGATATGGAGAGCCAACTAAGTACACTCAACGTGACTTCTTAGTTTTTCTTTTACTTAAAAGCAGTACTCTGAGAAAAAGCAGCTAGTTCACCTCTGAAGTCAAAGCATTGCATAAGCATTTCTCCTCAAGATGAACACCATTCTTTTTCGTGCAGCCAAAAGGCTATAAAAGGACTTCCCATTTCATAAGAAGAACATTAAAAAGTCATGCACTGAAGGCTGAGACCTCATAAAATCAGTTGTTTCCATTGCTGCATCCTTGGAATTCTTCACTAAAGCACCACGAGGAACAGGATGACTCTGGTGCCCTTGGTGCCCTGCCTTGATTCAGGCTGAGGCTCCAGCAGGCTCTGGCCCCTGCCACTACCTTTTTTTTTTTTTTTAATTGGACTATAGTTGCTTTGCTGTTGTTATTCAGTTGCTAAGTCATGTCTGACTGTGATCCCATGGGCTGCAGCATGCTAAGCTTCCCTGTCCTTCATCATATCCCAGAGTTTGCTCAAACTCATGTCCATTGAGTTGGTGACTCCATCTAGTCATCTCCTCCTCTGTCACCCGCTTCTCCTCCTGCCCTCAATCTTTCCCAACATCAGGGTCTTTTCAAATGAGTCAGCTCTTTGCATCGGGTGACCAAAGTATTGGAGCTTCAGCTTCAGCATCAGCCCTTTCTCATGAATATTCAGGGTTGGTTTCCTTTAGGATTGACTGGTTTGATCTCCTTGATCTCAAGAGTCTTCTCCAGTGCCACAATTTTAAAGCATCAGTTTTTTGGTGCTCAGCCTTCTTGGAGTCCAACTCTCACCTCCATACATGGCTACTAGAAAAACCATATATGGACCTTTGTCAGCAAAGTGCTCTCTCTGCTTTATAGTTGTTGTACAATATGTTATTTTCTTCTGTGCAGCAAAGTGAATCAGCTATATGGATACACATATCCACTCTTTTTTGGATTTTCTTCCCATTTAGGTCAATACAGAGCACTGAGTTGGGCTCCCTGTGCTACACAGCATGTTCTCATTAGTTATCTGGTTTATACATAGTGTGTATACGTGTCGATCCCAGTCTCCCAGTTCATGCCACCCACCCTTCCCCCCACAACCTTGGTGTCTATATGTCTGTTCTCTACGTTTGAGTCTCTATTTCTGCCCCACAAATAGGTTCATCTGTACCATTTTTCTGGATTCCACATATATGCATTAGTACACAGTATTTGTTTTTCTCTTTCTGACTTACTTCACTCTGAATGACAGTCTCTAGGTCCATCTATGAGTGAAACAAGGGAAGAATATCTTGATGAGTAGGAAAGCAGTTCAGACCTAATAGGCCCCCCAGAAGGTCTTGGAGCCTTGGTATATGCAATAATCTTTGAGAACCACTAGGAAAACTGATCTCATCTGTTTCCAGCCTTGCAGTTGCATCTATAAGCTGAGAATTCCCCAATGCAAATCTCTAACCCCAGTCTTCCCCCTGTTCAGGCACATGTAGCCAAATTCTTAGCTCCATGTCTAATAACGGACACACTGAACTCAGCACACACAAAACCGCCTCTTACTTCCTACATAGTCTAATTCTTTCCAGACCATCACATCACAGTGTGTGCAGGATGGTCTAATCAGAACACTTAACCTGAAAGGACTTCAGTTTGTAATCGAGAATCCAGAAAAAGCAATTTCAGAGCAATTCACAGAATACTATGTTACCGCACATGCATTTCATGCCTGCACAGAAAAGGTCATGCCTTCTTTGCTAAGGTGAAATTAATAAAGTATTGATAGGGATATATTGCTAATATCGACAACAGGTAAGGTTTACAAATCAAATTTCAGAGAGAACAGCAGATTCTTTTCATGAAAGAATGGTCAGATCTCTTTTAGGTCAAGGCAAACACTGTCTTATGTTTAGTCAGGATCAGAAGCTTAAACTATGTGCTAATTCCTAAGCTCTGAGGCTTTAAACTTCAAGTTCATCTGAACTTAAATATTTTCTATCGGAAACTGTCAGCCGCTTAATGGCCCCTCAGTCTCTGCTATCCAGTCCTTCCTCCAGCATCTCTTAAAAAATACAGTATTGTGAAGTAATTAACCTCCAATTAAAATAAATGAATTTATATTTTAAAAAAAAGAATATAAAAAAAAAGAAAATGCACTGTAATTAATTTCTCAAAGTGGCTTCTGACAATTCATTCAGAGAGAAATTTTATTATTCCCCTGTAAAGAGTTTACATTTTTGTCCCTTTTGTTCAGCACATTAAGTTTGATTTAATATACCAGTTAATGAAATTAATGAGGCTTTCCAAGACCATTGGGGGAAAACAGCAAAATAATACTACTTACAAAGTCATAATAATTGAAGTAAAAGTGGGGAAGAAGCAAATACTCTTCAATCAAAAAAATAAAATGTATTCATATTGTATGTAAAAAAAAAAATACTGTTCGAATTCAGAAACAAACAAACAAAAATCCAAAAGTCTGTTTCTTTCTCGTTCCACACATTGGAATACCACAAGATGCCTCATTACCAGCAACTGGTGGGAAAATGATGAATTCAGCCCCTTGTGGGCCAGTTAACTTTTCGGTGCTCACGGTATAAACCTAGTGCATCATCCGGCAGGCCTGATTATACAAAGCTGAGCTAGAGAGCTTGTGGAATGAGCTCCCATCGGCCCTCACTACTGAGAGTCTGCAGCCCTAGACCCACAGATGCACGTATGACAGTGCACACACAGGTCCCCCGTCCAGGGCGGAGCTGCTGCTGACAGCAGAAACAGTGGCTGGACTCATGAGTGTCACCAGTGAAACAGCATCTCTTTGAGAACCGCACAGAGGCTACAGAAAGAAATCGATATGTGTGTATGTGTGTGTGTGTGCGCGCGCGCAGCCGGTCCTGCGGTTGTTCAAAAGCGCACTGTCAGAGCCTCATGCCTTGTAGGGCTGCTGTGAACAGGGTCAGCGTCTGAAGGCTTTACAACTCTGCCCCCTGAAATCAGTTTCCTGGGGCTCTGTTCACATGCCTGCCACTAGACAGCATTTGAGCTTCCCCAGGGGTCACAGATGAGAAACATGCTTCTATTCTTTGCATGAAAGAATACAGACTGGGGCCATGGTTATGATGAGTTGTCGCCCACTGTGAAGTGCCGCCACTGCTGGAAAGTGTCAGGCGGTGAATACAATACACCTGTGAGGGGCATTGAATGGCTTACTTCTGCATAAACGCGATGATGGCCCTGGACTGTATTGTCCACAGTTCATCTCCTCAGCCAACAGGACACATGTGCTATCCTGGAGCTTATATTGCTTATGCAAACATTTTACATCAACTTAACCATAATGAGGGCTTCCCTGGAGACTCAGCAGTAAAGTATTTGCCTGCAATGCAGGAGACATGGGTTCAATACCTGGGTCAGGAAGATCCACTGGAGAAGGAAATGACAACCCACTCCAGTATTCTTGCCTGCAGAATCCCAGTGGACAAAGGACAGAGGTCGGTGACAGTACCTGGGGTCGCAAAGAATTGGAAATGACTGAGCAACTATGCACACACAAGCAGCTCCTGTACAAAGTATTCTTCCAGCTCTTTGCACACCTTTGATGGACAGACATCACACATCAGGGCTTTTGCTTGTTATCTCACTCACTCTTCCCAGCTGCTCTGGGACATTGTCTTTATCAAACAGACCCGGGGCCTGAGGTTTGGGGACATGATTAACCTGTCAGAGTGACATCTCCAATGAGCCACAGGATGATGACTGCATCTCACATTGAACCCCCAAAGCAAAGCTATGCATGTGTGAGCCTTTTCCTACTGAAAGATGCAATACATGGGTGAATGTTCAACTGGAACTTCTCTCAAAAGGAGAAGGGTGCGGCAGACGATGAGATGTTTGGATGGCGTCACTGACTGAATGGACATGAGTTTGAGCAAACACCAGGAGATGGTGAAGGGAGGCCTGGAGTGCTGCATTCCATGGGGTCACAGTGAGTGGGACGTAACTGAGTGACTGAACAACAGCTGCCCCCAGTGTACGTCCTAAACTGTTTGAGCTACTGTAGCAAATTCTGTCAACTGGGTGGCTTAGAAACAAGAGACATTTGTTTTTCTTATGGTTCTGGAGGCTAGAAGTCCAAGGTCAAGGCCCAGCAGGTCTGGAATATGGTGAGGGCCTCCAGAGTCATAGACAGCATTTCTCTTACTGTGTCCTCACCTGGCAGAGATGGATGGAGCTCTCTGGGGCCCCTTTTATCAGGGCACCAATCCCCCTCATGAAGGCTCCACACTCATGACCTCGTCACCTCCCCAAAGGCCCCACCCCCTAACGCCATCACAGAGGGGGCCAGGTTTCAACGTAAGAACTTTGACGGACACACCCATTCTGACTGTAGTGAAACAGGAGGGACTGAAAGGCAGCGTGAGGCGGTAGAAAGTGCATACATTGGTTTCCGTCCTGGTTCCTGGCACAGAGCTCCTAAAACCCTTACACAGTCCTATAAGATGAGCACTTGGAGGATCTTTTGTTCCATAGAGGTGACTCTGGCTGGGCTGGGGACCTGGAAAGGTGCTGATCAGCAGAAAGACCAAGTCATGATTAAAAGCTTGGCATTTTCAATCCCACTCCATGGCAAGATCCCCTGGAAGAGTGTTTGGCAATCCACTCCATTATTCTTGCCTGAAGAATCCCATGGACAGAGGAGCCTGGTGGGCTACAGTCCGTGGAGTCACAAAGAGTCAGACGGGACTGAAGTGACTACCTCTCCACACGTCCACAGATGGAAGGAGGGCTAGAAATTGAGTTACAGGTCCATCGTGCCAGCCTGTGCATGCATGCTCAGTCTCTTCAGTCGTGTCCTACTCTTTGCAACCCCAGGACTGTAGCCCACCAGGCTCCTCCCTCCATGGGATTCTCCAAACAAGAATACTGGAGTGGGTTGCCATGTCCTTCTCCAATCTGAATAAGCCTCTGTTAAAACCTCAGTGTTACAGGGTTCGGAGAGCTCCTAGATGGGCAAACATGCACACCTGGAGTGTTACCCCAAGTCCATGGGTACAGAGGTCCCTCCCAGACCTCACCCTGTGTACCTCTTCATCTGTATGCATGGCCTTTAATGACCTGGTGACTTGAGTAGGCATTTCTCCAAGTTCTGAAAACCACTCTAGCAAATAAACTAAACCCAAGGATGGGAGATTTAGAGGCTCTGATCTACCATTGTTTGTTCAGGAGCACAGAGGACAACCTGAACCTGGGACTGACATGTGATACGTGTGTGGGGGCGGGGGCAGTCCTACAGGACTGAACCCTTCACCAGTGGACTCAGACACGGTGTCCAGGAAGACGGCGTCAGAGCTGACTGAAATCCTAGGACACCCAGCTGCTTTCCCTGCATCGGTGACCAGAAGTGATGAGCTTTGAGTGAGGAAGGCAGGAGCCAGGACAAAAGCTAGGACATTGCTTCACAGCCAGTGACGTGTGTTTAATGCATACTGTTTGTCCAGTTTGAGGACAAGAGTGTGTTCTGTGTGAACAGTGGACATACAGCCTTCCCTGCCAGCCCTGCCCAGAAGCTCTCTCTGCACTGTGCACACTGTCTTGTGCATTCCCAGCAATGATCCTGCAAGTCTCCTTACATTTCAGAAGAAACAGCTGGAGTTAATTCCCTCAGCATCTGCCTTGTCACAAAGCAGAGAGGGAAGATTGGAACTCTGCTCTGAATTAAGTACTGACTTTCCTTCTTTCTGCAGGATCTGCCTGGAATAAGAACGAGAAAACAGAATATCAGGCACCTTAAAATTCTAGCCCGTTAACTTAATCCGTGAGACAGAAAGCAAAGCTGTGGCTCAAGAGTTCAGGAAATTTTAGGAGTGAGACTAGGGGCTCAGATTTCCAGGCTTGCTGGACAGCATCCCACCCCACTCCCGCTGAACCTGACCTTGTTTATGAAACAGTTCCCCAGCCTGATAGCTCAGTCAGTAAAGAATCTGCCTGCAATGCAGGAGACCCTGGTTCAGTTCCTGGGTCAAGAAGATCTGCTGGAGAAGGGATAGGCTACCCACTCCAGTGTTCTTGGGCATCCCTTGTGGCTCAGCTAGTAAAGAATCCACCTGCAATGTGGGAGACCTGGGTTCGATCCCTGGGTTGGGAAGATCCCCTGAAGAAAGGAAAGGCTACCCACTCCAGTTTTCTGACCTGGAGAATTTCATGGACTATACAGTCCATGGGGTCGTAAACAGTTAGACATGACTGAACAACTTTCACTTTCACTTTCCCCAGCCTGAAGGATGGAATGCTTTCTGGTAGCTGGACTGGGAAAATTAAGGAACTTTGGTAGGAAATCTTTTCACACAAGAGATACAGGCAAGAAGAGTGTGTTTAAGGGAAAATCATACACGATCTTTATTGGGAGTGTGTCAACTATCTAAGATAAGCCTCTGCTTATCTTAGATAAGCCACAAGCCTTTGCTATTTCCTGGACCTCAACAGAAGACAATGAAGGGGAAAAGCTGTTTTGGGGGCAGTTCACCTCACCACTGTGTTCCCCTTCTCCCTCTCCCCCAAGTTTCACCTCTCGTTTCTTGGTGCCCTCCACCACCACCACCCATTTTGGAGGAAAGTGCCTGAAATAAAGTGTGTAGAGTAACCCAACAAGTGATTGCAACCTAAGTAAATCTTTTCTCCCAATGCGTTCCAAGTTAAATCCTGATGGTTCTCATTGACAAGGTGAAACAGAGGGAAGCATATTGTTTCCCTCAAGTCCATGATCTCTTGACCATGTGGGAATAATGAAGTTAATTGCCTTCCTTCCAATAAAGAATTTTACTGTAATTGCACTTGAAATTAGTAATGAATGCAGTAACCAAGTGTTTGGGTGTGTCCATGCCAGTCCTTCAGACATATTATTTGTGGTTTTAATTTGAAAGTGCTGTTCAGTAACATTTGAAGAAAAGGTTCTGATACCCCACAACAAGGAGTATCGGCAACTTAAAATCGTGAAGCCCAGTCAACACCTACCTGTGACTTTGCAGATGCAAACGCTCTCTTCTTAACACCAAACTGAAAGAGGACAACTTTCCCAACCAAAGAGGGGACAACTGGCTGATGTAAGAATAAAAATGAAGTTTGAGAATCCAATTCCTAAAACTTGGTCGTCAGTTTCTCTCAAGGGTCCATGTTCTAGACATCATAAAAGCTCATAAAAACTGTAGGAATTCTGAGTAAGGCTAGGCTAGTAAGGGAGCTGCGGGCATGAAATAAGGTACAACAGCCCCATACCCCCCAATCCACAACCCACTGTTTCGCTTTCCCAAATTTCAGTTGTCTGAGGTCAACGTTGGTCCAAAAACACCACATGGAAAAATTCCAGAAGTGAACAATTCAGAAACTTTAAACATTGCCGTGGTCTGAGTCCAGTGAGGAAATCACACAAGCTCAGCTCCGCCAGCGCCACCGATGAGACTGATCAGGCGTCCGGCGGGCCGACCTTTGGTCCCGCAGCAATGGCTCCTTTGTCAGAGGGGCTATTGGGCTGTCAGGTGACCCTCGTTTTACTGAACAATGACCTTCCGAAGTGCCCGATGTGATGGTGTTGGCTGGTCGTGGAAGAGACACCAGTGACCCTGGAGGAGTGACGCTGGCAACTGGAATGTACTGGAGAGAAGCCAGATGGCATCTCCTCTGGGGGCGTTCTTGAAGGAGGAAAGGAAGCAATGGCCTGCGGAGCTGGCTGAGGGCTGTGGTGAGGGCTCCTCGTCTCCTGTAAACTGACTGAGGAGCTCGGGCTGCGTCTGCTGTCGCTCCTCGGAGGGCCGGAGTTCCACCTCTACAGGTGCTCAGTTGGGGGGAAGGAGGTGGGAGGGGGGTGCAGGGGAACACATGTACACCTGCGGCTGATTCATGTTGGTGAAAAGCAAAAAACACCATAATACTGTAAAGAAAGCGAAAGTGAAGTGACTCAGTCATGTCTGACTCTGCAACCTCGTGGACTGTAGCCCACCAGGCTCCTCCGTCCATGGGATTCTCCAGGCAAGAATACTGGAGTGCGTTGCCATTTCTTCCTCCAGGGGATCTTCTTGACCCAGAGATCAAACCCAGGTCTCCCACATTGCGGGCAGAGGCTTTAACCTCTGAGCCACGAGGGAAGCCTGATTTGAGCTGGGTTCAATCCCTGGGTCAGGAAGATCTCCTGGAGAAGGGAATGGCAACCCACTCCAGTATTCTTGCCTCCCTACCCCCCTCCACCCAAAAGAGGGCCTCAAAGAAACAATACTGTAAAGTAGCCTCCAATTAAAGTAAATTATTTTTTTAAAAAGAGAGGGAAACAGCAGTGTTAGAATAAGATGGTGTGGGAGCCAGAGCGGACTCCTCACACGACCGGGTCACAGCAGCATGCTATCCTGTTCTTATTATGCATCGTTATCATGGCTCTCTGACTGCACCCAATTTGATATTTCAGTTCTGTTGCAGGTGTGTGTGTGTAGGAGGGAGTGTTCTTTTTCTAAGATTCCATCCACCTGCAGCCCCAGGCAGCCCGGGGGGTTATGGGACACATCCCCTCTGGATGGGTGGGAGATATATAGACCATGAGAAAATAACAGGAGAATTTATCTCACAGAGTAAATGAATATGCACAATAATCGTTTAGAATGTAAATACAAATGAGATAGCATTTAAAAATTATCACATTGGTGAATATTTTCTTTTCTATGTTATATAAAATAGATAATGAAGAAGGACCTACTTACTGTATGGTAACTGGACTCAATATTTTGCAATAACTTATAAGGATAAAGAACCTGGAAATATACGTATTTCTGAATCTCTTTGCTGTGCACCTGAAACAAACACCTCGATGTAAATCAGTTACGTGCATTTGTGCTCTGTTGTGTCTGACTGTTTGAAACCCTATGGACACTATGGCTCTTCTGTCCATGGGATTTTCCAGGCAAGAATATTGGAGTGGATTGCCATTTCTTCCTCCAAGGGATTTTTCCAACTTAGGGATTGAATCTGTGTCTCCTACATTAGCAGGCAGGTTCTTTACCACTGAGCCAACTGGGAAGCCCCTAAGTCATCGTGACTCAGTGCATACCTTTTGTTATAACAGGATTAACATTAATCGATGTTGAACCTTGTTTAAGGAGCTAGCATACCAGTTCATTCAAAGATTTCTTAGATAACACTTTGAAGAGTCAATCAGATCATGATTTTGAAAACTTCAGTTTGATAATACATGTTTACTAATATATAATTACTTAAATATTGCCTTGTGTAATGCAATAACTGTCCTTAAAAAGAAAACTTAAATGTTAAGTGTGGTTAAAACACAGAGAAGGCAATGGCAACCCACTCCAGTACTCTTGCCTGGAAAATCCCATGGGCGGAGGAGCCTGGTAGGCTGCAGTCCATGAGGTCGCTAAGAGTCGGAGACGACTGAGCAACTTGACTTTCATTTTTCACTCTCATGCATTGGAGAAGGAAACGGCAACCCACTCCAGTGTTCTTGCATGGAGAATCCCAGGGACGGGGGAGCCTGGTGGGCTGCCGTCTCTGGGGTTGCACAGAATCGGACATGACTGAAGAGATTTAGCGGTAGCAGCAGCAGTGGTTAAAACAAGCGGCATTGTTTATGAAGGAAACAGCAGATCCTGGTAAACCAATAAGTTCTAGACTCAGACCAGCAGCTCCAGGACAGTGTTATCCTCACAAACCCTATGCTTGTGTGCTTACTAAGTCGGTTAATGAACTATAGTCAGGCTCTTCTTTCCATGGGATTCTCCAGGCAAGAATAACGGAGTTGGTTGCCATGCCCTGCTCCAGAGAATCTTCCTGACTCAGGGATCAAATTCATGCAGTCTCTTTTGTCTCCTACATTGGCAGGTGGGTTCTTTCCCACTAGCACTACTTGGGAAGCCCCCACAAACTCTATCAGTTTAGTCGCTCAGTCATGTCCAACTCTTTGCGACCCCATGAATCCCAGCATGCCAGGCCTCCCTGTCCATCACCATCTCCCAGAGTTCACTCAGACTCACATCCATCGAGTCAGTGATGCCATTCAGCCATCTCATCCTCTGTCGTCCCCTTCTCCTCCTGCCCCCAATCCCTCCCAGCATCAGAGTCTTTTCCAGTGAGTCAACTCTTCACATGAGGTGGCCAAAGTACTGGAGTTTCAGCTTTAGCACCGTTCCTTCCAAAGAAATCCCAGGGTCTATCTCCTTCAGAATGGACTGGTTGGATCTCCTTGCAGTCCAAGGGACTCTCAAGAGTCTTCTCCAACACCACAGTTCAAAAGCATCAATTCTTCAGCACTCAGCCTTCTTCACAGTCCAACTCTCACATCCATACATGACTACTGGAAAAACCATAACCTTGACTAGATGGACCTTAGTCCGAAAGTAATGTCTCTGCTTTTGAATATGCTGTCTAGGTTGGTCACAACTCTTCTTCCAAGGAGAAAGCGTCTTTTCATTTCATGGCTGCAGTCACCATCTGCAGGGATTTTGAAGCCAAAAAAATAAAGTCTGACACTGTTTCCACTGTTTCCCCATCTATTTCCCATGAAGTGATGGGACCGGATGCCATGATCTTCGTTTTCTGAATGTTGAGCTTTAAGCCAACATTTTTACTCTCCTCTTTCACTTTCATCAACAGGCTTTTTAGTTCCTCTTCACTTTCTGCCATAAGGGTGGTGTCATCTGCATATCTGAGGTTATTGATATTTCTCCTGGCAATCTTGATTCCAGCTTGTGTTTCTTCCAGTCCAGCGTTTCTCATGATGTACTCTGCATATAAGTTAAATAAGCAGGGTGACAATATACGGCCTTGACGTACTCTTTTTCCTATTTGGAACCAGTCTGTTGTTCCATGTCCAGTTCTAACTGTTGCTTCCTGACCTGCATACAGATTTCTTAAGAGGCAGGTCAGGTGGTCTGTATTCCCATCTCTCTCAGAATTTTCCACAGTTGATTGTGATCCACACAGTCAAAGGCTTTGGCATAGTCAAGAAAGCAGAAATAGATGTTTTTCTGGAACTCTCTTGCTTTTTCCATGATCCAGCGGATGTTGGCAATTTGATCTCTGGTTCCTCTGCCTTTTCTAAAACCAGCTTGAACATCAGGGAGTTCACAGTTCACCTATTGCTGAAGCCTGGCTTGGAGAATTTTGAACATTACTTTACTAGCATGTGAGATGAGTGCAATTGTGCAGTAGTTTGAGCATTCTTTGGCATTGCCTTTCTTTGGAATTGGAATGAAAACTGACCTTTTCCAGTCCTGTGGCCACTGCTGAGTTTTCCAAATTTGCTGGCATATTGAGTGCAGCACTTTCACAGAATCATCTTTCAGGATTTGAAATAGCTCAACTGGAATTCCATCACCTCCACTAGCTTTGTTCATAGTGATGCTTTCTAAGGCCCACTTGACTTCACATTCCAGGATGTCTGGCTCTAGATGAGTGATCACACCATCATGATTATCTGGGTCATGTAGATCTTTTTTGTACAGTTCTTCTTTGTGTTCTTGCCCTATAACCTACAATATATTATTTAACTTCTTTGTAACTCAGTTTTTCTCTGTAATAAAAAGCATAAATCTTATAAAGTTGTGGTAAAATTAAGCAAGATGTTTAAAAGCACTTAGCACATAGCAGAGTGTCAAATCTTCCTGTGAAACTCTGATGGTAAAGAATCTGCCTGCAATGCAGGAGATCCAGGTTCAAACCCGGGATCAGAAGATCCCCTGGAGAAAGGAATGGCTACCCACTCCTGTCAGTATTCTTGCCTGGATGAATCCCATGGACAAGGGAGCCTGGCAGGCTACAGTCCATGAAGTTGCAGAGTCGGACAAGACTGAGTGTCATTAATACTTTAAAAGTTATTACTCAATAAGAATATCATAATGCTAATAATATTTAATTACAATATTTCTGTGGATTCTGTTACAATATTTCTAGTGGATTCAAGGGAGTACATGAAAAGTTTAAAAATATACTAATAAATGCCAGTGCATCACATGGCAACATTCAGACTTATGAACAAGGAATGACCACTGAATTAGGGGAGAGCTGGAGAGTGTGGGATTTGGAAATGGGGGTGGGGAAGTGACATCACAGGCAAGGAGGAGCTGGAGAAGTGACCACAGGAGGCAGCAACAGGCAGGGTGGTGACCGCTGTCTTTGATAATGGCTGTGTTCAGGAGAGAATGGGGACAGGTGAAAAGAAGATGATTCCCAGGAGGTGTTTCCTCTCTCTGCTTCAGGACAGGAGAGAAAAGGGCCAGGCAGTGCTGGGGGGTGTGGACCAGACCGTGTTTTGTCTAGTTGTTCTCTGCTTGCATGCTTGCTTTTTTGCTCATTTGCTTTGTCTCGGTTCATAAAGATGGAAAGTGAAACAACATGTTTGTGT
This sequence comes from Ovis aries, assembly GCF_016772045.2. Taxonomy (NCBI): domain Eukaryota; kingdom Metazoa; phylum Chordata; class Mammalia; order Artiodactyla; family Bovidae; genus Ovis; species Ovis aries. The sequence goes on along the minus strand of NC_056079.1, from coordinate 3,026,996 downwards.
AATAATGGAATCGATCAAGCAGAGAAAAGAAAAATGGTTATACAGAAGGAGGAAAAATAATGGCACTGAAGAGATGAGCCCTAGTGCAGATTTGAAGGCTCTGGTCATAGATGGAAAATGACTTCACCATCTGTGATAACAGCCGTAAAATCCTGGGATTACACAGACTTTTACCAGCATCAACATGAACTTTGCATTTATAATAATTAACAGAGAATAGGAAAGTGGATCCAGATTCAAATATTTAGTAATTAAGTTATATAACTACAGTGATACTTTGATAAAGTTTTTAAAAATGTGTTTAAAATATAAAGTGATTTGAATTTTGATGATACTTCCTTAATATAAAACACAAAATCTAATGGAGAAATGTGAAACAGTTTGGATAAGGGGTGATATAATTGGATATATTAAAGAAGCAAATTAATATTTTGAAAGTGTTTCTAAAATATGATGGTATACACGCTTAGAAAAAGAAGTGAGCCTTACAGCAAGTGAAAGAATGCAAATCACTGGGATTCCACAAAATATATTACTTTTAAATCACTTATTTTTCCTCTTGAGAATAAGAAAGATTAACAGAAATCTCTGAGGTAATCCAAAAGTTTAGATTCTTCCCCAATAATAAAGGAAAACAAAAAATTTTCCAGGTAGCCTATAAACCAAGAATATTTTTCTGAACAACTGCTACTTTTCCCAATTCAAGAATAAGTGAAGGCCCTGAAGAGCATATGCTCTAGAGTGTGATCTGGTGCTTCTCCATTCTTCTGTCAGAGAACAAAGCTTTCCTTTGCTTCTGAAGTGAACTCAGTCCTGTTCTATTGGCTCCAAGGACACCAAGCAGAAGGACTGTTCTTGAGAAATGACCCAGGAGGGTTCATAAGGAAAGTCCTTGACTTAATAAGCAAAGTAAAATTTTATGCTGCAGTTCCTAAAGATCTCTGGTTGAAGTTTAAACAAAGAAAGCTTCTTTGAAAGGCCCAAATAAGAAATGCCAAGCTAAGGAGGATGGAAATGGCCTGGGAGCTCTGTGCATTATCAGCTCTCCTCATGGTGGTGGCAATGGCTGAAGTCTGAAGACCTCAGCCCCGGAGCTTGGACCCCCACAAGCCTGCAGAAACTCCATGAAGTTGGAAGGACCCAAGACTGGTGGGGTCTGGGGAGAAGTGAACTGAGTTTCTCAAGCTGGTCAGTGTGAGGGAACTGCAGAGATCAAGACCTGAGTTTGTGGACTGGGAACACTGACTCTAAGACCCTAGACTACCACAGAACTAACCCTAGGGAGTATCAGATAGTAAGAACTCACACAAAGGAAGCCACTTGAATACAAAACCTGGCATCACCCAACCACCAGTAGCACCCTGTGCAGGACGCCTCAGTCAACAGCAAACAAAATGAAAATACAAACCCAATCATCAGCAGACAGGATTATCACCTCAGCCTTGCCCATCAGAGGAAAAACAAACAAACAAAACTCAGCGTAAATCTCACCCTATAGGAAGCTTACACAAACCACTGGACCAACCTTAGGAGAGCAGAAACCAAAAGGAAGAAAGAATTCAACCTTGAAGCCTGGGAAAAGGAGACCGCAAACACAATAAGTTAAAAAACAATAATGAAAAGGCAGAGAAATACTACACAAATGAAGGAACAAGCTAGAAACACATAAGTTCAAATAAATAAACTACCTGAAAAAGAATTCAGAATAATGATAGTAAAGATGATCAAAAACCTTGAAAACAAAATGAGGAAAATGCAAGAATCAATTAACAAAGACCTAGAAGAATTAAAGAATAAACATACAGAGACAAATAAAATAATTACTGAAATTAAAAGTACTCTAGAAAGAATAAATAGCAGAATGTCTGAAGCAAAAGATCAAATCAGAGAGCTGGAAGATAAAATGGTGGAAATAATTTCTGAAGAGCAGAATATACTTCTGAATAAAGTAAAAGAATGCCAAGAACTGAGGATAGTATCAGAGACCTCTGGGACAATATCAAACACACCAACATTCAAATTATAGGGATTCCAGAAGAAGAGAGAAACAAAGGGTATTAAAAAATATTTGAAGAGATTATACTTGAAAATTTCCCCAACATGGAAAAGGAAATGGTCAGTCAAGTCCAAGAGGCACAAAGAATCCCATACAGGATAAACCCAAGGAGGAACACACCAAGACACATACTAACCAAACTAACAAAGACTAAACACAAAGAAAGAATATTAAAAGCAGCAAGGGAGAAGCAACAAGTAACCTACAAGGGAAATCCCACATGCTTAACAACTGATCTTTCAGCAGAAACTATGCAAGCCATAGGGAATGGCAGGATATATTTAGAGTGTTGAAAGGGAAAAATCTACAACCAAGATTACTGTACCTGGCAAGGGTCTCATTCAAAATTGATGGAGAACTAAAAAGCTTTTCAGACAAGCAAAAGTTAAGAGAATTCAGTACCAGCAAACCAGCTTTACAACAAATGTTAAAGGGACTTATATGGTCAAGAAATACAAGAGAAGAAAAAGATCTACAAAATCAATCCCAAACAATTAAGAAAATGCCAATAGGTGTGTGTATATATAGATAGATAGATAGATAGATAGATAGATAGATAGATAGATAGATAGATAGCTACTTTAAATGTAAATGGATTAAATGCTCCAACCCAAAGACACAGACTGGATGAATGGATATGAAAACAAGACCCACATATATGCTGTCTACAAGAGACCTGCTTCAGACCTAAAGACACAAATAGACTGAAAGTGAGGAGATAGGAAAATATATTCCTTGCAAATGGGAAGCATAAGAAAGCTGGGGTAGCAATCCTCATATCAGACAAAATGGACCTTAAAATAGAGAAGATTGCAATAGATAAGGAAGGACAATACATAATGATCAAGGGATCAATCCATGAGGAAGACATAACAATTGTAAATATCTATACACCTAACATAGGAGACCTCAATACATAAGACAAACACTAACAGACATAAAAGGAGAAATTGACAGTAACACAATAATAGTAGGAGAACTTTAACACACCCCACTCACACTAGTGGACAGATCTTCAAAATAAAATTAATAAAGCAAACACAAGTCTTAAATTGTACATTAGATGAGATGGATCTCATTGATATCTTCAGGATATACACCTTCTCAAGTATACGTGGAACATTCTCCAAGATAGACCACATCTTGGGTCACAAATCAAACCTCAGCAAATTTAAGAAAATTGAAATTATATCAGGCATCTTCTGTGACCACAATGCTATGAGGCTAGATATCAATTAAATGAAAAAATAAAACTGTAAGAAACACAAACACATGGAGATTAAACCACACATTTCTAAATAACCAACAGGTTACTGAAGAAATCAAAAGGGAAATCAAAATTTTATAGAAACAAATGACATGAAAACATGACAATTCAAAACCTATGGGAAGCAGCAAAAGCAGTTCTAAGTTCTATTGCTTAGAGCAATGCAGTCCTACCTCTAGAAACAAGAAAAACATCAAATAGACAACCTAACTTTACACCTAAGACAGTGAAAAAAGAAGAAGAATAACAACAACAACAAAACCCCAAAATTAGTAGAAAGAAATAAATCATAAAGATCCAAGAAGAAATAAATGAAAAAGAAATGAGAGAAACAATAGTAATAATTACTAAAACTAAAAGCTGGTTCTTACAAAATTGACAAGCCTTTAGCTAGAACCATCAAGAAAAAAAGAGAAAAGAATCAAATCAACAAAATTAGAAATGAAGGAGGAGCAGTTACAACAAACAATGCAGAAATATAAATGATTGTAAGAGATTTTATGAACAACTATATGGCAATAAAATGGATAACCTGGACAGATTCTTAGAAAAGTTCCATCTTCCAAGACTAAACCAGGAAGAAATAGAAATTATGAAAAACCCAATTACAAGCACTGAAATTGAAGCTGTGATCAGAAAGAAACTAAAAAAAAGTGAAGTTGCTCAGTCATGTCCAAGTCTTTATGACCCCATGGACTGTAGCCTTCCATGCTCCTCCACCCATGGGATTTTCCAGGCAAGAGTACTGGAGTGGGTTGCCATCTCCTTCTCCAGAGGATCTTCCCAACCCAGGGATCGAACCCAGGTTTCCTGCATTGTAGGCAGATGCATTACCGTCTGAGCCACCAGGGAAGCCTGACCAAAAATCTCCCAAAAAACAAAAGCCCAGGACTAGATGACTTCACAGGAAAATTCTATCAAACATTTAGAGAAGACATAATACCTCTCCTTCTAAAACTTTCAAAAAATTGCAGAGAAAGGAACACTTCCAAACTCATTCTATGAGGCCACCATCACCCTGATACCAAAACCAGACAAAGACAACACAAAAATGGAAAGCTACAGGCCAATATCACTGATGAACATGGATGCAAAAATCCTCAAAAAAATCTTAGTAAACAGAATTTAGCAACGCATCAAAAGGCTCATACACCATGATCAAGTTGAGTTTATTCCAGGGATGCAAGGTTTCTTCAGTATATGCAAATCAATCAATGTGATACACCATAATAACAAATTTAAAGATAAAAACCATATGATAAACTCTATAGATGCAGAAAAAGCCTTTGAAAAAATTCAGCACTGATTTATGATTAAAACTCTTCAAAAAATGGGCATAGAAGGAACCTACCTCAACATAGTAAAGGCCACATGTGATAAGCCTACAGAAAACATTATTCTCAACAGTGAAAAACTGAAAGCATTCCCCATTAGATCAGGGACAAGACAAGGGTGTCCACTTTCACCACTGTTATTCAACATAGTTGTGGAAGTCCTAGCTACAGCAATCAGAGAAGAAAAAGCAATAAAAGGAATGCAGATCAGAAAAGAAGTAAAGCTCTCACTGTTTGCAGATGACATGATACTGTACATAGAAAACCCTAAAGATAGTATCAGAAAATTGCTACAGCTAATCAGTTAATTTAGCGAAGTTTCAGGATCAATACACAGAAATCACTTGCAGTTTTATATACTAACAATGAAAAATCAGAAACAAATTAAGGAATCAATCCCATTCACCATTGCAACAAAAAGAATTAAATATCTAGGAATAAACTTACCTAAGGAGACAAAAAAGAAAAAAACCTGTACATAGAAAATGTTAAGACATTAGTGAAATAAATCAAAGATGACATAAACAGATGGAGAGATATTCCATGTTCCTGGGTAGGAAGAATCAATATTGTGAAAATGACTATACTACCAAATGCAATCTACAGATTTAATGTGATCTCTATTAAATTACCAATGGCCTTTTTCACAGAACTAGAACCCAAAATTTCACGATTCATATGGAAACACAAAAGACCCCAAATAGCCAAAGCAGTCGTCTTGAGAAAGAAGAATGGAGCTGGAAGAATCAACCTTCCTGACTTCAGATTATACTACAAAGCTATAGTCTTCAAGACAGTATGGTTCTGGCACACACACACACACAAATATAGACCAATGGAACAAGATAGAAAGCCTGGAAATAAACCCATGCATCTATGGGAACCTTATTTTTGACAAAGGAGGCAAGAATATACAATGGGGGCCAAGGCAGCCTCTTCAGTAAATGGTGCTGGGGAAACTGGAGAGCTGCATGTAAAGGAACGAAATTAGAACACTTCCTAATACCATACATAAAGATAAACTCAAAATGGATTATAGACATAAAGCTAAGACCGGAAACTATAAAAATCTTAAAGGAAAACATAGGTAGAACACTCAATGACATAAATCAAAACAAGATCCTCTATGACCCACCTCCTAGAATAATAGAAATAAAAACAAAAGTAAACAAGTGGGATCTGATTAAGCTTAAAATCTGTGGCACAGCAAAGCAAGCTGTAAGCAAAGTGAAAGGAGAACCCTCAGAATGGGAGAAAATAATAGCAAATGAACCAACTGACAAACGATTAATTTCCAAAATGTACAAGCAGCTCAGATAACTCAATGCCAGGAAAACAAACAACCTAATCTAAAAATGGGAGAAGGACCTAAACAGACTTTTCTCCAAGAAAGACATACAGATGGCTAACAAACACATGAAAATATGTTCAACATTGCTCATTATTAGAGAAGTGCAAATCAAAACTACAATGAGATATCACCTCATTCCAGTCACTATGGCCATCATCAAAAAGCCTACAAACAAACGCTGGAGAGGATGTGGAGAAAAGGGAATGCTCTTGCACTGTTGCTGGGAATGTAAATTGATACAGCCACTATGGTAGATGGTATGGAGATTCCTTAAAAAACCACCATGTGACCCAGGAATCCCACTTTTAGGTATATACACTCAGAAAACCAGGGTTGAAAAAGACACATGTATCCCACTGTTTACTGCAGCACTGTTTACAATAGGTAGAGCGTGGAAGCAACCTAGAGATGCTCATCGACAGATGAGTGGATGAAGAAGTTGTGGTACATATACTCAAAGGAATATTATTCACCCATAAAAATGAATGCTTTTGAGTCAGTTCTAATGAGATGGATGAACCTAGAATCTATTATACAGAGTGACATAAGTCAGAAAGAAAAAACATCATATTCTAATGCATATATACGGAATCTAGAAAAATGGTACTGAAGAATTTATTTACAGGGTAGCAACGGAGAAACAGACATAGAGAATAGACTTATGGACATGGGGAGAGGGGAGGAGAGGGTGAGATGTATGGAGAGAGTAACATGGAAACTTACATTACCGTGTATAAAATAGATACCCAACAGGAATTTGCTGTATGGCTCAGGAAATTCAAACAGGGGCTCTGTATCAACCTAGAGGTGGTGGGATGGGGAGGGAGGTTCAAAAGGAATGGGGTATATGTATACCTATGGCTGACTCATGTTGAGATTTCACAGAAAACAAACAAACAAAAAATAATACCCCCACAAAAAAAGAAGTTAACATAAATAATGGAGTTTGAAATGTCATAGCTAATAATGTGATAATATAAAAAGACAATGTAAATATAAAAGATAAATAGCTTATGGACTATAATTGCTTACTTATCAAGTGTAATAGAAAGCTTTGGTTAAATAATTATAAGGCAAATGTTAGATAACAAGAACATTTCTAACCATAAGAAAGCTCAATAGATTAATTTATGTACTTTATATACATAAATATTTTAGACTCTATTTTATAAAATAAATGTGTAAAATATTTAAGTGTGCAATAATAATATATAAATGTACATATATGAGTACATAGTATATAATGTATATATATATATATAACAAATTATATAATATGAAACATAAATGTGAAAGTGTGTGTGTGTATGTAGTGAGCTCTTGCAATACAAAGCCTTTCCAAGGATTAGTGAATATTCTTTTGATAAGCCACTTGATGGAATTTTTTAGCCTGAAGAAATTTTAGTAAAATTACGATAATGCTCTGAGTTAATAATATGACCAATAAACAGGGGTTATATTTTTAATTCCAAACCATGGCTTCTTTAGATTTATCAGCAGTTGATATATATATTTGAAACAGTTTCCTCCATAGTTTGTGAGGTTTCTCAATGACTTCTGCCTCTGTGTTTAGTAACTTAGGATTTTTATGACTCAGGAAGAGTGTTTTACCACTGTTTCCAAGCTTTGAGAACCAGTTGTGTAGGCACTCATGGGAAAGAACAGGGCGATGGAGGAATTTGTCCTGGGTCACTGGTCTTTCTGAGGATGCGACTGCCTGAGCTACCCTCTCCCTCACGGCTGCTGCTTTCCGTGAAAGTGGAAATCTCTCTCTCCTGAGGGGTAGGGAGGGAGGAGGAATCTGGTGGACGACGGGAGGGGCCTCAGGGGGTGATGAGGGGAGAGACCCTTTGAAGAGGGTCTTTTCCATTTCTTTATGACATTGCCAAGAACCAGGGCTGTCCAGTAAGAGGATGTATTAAAACCAGCCAGAAATCAGAGGAGGGGAGCAAGTATAGCAGTCTCCATCACACTGGAAAACAAAACCAAAAACAAAAACCTTCCCTGGTGAATTCCCTAGCTTCACTCAGCTACATGCAGTTACTTGCAAGATTACAAAATTTATTAGACTCTCACTAAAGTCATATATTCAGATACTTTTATTGCATCCTGAAGGCTACTCATTTTTTTTTTTCTGAAAGCATCAAGTCTTGTTTGTTTTATCTGTTTATTTTGGGTGACATTTGTTTTGAGTTTTCTGCTCTTTATTATCTTGCATCGATTGCCGCATTCCTTACTTATTGTGCGTTTGTCTTTCCTCTCCTGAGTAACTTCAAGATAGCTTTGTTTCAGCACAGAAGTTGGGTGTCATGGGAGAGACATCAAGGCTTGCTGGTTCAGAGCAAGGCCCTGCTCTGGGGAGACCTGATGTGGAGACCATGCCTCCTCAGTGGGGATAGTGGGCTCCTGATGCGGCTTCCATTTGCTGTGCTATCTGTCTCCAGGACATGGCCATGTGGATGAGAATGAAAGGCAGACGTGGCGGGAGCAGGGAGATGAATGGTTCTCTGGAAGGGTGTCCTGAGTGGACGGGAGCTGGGGATGCCCACCAGGGAGCATCCTGTGCGGTGACTCCTGTGGACGGGAGGAGACGGAGTAGCAGGGCCAGAGAGAGCCAGGGGGCTGCGCGGGGGTTCATCCAGATGGCCTCAGTGACGCCAGGGCCCTTGGAAACAGTTCTGGAACTATGGAGTACCCCATCCCAGCGACCATGGTGTGGTCCCTGACATGATCTGTCCCTGAAGACGTGGGCCCCGGCAGTCTGTCCCTGAGAGTCCCCTGAGGGGCTGGCAGCAAGCAGCCGCCACTGGGCACTCCTTCCATGTGGGGCCATCAGTGAGGGAGCACCGCATATCTGCAGGAGTGCTGTCCATTCCAGGAGTCCGTGGTCTAGCCATGGTGCTGCTCAGAATGATCAGTTAGGACCACATTACCACACAGGACTAACTTCCTCAGTGAGCTCTCCAAGGTGTGTAAAGTCCCTTCACTGTTCCAATTTCCCTGGTGAAATGCGTAGCAGAAGAATGCATGGTCGTGTGCAAAGATTTGACAGCCCACATACACAATGTTTAAATGTTTTGTCAGGCCACATGACTAGATGAATGGGACCAGGATTCAAAATCCAAGGCCAGACCCTGTTGTATTATGTGAAGAAGGAAACATTCCACTCATCACTCCTGGGTTCAGCTAAACATGCAGAGCCATGGAAACAAAGAGATCATTCAAATAAGATTTGTAAAAATCAAGGATACTTTAAGTTTCTTTGACATTAATTTCTCATTTAAATGCTTTCTTCTCTGTAATCATCATCTGTGTTTTTTCAGTCTTTTAACCTTCTTGACGCTTTCAATGGCTAAGTCAAAGATCTCTCTTGATAAATGTTGCACTGCACTTGAAAATATGTGAGATCTTTTCAAACATCATTTTATACTGATTTCTAACATCAGTTCAGTTCAGTCTCTCAGTCATGTCCAACTCTTTGTAACCCCATGGACTGCAGCATGCCAGGCCTCCCTATCCATCACCAACTCTTGGAGCTTGCTCCAACTCATGGCCATTGAGTTGGTGATGCCATCCAACCATCTCATCCTCTGTTGTCCCCTTCTCCTCCTATCATCAATGTTCCCCAGCATCAGGGTCTTTTCAAATGAGTCAGTTGTTTGCATCAGGTGGCCAAAGTATTGGAGCTTCATCTTCAGCATCAGTCCTTCCAATCAATACTCAGGATTGATTTCATTTAGGATGGATTGGTTGGACCTCCTTGTTGTCCAAGGAACTATCAAGAGTCTTCTCCAACACCACAGTTCAAAAGCATCAGCTCTTCAGTGCTCAGATTTATTTATAGTCCAACTTTCACATTCATACATGATTATGGGAAAAACCATAGTTTTGACTAGACAGACCCTTTGTTAGCAAAGTAATGTCTTTGGTTTTTAATATGCTGTCTAGGTTGATCATAACTTTTCTTCCAAGGAGCAAGCATGCTTTAATTACATGGCTTCAGTCAGCATCTGCAGTGATTTTGGAGCCCCTCAAAATAAAGTCTGTCATTGTTTCCACTGTTTCCCCCTCTATTTGCCATGAAGTGATGGGACCAGATGCCGTGACCTTAGTTTTCTGAAAGTCGAGATTTAAGCCAAATTTTTCACTCTCCTCTTTCTCTTTCATCGAGAGGCACTTTAGTTGTTCTTTGCTTTCTGCCATAATGGTGGTGTCACCTGCATATCTGAGGTTATTGATATTTCTCCCTTCAATCTTGATTCCACCTTGTGCTTCATCCAGCCCAGTGTTTCTCATGATGTACTGATTTCTAACATAGTTCCACAGTGATAAGAGAAAAGAGTACATGATTTCAGCCCCTTTAGACCATGAAATTTTTAGACTTTGTTTTATGTGTCTAGATATGTTCCAATATCTCCTGGTTTATAGTATATGGGAGCTTGAATAGAACTTGTACCCTGATGTTGTGTGGACATTGTATAAATCTTAATCATGTTGAATTGGTTCATAATGCATTTTAGGTCTATTGTATCCTTCTACTTCTCTCTGTTTCATACTGTTAATTTTTTAGAGTTTGATATAGAAACTCCAACTAAAAATCTTAATTTATCTACTGAAAAAAATAATTGTAGTATATAGCAGAACTATCTGTAATTTTGTTCTGCATTTTCCAAGTCTCCTACAAATATGTTATTATGCTTTCATAATTTAGAAAAAATAAAAATTAGAAAAAATATTTTGAAAAATAATCCAGTGGTCTTTTAGGTAGAAATAATGCCAGCTTGGGCTTCCCTGATAGCTCAGTTGGTAAAGAATCTGCCTGCAATGCAGGAGACCCTAGTTTAATCCCTTGGTTTGGAAGATTCACTGAAGAAGGGTTAGGCTACCCACTCCAGTATTCTTGGGCTTCTCCTGTGGCTCAGCTGGTAAAGAATCCACCTGTAATACAGGAGACTCGTGTTCAATCCCTGGGTTGGGAATATCCCCTGGAGAAGGGAAAGGCTACCCACTCCAGTGTTCTGGACTGTACAGTCCATGGGGTTGCAAAGAGTCAGTCACGATTGAGCCACTTTCACTTTCAATACCAGCTTGCCACTATGCTTGTGTAATGGTTATGAATTGGCTCCAAAGCAAAGAGCATAACCCAGGATGAAGGCAGTCAGGCAGGAAGAATTATATCCTGCTCAGGAAAGTGCAGGAAAGTGCAGTGCTGTGTTCTATTCAAATCTTCAGCTGATTAGATGAGATCCAGCCACCTGGAGAGGGGCAAGCCACTCTACTCAGTCTGTGGATTTAATACTTACTCTCTTCCCAAAACCACCTTCACAGAAACATCCAGGAAAACATTTGACAAGGTATCTGGGCACTCTGTGCCCTAGTCAAGTTGACATATCAACTAACCATCACACCCCTTTTACGGATAAATTGACAAGCTCTGAGTTAACTTACACAGGCAACGTAGATACCAGGTTGTGAGCAAAGATTTGAACCCAGAGCTTCATGGTACTCTAGGTCCATATATGTAAATCATATGTAAGCATGGAAATCATAAATATTTGCTATTTTTTAATTTAATAAAATATAAATTTGATATTTAAAGCAAATTATTTCATATAAAAAAAAATTCATTTTCTAGTTTCATCCCACAAATGACTTCCCACATTTTTTCCCCTCAGAAATGACCAGAGAAGTAGAATTTCATAAAATGTTTGATGTAGGGCTTAGAAAAATCAAGAAATATTTTCAGTTGAGAACTGTAATTTTAGAAATCAATACCATATATGTATTTTTATATTGCCTGTTGGTTATGAGAGTCTGGAAGTACTGGTGTCCTCTTATTTAACATTTTATTCCAAGCACTCAGAACAGAATTTCCTCATACTAGCTCCCCACCAATGAATATTTGTTAAATTTTGAGTGATTAAATGACTAGAAGAATAAACAAATAACTTTTATCTGTCCTCAAAATTTTTCATGAATGTAACAGAATTAGAAAGTGGTGGTAAGCAGGTTTGGATATAGATGATAATCTCACCACATATTATTTTTGCTTCTAACACTGTGATTATGAGATATGATCTTGCTGGCGGATAGCCTTGCATTAATTATTCACAAGCTCTTGTACTTGGTTTACTTTGCATCATTCACCCCTTAGAACATGTTCCATATTCCAGGGGTTGGTAAGAAAGCAATTATGACTGGAGATGCTGTGAAGATAAAATGCAGTTTCACGATACTGCTCTGAGTCTTAGCTAATAAATTTTCTTTTGTTTCTTCCAGTGAAAAAGGCGATTGAATTGAAGTCAAGAGGAGTCAAGGTGATGCCCAGCAAGGACAGCAGCCATAAGAACTCTGTCTGTAAGTCACCCTTTCTCTGTATGAGGATGAATGTGTCCATTAGAGGGGAGCGCTTCTGCAGAAGTGCTTCTCTAAACTGCCCTCCCCGCTGCATCTCGTTCTGCTTTCCTACCGTCAAAAGTATTTTCTGGGAGAGTCTGCACTCACTTCACTCTATTTGGAGAGAGCATGTGTTCATCTTAATTCTAAATGTATCTCACGCCTGCCTGTGCCCTCTGCCCTCATGGGCCACTGTCTGAGACCGGACCTTCCAGAGTTCTCTGTTAAGTAGCTGTTCCACCCTCAGGTGTTTTGATCCCAGTTTCTCTTTCCATTCCAGTATATACTCAAGTATATACTCCCTGTTTGATAATTATGGGCAGCATTATTCAAATTGAACTGGGCTTAATAAAGGAAGAACACTACTGGAGGACAAGAAGAAAGCAAGTAATTATTTCAAAATGAAGGTTTAGTATTTTGCTGTTGTTAGTTTTTAGTTCAGAATGTTTCCTAAAATGGGGGATGTGGTGTTTATAATTATTTTGCAGTTGATTTTTTTTAATGGATAAAAACCTTGCAGAAGCAGCCCATAGGAACATAGAACTATGTATTGAGTGAACCCTTCCATCAGATTGACATGAGATCTGAGGCCAGAACAGGCAGACATCAAATGCATCTCTTAGTGCCACATTCAAGCTTGAATGTGAAAAAGAAAATAAGTATGTCTGGGTCCTTATCTGAATACAAATTGAGAAATGAGTCATAACTCAGTGGTATTAGAAAGTGTCCCATCCTATCTCTCAACAGTATTATGCCACGTTTTTTGTTAGGCTTGAAAATTAATCATTAGAGGAAATGAAGAATTGAGGAAACTGCAAGCCTTCTAAGATCAGCCTTGTAATAAATGGTAGTATGTTATTCACGCAGAAGGTGTGTCTGAGGAAACTAAATTAAGTGCTTCAGAGAAAAGAGGACACAGACTTTGAAGCTGCAGAGACAAGGATTCAATAGCTGTGAGAGTGTTGATTGTATTCAAATCCAAGTTGCATCATTTATAAAAGTAAAATGGTCGTGATTCTTGTTGAGTAGATGAAGCATCGTGTTTATAACTGCCTGTTCCAGTTTAGGGCAGGGAGCGGGCATTCTGCAACCACACCCATTAGGAATTTGCTGTACATAAAGAGAAGAAGGAACGACTGTATGTAGTAGGTCAGCCAAGAATTCAAACAACCTGGATCTTACTTGCCAGAGAAGGAGGCAGGGCCCAGAGCACTGACCTTGTTTTCTAAGATCTTAGGAAATAGTTTGACTCCTCATAAGAGGTGAGCCCAGGACACAGAGCCTCTAAAGCCCCATCCAGGATACAACCTTTGCCTGGGAAGCAGTGACCCCCTTCCCATTGTGATGGGGTAGAAGGGGGCACATGAAGGTGATACATGCATTTTATAGATATGGTGAGGCTTGCTGCAGGCATGTCAGTTGCTGACACTCTTATTAAGTCATTTACATACAGATCATCTGATTTATTTACATTCAGTATTTATATTAAACATTGTGTCTTTCATACTTGTCTCATTATTTTTTCAAGCCATTCAGTAAGCCACGGTCTCTATATTTCTGGGCTTCCCTGGTGGTTCAGAGGGTGAAGACTCTGCCTCCAATGCTGGAGATCCAAGTTTGATCACTGGATCGGGAAGATCCCCTGGAGAAGGGAATGGCAACCCACTCCAGTATTCTTGCCTGGAGAATTACATGGACAGAGGAGCCTGGCAGGCTACAGTCCATGGGATTTAAAGAGTCTGACATGACTAAGGGACTAACACTTAACTTTCACTTTGCTTCTCTTGTGGTTTACCCTGAGTGTGGGATTTTTCTTGGAGACTACTGCCTCTGATGTTCTTGAGGTTAAATCTAAGTATAGAGCCCTCTTGGGCACAGAGAACGTAGCTCACTCTGGACCTCAATTCCTTCCCCCTGAGGATTTGGGAAAGGATGTAAGGAAATACAGAAATACTTAGCATGGGATCTGCCAGCTATGGTTCGCTGTTGGTCCACCTCATCTGTGTGGACCTCTATTTTGATAGTTTTCTTTCCACCTGGACGTTTTTGTTTATGAGTCTGTCTTCTTCCCAAGACTCCTCACAGAGTAAGAAATGGGACAGCAGAGGCTCTGTGATTATCCATTGACCACCCCCTCCCCGTGCCCACCCCCTGATCAAAGCCTGCACCTGCTGCCCATCACAGGTGCAGAGCTAGTTTGCTTGCAGAATGACAGGACTGACTGACAAGAGCAGCTGTCCTCCTACTCTGAATGCTTACTTTGTATTAGAGTATAGTCAACTGACAATATTGTTAGTGTCAGGTGTAGACCAAAGTGATCACATTATGCATATACATGGATCTCTTTTTTTCAAATTCTTTTCCTTTTTGTGCAGAGTTCCCTGGTCTATACAATAGGCCTTTGTTGGTTATCTATTTTAAATACAGTAATGTGTACGACTCAATTCAAACCTCCCCATCTATCCCCCCTCCATCGCTATTTGCAATAGCCAGCACATGGAAACAACCTGAATGTTGACATATGAATAGATAAACAATTGGCATTTGTTTTTGTTCTTCAGTTGCTAAGTCATGTCCAACTCTTCGTGACCCCATGGACGGTAACTTGCCAGGCTTCTCTGTCCTCTACTGTCTCTCAGAGTTTGCTCAAGAAGTGGTTGTGCATACACAATGGGGTTCTGGGGTGGCCCAGTGTTAAAGATCCTGCCTGCCGGTGCAGGATATGCAGGTTCATTCTTGGGTGGAGAAGATCCCCTGGAGAAGGGAATGGCAACCCAGTCCAGTACTCTTGCCTGGAAAGTCCCATAGACAGAGGAGCCTGGTGGGCTACAGTCCATAGGGTTGCAGAGTCGAGCATGACTTAGCAACTAACACACACATACACACACCATAGAATATATATTAAATGGAATATAACCCAAGCTAGCAAGCACTTAGCAAGTGTTTGATGATTAAATAAATGAAGAAGGAAAAATATCCATGTTGTGGAGCAAAAGCCCTACATATTTTCTCTTTTATGCCTCTCAATGAAATCTGATGAATCATTTGTGGATTTTGCCCTGAAATCACTACGTCAATTTGTTCCTCCATCCTGCCCTGACTTCATGTTACCAATTAAACCTCAGCAATTCACTCTAATCCTTAACATGCATCAATTTAACCATGTAAGGTGGAGTCACCTGAAAGGCTGTGTAGATATTTCAACTCATCTATATAGTGAAGGCCATTTTCTACAACATCTCTTAGAGTGAAATGACTTACAAATTTAGTTTTTCACCAATTTCATTTATTATTGACTAACAATATTTGCAGAAAACCTCAAAGAGAATCAAGGTATTAATTCTGCAGAATGCTGTAAGTGTCTAGTTAATTAAAGCTTTAAAGGATCCCAGCATTACTGGGCAGCACACAGCAAGAAAGGGTACCTGGAATAACTCAGTCAGGGGCTCCTCTTTATTCTGGGGTTGGAAGCGCTCGGTACCAAAGGATTCTTAAATTCTTTCCCTTTTTACATGGTGGTAGCTGTAGACTTCAGAGAAGGCAGTGGCACCCCACTCCAGTACTCTTGCCTGGAAAATCCCATGGACGGAGGAGCCTGATAAGCTGCAGTCCATGGGGTCGCTAAGAGTCAGACACGACTGAGCGACTTCCCTTTCACTTTTCACTTTCTTGCATTGGAGAAAGAAATGGCAACCCACTCCAGTGTTCTTGCCTGGAGAATCCCAGGGACAGAGGAGCCTGGTGGGCTGCCGTCTATGGGGTTGCACAGAGTCGGACACGACTGAAGCGACTTAGCAGCAGCAGCAGCTGTAGACATATTTTCCTCTTCCTTTCCTTCTTGCCATTCTTGTCTACAGAATACAGTGCAACAGAATACAATGTTAGCAGCCCTAAGTGTGAGAGTCAGGAGGGTAGGTTATCCATTACTGCCCTTCTAACTCAAAAATGTAAAACTCTGTAGGGAGAAGGACAAACAAAAGCCTTGGTTGTTATTTTTCAGCTAGAGATTGTTCTCTCTGTGTAAAGTTAAAGACAAACGACTTTACAAATCCAATATTGATTTGTTGTAACTCACTCAGAAGAATTGATGGCACATGCTGTGTATTAAGCATCTGCAGTTACAACAGTTTATACCCAAGCAGGATAGGACATTTGGTTCAGAGCCATTATTTAATGTAAAGCTGATTGAAACATGGTGGAAAAATGGGAAAATATAATGCATTGTGTTATAAACCCTTGGGAAAAAATAATAACAGCATACTATGAAATAAATGACCCCAAAATTCTTATACTTTTGACTATAAGCCATTTATTTCATTGCCTTCGTTACCATGGGCAATCCATTTTCTTCCACCTCTGAAAAAATATCTGAAGTGAAACAGAATGATATTTATTCAAAATTGCCAAATAGTCCTGTTAATGAAATGCAATTGATCAAATATTGTCTTTTATAATATATTGTCTTTCTCTTTTGCCTCAGACACAGTTATTTGGAAGGGCACATTTTACCAGTTTTGTAGTTCCATTTTTTGGGCAACAGTGTAAATGATGCCTTAGCTACAATGTACAGTTAAAGATGCAGTTGTAACAATGTAATGTTTGATTTAGCTTCTTAACATGGTGTGGCTCATTAATCCACTTTCTAAAATACGTCCTTATAAATGACCATCCTAGCTGTGCAGGGTCACACTGTGTTATCCACTCATCACTAAAATTGCTACATTCAGTCCTTGTCTTCTTATATTTGGGATAATTTAAGAGCAAATGGCATATATTAGTATGTAATATTCCATTTTTACTTACATTCCAGGGTGTTAAATGGAAAAAAAAAAGTTAATCTTGTCTTTCATAATTTCTTCCATTCCTGTCAGCCTCCACACTTAGCAACATAATCACACACAAAATGAACTCCACCCAGAAAAAGACTCTCCTTTCAATCCTCTCTCTGTAAACAGGGATCAGTGCAAGCTGAGGAATGGGAAAAAAAGAAACCATTAATCCCTTTTTGATAGGGGTAAAACGAGAGATAAAGAAAGGCAAAGCATCTCAATAATAGTCACCATTTGGAAAGCAGTTTCAGTGTGATCCACTGCTGGAGCAGAATGGAGCATCTCTGATTAATGGCCCTAGACCTCTCTGTCCATTTCCACACTGGTGCATCCAGCTGCCCACCCAACATTTGCACACGCAAGTGTGATAAGCGTCTCTTTCCCTCTGAACAAAGGCCAGTGCTCTTTGCTGTTGAGGACCCAGAGCCTGGCGCCATCCCTGCCCCGGACACCAGCCAGCCTGCTGCCCCAGCTGCGTCAGAGGCCAACCTCATCTCTTCAGCCCAAACTGCCGCTGTTTTCAGGGGCATTACTCACCAGTCTCACCCCAGATCCCTGTCTCCGCCTGTTTCCCTGCGGTCGAGACCCCACACTTCATCCAGAGTGATCTGTGGAATCTCATCACTCTTCTGCTAAGAACCCTTTGAAGCTTTCCCATCACCGCCCAAGTGAGTCCATGTCCCTTACAGAGACGCACAGGACCGCCTCACCCCTGCTCCCTGTCTGTTCTCCCCCAGCCCTTGTCCACTAGCTTTGGGGCTGGTTCTTAAAGCTCCCGCCTCAGTCTTCGTTCCTCTGTCTCCTCAGTCTGAGGTGGTTTCCCCAAGGCGCTTGTCTCTTCCTTCTTCACATCATTTCTCAGAGCTTACTTGCTCCCTAGGCTCTCACTGGTCACCCTGCGTACCTTTTGCAAACCTTGCCCAGGCATCACTTTACCCCTCTGGTTGCCTGTTCTGCTTTTCTCTGTATCATTTATCACAGTATGTCATACATATGAGCTTCCAAGTCATGCAGTGGTAAAGAATCTGTCTGCCAGTGCAGGAGACATGGGTTCAATCCCTGGGTCAGGAAGATCCCCTGGAGAAGGGAATTGTCATTCCACTCCAGTAATCCCATGGACAGAGGCGCCTGGTGGGCTACAACCCATAGAATTGCAAAGAGTTGGACGTGACTGAGCACATACACACACACACCTCATACATATCAGCCTTATTTTCATGTGTTTATATGTGCATATTTAGCATATGCATTTATATGAATATGTGGAGGTGTATGTGAGGAATATTATATATTATATAATATTGATATAATAATATGTATATTCTACATTGTGTATAAATTATATATAAATATATTAAATATGATATAACATGTATATTATATAATATATAATTATAATAGTATATTAAATACATATACATTATCATTTGCTTTCTCTCTCTTCCAATCACCCCATAGGAATACTGACTCTTTGAAGGAGGATATTTTTGTCCGCTGTCTTCACTGAGACTTACCAAGTGCCCAGCAGAGAGGCTCATGCACACAGCAGTTGCTCAATAAACACTTGTCCATTGAATGACTGAGTTTCCTAGTGTGTGGAGGCCTGAAGGAGCATGGCAAGGTGACGTCACACTCTCCTTCAGTGAGGTCTTTGTGCCCCATGTCATCTTCATGCCTTCAGCATGAAAACCTTGAGGAAAGACCAACAGCTGTCATGGAGATGTTTAAAATACATTCTTTTCCTAGAGGAAATTAGTCTCCTGGTCATTCAAGTCATATAAATGTTTATCAGACCAGGAGAGTTATAAGAAAGATAGCAACAGTTATTGAGCATTGAGTAAAAATAGAAATTTATCAGCTTTCAGAATAGTAGTAGGTCAAACCATAAAAATGTAAGAATCCATAGACAGGATGTTAAACAACATTGGATTATGTCCTTTGCAAGTCAAGACACCATGTTTTCTAAGACACTCTGTTTTCTATGTTGCACCTTGTCAATGACTGATTCCCTCGAATCTGTCATTTATAGACATGTGCTTGGCAATGGTTAAGAGAAAATCATTCTTATTACCAAAATTATATGTAGTATATGAATGAGGCACAACTAATTAAATAACTAGTCAATTAAAATATCATAGTCTTAGAATCCCTATACCTTCTGCATGGAAGGAAACATTAAAACCATGAGGAGTTAGTCTTTTTCAAGTTTTTGTAACAAGGTGACAGCGTCTGGTAGTAAAACCTCATTGTCAGCCTGGATTCTGTGCTCTAGTAGGTTAGAAAATACAATAGTCTAATTTTCCACTATGCCACTGCTGGATGAATCCATTTGTTACTGAGTTGATGACTAGGACATGCTGGCTTTCAGAAAGGGCATTTGAAGAACCACAGAGAAAGCTAGCCCTGCCACTCTCCAGGTGCTTCTCTGGATTTGGAGCTTGAAGAGGGCTGTGGTCATGAGGGAGATGGGATGAAGAGAGGAGAATGGAGTGAGGCTGTTAAGAAACTCGAGTGACTCCCTTAATAGGGCTGCTAAGACAGGCTTCTCAAGGAGCAGAAGTCACACTACGACCCTCAATATCATCAGCTATAGGTGATGCTTTGTGTGGTTTCCACCTTGGAAACTATTCTAGAAATAACTTGCAGCTAGCATTTTCATCAGACCACACTTCTCCAGGTAACTGGATACATTATTGTTTTATGAATCCCCATGAGAATCATCTTCAAAAATTAACAGGATTTGCTTTATCCAGCTACAAGAAAGAGCACATGTTTAGTTTTACAATAATATTTTTATAGTCACTAAGCTTGTACTACATTGCTGGAAATGTCACCCATCATCAGGGTTTGTTTTTAGGGGGCTTTACTGCTCTGGTATTAATGGGTGATTTATTTGAATGGTGGTAGACCAAAGTGATTAGTAAAACTGCTGAAACAAGGCACATCTGCTGTGCTCTGTGCTGGATTTCTGGCACTGAGGGCTCTTGATCTTGCTTTAAAGCAGGTTTTGACAGTGGAAAAAATAATAGCTCCATTAACCTCTAACAGTTCTATCAAGGTTTAATAAAACACAAAGGATAATTGCCCCTATCTGCTTTGTTTCATCATAAAATGCAACAATATGAAGTTTTGCAATTGTTAAAGAACCTTGTTTTCTTAACAAAGATCCATTCCCATCTAGCATGAATATAGTAGGTTGTACAAATTGCTTCATAAATCAGGTAAGTAAATTATGCTTGCAGTTTCTAAATAGGCCTTTGTCACTGCAGGAGCTAAAATATCTTTTAAAATGCCAAGGAAAAACTTGCTGGGAAGAGAACTGCTATCTAGATACATTGGGAAGAATGGCAGCACTGGTAACTAGAAGCAAAGCTAGGCGGTTCATCAATTATTTATCACATCATTTACATATGTAATTTCTTAAGTAACCAGAAAAAAAGAATCTGTTACAATATGGGAAGCAAGATATAGCTTGGTTCAGTTGTGCTGTAAACCCAGCAGGAAGTAAAATCCTTTATAAATGGGTTCAGCATATAGTTACAGAGCATAATCAATTAACTAAAGGGATGCACTCACTCTGCAAAATAACTACAGGTTTGTCCTTTTATTTCAAAAAGTGAACGGGAAACACCCTACAGATTATAGCAGACTTGAAAGAACAGTATATATCTCAGCAGTTCCATCACTTACCTTTTAGAAGCCCAACATATTACACACATTTTTATTAAACTGTATAAAATAACTTAATCTTCCCATGTAATTGGATAAAATACACTCTGAAACTGTAGAGAATTGTGGGACTGTTGGTGTTTGTGTGTCAACACAGGTACCTAATTCCAGTAGCTGTTAGGAGAGTAAATTGCTATTACGATTTCATCGTAATTTAATTATCTTATATGATCAAATGTTTGCTACTGAGCAACTTCAGTCAGAAGCTCTAAAGATTAAACTAATTAATCATGGTAGCTCCTTTATGAATTAAATTAAAACCTTCCATTCTATACACAAGGCAACTAAGTCAGCCAGTTAAATTAATTAGCCCTGATATAAAGATAGATAGGGAAGTCTGGACTTAAAAACCAAGAAGTACTCAGAACATCAAGGGGAATTCAGAAAAGACTCACATTCCTTAAGCCTCATCATTTTATTTCAAACACATTTTTAAAGGTGTGAGGAGAATACTGAAAATATTTTCAGATTAAGTCCTTTCATAGAATCACAGAATTGTAAAATTGAACTTGACTTTCAGCTTTCAGGGTGACAGTCTGTCCAGATTGATAACCCTGCCTCACTGAATTTCTCACAAGAAGAAATTCAGAGATAAATGAACTGACACTGATCAAATGGTGATAATGCTGATAATTTATGTTGATTTTAAGGGAAGTAGTTAGTGTGTTCATGGAAAAGGTAAGAAGAAGCATGGTTTCTGCCTGTTTATTTCGACTGAGGGAGGAGGGAAGATGCCGTCTTCATTCAGTTACTCAGGGAACTCTCAAGCACTCAGGTTCAGGTAAGAAGCTGGTGGACTCACACCTACCTGCATCACAGGTGACCCTCTAAAGACTGGCACACCTATCGTGTATCCTCCAGATTGTCTCTGGGTTTCCAGTCTCTTTTTTAACAAGAACAGCAACAACAACAAAAAGAAACTTTATTTTGAAAAGATCATAGATTTTCAGCAAACTAGTAAAATCTACAAGGAGGCCTTGTACCTTCACCCAATTTCCCTAATTGTGGGATAATCTCAAAACTGGAGAAATGACTTTGGGACAGTCCACAGAGCTTATTCAAACTTCACCAGTTTTACCTGGGCGCTCTCGTGTGTGTGTGTGTGTGTGTGTGTGTGTGTGTGCGCGCGCACACGCGCACGTATGTGTGTACGTCTGCACACTTGTGTCACCTGCATGGAGTCCTATAGTCGATGCACAGAGCAGTGCCCCCTGCGAGGCTGCCTGCACTGCCCTCCTGGGCTAGTCCTCACTCGGTCAGTTTGTTGTTTCAAGAGTACCACACGCTTGGAACCGTACACCGTGTTGCCTCTTGCGACCGGCTTTTCCCCTTAGCACGACTCCTCTGTGAACCATCCAAGTGGTTGTGTGTATCAGGACTTGGTTCTTTTTCATTGCCATAGGATTCTCCACAGCAGTGATATATCACTGTTTAACCACTGGCCTGTTGAATGACATTGGGTGTGCTTCCAATTTTTGCTCTTAAGAAAAAAACTGTTATTGCCATTGTGATATGAAGAGTTTTCGCATGAATATGGGTTTTCATTTCTCTTGAATAAAGTCCTGGGAGAGTAATTGCTGGATCATATGATAGCATGTCAGTGTTATAAGAAACTGTCAAACAGATTTCCGGAGCAGCTGTACCATCTTATGTCCCCAAAACAACATAGGCGTGATGCAGTTTCTCAGCGTGCTTGCCAGCGTTTGGTGTTAAGGCTTTTTTTTAATGCGCTATTTTGATAAGTAGCCATTGATATCTTATGATGGTCTTAAATTGCATTTACTTAATGGCCAATGATGGTAAATATTGTTTTACCTGCTCATTTGCCATTTGTGTTAAATCTTCTCCAGTGAAATGTTAGTTTACGTATTTTGCCCATTTTCTTTTTCTTTTTCTTCCTGTTGAGTTGTGAGCATTTGTTCTGTAGTCTAGATACTAATCTTTTGTTGGGTATGTGGTTTGAAAATATTTTCTATCCATCTGTAGCTTGTCTTTTCATCCTCTTCAAAGGGTCTTTTGCAGAGCCAATCTCCTTTTTAGCTCATAGATTTCCATGTAGAAAGCATAGATTCTAGTTTCTTTTAAAAGCATGAAGGCTTGACAATGCTAGGTCTGCAGTCATGCCTGGCATCTGCAGGGAAAGCTGGCTGGTGGCTGCCCTGTGCAGAAGAGGAGTGGGGAGGGTGGTGGGAGGGGAGTTCAGGGTTGGGAACTCATGTACACCTGTGGTGGATTCATGTCAATGTATGGCAAAACCAGTACAGTATTATAAAGTAAAAAAATTTAAAAATTAAAAAAAAAAAGAAGAAGAGGAGTGAACCCCATTGACCAGAACTCTATGACCTGCTTACCTCCTGCAGGCCATTTCAGTTTATAATCCTAAATCTTAAATCTTGGCTACTTATGTGGCCTGTATATAGAAGGCAAAGAAACTGTGAAAATGTTCTCATTCATAATCTCAGGATTTATAAGATTTTTTATGGGAATTCAAATGAGCTGTATTAATCATGACATAAGGGAATTCAAATTATGGAAATAAAGCTTAATTCAAATGATAAAGAATGAAAGAAACATATTTTACAAATTCTTGTTTTTTCTAAGATTCTTAATCTTTTCTTTCTGATTTAGCATACATTTTTAGGTTTATAATGGACAATTTTGTTTCCCTTACTTACTCTCTTGTCTTGAATGCAAAATGGAACAGTCTTAGTATAAATCATCAATGATATATAATGATGATATTTAATTTCAGAAGTATTCACCAATTTTTTAAACTAATCTCTCCAAATTAATTGCTGCACTAATTGGATTAAATTAGATAATTTAATTACAGCAAATGATTCTGTTTATTTGTTATAGTACTTATTTGGTCACATCCCTTGGGTTCAATGCATTTCCATTATTTTCATAAAGAAAAAGCAGATGGAGAGAATGACTAACTAGTTGTTTATGCCAGAAAGAAAAGCAAGTTATGTTTTAAAATAAGTGAAAAATATATGGAAGCTCAAGGAGATAAGCTGAGATTAATTAGTAAAGTGCTTTGGAAATGGAAAGCACCATATTTTGTGAGCACTGTATATTGCAATTATTCCTATAATACTTTACAGGGACTTCAATTTTCCTGTTTAAATCACCTATTTTATAGTTTGAATTGTCAGTCTGAAAGGCATATAAAAGTATACACCATGTGACATCCAAGCAAGATACTTTAATCATGTATCTGGGAATGTCATAGCTTTAAGTAAAAATAAAAGTTTATGTAAGAAATTCTCCACACACACCTCCCCACCAGCCCCAAGAAAATCTTTACAGCTTTGTCATGCAGATGTACATATAAAAATTATGTCACAACTCTTTGTAGGTTTCTGAAATTGGAAAAAGTGCTCTCATATAGTTATGTGTACTTATTGTAAGGGCTAATTCATATGTTATTTTTTTAAGATCTGTAAGAATTAGATCTTACTTGCATTAAGTTAATATATCATGTAAAGAACACGGTGGTTCTGCCAATACAATATTGTAAAGTGATTAGCCTCCAATTAAAATAAATAAATTTAAATTTAAAAAAAAAAAGAACACAGTGGTAATTTCTGTGAGCGACCTCATGGACTGTAGCCCGCCAGGCTCCTCTGTCCATGGGGTTCTCCAGGCAAGAATCCTGGAGTGAGTTGCTACGCGCTCCTCTGAGGATCATCCCGACCCAGGGATCAAATCCCCGTCTCTTCTGCTTCCTGCATTGGCAGGCAGGTTCTTTACACTGGCGCCACTTGGGAAGCCTGTGAAGTAAACAGTGTCCTCTGATAAACTGTAGAGGAATTTGCTGATCGATCTACTGTTTACATCCGCGTCATCACGCATTCAGTGCACTAAGAACAGGGTTCAGCAGTCTATAGTCTAACCTTCCAGCCAAGCAAACAGCCAGCCTTTCTTCAGGCACAATTTTCTAGAATCCATAAAAAAGTCATTTATGACTTGTTCTGACCCAATTTTAGTTTTATGTTACATGCTATTTACATCACAATGGCATATTTAAGATTGCTTTAGTTGAAGGAATAACTTCACTTCTGTTTTCACTCCTTTTAGCAATGAAAATGACAAACGAAAAGTCTCTTCTCTGGATGTTCTTGTAAAATATGTGAACATTTTTCTCCAGTACTATCATCCTTTAAAATAATAATTTTCTTTTATCTGGTGGAAGACAAATAAATAGATACCCTGTTAATGTTTGCTTATATATCTGTGATATACCCTAATCATAATATTCTCTTGATTTTTATGTTACTATTCAGTCTATTACGAGGATTAATTGGAGTGTATTTTGCTAAAATGAAGCTTAGTGTATGAGACAATCTGAGTAATTCCTTTTTTTGTTTTTGTTAACTCAGCATTTCTTATTGGACGTGATGTGTGTTTGGTATAGGACATTAATTTGCAAGTTCTTCATTACAGCTCTACAATTTTAATCCTTTCACCCTTGTTTCAAAGACTCCAGAGATTTCTTGTGCCTCAAATCTTCTTTCTGACAACATCCTGGAGGCTCTCTGTGGTCTGGTCCTCCTGTACTTCTCCAGCATCACTGCCTTGCACTTCAGCAACAACCACCCACGCATGCAGGCACACACACACGCATGCAGGCACACACACACGCATGCAGGCACACACACACGCATGCAGGCACACACACACATGTACACACACTCCCTTTCTGATCCCCTTCTTTCAAGTCTCCCTGCGTTTCCCTCAGGAAAGTTCCTTCTGAGGACTCTTTGGGTGGGTGGCATGAGGTCCACGGGAGCTGACAAGCGCCTTAAAGAGTGCTCGCTCTGAGTCACGCCCGTGGGGATGTGAGAGTCAGTGCCTGGGGGCAGTGAGGACGCACAGCCACACGGCTGCTGGTGAGACCTCAGAGGCGGGCTCCAGCGGTCTTGGCCCAAACAACTGAACCCCGCTGTTACCGTTATGAAGAGGGAAAACAGGAACCAACAGATGTTGCAATTATTGATCATACCTCTCTCAGAGAGTCGCATAATGAATTACAAAGTTGATTTGAGGTCTGCTCCAGACAGAGAAGATTGTAAGTTATGGCTCTGCTAATAATGAGACTGAAACCCATTCATCCCAGCTTATGATCTGGGTGAAGACCGGCCTCCCAGAGAAATGAAAGAACAACAGAGTCAAGATAATTCCAGAGTGTATTGATCTTGAAGCCATATAAATTATAGATTCAAATTCCTTCTGATAATATTCAAGTTATATAGTCTCTTTAGCCATTGTCTTAATCACTATAACTGCCTCCTACCTTTTTTAAAATTAGGAGGAATTAGTAACCAAATAAAATAGTATTAAACTTTAATTTCCTAATATCTGAAATACTAATGACAATATCTACTTTCTAGGGTTGTTTTATTCACTTATTACAGTTCACATAAAATAGCCCAGGGCCCAAAGTGCACAAAGAGACACTTAATAGCAATATTCATTGTAATTATTTATTTTTGTTAAGACAGAAAATATGCAGACCTTTATCATAGTTACATATAAAATGAAGCCACCACTTCACTCAGGTAGACTGTGAACATTTTATTTTGAAATGTCAGTTTTTAAACACTTATTTATATTCAAAGGGAAATTATAAACTAGATTGCACACCAGAAGTTTTTAACCCCATTGGGACTGATACGGTGGATGAGACAGAACAGCCACAGAAGTACCGTGACACTGAAGACGGCCCTTCAGCACCCTGCGCATGTGCACACATGCACACACGCACACACGCGCACACACGCGTGCACATGCACACACGCACACACGCGCACAAATGCACACACGCACACACATGCACACACGCGCACACATGCGCACACGCACACACGCGCACACATGCACACACGCACACACATGCACACACACACGCACACATGCACACGCATGCACGCGCACACACGCGCGCACACATGCACACATACACACACGCGCACACATGTACACACATGCACACGTGTGCACACACATGCACCGACAATGTAGCTGACTGTGATTTTATGAAAATGTGATAATCATTTTTTAAAATTAATGTATTCAAATAAGTCACCCACTTAAAAACCTCAACATTTGATAATTTATAAAATAAAAATACAGTTATCCATTTTTTTTTAAGAATTTGAACTGCATCACATAGCAGGAAAGCATATTAAAGGCTGCTTTGTACAAGCCCTAGCAAAGATAAAATCAGCTTTGGGCTACTATGTGTAATTCTCTTCACCTCCCTACAAAGGTATTCATCCCTTAATAAAACCAAATAAAATGAGATTTTGAGAGTGGCAGTGATGTTTTCATAGAATAACCTTAAATCAAGTCTAGTTAATACTGAACATGGCAAATATTAGTTAACTTACAGGTGTTTGATTACAAAAACCTATTTGGAACATGCCCCCTCGCCACAGCTGACTGAGACATCCACTGGACTGCCCCCTCCCATTTGAAAACCCCTCCACAGAACTGTATTTACCCACATGCAATGCAAAGCACACTCCAGTATTTTGTCCAAGGCTAGCAAATTTGAGATTTCTGTTTTAAGTTTATTATCATTTTATTTCCTAATGCAAGAGATCTATTAATCCACAGCCCACCATGTAAAATACTACATATAGTGTGGGAAGTTACTCATTATTGACATTTTATAATATTCTCACTATCTTTAAGTTTTGACAATTATGAATAAAGTGGCTATAAATACCCATGTGCAGGTTTCTGTGTGGACGTAAGTTTTCGGCTCCTTTGGGTAAACACCAAGAAGTGTGATTGCTGGGTCATATGGGGAGAGTGGGTTTAGTTTTGTAAGAAACCAGCAAATGATCTTCCAAAGTGGCGGTGCCAACCTGCATTTCCAC
Organism: Ovis aries; assembly: GCF_016772045.2. NCBI lineage: Eukaryota > Metazoa > Chordata > Mammalia > Artiodactyla > Bovidae > Ovis > Ovis aries. The sequence continues at coordinate 2,999,144 of NC_056079.1, read as the reverse complement.
CAGCAGCGAAGGAGTTTCTGTTGCTCCGCATAGTCACCAGCATTTGGTGTTGCCCATGTTTTGAATTTTCGCCATTTTAATAGGTGTGCAGCGGTATCTTGTTGTTTAATCTGCATTCCCCTGATGACTTATGATGTATAGTATCTTTCCATATGCCTGTTTGTCATCTGTATATTTTCCTTTGGGAAATGTCTGTCCAAATGTCTAACGCATTTTACTTGAGTTTTTTGATTTTCCTACAATTGAGGTTTTTTGTTGTTGTTGTTGTTGTTGTTGTTGTTGTTGTTTTTTGTGGCGGGAGGGGGGAGATTTTATTCTTATTTTTTTAAATTTAAACTTATTTAGTTTTAAGAGTTCTTTGTATGCTTTGGATAATAGTTCTTTATCAGATGTATCATTTGTAAATATTTTCTTCACATCTGTGGCTTAGTTTCTTGTTCCCATGTTATAGAGCAGAATTTTTAAATTTTAATGAAGTTCAACATCTCAATTTTTACAGATTATTCTTTTTCATTTATATTTTAAAAATCACTGACAAACCCTAGGTCATTTAGGTTGACTCCTCTTACCTTCTAGGAGTTGTATAGTTTTGCATTTTACATTGAGGTCTTTGGTCCATTTCGAGCTAATTTTTTTGTGAAGAATGTAAGATCTGTGTATAGGTTAATTTTTTTTGCATGTGGATGTCCATTTGTTCCAGCACCATCTGTGGAAATGTCAGTCTTTTCTCCATTGTATTGCCTTTGCCCCTTTGTCAGAAAAGATCAGTTGGCTAAAATATTTGTTTGGGTCTATTTCTAGACTCCTATTATGTTGCACTCCTCTATTTGTATATTTTACCACTATCCCAAAGGCTTGATGATTGTAGCTTTAAGGTATTATTCATCTTTACAGTATGTCAGAATTTGTATCATGCTATAGTTTCACCTGGAACTTATACAATGTTAAGTGTTTTTTTTTGTTTGTTTGTTTGTTTGTTTTTTTTAAATTGAGGAGGAAAGAAAATTCAGAGTGGCTTAGAGAAATCTTGCAGAAGGGAAACTAAATTTCAGTTCTCTCGAAACCTAGAATTTACATACTTTTCTCAACAGTTTTTTTTCCCAACATTTCATTATACATATAATAATTATGAATAGTTGCTAAAATTTATTAGGCATGCACATTGTAAGAAAGCTTTACACATATAAGAAAGAGTAATTTTTACAATCCATCTAAGAAATTACTATGTCCATTTTACATTATGGAACTGAGACTCACAGCGGGGTACCTAGGTTCAAAAAGCAAATACCAAGTCTGGTATCTGAATGGTAAATTCCTCTCTGTAATAATTACCTTATCTTTCTAAATACTGCTGGAAGATCAATCTTTCTAATGGAATTTTGGAAAAAAAAAAAACTTGAAGACTTACCACATTTAAAGTTGGTGCTTTACATTTCTGTTATATTCCATTTCCAAACAAAAGAGACAATATTTCTGATTTTGGATAAAAATACTGTTGTACTCACTCACTTATGCACGCAACAAATATTCACTGTGCTCAACTGATGCCTTTTTATGTCCTTTTACTTAATCTCGACATGAAGGTGCTGCAGTTACTTTAGAACAGTTACACAGACTCAGTGTTCTGGGTCGCAACACACTGAAATCTTTGTAAACAGATTTAGTGAGCAAAGAAATACTTTTGGGTTTTATGAAAAATTTCAGAATCCCCACCCCCTGGTGGGCTACTGTCCATGGGGTCACAAAGAGTCAGATATGACTGAGCAATATGGCACAGCACAAAACTTTTAAGATATAAAAAGGAGAAGTACTAAAGTTCGGGTAAGCAATGAGAATGACCAGAAAGGAGGAATAAGGATTAGTGAAAGGGGGGAAATGGAATTGACCCCAAGGTCCACTGGTCTCTCATCACCATGGTAATGGAGACATCTGTCCCAGTGGACAGAGGACCAAGATGGATGGCCAAAGCTCCACCAGCTCCTCCTCTCTTGTAGAGCCTTAAGTGGAGCAGAAGTCAAGTGTTTTTACAGGTTGGACTTTACTATAACTCAAGGTCCTGCTGTCTTCAAGACAGCTGTTTGTTTGCAGAGGCCATCAGCCATTAATCAGAGAGATGGGGCCGAAGTTGCTGCCAGCCCAGCAGGCCCAGCATGTGGCTTTCAGAGCAAACCACCAGGTAAACAATACCGTGAAGTGGCTGAGCTCCTCAAAGCATTACCTAGAGACCAGTCTATTTAAGCCGGAAGAAAAATAGCACTTCTGCAGAGAATATCTGCAAGAAAAGCAGAGAAAATAAAAGCAGAAAAATTTCCCATTGTAAATGTCTTCAGTTTTATAGCTTTCTCAATAAGGACCCTGCTTTCATCATTTATTTTAAACCTAATATTCATTAGGCTTCAAATAGAAGCAGAATTGATTCCCCCTTAAATATAGCTCCCCTGTTCTTCATCAGCTATGATAGTTGCTGTCTTGTCTTACCCATCTACAAACAGGAGACAGCCGCTGACAGTTCCTTCATCTGCTGTCCAAGGGTAACCATATACTTTATTCTCCAAACCTGGGACTTTTTTTGCTTGCTATAATTGTTAGACTGGACATAACAACAGCAGGTCTAAATTGGGACAGTTCCCAAGCACACCAGGACATAAGGCCCCCTACACCGTACGCAGTTACTTCAAGGAGAGAAGTGTGATTAGGTCACATTTGTAGTCACTGCTTTAAACCTAAATGGGATCCTGTATTTTTATTGGACTCAAATGGATATTTTATATTGTAATGTGCTTCGATATAATTCTTTAGCCCTTCACCCACATTTCACTGATTAATCTACTGTTCATACATTTGAATACATTTCTGCAAAATATGGAAAAGACACTTACATTAAAAATTCCTCAGTATGCCACCAGATAGAAAAGAACCAGGCCAGAAAGCAATCTTATAATTTATGTGGTCTTTCCACCTGTTTTGCAAAATTAAAAACAAACTAAGGGACATCGAGTCTCTTCCCTAAGGTCACATTGCTACCTACAAAAGAGAGACCTTTTATGAGTACCTTTCCAAAGCATACTCCAAGCCACTGTCATTATCCATGAAACCCAGAACTCAAACAGATGAGCCACAGCCGACTCTATAGAAACAAACCCAAACTTAGCACCAAATGGTAGTGTCACAATGGTAGAATTTCTACCCTGTGAAAGACAATTAGACTGCTGAGGCATTCAGTTCAATACAATGAGTGAAATTAGCCCCCAGACAACTTTATTTTGTACCCATCTTTTAGCTAAAAAAATAAGAATGATGGCTTCACTTATCGAGCTTGGAATCAGATTTTATCAGTCAAATTAAATGTCTGAAGAAATGTCATCAAAAGACTGGCTCCCAAAATTCATCTACATTTTCTGTAATGAACCTAACAAATTAATTTATAATGAATAGATCTCTTATTTTTACTTCAGAAAGCAGGCTTGATTTATGTTGATCCTTCTTTCTTTCCATATTTATTCAGATATAATTGACATATGATGATGTACAAATACAAGACAGTGATTTGCGGTAGGCGTATTTTGCAAAATGATTACCAGTATAATGTTAGTTAATACATCCATGTTGTTGTTGTTCATTCGCTAAGTCACTTCCAACTCTTTGTGACCCTGCGGACTGCAGCATGCCAGGCTCCTCTGCCCTTCACTATCTCCCAGAGTTTGCTCAAATTCAGTCCGCTGAGTTGGTGATGCCATCCAGCATCTCATCCTCTGTCACCCCCTTCTTCTTCTACCTTCAATCCTTTCCAGTGTCAGGGTCTTTTCCAAAGAGTTGGCTCTTGGCATCAGATGGTCAAGTATCGGAGCTTCAGTCCTTCCAGTGAATATTCAGGGTTTATTTTCATAAGGAATGACTGGTTTGATCTCCTTGTAGTCCAAGGTACTCTCAAAAGTCTTATCCAGCACCACAGCTTGAAAGCATCAGTGTTTTGGCACTCAGCATTTTTATGGTCCAACACCCACAACCTTACATGACTACTGGAAGAAACATAGCTTTGACTATACAGACCTTTGCGGGCAAAATAATGTCTCTTTCTTAATATGCTGTCTAGGTTTGTCATAGCTTTCCTTTCAAAAAGAAAGTGCCTTTTTAATTTCATGCCTGCAGTCACTGTCCATAGTGATTTTTTAGCCCAAGAAAATAAAACCTGTCACTCTTCTACTTATATTTGCCATGAAGTGATAGGACTGGATGCCCTGGAGTTAGTTTTTTGAATGTTGAGTTTTAGGTCAGCTTTTTCACTCTCCTCCTTCACCTTCATCAAGAGGCTCTTTAGTTCCTCTTTGTTTTCTGCCATTAGGATGGTATCATCTGTATATTTGACGTTGCTGATATTTCTCCTGGAAATCTCGATTCCAGTTTGTGATATATCCAGCCTGGCATTCCCCATGATGTACTCTGCATATAAGTTAAATAAGCAGGGTCATAATATACAGCCTTAATGAGTTCCTTTCCCAGTTTTGAGCCAGTCCATTGTTCCAGGTGAGGTCCAAACTGTTGCTTCTTAATCTGCATAGGTTTCTCAGGAGGCAAGTAAGGTAGTCTAGTATTCTCATCTCTTTAAGACTTTTCCACAGTTTGTTGTGATCCACACAGTCAGAGGCTTTAATGGAGTCGATGAAGCACAAATAGATGTTTATTTCTGGAATTCCCTAGCTTTCTCTTTTATCCAGTGAATGACAGCAGTTTGATCTCTGGTTCCTCTGTGCATCTGGAGGTCCTTGGTTCACATACTGTTAGAGCCTAGCCGGTAGTGTTTTGAGCATTACCTTTCTTGCATAAGAACAATTATACAGTAGCTTGAACATTCTTTGGCACTTTTCTTCTTTGGTATTGGAATGAAAACTGACCTTTTTCAGTCCTGTGTCCACAGCTGAGTTTTCCAAATTTGCTGATATATTGAATACAACACTTTAACAATATCATCTTTTAGGATTTTAAATAGTTCAGCTAGAATTTCCTTACTTGCACTAGCTTTGTTTGTAGTAATGCTTTGTAAGGCCCACTTGACTTCACACTCTAGGATATCTTGCCCTATGTGACCACACCATTATGGTTATCACTATCATTAAGACTCTTTTTGTACAGCTCTTCTGTGTATTCTTGCCACATCTTCTTAATCTCTTCTGCCTCTGTTAGCTCCTATTTCTGCCCTTTATCATGCACATCTTTGCAGGAAATTTTCCCTTGGTATCTCTAATTTTATTGAAGATATTTCTAGTCTTTCCCATTCTATTGTATTCCTCTATTTCTTTGCATTATTCATTGAAGAAGGCTTTCTTTTCTCTCCTTGTTATTCTCTGGAAATCTTTCTTCAGTTGGGTATATATTTCCCATTTCTCCTTGCTTTTCACTTCTTTTCTTTTCTCAGTTATTTGTAAAGCCTCCTTAGATAACCATGTTGCCTTCTTATATTTCTTTTTTTGGGGCATGGTTTTGGTCACCACCTCCTGTGCAGTGTTAAGAATCTCCATCCATAGTTTTTCAGACATTCTGTCTACCAGAGCTAATCCCTTGAATATATTGGTCACCTACACCACATAGTCAGAAGGGACTTGATTTAGCTCATATCTGAATGGTCTATTTTCCAACACTTTCCTCAATTTAAGCCTGAATTTTGCAATAAGGAGCTCATGATCTGAGCCACAGTCAGCTCCTGGTCCTGTTTTTGCCGACTATATAGAGCTTCTCCATCTTCAACTCAAAGAATATCATCAATCTTATTTTGGTTTTTACCATCTGGTGATGTCCATGTATAGAGCTGTCTCTTGTGTTGTTGGAAAAGGGTGTTTTTTATGACCAGTGAGTTCTCTTGACAAAACTCTGTTAGCTTTTGCCCTGCTTTATTTTGCAGCCCAAGGCCAAACTTGCCTGTTAACTCCAGGTGTCTCTTGGTTTCCTGCTTTTGCCTTCCCATCCCCTGTGTTGAAAAAGACATCATTTTGTGGTGTTAATTTTAGAAGGTCTTATAGGCCTTCATAGACCCGGTCTGCTTCAGCTTCTTTGGCATCAGTGGTTGGAGCATAGACTCAGATTACTGTGCTATTGAATGGTTTGCCTTGGAAATGAACCGAGATCAGTCTGTTAGAGATTGCACTCAAGTACTGCATTTCATACTCTTGTTGACTATGAGGCCTACTCCAAGTCTTCTAAGGGATCCTTGCCCACAGTAGTAGGTATAATAGTCATCTAAATTAAATTTGTTTCATTTAGTTCACTGATTGCTAAGATGTCGATGTTCACTCTTGCCATCTCCTGCCTGACCATGTCCAGTTTACCTTGATTCGTGGACCTCGCATTCTAGGTTCCTTGGCAATATTGTTCTTTATAGCACTGGACTTTACTTTCACCACAAGACACATCCACAACTGGGAGTCATTTCAGCTTCGGCCCAGCCACTCCATTCTTTCTAAAGCTATTAGTAATTATCCGCACTCTTTCCCCGTTGGACACCTTCTGACCTGGGGGCTCATCTTCCAGCGTCGTATCTTTTTACCTTTCACTCTGTTCATGGGGTTCTCCTGGCAAGAATACTGGAGTGGTTTGCCTTTCCTTTATACAGTGGACCATGTTGTGTCAACCCTATCACTTCACACACTTACTGTCATTTTTGTGGTGAGAATTTTGGAGATCTCCTTTGGGCTTCCCTGGTAGCTCAGAGGTTAAAGTGTCTGCCTGCAATGCGGGAGACCTGGGTTTGATCCCTGGGTTGGGAAGATCCACTGAAGAAGAAATGTCAACCCACTCAAGTATTCTTGCCTGGAAAATCCATGGACAGAGGAGCCTAGTGGGCTATAGTGCACCGGGTCGCAAAGAGTCGGACATGACTGAGCGACTTCATTTTCACTTTCACTTTCTCAACAACTTTCAAATATACATTGTTGTTAGGCGCAGTCCCCATGCACACTGTACCCTCTTTTTTTTTTTTTTCTTTTTCCATTCATTTCCATGTCTGGGTCGTTGTGAATAGTGCTGCAGTGAGCACGGCGGTGCAGATTTACGTGAGTTCACTTCCTCGGGATGTGGACCCAGAACTGGGCCTGCTGGATCATGTGGTTCTATTTTTATATTTTTGAGGAACCTCCATACAGATTTTTCTGCGGCAGCTGCATCAGTTTACATGCTCACCATATGTTGATCCTTTTAAGTGAAGTCTGCCTGAATCTAGAAATGTTAGTTCCAAAAATGAACTGGCTTGTTGCACTTTATTCCAAAGGTAGTTTAAGGATAAAATTTGGCCGAGTTCTTCTCTCCCTTGCTTTGAATCCAAATAAAGAATCTGAAACTGCTTAAAGTATATAGAAATAGTGAATGTAATAAATGTTTTGATGGAAATCCTAGAGTCAGCATGAAATATGATCTGTGTTATTCAGAATGAGGGTGGCTCTGCTTAGCTGCACTAATGTTATGACTCTACCATCTGTGCCATTATCCAAAACTGGACTTGAAAGAGATCAAAATATAGGAATAGGATAATGCAGTCTGATTTTGGATGGCAAGTAAGAGGTTAGAATATATGCACATCATTTGCCAAGAAAGGGAAAACTCCAAAATGTACATTTAGATACGGATACGTATGAAAGAGTCACTAAGAAGAGAAAATATATAATTTTAAACTTGTTTGTTTCTATATTTAGGACAAGTCATCATTAAGCTAAAATAGAGTAAACTTCAGGCTATTATTTCAAGCATGTTCACATGAGATTAGACCATGGTTTTCAATCACGTGAAACCAAACTTTACATTTTTCTAAATTTTCTAAAACACAGCATCCTAGTACTATCTGTCGCATATTAACTCAATAAATAGTATCAAATAAAATGAAGCAAACTTCTAGCTTAGTTCAGTTCAGTTCAGTCGCTCAGTTGTGTCCATATCTTTGCGACCCCATGAATCGCAGCACGCCAGGCCTCCCTGTCCATCACCCACTCCCGGAGTTCACTCAGACTCACATCCATCGAGTCCGTGATGCCATCCAGCCATCTCATCCTCTGTCGTCCCCTTCTCCTCCTGCCCCCAATCCCTCCCAGCATCAGAGTCTTTTCCAATGAGTCAACTCTTCGCATGAGGTGGACAAAGTACTGGAGTTTCAGCTTTAGCATCATTCCCTTCAAAGAAATCCCAGGACTGATCTCCTCTAGAATGGACTGGTTGGATCTCCTTGCAATCCAAGGGACTCTCAAGAGTATTCTCCAACACCACAGTTCAAAAGCATCAATTCTTCGGCACTCAGCCTGCTTCACAGTCCAACTCTCACATCCATACATGACCACTGGGAAAACCATAGCCTTGACTAGATGGACCTTTGTTGGCAAGTAATGTCTCTGTTTTTGAATATGCTATCTAGGTTGGTCATAACTTTTCTTCCAAGGAGTAAGTGTCTTTTAATTTCATGGCTGCAGTCACCATCTGCAGTGATTTTGGAGCCCCAAAAAATAAAATCAGCCACTGTTTCCACTGTTTCACCGTGTATTTGCTATGAAGTGAAGGGACCAGATGCCATGATCTTCATTTTCTGAATGTTGAGCTTTAAGCCAACTTTTTCACTCTCCACTTTCAATTTCATCAAGAGGCTTTTTTAGTTCCTCTTCAGCTTAAATTTAATGAATATCCTGTACATATTAAGATTTGGGGCAAAATATTTTGATATCCAGCGAAGTAAAGCAGATATAATTTATTTGAGGAAAAACAAACAAACAATAAATCAGAAGTCTGAAGTCCTGGCTTTGAATCTAATTTATGTGTTGTGTGTTTTTTGGTAATTTATCAGACTTCTTGCTCAAAAATCTCAAGGAAAAATGATGACAATCTCACAAAATAATTATTATATATTAGAGTAAGAGAGTATAAAAACATTTTCATTAGAAGAAAGACAAAGCACAAAATTGATATTAAAAAAATGCTTTAAACTATTTAATCTTTCTTTCAATCCTTTGACACAGTGCTCAAATGCCCCCCGATCTGGAAGAACACTGACACTTACATATGAGTACCCGTGGAGGAGGTGGCGTTAGAATTTTCAGTTTCCTTCAGGCAGATAGTTTCACACCATTACATGCAATTGCTTTAGAAAAGAAGCACTAATGATGCAGTCCCTAGAATAAACAGCTCACTTGTGATTTTGTGAAAGACTCAGTAAAAGAACAAAATGAAAGAGCTCTGTCTCTGCTGATCCATGCCTGTCTGGGTCTACGTCCCAGGGATTACCATTATTAACTATGCACGGATGCTTTAAAGAGAGGTGTGTGCCCAGTAATCTGGTGTATCGATGCAGCTGTCCTGCTCCTCAAACTCATTCCCATTTTCTTTCATCCAGTAAAGAGTGTTCCTTTACGGGAAGATATTTGATAATAGAAGAAAAAGATGGAGTGGATAAATCAAAGTTGTTCTGAAGTAGAGAATTTAATTGAAATACAAGTTTTGCATTATCTACAAAAGGATAAAGATAAAGGATATTTATCTGCATAAGGATAAAGAAGAGAAAAAATAATTGACTCTCCTTGGAGTGGAGTGGCTGATAAAGTCTTCTTGAAAGTGAAAACTATGGAACTGATTCTGGAACTGGAGTGGGTGTTTTCTTTAGTTCTCTTAAACTCAGTTGTATGCTGGTAAACGGTTAATAGCCAGTTGGGTAGAGGAGCTTAATTTATAGCATTCTCTAATCTGCTTGGTCTAAACTCCTCCACGCTGACCAATGCCTAGCTATCCACATAGCGTCACTGGATATGACATTGGGAAGAGATGGGCATTAGTGCTTTCTTTTGTAATATTTCCACCAGGCAATACTTCGGGAGTGCAGAAGAATGCCAAATACAGTAAAATAATTAGGAATGTATGAGATCGGAGTAGTTATTACCTCTATTTTTAATATAATTGCTTTAATTTTAAGTATACATAATTTAATCACTAATATTGACTATTTTTAGCAATCAGCTTGCAACTTTCCTGAGTATTTAGCATTGGTTTCTCACTTTCAATTTTTCACACTCTTTCAGAGATATGGTAACCAGAATGTAAGGGCGTATTCTAAATGCTGACACATGCTATAATTTAAAGAGCAGAAGATAATTATTTGCCAGCCCTTGAGGGCAAGAGTTATTAGGAAGACCTTAAGATTCTCCCTGTATTCTTGAGGTATGGTTTGAAATCCTTTAATTGATAGATAAAGTTTGGGTTTTGGAGAAGGGAATGGCAAACCTCTTCAGTATTCTTGCCTTGAGAACCCCATGAACATTATGAAAAGGCAAAATGACACTGAAAGATGAACTCCCCAGGTCAATAGGTGCCCAAGATGCTACTGCAGAAGAGTGGAAAAATAGCTCCAGAAAAAAACAAAGAGACTGAACCAAAGCAAAACAACTCAAAGTTGTGGATGTGACTGATGATGGAAATCCAATGCTGTAAAAAACAATATTGCATAGGAACGTGGAATATTAGGCCCATGAATCAAGGTAAAATGGAAGTGGTCAAACAGGAGATGGCAAGAGTGAACATTGGCATTTTAGCAATCAGTGAACGAAAATGGACCAGAATGAGCTAGTTTAATTTAGATAACTGTTATATCTATGACTGTGGGCAAGAATCCCTTAGACGAAATAGAGTAGCCATCAGAGTCAACAAAAGAGTATGAAATGCAGTACTTGAGTGCAATCTAAAAAAGACAGAATGATCTCAGTTCGTTTCCAAGGCAAACCATTCAATATCACAGTAATCCAAGACTGTGCCCCAACCACTAATGCCACTATGCCCCAACCACTAAGAAGCAGAAGTTGAACAGTTCTATAAGAGCTTTAAGACCTTCTAGAACTAACACCAAAAAAGATGCCCTTTTAATCATAGGGCAGTAGATGGAAAAAGTAAGAAGTCAAGAGATACCTGGAGTAAATAACAGGCACATTTTGCCTTGGGGTACAAAATGAAGCAGGGCAAAGGCTAACAGAGTTTTGCCAAGAGAACACACTAGTCATAGCAAACATCCTCTTCCAAAAACACAAGAGATGACTGTACACATGGACATCACCAGATGGTCAATACTGAAATCGTATTGATTATATTCTTTGTAGCCAAAGATAGAGAAGCTCTATAGAGTCAGCAAAAACAAGACCAGGAGCTGGCTGTGACTCAGATCGTGAATTCCTTATTGCCAAATTCACTTGAACTGAAGAAAGTAGGGAAAACCACTAGACCATTCAGGTATGACCTACATCAAATCCCTTATGATTATAGAGTGGAAGTGACAAACAGATCCAAGGGATTAGGTTTGATAGCCTGCCTAAAGAACTATGGAGAGAGTTAACAAAGTTACAAACTGTACAATGCCTGTAGTACAAAATTGTACAAAGTACAACTGTACAAAGATGTACAAAGACAGGTGTACAAAGTACAATGACAGTTCTACAAAGGTACAGTCGCAGAGTTACAGTGGCAAAGTTATTTACAAAGACAGTTGTACTCTATGTAGAACTATGGACAGAGTTACAATGACAGTTGTAACAAAGTTACAAACCGTACAATGACAGTTGTATAAAGCTGTAAAAAGTACAACTGTACAAAGGTGTACAAAAGTACCACGAAGTTGTGCGAAGTACAGCAAAGTTGTGCGAAGCTGTCTTTGTACAAAGACAGTTGTACAAAGTACAATAACAGTTGTACAAAGTCAGGCAGATAGACTGCCTGAAGAACTGTGGACAGAGTTACAATGACCATTTGTACAAAATTACAAACTGTACACTGACAGTTGTACAAAGTTACAACTATGTAACATTGTACAGGAGGCAGCAATCAAAGCCATCCCCAAGAAAAAGAAATGCCAAAAGGCGAAATGGTTGTCTGAGGGGCCTCACAAATAGTTGAGAAAAGAAGAGAAGCAAAAGGCAAAGAAGAAAAGGAAAAAATATCCATCTGAATGCAGAGTTCCAAAGAATAGCCAGGAGAGATAAGAAAGCCTTCCTAAGTGACCAATGCAAAGAAATAGAGGGAAACAATAGAATCGGGAAAATTAGAGATCTCTTCAAGAAAATTAGAGATACCAAGGGAACACTTCCTGCAAAGATGGGCAAAATAAAGGATAGGAATCACATGGAACCAACAGAAGCAGAAGATGTTAAGAAGAGGTGGCAGGAATACACAGAAGAACTATACAAAAAAGTTCTTAATGGCCTGTATAACCCATGATGGTATGATCACATACCTAGAGCCCGACATCCTGGAGTGCAAAGTCAAGTGGACCTTAGGAAGTATCACTACAAACAAAGCTAGTGGAAGTGATGAAATTTCAGTTGACCTATTTCAAATACTAAAAGATGATACTGTGAAAGTGCTGGCACTTGGTATCCCAGCAAATATGGAAAACTCAGCAGTGGCCATGGGATTGGGAAAGGTTCATTTTCATTTCAATCCTAAAGAAAGGCAATGACAAAGAATGTTCAAACTACCACACAATTTCACTAATCTCACATGCTAGTAAAGTAATGCTCAAAATTCTCCCAGCTAGGCTTCAACAGTATATGAACCGTGAACTTCCAGATGTTCAAGCTGGATTTAGAAAAGTTAGAGGAACCAGAGATCAAGTTGACAACATCCGCTGGATCACTGAAAAAGCAAGAGTTCCAGAATACATCATATGAAATGCTGGAATGGATGAAGCACAAGCTGGAATCAAGATAGAAGGGAGAAATATCAATAACCTCAGATATGCAGATGACACCATGCCTATGGCAGAAAGTGAAGAGAAACTAAAGAGCTTCTTGATGAAGGTGAAATAGGAGAGTGAAAAAGCTGGTTTGAAATTCTACCTTCAAAAAACTAAGATCATGGCATCCAGTTCCATCAGTTTATGGCAAATAGATGGGGGAAAAGTAGAAACAGTGATAGACTTTATTTCCTTGGTCTCCAAAATCACTACAGATAGTGACTGTAGCCATGAAATTAAAAGACACTTGCTCCTTGGAAGAAAAGCTATGATGAACCTAGACAGCATATTAAAAAGCAGAAATATTACTTTACTGATAAAGGTCCATATAGTCAAAGTTATGGTTTTTGCAGTAGTCATGTGTAGATGTGAGAGTTGGACCATAAAGAAGCTGAGTGCCAAAGAATTGATGCTTTTGAATTCTGGTTCTGGAGAGAAGATTCTTGAGAGTCCCTTGGACTGCAAGGAGATCAAACCAGTCAATCCTAAAGGAAATCAGTTTTGAATGTTCATTGGAAGGACTGGTACTGAAGCTGAAGCTCCAAAGCTTTGGTCACCTGATGTGATGAACTGACTCATTGGAAAAGACCCTGATGCTGGGAAAGATTGAAGGCAGGAGGAGATGGGGATGACAGAGGATGAGATGGTTGGATGCCGTCACTAACTCAACGGACATGAGTTTGAGCAAGCTCTGGGATTTGGCGATGAACAGGGAAGCCTGGCATGCTGCAGTCCATGGGGTCTCAAAGAGTCTGACACACCTGAGCGACTGAACTGAACAGATGAACGTTATGTAAATTTTATGAACTTATTTTCTGGAATCAAGATTCCCAGGAGAAATATCAGAACCTCAGATATGCGGATGACCAACTCAATGGACGTAAATTGAGTGAACTATGGGAGACAGTGAAGGACAGGGAAGCCTGGCATGCTGCAGTCCATGGGGGAAACAAAGACTTGCTTAGAAACTGAACAACAACCACACGGACACATCAGGATTTTTTCTGTCTGTTTTCTGTCAGTTTCTACAAACATTGTAAGAAATCTTGTCTTTAGTAAAATATATTCTAGATTGAGATTTTTTAATACATATTTGATTGCAATGCTTATTGAATAATAAAAATCACTGAAAAAAGTTTTCCTTATCATTTTTTTTCTGGTTTTATTTAATCAATTGTATTTTTATTGTTGAATTATTGTAGTTTCATTCTCATCAAAAACACAGTGAAGCTAAAAATGTATCATCATAAAATTTCTGGTGTAATTGGTGCCATAAGAAAAGAATGAAAATAAATCATTTATACAAGCTGAAAACTTTGTTTTATATACACAAAGTAAAAATTTATGATTTCAAAAGCACCAGAAAAAAATAGTTAGAATGCTTTGTAAATGCCCAAAACTAGAATGCAACATCCTGTACAAGCTGGCCGTGTGTTGTAACACAGCATTTAAAATGGCAGGTCCCATCTTCTGAGGTGTGGGAGACACAGCCCAACATCAGTAGACAAAGCTGTGTATGTGCTGATATTTGGACAGAGACTGACACAGCAAATGGTCTCTTCTCTATGGCTCTTACTTTGTGGAAACTATGGTTTAAGATCTGTGTAAGGTTATTCTCTTCCCCAGTGCCATCTTTTACGTTGAAATGCAAAAGAAAATAATAGTAATAGTAATAGTGCTTACTGTCAACCTTGCATTGATTTCAGTCCATTTATGAGCAAGTTATTTTCCTGACAAGCATGGCTCTCTAAGAAATGAGAATAAACTAAAGAGGAATGCACAGAGAAGGACAGCAGGAAGCCTGCACTCTTTTTATGGCCTTCAGCACTTTACCCGGCCCTGGCCTGATTGGAACACATTTCTTCTAAATAAAGTACCTGATACAATTTTAGGAAAATATGTAAGTGCATCAGTTTTTTTTCCTTTTAGAAGATTCAGAACCTTGCTATGTTTTGAGAAAATGCTAGATATAAAGAAAGACTCACAAAACTAAAATTTTACAATTTGAACTATTCATTCTGATGAAATAAAAATCCTAGGAGAGTTTTAGAAGCTGATTATTCTTGTCAGTGCTGATCCTTGTAATTTTCATGGAATAACTATATCATACCTGAGATTTTGTGAAATGTTGTTGTGCCTACAGCTCCTTGGCATCCTGGAAAACTTGTCATGTAATGTAGGGAGGGTGCCATTATTGTTTCCATTTGCCCTGGAGGAAACTGAGGCTCAGGATTTCAACTAAATTTATTCACCTGGACATTCATTCATTTACTCAACAGATAGATAAGCTGATGATCATGCACCTTATTTATTTATTTTTTTTTGCTGAATATATTAGATAACAGTCTAGGCATCATGTCAGACTTTCCCACCTGGGGATCTGGCAAAGAAACTGGGAACTCCCAGGGAATCTGAATTTTGAGGACAGTGAGATTTGGTTACAGAACTTCTACAGGACTGGGGAAACAGAGACTCTTGGAGGGCACAGACAAAACCATGTGTGTACCAGTACCCACAGGAAAGGAGCGGTGACCCCACAAGACACTGAGCTAGACCTGCTTGTCAGTTTCCTGTGGAGGTGTGGGCTGGCAGTGGCCTGCTGCAGGGACAGAAACAGCAGTCCTGGGAGGTGTGTGTTGGCACACGCCATCTTGCAGGTCGCCAGTAGCCCTGCCATAGAGCCTGTAGAGGGAAGGAGCACAGCCCCACCCATCAGCAGACAATTGGATTAAAGGTTTATTTAAAAAAAATTAAAAAGCTTTATTGAGCAGAACCCTGACCAGCAGAGCAAGATCCAACTATCCCCACAGCCAGCCCCTCCTATCAGGAAGTCTATACAAGCTTCATCCCCCTCCATCAGTGGGCAGACAGAAAAAACACAAAGTAGAATCCATAGGGTCTAGAATAAAACCACAATCACAGAGAGCTAACCAAAATGATCACATGGCCTTATATAACTCAATAAAGCAACACGCCCTACCATGCTGGGCCACCAAAGACGGACAGGTCATGATGGAGAGTTCTGGCAAAACATGGACCACTGGAGAAGTAAATGGGAAACCACTCCAATATTCCTACCTTGAGAATTCCATGAACAGTATGAAAAGGCAAAAAGGATATAACACTGGAAATGAGCCCCCCAGGTCAGTAGGTGTCCAATATGCTACTAGGGAAGATCAGAGAAATAGCTCCAGAAAGAATGGAGAGGCCGAGCCAAAGTGGAAACTACGCTCAGGTGTGGATGCGTCTGGTGGTGAAAGTGAAGTCCTATCCTGGACTTTACCCCAGTCTGTACCCCAACCACCAATGCCAAAGAGACGGAAGTGGACCAGGTCTATGAAGACCTACAAGACCTTCTAGAACTAACACCACAAAAATATGCTGTTTTTATCATACAGGATAGGAGTGGAAAATGTAGGAATTCAAGAGACCTGAAGTAACGGCAAATTTGGCTTTGGAGTACAAAATGAAGCAGGGCAAAGGCTAACAGAGTTTTGTCAAGAGAACCCACTGGTCATAGCAGACACCCTCTTCCAACAACACAAGAGAAGACTCTACACATGGACATCACCAGATGGTCAATACTGAAATCAGATAGATTATATTCTTTACAGCTGAATATGGAGAAGCTCTATACACTCCAGCAAAAGCAACACCTGGAGCTGAGCAGGTTCAGATCATGAGCTCCTTATTGCAAAATTCAGGCTTAAATGGAAGAAAGTAGGGAAAACCAGTAGACCATTCAGATATGACCTAAATTAAATCTCTTATGACTATGCAGTGGAGATGACTAATAGATTCAAGGGCTTAGATCTGGTAGATAGAGTGCCTGAAGAACTACAAATGGAGGTTCATAACATTGTAAAGAGGTGGTGACCAAAATCATCCCAAAGAAAAAGAGATGCAAGAAGGCAAAGTGGTTGTCTGAGGAGGCCTTACAAATAGCTGAGAAAAGAAGAGAAGAAAAATGCAAAGGAGAAAGGGAAAGAGATACACCCATCTGAAGGCAGAGTTCCAGGGAATAGCAAGGAGAGATAAGAGAGCTTTCTTAAGTGAAAAATGCAAAGAAATAGAAGAAAACAGTAGAATGGGAATGTCTAGAGATCTCGCCAAGAATATTGGAGACACCAAGGGAACATTTTATGCAAAGAGGGGCACAATAAAGGACAGGAAAATCAAGGACCTAGCAGAAGCAGAAGAGATTAAGAAGAGGTAGCAAGACTACACAGAAGAGCTATACAAAAAATGTCTTAATGACCCTGAAAACCATGAGGGTGTAGTCACTCACCCAGAGTCAGACATCCTGGAATGTGAAGTCAAGTGAGCCTTAGGAAGCATTAGCAGGAATAAAGCTAGTGGAGATGATGAAATTCCAGCTGAGGTATTTCAAGTCCTAAAAGATAATGGTGTTAAATTGCTGGACTCAATATACCGGCAAGTTTGGAAATTTGAGCAGAGGCCGCAGGACTAGAAATGATCAGTTTTCATTCCAATCCCAAAGAAGGGCAATGGCAAAGAATGTTCAAACTGTTGCTCATTTCACATGCTAGTTATGTAATGCTCAAAATCCTTCAAGCTAGGTTTCAACAGTATGTGAATAAAGGACCTGAAGATGTACAAGCTGGATTTAGAATAGAAACGGGAACCAGAAATCAAATTGTCAACAGCCTTTGGATCGTTGAAAAAACAAGAGAATTCCAGAAAGACATTTACTTCTGCTTAAATGAGACCATGCTAAAGCCTTTGATTGTGTGGATCACAGCAAACTGTTGAAAATTCTTAAAGAGATGTACCTGTCAGACCACATTACCTGTCTCTTGAGGAACCTGTATGCACGTCAAGAAGCAACAGTTAAAAACTTACATGGAACAAGGGACTGGTTCGAAATTGGGAAAGGAGTAAGTCAAGGCTGTACATTGTCACTCTGCTTATTTAACTTCTATGCAGTGTATATCATATGAAATCCTGGGCTGGATGAATCACAAGCTGGAATCAAGATTACCAGGAGAAGGATCAACAACCTCAGGTGTGCACATGATACCACACTAGTGGCAGAAAGTGAAGAGGACCTAAAGAACCTCTTGATGAAGGTGAAAGAAGAGAATGAAAAGCTGGCTTAAAACTCAACATTCAAAAGACTAAGATCATGACATTCTGTCCCATCTGTTAAGTCACTTCAGTCGTGTCCAACTCTGCACGACCCCAGAGACGGCAGCCCACAAGGCTCCCCCGTCCCTGGGATTCTCCAGGCAAGAACGCTGGAGCGGGTTGCCATTTCCTTCTCCAATGCATGAAAGTGAAGTCACTCAGTCGTGTCCGACCCTCAGTGATCCTATGGACTGCAGCCCACCAGGCTCCTCCATCCATGGGATTTTCCAGGCAAGAGTGCTGGAGTGGGATGCCATTGCCTACTCCATCACTTCATGGCAAAAGTGGGGAAAAAGTGAAAACAATGACAGACTGTTTTCTTGGGCTCCAAAATCACTGCAGATGGTGACTGCAGCCATGAACTTAAAAGACACTTACTCCTTGGAAGAAAAGCAGTGACAAGCCTAACAGCATATTAAAAAACAGAGACCTAAATTTTCCATCAAAGGTTCATATAATCAAAGCTATTTTTCCAAATAGTCATGTGTAGATGTGAGTGTTGGACCAAAGAAATGACTGAGAGCTTAAGAATTGATGCTTTTGAATTGTGATACTGGAGAATATTGTTGAGAGTCCTTTGGACAGCAAGGAGATCAAGCCAGTCAATCCTAAAGGAAATCAGCCCTGAATATTCATTTAAAGGCTGATACTGAAGCAAGCTTCAATAATTTGCCCAGCTGATGTGAAGAACCAACCCATTGGAAAAGACCTTGAACCTGGCAAAGATTGAGGGCAGGAGAAGAAGGGGGTGACAGGATGAGATGGTTAGATGGCAACCCTGACTCAATGGACTTGAGTTTGAGCAAACTCTGGAGATAGTGAAGGACAGGGAAGCCTGGTGTGCTGCAGTACATTGGTTCACAAAGATTCAGACTTGACTTAGAGACTAAACAACAACAAATATTTGACATAAATATGAAACACCTCATGAATTTGAACATCATCCATTTTTAGGGTCCATGCTAACCTTCTCTGTCATTTGAATTTCAGTGTCTGCATTACTAAACCAGCACCAATATATACTTTTATATGAACAGATATTTCATTGACATAATTTAATGGTTTTCTGAGGCATATTCTTCAATCTCTTCTTATGAGGATGAGAGAGAGGAGTGAAGAGAATGATTCTAAAGAAAGGAGAGTAGGGTATAGAGGCAGGAGCTCTTTCCAGCATGCTGAATAAAACAAAAGTAAAAAGCAAACCCTCAGAATCTCAACACTGAATTCATAGATTAGAGAGAAGCTGAGTCTCTGCCTGATTTTCACATTTCTAGGATTGCTCTAAGGGACATTTAGGATATCAAGCTGCTTCCTTCGATAAATACCTCGTTGTACCTCAGTGCTTACTTTAATTCATTTTAGATAAGATCTATAGCCTTGTTTCCACACACCCTGAGACTTTGTGTTTATTCCATTTAAGTGATTTTTCACAATATTTCCCCCAGGGGTTATTTAGAACCCTGTTGAGTCAATTATTTGATTAAAATTAAGTTTGGTAACAAACAAACAAGATACTGATTATTTCCCTAACAAATTATATCTTATTTGGTCAAGACAATACATAAGTAAAGGATACACACAAACTAATATTCTTGCAGTAATTTTAAGTACAATTATTAGTATTCAGGATGTTAAATTTCAAACCAAGTAGAAAATTATTTTTCTAAGTGTTAACCCCTTAGATTGTATATGTTCCTTGGATTTAATTAAAAAATATCAGATGGGTAACTTTATACATATGTGTGTGTGTGTGTGTGTGTGTGTGTGTGTGTGTGTACGTTGGGAGAGGGGGGCCTTCCCTGGTGGTTCAGTCAGTAAAGAATCCGTCTATAATGCAGGAGACCTGAGTTTGATCCCTGGGTTGGGAAGATCCCCTGGAGGAGGGCATGGCAACCCACTCCAGTATTCTTGCCTGGAGAGTCCCATGGACAGAGGAGCCTGGCGGGCTACAGCCTATGGGGTCATAAAGAGTTGGACATAACTGAACGACTTTCACTCCCTATATTTGCTTTACAAATATAGTGTTATTTGTAAGTTTGTATAAAGTTGTGTATATAGTTGTGTTAGTTTCTACTATATAGCTATTTGTTACATGTTTGAACTGTTGTGTTGGAGAAGACTCTTGAGAGTCCCTTGGACTGCAAGGAGATCCAACCAGTCCATTCTGAAGAAGATCGACCCCGGGATTTCTTTGGAAGGAATGATGCTGAAGCTGAAATTCCAGTACTTTGGCCACCTCATGTGAAGAGTTGACTCGTTGGAAAAGACTGTGATGCTGGGAGGGATTGGGGGCAGGAGGAGAAGGGGACGACAGAGGATGAGATGGCTGGATGGCATCACTGACTTGATGGGTGTGAGTCTGGGTGAACTCCGGGCGTTGGAGATGGACAGGGAGGCCTGGCCTGCTGTGATTCATGGGGTCGCAAAGAGTCGGACATGACTGAGCGACTGAACTAAACTGAACTCCCTCTATTTTGGATTTCCTTCCCATTTAAGTTAAATATAATATTTTTGTGGACTGTTAGTCATGGAAATTTAGTCTTCAGAGTGTGTGTTGTGTTGCCTTCATGACAAGCTCTTGCCTACTTTGACCCTGACTTTTTCCATAATCTTTGTGGATAGTTCTAATGGTGCTAGAATCA
This sequence comes from Ovis aries, assembly GCF_016772045.2. Lineage (NCBI taxonomy): Eukaryota > Metazoa > Chordata > Mammalia > Artiodactyla > Bovidae > Ovis > Ovis aries. Next base: position 2,978,621 of record NC_056079.1, on the reverse strand, counting down.
GGCTCCCTGTTTTCCTTCTGAATCTGGGTATCTTAGTTAAAAATCTATATTTAGCACTGTGGTGAGATGAAGGTCCAGACATTCCTCATATAAAGATAATACAGAAAATGGTCTTGATTTTTCTGTTTTCATTGAACTGGTGTAGTGGCAGGTAAAATAATACAAGGCAGGTAAAAATCAGATTTCTTACCTTAGTTGATTTTTCCTCATGGGGAAAAAAAACTCAGTGCTGTTGACCACCATCAACATGACCCCAGTAAGATATTTTGCAAATCGTACCCTAAGGAATATTAAGCCATCTGTATTTTCTGACTAGTTCCCATTTTGTACAGACTATCACAGTTTTGGAAGAGAATTGATTCAAGTAATTAACATGGAAATGGAGGGGAAAGCCTTCTTTGTATAAAGGTATTTTAATTTTGAGATATAAACTTTGATTCCTTGACCCATCCAATGGCTGGAGATTTACAATCAGCATCAGTGAAGTTTAAACGAAGCTTTATCTCAGTGGCTAAAAAGGCATGGCTGAATCCCATCCTTTCTGTGGAGCCCTAGCCATGTGTCTTATAACTGCTTACAGAAAACTTCTGCTTCAGGGTCTCTTAATAAAGTCAGACTTGGCTGATCCCAGACTGAATGACTGAGCTTCACCTTGCAGACAGCCTGGTGTACTAAAAGTCTCTCCTGGAGTCTTAACAAATGAACAATAACCACGAGAGACCAGATTCATAGAGCACTTGTGGGGTGTCAGGCTCCATACAGATTGCTAGTATGTTTAATCTCCTTAGTAATCCCATGAAGTTGACATTAGGACCATGCTCTCCTACGAATGAGGTAACAGACAAACTCAGAGGTAAAGGAACGTATACAACATCCCATGGCTCATATATATCCAAGGAGAATTTGATCTTAAATATTCCGACTCCAGAGCCCAAACTCCTAACCACTACCTTAGACTCCTCTTGTGTTATTAAATCAAAGAATACAGATGAAGGTGTTTACAGATGAGCTGTAAAATGTCAGGTAGGTATGCTGATAATATAGCTTATTTCCAGGGGCACATTGATGAGCATACAGTCAGTCCTGAATAAAACTTGATTATTAGTGTAGTGTTCAAAATGAACACCGTGTGACTTGGTTTTGCTCTTACCAGTTTGAAATTATTGCTATTCTTTTAGATTGCACAATCAAGACAGGCTCTGACTTGAAAATTTTATTTTCATATTTTAGATTCACATGACACTGTTTCTCTAAAGAAGTTAACATTTTATAGTCCACTTGGGAATGTTATTTTATGCTGTATGATTTTTCTCCCTATTTCTATTGCATATTGGTAACTCAAGATATTTACTGATATTTTTTATGTGAGTGTTAAGGGAATTAATATAATAGAGTTTGTAATTGATTTGCACTTGTTTGAAAAGCCCATGCTGTTAATAAAAACAGCACTGCTTTCCTGTTATCTGTTTTATCATGTGAGCATTGCCTTTCTCCTGCAGTGGGAGATCCAAAGGGATTGATTCATGGTTTATTCCTCATTGCAAAGAAGGAAAAATTGGGTTACCCAGGAGTGGTTGGTAAAGAGAAAACTTACTAACTGTGTTTCAAAGATTTGAATGCTACATGGAGTTCCAGTTAACCATAGGGCAAGTGACCTATTTCCCAAATTAACAACAACAAAAAAAAATGTCAGGGTAATGTACTAGACTAGAGCCCAATATTATATTATTTTTGTCACAGCACCTACACAAGAAGTCAACAAAAAAAGGTCCTCTCTGTAATAGTCGTCATTATCCACTTCTCACTTCTCAAACAGCTATAGGAGAAAATAGAAATCATTTTAGTTCCCTGAACTTCCTTGCTATGCCACAGAAATGAGTTGCTATGAATATTTAGCACTGAGTTCCTAGAACTGGAACAACTTGCATGTTATTTCAAGAATTGTGTGCTATTTATATAAATTGTTCCTGAATACTTATATTAGCATTTAGGAAATTAGACTAATTTAAAGTAGATGTTACCACTCCATGTTCAGTTTAATGACAATGTTCTGAAGACCTAAAATTAAGAGAATATGCTATTTATATTAGATTATCTACCATATGAGAGGGCTTCCCTGGTGGCTCAGACGGTAGAGAATCTGCCTGTAATGCAGGAGACCTGAGTTTGATCCCTGGGTTGAGAAAATCCCCTGGAGAAGGAAATGACAACCCACTTTAGTATTCTTGCCGGGAGAATCCCATGGACAGAGTAGCCTGGAGGGCTACAGTCCATGGGGCCACAAAGAGCTGGACACGACTGGGTGACTAACACTTTCCACCATATGAAGTATATACATTTAATATACATTACTTCATAAGTCTAGAATGACATTGTTAATACAAACAGCAAAACAAGTGGCACAGAAAACAATTCCTTCAGGATTAATAGGAAATCCTTAAATTGCAGGCACAAATTCAAATAAATTTATTGAAAAGATTTAATTAAGAAAACTGTTATGAATGCATACTCATTTCAACATGACTGAAATTCACTTTAAGGTCAAAATGATGCAAAAAAATATTTAGAATAATTTCCACTAAGGAAAGTTATGGTTGTAAATCTGTGCATGAGATCAATCTTTCATACACTGAAATGCAATCATCAATAAGACAGAAGTTCTTTCCTCTCCAATACTTCACACATTGACCATTTGATTTTAATGAAATAAACATCATCTTCAAACTAAGCTTACATGCAATTTGGTTTTGTGTTATATTGTGAGAGAAATAACCTACTGAAGGTTTTGAACCCCTCTTTTATTTGAATAGGACCCTGGTGGCTCAGATGGTAAAGCTTCTGCCTGTAATTTGGGAGACCCGCGTTCAATCCCTGGGTCAAGAAGATCCTCTGGAGAAGGAAATGGCAACCCATTCCAGTATCCTTGCCTGGAAAATACCAGGGACAGAGGAGCCTGATAGGCTATAGTCCACGGGGTCACAAAGAGTCCGACAGACTAAGCAACTTCACTTTCACTTCCTTTTAATAACAATAAGGTCATCATTGTTATGATATCACTATGACTTACCTTTACACTACCTCTGTGTTAGTTTGGATCTGGGTATTTCTAGGTAGGAAAGTCATTATTCTTGTTCCTAATCCAAAATTTTTCATTGTATAATGTATAATGTATGTATTTACCACTAATCAAAAATTGAGAGAGAGAAAGAAGAGAGGATGGAAGGAGGGAAAGAAGGGAGAGAGGGGGAAATAAAGAAGGAAAATTCCCTGTGATTATAAAGGAAATTTTCTTTATTGTTTGTACCGCTGCATTTCTACATTTTAGCATCCCCAGATGACCTATTCCTATTGATGTTTGTGTCCTTCTCATCTCATCGAGAGACTTTGCTACAATTCCTGAGAAACAACCTATGAAAGTTCCTTTGATTCATCTTCAATGCTCCTGGCTTTGTCTAGCTTCAGAGCCTCAGCGTGTCCTGTACCTGAGGCTGAGTAGGGCTTCAGTTTGGGTTATAAATCACTAGGTGGCTACATTAGGGGTTGAGGTGGTTTAGGTGGGTGACCCACTAGAAAGCTTGTAGGAATATCAGCCACCTGAAATTCCCTTCCTGTGTTTGTACTGTACTGTGAAAGTTGCTCAGCCGTGTCCGACTCTTTGCGACCCCATGGAATTCTCCAGGCCAGAATACTGGAGTGGGTAGCTGTTCCCCTCTCCAGGGGATCATCCCAACCCAGGAATCACACCCAGGTCTCCCTCATTGCAGGCAGATTCTTTACCAGCTGAGCCACCAGGGAAGCCCAAGAATACTGGAGTGGGTAGCCCATCCCATTTCCAGCGGATCTTTCCAACCCAGGAATCAAACGGCGGTCTCCTGCATTGCAGGTGGATTCTTTACCAGCTGAGCTACATGGGAAGCCCTTCCTGTGCTTGGAAGTTCCCCAAATCTATTATTTGAACCCAGTTTCTTTAGTGTTTAAAGATATTTCTGTCCTTACTAAGTGCTCAATAAATAATTTAAATGAATGGGTAACTTTTACAAAGCATTCACAGAACTTATCTTCTAAAATTGTCTGCTATTTTATGTCCAATATGCTTTTCAGCATATTAGATAAGTATTAGATAAGAGTGAACCAGGCTTATAAAATTAGTGTTTACTCTACTTAGTAGGATAACCTAGTTGAAATGTTTTATCTTTGTAGTACCTTTTAAGAATATAATACTCTGGTAGGGGGAGTATTTTGCATTAAACATTTTAAATTCCATTCTGATGTTTTATTTTTTATTTATTTACATTTCTAAAGAGCCTTTTCAGAGAACCTATTGCATATTCATTCCTGAGGCTGAAAATGTGTTTGTGTGCTTTATGATGAATGCATAAGAAAACTGATAACGGTATTTGTAGTTCTTAATCCCATTCAGCTAAAGTATTATTATTATAACACAACTTGTTTTTTAAAGTGAAATAGAAGTTTGAACAATTTTTAATTTTCTCTGTGTTGCAAAGCACAGTGATTTTGAGGGCAGGCAGAAAAGTGTGGCTCAGAGGGAGGGCAGAGGTGGACAGGAGACAGTGGGGGCTGTGGTCGCCTCGCTTCCATATGACGCCTGGACAGGTGGTGTGTGTGTGAGTCACAGCATCCAGGGAGGGTGAGGAAGCTAAGAGAGGATGAAATGCAGAGAGCAATAAGATGGCATGCGGAAAAATCACATTACAAACATTAAGGAAGGGGAGAGATAAGCAAGGCAAAGTGTTAAAAGTGCCAAGTACCAGAGGGTCAGCTGTGTCCACTGAGAAGAGGGCCACAGATTTGGTATTAATGAGAAAAGGACAGATGCAAACTTTGAACCAAAATGACATTTCTCCTTAGAACTCCACTTTCTCACTTTTCATTGTTCTTTTAGTCTCTTCACCAGAAGAAAGTACTTCTTGATGTTCCAAACTCCTTTTTTTTTTTCTTTGCTTGCAAGTAGGTTTAAGTTGCATCCATTTTAAAAGAACTTGGCATTAAAATTCTGAGCCTATAAGATGCCAGTCAATATGCCTGCTTTCCAGATTACTATTGAAGGGAATATCCAGTTTTCAGAAGGACCTCACTTGTTTATTTAAAAACAAAAACAAACAAAAAAAAGTTATCACAAGTGAAGTGTTTAAATAGTGACCTACATTGTCTTAAATATGTTAATTTAAAAAAATTGTTGGTCATACAAATGTTTAGTGTTGTGTAGACCCTTCCTGGATATGAATGATTTTGCCATTTACAATTGATTTTAATGCATTTTGAGCGAGCATGGAAGAGAAGAAGTCCATGAATGAAAACAGGACCACCGCATAGTTGCTGGCATTATCATCAACCAGCAGCTCAACCAGTTTGGAAACCAGCTCACGTTCAGGTGACCTCAGGGCACATTACTGCAAGAAAGGGTCATCTTAACCCCAGAACACCAGAAATGGAAACCCCAGAAATGGAAAAGATGAGATTTATAATAGGAAAGCAAACACACACACACAACAATTGTGCAGCCCCAGAAACTGGGTTGCTATGATTATCTGACCTACTTAAAACTGTTTTCCCTTCTTTTGTTGGCTGGTATCCTAAGGCATAAGAGAACTAATTCGCCTGAAGCAGGAGCTACCTTCAGGAATTATGTTTACTTTTTGGTGGTCAAACACTAGGGTTAGAATTGTCTGTTCTTATAAAATCACATCTCCAGAAATTTTTGTAAAAGCCTGAAGGCAAATTTTTCCGCTCAGTACACAAATGTCAAATGGTTTTATTCTAGCCTGTGGCACACTTATACTTATTAATTATGTCTTTTCCTTTCTTTGGAAGATTTATGTATTTACTTCATATGGATTCATATGATGCAGATTGCATCATATATTTCATATTTTTTTACATAAGAATAAAGCTACAAAACAAACAAAATCAACACTGTAGTCCAAACAGATGAAAACATGAGAAGAAAAGGAAGAAGCAGAAAACTTAGACCTTTGAACATTTGCTCTAAAAGTAATCATACTTACTGCCAGTTTGAGGAGGGCTTCCCAGGTGGTGCTAGTGGTAAAGAACCCCCCTGCCAATGCAAGAGACATAAGGGATGCGGGTTTAATTTACCCTGGGTTGGGAAGATCCCCTGAAGGATGATGTGACAACCTACTCAAGTATTCTTTCCTGGAGAATCCCCTGGACAGGAGAGCCTGATGGGCTACAGTCCATGGGGTTACAAAAAGTTGGACATGGCTGAGCAAATGAACACTCACAGGAGGAGGGTGACTCCAGATTCAGAACATGCTGCTTCTCTCTTCTGGGTGGTTTCCATTGGTGGTGGGTAGGCCCAGGAGGGAAGACCTCTGGCGTGACCTCTGAGATGACACCTGTCTGGCTCCAGCCCCCTCAGTACCTTCACCCAAAGAGGCGTATCAAGTTGCTGGACTTAGGCATCTTAATGCCCAGTCTGACAACCTGGTGAGTGAGTCTTCCTGGACACACTTGGCATGCTCGCTCACTAAATCATGTCTGACTTTGTGACCCCATGGACTCTCCAGACTCCTCTGACCATGGGATTCTCCAGGCAAGAATAGTGGAGTGGGTTGCCATTTCCTCCTCCAGGGCATCTTCGCGACTCAAGGATTGCTCCTACGTCTCCTGCTGTGTCTCATGCATTATAGGCAGGTTCTTACCCCGGGCCACCTGCAGGCCTCTGCAAGACACAAGGGTTTAATTTGGCCATCAGCATGGATTAGGCCCAGGCTTAGCTAGGAATTCCACTACCATCTGTGAAACACACAGGCCTACCCTGCAAATTCCTTGTCCTCTCTACGCAGTATTTTTTGTTTCTCCCCCATAGCACTTACCCGGATCTGGCAAATTCAACTTTGGCTTGTTTACGTGTGTGCCACCCACCTCTCTCTAGTAGATCACAAGAGATGGATATTGTGCACCACAGTCGCTGAGGCACCACCCCAGGTCAGCAGCAGCAGCTCAGCCTTCAATAAGGACATGTCTGCTAGACTCTGATTTTATAGCTGAAAGTGCCTTGGCCTGCATTTGGGTTCTGGATTTGAACTTTATACAAACCGAGACATCTTTTCCACCAGCCTTCTTGGGGGTGATGAAGAGACTGCTTCTGAAGGCCGATTTTCAATACATTCAAATGTGAATCCATTCCTCTTCATCAAACTGTTATTCATGGTGAAACACAAATGCTTCTGAATTTGAGCAGTGATATCCCAGTACACATTTTACAGACACATCTTTTTTTATTACCTATTATCTCCTCATTCAAAAATACAATAAAGGCACTAAGATTAAAATAAGACACTGACAAAACTAATTCAAGTGATATTTCACTGTTTCCCATATTGTATTTACATATATGTTTGTAATATGCCTCACGGTACTTTCATGACCCTTTACCAAATCCAGCATTACTTTAAAATCATATAGATTTATATTCTGCATATAAAAAGAATCTGTTTCATTACATAAAATATTAGCAGAAGACAGGTTGCTCTTTTTAAAATCATAATAGTTAATGTCATGTTGGCCTCATTTTAAACTAAACATGGCATAAAATGTTTAAACAATAGTGTGATAGCAGCTCCCCTTTATCTTATTCGTTACATCTACTTTGGTCAAATTCTTTATCACCACAAAAGATCACAGAATAAGCAGGCTCACACACACAGAAAATTTCTTTCTGAGGCAAGAAAAATAACCACATCACATAACACCATGCGCCACAAAATTTCTGCTATTGTCAGCAAAAGCATGCAGCTCAAATTCTCGGCAATGTTTGCTTGAAACAAAAATGTCACATTGACCTCAAGGCTAGAAACTCTAAGAACTGGAAAAAGGAAATCTAAAAAATAACACCTTTATCCAGTGTTCACCAAATTTAGTTTTTAAAGTTTATTTTAAATTGTCAGAGAAAGTGTTTTTCACTGTAAATTTTAATTGCAGAAAAGCAAAAATATATTATTTTCTGAAGTGTTTTTCAACAATGTGTGTGCGTGTATATATACATATGTACACATATATGAATATGTATGCACCCCCTTCAATTTCAGTCCATCCCCACACTCCCAGGTGTGACCTCTGACGACAAGGTAGTGCTTATTGTTCCGCATCTAGGACAGATTCATTGGCCACATTTGTGTTTTATATTTTTTGATCCTTCGTCCTAATGACCGCTTTCTATTGCTCACTCCAGGCCCTCATTAAGGTGCTACTCACATTTATATGTTCCCTTGTATTGTGCTGCTTTAGGAGTGACTCTAAATGTTAAGATGGTTGTAAATATGTTCTTGGGAGTAAAGTGCACGAGGTCCTTATATGGTTTCTGTGTTTCTGAGCTCCCATTCATAGGCCTGTCTAGGTTGTCTTCTGAATACTACATTTCCGATGTCTGTGTTAATGGCCTATTTCTTCTTTATTTTTATGCTGTCAGAGTTAGGAATTTCCTGCTGAAAGTAGCAGACTATTTGAGTGAAAGTGGCTGAAACCACAGCGTTTTGTTTCTCTCAGTGTCAGGAAGTGTGAAGATAGGGATCCAGTGTTGTTATCATAGCTCAGTCAATCCCCTAGCCTCCCGGGCGAGGCACAAACGCAGTGGAGAGAGGGAGCGGGGCACTGTCTCCCCCAGAAATGCCACACACACCTTCCCCACATCTTACTGGCTACGATTAGGTCATGTGTGTGCACATGCTCAGTCATGCCTGACTCTTTGCCACCCCACCCCTTGAACAGTAGCGCTCCCGGCTCCTCTGTCCATGAGATTTCCCAGGCAAGAATACTGGAGTGGGTTGCCATTCCTTTCTCCAGGGATCTTGCCTCCCGACCCATGGATGTCTCCTGCATCGGCAGGTGGATTCTTTACCAATAGCGCCACCTGGGAAGACGATATTAAGGTATATCAGTCAGTCAGGTCAGTCGCTCAGTCATGTCCAGCTCTTTGCGGCCTCATGGACTGCAGCACGCCAGGCTTCCCCATCCATCACTAACTCCCAGGGCTTGCTCAAACTCATGTCCATCGAGGCGGCGATGCCATCCAACCATCTTGTCCTCTGTCCTCTTCTCCTCCTGCCTTTGATCTTTCCCAGCATCAGGGTCTTTTCCAATGAGTCAGTTCTTCACATCAGGTGGCCAAAGTATTGGAGTTTCAGCTTCAGCATCAGTCCTTCCAATGAATATTAAGGACTGATTTCCTTTTGGATTCACTAGTTTGATCTCCTTACAGTCCAAGGGGCTCTCGAGAGCCTTCTCCAACATATAGTCACCCCTTAAACACTACTGACTGGCAGGTAAAGTGGGTCTCCAATGCTTAAAGTCATTCTTACAGAAAAATAACTATGTTAACAATGAAGAAAGGAGAGAAAAAAGGCTCCTTGGAGCAACCCAAACTCTCCACCCTCTATTCCTACTTGAACATGTAAGATTGTTTTGGAGATTAAAAGATTGAAGCTCGCATCGTTGCCTAGTAAACACTTCCAGTGCAAATTTTTCTCCACTGAAGACTTCGTTTTACTCATGGAGATCTGAATCACTGTGTATAAGTCATCCTCAGACAGGGAGAAAGAAACAAGGAAGAGCACAGACCATGTATAAAGGGAAGGCTACTGCTTAGAAAGGTTTTCTGAGAAAGCACTGCTGGACTTTTGTGACTGGAGCCTCATGACCCTTGGCCATTTGGGGGGATGTTTTAGACTGAGTGCACTCTGGCTTTTCCCTTCCCCTTCCTGATCTCAGTGGTGACCCACATTCTCTCCCTCACTAACTGTGGGAGGGAACAGTCCCACTTGGGCTGTAGGCATTGCCTTCCTCAAGAGACCTTCCCACCCTCCACCCACTCTGTGCTGAACCCACCCACCCCCAAATCTGGGAGTAATTGTGTTCATGGCAGGGAGATTTGAACATGGGTTCAAATACATCACATTCATATTTCCCAGAGAGATTTCCTATTTAGGTTTTTGTTTTAATGACAGAATAAAAGTTCTTTACCAACCCTGCAAGGAAAGGGATTCTGGACTTGGTGGAGTCACTGTTGGAGTACCTGGGGCACCTGTCCTTGTTCTGGGGTACAACCTTGATCTTGTTGCTGGCATTGCAGGGAGAAGATGATGCCTGACTTTTCTCTAGTGAAGTCTGGAGCACCTTCCATGTGTCTCTCTTGGTTCAGTCTTGAAAAGACTTTATCTTCTTTTGTGCTTTTAGAGCCATCCTTTCTTGTTTTCTTACATAATAGCCAACTGCCTGACTGCAACTTTATGTGAAGTTATAAATGATTCAGAATGGACATAGAGTAGAAATGTGTGTGTGTTTCCACAAAAGACACTTAACTTGTAGGATTAACTGGCTCTTTTAATGATTCCTGATGGAGGCACCTGGCTGGCTAGCTGTCATCACTAGGGGGTTCCACCTAGTACTTTGCAAGGTTGGGCTCCCCAGCAGGTGTGATGTGTGTGCATACAGAATTTGGTTGTGTATTTGTGTCAAAACTATTTCTGTCAGTTTATTTGACATCATAATAATGTAATTTAATAAAATCTCAGATAAGCCAATGCTACGTGAGTTTTCAAAAAGGGAGTAATCCTGTCTATAGAAAAATAGCTAAAAATGAAAATTGCTACCAAATTACCAGTAGCGAAGATGACTGAAAAACTTGTGGGGAAGAACTTTTAATATTGTATAAGTAGTTAACCTCCAATTAAAACAAATAAAATTATATTTAAAAAAAGAATAGAAGGATTATGAACTCAGATATCCTTCAGGGGTCCTGAGTTCTTACTTTACTTTATAGTCACCAAACACTGAAAGTTTCAGATCATCACTGATGAGTTTAGTTTAGTTCGTTCAGTCCCTCAGTCATGTCCGATTCTTTGCGACGCCATGGACTGCAGCACGCCAGGCTTCACTGTCCATCCCCAACTCCCAGAGCTTACTCTAACTCATGTCCATCAAGTCGGTGGTGCCATCCAAACATTTCATCCTCTGTCATACCCTTCTCCTCCCACCTTCAATCTTTCCCAGCACCAAGGTCTTTTCAAATGAGTCAGTTCTTCGCATCAGGTGGCCAAAGTATTGGAGTTTCAGCTTTAGCATCAGTCCTTCCAATGAATATTGAGGGTTGATCTCCTTTAGGATGGACTGGTCTCCTTGCAGTCCAAGGGACTCTCAAGAGTCTTCAGCACCACAGTTCAGCAGCATAAATTCTTCGACGCTCAACTTTCTTTATAGTCCAACTCTTACATTCATACATGACCACTGGAAAAACCATAGCCTTGACTATACGGACCCTTGTTGGCAAAGCAATGTCTCTGCTTTTTAATATACTGTCTGCTGCTGCTGCTGCTAAGTCGCTTCTGTCATGTCCGACTCTGTGCAACCCCATAGACGGCAGCCCACCAGGCTCCCCTTTCCTTGGGATTCTCCAGGCAAGAACACTGGAGTGGGTTGCCATTTCCTTCTCCAATGTATGAAAGTGAAAAGTGAAAGTGAAGTCACTCAGTTGTGTCCAACTCTCCGCAACCCCATGGACTGCAGCCCACCAGGCTCCTCCGTCCATGGGATTTTCCAGGCAAGAGTACTGGAGTGGGGTGCCATTGCCTTCTCCGAATATGCTGTCTAGGTTGATCATAACTTTTCTTCCAAGGAGAAAGCATCTTTTAATTTCATGTCAGCAGTCATCATCTACAGTGATTTTGGAGCCCAAGAAAATAAAGTCAGTCCCTGTTTCCATTGTTTCCCCATCTGTTTGCCATGAAGTGATAGGAACAGATGCCATGATCTTAGTTTTCTGAATGTTGAGTTTTAAGCCAGCTTTTTCACTCTCCTCTTTCACTTTCATCAAGAGGCTCTTTAGTTCTTCCTCGCTTTCTGCCATAATGGTGGTGCCATCTGCATATCTGAGGTTATTGATATTTCTCCTGGTAGTCTTGATTCCAGCTTGTGCTTCATCTAGCCCAGCAGTTCTCATGATGTACTCTGCATGTAAGTTAAATAAGTAGGGCGACAATATACAGCCTTGACATACTCCTTTTCCTATTTGGAACCAGTCTGTTGTTCCATGTCTAGTTCTAACTCTTGCTTGTTGACCTGCATGCAGATTTCTCAGGAGGCATGTCGAGTGAGCTAGTATTCCAATCTCTTTAAGAATTTTTCAGTTTCTTGTGACCCACACAGTCAAAGGCTTTGGTGTAGTCAGTGAAGCAAAAGTAGATGTTTTTCTGGAACTCTCTTGCCTTTTTGATGATCCAATGGATGTTGGCAATTTGATCTCTGGTTCCTCTGCCTTTTCTAAATCCAGTTTGAACATCTAGAAGTTCTCGGTTCACATACTGTTGAATCTGACTTGGTGAGTTTTGAGCATTACTTTGTTAGCATGTGAGATGAGTGCAATTGTGTAGTAGATTGAGCATTCTTTGTCACTGCCTTTTTTGGGGATTGCAAAGGCAATCCTGAAAACCTTTTCCAGCCCTGTGGCCACACTAGTGAGTTTTTCAAATTTGCTGGCATATTGAATGCAGCACTTTCACAGCATCATCTTTTAAGATTTGAAATAGCTCAACTGGAATTCCATCACCTCCACTAGCTTTGTTCATAGTGATGCTTCCTAAGGCCCACTTGACTTTGCAATTCAGGCTGCCTGGCTCTAGGTGAGTGATCACACCATCGTGGTTATCTGGGTCATGAATATCTTTTTAGTATAGTTCTTCAGTGTGTTCTTGCCAACTCTTCTTAATATTTTCTGCTTCTCTTAGGTCCATACCATTTCTATCCTTTATTGTACCCATCTTTGCATGAAATGTTCCCTTGGAATCTCTAATATTCTTGAAGAGATCTCTAGTCTTTCCCATTCTATTTTTTCCTCTATTTCTTTGCATTGATCACTGAAGAAGGTGTTCTTTTCTCTCCTAGCTATTCTTTGGAACTCCGCATTCTAATGGGTATATCTTTCCTTTTCTCCTTTGCCTTTTGCGTCTTTTCTTTTCTCAGCAATTTATAAGGCCTCCTTGGACAACCATTTTGCCTTTTTTGCATTTTTCCCCCCTTGGGGATGGTCTTGATCACTGCTTCCTGTACAATGTGGTGAACATCTGTCCTTAGTTCTTCAGGTACTCTATCAGATCTGATCCCTTGAATCTATTTGTCACTTTCACTGTATAATCGTAAGTTGTTTGATTTAGGTCATACCTGAATGGTTTAGTGGTTTTCCTACTTTCTTCAATGTAAGTCTGAATTGGGTAATAAGGAGTTCATGGTCTGAGCCACAGTCAGCTCCTGGTCTTGTCTTTGCTGACTGAATAGAGCTTCTCCATCTTTGGCTGCAAAGAATATAATCAATCTGATTTCACTGTTGACCATCTGGTGATGTCCATGTGTAGAGTCTTCTCTTGTGTTGTTGGAAGAGAGTTTTTGCCATGACCAGTGTATTCTCTTGGCAAAACTCTATTAGCCTTTGACCTGCTTCCTTTTGTACCCCGAAGTCCAAATTTGCCTTTTACTCCAGGTGTTTCTTGACTTCCTACTTTTGCATTCCAATTCCCTATAATGAAGAGGACATCTTTTTGGGGTGTTAGTTCTAGAAGGTCTTGTAGGTCTTCATAGAACCGTTCAACTTTAGCTTCTTCAGAATTACTCATCTGGTCATAGGCTTGGATTACTGTGAATCCAAGTATTGAAAGGTTTGCCTTGGAAACACTGATGAGTTAGTGTTGCAGAAAAACACACACACACACACACACACACACAAACACTGTGTTGCCTATGGACAAGTATTGGAAAGAAAATGTGTTAGCTCTAGAGCTGACGTTAGGGAAATTGATGTACATTTTCACACTTGGAATTTAAATAGCCTGGTTGAAAGAAGCTAGGGCATTTTTAAAAATAGTTCCCCTCTTTAACTGATTGTTTTAATTAAATAAAAATATAAAGAAAGATTTTCCTGTATCACTCTCCCTACTCATGGCATTTTGTGCTGCAGAATCTTGAAGACCCACATGGCAGCAAGTGCCAGACGAGAAGCTCATGCCATACCGTGTAGAGGCCAGCTCATGTCTCCTGGTCCAGCACAGAGCCCGTCCTTTCTCCAAGTCTTGTGGATGTGTTGGAGCAGGTGACGAGACACCCAGTGGTGCCCTATGGAGTCTGGCACCCCTGATAGCCACTGAACCAACTGGTAGACCCAGTGGAGGTGCTGTGTGTTGAGTTTATTCATTTGGGCTCCAGGCCCAGAGCTCGGTTGCCTGCATAGGTGCTCAGAGCCCTCTCTGTCAGCTCTAGCCTGAGATTCAGGTAGTCCTGCCTAGGTTTCCCCAGATAGTCTCTCAAGCCCAGCAAAGGAAAGGCCAGCTTGCTTTGAAAATACTATGCAGGTTCTCTGAGTTTACACATAAACTGAGTTCTTCTTCAGCACTCTCCACTTATGTATGTGTGTGGTCCAACTCTGCGACCCCATGGATTACAGCCCTTGAGGATCCTCTGTCCATGGGATTCCCCTGGCAAGAATATTGGAGTAGGTTGCCATTTCCTCCTCCTAGAGATCTTTCTGACCCAGGGATCAAACCCAGGTCTCCCACATTGCAGGCAGAGTCTTTATTGTCTGAACCGCCAGGGAAGCCCATACATTCCATGTAGTCATGGAAAATTCCTATTTTCAAATTTAATTTCTCTTCACCTTGCAGATTTAGACTTTTGTTTCCTCTTTATTTTCTGAATGCTATGTACCCTGTTTCCAATAATTTCTTTTCCTTAAACACATATCATGCAGCCACCCACACCTTCTTTTACACACACATCTAACACTTGCACTTGGTCTAAGACAAAAAGGTTTCAGCTGGCCATCAAATATGTATCTTTCCATACTCTACCATAAATTCTTACATTATTTCACAAAGCTTTGCATTTTGATGGTATCTAAATTCTGACTAACAATGTCATTTTCAATCAGTCTCTACAAAGCACAGTTCAGTCAAGCTGGAGGTAAATACTAAAACATCCTTGCATAGTAGGCTGCTCTTCAGTGGTGTGTGAGTGTATGGGTGGTAAAAAGAGGGTGGGTGGTAGCACTGTTTCCTTCAAACACCTACAACTCTAACACAAATAAGACACTGTTATGATTATAGTGATTTCTGCCTAGCCAGATGCTGTGTACTCAGCCCATCTTGGCAATACTGGACTTTTCACAACAGTAATCCAAGTTCACATCATACTTTCTTATATGACAACTGTAGGTTGTCATGGGTGAAATGAAACTGTCAGTTTCAGACATGAGAGCAAGTGCTGATTTTTTAACACTGATGCTGTCAGAATCAAGACTGTCATTTCTGGGTTTAAGAATGCAGAGAAATATATAATTACATCTTTGAAATATGTGGGCTACTAAATGTGTTATTCTTTAGAGACAAGTCATTTCAGCACTCTCGTGGAGCAGCAGTGAGGAGTGGCAGGCCCTTACTGGGGTCTTCATAGCTGGAATTCTGCAGCTGATGTCTAGGGGTTGGTAGAGAGCTGGCTGCCCCAGGCTGGAGGGTGGGGGTGGGGGGGTGGTAGATAGAGAAATACTTGAAATCACTCCACATCATTCTTTTTAAACCATTTCCAATGTAGCTCCCTTCTACCTGCATGAGACACAGCTGAATAAGGAAGCTCTGGTAATAGACTGATTTAAATACATATATATAGTCTTAAATTTTGAAATATATGACTTTACAGTGCTTTCAGTTGATCAAGCGTAAATACATGCATGGCAAAATGAAGCTTTCCATTGATGAATGAATCTTAGCCAAGAGCTGTTTTCTGATAAAAAGTATTTTTAAGTGCCTTTTATTGACTTTTAATCGAATTTGAGTGTTATTCATAGCACCAAGAGAGCTAATTATGCTTTTATGTAGTTAAAATAAAGGGGGCTTCCATCTTCAGTGGTGTTAATTTATCCCTTCAATGAATATTTATCAAGTTCTGACTATGCACCACACTGTTTGAGGTTCTGAGAATACAACAGTGAACAAAACTGATAAAACATCCCTGTCCTCGGAGAGTTTACATTCCAGTACAGGAGAGATGGGGGAAACGGCTGAAAACAAGCAAGGAAAGATACAGTGTATCAGATGAGAGTAACCTCTCCGGGGGAAAATGAAGCCGAGCAGGGGAGTGCTGAGGATCAGTGCTGGTCCAAGTATTTTATACACAGCGGTCAGCAAAGACCTCATTTTCCATAAGGTGACCCTGAGGAGAGTCCTGAGTGGATGAAGTTAGGGACTTGCTGTGCACCTCAGCAGAGGAAGCATGTTCCAGGTAGAGGGACAGAATGTGCAAAGGCCCCGAGGCATTAGGTCCCAGGCAAATTCAGTGTACACCAAGAGGGGCAGAGACGCATACTGGTGGAATCAGAGGGAGACTCAAGATCAAGGGGACCTCTGCTGAGTGGGAAGGACTAGATCATTTTCAGTCTTGTGGATGACTGTAAGGATTTGGGCTTTGTCTCCAAGTAATAGGGGAATCGTTAGAAGGATTTGGGGAAGGAGTGACATGCCTTGCCTTACTCATTTAAAGGAGCTCACTGGCTCTGTTGGGAATGCTGTCTAGGGAATAGCAGGAGGCAAAGAAAAAGTAGAAAAAGCAGCAAGGGAGCTACGGCAGTAATCAAGAGAGTAGTGGAGTGCGACGGTGGATGGTGAGGTGGGGCCGTGTTATCCATGCATTTTGAGATAGAGCCAACAGCATTTTCCCATGGGTGAGCTATAGGAGGAAATGAGGCAAAGCTGACTCAAAGATTTGGGGTCTAAAGATGGAAGGATGGAGCACTTACTGGAGAGAAAATGTATGGTGGCAGCAGCTTGGAGGTAGAAGTGGAAGATTAGAAGTCTGATGACCAAGACGTTCAAAAGGAGACAAGGACGGGACTCCCTGTGGTCCAGTGGTTAGGACTCAGCGCTTTCATGCCGAGGGCGCAGGTTTAGTCCCTGGTCAGGGACTAAATATTATAAAATCATTTTCTAATGATAACTGTAAAAGCTTGAATCTCTCTCATCAAACGAGGTTCATAGATTTTTAAAGGTAAGAGAATAACTGAGTAGAATATACAATTAAATGTTGGATGAGGATGTCACCAGCAGAGAAAGGGGATATATTCACAGACTGTTTCTATTGCGTGTCAAACACAAAGTGACACTGCCCACTTTTAAAAGAGGCAAATGGATTGCAGAGTCTGTGCACTCATTCCGCTGAATTCACGAGAAATAAAAGAAAGGAGACAGGGGATGTGAAGAACAGAGAAAGACAAGCCGGGGTAGTCAGGAGTGAAATCACAGTTTCCAGGGGTGGAAGCAGAGACCCAGAGCAAAGCTGGGAATCCCATTCTTGGTAGAAACCTACTTGCAGGGAAATCGTATCACACCTCTGTCCTCTGCCTCCAGCCATGTGCTATGTCTGGCTTATTGATCAGCTGCCCAGCAAATAGGAGAATGTTTGGCCTCCTTGCAAAGCACCACTGTTTACAATAGGTTTTAATACTTTATGAAGAGATATATTTTCCTGCAAACAAACCAAGTATAACATTTTACTTTAAAATTATTCCCAACTTACAGAATAGTTACAAGACTAATACAAAGCATTCTTCTCTCAGATTCACCAACCTTACGCATTTTACACTTGTTCTTTTTTTCCCTCTCTCTCTCTCCCTCTTTCTCTCTTCCCCCCAAACAATACTTTAATACTTATTTCCCAAGAACAAAATCAACATCTGACAATAACACCACTCTAATTTTCAAATTCAAGAAATTTAACCTAGCACTTTTATCAAATACCATTGTATCAAATTTCAAATATCGCCAGAAGTTCCAACAACGAACGTTATGGTATTCCTTCCTGACCTGAAATCCATCCCGGCTCAGCCGTGGCATTGGATGGATCCTTTAATCAGGGATGGTTTCTTCCCCTCGATGCTTTTGAGGAGTTCAGGCCATCTTAGGACCCTGTCTGCAGCCCCACGCATGAGTTCACGTAAACATGGTCACTCTCGTCAGCCTCAGCTCCCATCCCAGTGGTGTTACTATATTAAGGGCTGGATGCAACTTCCACTCCAGAGAGGATGCCAGGCTCGCTCCCATGAGTACCAAACCTTCTCCATAAGAGGAAGGATAAAGATGCTGAATCACTGTGAAAAACTCACATTTGAAAGTGAAAGCATCAGTCACTCAGCTGCAACCAACTCTTTGCAACCCCATGGACTATAGCCTGCCAGGTTCTGTCCATGGAATTTTCCAGGCAAGAGTAGTGGGCCAGATTGCCATTCCTTTCTCCAGGGGATCTTCTCAGCCCAGGGATCGACCTGTGAGTTGAGAATAATTATAAATGATGATGTACAGTTATCCAGATATGAATATGATTTCTTATCTGCTGTACCCACCCTACCCCCAAGGCAGGGACACACACACCAAATTAAGTCAGAGGGGAGTGAAGCCGGCCTGTGGGAAGGGCGGGCAGGCCGGCAGGGCTGGATCAATAAAGAGAAGACTGATGACAGTGGTTCTTATCCACGGAAAACATCCTCCCCCTCCTGCCAGGTTAAAAGCTCTGTTTAAAAGAAGTGCTAATGAGGTATGAAAACCAGGCAAATCGGGCCCTTTGAGTATGCCTTTGGCAGGAACCTAGAAAGTCACTCATTTTTAGTGGTTTCCTAACTGCTATTTTGGACAGTCCTACTGAGTCTCAGGGAAACAAATTCATACGTTAGGAAATGTTACTTCTCCCCTGAATCCCAACTACTAATCTGCCAGATTCTTATTTACATTTCAAAAGGAAATGATTATTTTCTTAATAGATGCAATTTTCCCTTATTTTCAAACAAGTTACTTAATTTTTTTAAATTGAAAAGAGACTTTTGTTTTGATTTCTTATTACAAAGCAATGCAGGCGTAGACAAAAATTGGATAATGCAAAGGAAAAAGCAAACCTTTTAATAAAAATCTCTATTTTTAAATGCAAAAGAGTATGCAGTTAGCATCTGGGCATATAACCTTGCTTTTATGTCTGTGTATATGTTTTTTCCCAACATGACAGAATTTTCCATAACAGTTTTTGGTTTTCATTTCATATGTTATAAATATTTTTCTTTCTTTAATAAAATCATTTCATTTATTTAGCTGCACTGGGTCTTAGTTGCGGCATATGGGATCTAGTTCCCCGACCAGGGATCGAACTTGGGTCCCCTGCATTGGAAGCAAGGAGTCTTAGCCAGTGGACCACCAGGGAAGGCCCTGTGAATATTTTTCTATATTGATAAACATTCTTCCAAATATATTTTACTGGCTGAAGAGTTTCCCATTTTGCAGCTGTGCCACAATTAATTTAATCCATTTCCTTTTGTTGGGAGTTTAGGATGTTTTCAACACTTTTAATATTACTATATGGAAATTGTTATACATAGTATTATTGCCAGTAATTTTTAAAGAAGTTTTCTTAAATATTCCCTTTAGGATACATTTTAGTGGGCTTCCCAGGTAGCTCAGTGGATAAAGAATCTGCCTGCAATGTAGGAGACTCAGGTTTGATTCCTGGGCTGGGAAAATCCCCTGGAGAAAGGCATGGCAACCCACTCCAGTATTCCTGCCTGGAGAATTCCATGGACAGAGGAGCCTGGCAGGCTACAGTCCATAGGATTGCAAAGAGCAGACACAACTGAGCGACTGAGCTTGCACAGGATACATTTTGTTACAAAGAATTTAGTCAAGAAGTTAAGGAAGGCATATTTCAAAGACAACTGTATTCATGCTAAAATTGCCCGATACATGCTTGGTGGTGGTGGTGGTTTAGTCGCTAAGTCGTGTCCGACTCTTGAGACCCCATAGACAGTAGCCTGCCGGGCTCCTCTGTCCATGGGATTCCCCAGGCAAGAATACTGGACTGGGTTGCCATTTCCTTCTCCAGGGGATCTTCCCAGCCCAGGAATTGAACCCAGGTCTCCTGCATGGCAGGTTCTTCACCACCTGAGCTATGAGGGAAGCCCTCATACATCCGCTAAACATTGCAGTTAATCCTCTCTTGTGCCTTTGTGTGCTTTGACATGTCTGACGCTTTGACTGTTTGTGACCCAACCAAGCTCCTTTATCCATGGGATTTCCCAGGCAAGATTACTGCAGCAGTAACAGACTTCTTTCTTTCAGTATGTATTTAATTTATTTCTTAAAACAACATAGCTCTGTCTCTGTAATCTTAGGCAAGAAGAAGCCTCCATCTCTTTTGCAAATTAAAATAAAGCTCTCAAGATCCAGCTGCACATCCTTTTGACTGTCTGAGGTCTCACTGAGGTGTCTGTATTTGCAGGGGGCTCCCCAGGAGAAACAGGTTTGATCCCTGGGTCGGGAAGATCCCCTGGAGAAGGAAATGGCAACCCACTCCAGTACTCTTGCGTGGAGAATCCCATGGAGAGAGGAGCCTAGTAGGCTACAGTCCATGGGGTCACAAAGAGTCGGACACAACTTCACTTTCACTTTCCCCTTCTCAGCATGGCCTCTGTCTCCCCTGGGACCACCCTCCTCTCCCATCTAAGGCCAGTCAGGGTCTCCCTTCATCTCTTGCCAGCCCTTCCCTTCCTGTGAGAGCAGAAGGCAGAGATGCCTGACGCCCAGCTTCCACCAGCCTGGCTGTCAAAGCCTTTCCTCAGTAAGGAAGGGTGTTTCCTCCAAGGCCCTCGCTCCGGCCTCTAAGAGAACGCCTGTGTGTTCACCTACGTTCTTTGTGTTGGAACTTCCAGAGGCAAATGCGTCGCGCTGATCATTGCTGGCCTGGGAGAGCTTCTGACTCTTGCTGACGTTGATTTTGTGCTCTTTCCCTGACCAAGCAGAGCAGGAAGCCAACTCGGGCAGTTTCGTGTCAAGTTATTATAGATCTCAGGATTCAGACTGGTCCATGCCTTCAGGACGGAAGCTTTGCAACTCAGTGTTGTCACAAGTTGCTGGCTTTCCCCGAGCCGCATGAAGAGACGTGAGGAGACAGGGAGGAGCACAGACAGGGCTGTGATAAGTGATTGCCTTTCCCTTTAGAGACTGAGCATCAGAAAACCCGCAGTTCCCAGGAAACAGCTATCCTAAGGATGTTTTTCCTCTGTCCACCCTCACCTTTACTCCTTCTTTGTGCCTCTCATAGCCTGTGATCCTCCAGTTCAATCCTAACCTTTCATTTTTACCTGCTTGCCCTTTCTTCAGTGTCTTTTGCTGACAAGAAGAGAAGCATGGTCATCCAAAGGAAAATTGCCTGGTTTATCTATTATCTTCTTACCACCCGATTTTAAGATGAGGAAAATGCAGCTGCAGTTATCAGACCCTCATCTACCTTTCATCTCAGCCGTCATCTGTATGTTTCTGGAGCTCTCAACACAACTCGAAGCCAGGAAGCTTCACACCCTATGCTTCCCGCAACACACTGATCACCGAGGATTGCTGCTGATGCTGTTGTTTAAATTCCCCAAGAGGAACAGGGCTGGAATTTCACCTGCATCAGACCCACCTGGAGAGTTTACTAGGACTCGGGTTGCTAGACCCAGCCCTGGAAGTCCGGGTGCAGTAGGTCTGGGTGGGGTCTGAACTTTCGAGAATGTGTATTTCTGAGCTCCCAGGTGATGCTGCTGATGCTGGTTCAGAGCTCATCCTTAGAAAAAAGTCAGATGCTCTGATGCCACCAGCACTTTCTTTTTCTAATATACTTTTTTTTAAAAAATTTTTGTATTAGGGTATAGCCAATTAACACTGTTGTGACAGTTTCCGGTGGCAGCAAAGGGACTCAACTATATATATATATATACACACACATGTGTCCATCCTCCCCCAGACTCCCTTCCCATCCAGGGTACCCCATAACATCGGCTCCCTGTGCTCTTCAGTAGGTCCTTGTTGGTTGTCCATTTTAAATTTGGCAGTGTGCACATGTCCATCCCAAACTCCCTAACCATCCTTTCCTCCCTCCCTTTCCTGCCAGCAAAGGTAAGCTCCTTCTCTACCTCCGTCTCTCTGTTTTGCAAAGAAGTTCATTTGCATCAGTGGTTTCCAGTGTTTGTGTCCAGTTGTTTTTGAAACAAAGCCCCTTTGACATGTGCCTCCTCTGTCGGGGACCTCACTGCTGCCTCCTTCCTAGAACCAAACATGCAGGCCTTAGGGCTTGTGGATCCCATGCCCAGACGCCAGATCCAGGTGATCTGAGTCACTTAGCTTAGCCGCTCTCCAATGGAAATTAACTGATTAGGTTGATTGGCCCAGTGATTAACTTAGTCCCCTGAATGCCATGAGGGCTGCCCCTTCCTCTCTGTGGTCGGTGGAAGAGCAGTGCAGAAAAGGGCCCCAGGGGCTTCTGCCAACTGGTGTGGAAGAAGCTGAAGGGTCAAAAGGGGTCCTCAGCCAGTGAACCCCATCCTGAGTGCTCTGGCCTCCCCCTTCTCTCCCCTGCCCCCAGTGCAGACCTTTCACTGTTGAAAGATCCTCTCCTCGTCTCTGCTGTTCGGCTGACCCACCCTGAGGATGTGGATCTCACACCCCGTAGCTGTAACCATTGCATCTTCCTGACTTTGAGGCCGTCTCCTGAGACTCCAGGACGGCCTGTGCAGATCTTCTCATCCTCTCCTTTGTGCCCTTAGACTTTCATGTCCACCAGCTTTAATTATTTTTCACTCTGTGCCAAGTTCTGAATATCTTCTTAAGGTCTATTGTTGCATGTGTTGATTTTGGTTTCTGCCAGTCCTAATCTTTAGGTTATAGCAACACAGAGTGTGTTCTTAATGTACGTGTTTGGTTTCCAGAGGCTCTCCTGGGTCAGTCTACAGCCTCTTAGGGATTGTCTGCTCCTCCTGGTCCCTGGTCACATGGTCAGTCTTTCTCTGACCTGCAGAGACACTGAACAGGCATCTCCCCCAGGGGCTCTGTAAGTCCACTTCCTGGAGTCTGGACTCTCCCGGTCTGTGCTCACTAAATCCTCATCTGATGTTGTACTTGTCTTATTTATGGTGAACTCATGTTCCCCGGATCACTGGGGGCTCTTTGAGACTCTGATGAAAGCCCTGCTCCCCGACACAGGACTTGTGTTTGCTTCTGACAATTTTCAGTGGTCACTGCTAAAGAATATCCTTGAATTCTGGTTCCACCTTGAGAGTTGTAGGGACACATGGGTTCTATAAATTTAGGTTATGAACCCATATGAATGCTGACTTAGAGTCATAAATTCTTAGCAATGATTTCTTCTTCTTCTGCGCTGAACCAAGGCTGAAAAGGGCAAGTTGTATTTTGTTTTAAAATTTGTTTTCCAACCCTTTTTCATGGTAGGTTTATTCCTTGTCAAATCTTTCACTGTGAGTGACTCTCTAGGGGTGAGGTATCACAGAGTTGTATCTTTACCTATATCTATATTATGTATAAAGAACAAAAATATACTTAAATAGAAATAATACATATAATACTATATATCATATATAATAAACTATTATGTATGATGTAAGTTACATTCTTAGTATAATATATTGGGCTTTCCTAGTGACTCAGCAGTAAATAATCCACCTGCCATGCAGGAGACCCGGATTTGATTCCTGGGTTGGGAAGATTCCCCAGGAGAAGGGAATGGCAACCCACTCTAGTATTCTTGCTTGGAGAGTCACATGGATAGAATCCCATGGATATTATTCTTGCTTGGAGAATCCCATAGGATAGTCCATAGTCCATGGGATCACAAAGATTCAGACACAACTTAGCAACTAAACTACCACCACCCATATAGTATATTTTGTGTAATACGTATCAACTGTGATATATATGTTTATGAAAGTAGAAAGTGAAAATTGTGTCTGACTCTTTGTGACCCCATGGACTAAGCTCACCAGGCTCCTCTATCCATAGAATTCTCGAAGCAAGAATACTTGAGTGAGTTGCCATTCCCTTCTCTCAGGGATCTTCCCAACCCAGGAACTGAAGCCAAGTCTCCTGCATTGCAGGCAGATTCTTTACCATCTGAACCACAGGAGAAACCCATATTTGTGTGTATAATACACAGACACACAGATATATATATGCAGATGTATATGTATATATACAAATAGAAATAATGCATATATTATCATATATGTATGATATTTATGCAACTAATATTTGCATATATACAGATTATACATATATATACAAATATGTGTTACATTATACAAATAATACATAGGTCTATGGATCTGTCTAGGTTGAGAAGTCCCCCACTCTGTGGACCCAGGCTTTATTCCTATCTCCTGGGTCCTGAATGTAGTTACAAAGAGGGGGCTCCAGGCAGCCAGGCTTTGCAGCTCCTGTTAGGGAGACTCCTGTCTTCTGGGACTGCCTGTGTCCCAGGATTTCTGATCTCACCTCCTCATGCAGGAATTCATTCGGCATTTATGTTTCTTCTTCACCTTAACGCAAGCTTATCTGCGCACACTGCCTATATCCTGAGACTTGACTGCAGTGAGCTCTGCCCAGAACAGGGCAGTCAGGGCACTTTGCAGGGGAAACTTCACAGGGTGCACGCAGCTGTAGGGCTGTGACTCATCTGGCAGTTGTGTGGCGGCAGCGGCCGGAGCCCTGATGGTGGATGTTATGCCCGAAGTCCGAGTCCCCAAAACTAAGAGAAATAAGACGTCCATGGCAATGCAAAAGCATAAAGCGGTTTATTGCTAGCTCGAGCTAGGGCTCCCACCGGCACCGACGCAGCAGCTATAGGGAGGGAGCCCCGAGTCTTGGGCTGCACTGCTTTTATAGGGAATTTGTTCAGGTAAAAGGGTACAAAAGGGGGTGTTCAGGCAAGAGGACAACTGATTGGCCACTTTAGGGGGTGTTTAAGTTGACAGATAACTGGTTAGTTACTTCCATCCATAGGATTTGTATGTAGATTCTTGATTGGTTTTCACTTCCAAGGTAAATCACAAGCTCCTGAACGTGTCAGAAGGTTTAGCCTAGGGGCCGATTGGCTCGTGTACAGTGGGGCTAGGTTAGGTAATCTGAGGGTTGATTGGCTATGGGTAGTGGGCTTAGGTTGGGTAATGTCCAAAGTTCTTTTGCCTGCGACCTTGCAGGATGGAATTCTTTTACAAGATGGAGTAGCTCAGGCCCTTCATCCTAGGGTGAGTGGGACCCTCCTAGGGGGTAGTCTCCCGGAATCATGACCCAGGTTTACAAGAATTCAAAACCTAGGCCTAGTGCAACCTGTCAAGCCTGCCATGGCTCCGGTCTGGTTCCCCAACAGTGGAGAGGGAAATGCTGGTCTCCTGGTTTCAGTTTAGCCCGGAATCCATCCCAAGGTATGCCTCCCTTTCACAAGCAGAAGATACACCAGGGATTCTTACATGAGCCTAAGGATTCATATCGTCTCAGGAATCTCGGGGCGGCTTATGGAGGCATCAGAAGTGTTTCATAACAGAGATAAAATCGTGTTTTGTTTTGTTTTTTCTTTTTTAAAGGATTTCCTCCGTGTTCTGTGCTCCTTCATTTTGTACTGCGATAACAATGTTTACCCAAATGACCAACTTATTGTCTACTCTAACGAGTGTCTGCACATCCTGCCAAACAAAGCAGAATTACACGGAGCCACTTAATAATAATAAAGTTAGGAATCTGCGCACTTCCAGAAGAACCAGATCTTCATCCTGCTTCTGAGATCTGCTCGGTCTGAAGTCATTACTGGAGGCAGTGAATGAAATGCCCCCACTGGAGTTCTGGGTGCTATTGTTAGCAACTCATTGTCTCTCCATCTGGAGGAGAGAGCTAGTAATTGCTAGCACTTACTACCCTGGATTTGTGTGGGGATTAATGACTCACACAGAAGAATCCAAATGTAAAGTCTGAAAGAGGCAATTTACTCCAGCAAAGCGATTACCCATTCCCTGTTAAATGTGCGATTCTGAGCATCAATCTATCTTCAATAGCCAAGTCCACAGGCCTGGGAGGCCGATTAATGACAATCTGTAAGGTCACGATTCACACACACACACACAAACACTACACACACACAACTGAAGGAACATGAAAACAAAACAAAGAATTTTCAAAGGTGATACAAGTTTCACAAATCTTATTTAATGTATGATGGTGCTGCCTTTCTTTTCCTTCATGGACAAGGATGGATCAAGCACACCATGGTTAATAGTAAACATAAAGCCTGAGAGCACATGCATTTTCTAAAATTAGTTTGGAATGTGGTTTGGGGTCTCCAATACAGGCCTCAGGTCCAACAACCCCCTGGATGGACTCACAAAGCTGTTCTACACACAGTTATGGTTTATTTCAGAAAACAGAGTGGATCATGGTCAGAACAGGGGAAGGACGCTGGGGCAGAGTCCAGGGGAGACCAGGAGCCAGCCCACAGTGTTGGCTCCCAGGGGAGCTGCGGTCTCCGAGCAATGGCCTGTGGCGACATGTCTGCAGTCCTGCCAGCGGGGGAGTTCCCGAGCCTGGGGGGGCAGGGGTTTGATGGGGTCAGTCGTGGGGCGTGTCTCTCCATAGTCTCCAGCCCCTGCAGAGCTCCAGCTGCCTGGGCTCCCACCATCACCACGTTGAAGCTTAGCCTCCCTGCTCTGGTCCAAAGGCCCCCAGATCATCAAAGACAGTCTTATTTATCAGGCGGAGCTTAAGGATGGATCTTTTGCTATGCAGATGGGAACACCCCAGACATGCTGCCTCCACAGAAATGGTGATAAAATCATAGGAAAACTATTGAAATGTTTTCAGTGAGGGACATACATATTCATCATCATATTTTATACTGAAGTCTCTTGAGATGGAATGATTCAATGCTAAGTGTTTTAAATATGTAGAGAGTTCTGAATGAATGTATCTGTTTTCTTTGTTTCACTGCTCTTTCACCACACTGTATTTTATTTTTTTTAATTTTTTTCTGTATATTTGAAATATTTTATTTAGAAGTAAAGTAACATGTATCTAAGTATGGGCCCATTTGCAGTAATTTTTCAGGAACTAAAATGAATCACTTCAACTGACATTTAGAGATTTTTTTTCAGTTCAGGGATTCTTTCTTCAATTATATTTTTCATTGCTATATTTTTGCAGACACTCTAAGCTCTTCCTTAGGAATATCTATCAATTGGGGACAGCATCTCTGTTGTCTGCTCTTTTTAGTGTTGTCCTCTTTCTCATTTTAAAGTCCTTTCAGTCTTTCTTTACATTATTCAGATCCCTTTTCATTGCAACATATTGTCTTTATAACTTACTGTGTTGTCTTTTTATCTGCATATTATCTCTTCATGACTTTTTTTCTCCCGTTTAAGAGAAGTCATAAAATCTTACACTTTATTGATAATTAATACTTTAAAAATATCTCCTGGTTAGATGCTACTGCTGCTGCTGCTGCTAAGTCGCTTCAGTCGTGTCCAACTCTATGCGACCCCATAGACGGCAGCCCACCAGGCTCCCCCGTCCCTGGGATTCTCCAGGCAAGAACACTGGAATGGGTTGCCATTTCCTTCTCCAATGCATGAAAGTGAAAAGTGAAAGTGAAGTCACTCAGTCGTGTCCGACTCTTACCGACCCCATGGACTGCAGCCCACCGGGCTCCTCCGTCCATGGGATTTTCCAGGCAAGAGCACTGGAGTGGGATGCCATTGCCTTCTCCATAACCACACAGTATTTTAAAGCGTGGAGCTGTTTGTGTGCTCTGGGTCAAGTAGATCCTAGAGAAATAGGATCTAGTGGTTACACCACGATGCTACATGGTTGCTGTAAGCAGAGTAAATGTCTCACATGAGGTTTCAATTTTTATTTTAAGTGCAATTGAAGTTTTTCAAATGGATATGCAGTATTTTTATCCAAGTTTGGAAAATTTATACCTTTAATATTTGGCTCAGATGGTAAAGAATCAATCTATCATATGGGAGACTCAGGTTTGATCCCTCCAGGGGAAGATACTCTGGACTAGGAAATGGCAACCCACCCCAGTATTCTTCCCTGGAGAATTCCATGGACAAAGGAGCTTGTCAGGCTACAGTCCATGGGGTCACAAAGAGTCAGAAAAAACTGAATGATTAACACCAACCAACACCAATTAGGAAATATACGTACAACTTTTCAAGGTTAGAATGGTTATCAGTGTCTAAGAATGAATATGATATCCGCATGAAGGGACAACCGGTGCAATTCTCTACTTTATTTTGATCCCATTACATTGGTTTTTGATTATGAATTGGGAACAGGCTTAGATTTACAGATGTCAAATTTTATTTGCATCATACAGGGGGAAGAAACACCCATTCACTGTCAAGTGTCACCTAGTTTTCCATTTTGTCCGTCTGAAAGAAAATACGGCATTGCCGATGATACTTTTTAAGCAATGTGTCTCTGCATCTCTCCACCTCTGGACTTCCAGGCTATAGATATAAACATACACTGGGGTGGCATATTTCACTGTCAATATAATTTATATTATACTTTACATAGACTTTTTAAGTTGTGTTTTATGAGAAGTGTTCTTTATAAGTTGTCTTCAGGAATATATTAATCTGTAATTTCTTTAGTTGCTGTCATGCTCTTAACCTTTGCCCTGAGTTTTGCTAACCAGTTTAGCCAAGAGTACACAATGGTTATAGCAAACAACCTCTTCCAACAACACAAGAGACAACTCTACACATGGACGTCACCAGATGTCAATACCAAAATGAAACTGATTATATTCTTTGCAGCTGAAGATAGAGAAGCTATATACAGTCAGCAAAAACAAGACCGGGAGCTGACTGTGGCTCAGATCATGAGCTCCTTATTGCAAAATTCAGGCTTAAATTGAAGAAAGTAGGGAAAACCACTAGATCATTCAGGTATTACCTGAATCAAATCCCTTATGATTATACAATGGAGGACAAATCTATTCAAGAGATCTGGTAGAAAGACTGCCTGAAGAACAATGGAAGGGGGTTCGGAACTTTGCATAGGAGGCGATGACCAAAATCATCCCAAAGAAAAAGAAATGCAAGAAGTCAAAGTTGTTGTCTGAGGAGGCCTTACAAATAGCTGAGAAAAGAAGAGAAGCAAAAGGCAAAGGAGATATGGAAAGATACATCCATCTAAAGACAGAGTTTCAGAGAATAGCAAGTAGTGATAAAAAAGCCTTTTTAAGGGACAATGCAAAGAAATAGAGAAAAACAATAGAATGGGAAAGACTAGAGATTACTTGAAGAAAATTGGAGATACCTAGGGAACATTTAACGGAGAAGGCAGTGGCACCCCACTCCAGTGTTCTTGCCTGGAGAATCCCAGGGACGGGGGAGCCTGGTGGGCTGCTGTCTATGGGGTCGCACAGAGTCGGACATGATTGAAGCGACTTAGCAGCAGCAGCAGGGAACATTTACAACCTCAGATATGCAGATAACACCACTCTGATGGCAGAAAGTAAAGAAGAACTAAAGAGCCGCTTGGTGAAGGTGAAAGAGGAGAGTGAAAAAAGCTGGCTTAAAACTCATCATTCAAAAATCTAAGATCATGGCATCAGTCCCATCACTTCATGGCAAATAGATGGGGGAAAAGTGAAAACAGTGACAAATTTTATTTTCTTGGGCTCCAAAATCACTGCAGACAGTGACTGTAGCCATGAAATTAAAAAACACTTACTCCTTGGATGGAAAACTATGGCAAATCTAGTCAGAGTATTGAAAAGCAGAGACATCACTTTTCTGACAAAAGTCCTTATAGTCAAAGCTATGCTTTCTCCAGTAATCATATAGAGATGTCAGAGTTGGGCCATAAAGAAGACTGATTGCTGGATAATTGATGCTTTCGAACTGTGGTGCTGGAGAAGACTCTTGAGAGTCCCCTGGCCTGCAAGAAGATCAAACCAGTCAATCCTAAAGGAAATCAAACTTGAATCTTCATTGGAAGGACTGATGCTGAAGCTGATGTTCCAATACTTTGGCCATGTGATACAAGAGCTGACTCAATGGAAAAGACCTTGATATTGGGAAAGACTGAGGGCTGGAGGAGAAGAGGGCAACAGAGGGTGAGATTGGTGAATGGCATTACTGACTCAGTGGACAGGAGTTTGAGCAAACTTAGGAGATGGTGAAGGATAGGGAAGCCTGCAGTTCATGGGATCACAAAGAGATCACAAAGGGGTCATGACATAGCAACTGCACAACAACAATTTCTTTAGTAATAGAAACTTAGAAGAAGATAGGAAAAATATAAGCAATTATTAAATAAATTAGTGGTTTGGCACAGCAGGGCACAGGGTTTAAAACTGAATGGACAGAGGAGCCTGGCAGACTATGGTCCATAGGGTCGCAAAGAGTCAGAAATGACTGAAGTGGCTTTGCACGCACCAGATGATAGGATATTCACTAAGGAAAGATAGTGCTGGCATTTGAAAGAACACACTTTTCAAAGCTTCTTTTTTCCTTTTAAAGTAAAATTTGTACTTCTGAAATGATAATTGCATTTTCTAAAGCCTCTTGCTTCATTTCATCATCTGCCCCTCTCTGAGAGCTTCCTCCTTGAAGCGGGTTACTGTGGAGCAGTACAGTCACTAAGCGGGGAGGACATTAGACAGAGCCCTCTTTGTGCCCTAAAAGCGAAAGCAGAGAGGGGTGCAGAGGAGTGACAGGAGACTTGACCTTACCTGTGTTTCTTGCCTTTTCAATTGAAATCATTTCCAGTCTTAAATATCCTGGAAATGAGTCATTTGCATTAAAATCATTTTAGTTATTTTTTTTTAAGAAATTCCAAGAGATTCTGAATCAGCTGAATGTTTCATGCATTGAAAAGAGGCATCATCCTGCTTGCCCTAATCCATCTGCAACCCCCATCAAAAGGTGAGAATTAATCACTGCAGCTTGACTGAGATATATCTAGAAGTTTCTGCTACTTCTTGTTTTTAATTGCTAAGTCATGTCCTACTCTTTGCAACCCCATGAACTGTAGCCCACCAGTCTCCTCTGTCCATGGGATTCTCTAATCAAGAATACTGGAGCAAGTTACCATTTCCTTCTCCAGGGGATCTTCTCGACTCAGGGATAGAACCCAAGTCTCTTGCATTGCAGGCGGATTCTTTACCGTTGATCCATCAAGGAAGACCTTTTGGTATTATCTCTCACTAAAATAACCTCTTATTAAGACGGAAATACCCCAGGAGCAGTCTTTAGTTTGGGTCCAGTAACTCAGTGAGGGTAAATTGGGAGTGACTGGTCAGGAATGAAGTCCAAGGTGCAAAGTGGGGCTCTAACTGATGAGATGAAGATACCTCCAGCCAGCTCTGCTGACCTAGGTCTTGACCTTTCCATGATAAAATGGCTATATCACCGTATACTTAAAAGCTAGCACTGCATATCATAGCCTTTTCAAATCACCTGAGTACCTTTCATCTTGGGATATCTTTTTGCATTTCTATTAGATTAGTTTTCTGTGCTGAGAACTTTAAAGAAAAAGCTTATTACTTTTCTCCTGGTAATGAAGAAAACTGTAACAAGATCTGAAGGAGAAATACTTGCATTCTTATATAAAAAATGAGAAAATGGACAGTGCATTCACTCACAGTGATAGAATCTATATTATCTAAGTGTGCAGTCAGTAACTTTAGGGTGACTGAGATGCAGTACGGAAGGCCGTGAAGAGGCATCTTGCTCTGAGTGCTACAATTTTGGCCTACTGTATGTGAAGTCAGATTATCTCTGGACAATTCAAGTTTTAAAGAGAGGCTAAATTTTAAAGATAGGTCAGTTATTTAACTGTTAGTGTCTAAGGCAGAAAAATCTCCACTTTCTTCAAGATAAATCCTTTGAGAATCTTTTGTTTTCTCAGGAGCTGTAACTAGAACATTTTCTTTTTTGAACTGTTAACCTCCTCCTTCCATCTGAGATCTTTAGTCTTTCTTTATTCAACTCGTATTGAATTTGCTAAAATCACTAATAACCTCCAGTGTTGCCAAATCAGTGAATATGTTTTAACTTCCTGTTTACTTGGCTTCTTAATATTGTTTCAAACCATTTTCATCTGGGAATTTCTCTTACCTTGGCTTCCACATGATATGGCCTGCCTCCTTACCTGCTCCTCCTCAGTTCCTTGGTTGTTTAATCTGCCTGTTCTTGACCTCAAGATATTAAAACTACTGTAGACTCAGCTGGGGACTGGCTTCTTGAATTTCTCACATCAGTCTTCAGCTAACCTAAATTGTTTTCCTACCGTGTGCTGGTCTCTACAGATTCTGGGGATAGACTAATGAATAATATAGAAAATGATCTACCAAAAGGGGCTTGCATTATGTAAGAAGGGGTCCCAAATAAATAACTGGTATCAATTCTGATAGCGTTAGTTGCTTTCAAGAAAATAAAATGAACAGTAAGATAGAGAAGACTCTTGAGAGTCCCTTGAACTGCAAAGAGGTCAAACCAGTCAATCTTAAAGGAAATCATCCTTGAATATTCATTGGAAGGGCTGATAATGAAGCTGAAGCTCTAATACTTTGACCACCTGATTCGAAGAGCTGACGCATTGGAAAAGACTCTGGTGCTGGGAAAGATTAAAGGCGGGAAGAAAAGGGGACCACAGAGGATGAGATGGTTGGATAGCATCACTGACTCAGTGGACATGAGATTGAGTAAACTCTAGAAGATAGTGGAACCCAGATATGGCTGTAGTGTTGCAGTCCATGGGGTTGCAAAGAGTTGGACACAACTTACAGACTGAAAGACAGCAACTAGGATAGAGAACAGTGTGGACAGGCTGCTGGTTTAGCTGAGGTGTTCACAGAAGGCTCCTCAGGGGAGACCTCGGGCTTATCTCCTTGTGCCAAGAAGGCAGTAATACAAAGATGTGGCTCAAGGGCATTTTAGGCAGAAGGAAAAGCACATGCCAGGAAACGTGTTTGAATTGTCCCAGGGCAAGACGGTGATCAAATCTCATTGAAGATCTATCAGTGGTGTCCTTGATCGTCAATACCACCTGTATGACAAGTCCCGTGCTTCTGTAAAATGGTATGTCTCCTGACCCAGCAAACCAGCTGACCTGCCCACTGGGCTTGTCTATTGGCATCTTCAGTGTAACAGTTCAAAAGGGAATGTTTCCCCTTCCAAGCTTAATCCGTTCTCCTCTTGCTTTCCACGCCCCTGAAATGATGGGTTCCTTGAGACAGATAACTCCCTGTCTCCCAGGCCTTCTGACGTAACCAGCCACAGAGTCGCTTCCATTTCATCTCCAGCACAGTGAGACGCTGTAGACTGCACTCCATCTCCCAGTCGCCTGCCGGTCCAAGCCCCCATCATCCTTTATGTGGACAGCGTCTACAGCCTCCTCCCTCTCTCTGCCCAGTTCTCTAGTGTAAGTCAGACCTTCTCACCTGAGCATCTTCAGTGGTTTCCTGTTTGGTTATCACTTCTCGAGCTGCACTGAGATGGGTGACTGGGCCTTCATTTCTCGGTTCTGTATCTGCCCGTTGGAGAAGCTTGACTTCTGTGTTTTACTGAGCAGAGGGCTTATTCTGTTCACCCTGCCCTTAGCTAACTCCACTGCCCCTTTAAGTGCCAGCAGAGGCCAGTGCCGCCCCCATCCTAGATGTGGTCTTCGCCCCCTCTGTCCCTTACTTTCTAATGCCATTCTGTTCTTCTCTCCGCAGCACCTTTCAGTTGTGATGGCGACTGATGCTCTAGGGTTGTATCGTCTGATGCTTTCTCTGTGAGGTCTTCTCCCTAAACCTTCTGGATGCTAACCCAGAGGACGCCCTGTACTGGGCGTTCAATCAATACTTTGCTGAGTGGATAGTAAATAACTAAATGGGATTGGCCGCAATTAACTTGCTATTTCTATTTCCAAGTGTTATTTCCATGGTGATTTTGATTACTCAAAATATCAAAAAATCATTTGAATTGTTTGCTTCTTATGAATAAAAATGCAGAGTTTGTTCAAAAATAATGTTAACATCTATTGTGGGCTTTTAAATGTATCACAATAGCACTGCAAGAAACAAGTGTAAATACTGTGAAAACAAAATTTCAGATCCACTTACTGCCAAGTTGAAAGGCACAATTTCCAATACAACCAGTTTGTTTGAGAGACACTAAGACCTGTGTTCTTGAATGACAGTTCCATTTGTGTCTCTTGGCCTCTGGTTGTACTACTCAAGTCATGTCTTTCTCTTTCTTTTTCTTTTTTTACTTTATGAAAGCTTTTTTTTTTTTTTTTAATGTTGCTTTCAGTAGAATATCATTTTACCTGCATTGTTTCTGTGTCTATCATGGGATATTTTCCATTTCCTTAGTCTTTTATAAAATAAACTTGTGTTATAACAACACTCAATGAAATTTCACTGAGGATGGAAATTACAGAGACAGACTCATGGAATATTAGAGTTGAAAAAAAACACAGAAATAATTTACCCCAAGGAGTTTACAGCAAAAAAAAAGAGAGAGGAGTGAATACTGGTAGAACTATTCTTTTTATTAAGAATTGCTTGGCATACTGCAAAGCTAAGACATTAAAGCCTCACAATAATGCTTCATGGCAGATATTTCAGGTGAGAAGATGGAGGTTCATAAAGGCTCAACAGCAAGCCTGCCCAAGGTTCCATTGGCATTAAAGCATCTGTGTTTGACCCCAGCTCTACCACCCACCACACCTTGAAAGTCACTTAACCTTTCTGGGTTTTACTCTCCAGAATGAAAAGTGAAGGACTTGGCTACATTGTTTTTTTTAACTTTTCATCACTAAATTTCTGTGATTTTTCTAAGACAAAACTTCATCTTATTTTTCAGTTTACATCCTGTAATAATGAAGCCTGTCTGCTTTCCCTTTTCTTAATCCCAAATTATGTTTGTTTCAGCATGAAAGATGTTGCCAAATTAGCCTAAATGCTATTCTTTTCACCATTTACCATTTGTAAGAAAATGTAAAATATTGAGTGTAGTCCTGTGGTATTTACTATTTAAGAAAGTGAAATATCCAGAGTTCAAAGAAAACATTTCAAAGTCAATACTTTTGACTAACTGTATACAGATCTTCCTTGACAGACAATGGGGTCATGTCCTGATAAATTCATCATAAATTGAAAATATGGTTAAGTAGAAATGTATTTGGTGCACCTAACCTACTCAACTTTGTGGCTTAACCCAGCCTACCTTCAACATGCCCTGGACACTAGCCTTGGGTAAAATCATCCAAAACAAAGCTTATTTTACAGTGAAGTGTCGAATGTGTGTGCTAAGTCACTTCAGTCATGCCTGACTCTTTGCGACCCCAGGGACTGTAGCCCACCAGGATCCATGGGAGTCTCCAGGCAAGAATATTGGAGGAGGTTGCCATTTTCTCCTTCCAGGGAAATCTTCTCAACCCAGGGCTGGAACCCACATCTCTTATATCTCCTGCATTGGCAGGCAGGCTAGCACCACCTGGGAGCCCATGTCGTTTGTTGAAAAGGGCACTTAAAGAAAAAAAAAAACAGAACAGCTGCTGGATCCAGGCTCTCTAAGTATATGGGCACTTGACTCTCATGATTGTGTGGCTGATGGGAAACTGAAGCTGCTGCTGCCAACCAGCATCACAAGAGCTGAACTGACCACACACTGATTAACATGCATCTCTTCACATCACTATAAAGTCAAAGCATTTTAAGTCAAGTCAGTTGTGAGGTGGGGACCATCTGTAGTTCATACACATTCTAGGTTTCAGATGATCAGCACATGTAACTAAACACATCCACATGTACATACACACGATGAGGAAGAGATCGGAATGCCGTGTGGCATGCATACATGAAGTAAGTGAGACTCCTCCTCAGAGGGGAGTTTGGAGGAGAGTGGGTACGTGTGTACGTATGACTGAGTACCTTCGGTATTCACCTGAAACAACACAACAGTATCTGTTAACCTGCTTTATCACTGCTGTTCAGTCGCCAAGTCACAGCCAATTCTGTAGCCCCATGGACTTCAGCTCACCAAGCTCCTCTGTCCTCCACTGTCTCTGGAAGTTTGCTCAAATTCATGTGTACTTAGCCAGTAAATGGGCTATACTCCAATACAAAATAAAAATGTTTTTCAAAAAAGAATCTATAGTGGAAAAGAATCTAATTTGAATCACTTTTCTCTATACCTGAAATGAACATAACAGTGTAAATCAACTATACTTCAATATTTCTTTTTTTTTTTTTTTTGAAATGAGGAATCTCAGTCAAATGCATTTTCATGGTTTGACATCTGCCTCAGTTCTGGACTTGGGTTCTCTGTATTTCTGAGTCCTCCATGTCTTTGCTCACATGTTCCCTTGCCTGGTGTCGCCCCTCCCGACCAGCCCCTCTACTTCTCCAAAATAACTTGAGGCTGTGTGTGTTTTCAAATGACCATTAATATTCTGTAAGGAATGTTCTATAGTAGTCAAAAAATACTGCTGTTTCTTAATTTTACATTTGCAAAACATCTGATTAAGGTTCAGAGTGAAATTACACATATAAATTTCTGAGATAGTGAGAATTTTAGGAGTGACCAAACTAGTTTGATTTACCAATATATTAATGCTAAACTCTACGTTTCAAAAAATCATCAGAGAATTTGAGTTCTGCCCGCCTGGAATTCATAAAGATATTCTAAGCATTCTCTTATTAGATAGTATTATTGTAAACACACATTAATAATGTTGTATAAGAGATTATAAAAATATATGGCAGATAAACTATTTGTATTAAATATCAATTAAGTATTGTCAATATTTATATATTTAACTATTTTATATAAGCAAATATGAGTTATTAACATATATTTGACTGAATATTATATCTATTTAATATTTATTTAATTAATTTAAAATTAGTAACATGAAAGCATATATATGCATAAGTGAAAACTAAATAATTCATAAAATGTATGATATATGCTGATGCCATTTACATTTACTGTATTAGTCAGTATTTACTTATATACAAGCTTCTAAAATCACTTATACTCTACTATGAGAAAGAAACTTTCTATGGGTGCTCATTACTAGATAATAAATATTTCCTATTTTTTAAACCTAGTAATTGACAAATAAGGTCTTACAATTTAAATGTATTACCTTTAAAATAAAACATTTAAATACCTGTATTTAAATGTAAATATCAGTTCAGTTCACTTCAGTTCAGTCACTCACTCGTGTCCGACTCTTTGCGACCCCATGAATCGCAGCACACCAGGCCTCCCTGTCCATCACCATCTCCTGAGTTCACTCAGACTCACGTCCATCGAGTCCGTGATGCCATCCAGCCGTCTCATCCTCAGTTGTCCCCTTCTCCTCCTGCCCCCAATCCCTCCCAGCATCAGAGTCTTTTCCAATGAGTCAGTTCTAACTTTATATATTTTATATATTCATATATATGTATGCATATAGTCCTGAAATAGATATATATATATAGTCCTGAAATCAATTATACTGTACATTGACTTCGAGCTTTTTCCCCCTTTTCTCTCATATTTCAGGTTTATTATGCTAGTATTTTAGATGCTATGCAAAATAGTAATATTAATCGACCTGGTCACATGCTGTCTTT
The DNA here is from genome assembly GCF_016772045.2 of Ovis aries. Taxonomy (NCBI): domain Eukaryota; kingdom Metazoa; phylum Chordata; class Mammalia; order Artiodactyla; family Bovidae; genus Ovis; species Ovis aries. The sequence goes on along the minus strand of NC_056079.1, from coordinate 2,941,124 downwards.
CCTGTTAGAAGACCAGCAATGATTAGGTATCCTTTAAGACATCTCTGAGTAGGTCCTAAACATTATTCATGAGTCCTAAGTCCAGAGTGCTTACATTTTCACAAAGACCAGCACAGAAGTGACAGGCAGGAGACCCCAGGCTAAGGCAGCTCGGTCCTCAGGTGAGGGTCACTCTGCACCTGTGGGGCTAGAGGAGGTCTCCTGTGGGGGCCAGTGGAGGTCTGAGACAGCTCCTCTGGGTGCTTCCAGGATACATCCTAGTAAAAATCTTGGAGGAAGCTGTGGAATTGTACAGAGATGAGGACCACTCTCAGGAATATTATAAAAGCTTCAATGCTGTTAATTTGTACCAATTTTGTACTAGCATATTATTATATTTATTTTTATTTGAATAGCAAATAAACACCTTGGTTTAACTGGAAAATGCATAAATGAAATAATCCCTCTCTGAATACTTATTGGCTGCCATAGTGATTGTAGCAGTTGGAGGATAATTTTTAATATTATATCACATATAAGAAATTGACTTGGTCTTCCCTCTGTCAGAAAAGCAATTACTTAAAAGAAGTGTTAAATGTTCAGTGTTAAAGTGAAATAAAAGCTTAACAGTGAGAGAATTTGGAGTATCTAAGATCACCTGGAATATCAGATCCTTGCAGGTGGTAGTTGGAATAATATTAGAAAGACAGAAGGTTTTGAATGCTGGCCAAATAGTCTATACATATTGTACAATAGAAAGCAGATAAATATCGCTTGAAAGAGCTTCTCAATAATGCATTTATTATATTAGCATAGTTTATTACATTATGATATAGAAATAAATTACAGTAAACCAAGAGAGAGTTTAAGATAATGGCCTTAACTGGAAATAAGAGAACTCAGGTAAGATCAAAACATAAAAATTATGCTAGTGGACATTCAATTTCTAGTGTTTTAAAAGTGAAAGAATTAAAGTATGCCATGATGAAAGATAGAGAGCACCCAGGTAAAAATGTCCAACATTGCGTTAAATTAAACACCTTGAAAATACAGCCAAGATGCTCACAGATAAAGGCAGTTGTATGTGGGTGTTTTATTCAGTTCAGTTGCTCAGTCGTGTTTAACTCTTTGAGACCCCATGAACTGAAGCACGCCAGGCCTCCCTTTCCATCACCCACTCCCGGAGTCCACTCAAAGTCATGTCCATTGAGTTAGTGATGCCGTCCAACCATCTCATCCTCTGTCATTGCCTTCTCTTCCCACCTTCAATCTTTCCCAGCATCAGGGTCTATTCAAATGAGTCAGCTCTTCACATCAGGTGGCCAAAGTATTGGAATTTCAGCTTCAATATCAGTCTTTCCAATGAATAGTCAGGACTGATCTCCTTTAGGATGGAGTGGTTGGATATCTTGCAGTCCAAGAGACTCTCAAGAGTTTTCTCCAACACCACAGTTCAAAAGCATCAATTATTTGGTGCTCAGCTTTCTGTGTATGCCAACTCTAACATGCATACATGACCACTGGAAAAACCATAGCCTTGACTACATGGACATTTGTTGGCAAGTTTGGTCATAACTTTTCTCCCAAGGAGTAAGCATCTTTGAATTTCATGGCTGCAGTCACCATCTGCAGTGATTTTGGAGCCCCCCAAAATAAAGTCTGCCACTGTTTCCACTCTTTCCCCATCTATTTGCTATGAACTGATGGGACTGGATGCCTTGGTCTTTGTTTTCTGAACGTTGAGCTTTAAGCCAACGTTTTCATTCTCCTCTTTGACTTTCATCAATAGGCTCTTTAGTTCTTCTTCACTTTCATGGCCATGAGGGTGTTGCCATCTGCATATTGGAGGTTTTTGATATTTTTTCTGGGTTCTTGATTCCAGCTTGTGTTTCATCCAACCCAGCATTTCTCATGATGTACTCTGCATATTATAAGTTAAATAAACAGGGTGACAATATACAGCCTTTTCCTAGTTGGAACCAGTCTGTTGTTCCATGTCCAGTTCTATCTGTTGCTTCCTGACCTGCATACAGATTTCTCAGGAGGCAGGTCAGGTGGTCCTGTATTCCCATCTCTTTCAGAATTTTCCAGTTTGTTGTGATCCACACAGTCAAAGGCTTTGGCATAGTCAATAAAGCTCAGTCGTGTCCGACTCTTTGCAACCCCATGGACTGTAGCCTATCAGGCTCCTCCGTCCATGGGATTTTCCAGGCAAGAGTGCTAGAGTGGATTGCCATTTCCTTCTGCAAGGTATCTTCCCTATCCAGGAATAGAACCTGGGTCTCCCACGTTGCAGATGGATGCTTTGCCATCTGAGCCACCAGGGAAGCCCCTAACACAGCAGAGGTGGGTGTTTTTCTGGAACTCCCTTGTTTTTTCAATGATCCAGCGGATGTTGGCAATTTGATATCTGGTTTCTCTTCCTCTTCTAAATCCAACTTGAACATCTGGAAGTTCACAGTTCACATATTGTTGGAGCCTGGCTTGGAAAATTTTGAGCATTACTTTACTAGCATGTGAGAGGAGTACAAATGTACGGTAGTTCAAGCATTTTTCGGCATTGCCTTTGTTAGGGATTGGAAAGAAAACTGACCTTTTCCAGTCCTGTGGCCACTGCTGAGTTTTACAAATTTGCTGACATATTGAGTGCAGCACTTTCACAGCATCTTCTTTTAGGATTTGGAATAGTGCAACTGGAATTCCATCACCTCCACCAGCTTTGTTCGTAGTGATGCTTCCTGAGGTCCACTTGACTTCACCTTCTAGAATGCCTGGTTCTAGGTGAGTGATCACACCATCATGATTATCTGAGCCATGAAGATCTTTTTTCTATGCTTCTTCTGTGTATTTTTGCCACCTCTTCTTAATATCTCCTGCTTCTGTTAGGTCCATACCATTTATGTCCTTTATTGTGCCCATCTTTGCATGAAATGTTCCCTTGATGTCTCTAATTTTCTTGAAGAGATCTCTAGTCTTCCCCATTCTGTTGTTTTCCTCTATTGCTTTGCATTGATCACTGAGGAAGGCTTTCTTATGTCTCCTTGCTATTCTTTGGAAATTTGCATTCAAATGGGTATATCTTTCCTTTTCTCCTTTGCTTTTTGCTTCTCTTCTTTTCACAACTATTTGTAAGGCTTCCTCAGACAGCCATTTTGCTATTTTGCATTTCTTTTTCTTGGGGATGGTCTTGATCACTGTCTCCTGTGCAATGTCACAGGAGACATCCATAGTTCATCAGGTACTCTGTCTATCACATCTAGCCCCTTAAATCTATTTCTCACTTCCTCTGTATAATTGTTAGGGATTTGATTTAGTTCATACTTGAATGGTCTAGTGTTTTTCCCAACTTTCTTCAATTTAAGTCTGAATTGGGCAATAAGAAGTTCATGATCTGAGCCACAGTCAGCTCCTCGTCTTGCTTTTGCTGACTCTATAGAGCTTCTCCATCTTTGGCAGCAAAGAATATAATCAATCTGATTTCAGTGTTGACCATCTGGTGATGTCCATGTGTAGAGTCTTCTCTTGTGTTGTTGGAAGAGGGTGTTTGATATGACCAGTGCGTTCTCTTGGCAAAACTCCATTAGCCTTTGCCCTACTTCATTCTGTATTCCAAGGTGAAATTTGCCTGTTACTCCAGGTGTTTCTTGACTTCCTACTTTTGCATTCCAGTCCCCTTTAAAGAAAAGGGTATCTTTTGGGGTGTTAGTCCTAGAAGGTCTTGTAGGTCTTCATAGAACCATTCAACTTCAGTTTCTTCAGCATTACTGGTCGGAGCATAGACTTGGATTACCATGATATTGAATGGTTTGCCTTGAAACAAACAGAGATCATTCTGTCATTTTTGAGATTGCATCCAAGTACTGCATTTGGACTCTTTTGTTGACTGTGATGGCTAATCCATTTCTTCTAAGGGATTCCTGGCCATAGTAGTAGATGTAATGGTCATCTGTGTTAAATCCACCCAGTCCAGTCCATCTTAGTTCACTGATTCCTAGAATGTTCACGTTCACTCTTGCCATCTCCTGTTTGACCACTTCCAATTTGCCTTGATTCATGGACCTAACATTCCAGGTTCCTATGCAATATTGCTCTTTATAGCATCAGACCTTGCTTCCATCACCAGTCCCATCCACAACTGGGTATTGTTTTTGCTTTGTCTCCATCTCTTTATTCTTTCTGGAGTTATTTCTCCACTGATCTCTAGTAGCATATTGGGCACCTACTAACCTGGGGAGTTCCTCTTTCAGTATCCTATCATTTTGCCTTTTCATACTGTTCATGGTTAGTTCACTAGCCACCCATTAATCTGAGGTCCAAAATACTTCAGATCAAAGCAATGTGTTTTTGACAACTTATTTCTATGTAAACTATACATTTGAAACCCTAATGTTGTGATAATAAGAATTTGTTATCAAAAACGTCAGCAATTCTTGTTTCACCTACTTCTATGTTGTACTTCAGTCACTCAGTCATGTCCGAATCATTGTGACCCCATGGACACAAAGTCGTGTCCAAATCTTTGTGTCCTTCACCATCTCCTGGAGCTTGCTCAGACTCATGTCTGTTGAGTCAGTGGTGCCATCCAACCATCTCATCCTCTGCTGTCCCCTTCTCCTCCTGCCTTCAGTCTTACCGAGCATCAGGGTATTTTCTAAGAAGTTGGCTCTTCAAATCAGGTGACCAAAGTATTGGAGCTTCAGCTTCAGCATCAGTCTTTCCAATGAATATTCAGGATTGATTTCCTTTAGGATTGACTAGTTTGATCTCCTTGCAGCTGAAGGGACTCTCAAGAGTCTTCTCCAACACCACAGTTCAAAAGCATATTATCTTTGGTGCTCAGCCTTCTTAGCGGTCCAACTCTCACACCATACATAACTATTTGTAAAACCATAGCTTTGATTACATGGACTTTTGTTGGCAAAGGAATGTCTCTGCTTTTTAATACACTGTCTATATTTGTCATAGTTTTTGTTCCAAGGAGCAAGTGTCTTTTAATTTCATGGCTGCAGTCAGCATCCACAATGATTTTGGAGCCCACCAAAATAAATAAAGTCTGTCACTGTTTCCATTTTTTCCCCATCTATTTGCCAAGAAGTGATGGGACTGGATGCCATGATCTGAGTTTTTTGAATGTTGAGGTTTTAGCCAGTTTCTTTACTCTTTTATTTCACCTTCATCAAGAAGCTCTTAGTTTCTATGAAGTTTGTCAGTATATGCTTATCATTCTGGGATCAAAACTGACAGCTGGTAGAGAAGGTGCATATATTCAGTAGAAAGAAAAAAAATATCAAAAATTCTATTATGCATATGAAAATGTCCCATGTGATGCTGTTTAAGTGAAAACAACCCTGTTATAGCTAAATGAAGGAAATTACTACAATATGAAATATTGTTGAAATGAACTTTTAATCAAGGTATTGGCTTTTGAGGAAAGAGTAATATGGATGCTTCATTCTTACTGTGATACAGCATCTTGCAAATCAAAAAAGGGAAGTGCCTTAAAAAGTAAAGCCTGAATCCATTAAATGTGAAAGAACAAATGTCAGTGTTGACTTATTCAACCTGATTATCGCAGAAAAGCCTGAGGTTCACACTATCCAAAAAACACACATGCCTAGCATGGGGTTTTTGACATGTAAAGGTCATTGATACAGTGGAGATATTGCTACCTGAGGAATTTTAACTAGAATGTGTTTTGTGTAACAAGGTTCTTGATTGTTATGCAACTAGAAACATATGTCACCTCTCTGAAAGTTTAAAATGGTTAGAATTAGTCTCAAAATTAATCCAGCTGAAATATGTCTTTAAGTTTCTGAAGAAATAAATATCAACAATAAAAATATGCTATAATTCACAGGAGCAATATCACTAAAAAGTGTGAGTTGACTTAAATGACTTCTATTTTGGATTATTGATCCAAAGATCTATTAATATAAACCAAATTTTAACTTTGAAAAATGGCATCTTACATGAAGGTTTAATATTCCAGTCAACTCGTTGTTCTAGTGCTCTGAAGGTGGCTAATGGTCTCATGTGGAAAGCCTGTGAATCTGGTCTTTTTTACTGCAGGAAAATTGCCACCAGATGGCATTTGAACTAAAGCCTCGTGGTTGGGACCATATGGCTTCCCATGTGTATGCTTGACTGGGAGATAACACATGAATACACCTTTTTCCTTTACTTTTTGGTTCATTTTTACAATAAAATGAATTTTATTATTAAGAATTTAAAAATTATTTTTAAAAGGCACACTTTAATTCGCAAAGGCCTTTAATATACTATCTCACTAGCTCACTGGAGCAAATGTAAGAAAATAAGCTTGGATCTATAATCAATTGAGTGGTAACTCTGTCCTCAGTTCTTTCTTGGAAAATGGGTTTGACATTATCTCCTCATGGAATGGTTGTAAGGATTCAGTTTTAAATGTGTATAAATGATACTTGTAGTTTCTAGCCAAGATTAAATTGGCTTTAATTTAATCTTAAGTAAAGTTTAATTTTACATTATCATCATCATCATTCTTAGTACTTTATTTCTAATTACTTTTGATTGTTTCACTAATCTAAATCTTGTCTCTGCCACTTTATTTGTTTATGATATCCTTTTTTTTTTTTTTTTTTAAATTTTTCTAGCCCTTTATTTTTTTTTTTGTTTGTTTTTTTTTTTAGGATTACTAATGATCTTTATTTTTTTTTTTTTTTCTCTTTTTTTTTTTTTAAATTTTAAAATCTTTAATTCTTACATGCATTCCCAAACATGAACCTCCCTCCCACCTCCCTCCCCACAACATCTCCCTGGGTCATCCCCATGCACCAGCCCCAAGCATGCTGCATCCTGCGTCAGACATAGACTGGCGATTCAATTCACATGATAGTATACATGTTAGAATGGCATTCTCCCAAATCATCCCACCCTCTCCCTCTCCCTCTGAGTCCAAAAGTCCGTTATACACATCTGTGTCTCTTTCCCTGTCTTGCATACAGGGTCGTCATTGCCATCTTCCTAAATTCCATATATATGTGTTAGTATACTGTATTGGTGTTTTTCTTCCTGGCTTACTTCACTCTGTATAATCGGCTCCAGTTTCATCCATCTCATCAGAACTGATTCAAATGAATTCTTTTAACGGCTGAGTAATACTCCATTGTGTATATGTACCACAGCTTTCTTATCCATTCATCTGCTGATGGACATCTAGGTTGTTTCCATGTCCTGGCTATTATAAACAGTGCTGCGATGAACATTGGGGTACATGTGTCTCTTTCAATTCTGGTTTCTCGGTGTGTATGCCCAGAAGTGGGATTGCTGGGTCATAAGGTAGTTCTATTTGCAATTTTTTAAGGAATCTCCACACTGTTTTCCATAGTGGCTGTACTAGTTTGCATTCCCACCAACAGTGTAGGAGGGTTCCTTTCTCCACACCCTCTCCAGCATTTATTGCTTGCAGATTTTTGGATCGCAGCCATTCTGACTGGTGTGAAGTGGTACCTCATTGTGGTTTTGATTTGCATTTCTCTAATAATGAGTGATGTTGAGCATCTTTTCATGTGTTTGTTAACCATCCGTATGTCTTCTTTGGAGAAATGTCTATTTAGTTCTTTGGCCCATTTTTTGATTGGGTCGTTTATTTTCTGGAGTTGAGCTGCAGAAGTTGCTTGTATATTTTGAGATTAGTTGTTTGTCAGTTGCTTCATTTGCTATTATTTTCTCCCATTCAGAAGGCTGTCTTTTCACCTTGCTTATATTTTCCTTTGTTGTGCAGAAGCTTTTAATTTTAATTAGATCCCATTTGTTTATTTTTGCTTTTATTTCCAGCATTCTGGGAGGTGGATCATAGAGGATCCTGCTGTGATTTATGTCTGAGAGTGTTTTGCCTATGTTCTCCTCTAGGAGTTTTATGGTTTCTGATCTAGAAGCAATTTGTGTATACTTATTTTGTGTTGATTGCTTCTTTTACTGGGGCACCAATCTAGCTATATAATTTGTTCAAAAAACAAATTTGTGTTGAATTTGAATTGACGATCACAAGACATGTCCTCAAAGACCAGGATAATTTTCACTACTGAACAAATCTTCTGTCCACTCACCCATATGAGGTAAAGCCAAACTATTGACACTGTGTTATGGTGAAGGAGAGTGTAGCATTTATTGCTGGTGCCAAGCAAGGAGTCCTGATTGCTAGTGCTTAAAAGGCCTGAACTCCCCAAAGTCTTTCATGAAAAGGTTTTTAAAGACAAGGGGAGGGGAGAGGGGTTGCTGGGCATGTGATCAACTCATGGACATTCTTCTGGTTGGTTGGTGGTGAAGTAATTGGGAGTCAGCATCATCAGCCTTCTGGTTCCAACCAGTATGTGCCTGTGGTCAGGATGCAGTTAACCTCTTCCCTCTGGTGGGTGGAGCTTTCAGTATCTTCAAAGCAGCTCAAAGGACATGGCTCCAAATGTTATCTGTCTCTTAGGAGGAACTGAAGGTCCTTGACTTTGTTTAATGGCTAAAGCATTATAATTTTGCCTTGCTTGACTGTTTTCCTTTCTTTCTACATTTTCTCACTTCTCTAATTTAGTTTATTATTTTGAACTTGGGGAAGACTTAAGAGGCTCAAGTATTCTATGGACAAGAAGAAAGCAGAGGACATGGGGGAATCTGTCCTGGGAAAGCCTCGTAGGACCTGGCTCGGTTACAACTTAATGGGAAAAGCATGCTCCTTACTGCTCTATTTACTTCATAGGAAACTTGTGAGGGTCTAATGAGATAGCATAAAAACCAACATGCTGTGAAAGAGTAATTTGATTATGTATACATTAATATAATTTCCACAGTTTAAATCTAAATTCATTCAAAGTCTTTTACAAACTATCTGATTTCTATCTCTTCATCCATGTGTATAATTTTATATCTTACATCACTATTAGTTAATGATGGGTCATCAAACTACCTACTGAATATTCCAGTTTTGATTTTAAATTCTAAGGTTTTGACTGAAGTGTCGTATATTTGTTAGTATTTATGACATGTGTCCTGTGATATTTGGTTAAGATATAATTTGACAAAATTAGAGTTAAAATGATAGTAAGTCCAGGAATTCCTCTCTTTTGGAAATGTTTCTCTCCAGCATCAGGATCCTGCTTGAAGCAAATATATCACCATCATTCTTTGCAAGTTTCAGATTCAGTTTTGAGACCCATTAATTGCTGATGATGCTAATGGAATGAGTAGTTGAGTTTGAGAAACTAGTTTTCTTGTACATAAAGTGTCACCATGGATTTCTATCATTATCCTGTTACGCGCCTATCTCTGTTTCAGAAAATCAAACATATTTAACATTTATCTCTCATTTTTTTGTTATCTTCCTGCCATCTGCAAACTATTCAGACTTAACTATTTCATTCAGTGCACTCGGAGAATTCCAAATAAGCACTCTTGTTTTGAATAAGTAAGCAGCTTTGACATTATCTTTAAAAAAGACCCAGAATACTTTGAGTTGATTTGTGTGGGTTCCTTCAATTTGTCATTAACTTTTTTGCTACTATTCCATGTGAGAAAAACAGAGACGATATTGAGGTAGATCTTTCTAAGCCTTTAAGTTGTTGATAGCTCAGTTGGTAAAGAATTTGTCTGAAATGCTGAAGAGCCCAGTTCAATTCCTGGATCGGGAAGATCCACTGGAGAAGGGATAGGCTATCCACTCCAGTATTCTTGGGCTTCCCCTGTGGCTCAGGTGGTAAAGAATACACCTGAAATGCAGAAGACCTGGGTTCTAACCCTGGGTTGGGAAGACCCCTGGAGAAGGGAAAGGCTATCCACTCCAGTATTCTGGCCTGGAGAAGTCCATGGACTATATAGTCATGGGGTCACAAAGAGTCGGACATGACTGAGTGACTTTCACTTTCACTTAAGACCAGTGTGATATGCTAAAATAGTGCAGTAAGAACCACCCTACTGTGGACTACTTCCTCTATAAACAGTGATAGCCATTCACCTTGAGGAGGATGACTTGACACAGTAATAACTGTTTCACTTGAGCAAATGTGGGAGTTATACAGCTGATGATGGCAGAAAAAATATGGTAGAAGTTAAATTCTTTATTGAGGCTTGACAATTTATTAAAGCTAGAACAGTTTTAGAAAATAAATTTTAGAGACGTTTTAGTAGACCACTGACTACAGATTTAAAAACCTGTACTGTAACAAGATGGTACCAAGAGTTACGAATTTGAAATTCAAACATGATAAGGTCCAGAGTGAAAAAGAGATGATTACTACTACCTAACAGGAAGGTCTTCCCAGAAGCATTCCTGCAGGCTTCCTCTCATGTGTCATTGAACTGAATTGAGTCACAAGACCACTATTGAAAATTTCTGGAAAGAGAGCATGTCGCCTTGATTGGATTAGACTACTCAGATAGTGGGATGGTTACTGGAGTAGTGGCCACTCTAACAAGCAAATGACTCCTTTAAAAACTAATCTGTGATTGTAAACCATCCTAGCAGGAGGAAAGACTCTTTATACACAGATTCAAAAAATAAATCAGCACACTGCACAAGAAGATTGTTATTTGTTTAACTTAAATGATAAGCATTTTTCATGTTTACAATATAATAAGTAACTTTATGTGAAATATCTGTTGTATAGATCTTAATAGATAATTAACACTTCCATTTCATCCATGGAAATGAATGAAAGCTATCTTCTATATAAGCTAAGCAGTTTGTGGCATGATGCTCTTTTTTTTTCCCCCATCATGCTATTAATTGTTAGTTGTCATAAAGGTGATCTTAATGAGAAAATGTTAATCGTATGAAGACTTCGTTAGTAGAAGAAAGAGTTCCAACCGAAGATTTTTGGCCTCCTCTATAAAAGTCTGTTTTTTTAGGAATAAGAGTAGATTTATTTTAATCTAACTAAACTGTCTGAATTCTTAATAGAAATCACATGTTAAGGCATCATCATTAAAGAGCCAAATCTGTCTAATATAATGTCATTATACGGATATTTCCTGAGCAGTATCATCATATTTCTTTCTATTGCAGTAACGCAAGGAGGTGTTGCTTTGGTCTCCGACATGTGTCCAGATCCTGGGATTCCAGAGAATGGCAGGAGAGCGGGTTCAGACTTCAGGTAGGAGAGAAAGTATTTATTTCCATAGCATGTTACTTTCTAGCTCATTATAATTTCACCCTGTAGTTTTAATTATCTTGCCTTTTGATTTAAAGGTGCAACTTCTCAGTTATCATGCAGCTATAATATCTGTAGAATTCTAAAACACATTGTGGTGGAAAATTCCAGATACTCCAGAGTCTGTTCCTTTCAGTGTATAAGCCACTATTAAAAATGCAACTTGATGGGTCTGATCAAAATTTGTGTACAAGACTTTTTTCTGGTTTTAATTTTCTACCTTCCCATATAGGCTTTCCTGGTGGTTCAGTGGTAAAAAGAATCCACTTTCCAGTGCAGGAGACACAGGAGATGTGGGTTCTATTCCTGAGTCCATGGACAGAGGAGCCTGGTAAGCTATAGTCCATTGGGTCACAAAAGAGTGGATACAGCTGAGCAACTAAATGACAACACCTTCCTATGAAAAGAAAATTGTTAAGTGTTAGTCACTTAGTTGCCTGACTCTTTTCAACCCCATAGACTTTAGCCCTCCAGTCTCCTCTGTCCATGGGATTCTCCAGGCAAGAATATTGGAGTGGGTTGCCACTTCCTTTTCCAGGAGATCTTCCTAACCCAGGGATTGTACCCTGGTCTCCTGCATTGCAGGCAGATTCTTCACCATCTGAGCCAATTCTAATGCAGTTTAGTTATTGTTTTTAAAAATAGATAATGAAAAATTTAGCTATAGTCTTATAATTATTTCATTAAATAAACTTTTATAATAATGAATGTGAGTGGCAATCAATGCAGTTTATGAAGAAAATGTTATGATTCATTTTATTAGATTATGATTATTAGAGTCTGCTTTATAGTTGATACATTATGAATAAAGTAATGATTATAATAGTGATTTCTTTTTAGATTTTTGTCTTTAATTAGTTCAATTAATTGAACATTCTCTAGCTTACAAGATGAATACTAGTATTAGAAGTAAGCTGCAAAGTCAGAGTAAAGGGGAGCAAGAGCAAGTTTTTATTCCTTATAATCTCATTATTTTTGAAAAAGAAACAGGAAAAGAGAGTTGAGGCTGCTAAAGTGAGCTGAAAATTGAATGAAAGCAGTGATACATTTAGAGAAGGAAGAAGAAATATTACTCGGTGAAACTGAAATAGCGGTGTCTTTTTTTATGACTAGAGGAAATAATAAAATTGTCTGTAGAGTGGCTGTAATGAAATTGGTAAAATGAAATATATATATATATATATATATATATATATGTGTGTGTGTGTATATATATATTTACATGAAAAGGAAACATAAGTATAGATGTGCTACTGAAATACTTTGGACAATAGCATTGTTCTTATTTTAAATGGAATAGACAACTGGAATGGTTACAGCTGTTGGCTAAACACACACACAACTTGACAGCTGTGAGTTAAATTTTATTTGGGGCAAAATGAGGACCACAGCCTGGGAGACGGCACCTCAGATACCTCTGAGAGACTGCTCTGAAGAGGCAGTGGGGGAAGGTCAATACATAAGATTTCAGTGAGGGGGGGAGTTCAGTGCAATCAAATGCTTACTTTACAAAAGTTCTCTGTTAGTCACAAGGAACTGATGGCACCATGAAGGGATTTAGCATTTTTCTAGATATGAAGAGATGCAAGGACTGGGATTGTTATGAGAGTGTGTAATTTCCTCGCTTCTGTCTCACTGCAGCAAAAATTTGAAGCAACGGATGGACCAGTGTTATAGCTCAGCTTTATTAGGAAAAACAAAGGATGGTTCATCCTCTGAGGAGTGAGGGCAGGCAGACCCAAAAGACAAGAGAAGAGAGGCTCCCAGCTCAAATTTGGCTCCTCCTTTTGTATGTTGTTTCTCCTCCCCTTGGGCCTGCCCTGTGTAAACCAGGCTAGCCAGGAGGGCCATCTGCTTTACCCGAGATCCTCACTCTGGTCCTTGGACCTTCCTTTGTTCTATTTTTGTGGGCTTTTCCCTTCTTTGTCTTTTAGCCATTTTGGACTCCTTTTCCTATTCTAATTGCCTAACAGGATCATGAAATCAGTTCCTGAAAATATCTAGCTCTCTAAAGACCAGTTCCATGGGGTGCCCTGGAGCACAGAGTGCCTCACTCCACCTGAACCCCTCAGGCAGCGGGGATGCTGAAGACCAGCTGCAGCACAGGGCTCAGTCTCCACAGAGGCAGGTGGCAAGTGCCCATGCGGCTGCTGTTCAGCTCCTGGCGATGCTCTTGGCACACGCCAGTTTGTAGCTGACACAATTTAAATGTCGCAAATACTGAATATACCTTAAGGTGGTAGTATTTTAGTTCAGGTTCCTTTGGAGAAGAGCTTCAGATAGCAACTCTGAAGTGAATTTTTTTTGTAAAAGGGCCCTCTGGTTATGGGGAACAGAGAAAACGGGATGAAGAGAATAGAAGGCTGAGCAGGAAGTTGATTTTAACTACAGGTTAGCTTCCATCTCAATCCAGGGGGAATTCCAGGGCAAAATTATCCACTTTTTTTACCCATTGCCCTTGCCTTTCATCATTGGCTTCCTACATTAGTGTCAAGGAAGTTCCTGGAACAAAAGTAGGTTATGAGCAGTTATTAGCACCCCAGGGGGTTTGCTGCATCCTTTACGTGGTGTCTTTATGGGTGTGGTGGTCAGCTAAGAAAGAAAACTACTGATTTCAAATGTAAAACAGCCATCAGTGGAAGGCATTCAGGAACATGATTAATTTTTAAATGATGCAAATGGTTCTAATTTGCAGTCTTGCTAGAACCCATAGAGCATATTTGTCCTCAGGATTCCCTTCTTATCTTATAAGTAAACTTCTTCTTTCTCCCTTACCTGGAGGTGGGGGTGGGGGTGGGGGTGGGGGGTTGGGGAAGTGTTTTCCAGGCCTTGCTTCCAAAAAACCTTATACATCTCTCCGCTGGGTTGGAGCAGTAAATCTGCATTATTGTTTTACACACTGTCTTCCCCTACCCAACTGAAGGATAGTTAGTCCCTTTTTGTCTCTCTCTCCTTGGTGACAGAAAGGGTGGTGGATACAAAGGAACTCCAAGGGTATTTTCCAAAGCACTTGTGTATGAGAGGAATTGCCCATTCAATACTCTGTCATCCTTGGAACCCAGAAACTTCCTGGGTCTATTTGGTAGAGCTCTACTTTAAAACAAAGCAAATTATATGACAATGTCAAACTGTTCCAATTAGCAAAATATGGTAAAGAGAGCCAGAGAAACTGATGAATTTTCAAAAGTTAACATGGAATTCAGAAACATCCAGGGCCAGTATCGATTTGCCACAAGGGCAGGAAGAGATTTACTTAGCATGTAAGGTGACTGTGCTGGCCTCTGCTCTGTCTCATCCTGAGAACAGCCTTATTCCTACGGAAGCTTACCTGAAGATGAGCCTTAGCTGCTGGAGTTTGTTGATGCGTCTGGACTGGAAGCCAGGCTGGGTGTATGCCTGGCAGGTCAAAGCAGGGGTGCAATGGCTCCATCTAAAACTGTCAGCCTTTCATATTCTTAATTTTCTGGGGAATTTCTACTATGTTTAATTAATTAATTAGTTTACCTGTCTCTGAGTTTATGGCAGTCAAATAATATAACAGCTGAGAAAATTATTTGAAAGATTAAATTTTCTATAGAAGTGCATGTGTGTGCATGCTAAGTTGCTTCCGTCCTGTCCAGTTCTGTGCAACCTTATGGACTGTAGCCCACCAGGCTCTTCTGTATGTAGGATTCTCCAGGCAAGAATACTGGAGTGCGTTGCCATGCCCTCTTCCAGGGGAAGCTTCCCGACCCAGGAATCAAACCCGTGTCTCGTAAACATCTCCTGCATAGGCAGGCAGGTTTTCTTTTACCACTAGTACCACCTGGGAAACCCCAATAAAACACATATTATTGATTAAAAAATATAGTCACAACCTGAAAGTAAAGAGTTATTTTATTCGGTGGGAAATTTGGGACTCTAAGCCTGGGAGAGAGAATTCAGTAGCTCTGAAAAAAAATGCTCCAAGGAGGCAGGAGGGGGAGTCAGGCCACATAACAAGTTTGCAACTAAGGGAGCAGGCAGACTGAACATCAAAGATCAGGAATCAAGTTAAGGAATTTAGCACTCTCTATATGGGAAGATCCAAGCCCCTGGGCTGACTGAATTCCTTCCTCTTAGATGCACCTCAGCTGTCTGGAGCCAACCTTGTTTCCTTGTTCATCTTTCTTCTTGCATTCCCCCAGCCCCTCAACAGTCCTGTTTTGGGGGTGGAGGGGTGGCAGCATCCCCTGGATTGCAGTTTTGAGAACCCTCAATCACATTTGGAGGCCAGAAACCAGTGATGGCTGTGACATGTCTTGTTTATTAATATGACAGGAGATATTTTCATTTCACTGTCCTTCCCCATGGTCATAAATTCCACTACATTTGCAAGACATTTCATGACTTTTTTTTTTTTGATCCCAGGAAACTTGGGGATTCATCCCAGATCAAGTGAATGTCCTCATTGAAATATCACTCTAAGTGTTAATTTCTGGATTAGGCCCATTGAGAAATAATAAAAGATTCTCAGATTCCTCTATCTTCTAACCTAATAGGATCCAGGAGATATTTCCCTTGTTACCTCTTCCCATAACTAGAATCACACTATTACAATTATTCTAAGTTATAAATCTGATCTATTTCTTGGTTATACATCATATAATACAAAAGAAACAATCTTATAAAAGAAACAGATTATAAATAATGCAGCTAATAAGGTGATTAAAGTTACACATAGGGATTTATGCCATGAGCTTTCAGAACCAAATCATCTTTTAAAACATTCCCCATTACAGGATCCATCTGGTATGTAAACACAACCTTCAGTTCGAATTATAGCACAGGTGCCCTCTTGAGATGCTGTAAGGATATTAAGGACCATACGATTTTGTAAGACAGCTTTTCTTATCATAGAGATCTCAGAATTTAGTAGGCTAATAGCCTAGTTGCTATCATTTAATGCCTACTGAATGAGTTTTGTCAAGGCTTCAATGTGAGAAATAACATTTTCCAATCCTACTGAAGGTGCAAAAATAGTTCAGTGATCATACCAGTGAAACACAGGTCTCTTGGCCCACTGAGCTGGTATTGATGGTAAATTTGCTGGAGTCACATCTAAATTTGCATGTAAGTGGTCTTGAGCCAAAGGGAATCCTGAAGTATGCCTTCTTAGCCAGCCACCAGGGTCACAGATTGGACCGACAAAGCCTTTGAGTCCTGTTAGGTGCCAGCCAGTATATTTCTGGTCTTCTGATCCAGTTGGTTTCATATCAGTCACTGGCTTTAAGAAAATGGTACTTTGGTAGGTTTCATAAGACACCCAGCCAGATTTTCTAATGTTATTAGATTGATTATCTTTGGTATGATTTAATTGTTCCCAACATAGGGGGGCCTTTAGGTTTAGACCACCATATCCTGATATTAGTCAAATAAATCCATCCCATACTGTTTACTTTTTTTTTTTTTTTTAACACCTGGAATTTAGCCAGTTGCTTTTATTGAGCTCTAGCAACCTTAAGGGAAAATTCATATTTATGGCCAGGGTCAGATTAAGTATGTTTGATTGGCCAAGTGAATGGGCCCCATCTAGTGATATCAGTAGTAGCCATGAAAGTGAAGTCGCTCAGTCGTGTCCGACTCTTTGCAACCCCATGGACTGTAGCCCACCAGGCTCCCCCATCCCTGGGATTCTCCAGGCAAGAATACTGGAGTGGGTTGCCATTTCCTTCTCCAGGGGATCTTCCCAACCCAGGGATCGATCCCAGGTCTCCCGCATTGCAGGCAGACGCTTTAACATCTGAGCCACCAGGGAAGCTCTAAAAGTACACCTTGAGCCAGCCAGGAGTTGAACCTAGAATCTTCTGATCCGTAGTCAGACGCATTATCCATTGCATTCCTTTCTTCCAAGATAAACTTTTTAGATCCATCCAATCAGAATCTTGGAGGGGAGAAACCCATCCAGGTAAACCAGAAGCACTGAATGTAGGTAACTGACCATAAACCCAACAATTGGACCAATTTCTAAAATTTAAATAATATCATGACAGTGATAGAAAAAAAAGTTTTTTTTTATTCACTTGTAAGAGTCCAAGAGACCAAGAATAAAACTTATGAACAATCATATGGGTCAGGTCTGGCACCCTGGGCCAGCTGTCTACTTCTGATCTGTCTTCTTCTCTTCCTGGTGTTGGTGTTTCCGTATTATCAGTGTCACTCTAAGGTGAGTGTGAGGTGAGCAGTTCTCTCCAGAGACGAGTCTGGTGTGGGACCCCATTTTTAGGTGGGAAATATGACTCTAAGAGTCAGCCCCCTTCAGTTTTGCTGTGCATGAGCTAGTAAAAAAAACCTGGTAACGTCTGTTCCATTTAGCTTGCAGGGGGCGGAGTCCTTTAAATTATGTCTTTTTAAAAATACATAGTCTCCTGGTTGTAAGTCAGGGGATGTCTGATCTTCATCTGAGGATAAATTACTATAATAAACTTCAGAAACAAGTTTAGAATGACTTGTCAATAATTTGATTAAACCCTTGCAATAATACAGTATATCTCCCTTAAGTAACATAAGATCATACAGTCTTTTATGCAATCTCATTGGTCGCCCTGTAATAATTTCAAAGGGAGACAAATTATATTTGTCAAAGGAGTGGATCTATGTTGAAGAGAATTGATGGAATGGCCTTGGGCCAAGGGAAGAAATGCTGCTGCTGCTACTGCTGCTAAGTCGCTTCAGTCGTGTCCAACTCTGTGCGACCCCACAGACGGCAGCCCACCAGGCTCCCCCGTCCCTGGGATTCTCCAGGCAAGAACGCTGGAGTGGGTTGCCATTTCCTTCTCAAAAGGGAAAGAATAAGCACATGTAATTTTAGCCAAGTGAGTTTTAATTGTTCTATTTGTCCTTTCCATTAACCCAGAAAACTGGGAATTGTAGTCACAGTGGAAATGTTGCATCATCCACCAGATTTTGCAAATTTCTTTAACAATTAGATCAGCAAAATAGGTCCCTCTGTCACTATGTAGTTCAGAAGGAATTCTCCAGATGAGAATTACCCTTTATAAAGCCGATTCCCTACCAATTTTGCCTTGGCCCTTCTGCATGTTTAAAGATTTGAGTACAATGCAGTTAGGAAACTTGGATATTCTGCAGCATATAACATTTTAGTATAACCACTAGAATTACAACTCACAAAATTTTATCAGCATATGTCAAATATTAGGGATTCCATATAGATTTTGGAATATCTATATTAATAATTTATCTATATATTACAACCTAAAATGTATATTCAATCACTTGACAATGTTTTTGAATTAAAAATACCAAGTAAACTTAGCTTAACATTCATCCCTGAGATTTCTCAGAGGTGTTTCTTTGAAGCATCCATCCAAGAGTCGGCTGGAGGCTAAAAAACACAGTTAGAATTTGACATTTTTGAAGTTTGTTAGAAATATCAAAAAGATTTTAAAAAAAAGGATTAGAGGTCACTGAAACAATACTATCCATTTAACCAAGGTCACAAAGAAAATAAATACATATCATTTAAGGGCACAGAAATTCACAGAATGTGTTATAAAAAGGAACACTTAAACAGAAATAAAATCCCCAGTCTTGTATTAGCTTAGTTAAATTCAATCTAAATTTAATTAATCCTGACTATGCATAAAATTTTTTCCTCAGAGTTCCTCTTCACAATCTCTAATGACTTTTTGTATCCATCTTGTCTTTCATTTTTCATCTAAATGAAATTAATGAGCCCTTTTTTTAAACTAAAATAAAATTTCATTTCTCATAACTTCTTTACTTAAAACATACATTTTATTTCCTATTGCATCCTGAAAAGTTACTGTATTATTTTAATAGCTTTAATTACATGTTTAAACTAGAATCCTCCACCATAAAAACTTAATTTTAGTAAAACTAAAGTAAGTAATTAATAGTAAAGAGCTCTATTTAATTTTAATAATAGAGTAAGTAAGTAAGTAAGTACTTACAAGTAAGTAATTACATACTGTCTTTACATTGGCATTTTATAGATTGGTGACCTTAAACATCAGTGATAATTTTTTAACCTTTTGTTTTCTGAGAAAATCTTAGATGATACCAATATTTTCATTAATATTTTAAATACTCTTAATTTTTAAAAAATAATTGATGTGTCAATATCTTTTAAATAAATAAACTTTCATCACTTAGCTTAAATTGGCACAGCTTTAAAATCTTAAATTACCAAACATCTGGTAAGATCATTTTAGACATTTCTAAAATATGATTACTTAAAAGTCTTAATCCCAAAGCTTTTATCTCGTTCACATTTGTCTTGAAGTTTCATGTCCAGTTATTTTCTTGCACAAGATTAGTTCCTTTTTATTAAACTTAGGTATAATAAACTATTATACTTAATTTTGATGCCTCTGAATGAGACCTATATTAATTTATGCCAACAAAGTTAACCATTGATATTAGGTATCAACAACATTAAATATTTCCCAATTCATGTGAACCTGAAAGTCATCTTGGCCAATTTTCTTTATTTCTTTATTTTTTTTAGTTTTTTGTTTTTTTAAATTTTAATATCTTTAATTCTTACATGCGTTCCCAAACATGAACCCCCCTCCCACCTCCCTCCCCATAACATCTCTCTGGGTCATCCCCATGCACCAGCCCCAAGCATGCTGCATCCTGCGTCAGACATAGACTGGCAATTCAATTCTTATCCAATTTTCTTTAAATGTAAGCACTTTTTATTAAAATTAAATAGAGCTCTTTATGGCAGAAAGTGAAGAAGAACTAAAGAGCCTCTTGATGAAAATGAAAGAAAATAGTGAAAAGTTGGCTTAAAGCTCAACATTCAGAAAACTAAGATCATGGCATCTTGTCCCTTCACTTCATGGCAAATACATGGTGAAACAGTGGAAACAGTGGCTGACATTATTTTTTTGAGCTCCAAAATCACTGCAGACAGTGATTGCAGTCATTAAATTAAAAGACGCTTACTCCTTGGAAGGAAAGTTATGACCAACCTAGAAAGCATATTAAATAGCAGACATTACTTTGTTAAAAACATCCATCTAGTCAAGGCTATGGTTTTTCCAGGGGTCATGAATGGATGTGAGAGTTGGACTATAAAGAAAGCTGAGCACCAAAGAATTGATGCTTTTGAACTGTGGTGTTGGAGAAGACTCTTGAGAGTCCCTTGGAGTGCAAGGAGATCCAACCAGTCCATCCTAAAGGAAATCAGTCCTGGGCGTTCATTGGAAGGACTGATGTTGAAGCTGAAACTCCAATACTTTGGCCACCTGATGCGATTCTTTTACAAGTGGTTGACCAGTTTTCCCAGCACCACTTGTTAAAGAGATTGTCTTTACTCCATTGTATATTCTTGCCTCACTTGTCAAAGATAAGGTGTCCATAGGTGCGTGGATTTATCTCTGTGCTTTCTATTTCGTTCCATTGATCTATACTTCTCTTTGTGCCAGTACCATACTGTCTTGATGACTGTGGCTTTGTAGTAGAGCCTGAAGTCAGGCAGGTTGATTCCTCCAGTTCCATTCTTCTTTCTCAAGATTGCTTTGGCTATTCAAGGTTTTTTGTATTTCCATACAAATTGTGAAATTATTTGTTCTAGCTCTGTGAAAAATACTGTTGGTAGCTTGATAGGGATTGCATTGAATCTATAGATTGCTTTGGGTAGTATACTCATTTTCACTATATTGATTCTTCCAATCCATGAACGCGGTATATTTATCCATCTATGAGTGTCCTCTTTGATTTCTTTCACCAGTTTTTTATAATTTTCTATATATAGGTCTTTAGTTTCTTTAGATATTCCTAAGTATTTTATTCTTTTTGTTGCAATGGTGAATGGAATTGTTTCCTTAATTTCTCTTTCTATTTTCTCATTATTAGTGTATAGGAATGCAAGGGATTTCTGGGTGTTGATTTTATATCCTGCAACTTTACTATATTCATTGATTAGCTCTAGTAACTTTCTGGTGGAGTCTTTAGGGTTTTCTATGTAGAGGATCATGTCATGTGCAAACAGTGAGAGTTTTACTTCTTCTTTTCCAATTTGGATTCCTTTAATTTCTTTTTCTGCTCTGATTGCTGTGGCCAAAACTATGTTGAATAGTAGTTGTGAGAGTGGGCACCCTTGTCTTGCTCCTGACTTTAGGGGAAATGCTTTCAATTTTTCACCAATAATGTTTGCTGTGGGTTTGTCATATATAGCTTTTATTATGTTGAGGTATATTCCTTCTATTCCTGGTTTCTGGAGAGTTTTTTTTATCATAAATGGATGTTGAATTTTGTCAAAGGCTTTCTCTGAATCTATTGAGATAATCATATGGCTTTTATTTTTCAATTTGTTAATGTGGTTTATTACATTGATTGATTTGCAGATATTGAAGAATCCTTGCATCCCTGGGATAAAGCCCACTTGGTCATGGTGTATGATCTTTTTAATGTGTTGTTGGATTCTGATTGCTAAAATTTTGTTAAGGATTTTTGCATCTATGTTCATCAGTAATATTGACCTGTAATTTTCTTTTTTTTGTGGCATCTTTGTCAGGTTTTGGTATTAGGGTGATGGTGGCCTCATAGCATGAGTTTGGAAGTTTACCTTCCTCTGCAGTTTTATGAAGACTTGGAGTAGAATAGGTGTTAGCCCTTCTCTAAATTTTTGGTAGAATTCAGCTGTGAAGCCATCTGGACCTGGGCTTTTGTTTGCTGGAAGATTTCTGATTACAGTTTCAATTTCCATGCTTGTGATGGGTCTGTTAAGATTTTCTATTTCTTCCTGGTTCAGTTTTAGAAAGTTGTGCTTTTCTAAGAATTTGTCCATTTCTTTCACATCGTCCATTTTATTGGCATATAATTGCTGATAGTAGTCTCTTATGATCCTTTGTATTTCTGTGTTGTCTGCTGTGATCTCTCCATTTTCATTTCTAATTTTATTGATTTGATTTTTCTCCCTTTGTTTCTTGATGAGTCTGGCTAATGGTCTGTCAATGTTATTTATCTTTTCAAAGAACTAGCTTTTGGCTTTGTTGATTTTTGCTATGGTCTCTTTTGTTTCTTTTTCCTTCATTTCTGCCCTAATTTTTAAGATTTCTTTCCTTCTACTAACCCTGCGGCTCTTCATTTCTTCCTTTTCTAGTTGCTTCAGGTGTAATGTTAGGTTACTTACTTGACTTTTTTCTTGTTTCTTGAGGTATGCCTGTATTGCTATGAACTTTCCCCTTATCACTGCTTTTACAGTGTCCCACAGGTTTTGGGTTGTTGTGTTTTCATTTTCATTCATTTCTATGCATACTTTGATTTCTTTTTTGATTTCTTCTGTGATTTCTTGTTATTCAGCAGCATGTTGTTCATCCTCCATATGTTGGAATTTTTAATAGTTTTTCTCCTGTAATTGAGATCTAATCTTACTAGATTGTGGTCAGAAAAGACGCTTGGAATGATTTCAATTTTTTTTTTTTTAATTTACCAAGGCTAGATTTATGGCCCAGGATGTGATCTATCCTGAAGAAGGTTCTGTGTGCACTTGAGAAAAGGTGAAATTCATTGTTTTGGGGTGAAATATCCTATAGATATCAATTAGGTCTAACTGGTCTATTGTATCTTTCAAAGTTTGTGTTTCCTTGTTAATTTTCTGTTTAGTTGATCTGTCCATAGGTGTGAGTGGGATATAAAAGTCTCCCACTATTATTGTGTTATTGTTAATTTCCCCTTTCATACTTGTTAGCATTTGTTTTACATATTGTGGTGCTCCTATGTTGGGTGCATATATATTTATAATTGTTATATCTTCTTCTTGGATTGATCCTTTGATCATTATATAGTGTCCTTCATTGTCTCTTTACAGATAATTTCTTTAAATATAAGTTTATTTATTTATTTTACAATATTGCATTGTAAAAATTACAAATAATTTTTTTATTCATTTGAAGTAACTCACTTTAAAAAGAAAAAAATACTCATTAAAATAATCATTAGACCTTTCCCCCTACTTTTTTGTTGATATTCTTTATTGTTCTAATTAGAATTTGTATGAAAAGGCAAAAAAAAAAAATGACATGGAAAGAGGCACTCCCCAGGTCAGTAGGTAGGTGCCCAATATGCTGCTGGAGAAGAGTGAAAAACTAGCTCCAGGAGGAATGAAGAGGCTGAACACAAGCGGAAACAACGCCCCGCTGTGGATGTGTCTGCTAGTGGAAGTAAGTCTGACGCTGTAAAGAGCAATGCGGCATCGGAACCCAGAATGCTAGATACATAAATCAGGGTGAACTGGAAGTGGGCAAACAGGAGATGGCAAGAGTGAACACTGACATTTTAGGAATCAGTGAACTAGAAAGGACTTGAATGGGAGAATTTAGTTCAGATGACCATTATATCTACCACTGTGGGCAAGAATCCCTTAGAAGAAAAGGAATAGCCCTCACAATCAACAAAAGAGTCTGAGATGCAGTATTTGGGTGCAGTCTCAAAAATGACAGAATGATCTCTGTTCATTTCTAAGGCAAACCATTCAATATCACAGTAATCCAAGTCCATGCCCCAACCACTAATGATGAAGAAGCTGAAGTTGAATGGTTCTTTGAAGACATGCCAGACATTCCAGAACTAAAACCAAAAGAAAGATGTCCTTTTCTTCATAGGGGACTGGAATCCAAAATTAAGAAGTCAAGAGATACCTGGAGTAACAGGCAAATTTGGCCTTGGAGTACAAAATGAAACTGAACAAAGGCTAACACAGTTTTGCCAAGAGAACACACTGGTCATAGCAAACACCCTCTTCCAACAACCCAAGAGAAGACTCTACACATAGAAATCACCAAATGGTCAATATGGAAATCAGACTGATTATATTCTTTGCAGCTGAAGATGGAGAAGTTCTATACAGTCAGCAAAAACAAGATCAGAAGCTGACTGTGGCTCAGATCATGAACTCCTTATTGCCAAATTCAGACTTAAATTGAAAAAAGTAGGCAAAACCAGGTATGACCTATATCAAATCTCTGACAATTATACAGTGGAAGTGACAAAGAGACTAAAAGGATTAGATCTGATAAACAGAATGCCTGAAGAAATAAGGACAGAGGTTCATAGCATTGTACAGGAGGCAGTGATCAAAACCATCCTCAAGAAAAAGAAGCCCCAAAAGGCAAACTAGTTGTCTGAGAAGGACTTACAAATGGCTTAGAAAAGAAGAGAAGTGAAAGTCAAAGGATGAAAGGAAAGATATACCTATCTGAATGCAGAGTTCCAAAGAATAGCAAAGAGAGATCAGAGAGTCTTCCTAAGTGATTGGTGCAAAGAAATACAAGGAAACAATAGAATGGGAAACATTAAAGAGATCTTCAAGAAAATTACAGATACCAAGGGAACACTTCATGCAAAGATGGGCACAATAAAGGACAGAAATGGTAAGGACCTAACAGAAGCAGAAGATATTAAGAAGGCGTGGCAAGAATACACAGAGGAAATATACAGAAATGATCTCAATGACCTGGATAATCATGATGTGTGATCACTCACCTAGAGCCAGACATCCTGGAATGTGAAGTCAAGTGGGCCTTAGAAAGCATCACTACAGAATTCCAGCTGAGCTATTTCAGATTATAAAAGATGATGCTGATTAATTGCTTCACTCAGCATGCCAGCAAATTTGGAAAATGCAGCAGTGGACACAGGACTGGAAAAGTCAGTTTTCACTCAAGTCCCAAGGAAAGGCTATACTAAAAATATTCAAACTACCATACAATTGTACTCATGTCACACACTAGCAAAGTAATGTTCAAAATCCTCCAGCTATGCTTCAACAGTACCTGAATCAAGAACTTCCACATGTTCAAGGTGAATTCAGAAAAGACTGGATTTTTTTATTTAGAGGGACCAGAGATCAGGTTACCAACATCTGCTGGATCATAGAAAAGTAAGAGAATCCCAGAAAAATATCTTCTTCTGCTTCACTGACTATGCTGAAGCCTTTGTGTGGATCACAACAAACTGTGGAAAATTCTTCAACAGATTGGAATACCAGGCCATTTTGCCTGCCTCCTGAGAAATCTGTATGGTCAAGAAACAACAGTTAGAATAGGACATGGAACAATGGACTGGTTCCAAATTGGAAAAGGAGTACATCAAGTCTGTATGTTGTCACCTGGTTATTTAACTTATATTCAGAGTACATCGTGTGAAACACTGGGCTGGATGAAGCACAAGCTGGAATCAAGATCACCAGGATAAATATCAATAATTTCAGATATACATATGACATGACCCTTATGGCAGAAAGCAAAGAGGAACTAAAGAGCCTCCTGATGAAAATGGAAAAGGAGAGCAAAAAAGCTGGCTTAAAACTCAACATTTAAAAACTAAGATCATAGCATCCAGTCCCATCACTTCATGGCAAATAGATGGGGAAACATGGAAACAGTGACTGACTTTATTTTGGGGTCTCCAAAATCACTGCAGATAGTGACTGCAGCCATGAAATTAAAAGACACTTGCTCCTTGGGGTGGGGGAAGCTATGACAAGCCTAGACAGCATGTTAAAAAGCAGAGTCATTACTTTGCCTGCAAAGGTCCATCTAGTCAGTGCTATGGTTTTTGCAGTAGTCATGTACCGATGTGAGAGTTGGGCCATAAAGAGTGCTGAGCACCAAAGACTTGAGGCTTATGAACTGCGGTGTTGGAGAAGATTCTTGAGAGTCCCTTGGAGTGCAAGGAGATCAGACCAGTCAATCCTAAAGGAAATCAATCCTGAATATTCATTGGAAAGACTGATGCTGAAGCGGAAGCTCCAATACTTTGGCCACCTGATGCGAAGAGCTGACTCATTAGAAGAGACCCTGATGCTGGGAAAGATTGAAACAGGAGGAGAAGGGGACAACAGAGGATAAGATGGTTGGATGGCATCGCTGACTCGATGGACATGAGTTTGAGCAAGCTCCAGGAATTTGAGATGGATAAGGAAGCCTGGCATGCCACAGCCCATGGGGTCTCAAGGAGCTGGGCACTACTGAGTGAGCGAAAAACAGCAACAGTGTTTTTTCTCATAAGACCCATTGAGAAGAAGCCCTCAATGAAGCTTCCTAAGTCAGTTTTTCTCATTCCAATAAATGTTCTTAGGTTAATTTGACCTTTGTTTTATAGGTATCAACAAAACAGTTGTTTGCAGTGAGAGCACTCTAGATTTAATAATTTTTTTAGTTTTTTTTTTAATTTTCAAAGGATCCATCATCTGGCCACCAATAAATTAAAGCTCCGTGGTGATGAAGATGATTAAGAACGCTAAAAGACCTCTTATAGGCCGAAGAGCAACAAGCGCACAATAAAGCAACCTAGGAAAATCAGATAGAACATTTGTATCTCAAAGTCAAAGAGAAATCTAAGCTTGCCCTTAGAAGGCCTTGCTGATTCATGTTAATATATGGCAAAACCAATACAGTATTGTAAAGTAAAATAAAGTAAAAATAAAAATTAAAAAAAAAGATTTTACTAAGCCAGCTTTTAATTTTTAACTGCAGTACACATCATTTTGTGGTGTATAGATCAAGAAACAATGGTAACAGTGACAGACTTTATTTTCTTGGGCTCCAAAATTACTGCAGATGGTGACTGCAGCCATGAAGTTAAAAGATACTTGCTCCTTGGGAGAAAGGATATTATAAAGCTAGACAGCGTATTAAAAAACAGCATATTAAAAAGCAGAGACATTACTTTGCCAACAAAGATCCACATAGTCAAAGCTACAGTTTTTCCAGTAGTCATGTATGAATGTGAGAGTTGGACCATAAAGAAGGCTGAGCGCTGAAGAATTGATGCTTTGGAACTGTGGTGTTGGAGAAGACTCTTGAGAGCCCTGAACTGCAAGGCGATCAAGCCAGTCAATCCTAAAGGAAATCAGTCCTGAATATTCACTGGAAGGACTGATGCTGAAGCTGAAACTCCAATACTTTGGCCCCCTGATGCAAAGAGTCAGCTCATTAGAAACGACCCTGATCCTGGGAAAGATTGAAGGCAGGAGGAGAAGGGGACAATAGAGGATGAGATAGATGAATGGCATCACCAAGTCAAAGGACATGAATTTTGGCAAGTTCCAGAAGATGTGAAGGACAGGGAAGCCTGGCATGTTGCAGTCCATGGGGGTCACAAAAAATTGGACCTGAGTGACTGAATAACAACAATAATGCAACAAAGAGCCCCCTCAATATTTAGGGCAAGATTTAATTTTTCCAGTTAGTTATGTACTTACAAGTATGAGCTCCATTCCTTGTTTCCTTCTATGATGGAGCCACCTCAGGATCTTTCAACCAAGCCCCAGGTATTCTTCGTTAAAAGTGAGCCTGCCCCCATCCATACCTTTCCATGGGTGCAAATTCTCTAGGTATCTCCCACCTGAGCCCCATTGACTATCTAGACTCTAAATGTGTATTTCCCGGTGTCTTCCCAGCACCTTACTGAGAAGGGGCAGATACCTGCTATCCCCCACCAACTAAACATTCAGGGCCTCAACAAATACGGGAAACCCAAGGACCAGGAGATGCATAATAAAAGCCGTCCTGAGTTCCCAAGAAAGCGGATGCGTACAATGGGCCTCTGCTGGTACCATGGCTCCAGTTTCTTGCAGAGTTCAGACAGAGGAGTGAAACATGCTCTGGGTCCTTCCTTTTGGTCACCAAAGCTGTCAACTAAAAAATACAGTCACAACCTGAAAGCAGAGAGTTATTTTATTTGGTGGGAATGTTTAGGACTCTGAGCCCAGGAGACAGCGTCTCAGTAGCTCTAAGGATACTGCTCTAAGGAGGCTGGTGGGGAAGTCAGGCTATATACAAGTTTGCAACAAAGGGAGCAGACAGTCTGAACATCACATGAACTCTCATTCACATTTGGAGGCCAGAAATTGGTGATGGCTGTAACATTTCTGGTTTATTAATATGTTAACAGATATTTTCATTTCACAATACCAATGTAAATATTATTTTTGCTGTTTTTGAGTGTATAGTGTTTGTTTATACAGAAATATAAGCTAGTTTTAGGAGCTTTATTTTTATAGATTTCCTAGGACTTTCATCCTAGTTGATCCTGTAAACTACAAATAAAGACAATTTTATTTTCTTTTTTTCCACCTGAATGTAGTTCATTTACTTTTCTTTCTTGGAGGAACTGGCTAGTACCAACATTACCAGGTTGAATAAGATTAGTGAGACATTCTTGTTTTATTCCTTTTCTTAGAGGGAAGGCATTCTGATTTCATCAGTAAGAATGATATTAATTATACATTTTTTTCATAGATTCCTTTTTACCAAATTGTGGAAGTATCCTATTTTTAGTGTTGGGAGTTTTTACAGAAATGGGCGTGGGATCTTCTTTGTTTGTTTAGTTGTGAATATGATTAATTACATTGATTGATTTTTAATATTAAACCAGCCTTACATTCTGAGATAACCTTAATTTAGTCATAATGTTTTATCCATGTTATATAATGTTGGATTTGCTATTTTTAAGGTTTTTTTTTTTCTTGGCCTGTATGGTCACAAGACATATTGGCCTACAGTCTTTTCTTGCAATGACTTTGTCTGATTTTGCTATCAGAGTAATAATATTATTCTTATAAAATTAATTAGGAAACATTCTATCCTCTGAAATATCCTGGAAGAGTTTGTGTCAATAATACATCTTTCTTAAGCTTTTGAGAAATTTATCAGTGAAGCCACCTGTAGTTAAAATTTTCTTATGAGTTTTTTAAAAATTATTACTACTTAAGCTTCTTTTCTACCTACACACCTATTCTAGTTATCTATCTCAATTCAAATGAATAGATTTGATCATTTGTATCTTTCAAATTTAAAGGAATTTTTTCAGTTTAATCTAAGTTGTCAAGTTTATTGGCATAAAGTTATTTATAATATTCTCTTATCATCTTTAAATCAACAGTGATAGTAAATTTCCAATTGCTGATGTTGGTAATTGTGTTTTTCTATTTTACCTTATTATTTGTCTATGGATATGTCAGTGTTAATGATCTTCTCAAAAAAAGTACATTTGGTTTTACTAATTTTTCTGTATTAGGCTTATTTTTCTTATATTCCACTGATTTTGTTCTTGTTATTTTCTTTATTCTGATCACTGTTGGATTAATTTGCTCTTCTTTTCCTAGTTTCTTAAGATTGAAGTTGTAATTTCAGATTTTTTTTTTCTTTTCTAATATGGGTGTTCAGTGCTATAGATTTCACTCTTAGAACTACTTTAACTTCATCCCATAAAGTTGATATTTATCTTTTCCTGCAATTCAAAATACTGTTCTACTTTCTCTTGTAATTACTTCTGCTAATTGTGGGTTATTTCTAAAGCATCCTATTTAGTTTCCAAATATCTAAGGATTTTCCCAGGATCTCTGTGGTCAGAGAGATACTTTTATGGCTTGAATCCTTTTAAATTTATTATAATGATTTTATGACCTAGCATATGCTCCTACTTGGCAAAAATTCCACGTACCCTGGAAAAGAATGTATGTTCTACTATAGTTGGGTAAAGTGTTCATTAAAGGTCAATTAGGTCAAATTAGTTCTTAGTAGCATTCAAGTCTTTAATAGTTTTAGTGATTTTGTGATCACTTGTTCTAGCTGTTTGTGTGAGAGGTATATTGAAACCTTCTACTACAGTTGTCAGCTTGTCTATTTCTTTTTGTAGTTTTATCAGTTTTGGCTTCATGTGTTTTGAAGCACTGTTATTAGATACATATGTGTTCACAATTTGCTATGTATTTTAATGAATTTTGATCTTATGAAGTGACCCACTTTATCCTTGGTCCTGTTTTATACTCTTGGTAATATTTTTTGCATTCTATTAGCACAGCTACTCCAGCTTTCTTTTGATCAGCATTAGCATGGTAACCCTCCATATGGATCAGTCCATCTGCTTCTGCATTTAGTCTGTTGCACTAGGTTGTTTTGGATAAAATATTAAAAAAAAAAAAGAAAAGAATACTGCCTCACATATAGTTGAAAAAGAAATGGATATTTTAATAATTTTTTCAGATAATTATTTATATTATTTTATACTATAACAAAAATAGTAATTATATTTTCTAAATTATTAGCTGCTCTGTGAAATATGAAACCATAACAATAAATGTGTCCTACATTAAAAGCTGTTGATCTAGCTTCCTTCTTGAATTAATATTTTATATCTGTATGATTTTATACCACCATGCTTTGATCATTTGGCAAATAATGATTCATTGAGTTATGAGTTCTTCCACATATTGATACATTTCACTATACAATATCAAAGATATCACAACTGTTTAATGTCATTACATATGTTATCAGAAAAAAAAATCTTTAAGCAATGGGAAATTGTCAAACTCATGGTGTCAGATACAAATTTTTAAAAATTTAATATTTTAGACAACTTGAATTGTATCACAGAAAAAGGAAGATCTTAGTATTATTATAAAAATACCAGACCCTCTTAAAGTGTCTCGCTACTCACTACAGGCATTTACCCATCTTGAAAAGAGATGCACTAGAAATACTGGTGACTCTATCCAACATAAAAGTTAATGTTGGGATTATGGTGAGAAAGAACACAGGAAGATAACAATATGCTATTCAGATATTTGTTATGATATCTGATAATATAATATAATATAAATTAAAATTCCATGTCAACCCTACTGGTAGTTAGGGACTGTAGAGATCATGTGGGCTGGTGGCTCAGTTAGTAAACAATCTGCCTGCGTTGCAGGAGACTGCCTGCAATTCACTAGTCCCGGATTTGATCCCTAGATCAGGAAGATCCCCTAGAGAAAGGAATGGCAACCCATTTCGGTATTCTTGCCTGGGAAGTTCCATGTGCAGAGATGCCTGGTAAGCTACAGTCCGTGGGATCATAAGAGTCAGACACAACTTGGTGACTTAGTGACTAAACCACCGTCACCTCTAGACATTAGATGTGCACCATCTTTGTTTGTTTATTGACTGCCTCCAGTCATGTGACGGGCTTTCTTGGTGGCTCAGAGGTTAAAGCGTCTGCCTCCAATGCAGGAGACCCGGGTTCAATCTCTGGGTCGGGAAGATGCCCTGGAGAAGGAAATGGTAAACCACTCCAGTATTCTTGCCTGGAGAATCCCATGCATGGAGAAGCCTGGTAGGCTATAGTCCATGGGGTCGCAGAGAGTCGGATACGACTGAGCGACTTCACCTTCAGTCATGTGACTGTAACATCTATGTGTATTCATACACAAACTGGAAGATCAGAGTTATGTGAATACATCTGACACTCATTTATTGAAATGACATATGAATGTGCTTAGCATAAGCTCACTGTAAACGTTCACTTTTTGAACAGAGAAGAGGGGTATTCTAATTGTTTGAAGTCTTTTCAAGACTGTTTTTAATGAAAGGCAATTCAGTTCTTTCTAAATTCTTATAATCAAAATGAATGACTAACATATAATCCAAACTAATAACCAACATTGTCAAGATGAGTGGATGGAATTCATTTGTAGTTAGCACTGTAATTATGTATAATTTGGAGCTGTTTTTGTTTGAAAAGAGTACACTTTATTAGGTTGGTAAAATATTCCTCATCTGATTTTATTTATACTATTATTCTTGTTTCTTTGGAAATCTTTTGTTTTCCTTAGACAATCTAAATATTCATTCCAGTATTATCTATAAAGAATTCTAAATAATTGAAGCCTAAAATAAAAAGCTTTTCTGTTTGAATTTAGATCAACTGGTGAACAATTTTCTGATAGCTTTCTTCACCATCAGTTGCTCTCTTAAAGACAAAGTATACTTATTAGAACTGAATATTAATGAATTGGATTGATGGAACAGTTCAGATACTGCTGTATGGAGCTGGAGCTGGAGTGGGGATGGAGAACTTATGGACGGGTTCTGGCATTTATTATTAATCCATTTCCTATGCTAGTAGAAGATGTGCCCTGTGCATAGGCAGGTATAAATACCACTATTTTGCAAATACAGCTCTTGAAATTCAGAATGTCAACATTATAAGGTATCTAAAAGTTGGCCTAAAGCTCAACATTCAGAAAACAAAGATAATGGCATCCGGTCCCATCACTTCATGGGAAATAGATGGGGAAACAGTGGAAACGGTGTCAGACTTTATTTTTGGGGGGGCTCCAGAATCACTGCAGATGGTGACTGAAGCCATGAAATTAAAAGACACTCCTTGGAAGAAAAGTTATGACCAACCTAGATAGCATATTCAAAAGCAGAGACATTACTTTGCTGACTAAGGTCCGTCTAGTCAAGGCTATGGTTTTTCCTGTGGTCATGTATGGATGTGAGAGTTGGACTGTGAAGAAGGCTGAGTGCTGAAGAATTGATGCTTTTGAACTGTGGTGTTGGAGAAGACTCTTGAGAGTCCCTTGGACTACAAGGAGATCCAACCAGTCCATTCTGAAGATCAACCCTGGGATTTCTTTGGAAGGAATGATGCTAAAGCTGAAACTCCAGTACTTTGGCCACCTCATGCAAAGAGTTGACTCACTGGAAAAGACTCTGATGCTGGAAGGGATTGGGGGCAGGAGGAGAAGAGGACGACCGAGGATGAGATGGCTGGATGGCATCACTGACTCGATGGACATGAGTCTGAGTGAACTCCAGGAGACAGTGATGAACAGGGAGGCCTGGCATGCTGTGATTCATGGGGTCGCAAAGAGTCGGACACGACTGAGCGACTGAACTGAACTGAACTGAATCACAGTTAGAGCTGAGATTTGAAATCTTATTGACCTCAAAGTTTGAAATGAGCAACTCAGCACAAAGGAGACCTTCTTTCATTTGATTCCTGGCAGGGGAGGTGTCACGTACTGATTTGCAAAGAGAATCCACATATCTTGACAGCAGACTTGCTACTCACTGCTAGATATTATAGCACCATTACGTATATATGACATAAACATCATCCATTTATATAAATATTATGTGCATCATGTTGTAAGTTCTTTATGTACATTTAGGTTCCTAAGATGCAAAGTTAAAATCTTTTATTGTATATAAGTGAAGTTTCTCAGTCGTGTCTGAATTTAGGAACATCCTTGATGTCTCTCCTTTCCTGAGCTCCTCTCACCAACCTTCATGACCAAACTGCATTTAGCAGCAGTCCCAGGTTGATATGAGCTGCGGTACCCATCCTAACCACTCCCCACTTCAGAGTGCCCTCCACGCCCTCAGGTTCTGTCTTCCTGTTTTTTTGCACCCCTGCCACATCCTTCATCAAGGATGGTTTTCCATCCCCTGACACCCGCACCGCCATGACAGTTGTTCTCAGTTGACAAGAGATGCAAGCACGGTAGGGCAGGCTGGCACAGAGCAGCCTCAGAAGCATGTTTATTTTGTTAGCTGCTGACTATCCTTATCTTCCCTGTGTGTCCTGATCTCCTCTCCATCCGCACAGCTGACTTCCATTTTACAGGCCACTCCCACATCACTTCATCTTGCTGTTTCAGCTTTTCCCAGTGCTTCTGACACCTATTTATGCTTCTATCATCTTAGACTCATCTTAGAATAATAGAAACATATGTTTATGTTAGATGTCTGTTTCTCTCACATTAGATCTCAAGATCCCAAAGGAAAGAGGAAAGATTATTGATTTCACTTCTTATTACTGTGTCCACCACAGAATAGACACTATTTTCCTGTTGAATTGCATTAAATTGAAACTAACAAGCCTATCCCTAGGGATGTACAATCATAGCCTCATTAGTACTCAGCTAAACCAATTAAGTTAACACCCTTGGTCAGAGAATAGATCAATGACATTTTCTTAAAACATGACCTATGCTCAGAATGGAATTTGGGAGTTGAAAAAGTGATAATTATGACTTCAAAACTAAGTATTTCAAAACAAGTATTTATATTATTGATATTTTTGTGTCATCACTCAAGCTAACAATGTTTTAAAACCAAAGTATAGTGGATTTACAATGTCTTATTCATTTCTACTGCACAGCAAAGTGATCCAGTTATATATATACACACATTTGTATATATTGTTTTCCATTATAATTTATCATATATACTGAATATAGTTCTCTTTACAGAAGACCTTGCTCATCCATTCTGTGTGTGTGTATATATATTATATATATATATGTATATGGAGAAGGCAATGGCAACCCACTCCAGTATTCTTGCCTGGAAAATCCCATGGATGGAGGAGCCTGGTAGGCTACAGTCCATGGGGTCGCTAAGAGTTCGGCACTACTGAGCAACTTCACTTTCACTTTTCTCTTTCATGCATTGGAGAAGGAAATGGCAACCCACTCCAGTATTCTTGTCTGGAGAATCCCAGGGATGGGGGAGCCTAGTGGGCTGCCATCTATGGGGTCGCACAGAGTCAGACACGACTGAAGTGACTTACCAGCATATATGTATACATAATACATGTTGCATAATACATGTTATGCAATTAGGAGGTCCTAGATGATTATACAGTAGAAGTGAGAAATAGATTTAAGGGCCTAGATCTGATAGATAGAGTGCCTGATGAACTATGGAATGAGGTTCGTGACGTTGTACAGGAGACAGGGATCAAGACCATCCCCATGGAAAAGAAATGCAAAAAAGCAAAATGGCTGTCTGGGGAGGACTTACAAATGGCTGTGAAAAGAAGAGAAGCAAAAAGCAAAGGAGAAAAGGAAAGATATAAGCATCTGAATGCAGAATTCCAAAGAATAGCAAGAAGAGATAAGAAAGCCTTCTTCAGCAATCAATGCAAAGAAATAGAGGAAAACAACAGAATGGGAAAGACTAGAGATCTCTTTAAGAAAATTAGAGATACCAAGGGAACATTTCATGCAAAGATGGGCTCGATAAAGGACAGAAATGGTCTGGACCTAACAGAAGCAGAAGATATTAAGAAGAGGTGGCAAGAATACACAGAAGAACTGCACAAAAAAATCTTCACAACCTGGATAATCACGATGGTGTGATCAGTCATCTAGAGCCAGACATCCTGGAATGCGAAGTCAAGTAGGTCTTAGAAAGCATCACTATGAACAAGGTTAGTGGAAGTGATGGCATTCCAGTTGAGCTATTTCAAATCCTGAAAGATGATGCTGTGAAAGTGCTGCACTCAATATGCCAGCAAATTGGGAAAACTCAGCAGTGGCCACAGGACTGGAAAAGGTCAGTTTTCATTCCAATTCCAAAGAAAGGCAATGCCAAAGAATGCTCAAACTACCGCACAATTGCACTCATCTCACAAGCTAGTAAAGTAATCCTCAAAATTCTCCAAGCCAGGCTTCAGCAATACGTGAACCGTGAACTCCCTGACGTTCAAGAAGGTTTTAGAAAAGGCAGAGGAACCAGAGATCAAATTGCCAACATCCTCTGGATCATCAAAAAAGCAAGAGAGTTCCAGAAAAACATCTATTTCTGCTTTATTGACTATGCCAAACCCTTTGACTGTGTGAATCACAATCAACTGTGGAAAATTCTGAGACAGATGGGAATACCAGACCACCTGAGCTGCCTCTTGAGAAATCTGTATGCAGGTCAGGCAGCAACAGTTAGAAGTGGACATGGAACAACAGACTGGTTCCAAATAGGAAAAGGAGTACGTCAAGGCTGTATATTGTCACCCTGTTTATTTAACGTCTATGCAGAGTACATCATGAGAAACGCTGGACTGGAGAAAACACAAGCTGGAATCAAGATTGCCAGGAGAAATATCAGTAACCTCAGATATGCAGATGACACCGCCCTTATGGCAGAAAGTGAAGAGGAACTAAAAAGCCTGTTGATGAAAGTAAAAGAGGAGAGCGAAAAAGTTGGCTTAAAGCTCAACATTCAGAAAAAGAAGATCATGGCATCTGGTCCCATCACTTCTTGGGAAATAGATGGGGAAACAGTGGAAACAGTGTCAGACTATTTTTTGGAGCTCCAAAATCACTGCAGATGGTGACTGCAGCCATGAAATTAAAAGACACTTACTCCTTGGAAGAAAAGTTATGACCAACCTAGATAGTATATTCAAAAGCAGAGACATTACTTTGCTGACTAAGGTCCATCTAGTCAAGGCTATGGTTTTTCTAGTAGTCATGTATGGATGTGAGAGTTGGACTGTGAAGAAGGCTGAGTGCCGAAGAATTGATGCTTTTGAACTATGGTGTTGGAGAAGACTCTTGAGAGTCCCTTGGACTGCAAGGAGATCCAACCAGTCCATTCGGAAGGAGATCAGCCCTGTGATTCCTTTGGAAGGAATGATGCTGAGGTTGAAACTCCAGTACTTTGGCCACCTCATGCAAAGAGTTGACTCATTGGAAAAAAACTCTGATGCTGGGAGGGGTTGGGGGCAGGAGGAGAAGGGGACAACAGAGGATAAGATGGCTGGATGGCATCACTGACTCGATGGATGTGAATCTGAGTGAGCTCCGGGAGTTGGTGATGGACAGGGAGGCCTGGCGTGTTGCGATTCATGGGGTCGCAAAGAGTCGGACACTACTGAGTGACTGAACTGAACTGAACTGAGATGGAGTTACGTGTCATCAGATGGAAAGAGAAACTGGGGTACATAAAGGAAAACTTACATAATCAGTGAGAAACGGGGAAAAAAAAATCTTTTCCTAATACCTTGCATTTGATTTCCAGCACCAAAGTCCCCTGACAGGATTAAAAGTGCTTTTAGAATTTTTTTTTTTAATTGAGGAACATAATACTATTCTATGCCATTTGCTGACTGCAGGCACTTTACTTTCTACTGAAATTTCACTAATACTCGGAAACTGAAGTAGTGTAGAAAAAATATTTGCCAGTGACTACTGCCCTTTCAAGGAGCGCTGACTGTATTTTTAAGAACTACTTAAAGGAATACCACAACCAGTATTTTTCTGTTCACTCTATTTGAAACCTTTTTGTCCCTTGGAAAAAGAGCACACTGCAGTGTTTCAGATCCCATTTATCTGGCTAAAGCTGTTTCTAATGAAGAATCCACTGAGTAGAATTCATGGAACATTCTCCCTCTGTCTCTACAGATACTCTTCACAGTATCTGTAATAGCAAATTAATTTTTGTTAAAATATCTGTTTAAATACTTTTCTGGGAGAATTGTTCATTGTTATTGAAGCATGCATCAATTTCTTAATTCCAAAATGTAATAGATAGTTGATTATTTTATTAGCCACATTATTATGACTGCCAAAAATGAGATTTTAGAGATCATTTAAATATCAACACTCTTTACAATGATCTTGTTTTACATTTCTTCTTCTTTTTCTTTCTCCCATTGAAGGATAATTGCTTTAAAATATTGTGTTGGTTTCTGCCATACATCAGCATGAATCAACCACAGTTATACACATGTCCCCTCTGGAAATTCCTTAAAATGACCTTCTTTACTGTAGATTGTTTCTCTGTTTCTTGGCTTCCTCATCTGTAAAGAATGAACAGAAATAGAATATGATAATTCCCATGGTCCACCAAAGCTATAAAACTCTGTGTCTCTTAGTCATGCCTTTGCCAAAGACTGATATGATTCTACAGAATGTGTGCGGCTCCCTTTGAGTTCTGATGCACTTGACACTTGCTGACACTTGCTCGTTTAGACATCTTCTATGTTTCTGTATTTATTTTTTAAATTAATTTTTTTATTTTAATTGGAAGCTAATAAATACCTGTTTCTGTATTTATATTCTAGGGTAGCTAGTTAGTTAATGAAAGTAGTGTTAATCTCTCACTGATGTCTGACTCTGCAACCCCCTGGACTGTAGCTCACCAGGCTCCTCTGTCCATAGCATTCTCCTGGAAAGAATACTGGAGTGGGTAGCCACTTCTTTCTCCAGGGGGATCTTTCCAACCCAGGTATCAAACCTGGGTCTCCTGCATTGCAGGCAGATTCTTCACCATCTGAGCCACCAGGGAAGCCAGCTAGTAATACAGAGGGTAACTTGTTAAGTGGTTTTCGATTTGACTGTTCTGCCCACTTCACCTGTCAGTTGCATTCTTTTCATACCACCCTCCTAAATTTGATCCAGAGCACTTCCTAATCTTCCTGTTTGTAAAAGTGTGGAGGAGAGAAGGACAGGAGAAAGGCAAGTGAACAGACATGTGGGAAGATTAGGAACCTGAGGATTCATCAGTTTTTAGCTTACTGATGCCATCTACAGTTTTTTTCATGTGTTTTTAAATTAATTTCTTAGCTCTCTTTATAGAGCAGACTTCTGTTAAGCTTTCAATAAGAACTAGAACCAATGCTGCCCTTTGTGGGAGGCAGAGAGGGTGCCCACCTGGTGGGGGGCCCTCCCCTCTCCTTGACTTTTGAGGGATTTTAGGGACCAAGGTGTTGCTCTGCCACTTCTTGCTCTGATGAAGTGGAGCTGCCTCTGGGTGGGCAAGACAGCTCACCATCTGGTCCCATCACATAGTCTGGTGTAGGGACATTACATCAAACATTGCTCAGAGCAAATCTGGATAGCAGGCAAGAGACAAGGAGCGGGAGGTCCTTGGGCCTGGAGCAAGGACAGCCTCGAGAAGAGAGGCAGGGCACATGTGAGGAGAGCTGGAGTTGGGGCTCTGATGGAGCCGAGCACTGAGGCAGCTCCACACCTGCGTTCCTCTGCTCATAGTCACTCCTCCAACAGGAAGTGGGGAGAGGAAGCTCAGATCACTAGCGGGGGCCACAGGTTGGGAGGTGCAGGACCCATCCCTGTCATCCTTGTACTTATTAATTCATGAGTTTCCTTCCTTTCCAAAATGTGCTGAGCCCTCAGAATCATGACATGCTCCAGAGATACTAGGACAAACCAAAACACTGAGCAGGAAAGGCATTCTTCTTTTGAAGAGGCTCCAGGGAGGTGACTTCAGAGCTACACTCAGAGAATAATGAGGAGTGGGTCGAAGCCTGTGAAGTAGTGGGGGGGGGGGGGACCAGCCCAGGCAGAAGGAGACCCAAGCAAACACTCCGAGGTGGGACAAACCTCCCACCTCTCTTCCCCAGAGGTGAAAGTAATCATGAGGCGCTGAGTCCATATGAAAAGAAGGTGAAGCAGAAACACTGGCCAGCAAAGCCACATCAGCACAGAAGAGATGGTGTACGGGGCAGCCAGGGAACACTTATTTGTGCAGGTGCTGTTCATGGTGTGACTCTGAACATCTACACGGCCTGCTGTGGTTTCAGCATCACCTGCCCCAAGATACCTTTTCTGCTCTCCCTAGGATCTCTGATCCACCCTTTTCTCAGCTTGGCTTGGTCCTGCAGCCATGAAATTAAAAGACTCTTTCTCATTGAAAGAAAAGCTATGATAAACCTAGACAGTGTATTAAAAAGCAGAGATGTCACTTTGCCAACAAAGGTCCATCTAGTCAAAGCTATGGTTTTTCCAGTAGTCATATACAGATGTGAGAGTTGGACCATAAAGAAAGCTGAATGCTGAAAAATTAATGCTTTTGAATTGTGGTGCCAGAGAAGACTCTTGAGAGTCTTCCTAAAGTCAATCCTAAAGGAAATCAGTCCTGAATATTCATTGGAAGGACTGATGCTGAAGCTGAAGCTCCAATACTTTGCAAAGAGCCAACTCATTGGAAAAGACCCTGATGCTGGGAAAAATTGAGGGCAGGAGGAGATGGGGATGACCGAGGATGAGATGGTAGGATAGCATCACCAATTCAATGGACATGAATTTGAGCAAACTCCAGGAGATAATGGAAGACAGGGAAACCTGGTATGCTACAATCCATGGGGTTGCAAAGAGTCAGATACAACTGAGTGACTGAACAATGAAAGCCACCTATGTGAAATGGGTGGGTGTGGATCTTAAGAATTTCATGTTTCTACTTGGTCAGATGAAAAAATCTTCTTGTTTACTGAATAATGGACCCCCATGAACTTAGGACATACTCAGAAGATGCAAATTAAATTTTCTCATGGGAAGATTCACAGGAAAGCTTCATGGGAAGACTCCTCTAAATGCTGTACACACACATCTGAGATCTCTCAGAGTCTGCAGGTCCCTGTCATTTGAAGCCCTGTTCACAGCATTATTGTTGCTTGCATTCAGATCTCTGTCAGGGGCCTTTGTTGTGCTTTTATTAACATATAGTATCTAAAAATCCTATGAAATATTAGATTCTTTTCTTTCCTTAGGCTAGAGAGTTCCATCTACTCTCTAATGCATTTTTAGTGACACTAAATTGCCTTAAGGCTTGAAGAGACGAGTGTAAAACTTGTCACTATAAGAAGAAAAATGACCCAGAAATGACACATAATGTGTGACAATCAAAAGGCTAATAAAAGGATTGTGATATTCACAGCAGCCACACATGCATCTCTCAATGATGCCATTGTCTGCAAGGCTGTGCACACCTCTGATGATGCCTTAGGAGGGAGGGGCTGGTTTCCACAGACCGTCTTGCAGCCTGAAGTCAGTCTGGATGTATTAGGGCCAGGTCTTGCCATCAGTGGAGCATATACAGTTGAGCATCAGAGTTCCTTTCCCCAGTGCAGTATGGTCAATTTATCAAAGAATCAGTAGGCTATCCAAAACAGCTTCTTATGAAATAGAGGCACGTGATTGCAGACACAGGCTAGCAAGGTGGCTCCGG
The DNA here is from genome assembly GCF_016772045.2 of Ovis aries. NCBI lineage: Eukaryota > Metazoa > Chordata > Mammalia > Artiodactyla > Bovidae > Ovis > Ovis aries. Next base: position 2,900,425 of record NC_056079.1, on the reverse strand, counting down.
AGGTGGGTTTCACTCACTACCCTTGGAATTTACGCCTGGAGTCTTGCACTGTGGTGGCTGGTTGCACATTTAGTGCGAGGTGCAAGGTGCCTGAATTTGTGTCTTTGTCTCCTGTTTGTGCTGTGTAGTCATCTACAAGTATCTATCTCAGGGATATTGTAAGTACAACAAGCTTTGCTGGAGGTGGTGAGGGATTTCAAGGTGAATGAAATGTAAGGCATTCTCTTGGGGAGCCTTCTCCTAGGAGCTGCCTCTCTGTGGGGCTTCTTTTCCCAGCTTTTCCCAGCTTCAGTTTATTTCTCCAGTGAAATATTGTGTGGAGCAATGAAAGAGCAAAGCTTACCTCAAAGAGAGGGGAAGGAGAAGGGGAGGAACAGGAGAGCACCCAGAATCCTGGAGTCTACAGGGGAAAACCTCTGGAGCAGGAAGGAATGGGCACCTTTTTCGAGCAGCAGTCTTCAGGACAAACCCGGCTACTTGCTGTTCCCTGAACAAATCACCAACTCTGAAACCAACAGGGCTTTCTATGGTGGGTTTCACTCTAGTATGCAGGTACTCAGTTAGAGGAAAGTGAGGAGATCAAACCAGTCAATCCTAAAGGAAATCAACCCTGAATATTCATGGGAAGGACTGATGCTGAAGCTGAAGCTCCAAAATGTTGGCTACCTGATGCGAAGAACTGACTCATTGGGAAAGACCCTAATGCTAGGAAAGATTGAGGGCAGGAGGAGAAGGGGGCAATAGAGGATAAAATGGTTGGATGCCATCACTGGCTTAATGGACATGAATTTGAGCAAACTCCAGGAGATAGTGAAGGACAGGGAAGCCTGGAGTGCTGGAGTTCATGGGGTCACAAGAGTCAGATATGACTTAGCAACTGAACAACAACAACAACAAATTAATTATATGAATCTTTTAATATGCAACACAATTTTCAATTTCTGGCCACCTTTTCACCAAAGGTAAAATCATTTTTCCCCATATTAATTTATATTTATTTACCTCATTGTCCAATAGTTGTTTGATGAAGTATCTCCTGCCCCCATTAGCTCAACAATGCATTCTTATGACTAGCAGGGCACCTCATCCTAAAAGCCAGACCATAACCAGTTGTGAACCAATGCAGGTAAAAACTGTTATTTTCTCTCTTCTTCTCTTCTATTTAAAATACAAAATCATTCTGCTTCAACTATTTAACTTAAAAGATGCCATTTGGATATTTGTTATCAATCACTGTTTATCTTGAGATTACACAAAATCAGTTTTCTAAATTATTTGTGCTAATTTCCAACTATACACAATTGTCAAAATTGTTTGACAAAATTAATCTAAGGAGTTCTGAATTCATTTGCCAGTGGGAAGGTACTAATAAGTTTTTCTGTTATTTTCTTCTGAGTACTTTCCAGAAAACCAAATTAGTTTTCCTAATGTTATAGTATGCCTTCAAACATAGTAATCATTAAATCTAATCATAAATAAAAGCTTAGTTTATTATGTATTTGAAGTTGAAAGTGTGCATGGATTTTAAATCAGACTAATTTATGCACTAAATAAAACCAAAACAAGAGGTTGAAATAATAAATTAGAAGTTGGGTCATCATCAGTTTCCAGCGTCGCCTTATTCATCACAATGCAGAATTTAACCATCGGTGGCTCTGTTTTCCATTGCACAGTCAAGAACAGAGGTTGCTTATTAGTGATTTTTATTGTTTGAAAGTAGAAAAGCCTCACTATTTTATCAGTTGTTATTTTCAATCATTTGTCAAAAGGTTTCAGGCCAGAAATTAAGGAATGGATTCTGTACATACTTTGAACAGATTTTCCCAGAACATAGATACAGATTTCTGGACTAGATCTTCTGTGGTACCCTATGGTGATTATGGAACGTTGGAAAGAATCCTCACCTCTGGTAGAAGAGCTTCTTTAATTTTTGTCTGACAAAAATCAGAGGAGGGTATGAACTCTGTTAGGTGTGAGAGAGTTCTGTCTCAGTAAGTGAGAACAAAGGGGCAATCTAATAGTAGGATCTTAAAACATTTTAAAAGTTAATTTGTAATAAAATCAGAAGTGGTACAATTATTGTAATATAGAAACAAAAGTGTACTTGTGATTCTATTAGCACTCTAAAAATAGCATTATGATTATTTTTCCTGATACACAGATTCAGATACTTATAAAGCTAAGAGTTACCTGGGGTAACAATTTTGTAGAAAATCTTTTTCTTCTCTGTATTGCTACATATTTTGCTCATTTTGTAGAAACACTGTATTCTTTAAAATGCATATGGAATAATATAGTCTAATCATATTTCTATTAATGGATACTCTCATGACTTCCAAAAAGCAACTCTGGCAATATTTTCTCCTACTTTGGAAAATAAATCCAAAATATATAATATATTGCCAGTAGTGAGATTTACCAGTCAACATTAACAGGATTCACTAAGAATGCCTTAAGTTGATCAGATGTATGAGAAGCATGTATGAAAAAGATAGATACTTTGTTGGGGTGGAGTGCATCCATTAGAACTATGAATGACAGGCTTTGGAACTGAAGTAGATGGATGCTAGGGGAGAACAATAATATCATTTTCCATCCTTTATGTTTGATTATACCCAAAATATTGTGTGAGACACTAGCACCCTAGTTTGAGAGGATCAAAAAAATATAGACACATACACACACACACACACACACACACACACACACACACACACACACACACACATATATATTATATACTGTATTGGTTTTGGCATACATTGACATGAATTCACCACGGGTGTACATGAGCTCCCAAACATGAACCCCCACTCCCACCTCCCACCCCACATCATCCCTCCAGATCATCCCCGTGCACCAGCCCCAAGCATCCTGCATCCTGCATTAAACATAGACTGGCGATTCGTTTCTTACATGATAGTATACATGTTTCAATGCCATTCTCCCAAATCACCCCACCCTCTCCCTCTCTCTCAGAGTCCAAAAGTCCGCTCTACACATCTGTGTCTCTTTTGCTGTCTTGCATACAGGGTCATCATTACCATCTTTCAAAATTCCATATATATGTGTTAGTATACTGTATTGGTGTTTTTCTTCCTGGCTTACTTCACTCTGTATAATTGGCTCCAGTTTCATCCATCTCATTAGAACTGATTCAAATGTATTCTTTTTAATAGCTGAGTAATACTCTATTGTGTATATGTACCACAGCTTTCTTATCCATTTATCTTCTGATGGACATCTAGGTTGTTTCCATGTCCTGGCTATTATAAACAGTGCTGCGATGAATATTGGGGTACATGCGTCTCTTTCTATTCTGGTTTCCTCGGTGTGTATGCCCAGCAGTGGGATTGCTAGGTCATAAGGCAGTTCTATTTGCAATTTCTTAAGGAATCTCCACACTGTTCTCCATAGTGGCTGTACTAGTTTGCATTCCCACCAACAGTGTAAGAGGGTTCCCTTTTCTCCACACCCTCTCCAGCATTTATTTCTTGCAGACTTTTGGATCGCAGCTATTCTGACTGGTGTGAAATGGTACCTCATTGTGGTCTTGATTTGCATTTCTCTAATAATGAGTGATGTTGAGCATCTTTTCATGTGTTTGTTAGCCATCCGTATGTCTTCTTTGGAGAAATGTCTATTTAGTTCTTTGGCCCATTTTTTGATTGGGTCGTTTATTTTTCTGAAATTGAGCTGCATAAGTTGCTTGTATATTTTTGAGATTAGTTGTTTGTCAGTTGCTTCATTTGCTATTATTTTCTCCCATTCAGAAGGCTGTCTTTTCACCTTGCTTATATTTTCCTTTGTTGTGCAGAAGCTTTTAATTTTAATTGTTTATTTTTGCTTTTATTTCCAGTATTCTGGGAGGTGGATCATAGAGGATCCTGTTGTGATTTATGTCTGAGAGTGTTTTGCCTATATTCTCCTCTAGGAGTTTTATAGTTTCTGGTCTTACATTTAGATCTTTAATCCATTTTTAGTTTATTTTTGTGTGTAGTGTTAGAAAGTGATCTAGTTTCATTCTTTTACAGGTGGTTGACCAGTTTTCCCAGCAACACTTGTTAAAGAGATTGTCTTTACTCCATTGTATATTCTTGCCTCCTTTGTCAAAGATAAGGTGTCCATAGGTGTGTGGATTTATCTCTGGGCTTTCTATTTTGTTCTTTGATCTATATTTCTGTCTTTGTGCTAGTACCATACTGTCTTGATGACTGTGGCTTTGTAGTAGAGCCTGAAGTCAGGCAAGTTGATTCCTCCAGTTCCATTCTTCTTTCTCAAGATTGCTTTGGCTATTTGAGTTTTTTTGTATTTCCATACAAATCTTGAAATTATTTGTTCTATTATGTGAAAAATACCTCTGGTAGCTTGATAGGGATTGCATTGAATCTATAGATTGCTTTGGGTAGTATACTCATTTTCACTATATTGATTCTTCTGATCCATGAACATGGTATATTTCTCCATCTATTAGTGTCCTCTTTGATTTCTTTCATCAGTGTTTTATAGTTTTCTATGTATAGGTCTTTAGTTTCTTTAGGTAGATATATTCCTAAGTATTGTATTCTTTTCTTTGCAGTGGTGAATGGAATTGTTTCCTTACTTTCTTTTTCTACTTTCTCATTATTAGTGTACAGGAATGCAAGGGATTTCTGTGTGTTGATTTTATATCATGCAACTTTACTATATTCATTGATTAGCTCTAGTAATTTTCTGGTTTTCTATGTAGAGGATCATGTCACGTGCAAACAGTGAGAGTTTTACTTCTTCTTTTCCAATTTGGATTCAGGAATAGAAGGAACATACCTCAACATAATAAATGTATATATGACAAACCCACAGCAAACATTATCCTCAATGGTGAAAAATTGAAAGCCTTTCCCCTAAAGTCAGGAACAAGACAAGGGTGCCCACTTTCACTGCTACTATTCAACATAGTTCTGGAAGTTTGGCCCACAGCAATCAGAGCAGAAAAAGAAATAAAAGGAATCCAAATTTGACACACTCTTAAATCCCAGAGCTCCCTAACCTATTATTAATCAAGCCGCTTGGTTTATTTTGCTCACAGTACTTATGACACTTTCATTTTCTTCTTATTTTATTTTTATTTTTTCCCTCCTTTAACTAGATTGCTATCCCCATGAGACTTTGTCAATCACAATTTCTGTATCCTTGGTACCTGGAGTAGTGTGTGGCACATAGATTCAATAAAAATGTATTGAAAGAATGATGAGAAGTATGAGAACTGAAATTTAGGTAAATAAGGAGGACTAAAGACTGGGACCTAGCATAAAGAACAGAGAGCTAAAATAGTTGTTTTCAAACCAAATATTTAGATTTTTTGCCTTTTATTCAGTCTGTTCTCAGATATCTAAACAATGACCAAAAGCCAATGAAATTATGAAGGGATGTGTCTAAAAAGTATAGCTATTTTAAATAACTGCTATAACCAGACACCAAAAATTAGAATAATGTCTATATTTTGTTTTTTAAAAGATAATACATATTATGTCCTTAGTATGCAGCTTTTCTCAAAATTACCTCAGAATTCTAGTTGCGCTGGATACTTTGTGCAAAAGGGTTTCTTAATCAGATAAATTTGGAAAATTCTACATATTTTAAATTTTCTTAAGTAGGCAAAGCACATTTTGCATATTAAATTTTAGTAAGCTGAGAGTCCTCTTTGGACAAGAAAGATTCTGAATTGTGTTTAATCCAGAACTTTTCACATTGATTTGATCCGGATTTGATGATTTTTAAAGACATCTGTGATAATCCCAGGATACATTAAAGTGTGAGAGATGCTCTTCAGTTCAGTTCAGTTCAGTTCAGTCACTCAGTCGTGTCCTACTCTTTGCGACCCCATGAATCATAGCACGCCAGGCCTCCCTGTCCATCACCATCTCCCAGAGTACACTCAGACTCACGTCCATAGAGTCCGTGATACCATCCAGCCATCTCATCGTCGGTCGTCCCCTTCTCCTCCTGCCCCCAATACTTCCCAGCATCAGAGTCTTTTCCAATGAGTCAACACTTTGTATGAGGTGGCCAAAGTACTGGAGTTTCAGCTTTAGCATCATTCCTTCCAAAGAAATCCCAGGGCTGATCTCCTTCTGAATGGAATGGTTGGATCCCCTTGCAGTCCAAGGGACTCTCAAGAGTCTTCTCCAACACCACAGTTCAAAAGCATCAATTCTTTGGCGCTCAGCCTTCTTCACAGTCCAACTCTTACATCCATACATGACCACAGGAAAAACCATAGCCTTGACTAGATGGACCTTAGTCAGCAAAGTAATATCTCTGCTTTTGAATATGCTATCTAGGTTGCTCATAATTTTTCTTCCAAGGAGTAAGCATCTTTTAATTTCATGGCTGCAGTCACCATCTGCAGTGATTTTGGAGCCCCCCAAAGTAAAGTCTGACACCATTTCCACTGTTTCCCCATCTATTTCCCATGAAGTGATGGGACCAGATGCCATGATCTTAGTTTTCTGAATGTTGAGCTTTAAGCCAACTTTTTTGCTCTCCTCTTTCACTTTCTTCAAGAGGCTTTTAGCTCCTCTTCACTTTCTGCCATAAGGGTGGTGTCATCTGCATATCTGAGGTTATTGATATTTCTCCCGGCAATCTTGATTCCAGTTTGTGTTTCTTCCAGTCCAGCATTTCTCATGATGTACTCTGCATAGAAGTTAAATAAACAGGGGGACAATATACAGCCTTGACGTACTCCTTTTCCTATTTGGAACCAGTCTGTTGTCCCATGTCCACTTCTAACTGTTGCTTCCTGGCCTGCATACAGATTTCTCAAGAGGCAGCTCAGGTGGTCTGGTATTCCCATCTGTCTCAGAATTTTCCACAGTTGATTGTGATCCACACAGTCAAAGGCTTTAGCATAGTCAATAAAGCAGAAATAGATGTTTTTCTAGAACTCTCTTGCTTTTTCCATGATCCAGCGGATATTGGCAATTTGATCTCTGGTTCCTCTGCCTTTTCTAAAACCTTCTTGAACGTCAGGGAGTTCCCGGTTCATGTATTGCTGAAGCCTGGCTTGGAGAATTTTGAGGATTACTTTACTAGCATGTGAGATAAGTGCAATTGTGCGGTAGTTTGAGCATTCTTTGGCATTGCCTTTCTTTGGAATTGGAATGAAAACTGACCTTTTCCAGTCCTGTGGCCACTGGTGAGTTTTCCAAATTTGCTGGTATATTGAGTGAAGCACTTTCACAGCATCATCTTTCAGAATTTGAAACAGCTCAATTGGAATTCCATCACCTCCACTAGCTTTGTTCGTAGTGATGCTTTCTAAGGCCCACCTGACTTCGCATTCCAAGATGTCTGGTTCTAGATTAGTAATCACATCAGCATGACTATCTGGGTCGTGAAGATCTTTTTTTGTACAGTTCTGTGTATTCTTGCCACCTCTTCTTAATATCTTCTGCTTCTGTTAGGTCCAGACCATTTCTGTCCTTTATCGAGCCCATCTTTACATGAAATGTTCCCTTGGTATCCCTAATTTTCTTGAAGAGATCTCTATTCTTTCCCATTCTGTTCTTTTCCTCTATTTCTTTGCACTGATCGCTGAAGAAGGCTTTCTTATCTCTTCTTGCTATTCTTTGGAACTCTACATTTAGATGCCTATATCTTTCCTTTTCTCCTTTGCTTTTTGCCTCTGGATTAATGTCCACTGCGATGTTGCAGACCAGAATTTTTTCCATAAGCAAGAAAGACAGCATTTGTTTATTTTTTCCATTAGCTTTTACCTATTAATAACTTTACATATTACATGGACAACTATTCATATTCTCTAAAGGACTGTCTTTCATTCCCATTTTTGTCAGCCTCAACCTTAGAGCTTGTCAAATGGAGGGCACAGGCAGAATTTCCTCTTATAACAACAAGCTTGTACCATTATAAAGCAACACTGCACTCAATTCAGTGTCAGACAGCAGGCTTAGAAGACGGGATCAGGGATCGGGTGTGCTCAGACCCGAGGTATGCCTCTCGCATTTCCTCATGCACCTGCTGAGTTGTGATGCTGAGATCACATTCCGTTACTGCTCCCAGCCTTACATCTTCGTGTTTCCTGAAGCAGCTCTGGAGCCAAAACAGTTTTCCATCTGACTCTTGGCTGGATAGGTCACTTTTTTCTAAAGCGAAGTATCTTTCCCTGTAAGATGCATTTCTGAAATATAATAGCACCAGCCTTCCTCTGAATATAGTTAACATATTACAGCGTAACAGATTCTTTGCATCCAAGTGTGCTCATTCACTTCAGCTGTGTCCGTTTCTGTGTGGCCGCATGGACTGTAGCCCACCAGACTACTCTGTCCTTGGAATTCTCCAGGCAAGAATGCTGGAGTGGGTTGTCATGCCCTCCCCCAGGGGATCTTCCCAACCCAGAGATAGAACCTGCGTCTCCTGAGGCCCCTGTGTTGCAGACAGATTCTTTACCGCTGAGCCACCAGGAAAGCCCCAACAAGTTCTTTACTGAGACATTTTTTCCCTTGTTTTTCATTGGAAGCAAGTTTTATATGATGATAAGAACACTTAACTTGAAAAGTATCTTTAAAAAAATCTTAAGTGTACATTGCTATTGACTAAGCTACAGTGATGTTTTGCAGATCTCTAGAAATTATTTACCTTACTTAAATTAAACTTTATGCCTTTGAATTAATAACTTCCCATTTTCCCTAGACCCCACTAGCCTCTGGTCACTACCCTTCCAGTTTTTTAATTTATAAATTTGACTATATTTGACACATCATATAAATGGAATCCTAGAGTCCTTGTCTTTTTGTATACTGAGACTTTTCTTAACCTGGGCTTTTTCTTTTCTTTTTTTCTTTTTTTTTTTTTTTTTGGTAGGATGTTTATCCACATGGAAGGACATCCAGCTTTGTTTTGATTCCAGGGTTTACTTCTTTCAGATGCATTTCTTACTTAAGCTGCAACACCTGGTCCTGCCATGTCTGTTATTGCTTAATTTTAGAGAAGATGCCTTAAGGATCATATATTTATTTAAGATAAGTTGGCAAGATGGGAATTTGAACCCGTCTTGTGCTGCATTAAAGGGTTTATCTGTGAATAATTACTAATGGGTCACTTAATGTTTTTATATTGTTTTGATGGCATTTCATGGTAGCAGCACTGTGATGATTTCTTTTAAAGATATCTTCCATGAGTAATCCAGGTTGTTTTTGGTTTTGTAATTGCTCAGGGTTGGTGCAAATGTACAGTTCTCCTGCGAGGACAATTACGTGCTCCAGGGATCCAAGAGCATAACGTGTCAGAGAGTCACAGAGACCCTGGCTGCGTGGAGCGACCACCGGCCGATTTGCAGAGGTGAGTCGGGGTGGTCACGTTTGCCCAGATTCTCTTTCCTTATAGCTGAATACACAAGGAGGTCCAAGTGCAAAGTCCAGTGTATAGATAGCAAAACTTGGCGATGATTTATGCTTTTGTGGTGATGTCGGTTAACAGGAAATAATTTTTTTGAAATTTTTTAGGAGACAAACATTTCTAAGGATATTTGTGTTTTTTAAATGTCAGGAAATACACGAGCAAACCTAATCATTCCAATGCATTCTATATAACTTGGTATCCATCTATCTATACACACAGCTTGCATATGTACAAAAATATGTTATATAACCAGATGCTTTGGAAAACAGAATGCAAGTCCCTGTAAATCTAAAGATGCTCACTTTGCAATAGCAGTGACGTTATTTTTTTTTGAATTTTGACAGTATCAGTGATAAAGGGAGTTTGTTAGCATGATCTGAAGCCCTCATTTTATTATTAAACTAATCCTGGATATAGAACAAAATGTTGCATTATCATCATCTTCTTCAGTGAGGTCAAATATTTGTTGCATCTATGAAATGTGTGAAAAATCCTACCAGAATTATAGAAGCCATAGTGAAACCAGCAGAAAATTGTTTTGGATATTTTACTCAGGAAAAATTAATAAAATTAAAAGAAAAGCTAGCTGTTTTGTTTTGTTTTGTTTGCATTGTGTGAAGCAAATAATTTATGCAAGGGGGTAGTTTTAAAGGAAGAGGAAAAAAGTACTAAGCTGAATAAGGAATAAAAGGGGAAGTTTCATATATAACAATATCTTTTCCCTCCTTATAGTCTTTTTCAGATGAATGGATTTATAATTTTTTATTTAAAATGTTTTTGTTGTAAAAATGTATGTATAATGCAAAATGAACCATGTCAGTTACATCCTGTGAAATGAGGTAGTTGTGAAATACATGGCTAGTTTCATCAAAGCTAAAATACTAGATTGCCTGGTTTGCTATAGAGTGCCCTTACCTTTTCACATGTAGAGAACACACCTTTGTAGCATCTGTGCACCCCGAGGGCAGAGTGGGTGTGTGCCTGCCTGCAGGCGACCCTTCCCTGTGAAATGCTTCCCTTCCTGGAGGAGCACCCGCTCTCGTCAGGAGGAGTGTGTGGCTGTGCCCTCCCCTGTGTCACTAGACTATCTGTACACTAATATTTACTAATGCGATATCATTAGGCTTTCAAAGGAGCTCTAGCAAAATCCGTGTTCCCACCACACAGCGGTAATGCTCATTCTCCCAGTGACAAATGAAGACCAAGCCTCAGGTATTAGCTTTCCCTCTAAGGAGGAACAATGTGCTTTCATTTTTTAATGTTTTTCTTGCATTTCTAGATCAGGAACATACAGCATTATTTTAAAAGCCCATACTGGGATGACCCAGAGAGATAATATGGGGAGGGTGGTGGGAGGGGGGTTCAGGGTTGGGAACTCATGTACACCTGTGGTGGATTCATGTCAATGTATGGCAAAACCCATTCAGTATTGTAAAGTAAAAAAATAAAAATATAAAATAAAAGCCCATACTAGATAAAACTAGTAAATGTACATCTGTTTCAAATTGATATTAAAAGTAACATAAAGGGAATATCGACCGGGATATTATTTGATTCTTACCTTATTTATTAATTCAGAAGTTTCCTTGTACCCACTTTGGGCCAAACCTCATCTAGACTCAAAACACTTTCACTGCATGTTGGCCCCTAACTGTGCCCTGACTTGGTACCAAACACTCAGAGGCGCTTGTCTCAGCCGACAGCTGCTACAGCCAGGCTAAGGGAGGACAGTTCCTCCACCCCCCCGAGCCACCAGCTGCTCACTCCCAGAGGCCCCCAGAGGAGAAGTCATCTGACTTCCTGTCCCTATAGATTCTCGCTTCTACTTTATCACATTTGAGAAGAGATGTTCCTCCAGGGGGTGTTTGTCTGTTGTGTAATTCTTGGTCTGGTTCCCGTGGACAGCTTCTCCTTCTCTCCAGCATCCACTTCTCTCCTTCACACCCAGATTTACTCATCTCATCCCCTCCACCCCCGACTCCCAGTTGATGACTCAGCTGTTTTGCTTCAATTAGATGTACTTTCTTTTTCATGGACTAATTTTTTAGTTTATTTCCACTTATTACTTGTAACTCTCTGAAACAATGAGCTATAGCAGCTGGGAATAATTCTTAAGATAGCATTTTCTTATAGGCTGTGTATTTTAAATCTATATACTGGAGCAGACTGTGTCTGGGGAACAATAAAAAATATCTTTAAAAACACAGTTTTAAAGAAACCTGTATTTTAGAGCATTTAGAGTAGTAAGACATTAAATAAACCTTAAATCAAAAGTCCTAAAATCTCCTAAACAGAAGAATTTAACATACACTGTTTAGGGTAAGGTGATAACAATTAGGTGACTTAAAAAAAAAAAATACACCTCAAGAGAAACTTAAAACAAATGGAGGTGAATTTTTCTTTCATATAGAATTAAAATATAGACAGTATAGGACAAGGATGGGCAGGTCTGTTTCAGAGATGGAAATTTCCTCAAGTCTCACTCTGTCCTCCCTATGGTAAGACCTCCATCCTCATGGTCCAAGCTGGCATCCAAACTCCAAGCGACAGGATGGAGGCGTTTAAGAGAGAGTCTGCAAATACCATCACATGGATTCATTCTCAGTCCAACTGGCCAAAATCCAGCCAGATATTCTCACCTTGTTGTGAGGCTTAGAAACATATATATTTATTCTGGGTGGTTACGTATATAGCAAACAATTATACTTCTATGAAAGAAAAGGAGCATAGCTATTAAGGGAATCTTTGACAAGCTTCTCTGGTGGCTCAGAGGTTAAAGCGTCTGCCTGCAATGTGGGAGACCTGGGTTTGATCCCTGGGTCGGGAAGATCCCCTGGAGAAGGAAATGGCAACCCACGCCAGTATTCTTGCCTGGAGAATCCTATGGGCGGAGGAGCCTGGTGGGCTACAGTCCACGGGGTCGCAAAGAATCGGACACGACTGAGTGACTTCACTTTCACTTCACACTTTCACTTTGCCATCGGGGTGTATTTCTATAAGAAGGAGAGATGGAGTCAATCACTCAAAATATGACATTCTTCTTTCTACCCTGTATCATCTGCAGCTTTTCATGAGTGGAGTGTGTAGATAAACTAAGGAATCGATCATCCCTCTCTCATGTCCCTTGGCATTTTTGCATCAGTGTAGGATTATATTTGTAAGCAATATGGATGAGAAGAGGTGGAGATGTGTGCCTGAGCATATCCTACTTTCTGGACTAGAAAGGGCTCATCTGGGAGTCTTGTGATTAAGCAGGGAACATGTCCTCCACACTCAGCTCCCTTTCCCTGCCCTGTCCTCACTTCCTGGCCACACAGCCTTCTCCCAAGAGGTCAGCTTCCTTCTGCAAAGCTGGCAGGAACATCCCTCCTTCCAGTCTGGGTGACAGTCTTCTATTTATCAAATAGTCGCCATGTACCATGGCCTAATCGGGTACACATACAGATGGAAGGCCAAGTGCTTCAGTGCATCTTAGGCTGACCCTATAGAGGACCACTTCATGGAGCCTCTAGAGCAGGGCTGTCAGCCAGAAATAAAATGCAAGCCACTGATCTAATTTTAGGGAGCTCAAATCTGGTGATCTGTGAAGAGGGGTGGGATGGAGGTTCAAGAGGGAGAGAAAATACATATACCTATGGCTGATTCCTGTCAATGTATGACAGAAACCAATGCAATATTGTAAAGCAATTATCCTCCAATTAAAAATAAATAAGTTGTTTTAAAAAAGTATCTAGTAGCCAGATTGGAAAAGAAGCAGGTGCAGTTAATTTTAAGAATATTATTTAACCCTAAACATTTCAATTATTTTAATGTATAGTCGAAAAGACTCTAAGGAGATACCTTTGCTCCCCGCTTTGTTTTATTCATGCTCTGTCTTGGACATTTAGTGTGCATTTTACGCCCCGGCTCAGACCAGTATCATTTCCAGCGCTCAGTCGTCAGATGTGCTGGTGGCTGCCACAGACAGTGCACGCTCACTGCTGCTCTCAGCCCAGTCGAGCTCCCTCCGCTCTCAACACCCTTGTGGGTGTGAAGGGCAGAACTGGTCTCTTTGAGTCACAAGCAGTTTCCTGGCTGGTGCCGCTCATTTCTCCTATTAAAACCCATCCATTTTCCAGGTTGGCGATGTTTAGGAACCCTGTGTCTGTCATCATCCCCTCCTTTAAACAGTGTCTCTACTGGCTTTGAATGACTGATTCCCCAACTAAAAAAGACCTGAGAAACCTTTATTGAAGTGGAGATTTTATGACTGTTCTCTAAAGATGGCTTTAGCTGTCTAAAATGTAGGGGGAAATGGGTAACATGAAGCGTAATGCTATTTCATGCTACACGAAACAGAATACAGGAGTATTTACTTAGCTATACGTAGGTTCCAAAAAGCAAGGGCAGTTTTTCAAGTTCATCTTCCCCTCTGTGCTACTGCCGTAATACTTTGTCAGTCAGAGGTGAGCAGTACAGTTTGGGTACTCCTGACGCACTCTGAGCTTTTAAAGCAGCCCTCATATTGATCATCTCAGCCACATGTTCTAAATTCAACCATCTATCAGATGCAATAAAATGCCCCTGGTCTGAGCACTGCACACATTATGAGATTTCAGATCAGTCAATTAAGGAAGGGCTGATTCTCAAGGTTCCGATCTTCATGAAGGGTCTCTAACTCTTAAGTAATTACCGTGCCTTCTCCATGGGAGGATTATCGGATAGAAGCGTTTGATAAATGGCAGTGAGTCAGGAGGGCTCTTTCACATCTGGACACTGGGTCCTAAGCCAATGCTTACATTAGCTAATTAACCCTGAGGATGAGGGATGTTACCTTTTCTTCCTGTTAGCACACAGATGAATGGTTGCCATAGCTCAGTAATTATACAAGTGATTTTGTTTGAAATTATACTTACTTCATTTAGGGATATGAAAACAACCATTATGATTTTTCACAGGGTAAAATATTATGAGCTGTTTGAAACTGTATAAGTATCTTTAACCGGTGATTTTTTTTTTTAATAAGCAAACAAAATAGAGAAGAAGAGGATGTACTTGTATTTTTTTGAGTAAAATGTTTCAGCTGGCATTTATTCCATCAGTGTTTGAGCGGGGTATATAGAGAGAATTTCTTTTAATGCTAATGCACATTAATCTGTGGAATTAATATTTTTAGTTGCTCTCTGAGTTGACAGTGCACATAAGAAAAGTGAAGTGGTTTTTGCAGTTGTAACTGTGGTTGCATGGACGCCAGTTACAGCCTCAGGGGGTCACAGAATAAAGCTATTATCTCAGGACTCCAAGTCAGGTTAGCCTAGCAGTATCCTTAACTTATTAACTTGTCACTTACTGAGAACTTTACAGTGTAATCTTCCCTACTCATATGTTCTCTCCATACAGAAATAACCTTTTAAATAGTATTGAAAAGACCATTTATACCTGAAAGATGACTTCATTCTACCAGACTAAGAGTCCAGAGCCAATTTGAAGACTATATTTTAATACTGATTATTATGTCAGGTAGCTATGAGCCCATAGACTTAAAGAAACATGCACTTTAAAGGAAAAGACAACAACAACTTCTTTGTCATAGATATATATATGTAAAAAAAAAATCTATGCACTCCAAACTTTTAAAGCAGACCTTATATTGATTACCTCAGCCACATGTTCTAAATTCAACCATCTATCAAATGCAATAAATGCCTATGGTCTGAGCACTGCACATATTACGAGATTTTAGATCGGTCAGTTAAGGAAGGAGTTGACCTTGGTTGAGAGCTCTTAGGATTTACTCTAAGAATTTTCATATATAACAAACATTGGTATATTTAGCACATTTATCACGTTGTCCATTACATCCCTAGCACTGATTTGTCTCATAACTAAAGCTTTGTACCATCTGACCATCTTCTTCCAATCCTTCCCTCCACTGTTCCGTACCTCTTAGTAACCACAAATCTCATCTATTTTTTATGAGTTTGTTTGTGAAGTGTAATTGCCTAGAACATCATGTTAATTCCTGTTACCCAACACAGTGATTCCATATTTCTATAAAGTACAAAATTATCATGACAATAAGCCTAGTTATCATATATCACCATAAAAAGTTATTAAATTATTATTGGCTGTATTCCCTAAGCTATGACTCATTTATTTGACGACTGGAATTTTGTCCCTCTTAATTTCTAACACGTTTAACTTTTACTTCAATTCCAGTGAATTTGGATAAATTTCTGTTTTCACTTCTAGACTTCTAAGGATATGTACTTTTTACTTGAGTGTCACGGGAGAAAAACACGTTTTTCTCTATTTCTTATTAAGTTACTGAAGATAACAAAGTCATGTATTTTTATGCCACTGCTCTCAAATTCACCTGACATAAAATGACTTGGAAACCAGTGTTAATCGGGTGCTAATAATGCTCCTGGAACAAGCCTGGGGCGTTTCTGACAGCCTGCCTGCGTTTGTCGTCTCCCTTCTGCCTGGAACGCTTCTCCCGCAGACCTCCAGGTGGCTCTCCATCCCGCACCCACCATCAGATGGCATCTCATCCAAACCCTTCTGTGCCCGCCCTCTTCCAGATGCTCTGTGAACCCTGACTCTGCTTTCCTGCAGAAGCCGAGGGTCCTCCTGACATTAGACATTAGTGTGGTTAATCCCCTGATGAAGGCATGGAGCTTCATGTTTTCCCTCGTTGCTGTATCCTCTGTGCTGGAAACAGCCCCCAACTCTCAGTAAGCACTCGCTGTGCATTTTCTTTTTACTCCCTGTGCTGTGGCGTGTGGCGTTCTACTTACACTCTTTCCTCCCGTCCTTACAGAAATCATGGATGAAGTTATGATTATTATAGGAAGTGGATAACCCGAGAGGCTTACAATGAAATAACTTAACACATCTGATAGCTTCATAAACCAGATCTGGAACTCAAGAGTGATTCAGAAAAGCAAGCTCTTAACCTCTGACATACTTTCTCCATTTTGGCTAAGTCTGGATATGGACATAAAATTGGTGGTTTTCTTTTAAATTCTACAAGAATCACATTATCTGATATAATTCTTAAGTTGCTTTTAAAAAGCTTCCACGTCCAGATATCCTATTAATTTGAGTTTAATCAATGAGAATATTCTCTTCAATTTAATTTCATTAAGTAGTTACTATAGAATGGCAAAGATTCCCGGAACTGATTGAACATAAATAGATAAATTACTACTTCAAGTTGCGTAGGATAAATCATGTGAAACAAATACATGTTACACTTAATAAATACTCAATGATTAATGGGTAAATAGCACATATTGGTATTCAAAACTGGTTAGTTTTCTTCTCCCTTTCCATTTTCCTTCTTTATATATTTCCAGTGATCATTTTATAAATTCTAGTTTAATTTTAAAAACACATAAGATATAATTAAAATTTGAGGTTACAAGTTTAGAACACTGTCATATAAGTACTATTAACTGTACATTAATTAGATCATGGTTATTATCAAAGAACATCTATTAAGCATTTTTAAGATTTCTGTGCAAATTACTTTACGTTAGGTGTTATATTTCCAAAAAGATTCTGACATGGGGGAATGCCTTGGCAGGAGCAGGAAGTGGTGAGTGTGTACTCAACTGTAAAATGTGTAAATGTATATATACATTTCCATTATGGGAATGTATTTATATCTTGCTGTAAAGACTTGCTTGACACTGGCATATTGTAATTACCTAATTATTTGCTTAATTAAATACTTTGTTGACTAATTGAGTATGTGTTTAGCACAGAAGCAACTGTTTGGGAAGTAGGTCCTGGTCTCCAAGGACACAGTGAGATTGCTCATCACAATCAGAGCAGGTCGCTAAGCCTTCTCGTGTCTGAGCAGCTGCACAGCCCTTCTGGGGAGGAATGAGGAGCCAGCAGAGTCCAGGAGTGGAGAGAAACGGGCAAGGGGGGAAAGCTTCAGAGTCAAATCATACAGTCTTCTGATCATCAGTCCAGTTTGTACTCAGTTATAGCAACAAACTGCAGCTTAGATGTGGTTAGTAGATAAACTGAGCTCACCGGCCCACCTTCTGCAGAAGGCTCTGCACACCCTCACCATCCTAACTGAGCATGACCCTCAGGCTGGTGGCAGAAACTCCCTCCACAATCATTCCCAGAACTTACAAATTTAGAACACTGTCGCATAAGTAACATTAAATGTACATTAATTAGATCATGGTTATTATCAAAGAACATTTATTAAGCATTTTTTAAGATTTGCCTAAAAATCTGGCCTGCTGATGTTCTCTCACGGGATACACTGCAACGCAGATTTAGTCGTGGTTTGCCTCCCATCTCTCTGGCTGTTCTGTGCTCTTCTCTGGCTCTTCTTAACCTTCTGAAAGCCTGGGTGTTTGACAAACCTGGCAGAGAGTGAAGGCGATGGAAGACGATTAGCCTTAGGTGCTGGAAGCTGATGGAAGGAAGAAGGCGAGAGTGACGGGCAGGCGTGGCGTTCGCTCTGCTGCCCCCTATCAGCAGCTCAGGGAGATCGCAGCTTAGTCTGAGCCTTTCTCTCACAGAACCAGAGCACAGAGAGAAAGCCCAGACAGGGTGTCTGCAGGAGATGTAGAAGAGAATGTCCAGTCTGCGCTTCAGCCTCTTGCAGACTTGGTTAATGGCACATAGAGATCATGGTAACTCAAGATACGTTGCCATTATCTGGTAGAGACTCTACACATGGGATGTTGAACTTTGGGTTGTCACCAGTAGCAAATCTGGTGGTTGTGACTAGTAGCAAAGCCTTGATACAAGAAAATAGAACCTAATGAATTGTAACTGGGGTGATGACGAGCGGATCATCACAGGATGAAGAGGCAGACAATTAAAATGTGGCCAACTTAAAAAATCAAGACTGAGGTAGCAGCTAAAAGGGTCAACAGTTCCCCGAGAGGATTAGAACTACTTAGACTATCAGTCTACTCCAAAACTGCAGCAACAAGTATCTATGGGGGTACTATTAAACACCAGGAATTGTTCTAATTGTTGAGATTACACATAGCAAGCAAAACAAAACAAAACAAAATCCCTGCCATGAATGTTCTCACATATTTCATTTCAGCTGATTATTTTGATGTCTTAATTAAAAGAATGAGTAGAAAAAAATTCAAAAGTTAATTTATTGGGGAAATGTACTGCAAAAAATATGTACAGTTCTAAGAAAAAGAAAAAAAAAAGCAAACTAATTTGACAACTTTTGGTGAGAAATACCTCTGAAGGGACTGGATTCACAACTCACTCTGTATGAAACACAATACCATCTATACAGCAAAGTTTAGAAAATGTGCTACTTTCCCATGAATATTTTACTAGTAGTTATCTCTCTAAAAATATAATCACTAATAATCCTATCTCCCCAAGCAGTGGGTAAGATGAATTCATGGAGATGAATTTCATAAGTCAAGTTAGAGGTCAGGCTTCAAAGCAGACAACTAGGACCCATGGCCATCGACGGCTGTCAGATTTGGCAAACTTTCCAGCAGAGTGGCAGCTGGGGCTAATGACGGGAGGAGTACAAATTGTCAGCGGGAATGTAGCACATTAGTTCCCCACAGTACACATTCTTCAGATGAGTTTGTCTTTAAGTTTGAAATGCTTAGACCAGCACTTGGATAGTATTAGTTCAAAATTAGTCAACACTACAAGAGCTTGTCAGCTCTTCCATATGAAATTTCACAAAGTAGAAATGTGTAACACAAAGGTATGTTGACTCAAATTTTATTGTAAACTGTTTTTCTAAGGTTTTTCTAATTAGTACCAGTAATATTATTGTTGCTGTTTAGTCGCTCAATTGTATCTGAATCTTTTGCTACCCCATCATGGACTGTGGCCCACCAGGCTCCTCTGCCCATGAGATTTCCCAGGCAAGAACACTGGAGTGGGTTGCCACTTCCTTCTCCAACTGGTAATATTAGAATACTTTAAGAAAATTGTGGGTCCGAAGTTCATGATCCTCTTAAGAACACACTCCTGGAAGTAGACCCCTTGGAGGGTGAAGCTGCACAGTGAAGGTATATGTGCTTGTGGGCACTGCTTTACTAGAAGACTTTGGGTCCAGGACACACCCACTGGGCTTTGGAAACCAAAGCACCTTCTGTCCATATTGATGAAATGCATGCATGCATGCTAAGTTGGTTCAGTAGTGTCAGACTCTGTGCGACCCCAAGGACAGCAGCCCACCAGGCTCCCCCGTCCATGGGATTATCCAGGAGTGGGTTGCCATTTCCTTCTCCAATATTGATGAAAAGGTGGTATTCATTTGAATGCAAGTGCTACTATTTTGAAAGATAGCTTTCATGTTTTTGTTAATCAGTGTCTAGTAGGTTAATTCTTTCTAGTATCAAGTAACAAAAAGGTTGTCTAAAGTCATTTTCTCACATTTTTTTTGTGTCCACAACTATCGACATTAGATATGGTGCTGAGGACGTACAGTGAAGGAAGGATGCTTTCCCAGGATCAGGGGATTCACAGTCTTTTAAGAAAGAGATGTGTAGGTTAATAATGACAAAAAAGGAGTATTATTAGAAATAGGCATAATCAACATTATTGCTATATCGATATAAATGGAAAAGGGAAGAGTTAGGCACTGCCTGATTAAACGGTTTCTTCAGCCTCCTCCTCTGCAAGATGGCCCCTGGGAGTCAGAAGCCAGTTCTGTTTCGTGCTGCAGCTTAGCCCCCTAGAACAGCACCTGACCTGTACCGAAGCGCAGCTGGCAAGAAGGTGGGAAGGAAGGACGGGTGATGACTAAAGCCTGGTCTTCAGTGGATGGCAGTTTAGTCAGTTTATGTTCTATGACATCTTAGGGAAACGAACCCGAACTTCTCTTACATTAGTGCTTATTTATGCAGTTTCCTTTCCTCCACTCTTCTCAAACACAGTTCAAATTATTAATGTCAAGAATGGAGTTTTGGATGACATTTGATTTCCAAAACTTGAGTATTCATTTTTAAAAAAATCTCCTTTTCTAAAGAGAAGATCAATTGAAATATTTTTGTATTCAAAACTTAGTCATTTTTACTGGGTCATGCCATTTATATGCTCTTTCAATTTTAAGGTATTTTCTTTTTCCTTTTGGAGTCATCATTTCTATTTTCTGTCTTCATACTTTCAACTGTATTTTAAGTTGTAATTTGCATTGTGATATAATTTGTTATAGAATAAAATCTAAAACTTGAGAGGAACTTTAAATATCATCTCTTGCATCATTCTCATTTAAAATAGAATGAATGAGGGACTTCTCTTGTGGTCCAGTGGTTGAGAATCTGCCTGCAAATACAGGGGGCTAGGGGTTTGATCCCTGGTTCGGGAAGATTCCACATGCCTTTGGGCAATGATGCCTGAGCGCCACCACTCCTGAGCCCATGCTCTGGAGCCGGGAGCCTCGACAAAAGAAGCCCACACACGGCAGCTAGAGGGTGGCTCCCACTCTCCCCAGCTAGAGAGAGCCCACTAGCAGCAACAAAGACCCAGTGCAGCCAAAAATAAGCAAATAAATTTTAAAATAGGAAGGTTGAGGTTATGGGGGCTGGGATTGCTTATGCAAGGACATATCCTGTAGGGCATAGCTGAGACGGTAATTCTGGTCTCCTGAATTCATATTGCACTGTGTGCACCCAAACGCCTTATCAGACCCTCTCTGCAGGAGGAGTCAGACTGGGGCCTGAAATGGGTTAATTTGGTTTGACATTGTCAAGGTGCTGTTGTCGAGATTCCCCAGTGGCTCAGATGGTAAAGAGGCTGCCTGCAATGCAGGAGACCTGGGTTCAATCCCTGGGTAGGGAAGATCCCCTGGAGAAGGAAACAGCAACCCACTCCAGTAGTCTTGCCTGGAAAAATCCCATGGACGGAGGAGGCTGGTGGGCTACAGTCCATGGGGTCACAAAGAGTCGGACACGACTGAGTGACTTCACTTCACTTCAAGGTGCTGTTGTCAGCTCATTCTGTGAAGGGTAATGCTTTGGGAAATGTAATAAAGAGTTCCAGGGAAGCATTGCAAGTACCAAGCAAAGGCTCTGAAGGCTGAGTAAAATCTACTTGCCAATTTGATTTCACAAGCAGTTCTTTATCATAGTCGCGCAAGAGCTAAGTTGAAGTTCCACGTGCATTTTGTGTCTTCATCACACAGATGAAATCCTGTAGAAAATAACGTCATCTCTGTGTATTTCTAGCAAGAACATGTGGATCGAATCTGCGTGGGCCCAGTGGCGTCATTACCTCCCCTAATTACCCAGTTCAGTACGAAGACAATGCTCACTGTGTATGGGTCATCACTACGACGGATCCTGACAAGGTAAGACTCCCAGCTCCCCTCTGTACATCTGACGAACTCAACTCTCTGCTTTGGCAGCTGTTTACCATGAACAACCTGGTGAGTGCCATGCACGCTTACATCTTGTTTGAACTGAAAATCTGCTGCTTCATGGTGTATCAGTCTATCCGCCTTTATTGGAAAGCCTGCCTAGGATTCAGTTATAAAGTATTCTCAGTGTGCTTGCCTCCTACTGCTTCTGAAGGTTACATCTCTGCTATGGTTCTATTTCCAGTTTGATTGTCATAGAACAATTGACATAGGATATTGTTTTAGTGTAAGGTGTGCGACATGATGATTTGATATGTATTTTATATTGGAAACTGGTTACTGTGATGTTTAGTTAACATGTATCACCTTGTATAGTTAAAATATTCCTTCCTGTGATGAGAACTTTTCATCTCAGTAGCAGTCAGTATGGAGCAGGCAATGGCACCCCACTCCAGTACTCTTGCCTGGAAAATTCCATGGACGGAGGAGCCTGGAAGGCTGCAGTCCATGCGGTCGCTAAGAGTCGGACACGACTGATCGACTTCACTTTCACTTTTCTCTTTCATGCATTGGAGAAGGAAATGGCAACCCACTCCAGTGTTCTTGCCTGGAGAATCCCAGGGACGGGGGAGCCTGGTGGGCTGCCGTCTATGGGGTCGCACAGAGTTGGACACGACTGAAGCGACTTAGCAGCAGCAGCAGCAGCAGCAGATAGTGATCAGTCGATGGCCTCCGGGTGGAATGTGGGGAGTGAAAGAGGAGGCTCCATGGGCAGGTGGTTTTGATTCTCTTAACACTGTGTACACACAGCTTCCCCTTGCAGCACCTGCTGCAAGGGGAGAGGAGGAGGGATCCAGAATGGCTTTGGGGAGGGTGGTTAAACCCGGACCAGAATGGGCACAAGGTCCAGCCTCCCGGGGGAGTCCCAGTGAACATCCGCTGTTCTTGCATAATTACTGATGATAATACCCTTCTTTATTCTCCTAATCATCCCAGGCTGGAACAATTAGATTCTAAGTTCTCTCTCCCTGGAAACAGGGAAAGGACCTCAGAAACCAGCCCTTTATGGGAAGGGAGAATGGGTTTGGCTCTGAGTGCAGTGAGAGTGAGGGGCTTGCTGTATCTCCAAACGTGTGTCCCTCAGACAGGTCAGCTTGGGATTCCCAAGTGTGTCCTTAGCTGCTGAAACCTGGGAGGAGTGTGACATCATACAGAAAGGCCAGAGAGAGCTGAAGAGAGTCCTGCCAGTGGCATCACGTTTCTCTCAGGGACGTTGGAGGGTGCACTGGGCTCCACCGTGAGTGACGGGGATCTTGCAAGTGGAAGCATCCACGTCAAGGTTTGAAATACTAAACTCTTATGTGGATGATGCCCTGGCATTTCAGCACAAAAGCAGAAGCTCCAGATGAAATCTTCAGGGAATTTGGTTAACTCCCTCCCAATAGTTTAAAATTCATTTACATCCAGATTGCAAATAGATAATCACAAATATTTTTCTATATGAAAGATACCCCTATATATCTGTGTTTCTATTTCTTTTCTGTTGTCAATTGAAAAAAAGGCACAACCTGAAAGTTGAGAATTAGTGTCGTTTGGAGGGCATACAGAGGACGTAGGGACTTCCCTGGTGGCTCAGTGGTGAGGAAACCACCTACAATGCAGGAGACGTGGATTCGATCCCTGAGTCAGGAAGATCCCCTGGAGGAGGGAAGGGCAACCCACTGCAGTATTCTTGCCTGGAGAATCCCAGGGACAGAGGAGCCTGGGAGTCAGGCTTCTCTGACTGAGGAGACCCGACTGAGTGATGAAGCACGCGTGCATGCACAGAGGATGTGCGCCCATGAGACGGGCTCTCAGATGACTGCAGGGGGCTGTTCAGGGCAGGTCAGGGAGGAACCAGGATATATAGCAGTTTTGGGGGGAAATAGGTAGTCAAACATCAAAAGATTACTGTTAATAGAAGAGAAGCAGACATTTGAATCTAGTGAATTTTAGCTCTTTTCTATGCTTGGGAAGATGCGGAGCCTGGACTCAGTGGGATCCCTGCTTGGGTATGCATCTCAAGCTTCCAGGGCCAGTGACCTGCTTTCCTCCACCTTGAGCGCCCCCACAGGGCAGAGACTGGGGGCTTGATGGACACAACGTCCTTCACTTACTGATGTGGCAGGCGACATTCCCTGTCCACACTGTATGTACTAGAATGACTGAAATCTCTATGCAGACAAAAGCAGCTTAGAGTTACTCTTGTCTAAATTCTTCATTCAACAGCAAGGAAGCTGAGGCCCAGGAAGGTAAGCTTCCAGAGCTGTTTACTCCTATTGCAGGATAGAAACATGCCTGCTCTTTGCAGAGCTCTAACAGCCTCTTCGTCAGCTTTCCTCCTCCTGGAAGAAGAGTCATTTCTTTTGCAGCTATCTGTTCCATTATCACTTTGATGAGAACCACAAGGAAATGAAGCGGTAGGTTATTCAGTGTGGTGATAGGATGCTATTGGCTGTAGATAATAGGAGAGCTGACTAAAAGCCAAACGTTTTTAGGGAAATGTTTCATGCAATGAACGGGCAGAGCCAGGGAAATTCCAGGTTTAATTAAGCTGAGGGCTCTGGTGTGTATCCCTTTCTGCTCTGCTTTGCTCTCTGGGCAGTGATCACATACCCCTCAGGTCGCAAGATGCTACCATAC
This sequence comes from Ovis aries, assembly GCF_016772045.2. Lineage (NCBI taxonomy): Eukaryota > Metazoa > Chordata > Mammalia > Artiodactyla > Bovidae > Ovis > Ovis aries. The sequence continues at coordinate 2,876,031 of NC_056079.1, read as the reverse complement.
CATCATGTTCAATGCTCAAGGAAGAAACGCTGTATGTCTTCCTGAGAAATAGCAGGAATTGTTTAGAAACTCCTAGATGCTCCCCTTAAGACCACCTGGGCTAGATGTCCATGCTCAAGATACTGAGCAGCTGGAGGAATGAACCATCTGGAAGTCAGAGAAAGGGCTGGTGGTTGTTGGTGACTACCACACACAGATAAGCAAAAGGTCAAGGGAAGAGTTTTCAGTTATCACCAGATTCCGCTTTTGCTTTTGAAATGTTTCACATCCCATTATCTTCCTGTTCCACTGGACACCAGTGGGCTAATGTTAGTTAAAACTCATGAAATTTGTTCCTTGGTATTTTGAAGTTGATTTTAAAACCTGGCCAAGCTGCAAAATGACAAATGGAACAATGAATTCTGCAGTTTGGGTTTATGGATTTCTCTCATTATACAAGTTCACTTTTCTCTCTCGTGTTTATGCACACTTACATAGGTTTTTGTAAAGACTTCGTATATATTTTGTTGACTCTGAACACATAACAATAACAAGTTAAATTTCAGGAATTTTGGGTTACACTGCTCCAGAAGTTTCTTTGCCTTCCTTCGTTTATTTTGGTGAGTTGCTCAGAGAACAAGCAAAGCTTCTGCGTGGATAGGCTCACACGGATCCTCAAACAAGAGCACCACTTAGACACCTGAAGGCATCTCAATTAAGCAGAATTACCATCCAAATTAAGCAGCAGACATTGCCATTAAGCATAATTAGGCCTAATTTGATTCCTTGGGAGACATTCCAAATAAGGGGGTTTCCCGATTAAGTTTGTGGTGATGAAGGTATATTACATTTTGAGCATAAGAGTAAAGAACAGTTACATCAAGATTTCCAGACAACAGCTCTTGCTAGAATACTAACAGCATTCTAGACAAGAAGGGTTGGCACACCTTGGTTTGTTGTTTGACATGCTTTGTAAATTTTAAGAAATAGGGTAGAATAAAAATCTAAAATCGATTTCCAAATTGATTAATTAATGAGAGATGAGTTAATAAACTCCTCTTATGTTGAAAGATTAGCCCTCTCATGATGACTTACACTCTTTCCTGGTCTTAGACCTGCTTTGACAATTAGATAACCATGTTCCATGTGTCAATTTATACCAAGTGTTAACATAAAATGGCTCATACAGAGTAGTCATTGTGGGAAGTTCCTTGTGTCTCTTAGTAAAGTATGTTGTAAATATAAGACTGTGGAATGCCAAGTTAAATCCATTCACTTACATATGTTTGTTTATATAATTATCACAATATATATTAGGTTAAGATAAATATTATATATAATGCATATTTGGAGAATTATATGTGTTAATATGTATATTATATTAATATGCATATATTAGGAAAACATGCTATGTTGGCAGAAGGCTTAAAAGAAATAGTTCCTCAAGAAGATTCACTTTAATAGAGAAGTGAGTTTCTAAACACTCAATTGTATTGTTCTTGCTGAACTAGCCCAGTAGAAATTCAGTAAAAATTAACACAGTAATATGATATTTATTAATGTATTTCATTATAGATACATTCAACTATCCATATTTTCCAAGATAAAGCTCTTGAGGATGCCTGTGATCAAATTCTTAAGAAAGTAATCTGTGGTTAGTGAACCACAGATTATGGGAACTTTCAGCAAATGCTCTCAAACATGCATCACTGGAGTTTTCATTGAAAGGATTAAACATGGAAGACAGCTTTCCTTAGAATCCTTTGATATATGGATATTGTGTGTGTGTTTTTCTCTAATACATTTGGCTGGCAAAATTTCCGTACTTAATTTTAATTTGAGCTCTTCAGAGAGTAGTGTTTTTGTTGGTGTTAAACTCAGGATTGAAGTGGTATAAGGCTTTTGAACTTTGTCTTATGTGGTTCGTCCATTGAACTCTGTGTTATGTGGTTCATCCAGGCTGCTATAACAAAATATCGTAGACTAGGTGTGTGGTATGTAAAACAGATGTTTAATGCCTAACAGCTTTCAACCCCAGTGCGTCCTTACGGTGTTAACAGCTCCTGCTTCTGAAGGTTGTTGTGAAGAGTATAAAGTCAGTATAAAGCACCTGAACATATTTCTCCAGACACTACGCAAGTGCCTCCTCCCTCACCTCCCCCTCCTCCTTTCATCATTGATACTGACCACATTCAGTGAGATATCAGTGGAACCTGCATGGCAGCTGTTGGTGCCAGGTGTCAGTGCAGGGCACGAGGGCAGGACATCATACTGCCCACAGTCACGTGCACAGATCTGAAGGCCACAAGATCGGAAATGGGAGATCTCAGGTCATTTTAATTATGAGGCAGGAGGGACCTACATGGGGCTTCCCAGGTGCTGCTTGTGAAGAAGCTGGCTGCCAGTGCAGGAGATGCAAGAATCATGGACCTGATCCCTGGTTTGGGAAGATCCCCTGGAGGAGAAAATAGCAACCCACTCCAGTATTCTTGCCCGGAAAATTCTATGGACAGAGGAGCCTGGAGGGCTCTAGTCCATTGGGTTGCAAAGAGCATAGGATGAGCAACTGAGCATAGGGACCTAAATCAGAACAACACCACCCTTATGGCAGAAAGTGGAGGGGAATTGAAAAGCCTCTTGATGAAAGTGAGAGAGGAGAGTGAAAAAGTTGGCTTAAAGCTCAACATTCAGAAAACTAAGACCATGGCATCTGGTCCCATCACTTCATGGGAAATAGATGGGGAAACAGTGGAAACAGTATCAGACTTTGATTTTTTGGGCTCCAGAATCACTGCAGATGGTGACTGCAGCCATGAAATTAAAAGATGCTTACTCCTTGGAAAGAAAGTTATGAAAAACCTAGATAGCATATTAAAAAGCAGAGATATTACTTTGCCAACAAAGGTCCATTTAGTCAAGACTATGGTTTTTCCTGTGGTCATGTATGGATGTGAGAGTTGGACTGTGAAGAAAGCTGAGTGCCGAAGAATTGATGCTTTTGAACTGTGGTGTTAGAGAAGACTCTTGAGAGTCCCTTGGACTGCAAGGAGATCCAACCAGTCCATTCTAAAGGAGATCAGTCCTGGGTGTTCATTGGAAGGACTGATGCTGAGGCTGAAACTCCAATACTTTGGCCACCTCATGCAAAGAGTTGACTCATTGGAAAAGACCCTGATGCTGGGAGGGATTGGGGGCAGGAGGCAAAGGGGATGACAGAGGATGTCCATCACCGACTCGATGGACATGAGTTTAAATGAACCCTGGGAGTTGGTGATAGACAGAGAGGCCTGGCGTGCTGAGATTCATGGGGTCACAAAGAGTCAGACATGACTGAGCAACTGAACTGAACTAGTCACAGCAATTTATACACCAATGAGTAACTTAATGAGTAACTCAACAGCTTAAGACAGATAAGAAATTTTGCTTTATGTTCACTGCTTGTAAGAAAATACAACTGTTTATCAGCGCCCTTTGGGAGGAAGGAGCATTCACCTCTTTTATTATTATTCAGTGGATTTTGTACATAACTTGAAGTAACAAATCCATACAGACACAGAAAAGGCATTCGTCTGCATTCACAACATTTTAAGAGGTTTTGAAGTGGAATTTGAATAGATACAGTTCAATGGGTTTTCTTTCCCCACTGAGGGAGCCACAGATCAGTGAAGAGCCAGAGACCAGAACCAGGGTCGAATGTCCCACCGCATCACACCCTGTGTTTCCCTCACAGATGCCGCCCCCTCACTTTTCTCAAAGGTCACTGACCTCTGCAGGGAAAGCGGTTCCCTCCAGCTTCCCTTCACTGCACATTTGGCGAGGCTCCCTTGGATTCTTCTAGGTCATCATCATTCGTCTTCTGTTAGGATCCATTACCTGGTCCTTGTCGACTCTCCAGTACATCCCCTCTCTGAACCAGCGCTTTTGTCATCAGCATCCTCCCGATCATCACTGTTTAGTATTTGCAACTCTGTTCCTGAACTGAGTTGGGTTCCAGTGACTGCTTCCTTCTCAGGCTTCTGGGCTTGCCCTTCTTAACATCCTGTCTTTTCTGTCCCAGGCACACCTGCACTGTCTTCATTTTGCTCAGCTCTGACTCGATTTCTTAAGTCAAGTTTACTTATCTTTATATCTCTTCTTGGCACTCAAAAGAAAATAGGAAACAAGGTGTGTGCTTTTGATTTGGTTGCATTTTTAAGCCAAGCCTGAATCACACACACACACATGATGGAGACGACATTAGTAGTGTGCAGACTATAGTTAAGAGGTGAAGAATGCCTGTGGAGATGTTTACAAAGGCTTTGTGTGAGCAGCAATGATTGTATTGAGTTGGCCACAAAGTTCATTCAGGTTTTTCCATAAGATTTTACAGAAAAACTCTAACAAACTTTTGATTCTTGGTCCTAGGGACAAAAAGGTGGAGAAGGCTTGATATTTGTTCTTCTGTTTTCTGTAAATGGGGTGTGTGTGTGTGAGAGAGAGAGAGAGAGCGAGCGAGCACTTTATGAAAAGTGAGACAGAAATGTGGGTTTTCCTGAGGCTCTGTGTTTCCCTGGTTGTTTCTTCCGCTCCCAGTTAACTTCATTTCCCTCGGAATTGCTCAGCTTCCCTTTGTCTTTGTGCTTCACCGACTCTGACTTTTCATTTAAATATATCTCCCTCTGCCCCCTTTCTCCTTGTCAGCGCTCTTCTTATTTAAACACAACAGTAGTTATACAAGCAGGCAAACAGGATCTATTCATTCAGCAAATCTTTGAGTTCACAGTCCTGTAGATAGCTGAGGAGAGTTGTGAACAGTGAGCACAGGTCTGCTCTCGTGGAGATTACACCATGGAAGGAAGAACAGAAACTCAGCCGCGACCCAGTGCAGTGATATCTCTGCACCTGATGACCAGGAGCCTCTGGAGATGAAAGAGGATGGGGAAGTGATATCTGAAGGAAGTTTTATCTACAAATTTAGACATTTGTAAAATAAAGGGAAAGTTAAAACTTTCCTTGCCACCTGGACATAACCCAGACGTATATTTTTGTTTTAATATATGGCCTTGTGTTTTTCATGTTCTCAGATCCTGATTTGGTAAAAACTGAGGTGGCCCTCCAAAGACTTTGATGCCACCCTATTAGAAGACAAACGGAGATGTGTCCACAAGTGAAGCAGAAGTGGCTCTGTTTTTTTTTTTTTTCTTCTTTTTTTCACTATCTTAAATTGGAAAAGCTAGTCTTCATACTCCAAGCATTGCAATTGAAAGCAGAAGAAATGGTCAAATTCCCCAAAATAGAGGGGAAAAAAATTCCCAAACAGAATTAGATTTGACCAGTTCATGACTCAGAGCTAAAATTACACTTTATCTTAAGAGTTTTGAAATTTTGTTTGCTTCTCTCTTAATGATACAAAATATGATGGTATATCTTGGGAATCTTGATTTGGATGAATAAGTTTTTATCTTTTGCAAGCAAGTCTCTCTTACATCTTTGAATTTCTAGTCATAATGATGGCCATTTGATACTGAATAAGTAGCTATGGCAATGGACAGGCATGCGTTGCTTTATATCCCCAATAAGGCAGAGAAAATAGTGCCAAAATTATTGTTTTTAAATAGATATAGTTATTTCCAAGTCACCAGTCTCACAAATCTACATGCTATTTAGGTCTTAAAAATGCCCAAATATGGTAAACAAAAATGTTTCATTATAAACAGAATATTATTCTCTTAGCAACATTTGTTTTATGCAACACAAAAGGTACATTTGTTGCTATTAAGCTTGGTTGTGGGTAATACTTGGCAAGCAGTTGGCTTTCCCCATATTTTGTTGCTTTCATTAAGCTGCTTTGTATTTTTGATGATGCTTGTTACCCAACTGTTCCCACCAATATGCAGACTTAAAAAGAGAACATTCCAGAGGTCTGGATACTCTGTTCTGCTATCTTCACAGTCCTCTAAGTACTGCTTTGGCATGTGTATTTGAAAGACTGTTAATGACTTGGGGATTGTTTCCATGGGTTTGCAGTGAAGTGTAAAGCATTGATGGCTGTCAACACCAGGAGCTGGGCCCCTGAGGGTGATGGCAGTGTGGAGGAAGCCACATCCAGTTACCCTCTCGTCATCTCTCAATGGACAGATGCTGGCAGTTGTACTTGGAACTGAATAAACTTGCCAGCTAGCAGAAGCAGAAGAAATCACACCTTTCTTTCTTTCAAATTCTCACAGTGGAGAATGCAATTATTTTCATTAACAGCAGACATATCCAACACCTGCTTCACTGTTTCGTGGTTTCCTTAAAAGAAGAGGAGTGACTCTGAATTTTTCTGTGTATAATAGGAACATTTTGCTTTACTCACTTTACTAGAAATGTAAACCAATTATATCATCTCACAGAATCCCTTCTAAATTCTATCATGACAAGCACTCTTACTTAAATTATAACAAGTACTCTTAATTAAATATTTCATGTTTAGAAAATCCATTTTGGGCATTTAGCATTCTGAATTGTTTCAATATCTGGTGCTACTGGATATTGTGAGGAGTCTTACATACAATGTGTATGTGGAATAATACAGATTTTAAAATCTCTAGAGCATAACTTTGGTAGCTGCATTCATATCTTACATGCTTTGTCCTTGAAAGTAGAAGTGTTAGTCACTCAGTTATGTCCCACTCATTGTGACCCCACATATTGCAGCCTGCCAGGCTCCTCTGTCCATGGGATTTCCCTGGCAAGGATACTGGAGTGAGTAGCTGTTCCCTTCTCCAGGGGATCTTCCCAATCGAACCTCCACCTCATGCATTGTAGGCAGATTCTTTACCATCTGAGTCACCAGGCAAAGCATGTAAGTTTGTAACTTTCATATGTTACATGCTTTGTCCTTGGCCTGGATTAAAATCACCAGTTTTAACATTCTCCCTTTTAACACCAGGAAAGCATGATCTATTTAAATACTTGCCTTACTATAACTTTTGCCTGGCTTGCAGAGTCCTATACAGATAAAATGTGATTAACATGCTCAACTATTATATAGTTCATGAAAAATGTCTGGCATGTATATATAGATAATTAAATGAATGGAAAATTCAAATTATGATTGGCACATAGTTGGGAAAAAAAAAAAAAAAAACACCTCACTTTGAATGAAAAGTTTCCAGGAGCAAATGTATATATACGTATATATTTTTAAATGCATATGTAAAACAAGTTTATCTTGATGTAGGATTAAAGTAAATGAGCTACAATTATGTACAATCTCTGGTGAAGCAGACTTTTAATAAGTCGCTTTGGATGTGGAATTTTCAAGGTGGAGCTCAGGTGTGCAACTCAGACCCTGAGGCACTGCCCTGCCCCCCGCCCCACAAGGGGAGGGGCCGGCTGACTCATCAGGGTGACATCAGCTGCGCTCTCCCAGGATCAACCCAGGTCTGCCTGGCCGGGTCTGGGGGACAGAATGGAGACCGTGGAGCTCTGCCTTGAAGCTCTTCCCCAGTTTCATCACATACTCCTAGACACCCAGTCCCGTGCCAACCCCAGTTAGCAGCACTCTTCAGGTTTTCCTCCAGCTGCTCCGAGTCCTCACCGTACCTTGCTGAGGTCCTTTAATGGACTGGAACCTGGTGGTATGGAGTTGGCGGTAAGAAAATAAAGGAGAGAAAGAGGATGGTATTCCTTGGTTTATGCAGAAAACCAATAAAGTCCCTGACACGGGGCTTACTCTGTTCACAGAGGCCTCAGGCACCCTCTCCACGGGTGAATGCGCAGAGCACCTTCTTGAGAGGGTTTTAGAAGCCCGGGCAGGAAAGTGAACTCAGAGGGCCTCTGTGCTCCAAAGAAATAGCCTGAGAGAGAGAGAGAAAGAGAGAGAGAGAGAGGGAGAGAGAGAGAGAGAAGGGGACCAAAGCTCTGATGGAGGAAAGGTGTTTTATTCAACATTGTGTAGGTATTTATACTGTCTTATAAGATAAGCTATTTTCAGCAGAGATAAAATCAAAACTTACAAGTTATCAAAGAAACATGAGGTCATCCATATGAAAGAGAGAGGGTTGTAAATAATCACTTTTATCATATGGTTCATAAAAAGGAAGAGGATACTTATCACTGTATAGAAAAACTAACAAAGGAAATGCCTGGATTCCTCAGCCCCTGGGAGAGGCTTGCATCTCCTCTTAATTCCTGAATATTCAGGAATTAATAAGGAACAGAGAATTCCTGACAGATCCAAAACAGCACACAGGAAGCCTCCTGTTAAATGCTTTCTGACACTACCTTCTGTTGCGATCTGGCCCAGGTTGTGTAAGCTAACCTGATATAGAAAAAAAAAAAAAAAAAGTACCATAGAGACAATAATTAGATTATTTTCAGGCTTTCTGTGTCAGTGTGTATTTTAAGTTTCCAGTCATTCCCTCCATCTCGCCTTCCAAAGCATACCTCCGTTTCCCCCGCAGATGCCCTCCCTGCCATGGGAAATCCCATCCCTGTCCTTAGATGTTACGACAGACTCAGTTCCTCCATATAGAGAGGGTCTCCATCACTCGTTCTAAGGTTCATGCGATTCCTTTCAGGGATTCAGGACAGGAGTCGATGAAATCATTTTTTCAAACACATGTCATAACATTTCCTTCCCATTCAACACTTGGAATGTCATTGCCCCTGTGGAATTCAGGAAGTGTGTGCCTGGGTCCAACAAGGATGGGCCTTCAGGCTCTCACATCAACTCTGGGATTTGCAGGGTGGGATGACCAGGGGGCCCAGGTCACCTCAAGCATACTCGTATTTTTACCGGGTCCAAGCTATCTCTGCTCACCACAAAATAGGCCCATGAATCTGAGAGGCGAAGGGTTAAGACAAAAAAGGGACTGTATTCAGGGAGCTGCCTGACAGAAACTGTGGCAGGCTAGCACCTCAAAGTAACCATCTTGTCAGGGTCTAGATAGCAGGTTGTTTTGTAGCTGTTCAGTAGCTCGGTTATGTCTGATTCTTTATGTCCCTCTTCTTCACAATCTAGCTGAGCTCGCTCAAACTCGTGTCCATTGAGTCGGTGATGCCCTCCAACTATCTCATCCTCTCTCATCCCCTTCTCCTCCTGACTTCTATCTATCCCAGCATCAGGGTCTTTTCTACTGAGTCGGCTTCAGCATCCATCCTTCCAATGAATATTCAGGGTTAATTTAATTTAGGATTGACTGCCTTGATCTCCTTGCAGTCCAAGGGACTTTGCCATTGCCCTTCTTTGAGACTGGAATGAAAATTGACCTTTTCCAGTCCTGTAGCCACTACTGAATTTTCCAAATTTGCTGGCATATTGAGTGCAGCCCTTTAATAGCATCATCTTTTAGGATTTAGGTCATACCTGAGTGGCCTAGTGGTTTTCCCTCCTCTCTGCAATTTAAGTCTGAATTTTACAACAAGGAGTTCATAATCTGAGCCAGAGTTGGCACCTGATCTTGTTTTTGCTGACTGTATAGAGCTTTTCCAACTTCAGCTGCAAAGAATATAATTAATCTGATTTCAGTATTGACCAGCTGGTGATGTCCTTGTGTAGAGTTGTCCCTTATGTTGTTGGAAGTGGGTGTTTGCTATGACCAGTGCATTCTCTGAGCAAAACTCTGCTAGCTTTTGTCCTGCTTCATTTTGTACCCCAAGGCCAAACTTGCCTGTTACTCTATGTATCTCTTGACTTCCTACTTTTGCATTCCAGTCCCCTATGATGAAAAGGGCATCTTTTTTTGGTGTTAGTTCTAGAAGGTCTTGTAGGTCTTCATAAAACCATTCAACTTCAGCATCTTTGGCATCAGTGCTTGGGGCAGAGACTTGGATTACTGTGATAATGAATGGTTGCCTTGGAAACGAACAGAGACATTCTGTCCTTTTTGCATTTTGGACTCTTCTGTGGACTGCAAGGATGCTCCACTTCTTCTAAGGGACTCCTCCCCACAGTAGTAGGTGTAAGGGTCATCACATCCATCTTAATTCCCTGACTCCTAAGATGCTGATCTTCACTCTTCCCATCTCCTGTTTGACCACCTCCAATTTACCTTGATTCATGGACCTAACATTCCAGGTTCCTATGCAATATAGTTTTTTACATCATCAGAATTTACTTTCACCACCAGACACATCCACAACTGGGAGCTACTTCCACTTTGGCTCAGCCTTTTGATTGCTTCTGAAGCGATTTCTCTGCTCTTCTCCAGTAGCATATTGGGCACCTACTGACCTGGGGAGTTCATCTCTCAGTATCATACCTTTTAACTTTTTCATACTGTTCATGAGGTTCTCAAGGCATGAATGCTGAAGTAGTTTGGCATTTCCTTCTCCAGTTGACCATGTTTTGCCAGAATGCTCCACCATGACCTGTCCATCTTGGGTGGCCCTCTTTTGTAGAGCCTGAGAGAAAGAAGCAAGGAGGAACTAAAGTCAAAAGGCAGAATAGAGAAGAAGAGGCAGTTGGGAAGTAAAGTGAAAGGGTCTTCAATCTTACAAACATCTCCAAAGGAATGACAAGCCCTTGGAGCTCTTTGTGGGTGGGGTGTGTTAATCTCTTCTATTCACAGGTGGCAGGGACAGGTTATCTCTCTATGAGCTGAAGAAAGACACTTTATTTTATAGTCAAACAGAGGAGCAGGGTCCTCTGAGGCAAGCTTCTAAGTATAATTATAATAACAAAAGCAAGGCAAAGAATGATTTTCCAACATGGAGTTGGAACTGGCTCCTTCTCTGCAGCAGTATCAACAGAACATCCTGTCTGTGCCCATTGCCTTCAGCACAGAAGTGCTGAGACACACAGCACAGAGTGCTTCTTGTATCAGTCACATCTGTATTGCATGAAATAAAATACCATCCTGTGGTTTAATATCAGTCCTGAGCTATGAGAAGCATAATGGATCATCCAGAAAACTTCAGTATCTTTACTAAAAATTCTGAAAACAGAGTTGCGCCAATGCAGAAGTCATGATTAGGGAAGCAGAGGATGTTAACAAACATAGTTATAATGAAAATTATATATTCAGTAGAGTCTGTTTGCTTACCAGATTCTCAGAGGGCAGAGCAGCGCCTTTCATCCATGGTACCCTGAAGCATTTATGCACTACATCTCCCCAAAGGCTTACAGCCAGGTGTATTCAGTTCAGTTCAGTTCATTTCAGTCACTCAACTGTGTCTGACACCCTATGGACTGCAGCACATCAGACTTCCCTGTCTATCACCAACTCCCAGAGCTTGCTCAAACTCATGTCCGTTGCTTAGGTGATGTCGTCCAACCATCTCATCCTCTGTTGTCCCCTTCTCCTCCTGCCCTCAATCCTGCCCTCAAAGACCCAGCATCAGGGTCTTTTCAAATAAGTCAACTTTTCACAGCAGGTGGCCAAAAGATAGAAGCTTTAGCCTCAGCATCAATCCTTCCAATGAATATTCAGGGTTGATTTCCTTTAGGATTAACTGGTTTGATATCCTTGCAGTCCAAGGGACTCTAAATAGTCTTCTCCAATGCCACAGTTCAAAAGCATGAATTCTTTGGCGCTCAGCTTTCTTTATGGTCCAACTATCACCTCCATACATGAATACTGGAAAAACCATGGCTTTGACCATACAGACCTTTGTTGGCAAAGTAATGACTCTCCTTTTTAATATGTTATCTAGGCTGCTCATAGCTTTTCTTCCAGGCAGCAAGTGTCTTTTAATTTCACGACTGCAGTCACCATCTGCATTGATTTTGGAGCCCCCAAAATAAAGTCTCTCACTGTTTCCATTGTTTCCCCATCTATTTGCCATGAAGTGATGGGAGCAGATGCATAATTTTCGTTTTCTGAATGTTGAGTTTTGAGGCAGCTTTTTCACTCTCTTCTTTCACTTTCATCAAGAGACTCTTTAGTTCCTTTTCACTTTCTGCCATAAGGGTGGTGTCATCTGCGTATCTGAGGTTATGGATATTTCTCTCAGTAGTCTTGATTCCAGCTGGTGCTTCATCCTGCCCAGCATTTTGCTGATGTACTCTGCATATAAGTTAAGTAAGCAGGGTGACAATTGACAATATACAGCCTTGACATACTCCTTTCCCAATTTGAAACCAGTCTGTTTTTCCATGTCCAAAGTGTATTAGTTTTCATAATTTGTTCATTTATCAGAACTTCCAAATATTAATTATTCAAGGATGGAAGGGGGTGGGAATACTATAATACAAAAAAAATGTGCCAGAGGATATTACCTAATACTACAGAGAAAATAGCTTATTTCAGAAACTTGAAGAAATTTTGTTCATTATTTTACTAAATCCTTAAAACTCCTCTACTCAAAGTGGAAGTGTTAGTCACTCACTTGTGTTTAACTTTTTGCAACTCCATGCACTGTAGCATGCCAGGCTCCTCTGGGTATCCTGCATTGCAGGAGGAGGTGGCTCAGACATAAATTTACAATACAGGAGACACAGGTTTGATCCCTGTGTCATGAAAATGCCCTGGAGAAGGAAATGGTTGCACATTCCAGCATCCTTGCCTGGAGAGCCCCATGGTCAGTGGAGCCTGTGTGCTGGCAGGGTCAGACACAACTGAGACTGTGCTCTATCATTATTTCCTTTCCAAAGATAAGAAAACTACATCATAGAAGTGTTAGTTCAGTTCAGTCACTCAGCCGTGTTCGACTCAAACATTCTGAAGTTTGTCTTCAGTTCATGAAGTTCATCACTTTGTAGCTTCTCCCCTGAGCTTGTACAACAGTCCATTCCTATAAGAGAACCATGTTCTGTGATAACCTAAGGAGTCTCTTTTGTAATTGAACTTATCAGAATTGTCTGGAACTTTAGCAAGTTTCTCTTCTACTTCTCACCTTATGTTTAGAAATCACCACATCAGGCCATCAGATATGTGAGCATGGTGTAAATGGTAATAACATTTAAAACACAACTGTGCGGACTGTGAAAATACAACTTCACAGCGCCGCTTACAGGAAGACCTGCACTACCCACACTTGACAACATATAGCGCGACAGGGAAGGGCAGCTGGGCCATGGAGCATAAGAACTCCTTCCTTAACATGAAGATGTTGTTGCAATATTTATTTGCAAAGCAGAGCAAGCTTACTTTGTGAGCTGTTTGGCAACACGTTAAGGGAAGTTTGGGCAGATGGCTGAGGGAGGAAGGGAGTGGATACCAGGATGCTCTTATCACACGTCAGCAGCCTTCCCAGGCTTGAGTCAGGAAACAAGAGCAGACTGGACCAAAAGAACAAGGTCTTAATGTGCGTGTATTGGGTGAGCCAGTCCACCAATGACATCACGAACAGGGGTCCAGCCATGCCATCACTATGAGCACTGACATCTTGAGCTGGAGAATGGTCGAACCACGATGCTCATTCTTCTTCCATCACAAGCTCTCGCTGTGACTGCCAGCTTAAAAAACCCAGGTATTAAATTGTGCCATGCAAAATACATTGGTAATTCAAATGGATTTGAGAGACTAGAAAGGAAGATGCAGATTTGATAGTTAATCTGGACTTAAAATTAGTAAGATGTTGCTGGCAAGAGTCAGGGAGAGAGATCTTCAGAAATCCCTTTGACAGTGTAAACCAGAGGGACTTACTAAAAAAGTAAGATTTATTTAGAGACCCTGAAGCAAACTCATTCTCTAGCAGAAGTACTAGATTTCTCATGGCCTCCCTGCCCATTTTCCTCGGGGGATCAGCTCTGCTGTCTTGGTGACCACAAAGCAGAACTGCTCCTTTTCCTTGAACTGGACTTCTGGCCACAGATTTCAGAACCCCAGCATATTTTCATTTCCAAACCAAGGCACCCATCCTGAAGGAGTGAATGTCCTTATTCATAAAAACAAGGGCAGGAATTGGGGGAGTTTGACTTGCTTATTGGGGTTGAAATTTCTTGTGGCATTTTCAGCAGGAAAGGGGAGTATATTTTCCAGGAGAAGCAAGCATACACGAAAGAAAGCACAGCAGGGGAAATTGTGTGGTGATAGTATTCAGTTCAGTTCAGTTCAGTTCGGTTGCTCAGTCGTGTCAGACTCTTTGCGACCCCATGAATTGCAGCACACCAGGCCTCCCTGTCCATCACCAACTCCTAGAATTCACTCAAACTCATGTCCATCGAGTTGGTGATGCCATCCAGCCATCTCATCCTCTATTGTCCCCTTCTCCTCCTGCCCTCAATCCCTGCCAGCATCAGTCTTTTCCAATGAGTCAACTCTTTGCATGAGGTGACCAAAGTACTGGAGTTTCAGCTTCAGCATCATCCCTTCCAAAGAAATCCCAGGGCTGATCTCCTTTAGAATGGACTACTTGGATCTCCTTGAGGTAGTATTATGTTGGTGCAAAAGTAATTGTGGTTTTGCATTGTAGAAATTTGCTGTTTGATATTGGAATACATTCTTAAATAAATATGGTTATGTCCTACATCATATTAATGCACATTTCTCACTTTATGCTTTTTTGCTAGTGACTTATTACTTGCTGTTTATTTTATGTTTATTTTAGATTGGGAAAATGATGTTAGACAAGAAGCAGATTTGAGTGATTTTTCTTATTCAAATTCAAAAAGGGTCGTTAAGCAGTGGAGACAACTCACAATATCAACAACACGTTTGGCTCAGAAACTGCTAACATACAGTGCAGTGGTGGTTCGAGAAGTTTTGCAAAGGTCACAAGAGCCTTGAAGACGAGGAGTGTAGTGGCCAGCCATCAGATGTTGACAACAGCCGATTTAGAGGGTCATGGAAGCTGATCCTCTTACACCTACATGAGAAGTTATAAGAAGATCTCAACATTGGCCATTCTATGGTCACTTGGCATTTGAAGTGAATTGGAAATGTGAAAAAGCTCAATAAGTGGGTACCTCGTGAGCTGACCAAAAATTTTAAAAAAAAAAATCATCATTTTGAAATGTAGTCTTCTCTTATTCGATGCAACAGCAATGAACTGTTTCTTGATGAGATTGTGATGTGTGATTAAAAGTGAATTTGATATGACAACCAGTGATGACCAGCTCAGTAGTTGAACTGAGAAGAAGCTCCAAAGCACTTCCTAAAGCCAAACTTTCAACAAAAAAGGTCATGATTACTATTTGGTGGTCTGCTGACAGTCTGATCCACTATAACTTTCTGAATCCTGGTGAAACCATTCCATCTGAGATGTATGCTCAGCAAATTGATTAGATATAACAAAAGCCGCAATGCCTGCAGCCAGCAGAAATGACTCATTTCTTCTCTGTGACAATGCCCTACCACATGTCACACAATCAAAGTTGAACAAATTGGGCTACAAAACTTTGCCTCATCTGCTATATTCACCTGACCTCTCACCAACCAACTACATTTCTTCAAGCATCTCGACAACTTTTTGCAGAGAAAACACTTCATAACCAGCAGGAGGCAGAAAATGCTTTCCAAGGGTTCACTGAATCCTGAAGAATGAATTTATTTTATGCTACAGGAATAAACCAACTTATTTCTCATTTGCAAAATTGTGTTGATTTTAATAGCTATTTTGATTAAGAAAGATGTGTTTGAGCCTAGTTATAATGATTTAAAAATCACAGTCCAAAACCGCAATTATGTTTGCACCAACCTAATACACACCAGTAAGCTATGTATGAATTACAACAATCTATGAGGACTTGCCAGGGAACACAGCCATAATTGAGTATTAAGCCCATGAAAAATTAATTCCAACTTTCTAGGGCCCAATTATAATCACATCTTGGATTACAAACCATTAAAGTTTGAGAATATCAGCATTTTAGTCAGATGAGAAGCTTATCTAATAAGTGAAAGTTTTGATCCAAATGTATAATGCTATATTCTATTGAGATAATAAGTTAAACCTGTATTTGTATGATAGCTATCTTTCATTCTAAATTGCTTTCCATTTCTGAATAAGTTAAATTACTTTAAAAAATAAAGAATACAGCTGTGCAGTCTGTCTTTCTGAAGAATTTAAATATTATGTTGTTAAATGTGAGACTTGCCATTTTAATTTATAAATTCTTGAGGATATTTCCTTTCTTATAAAAGTGGCTGCATATGTTTCACAGATTTTCCTTTATACAAGAATATGTTTAGCACTGGAACAAAACTACCATTTTATTTAGTAGAATTCTAGAGACAATGGAACCTTGAAATTATTATAGCCACCTCTGTCCTTAAGACAGAAAACATGTGCACACATATATAGGCATACACACATCTGTACACACACACAGGTGCATGCCTATACATGCATGCACACAGGTACATGTGCACACACATCTGTACACACGCACATATATACCTGTGCACATATATACATGCATGCACACATATACATCAAATTGCCAACATGGGTTGGAGCATAGAAAAATTAAAAGAATTCCAGAAAAATATCTACCTCTGCTTCATTGACTAAGCTAAATCCTTTGACTGTGTGAATCACAACAAACTGGAAAATTCTTCAAGACATGGGAATACCAGACCACCTTACCTGCCTCCTGAGAAATCTGTATACAGGTCAAGAAGCAACAGTTAGAATGGGAAATGGAATGACAGACTGGTTCCAAATTGGGAAAGGAGTATGTCAAGGCTGTATATTGTCACCCTGCTTTTTTAACTTATATGCAGAATACATCATGTGAAATGCCAGGTTAGATGAAGCACAATTTGGGATCAAGAATGCAGGGAGAAATATCAATAACCTCAGATATGCAGATGACACCACCCTTATGGCAGAAAGCGAAAAGGAACTAAAGAGTTTTCTTGATAAAAGTGAAGAGAGTGAAAAAGCTGCCTTAAAACTCAGCATTTAGAAAACTAAGATTACGGCATCTGGTCCCATCACTTCATGGCAAATAGATGGGGAAACGATGGAAACAGTGAGAGACTTTATTTTGGGGCTCCAAAATCACTGCAGATGGTGACTGCAGCCATGAAATTAAAAGATACTTGCTGCTTGGAAGAAAAGCTATGACCAACCTAGACAGCATATTAAAGACCAGAGATAATACTTTGCCAACAAAGGTCTGTCTAGTCAAATCTATGGTTTTTCCAGTAGTCATGTATGGATGTGAGAGTTGGACCATAAAGAAAGCTGAGAGCCGAACAATTGATGCTTTTGAACTGTGGTATTACAGAAGACTGTTAAGAGTCCCTTGGACTGCAAGGAGATCCAACCAGTCCATCCTAAAGGAGATCAGCCCTGAAGATTCACTGAAGGACTAATGCTAAACTGAAGCTTCAGTGCTTTGGCCACCTGATACGAAGAACTGACTCAGTGGAAAAGACCCTGATGCTGGGAAGGATTGAAGTCAGGAGAAGGGGATGACAGAGGATGAGATAGTTGGATAGTATCACCAACTCAATGGACATGAGTTTGAGTAAGCTCCGGGAGTTGGTGATGGACAGGGAAGCCTGGCGTGCTGCAGCCCATGGGGTCGCAAAGAGTCGGACACGACTGAGCGACTGAACTGAACTGAACACATACACATGCATACACACATCTCTACATGTATGTGCACATCTCTGGCTACACATGCATGTATATACACACACGTATACATGCACACATCTGTATATGCATGCACACAATATTTTACCTCCTACTGTGTGCTTGGCATGAGGTCATGCACTCTGCCAGATTGTAAGTGACTAGTGAGAGTTAATATCTACTAGGGTTGTCCTGTGTTAAGGTTATAGACAAAGCTCATTTTCGTAAAATAATATATTTTAAAATTAACATTATACCACCTTGATAAATCTCCCTGAGAGAGTAAAAAAAAAAAATTAGGAAAGATCAAGGTGATATATGGAGGGGAAAAGATGTAATATATTTTCATTACTTTCAGATTAAATATAACGTCATATTGATTTACAGAAATATGCACATTTATATTTTACTGACATGGGTGTCTTGAACTAATGCATTTCTGGACACCCCCACCTTAGACCTGTTTCCCTTTAGGATAAAATGTGTGCCCTGTCTCAGAACCTCTGCTACTCTCCCTGGAGCCCAGCCTAGACAAGCTTTTACCCTCCATCCTGACCAGAGAGCCACAGGTGTATCTGTGGCGGTCGTCTTGCTCTCAGGTCTGATGGCTGGGTCTCAGCTCAGGCCTCCTCCTCCCCAACCTGCTGTCAGCACGGGCTCTCATCCCAGGAGCACTTCTTTCACTGCCCACCTGGACCACTTCCTGTTCTCTTGTCTTGCTCTCCCCACTTCCTCAACCCCTCTCTGACACCCTTGGTGCCCCTCGCCTGTAACTATCCTTGTCCTGGGCATCTTGTGGTCCTCCCCTCTTTCCATCTCTACTCACTCTATCCCTGGACTTGAAATACTGTCATCAAGATGTGACCTCTTCCAAGTCCTCATCTGGTAGGATTTCTCCTCTGAATCCCAGCACACATCTCCAGTTGCGTGCCTCTCCATTCGTATAGCCGACAGGCTTAGCGAACATAACAAGCTCCCAAAACTAAGTCTAGATTTTCTTTTCAAAACTCTCTGCACCATCTTCTTACTGCTACTGCTAAGTCACTTCAGTCGTGTCTGACTCTGTGCGACCCCATAGATGGCAGTCCACCAGGCTCCCCTGTCCTTGGGATTCTCTAGGCAAGAACACTGGAGTGGGTTGCCATTTCCTTCTCCAATACATGAAAGTGAAAAGTGAAAGTGAAGTCACTCAGTCATGTCCGATTCTTAGTGACCCCTTGGACAGTAGCCTACCAGGCTCCTCTGTCCATGGGATTTTCCAGGCAAGAGTACTGGAGTGGGGTGCCATTGCCTTCTCCATCTTCTTAGGAAATGACAATTGCTTCTTTCAGTTGCTTGGGATAAAATATTTTAAATTCATTTTTAACATTTCATCAGCAAAACTGTATATATGTATATATATATATGTGTGTGTGTGTATATATATATATATATATATATAAAATTCCAATTGAATGCCTTAAATCCTCTATTTTCAAAAATATTGTTCCTAAGTGGTATTTTCAAGTGTAATAGTGTGAGAATGCTATTTCAGTATTTGATGTTGTGTGCACAGGAATTCTGGAGGAATTTGAATGGGATATTTTAGTCTGTGGATACTTTGAAATGCAGTGACATCTTAGTAGTTGAAGATATATATACATGTATCTCCTCTGCCCATTACACCCAATACCTAACCACTCCACACTTCTGTTGATCATAAAATCTCAGCAGTCACCGTGTCTTGCCTCACCTGGGCTACTGCAGTTCTCAGCTACCTGATTTCTGCTCTTTCTTCTTCTTTTTAATTTTTATTGTTTTTAATTGACTGATAACTGGCTTCCAGTATCGGTTTGCTTTCTGCCATACATCACCAGCATGTGCACTCTGCTCTTGCCCTTGTTCATTCTGTTGTCCACACAGAAACTAGAGTGATTCTTTTAAAAGTCTGTTTCCATCACTGTCTGCTCAAACCCTCCAGTGGCTTGTTATCTCACTCAGTGCAAGATCAAAAGTCCTAACGATGTTCCCGCCCACGGAGCCCCCTCCTTGCCTGGATCTCACACCTCGCTGTTCCCGCCTCACCTAAGGCCCCAGCTCACCAGTCTCCCCTCCTGTGTCTCGAGCACATCAAGCAGGGCTTTTCCATCTGCCCTTAACTGTCTGAAATGGTCTTTGAGACGTGAATAGGCTTGCCGGCCACACCCTGCAGATCTCCGCACAGCAGAGCCTGAACTCAACAGACACACCACTACCCCGATTGGTGTTCCTCCCTGGACCCTGTCCCCAGCAATGAACACACAATCTCTGAGGGGTTTACTGTCTCAGTCCCTGCCCTGGAAGGCACATAAGGGCAGGGACTGTGTCTGTCCTGTTCCCTGTTGTAGAGCCACCCTAGGACAGTGCCTGGAATATAGCAGGTGCTAGAAAGTATTTGTGGAATGAAGTCATGATTTCATACTGATCTTTAGAGTACTGAGGAGAAAGACAAAGTGAAATACTAAAGAACTTAGCCTGATTTATTTCACTCAGCACAGTGTCTTTCAAGTCTATTCATGTTGTCACAAATAGCAGGATTTCCTTCCCTCTTAAGGCAGAATGATAGCCCATAGTCTGGACGGGCCATGGTTTTTTATCCATCATCTGTCAGTGGGCTTTCAGTTTGCTTCTACATCTTGGCTGTTGTGAATAATGCATGATTCCTGTAACATGAGGTGCCTGAAACAGTCAAACTTACAGATGGAAACACCAGAATGGATGTTACCTTGGTATGGGGAATTCTTGTTCAATAGGTATAAAGTTATAGTTCTCCAAGGTAAATAAGTTTCAGAAATCTGCTGGACAGCACTGTGACCGTTGTTATCAGTAAGATGTTGGGCATTTGAGGGTATTTATTATCTTGATGATGGTGATACTGACACCCATATATTGTTGTCGTTTAGCCACTCTATTGTGTCTGAATCATTTGTGACCCCATGGACTGCAGCCATCCAGGCTCCTCTGTCCATGGGATTTCCTAGGTAGGAATACTGAAGTGGGTTGCCATTTCCTTCTCCAGGCATCCCTCCTGACCCAGGGAGCGCTCCTGCATTGGCAGATGGGTTCTTTACCACTGAGCCACCTGGGAAGCCCCAATACCAATATATACCTATGATCAAAATCACTTAACTGTCTGCACTGATTATGTGCAATTATTTGTATATCAATTTTACCTCAAGAAAGGTGGAGAAAAATATTTTTAAATAAGAAGCTTAGAAGTATATCAGTTAAATATTAGCTAATTAATAAGACTAAAGTGGCATCTGGTCCCATCACTTCATGGGAAATAGATGGGGAAACAGTATCAGACTTTGTTTTTTTGGGCTCCAGAATCACTGCAGATGGTGATTGCAGCCATGAAATTAAAAGGTGCTTACTCCTTGGAAGGAAAGCTATGACCAACCTAGATAGCATATTGAAAAGCAGAGATTACTTTGCCAACAAAGGTTCATCTAGCCAAGGCTATGGTTTTTCCAGTGGTCATGTATGGATGTGAGAGTTGGACTGTGAAGAAAGCTGAGTGCTGAAGAATTGATGCTTTTGAACTGTGGTGTTGGAGAAGACTCTTGAGAGTCCCTTGGACTGCAGGGAGATCCAACTAGTCCATTCTAAAGGAGATCAATCCTGGGTGTTCATTGGAAGGACTGATGCTAAAGCTAAAACTCCAATACTTTGGCCACCTCATGCAAAGAGCTGATTCATTGGAAAAGACTCTGATGCTGGGAGGGATTGGGGGCAGGAGGAGAAGGGGACGACAGAGGATGAGATGGCTGGATGGCATTGCCAACTTGATGGACATCAGTTTGAGTGAACTCTGGGAGTTGGTGATGGACAGGGAGGCCTGGCGTGCTGTAATTCACGGGGTCGCAAAGAGTCGGACATGACTGAGCGACTGAAATGAACTGAACTGAACTGAACTGATCAGTATTAAGGAGCTTCTCAGGTTTAGTAGTATGAATACAGGAGACATAAGAAACATGGGTTTGATCCCTGGGTTGGGAAGACCCTCTGGAGGAGGGCATGGCAACCTGCTCCAGTATTCTTGCCTGGAAAATCTCATGTACAGAGGAGCCTGGTGGGCTACAGTCTATACTGTCACAAAAAATTGGACATGACCGAAGAAGTAATTTAGCACACACGCATGCACAGTTGACTTGCAATATTATGTTAGTTATGGGCTTCCCAGGTAGCTCATCAGTAAAGAATATCGCCTGCCAGTGCAGGAGATGCAGGTTTGATTCCTGAATCAGGGAGATCCCCTGGAGGAGGAAATGGCAACATATTCCAGTTTTCTTGCCTGAGAAATCCCATGGACAGAGCAGCCTGGCAAGCTACCGTCTGCGGGGTCTCAAAGAGTATCAGACATGACTGAACAGACACACACACATTATGTTGGTTTCAGGGGCACAACATAGCGATTCGTTATTTTTATGGATTATACACAACACAAAGTTATACCCTTGTTGACTATATTTCCTGTGCAGTACATCACATCCTCTTTTGTAATTCTTATTTTTTAACTGAAGTGGAGTTGAACTTAAAAAATATTAGGGAGATCATTTACTAAGTCCATTTCTATGGCTGCTGTGTGCAGAACCAAGTATGAGTGAGGCAAGAAGGGAGGGAGAACGAGGAGGAAGACATGTCCCGTAGGAGGGACAGGCGTGCTCTTAGGGCAAGTGGAGACGTGTGGAGGCCTTGGGGCCAGCAGAGAGCCTGCAGGACTGCTGAGGAGCAGATGTGGGTGTGCGGGAGAGAGGAATCCATCACAGTCCATCATTCAGTGATGCCACATGCATCATCACAGCAGCGTAACTGTCTAAAACAAAACTTGGCAGAATTTGCTGTGTTGATAGAGGGGGCAAAGCCATGCCGACAGCTTACAGGCGGAGCTGCAGACTCCCGCCAGGTGATGGGGACTGGGCTGAGCCTGAGTCCAGGAGGCTTCTCAGGTGCCTGCCTGTGAGGATGCAGTGATGACTCTGGCCCACCCATCTGCTAACTTTGCAAGGGAAGTTGTGGATCTTGAACCGTGTGTTCATTCAGAAACCTGAATCACTCTTCTTTTATTATAAAACTGTGCAGGTAGGATCAGGCCATTTGGACACAACTTTCACATATGTAACAGAAGAAGTGCTGAGCCTGGTGTCTTATATGGGTGTTCAAGTCTATGTCTCTAATGAGGGTACGGCAGTGTCAGACTACATCATTACTCTCAGGCAGTAAACAGCTTTAATGGAAGACGTACTCATTATTCTATACCCAAGAAAAACACAAGGAACATTTGTGATGAAATATGGGAGAGGAGCCTGGTGCATTAACTGGGAAGTGTTTACTGACTCTGCCACATCTGACGAAGTCCGAGCTGAGTGTTAATGGAGGAGACATCTTTAATTGGCCAAATGTTCTTTCTAAATTTCCAGCTATCATGGAGTAGTTTTTTTTTGATATATATATTTTGATAATATGTGAAGTGACATAATTTACAAATATAAAGTAGTGCAAATCAACCTGGGATCTTCTTGAAATAAAAGTTGTTCCATAGATATCATTAAAGGAAATGAATTCCCGTCACTGCCTCATCACAATGGCATAACTATCTAAAACAGAAAAACAGGTATTTTTTTAAGATTAATAAGTAGGGGTTTGTCCATATGTTTATGAACCAAATTCTTGAGGAAATCATTTTAAATATTTTTAATCTGTTTTGCTGTTAGCTATCATGCTATGCATGATCAGTTTCTGGAATGCAATGGATGCTGTAAATGGTATCACTGTCTGACACCTGATATTGTGTAAAATAAGCACTGAGCAATAATAAAATTTCATACAGATGTGAATGGAAGATGATTCACATAAGAAGGAAAGGATTTGACTCGTTGCTCCACAATGTGACAAGGCAAGGTTCTCAGTAAATCCGGACCACTGCTAAACTGGACCCTTGTTTTCTCCACGTGGTTTTCTGGTCCGAACCACAAAACACTCAGGATGACCTGTGTGACTGTCTCTCACCTTGCCCCATGGATGGCATGTAGCTAGCACCATTCTAGGTGCTGAAGAGGGCAATTAATATGGTGGCTGCCTTGGGACATGGGAGCTCAAGCCTCACCTAGAATGGGACTAGAAACTGCTCTAGGATGAAGGCTTCCTTTCTGCTACTTAATGACAACATTTCTGACCACTAGATGGTGGTGACAGTTCACACTTCTGATTTATCATTTTTATTCACGCTAGGCTTGTGAGGATTATGAAAGTGGTAGTGCTAGTCACTGAGTTGTGTCTGACTCTTCGAGACCTCATGAACTCTAGCCCACCAGGCTCCTCTGTCCATGCAATTCTTCAGGCAAGAATACTGGAGTGGGTTGCCATTTCCTACTCCAGGGAAATCTTCCCAACCCAGGGATTGAACCCACGTCTCCTGTGTTGCAGGCAGATTCTTTACCATCTGAGCCACCAGGGAAGATGCTGATCCCATAGGAGAAACCATGTAAACCCCACTAACCAAAGAGGAAACCTTTGCTCAGCATCACTCAGCCCACAGGTGACCTGTCTTCTGACACCAAGCCCCCTCTTCTTTCAGTTCACAGGGCAGACTCAGGACTGATGGAATTCCAGCAGGCTCTCTTAGGTGTCTACATTGGTTGAGACCAGACGCCACCCTATATGTTTCAAAGGAGCTAGTTGGAAAATTGAAGTACAGATATGCATCATAGACACAGAATGATTAACTCAACTCATGGAGGATTTACATTGATGCTTCCTACTGTGAGAAGCATGCCTGCCTTTCTCTGGCTCTCTGTATACCTCTGCTGATAGTCAGGTGCTTTGTTATTTAAATATAGCCTCAGGCTTTCAACATCAAAGCTTGGTATAGCAATCACAGTAGCAATACTAGTATCTAACATTCATGGAATGTTCACTATGCAGCAGACTATTTGTATGCATAAGTTATCTCATTTAACTCTCATAGGAATCCTCACAACTATGAACTCTAATAATTCCCTTTTACACATAGGCACAGTGAGAAGTAGAGAGAGTTTAACAGGATTTTTAAGAAAGGGTTATGGGATTCAAATGTACACTATCTTATATAAAGTCACTGCACTGGATCGTAAAGTGGCTATTGCACTCAACGCCACCGCCATCAATTTCTGTCTCTATTGTCTGAATTAAGACCATTGCTAGGTACCCAGCGAGGGCTAAAGACACTGAAACCAAATTGACCTTTTGCCAACTGTTGCTGAAGCTGAAGCTCCAAAACTTTGACCACCAGATACAACTCATTGGAAAAGACCCTGATGATAGGAAAGACTGAAGGCAGGAGGAAAAGGGGGTGACAGAGGATGAGATGGTTGGATGGTATCACCGACTCAATGGACATGACTTTGGGCAAACTCCAGGAAATAGTGAAGGGCAGGGAAGCCTGATGTCCTGCAGTCCATGGGGTCGCAAAGATGCGCACATGACTGAGCGGCTGAACAACAACAGTTTGCTCAGGTAGCAAACATTCAGCTCAGGCCAGGATACAGTAAGATTCAGATCTGGAGCATTATAGCTGAACAAACATGAGTTAAAATCCTAGATGCACTGTCTACCTCTGATGGTTGGGGTTCCTCTCGCCTCTCTTTGAGTCCAGAAAGAATGGTAATAATGAGTTCTACTTTGAAATTTTAGGAACTGAAAATAATCTGCAAATCACACAGCACAGCCCATTGCACAACAGGGGCTCAGAGTGGCATTTCCATTACTACTGTTGCGACAAATTTCACACTGGAAAAGCCCATCTACTGGATGACTCCTGCGGGCCAGCCCCGCATTTGGAAGAATCATTCTTCAAGCTCTATGAGTCAGAAAGCGACACACTCTATGTAGGATATCTCCAAAATTCTAGCAAAGACAGAGATAGTCATCTGCCTTCAAGGAATAAAGAGCATTTTGGTGGCTTCAGTCAAGGAGCTTGGAGTAGAGAGAGGGGTACTTGGGGAGGGGGCAGGAGAAGGAAGAAAGGGTCTTCCCAAATAGGCCCTTGAAATCTTCAGAAATGTTGCACTATGTGTGTTGAAGGAATTTTCTTTATGAAAGTCTAGAGAGAGAACTTCCCACCCAGATTAGTGAATGGCCAGCGTTCATTTCCTATTACTGTCTAAAACATTGGCATAGACTTGGCATTTACAACACACCCTCCATTGTCTCAGCTTCTGTAGGTCAGAAGTCTGGCTTAGGGAGGCTGGGCTCTCTGCCCAGGGTCTCTCAAAGTCTGAAATTGAGATGATGGCCAAGCTATACTTTCACCTGGAGCTTCCTGCCCTCTTCAGAACTCACTGAGGTTGTGAGAAAAATCCAGATCCTTGTGGTTGTAGGACTGAAGTCCTCATTTTATTTCTGACTCTTGTCCTGGGAGCTCTCTCAGCTGTGTGGGTACACCTTCAGGTCCTGGTTAGCCGGCCTCCTTGTAATATGGCAGCCTACTCCCTCAAGGTCAGCAGCAGACTCCCTCTCCAAGAGAGTTCAATAGAATCATATATCACAGGCTAATCAAAGGGTGTCAGCTTTGCCATGTAAAGTAAGCTAGATACTCACAGATCTTGACCACACTCAGGTAGAGGAGATTATCCAGGGTGTGTAAGGTTCACAGCAGGCCTGAACTTTAGGAGCAGCAGAATTCTGCCTATAGCACAATTGAAGACCACAGACATACTCAGATGCAAAATCTGGAGACAAAAGACAGCATGAGGAGTTTTGCCCTTACACTTTTTTTGGGGGGTGGGGGGGGGGGAGTTGGGGGAAGGGGGAGGATTTGAACTGCCAAACAGTATCACTATATAATTGAAGGTTAAAGCCGTTTTTTGTTGTTGTTGTTTTGTTTTGTTTTTAGATTTACAAAAAAGGTAATGAGGCTGCCATCTGATATATGCTTTTATTATCTTTATCCTCCAGATTCAGTTTTTCTTTTAGTGACTTGGTGTGGTATACAGAAGACCCAAAGAACATCCAAAGTTTGAAAAACCCATTTCAGAGCCTTTTGTTGTAACCTTCTTGCAGTAACCCTGGTTGTGTAGTTGTGTTTTATTTAAGTTCTAGAGTAAATAATTTGTAGCAGGTGGCTTCCAGACAGTCAATGACTAAATTTAGGCAGCAGGTCAACATTTCTCAAAATGTGACCCACAGAAGCCTTCTTGTGAGAATTTCATGAAAAAAGAAATAAAGTAAATCCAGTTTTGAAGAAAGAGTCTGTGTGCTCTCACGTTGGATGGCTGTGTTCTGGTTTATGAGAGGCTCTGGAAGCTGTCAGAGTTGAGAGGGTCATCTCCATCAGCATCTCCTAACGTCTCCTGGCTTTGGAAACCGTCTCCCCAGGAACCATCTGACATCCACAGAAAACTCTTTATATCCATCACAGAAGATAATTGAGAGTATACTGGTTTATGAAAAGGTTTTCCGCTAACTGGCAAAGTCAAAAATATCTATTTATTCCTGAGTCTTACAGAAGGTGTTATCAATGTTAATCCTTCAGTGAGTGGTAGGTAATTTGTACAAAGCAGAGCTAGAGAGAATCAAAGAGAACTACACTGAAGGCATAAAGCAACGTGTTTAAAGAGAACAAAGGACTGAAAGCAGATCCTCTTGGAATTTAATATCATGTTAAAAATGAAGAAAATGAATGCATTGGCAAGAAAAAGATGAATTAGCCCATTAGATTGCTGAATGCAGAACTTCTGGATCACCTAGGAAACGTTGCAGCATTGGGGAGATATGAGGGGATGAGGCATCCAGAGCAGATGTGATTCCTTCAAGGGGAGTTATTATTGGAGAATGTGTGTGAGGAGAAGGATATGAGCTCTAAAGTCCTATGACTCTAAAATAATTATTTGAAAGGAAGTAGAAGCTGATAACTGGAAGCCATGAATGTGACCCATAGGATATATTTCTTTGGAAAATATGGGCTAGAAATATAAAAACTGCAGAATCAAAACATTTCATTTGCACTCACATCTGAGAGCTGTCCCTGCTCTTGGTGAACCAAAGGCGCTCTTAGCAGGTGAAGAGCTCTCTTGATAAATCTGGAAGATATGGATGGGAGGCATCTTCAGTCTATTATTTCTAAGCCTACAAAGACTCAGGAAAGAAAGGGAACTTCTTATATCTCCCAGGTCGTATGCTGGATAAGAGTGATAAAAGAAACATCTCAAGTGCCCTGGAGCTTGGTTGGGAGAGGCTGACATGATGATGGAAAATTACCAGGTGATGGAGTATTAAATGTCATGTTAGAACAAAGCTCATGGGGCTCTGGGAGCCTGTGGGAGATGCTCTACCCACATGGGAGGCTACAGGAAGCCTGCCCAGAGCAGCATTTGTTTGAGATCCCTCTTTAACAAGAGTGTGTTCACCTCCGGTATAGAATTATTACTAAATGTTGTCTTCGAATCACTAAGGAAGTATCAGACTGAGGACATTTAGATATGATTTCGGTCTGTTCTTTTCTGTCAAATTTTTGACACAGTTAAATCTCTAAACTACTTCACATGGAAAAAAAATTGTACCCATGCTTAATCTACCTCCTACACTGAGAAGACTGTATAAAGCTGTAATGGAAGATCATTCAGCTGTTTGTGTCAAAGTATTATAGAAATTTTTGCCATTAAAATGTATAATATTCAGCTAATTGAATTGAGTTCAAGACTATCTATAAAATGAGATATTTGTCATCAGATCCTACACAAAACTACTTTTAAAGTATGTATGCTACAGTATTCTATTATATTTCGTAGTGATTTATCATTTCGTAGTGATTTATCATTGATTGGGGCTTCCCGGGTGGTGCTAGCAATAAAGAAGCTGCCTGCCAATGCAGGAGACATAAGAGATATGGGTTTGATCCCTGGATCAGGAAGATCCCCTGGAGAAGGAAATGGCAACCCACTCCAGTTGGTGGGCTTCAGTCCATACGGTCACAAAGAGTCAGACAGAACTGAAGGGACTGAGCTCATTTATCTTGATTATAAAAACACACTCTTTGCATAAACACTGTGATTAATTATTTTAAATATTAATAAAATATTAATCATGTGTTCAGAAGTTTGTAGCCTTTATTAGTATGTGTTTATATATATGCACAACTCACTGTTGTGTTATAAACAAATTATTTAGGATAATAGTGATAATTATAATTGCTGACTACTATCAAAATAATATGCTGTAAATATCTTGGGCATTAATTTTAATTTAATACAGACATATTCAAGACAGTTGCTCATGTATTCTTCCCAAATATCTCTTGAAAACTGTTTTTCACACCACCTCAAAACAGCAAACTACACTTTGCTTTTTTCCCTCAAGCTCATATGAAACATTCTCTAGGAGAGACCATGTTTTAGACCACAAAAGAAATCTTAATGAACTTTAAAAGTTTGAGATCATAAAAAAGTACCTTTTCTCAACCACAATGGAATGAAACTGGAAATCAGTAGCAAAATGAGAATACAAAATATTGTAAATATGTAGCTTAAATAATCACTGTGTCAAAGAGAAATCACAAGGAAAGCCAAAAGCTATCTTGATGTAACTGAAAATAAAATGCTGCACACCTGAACTTACAGGCTGCAGCAAAAGCAGTGCTAAGAGGGGAATTTCTCCTCCAGCCAGCGCCCCTGGCCTCGGGCGCTGCCCCTGGCCTCAGGCGCAAGGTGGCTTCTCCTGGTCGCCCCTGGCCTCGGAGTACCTCAAGGCTGTATATTGTCAACCCTGCTTATTTAACTTATATGCAGAGTACATCATGAGAAACGCTGGACTGGAAGAAACACAAGCTGGAATCAAGATTGCCGGGAGAAATATCAATAACCTCAGATATGCAGATGACACCACCCTTATGGCAGAAAGTGAAGAGGAGCTAAAAAGCCTCTTGATGAGAGTGAAAGAGGAGAGTGAAAAAGTTGGCTTAAAGCTCAATATTCAGAAAATGAAGATCATGGCATCTAGTCCCATCACTTCATGGGAAATAGATGGGAAAACAGTAGAAACAGTGTCAGACTTTATTTTGGGGAACTCCAAAATCACTGCAGATGGTGACTGCAGCCATGAAATTAAAAGACGCTTACTCCTTGGAAGAAAAGTTATGACCAACCTAGATAGCATATTCAAAAGCAGAGACATTACTTTGCCAACTAAGGTCCATCTAGTCAAGGATATGGTTTTCCCTTTGGTCATGTATGGATGTGAGAGTTGGAGTGTGAAGAAGGCAGAGTGCCAAAGAATTGATGCTTTTAAACTGTGGTGTTGGAGAAGACTCTTGAGAGTCCCTTGGACTGCAAGGAGACCCAACCAGTCCATTCAAAGATCAACCCTGGGATTTCTTTGGAAAGAATGATGCTAAAGCTGAAACTCCAGTACTTTGGCCACCTCATGAGAAGAGTTGACTCATTGGAAAAAACTGTGATGCTGGGAGGGATTGGGGGCTTGAGGAGAAGAGAAAGACATAGGATGAGATGGCTGCATGGCATCACTGACTCGATGGACATGAGTCTGAGTGAACTCCGGGAGTTGATGATGGACAGGGAGGCCTGGTGTGCTGCGATTCATGGGGTCGCAAAGAGTCGGACACGACTGAGTGACTGAACTGAACTGAACTGAAGAGGGGAATTTATAGCTGTCAATCATTTTTAAGAAGCTCTCAAATCACCAACCTAACTTTACACTTTTAAGGAACTAGAAAAATTAAGAACCAACTAAATCCAAATCTAACAACAGAAGGAAGTTAATACATAGTACAGAGAGATAAAGTAGAGAACAGAAAACAATAGAGAAAATCAGTGTGAAAGATCAACCAAACTGAAGAAGGTTTAGTAGGATTAACTATGAAAAGCATTTATTTTGGAATTGAACATTCAAAATGTATGATAGTGCCCTATTCTTCTTACTGTGATAGATAAAATTAAAATGTCATAATAAAACAAAAATATATATCATCATTATTAGTCATGCAAATTTATTGTGAATGTATCTGTAAATGTCATTTCTGTGACTGAGAGTTGTTGATTTTTACAAGCAGTAACCCTTGCTCCTCCGTCTGCTTCAACTGCTTTACTGCTCACAGAAATAGACACTGAAAACGAGAAAATCCAAGGACATGGTTGCTTAGTAAGAGAAAGAAAATACATAGGTTCACTGTGTAGGATTAAGTTCCATTTCTTCTGGGTGAAACAACCACATCAGCTTTTCGAGAGGTGTTTACAAACACAAATGTGCCAATGAATGTCTCTGAGGAAATGATATTTTCCCCCAATACAAGCTCTATGCTTTTGGCAACCACGAACAGAGATTCAGACCGATGCATTCTTGTCCTAGTTCTGCCATTAAGTCACAAAGTCTTGAAAAGTATTGCTAAATTATCTACGCTTCAAATCAAATCCACAAAACTAGACATGAAAAAGGAGATGTTATAACAGACAATGCAGAAATGCACAGGATTATAAAAGACTATTAAGAACAACTATACGGAAATAAAATGGATAACCTGGAAGGATAGACAGATTCTTAGAAAAGTTGAATCTTCCAGGACTGAACCAGGAAGAAATAGAAATTATGAACAACCCAATTACAAGCACTGAATTTGAAGCTGTGACCAAAAATCTCCCCAAAAAACAAAAGCCCAGGACCAGATGGCTTCACAGGAAAATTCTATTAAACATTTAGAGAAGAGATAATGCCTATCCTTCTAAAACTCTTTCAAAAAATTGCAGAGGAAGAAACACTTCCAAACTCATTCTATGAGGCCACCATCACCCTGATACCAAAACACACCAATCAGAGAAGAAAAAGAAATAAAAGGAATCCAGATCAGAAAAGAAGTAAAGCTCTCAATGTTTGAAGATGACATGATACTGTACATACAAAACCCTAAAGATAGTATCAGAAAATTACTAGAACTAATCAGTGAAATTAGCAAAGTTGTAGGATACAAAATCAATACACAGAAATCACTTGCATTTCTATATTCCAACAATGAAAAAATCAGAAAGAGACATTAGGGATCAATCCCATTCACCATTGCAACAGAAAGAATTAAATATCTAGGAGTAAATTTACATAAGAAGACAAAAGAACTGTACACAGAAAATTATAAGGCACTAATGAAAGCAATCAAAGATGACATAAACAGATGGAGAGATAGTCCGTGTTCCTTGGTAGGAAGAATCAATACTGTGAAAATGACTAACTACCAAATGCAATCTAGAAATTTAATGCAATCCCTGTCAAATTACCAATGGCATTTTTTCACAGAACTAGAACATAATATTTCACAATTCATATGGAAACACAAAAGACCCCAAATAGCCAAGTCAGTCTTGAGAAGGAAAAAAAAATGGACCTGGAGGAATCTACCTTCCTGACTTCAGATTATATTACAAAACTACAATCATCAAGACAGTATGGTACTGGACAAAAACAGAAATATAGACCAATAGAACAAGATAGAAAGCCTGGAAATAAACCCATGCAGCTATGGGAACCTTATTTTTTACATAGGAGGCAAGAAAATACAGTGGGGCAAAGATAACCTTTTCAATAAATGGTCCTGGGAAAACTGGACAGCTACATGTAAAAGAATGAAATTAGAACACTTCCTAACACCATACACAAAGATAAACTCAAAATGGATTAAAGACCTAAATGTAAGACCAGAAACTATAAAACTCTTAAAGGAAAATATAGGCAGAACACTCAATGACATAAATCAAAGCAAGATCCTCTATGACCCACCTCCTAGAGTAATGGAAATAAAAACAAAAGTAAATAAGTGGGACTTGATTAAACTTAAAAGCTTTTGCACAGCAAAGGAAACTATAAGCAAGGTGAAAAGACAACAGTCAAAATAGGAGAAAATAATAACAAATGAAACAACAACTGACAAAGGATTAATTTCCAAAATATATAAGCATTTCATACAACTGAAAACCAGAAAAGAAAAACAAAACACCCCAGTCAAAAAGTGGGAAAAAGACCTAAACAGACATTTCTCCAAAGAAGACATACAGATGGCTAACAAACACATGAAAAGGTGCTCAAAATCGCTCATTATTAGAGAAATACAAATCAAAATGACAATAAGTTATCACCTCATACCAGTCAGAACGGCCCTCATCAAAACGTCTACAAACAATAAATGCTGGAAAGGGTGTGGAAAAAAGGAAACACTCTTGCCCTGTTGGTGGGAACGTATATTGATACAGCCACTGTGGAAGATGGTATGCTGCTGCTGCTGCAGATGGCATGGAGATTCCTAAAAAACTAGGAATAAAACTACCATATGACCCAGCAATCCCACTCCTAGGCATATACCCTGAGGAAAACAAAATTGAAAGAGACACGTGTATCCCACTGTTCATTGCAGCACTATTTACAATAGCTAGAACATGGAAGCAACCTAGATGTCCATCCACAGATGAGTGGATAGAGAAGCTGTGGTACATATACACAATGGAATATTACTCAGCCGTAAAAAGGAAAACATTTGAGTCAGTTCTAATGAGGTTGATGAACCTAGAACCTATTAGACAGAGTGAAGTGAGTCAGAAAGAGAAAGATAAATACCATATTCTAACACATATATACAGAATCTAGAAAAATGGTACTGAAGAATTTATTCACAGGTTAACAGTGGAGAAACAGACATAGAGAACAGACTTATGGACATGGGGAGAGGGGAGCAGAGGGTGAGATGTATGGAAAGAGTAACATGGAAACTTACATTACCATATGTAAAATAGATAGCCAATGGGAATTTGCTGTATGGCTCAGGAAACTCAATCAGGGGCTCTGTATCAACCTAGATGGGTGGAATGGGGAGGGGATATATGTATACCTATGGCTGATTCATGTTGAGGTTTGACAGATAAGAGCAAAATTCAAAAGGCAACCCACTCCAGTATTCTTGCCTGGAAAATCTCATACACTGAGAAGCCTGGTAGACTACAGTCCATAGGATCGCAAAGAGTCAAACACGACTGAGCAACTTCACTTTCACTTTCAAGTATCTTTCAATAAAAAGTAAGTTAATTTTAAAAAAATTGTACTTCAAAGTTCTCCTTTCTACAATTTGAGTCTGGGTCCCATAGTCTATTTCTTCTCCTAACCCAAATTTATAATCATATTTTATAAGAATTCCTGCTGCAGTCTTTAGTTACTGTGTTTTTCTTTTCACTGTAAAGATACAATTACTCTGAGAGTGAAGTACTGTCTTATGAACTAATTTGGTAGTGAACTAATTGGATGGTCTTTTAAGTGTGTAGGTCATCACGTGCAACTTGGAAACTGCTCGTTTTTCATTCTTATAATTAGTGCCAAAGACTGTGAAAAAGAACTTGCATTGAAATATGAACTAGCGACATTTTGCAAAATGCAAACATTTTGCATTTTAGTAACACAACTCATGACATGATTAGCCTAGTGCAAATGAGAGGACTTGAATCAATATACTCGTTACCTCTAACTACATGATTTAACATTTTAGTGAAATAATAAATCTAGTACTCAGAGAAGTCAGTATTACATCTGTCTGAAAGTGTCTGTGTTACAGCTTTTATTAAAGTGAGCATCATCCATAAGTCCTTTGAAGAGTAATAACACTTGAAATGCCTAAAAATAGGTCAGTATGACTGTATGTTAATTGCCATATTTTCCGTGACATGCAGTTATCTAAGGCTTATTTTACTTACTATGTTTTTGCAGATAAATGCAAATCAAATGCACATTTATAACAAACAAATAAGTATTTAAACTTAAATTAGGCAGCATCCTTATATTTAAATGAGAACTATTTCCAGAAATAATTTAATCCAGGTGTTTTCTGTCTGTCAACTGTAAGTTTGGGGGGAAGAAATAGTCTGAATAATTTTACATCCATTGTTTCAGGCCTTAAAGTTTGCCAGCTGCAAGGATCTTTCTGTCTCAGGTTCAACTGCTCTGCCCTACAAGATACTGAAAGTCAGTCGATATAAACTTGTATTTTGAAATTCAAGGTATGTTGTATAGTTTATTGAACGGGACTGGAGTGAAGATTATGAGGAAGATGGGCCAACAAAGTCCCTTCAGTTCAGTCACTCAGTCTTGTCTGACTCTTTGCGACCCATGAACTGCAGCACACCAGGCTTCCGTTTCCATCACCAACTCCCAGAGCTTGCTCAAACTAACCTCCATCAAGTCGGTGATGCCATCTAACCATCTCATCCTTTGTCATCCTCTTATCTTTCTGCCTTCAATCTTTCCCAGCATCAGGGTCTTTTCCATTGAGTCACCTCTCCGCATCAGGTGGCCAAAGTATTGGAGCTTCAGCTTTAGCATCAGTCCTTCCAATGTATATTCAGGACTGATTTCCTTTAGAATCGACTGGTTGAATCTCCTTGCTGTTCAAGGGACGCTCAAGGGTCTTTTATAACACCACAGTTCAAAATCATCAATTCTTTGGCACTCAGCCCTGCAAACAAGACCCAGTCTCCAACCTCCTCTGCTTACCCAACCTCCCTCCACAAGGTCTTTCTAAAGTGCAGATGGAACCCCAGCCCTAATGAAAGCCCTCAGGGTAGCCTGTGTCTTCAGGGTAAAGTCCACACCCTGTGGCCAGCTCCAGTTCTGCCTCCTTTCTCACCCCAGATCCCCAGGCACTCACTTCCCTCCCCCTAAGCGGCTTCCATTTCCTGTTTTGCAAAGTGGTGCTA
Source organism: Ovis aries (assembly GCF_016772045.2). NCBI lineage: Eukaryota > Metazoa > Chordata > Mammalia > Artiodactyla > Bovidae > Ovis > Ovis aries. The sequence goes on along the minus strand of NC_056079.1, from coordinate 2,840,884 downwards.
CTCCAGGGGCAAGATTTTTAGGGTTTGTGGCAAAATGTGGTCACTGAGGGTCAGATACGACTGAGTGACTTCACTTTCACTTTTCACTTTCATGCACTGGAGAAGGCAATGGCAACCCACTCCAGTGTTCTTGCCTGGAGAATCCCAGGGACGGGGGAGCTTAGTGGGCTGCCGTCTATGGGGGTCACACAGAGTCGGACACGACTGAAGTGACTTAGCAGCTTAGCGGCCTTCTCTATGGTCCAACTCTCACATTCATACATGGCTACTGGAGAAAACATAGCTTTGACTAGGAGGACCTTTGTTGGCAAAGTAATGTCTCTGCTTTTTAATATGCTGTCTAGTTTGGTCACAGCTTTTCTTCCAAGGAGCACGTGTCTTTTAATTTCATGGCTGCAAATTCCATTAGGAAGCCCCTGTTCTTCGAGTCTCAGGGGCTGGGGGAGGTGCAGTCAGAATTGACATGCCTGCTTTCATGCCCACCACCGTCTTCTGTCCCCGTCAGCTCTCCCTGCCCTGCTCTCAGGCGTCCCGTGGTCCTTTATGGTTTTCACCTCTAATCTTGTGAAAATCAGGAGAGAAGCATTTTGCCACCCAGCTCTAACAAAGCACCTCCACAGTATAGGGAAACCTAGTTATTTAAAATGCATCAGTATGTACCCCTTTTCACAATATAGTTCAGAATTCAGCACTTGGTTTGAATGTCTGTGCAACAAATCAGATTTTCATTCTACCAGAGGGCTTGACCATGTGAAGGAATTCTATATCAACACCTTTTGTAAAATGAATAATCATTTTCCATCCTACATTAAATCAGTGGTTCTCAAACAGGGGTGATGTCTCTCCACTCCCCATGGATACAGCAACATCTGGAGGTACTTCAGGTTGTTTCAGGCTGGTGAGAAGCATCTTCAGAGCTGAGTGGACAGAAGCCAGCAGGCCACGAGGCATAGGCCAGCTCTGCCCGCAGGGATTGTCCGGCCAGGATGCCAGTCATGGCCACTTTGAGAAACCTAGTCCTAACTGTCTACTTGTTCAGTTAAGGAATGCACACCAACTGTTATCAAACAGGACATTTTGTCACTTTTCAGGTTGAAGTAATAATCAATTCTACAGGAAGTTTAAAAAGTACAGAAAGAACATAGACCTGTCTCTCAGATTCTCTGGGAGGATAATGACTCAGGTGCTTATGAGACAACAGTAAGGCCAGGAAGTTGTCAGTGATGTCATCTACAGATTTCACCAGGTCTCACATGCACTCTGTGGTTCTGTGACATCTCTTCACTTGTATTTGACCACCGTAATCAAAGGGAAGGTCTGTTGAGACTTCTCTGGTGCTGCAGAGGCTGAAACTCCACATTCCCAATGGAGGGTCCAGGCCTGATCCCTGGTCAGGGAACTAGATCCCATTTTAGCCAAATAAATAAGTAAATAAATATATATATTTTTTAGAAAAGGCACGCAACTGTTTCATCAGCACAAAGACCTCCCCTGGGACACTGCTGTGCAGTTGCACCATCCCACTGTCTGGCTCTGATTTTCATCAGCCTCTATTTTGCAGCTCTGTAATTTTTCATTTCCAGAATGTTATATAAATGAAAGCATATGCTAGGTAACCTTTCAAGATTGGCTCTTTGAAAGGGCAGGAGTACTTTTAAAAAATAAAAAATGAATATTATGTCAGACACTTGACCTGAATTGTCCCATTAAAATTTCACACTGGCTCCCTGTATCAATTAGGAATTGTATTTGACTCTGAGTCATGAAAGAGCAGAAAATATTGGCTTATAAAATTAAGGAGTTTTTTTATGTGATGAAAAATGTGGAGATAGATTTTTAAGATTAAGTTGTCTTCATATAATTTCTGGGCTCTTTTTGGCATTTTATCTGCTCTCCTAGGAGTTGGCTGTCTGACCTGTATAAGAGAGAGCTGCCGTCTTAGCCACGTTCTCTCGGAAGGAAGAAGGGAGACAGAATGGGACAGTCTTGCCCCTGAGGCTTCTAAGAAGCCTCACCCAATTCCACTTACATGTCTAATAAACATTTGTCACCTGGACACCCCCAGTGGAGAGAGGTCCTTGGAAACATGGGCGTTTAGCATGTTGACACTCCAAAGAAAAGCAAGGATGGGTAATTAAGAAAAAGATAATAGATGGTGTTATGTAGGCAACTAGAGTTGTCTACCACAAACCTATACACCATTTTACATGTAAAGGAACTGAATATTAGGTTGACATTGAAGGCGACCCAGTTAATAAAGAGTAACTTGGCTTTGAAGCCAGGTCTTATTGATCCACGCTTTTAGTCACTCTGCTTTCTGTAGGTCTCAAGGGCTCCCCACTGAGATGAGGGTGAGATTAGGAAACCGGAGAACAAGTGATCTGTAGTAGTCTGGCTCTTCTGAGAGACAGAACCAGTAGGGTGTGTGCATGTGTAAATGAGAGGTGAGATTTATTATAGCAGCTGGCCCACACAATTATGGAAACTAGGAGCACCACAGTTGCTGTCTGTAAGCCAGTAGAGCCAGTGACGCAAGGCCAGGAGACCAGCATCCCGTCTCAAGCTGGCAGGAAGAGCAAATTCAACCTCCCCTCACCCTCTTGTTCCACTTGGTCCCTCAGCAAGTTGGATGGTGCCTCCGCATTGGGGAGGGCAATCTGCTTTTCTCAGTCTTCCTATTCAAATGCCAGGAACACCCTCACAGACACACCCAGGAATACTGTCTGACCAGGCACCTGGGCCTCCAGTGGGCCAGTCAAGGTGAAAGGTAAAACTGCCCACCACAGCGCCACCCTCTCGGGCCAGGAAACTGACCTTGTTGGAGATAGCTGGGAACCTCTTCCTCACAAAGGAGAACACAATGCAAGAGGCGCCAAAAGAGCAGAATGCGAGCTAATCTCCGGGGTCCACCTGGATGATATCAAATACACATGGGCACAGAACTCACTTCTCAGGGCAAGAATAATTTGCCTCCTTACGTCTTTTCTGTTTCCTTTTAGGTAAGGCTGGTCTAGACCAAGGGTCCCCAACCTCTGGGATCTAATGTGATGATATGAGGTGGAGCTGATACAATAATAATATAAATAAAGTACACAAAAATGTAATACTCTTGAATCATTACCCCCCTCCTCCAGTCATACCCCCATCCCAGCCTGTGGAAAAATTGTCTTTCCCAAAACTGATCCCTGTTGCCCAAAAGATTGGGGACCACTGGGCTAGACCTACTATGAACTCCAAAACCTTCTTACTGACCAGTGGATAGTCTTTGATGTCCATGAAGGTAGGCACTCCCAGTCCCTCTGGCTCTGTCTGCATCAGACAGAAGATACAAAATATTGATGGGAAGTTACTGTAGGGGAATTAAGTCTATTATCTATAAGATAACATATTGCCTTAGAATGAACACAAGACAGTGATTCCATCAGTGGCATTCCTGGGCCCTTACTGTTCGTAGGAGTTTCGTTTGACTGTTTTATGTCTGACACTTGGTCCAGATAGCAAATTCTACAGAATAACCAATCTACAGCAATATATTTGCTGTATATAAACTGTGTGGGAAGTTTAACCACTTATAATTTAAAATATACTTACCTTTGGAGAAGGCTTTATTTCTCCCAACTCACACAAAAGGGATTTGCAGTGTCCATTTACACAAAAATTATTCTCCAAATATTTTCCCTCTCTGAAAGAATATGTCTTTTTCTATTTGTTTTTACTATGATAGCTTATAAGAAAAATTGTATTCTATAGAGAATTTAGGAAGGGAAAACTATTTATTCTTATGACTGATAGAGAAATGTCAAAAATCCTGCATGGAACTATTATCTATCAACACAAGTTAAATACCACCTTGCTGCTTCTAGTGTCTAAGTGAGAGGACAAGTAATTTCTTTAACCTGAATTGATGACACAGCATTTTGATCTCTCTCTGAAGCTAGGTATATCCAGGTTACTGTTTGATCTGGAGTAAGTTATTTAAGCTGTGCAATGTGTTTGCACAACTGAAGAGATGGGCTGCTTCTACCATTTTGAAAGAGCTGTTGTCAAGTTTATAACAATGTATGTGAGGCGACCGGGGTGTGCCCCGTGTGTTCTGTCATGGAAACCCAGATGATGACACTCCTTAATGGAGGCTTTGCAACCTGGGGCACAGTCCCTGCGTTAGCTTTGTGGTGAGCAGCCAAGTGCTCCATTAGAAATTCTCACAGTGCACTATTCCCATTCATTTCCTCTAAGAAGTGCTTTACAACATATAGATGTTAAAATCTGTATGGGTCTTAGGGAACTGAGTAAATAGAGCAGCGTTTAATTCCATCGATCGTTGTTGTGATAAGATTGATAGTGTGTCAGGAAAGAGGCTTTGAAGGTACAATAAGCACCTCAGTGACGGGCTTCCTCCTCTGTTGCCTGAAGTGTCAACAAAGGCAAAGGCTTCCACCAGGATTTTCAGAGTAAAATCAATGGCATGATACAGTGCTTCTTATCATAGAGGATAGCCTGCTACGTCCCGCTGTCAGTTATATAGCTCAGCTTGCAGATTTTTGTGAACTCAGGGCCTGAGATATCACCATGATTACCTTGAAATTAAACCCACTGTAGAATCATGATCATTACTCAGCTTCCCAGAGTGCTTTTGAAATGCTGCCCTTCTCACTGAAAATGCTAATTCCCTCTCACCTGGGCTGCTGCCGCGAGAGTTCCTAGTCCGAATGCCGTTCAGGCTCTCAGCACCCAGCAACGCCATCTTGCCCAAAGAAGGTCAGGCAACCAGGCAGGGGTGGTTTCTGACTGGCACAGTCCCAGACAGACCAGAAAGCCCTACTGTGAATGCTATAGGACCCAAGACTCACTGTGAATAGCTTGTGGTGTATACATAAATAATGCAGTAAATTGGGGCTTAAAATGAGACACTCACCAGCAGTGAGACGCCACAGCATGGCTGGTAGAAGGGCCGCAATCCAGAATCCTGATCCTACTCTCAGGGGAGTGTAATCTCCTTGGTTCTATCTCACCTCAAAAAGAAATTTGAAGTGATGGACATTAAAGCCTCAGCATGTCACAGCTCTCAGACAGACTGTGTTACAGTTCTCAGACAGATCAATTTTATTTAGAAAATAAAGGAAAATACTTCCTTGAGGCATGAGGGAATGCTGACCCAAAAGACAGGAAGAGAGAGAGCGAGCGCATGCGTGGGGGAGAGAGAGAGAGAAAGCATGTTCCGGCCCTTTGGCTCCTCTTTTTATATGCTTTTTCCTCCCCTGGGCCTGCCCTATGTAACTTGGGCTAGCCAGGAGTATTGTTTGTTCTACCCGAGGTCCTCACTCAGGTCCTTGGACCTTCCTTTGTTCTATTTTTGGGGGCTTTTCCCTTTTTTGTCTTTTAGCCCCCACCATTCTGGACTCCTTTTTCCTATTATAACTACATAACAGTACCAAATGCCAGTGCAGATGTAGAGCAGTGGATCCCTCATTCATTGCTGGTGGAACTGCAAAACCGCACAGTCATTTTGAAAGATAGTTGGGAAGTTTCTTATAAAACCAAATACTCTACACACTTTCTATACAATCCAGGAATACTTGCTGGTATTCACCAAAAAGGAGTTGAGAATTTATGTCCACACACAAACCTGCACACAAATGTTTAAAGCAGCTGTATTCATTGTTGCCAAAACTTAGAAGCAACCAAGATGCCCTTCTGTGGGTGAATGGATAAGTAAATTGTGGTACATCCAGACAACGAAATATTCAGCACTGAAAAGAAATGAGTGAAAAGGGAGAAAAAAGAAATGAGACATTAAGCCATGAGAAGTCACAAAGGAAAATTAAATGCATAATACTAAGCTTCAAAAACCGATCTGAAAAGGTTATATACTGTATGATTCTAACTATGTTACTTTCAGGGAAAGTAGTATAGAGACAGTATAAAAATGAGTGGTCGTCAGGGGTTGGGGGATGGGGGCATGAACAGGTGGAGCATAGAGGATTTTAAGGGCAATGACACTACTCTGTTTGATACCCTCGTGTTGAATATATGTCACTATGTTTGTCCAAACCCATAGGCTGTGCAAGACCAAGAGGGAAACTTAAACTGTGGACTCTTGGTGATGATGACGTATCCGTGTAGGTTCATCAGTCATAATAAATGTGCCATCTGGTGGAGATGTTAATAATGGGAGAGGCTGTGCATGTATGGAGACAGGTGTTTGGGAGATTACTATACTGACCACTCTAAAGACAATAAGGTCCTAAACAGTAAGTAAATGAAAAGAGGGACTATTGCATAACACACAGACACTATATGAAAATCAGACATCAGTATCTATAAGTCAAGTTTTTTTTAGAAAACAAACAAGAAAGAGATATTCTTTCTAGTGAGCTTCAGTCTGCAGAGCGTGAGCCAAGCAGAAACATTCATAGGTTGGATTAGAAATAAAAGCGTGTCTGATATTTATACAATGTTATTTCCCTGGGGCACACAGTGAGTACACAACCATATAATTTTAGGAACATTTTTACATTAAACAATACTGAGTTGACTCTTTTTTAAACTCTATCAAAAATGGTTTATAACACAATAATTTTTATTTAACTGTAGTTAAGATATAACATTGTGTTAGATTCAGGTATACAGCTTCAGATTTCTTTATATTATAGGTTATTACAAGATATTGAATGCAGTTCCCTTTGTTAGATAGTAAATCCTTTTTGTTTATTAAATATAATAACATTGAAATAAAATGAAGTTGTCAAAGTTAAGCAAAACAATAGCATGCCTTGAGAAGTCTCTAAACATGGGTGATTTGGTTTTGACCTTAGAAATCACATGTCTTGAATGTGCCTATGTGTCTGTGTCTTTTATATACTACACTGCCGTTCTGAGCTCCCTTCCACAACTGGGCAATCTGGACTATAGGGGGCTTACTCTCTTTGAGGTTTAAGTTCTATAACTAGGTTGGAAGCATGTGGATTTCTAATCAAAACATCTCTTCCAAAATTCTATGTCCTGTACTCAGAGTGAGGATTGAAATGTTACAACAGGATAGAGTAATTTGGGTAAAGCAAAAATAATAATTGTTGTTGTTGTTTTTCATTGAGATGGTAGGATGGCATCACTGACCTGATGGACAAGAGTTTGGGCAATCTCCAGGAGACAGTGAAGAACAAGGAAGCCTGGTTTGTTGTAGTCCGTGGGGTCACAGAGTTGGACATGACTTAGTGACTGAACAATAACAACTTTTGTCAGCAAAGTGATGTCTTTGCTTTTTAATATGCTGTCTAGGTTTGATATACCTTTTTTTCCAAGGAGCAAACATCTTTTAATCTCATGGCTGCAACCACCATCCACAGTGATTTTAGAGCCCAAGAAAGTAAAATCTGTCACTGTTTCCACTTTTCCCCCATTTATTTGCCATGATTTCATGGGACCAGATGCCATGATCTTAGTTTTTTAAATGTTGATTTTTAAGCCAACTTTTTCACTCTCCCGCCTCATCAAGAGGCTCTTTAGTTCATCACTTTCTGCCATTAGAGTGGTATCATCTGCATATCTGAGGTTGTTGATATTTCTCCCAATAATCTTGATTCCAGCTTGCAATTCATCCAGCCCAGCATTTCACATGGAGTACTCTGCATGTGAGTTAAATAAGTAGGGTGACAATATACAGATTTAACATACTCCTTTCCCAATTTGAACCAGTCTGTTGTTCCATGTCCGTTTCTAACTTTTGCTTCTCATCCTGCATGCAGGGTTCTCAGAAGATAGGTAAAGTATTTCCTTCTCTTTAAGAATTTTCCACAGTTTGTTGTGATCCACACAGTCAAAGGTTTTAGCATACTCAAGGAAGCAGAAGTAGATGTTTTCTGGAATTCCCTTGCTTTTTCTGTGATTCAGTGGATGTTGGCAATTTGATCTCTAGTTCCTTTGCCTTTTCTAAACCCGGCTTATATATCTGGAAGCTCTCAGTTCATGTACTGCTGAAGCCTAGCTTGAAGGATTTTGAACATTACTTTGCTGGCATGTGAAAGGAGTGCAATTGTAGCATAGTCTCAATATTCTTTGGCTTTGTCTTTCTTTGTGATTGGAATGAAAATGGACTTTTCCAGGCCTGTGGCCATTGCTGAGTTTTCCAAATTTGCTGGCATACTGAGTTCAGCACTTTCACAGCATCATCTTTTGGAATTTGAAATAGCTCAGCTGGAATTCCATCACCTCCGCTAGCTTTGTTCGTAGTGATCTTACCTAAGGCCCACTTGATATCATACCCCAGGATATCTGGCTCTAGGTGAGTGACCACACCACAGTGGTTCTCTGGGTCATTAGGACCTTTTTTGTGCAGTTCTTCTGGGTATTCTTGCCGCTTCTTCTTAATATATTCTGCTTCTCAGTATCTTCTGTTAGGGCCTTGACATTTCCATTTGTTATTTTGCCCATCTTTGCATGAAATGTTCCCTTGGTATCTCCAATTTTCTTGAAGAGATCTCTAGTCTTTCCAATTCTATTGTTTTCCTCTATTTCTTTGCATTGTTCACTTAAAATGGCTTTCCTATCTCCCCTTGCTATTTTCTGGAAGTCTGTATTCAGATAGGTATATCTTTCCCTTTCTCCTTTGCCTTTCGCTTCTCTTCTTTTCTCAGCTGTTTGTAAGACCTCCTCAGACAACCACTTTGCCTTCTTGCATGTCTTTTTCTTGGGGATGGTACACAGTTATTGCAGTTTCTTGTAGAGATGTAACCACACTGTGGCCTCCTTAGAGCATAAGGGTTACGAGTGAAGACATTGAGTTGGATAGATGTGGCATTTTCAAATTTACAGCACTTCTGACTACAAATACCAAAGCATACAATGTGTTTAGATGCCTGAACCTTTGCCCTCTCTAAGACATGTAATTTATTTCTTAGAAGACGGTCTTCTAAGTTAAATCTTCTAACTTAAGAAGTTAAAACAGAAAACACTACTAAGTTAGTTTGAATACTTGGAAGCATTAATGTAATTATTTACTTGAGAGAAGAGGTCATCACTCATGTACTGTATTGCTAATAGTTGTGTGTGTGTGTGTGATTCATTTCACCACCCAAGAACTAACTAGGTCATCTATGCCTTCAACTCGATCCAGATGCTAAGCAAAGTAAAGATGATTTTTATATCTACCTACACACGTGAACCATATAGCTGAACCATATAGCTTGGGTTCTTATGCAAGGCAGAAATTTGACTAATCCTACGTATCTAAGCTTCACATGTTGTTTGTGTTTGCCACTTTTCAGGAAGAGCCCCTACTTTCCTATCATTATCAAGGTCATGGATAACAGACTCTGAAGACTAATCACATGACTTTGAAGGATATAATAAAATATCATTAAAATATTAGAATAGAGTTGCTCAACTTCCCTTTCTGCTATTTTTATGACAATAAACTGGATGAAAAACTTTGAAATTTAAGACTGTTTTCTTCTATCCTTTCAACATTTTCCTCTTTCAATGTACTGTCACAGGACTATAGATTTTATTTTTCAGTAAATTAGATGGACGTTGTAAAAACTTCGAAAAATTCTGCTAGCAGCATTAATATATTACAAATATAATTAAGATGTGGTCTTACTTATAGGAAGATAAGCTCCTCTCAGGATAAGCATGCATGCTCTGTTGCTAAATCATGTCTGACTCTTTGTGACTCCCGTGGTCTGTAACCCACCGGGCTCCTTTGTCCATGGGATTTTCAAGACAAGAATACCGGAGTGGGTTGCCCTTTCCTCCTGCTGGGGCTTTCCAGGTGGTGCTAGTAGTCAAGAACCCGCCTGCCAGTGAAGGAGACATAATGAATGCAGGTTCGATCCCTGGGTTGGGAAAGTCCCCTGGAGGAGGGCATAGCAACTCACTTCAGTATTCTCGCCCGGAGGGTCACCATGGACAGAGGAGCCTGGCTGGCTGCAGTCTATAGGGTCAAGAGAGGTCAGACATGACTGAAGCGACTTGGCACGCATCCTCCAGGGGATCTTCCTGACCCAAGGGTCAAACCCATGTCTCCTGTATCTCCTGCGTTGTTGGCAAGTGGATTCTTCATCACTGAGCCACCTGGGAAGCCCTCTTAGGATAAGACATTACCATAATTTAGGGCAATTCTATATTACAGTCCATGGGGTCACAAAGAACCAGACATGACTGAACACACACACACACATACACTGACAAGACTTAGAATAGAAACACATTGAACAGAGTTATTACTTACTGAGCAGCTACTGCGTGCTATTTGTCTTATGTTTCCACAGTTCTTCTTTGTTAAAAATCCTACAACACTTCACAGATGAGGAACCTGCGAAGATTAGATACCTTTTCGTCATTCTTTTAGCTCTGCCTAACTTTAATATATAAATATCAAAGTAGAATTGTGCCGTTCTGGGTTACATGTCAGCCGTGTGTTACGTGGACAAGGGGTGATGAAGTCCATTGCTGTTGTCCAAGCAGAGAATAACTGGGCAACTACAAACTAAAATGATTAAAGATAACTTGCATGGGAAGTGTGGTCAAGAAATACCTGTACTTCTCAGAAGGAAGCTATAAGTCATACTTTACTGTAGTTGAATGATTTGGGTTCTGATTTGTATTTTCTGACTGTTGCTTTTAAACGCTTGTGTGCCTTGCTCATCCTCTAGCTATGAAATAGTCACAGAAGGTATCGTAAGTATTCTGAACTTTCTTCACACCATATTAACCCCTAATACTTTGGGTGGATTTAAACATGTTTGAAAATAAAGCAAGTGGGTTATACCTAGTTTTAGAGACAAAAGCAAATGCATGGAGTTTAAAGCTACAAAGAATATTTAAGTGGAAATTTAAAAAAAAAATAAAAGATTGAACAAGTTTGTTTGTCCTTGATGATCAGCTCTTCTTCCAGAAATAAGGATACTCAGGATCTGAAGAAAGTTCAGAAGATTTGGGAATATTTTTGAAGAGGTTGAATAAGGAAACATATCTACTAGAGGCGGTCATAAGCATCCAATTCTCATTCTTTCCAACAAGTACATAAAAATAGCAGGCAGGACAAGCTGTCATTGAATGAGAAGACACAGCTATTTTTTAAAGGAAAACCCATTGCTGGTAAAACATAACTTCCTTATGCAGAGGAAAAAAAAGTGTTGATAATTTTGCCCATCAGAGATAATTCATCATTGTGTTTAAAATTAAGGAATGGTCTTCTTGTTAAACATATATGCTTTTATTCTTAATTTTAAGTTACCCAAATATTTGCACAGCAGACAGTAAAGCACAAAAGTCAAGTTCTCTAATTGTGGTTTGTAAAGGATTTTTTAAAATGTTGCAGTAAAAACAAAGGTTAGCTTGCAAATAGTTTAAAAGGAGATAGTTTATCTTCTAATTTTAAAATGTCATATTCTCAGTTTGCAACAAAATAAAGGGAAAATATGAGGGAATTCACTAATGATTCTTTTAAGTGTTTTATGGACTCCTTTTAAGTACTACAGCTGTATTGTCACTAGCAGAACTGGAGATCTAAATGATATTTCTCAGGTTGGCTTGCCTAGAATGCGCATGGCGTCTAGTCTCCTCTAATGATTAATCCCAGCAAACAGAACGTGCAGTGAAGTGCCCCGTTCCCTAGTCCTGGCTAGGGTCTGAGAAATGCAGCAACAACTTATTTAAACTGTTCTGTGGGGCATGGGTCATTGTTTCTCACTTGTTTCTTTTGTATCCTCCTGTCATTTTTGAAATCCTACATTAACTCCAAATTCTGAGTTGTTTTGAATTGTACTATTACCTTCTAATTGACTCTTACATGGAATAGTGTGCTTTACTTGATGGAAATCATTAATCCTTACCCTGCAGTCATTTTTCAGTGTTCTTATTTGAATCTACTGATGACATTTAACAAAGACAATATTGTTTCTACAGACTGTCAGAAAAATATATATATCATATACATTTGTGTATCTTCTATCTACAATCCAATAGCATTTGAAATGTCTAAAATTAAATAGTCATTTTCTATATGTTGCGAATGTACAGCTCCATATTTTAAGCTCCAGAATTTGCAGCTATCCTCAGCTGCTGGCTGAATTAAACAATTATATTTTATATTATTTTCTTTTATTTAAAGGGGATATATATATGTGTATGTATATATATAAATGTATATATATCTATGTATATATATATATGTATATATATATATGTATACACACACACAGATATTCATTTAGGAAAATTGGAAGAGTGTAAAAATATATAAAAAAAGAGAATCAATCATTGGTCCATAATTCATTGATAGCCATGCAGCATTTTGGTATATTTTTACATCAGAATTCCCACTACACCAGCATTTCTGGGTTCTAAGAATCTGCATTTTTAATAATGTCACTAATTATCACACAGAAGTTATTGATGTAGGTGGTCTATGGATTGTATTTTGAGAAACATGCTACAAGATAATTTAAACTTCATGGATTCTGGAGAGAGAGAGTGAACATTTTCAATAAAAGAACAGTTATGTTCAAACTTGTTTAAAGAACAAAACTATAACAGACTGTTAAGGATGTATATGATGGATAATTTGAATGAAAGGAGAGTGGACAATTACCAGACTGTCGATAAAGCCCAGCCCAAGGACAAGGCACATGTTTGAATTAGAGCTAACTGAAATTTATCAAATGTTTAGTGTGCATCACATACTATTTAAGGTATTCTGTGCATGTTCATTTCTTGCTTCCCTATGATAATCCTATAAGTGATATTATTCTGCATGTCATGTAGATAAGGAAAGGGAAACATATGTAATTGAATTTACTTATGCAAATCATACAGCTAGTACACTACAAAAACAAAATTCAAAGCCAGAGGAGATCCAGGACCTCTTCTGACCACCAGTGAGCCTCTTCCTATATCATTTACAATCCCTAGAAAGCATATTTTGGAAGAACCCCAGTAAATTTACCATTCATCTATGACCACAGAAATAAGCTTTTTTGTTCTTAGTTAGTCCGTTTTTGTATGGGTAGCTATAGGCCAAACAATGTGTGTAAGCATTGTTCAAAATATTTTCTGAAATAAATATACAGATGTGGGATGTTTAAGTAGATTTGAAATGTAGTAGATTTTCTCTGCATGTTTGGTAGCTAGAACAAATTGTTGCCCAAGTTTTGCCATAGAATAAAATGTCAGAAAGAATCTTCTAGTATCAAAATCAAAAGCAGCCTTTATTCTACTAATTGAAAAAAGTGACATGACAAGAACCATTCTTTTGTTTTGTTTTGTTTTAGTAAAACTGAGAAGTTGAACCACTGGTGAAATCTTATGAATTTAATGAATAAAATCTAATTCATGAATAAGCAGTTTACTAGCTAGCAGTTCTTAGGGAAGGAATAGGTGAGGGTGAATATGCCCATAAAATAAACCATTCTTACCCTTAATGAATAATTCCATATAAAAAAGAAAAATTTCTAGAATCCTCAGGCATGCTGGAATGTTACAGATATTTGTGAGTATAATTTTTTCCCCTTATTCTGAAGGGCATCAACTTGGTTTTGCTTTGTACAACTTTAGAGCTATTTTGGTTTATGCTAATGGGAGGCCATCAACCTTTGACTAGCTTTAGAGTCTAAAGTTAAACCCAGTATATATGTGATAGTCCCAGGTTTTTTAGGTTAAATGGTATACCTGGGAAAGATAAGTGTATTGATTCAGCAAATATTTATGCACATACAGCACTGAACCCAGTAGTTAAAGAAAGAAAAGCCAAATGACTCCTGTTTTCTTAGATTTTGCATTTTAATTGGAAAGACAGAAATGAGCAGATAGATGATAGATGGATACATGGATACATAGATAGATGGATACATAGATAGACAGATACACAGATAAATGGATACACAGATACATAGGTAGATACATGGACAGATGATGATTGATAGGTAAAAAAGAAAACGCAGATAATGTGAAGAGACTTTGAGGGTAAGAACACTAGGTAATAAGCATGACTGCTAGTGAACAGTGTAAGAATGGTATTCACAGGGTCAAAAAAGACCCTTGAGAAAAAATACTCAAATTGGATCCCTATAGGAGGGGCAGCCATGCCCAGGACTCAAGAGAGAACTTTCCAGTAAGAGACAATCTATGTACAGTCCAGGAACAAACAGAGAACAGTTAGACGCAAATGACCTGAAGGAGGGGAAATCCTGTCTTTTATATCAAGGTACAAATTCGGGGTCAAATAATAGATCACTCTTAAAAGTCATAGTTTGAAGCATTAATTCATATTTATCATTAGCTATTTCTATCTGACCTTTTTTTTTTTTTTTCTTGATGGAAATTTGTATATTTCTAGAGTTTTCCTTCCGGGACAGGAGATATTTACAGACATAACTGAAGATGAATTAAAAATGAGTGAATGAACCATGTAAAATGTCTGTGTAAACCATTGCTTTGTAGGGCTTGATTGAAGCAGGACTAAGGCTATCCATTCCCCTCATCCTATACATCGAGAGTGTCAGGATTTTCCTGTTTTGCACTTCTTAACACACGTGTAGACCCCTCTACCTCCTGTTTACTTCATAAATCCCAAGCTCTCTTAAGCTTCCTTTGCCTTCACGAAACAGAAGTGGGTGACCATGATATGGAGGCATTTAAATGGCCTCACCAAAGCATATGTTGCTAGCGTCCATGATAGATAACTATAACAGTAGAACCTAGTCCCCTGATGTTCAGGTGGCAACATCTCCCTGCAAGCTTGACATGAGGTTGGGTGGCTGCCTCATTTCCACCTTTTTACAGATTGGCCAACTCTGGCCCTCAGGCCTGAATGGATTCACATTGCTTCACTGCAGGCTGTTATAGAAGTCAAGACAGCGGCAGGGTGTCAAAATGCTGATGGGAACCTCCCGGTCATGTGATTCTTTAGTTGCTTTTTGGCTTTTTTTTCCCCCTTTCTTTCTTGTTGGACCATGGACATTTATAAACTGGCCCATGAGAAAGACAAAAATTTAAATTAAACCGTCCTTGGATGCTGGGCTTCATAAGCAATGCTGATATTGGTTTGCAATAGTTCCCAATCTCTACACCTGTTTCAAATTAGATTGCTAAAGTAATGTATTCAGACAGACACTGCAGTTTGAAGAGTAGATTTTTTAAAAATAAATTAGAATGGCTGTATCACTAATGAGCCACCTTGGGAAGCCGCCTCTGGCTTCTGGGTCTCAATCCCAGAAGTAAATATGTTGCCTGATTCTTTGTCTAACTCTGTTGCTCAATATGTAGAAATTAATGTACATGTCTTTATTTTTTATCAACTCTACCCTTTCCTTTCTCCATAACGTCATTTATTTTTCTTAATTAGTTACTTTACTTTGGCTGTGTGCTCCCATTGCCCTTTTTGACACACTGACTCTGTCTTGACTTGCAAGTCTTTGTTGCCGTGTGCGGGCTCTCTCTGGTTGCAGCCAGCGGGGGTTGCTCCCTAGCTTTGTGTGGGCGTCTCACTGTCTTGGCTTCTCTTGTTGCGGAACATGGGCTCTAGAGCGTGTGGACTCTGCAGTTGTGATGAACAGGCTTTGTTGCCCTGCAGCATATGGGATCTTAGTCCCTGGACCAAGGATCAAACCTGTGTCTCCTGCATTAGCTGACAGATTCTTAACCACTCTTTATATATGGAATTCAGAAAGATGGTAATAAGAACCCTATATGTGAGACAGCAAAAGAGACACAGATGTATAGAACAGACTTGGACTGTGTGGGAGAAGGCGAGGGTGGGATGATTTGAGAGAACAGCATTGAAATAAGTATATTATCATATGTGAAACAGATCACCAGTCCAGGTTTGATGCATGAGACAGGGTGCTCAGGGCTGGTGCACTGGGATGACCCTGAGGGATGGGATGGGGAGGGAGGTGGGAGGGGGCCTCAGGATGGGGAACACATGTATACCCGTGGCTGATTCTTGTCAATGTATGGCAAATTACCCTCCAAATAAAATAAATATATTAATAAAAAGAGGACTTTAAAAAGTATTCTTTAGCTCAGTCTTTCCATAGTTAAGTAAAATACCATTTAGATAATTATTTAAAATGAATTCTGTTCTTTGAACTATCTTTCAGCCAAGTTGGAGGTAAGCAGCGTGTTAGTAAAATACCAGAAACAGTTAAGAAAAAATATTTTCTTTTCCTTCCTACACAAAATAACCTCTTCACTAAATAAACATGCTAAAAAGGACATTATTTTTTCTTTTTATCTGGGACTCATAATCTTGATCCATCATCTCTAGGGTTTTATTGGTCAGAGATAAACAAAACTAACTTTGATTGGCATTTCTTGAAATTCTTCTGTGTTACTGTATGGAACTCTTAGATTTCTTGAATACTTCTATGAGATGGTATATTCCTATTTTGCTTTATTTTGTTTAAGCAGGGCCATAATGTATCATTCTTTGAGATCTGTTTTCATCATTACCCAGCTATAAAAAATGTTCCTTCTGTTATTTTTCTAGTTACTGATTTTGCCCCTTCATTCCAGTTATTTTTCATAAACTCATATCTTCTGCCTTCATCTATGTGTCTGTAAGTTTCTCTTGCAATCCTTTCATCTTTTAGTCCTTCAAATTTGTAGCTAAGTTATTCCACATATCCTGCATTGATAGATTTTAACGTTCTGTAAATGTTAATTCTGCATTTTACCACATCTAATAACACTCTGATTTATTCTATAGCAGTTATTGTATTGTGACTCTCAAATTCCCAGTCTCTCATGTTTAATAACTATGCTGACTTCTTTCATCCATCTGGGAATACATTTCAATAATCTCCCAAACAATGCTTGTGGTTCTCTGGTTGCTTCACTTCAGGAATTAATGAAATTCTTGCAGAGATCTCACTAGTTTATTCTCTTATTTCACTCAGTAAACTGTTTTAACATACCTGCGTCACTGCTTCGGAGTCTGTTTAGTCTCCCAGGTGAGCTGGTTAGTCTTTGTTGCACTGTAAGTATACTCTGTCTCTGATACTTTTATTGACATTTTTATGACTTTTGCTTCAGGATTTTCTTTACAATATTAGTCCCTGTCGTCTTCATCCAACACCCAATTCACTTCTTTTTCTGAAATATTGTGGATCTGACTTTAATTCTTCAGAATCCATAGTATTGTGTATAAGTATTTTTCCAAGGTAAGCTTCTTAGGAGAAGCACAATTCTACTGAAATGAAAAGGGAGGTGTGTAGTTGGAAACATTTGTCTAGAAATAAAATGACAGAGGATTCCTTTCTGGATAAATTGGTATTCACTTCATATCGGTTCAGTCGCTCAGTCATGTCTGACTCTTTGTGACACCATGCAACGCAGCACACCAGGCCTCCCTGTCCATCACCATCTCCTGGAGTTCACTCAAACTCACATCCATTGAGTTGGTGATGCTATCCAGCCATCTCATCCTCTGTAAGTCCCGTTTTTCTCCTGCCCCCAATCCCTCCAAGCATCAGACTCTTTCCAATCAGTCAACTCTTTGCATGAGGTGGCCAAAGTACTGGAGCTTCAGCTTCAGCATCATTCCTTCCAAAAGAAATCCCAGGGCTGATCTCCTTCAGAATGGACTGGTTGGATCTCCTTGCAGTCCAAGGGATTCTTAAGAGTCTTCTCCAACACCACAGTTCAAAAGCATCAATTCTTTGGCACTCAGCTTTCTTCACAGTCCAACTCTTGCATCCATAAATGACCATTGAAAAAACCATAGCCTTGACTAGATGGACCTTTGTTGGCAAAGTAATGTCACTGCTTTTGAATATGCTATCTAGGTTGGTCATAACTTTTCTTCCAAGGAGTAAGTGTCTTTTAATTTCATGGCTGCAATCACCATCTGCAATGATTTTGGAGTCCCAAAAGATAAAGTCTGACACTGTTTCCACTGTTTTCCCATCTATTTCCCAAGAAGTGATGGGACCAGATGCCATGATCTTCGTTTTCTGAATGTTGAGCTTTAAGCCAACTTTTTCACTCTCCTCTATCACTTTCATCAAGAGGCTTTTGAGTTCCTCTTCACTTTCTGCCATAAGGGTGGTGTCATCTGCATATCTGAGGTTATTGATATTTCTCCTAACAATCTTGATTCCAGCTTGTGCTTCTTCCAGCCCAGCGTTTCTCATGATGTACTCTGCATAGAAGTTAAATAAGCAGGGTGACAATATACAGCCTTGACGTAATCCTTTTCCTATTTGGAACCAGTCTGTTGTTCCAAGTCCAGTTCTAACTGTTGCTTCCTGACCTGCATATAGGTTTCTCAAGAGGCAGGTCAGGTGGTCTGGTATTTCCAGCTCTTTCAGAATTTTCCACAGTTAATTGTGATTCACACAGGCAAAGGCTTTGGCATAGTCAATAAAGCAGAAATAGATGGTTTTCTGGAACTCTCTTGCTTTTTCCATGATCCAACAGATGTTGGCAATTTGATCTCTGGTTCCTCTGCCTTTTCTAAAACCAGCTTGAACATCAGGGAGTTCATGGTTCACGTATTGCTGAAGCCTGGCTTGGAGAATTTTGGGCATTACTTTACTAGCGTGTGAGATGAGTGCAATTGTGTGGTAGTTTGAGCATTCTTTGGCATTGCCTTTCTTTGGGATTGGAATGAAAACTGACCTTTTCCAGTCCTGTGGCCACTGCTGAGTTTTAAATATTTGCTGGCATATTGAGTGCAGCACTTTCACAGCATCATCTTTCAGGATTTGAAATAGCTCTACTGGAATTCCATCACCTCCATTAGCTTTGTTCATAGTGATGCTTTCTAAGGCCCATTTGGCTTCACATTTCAGGATGTCTGGCTCTAGGTGAGTGATCACACCATCGTGATTATCTTGGTCGTGAAGATCTTTTTTGGTATTGGTATATAGGAATTGCTGAGTCAGAATGAAGACAGCCAGGGTTTTCCTTGGTTATAAAGACTTGTTAGGTTTGAAATAATACAACCCCTCATGTTGGTGGCAGAATGTGGTCTGGCTGGTGGACGTGAGGAGTTTTCTATGAAAGAAGCTGATGAAGGTGGTGATGACACAACTTTTGCTAATCCAGTGCCTGCTGTACCACGGCACGATGCACACACGTGGCTGCATCCTACTTTTAATTGTCAGCACCCAGATCCTCGGGAGGCCTGACGTAAGGGATGACAGTCCCCGTAGGTACATCACAGAGAGAATTAAAGTAATTTATTCCAGTTACTGCTGAGAGAAGGGAATGACAGAGGATGGCCTTCAGGGTGCGTTTTGTCTTTGTTTATGTGCTGACCTGCTTCAGTCATGTTCAACTCTGCAACTGCCCTGGCTCCTCTGTCCACGAAATTCCAGGCGAGAATTCTGGAGTGAGTTGCCGCCTACTTACTCCAGGGGATCTTCCTGACCCAGAGATCGAAACTGGCTCTCTTGCATTGCAGGCAGGGATGCACTTTACCATCTGAGCAACCAGGGAAGCCTTGGCCTTTAGGCTGGAAATCAGCAAAGTTCTAGAGGACAGAACCATGTGGGAGATTCTGGGATCTGTATGCCATGCCCCTTGTGTTCTTGTGATATGATGTTATGACCAGTCAGCTGTGGATGGAGAAATTGCTTGTTGTCCTGCGTGTTTGAGTGTTTCTCTTTTCTGCCTCTGAATCCCTGATTAATTTGACTCTTAGTAGTACAGGTTGATAATATTGCAGCTACATTTGAAATAATTATAATGTGCTCAGTCATGTCTGACTGTTTGCGGCCCATGGACTGTAGCCCACCAGATTCCTCTGTCCATGGAATTTCTCTGGCAAGAATACTGGAGTGGGTTGCCACTTCCTGCTCCAGGGGATCTTCCCAACCAACAGATCAAACCCACGCCTCTTGGATCTCCTGCACTTGCAGGCAGATTCTTTACCACTAGCACCACCATATTATTATATGTCTCTTTTTATTAACAGTGCATTGAACTCTAATTTTAAATAGACATTTAGTGCTTGTATGTGGGGCTAAGTATAAAGCAAGACTATCCTAGAAAAATTTTTTTTTCCTAAATTGTTTCTTTCAAAGCACTTTTCTTTCTAGGTTGCAACCAAATCTTGGTAATTTCATGCTACATATCATTGACCACTACCATGTGTAATTTGCAGATATGAAACATTTTTTTTTCCCTTTGGGAAACACCAGTGTGCATTTACTCAGGCTCTGTGATGCATGCATTTGGACAGGATGGTCTCTTTATAATTAGTTAATTTTTTTTTTCAATTTTCTTATGGTTGGTCCTCAGTACCTCAGGCTAAAAACTTTAAAAGTTGTTAGAAATTTCATAATGTTTAATTCCTAAGAAAGTATGAATTTCCCTTCAAAATGTGAAATAAATTGCTTCTGGCAAGCACGTTAGTAATTTCCAGATATAGGGTTATGTTCTTTTGGAGGAAATTCACAGTTTGAAAAGTCTTCCTTCTGCAAAATGATTTGAAGTTAAACAGATCAAATCATTAAACCTTCTTTTTATTAGTTTCCTTCCCCTTCCCCTTTATCAGTTTCAAGCCCTCATTCCTTACCTTGTTGATTTCAACCCTCAGTCATTCATTAAGGTGATTATGAGTTAGCTTTTTCCAAGATGTAGGGACTTTTTACTTACTTGTTTTGTGCTGTTAGTTGTACATCTCAGAAAATTGTAAAGTCATTCTCTTATTCTGTATCTCTTCCTATCGTCACAATTTCTGGCAGAAACATGTCATTCAAAAAAGTTTAAATATAGTTTAAAGAGGACACTGAAACCAAAGGCACATAAAAAATAAAACTTTTGATGAGGAAGCCTAGTGATTCATTTGTGTGTGTGTGTGTGTATGTGTGTGTGTGTGTGTATGTGTGTGTGTGTGTGTGTAAGAAGCTAAAGGAAATATTTGGAACTAAATGCCACTGAATCATTCACACTTTAAAATATCAGGCAGCACTATTTACAACAGCCAAAACACAGACACAACCTAAGTGTCCGTAGATGGATGAGTGAAGAAAATGTGGTGTGTCTGTGTGTGTATATGTGTGTGTACTGCTGGTGGCTCAGCAGTAATGAATCTGCCTGCAATGCAGGAGACATGGGTTCAATCCATGGATTGACAAGATCTCCTGGAGAAGGAAATGGGAATCCACTCCACTATTCTTGCCTTGTAAATTCCATGGACAGGAGAGCTTGGCAGGCTACAGCACATGGGGTTACAAGAATCAGGCTCATCTGACCCACTAAACCACCACCACCATAATATACATGCATGCAATGGAATATTAAGCCGTACACAGAAAAGAAATGCTACATGATCTCATGTATACGTGAAATATAAAAAAATTCACAGGAGGCGATCCTAAGATGGCAGAGGAATAGGATGGGGAGACCACTTTCTCCCCCACAAATTGATCAAAAGAACATTTGAATGCTGAGTAAATTCTGCAAAACAACTTCTGAATGCCAGCAGAGGACATCAGGCACCCAGAAAAGCAGCCCATTGTCTTCAAAAGGAGGTAGGAAAAAATATAAAAGATAAAAAGACAGACAAAAGAGGTAGGGATGGAGAACCGTCCCAGGAAGGGAGTCTTAAAAAAGAGAGGTTTCCAAACACCAGGAAACACTCTCACTGGCGAGTCTGTGGCGAGCCTTGGAAACTCAGAGGGCAACATAACTGGGAGGAAAAATAAATAAACAGTTAAAACCCACAGATTACGTGCCCAATGGTAACTCCCAGCAGAGAAGCAGGGCAGATGCCCACATCCCTCACTAGCAAGCGGGGGCTGGGCAGGGAGGCATGGGCTGCATTGCTCAGAGTAAGGACCAGGCCTGAATGCCCCGAGGGCAATCTGAGGGAACTAACTTGAGATAGCAAAGAAAACTGTGGGATAGCTACCCCACGAAAAGGTGAAAAGCCCTAACCTAAGATACCACCAGACCCACTCACAGAACAAAGGACTGACTAGAGCTAGCTGGCTGTGGACCAGCCCATCCCCCACCAAAGACAGGCAGGCGAGGGCAGCCAGAGCCAGAAGGGGGCAATTGCAGCCCCAGAGAGGCAGTATCTACCAAACTGCAAACAGGCTTCGTTGCTAACCAAGACTCCTTAGGGTTCTGGATGGTCAACATCCGCCTGAGAAGGTGTGCTGGTTGTACACTCAGAAAACTGAGCGGCAGGGATGGGGGAGGCAATAAGTCACAACGACCACACTTGCCAAACACCTGGTCACCTGAGCAGCTCAGATCTGGGAAGGGCATAAAATGCAGGCCCAACAGAGTCTGCACTTCTGAGGACTGCCAGAGTGCCTGAACCTTAGCAGCTTAGACCTAGGAGGTGCATGGAGCCCAGGGCCAGCCTCGGACGGTTCCCAGCAGAGCAACCTAGAGCTTGAGCAGTGTAGACAGGAAAAGCACACACGCTGTGAGCGGGGGCAAACCCAGTGTGGCCGAGACACTGCGAGCACACGCCAGTGTTATTTGTTTGCAGCGTCCCTCCCTCCCCACAGCGCGAATGAACAAGTCAGCCTAAAAGTGTCCACCACCGCCCCCTTGCGCCAGGGCGGAAATTAGACACTGACGAGACCAACAAACAGAAGCTAAAACAGAGGGAACCGCCTTAGAAGTGAGAGATGGAGATGTCCTGAGGCTACTGTAAGAATAAGACTGAAAACCAGAGGCAGAAGGCTTAAGTCCACATCCTGAGAACACCAGAGAACTCCTGACTCCAGGGAACATTAATCAATAGGAGCTCATCAAACGCCTCCATACCTACACTGAAACCAAACACCACCCAAGGGCCAACAAGTTCCAGAACAAGACATACCATGCAAATTCTTCAGCAATACAGGAACATAGCCCTGAGCTTCAATATACAGGCTGCCCAAAGTCACTCCAAACCCACTGACATCTCATAATTCATTACTGGACACTTCATTGCATTCCAGAGAGAAGAAATTCAGCTCTACCCACCAGAACACCAACACAAGCTTCCCTAACCAGGAAACCTTGACAAGCTACCTGTCGAACCCCACCCACAGCGAGGAAGCTCCACAATAAAGAGAACTCCACAAACTGCCAGAATACAGAAAGGCCACCCAAACACAGCAATATAAGCAAGATGAAGAGGCAGAGAAATACCCAGCAGGTAAAGGAACAGGATAAATGCCCACCAACCCAAACAAAAGAGGAAGAGATAGGGAATCTACCTGGTAAAGAATTCCAAATAATGATAGTGAAAATGATCCAAAATCTTGAAAACAAAATGGAGTTACAGATAGATAGCCTGGAGACAAGGATTGAGAAGATGCAAGAAAGGTTTAACAAGGACCTAGAAGAAATAAAAAAGAGTCAATATATAATGAATAATGCAATAAATGAGATAAAAAACACTCTGGAGGGAACCAACAGTAGAATTATGGAGGCAGAAGATAGGATAAGTGAGGTAGAAGATAGAATGGTAGAGATAAATGAAACAGAGAGGAAAAAAGAAAAATGAATTAAAAGAAATGAGGACAATCTCAGAGACCTCTGGGACAATGTCAAATGCCCCAACATTCGAATCATAGGAGTCCCAGAAGAAGAAGACAAAAAGAAAATACTTGAGGAGAAAATAGCTGAAAACATCCCTAAAATAGGGAAGGAAATAATCACCCAAGTCCAAGAAACCCAGAGAGTTCCAAACAGGATAAACCCAAGGTGAAACACCCCAAGACACATATTAATCAAATTAGCAAAGATCAAACACAAAGAACAAATATTTAAAGCAGCAAGGTAAAAACAACAAATAACACTCAAAGGAATTCCCATAAGGGTAACAGCTGATCTTTCAATAGAAACTCTTCAGGCCAGGTAGAAATGGCAGGACATACTTAAAGTGATGAAAGAAAATAACCTACAGCCCAGACTACTGTGCCCAGCAAGGATCTCATTCAAATATGAAGGAGAAATCAAAAGCTTTACACACAAGCAAAAGCTGAGAATTCAGCACCACCAAACCAGCTCTCCAACAAATGCTAAAGGATCTTCTCTAGGCAGGAAACACAGAAAGGGTGTATAAACTCGAGCCCAAAACAATAAAATAAATGGCAACGGGATCATACTTATCAATAATTACCTTAAACGTAAATGGGTTGAATGCCCCAACCAAAAGACAAAAACTGGCTGAATGGATACAAAAACAAGACCCCTATATATGTTGTCCACAAGAGACCCACCTCAAAACAAGGGACACATACAGACTGAAAGTGAAGGGCTGGGAAAAGATATTCCATGCAAATAGAGACCAAAAGAAAGCAGGAGTAACAATACTCATATCAGATAAAATAGACTTTAAAACAAAGGCTGTGAAAAGAGACAAAGAAGGCCACTACATAATGATCAAAGGATCAATCCAAGAAAAAGATATAACAATTATAAATATATATGCACCCAACATAGGAGCACCACAACGTGTAAGACAAATGCTAACAAGTATGAAAGGGGAAATTAACAATAACACAATAATAGTGGGAGACTAATACCCCACTCACACCTATGGATAGATCAACTAAACAGAAAATTAACAAGGAAACACAAACTTTAAAAGATACAATAGACCAGTTAGACCTAATTGATATCTATAGGACATTTCACCCCAAAACAACGAATTTCAACTTTGTCTCAAGTACACATGGAAGCTTCTCCAGGACAGATCACATCCTGGGCCATAAATCTAGCCTTGGTAAATTCAAAAAAATGGAAATCATTCAAAGCATCTTTTCTGACCACAGTGCAGTAAGATTAGATCTCAATTACAGGAGAAAAACTATTAAAAATTCCAACATATGGAGGCTGAACAACACTCTGCTGAATAAACAACAAATCATAGAAGAAATAAAAAAAGAAATGAAAATATGCATAGAAATGAATGAAAATGCAAACACAACAACCCAAAACCTGTGGGACACTGTAAAAGCAGTGCTAAGGGGAAGGTTCATAGCAATACAGGCATACCTCAAGAAACAAGAAAAAAGTCAAATAAATAACCTAACTCTACACCTAAAGCAACTAGAAAAGGAACAAATGAAGAACCCCAGGGTTAGTAGAAGGAAAGAAATCTTAAAAATTAGGGCAGAAATAAAGGAAAAAGAAACAAAAGAGACCATAGCAAAAATCAACAAAGCCAAAAGCTGGTTCTTTCAAAGGATAAATAAAATTGACAAGCCATTAGCCAGACTCATCAAGAAACAAAGGGAGAAAAGTCAAATCAATAAAATTAGAAATGAAAATGGAGAGATCACAACAGACAACACAGAAATACAAAGGATCATAAGAGACTACAATCAGCAATTATATGCCAATAAAATGGACAACTTGGAAGAAATGGACAAATTCTTAGAAAACTACAACTTTCCAAAACTGAACCAGGAAGAAATAGAAAATCTTAACAGACCCATCACAAGCACAGGAATTGAAACTGTAATCAGAAATCTTCCAGCAAACAAAAGCCCAGGTCTGGACAGCTTCGCAACTGAATTCTACCAAAAATTTAGAGACGAGCTAACACCTATCCTACTCCAACTCTTCCAGACAATTGCAGAGGAAGGTAAACTTCCAAACTCATTCTATGAGGTCATCATCACCCTAATACCAAAATCTGACAAAGATGCCATACAAAAAAGGAAAACTACAAAGTCCAAAAGACTGTTCTATACTCTGTAGGAGAGGGAGAGGGTGGGATGATTCAGGAGAATGTCACGGAAACATATATAATATCATATATGAAACGAGTTGCCAGCCCAGGCTCAATGTATGATACTGGATGCTTGGGGCTGGTGCAGTAGGACGACCCAGAGGGATGGTATGGGGAGTGAGGAGGGAGGGGGTTTGAGGATGGGGAGCACGTGTATACCTGTGGCAGATACATGTTGATGTATGGCAAAACCAATACAATATTGCAAAGTAATTAACCTTCCATTAAAATAAATGAATTTATATTTTTTTAAAAATAAGGAAACTAAAGGCCAATATCACTGATGAACATAGAGGCAAAAATCCTCAACAAAATTCTAGCAATCAGAATCCAAAAACATATTTAAAAGATCATACATCATGATCCCAGGGATGCAAGGATTACTCAATATCTGCAAATAAATGAATGTAACACATACACTAACAAGTTGAAAAATAAAAGCCATATGATTATCTCAATAGATGCAGTAAAAGCTTCTGACAAAATTCAATATCCATTTATGATACAAACCCTCCAGAAAGAAGAATAGAAGGAACATACCTCAACATAATAAAGCTATATATGACAATCCCACAGCAAACATTATCCTCAATTGTGAAAAAAGGAAAGCATTTCCCCTCAAGTCAGGAACAAGACAAGGTGCCCACTCTCACCACTACTATTCAACATAGTTTTGGAAGTTTTGGCCACTGCAATTAGAGCAGAAAAAGAAATAAAAGGAATCCAAATTGGAAAAGAAGAGGTAAAACTCTCACTGCTTGCAGATGACATGATCCTCTACATAGAAAACCCTAAAGACTCCATCAGAAAAGTACTAGAGCTAATCAATGAATATAGTAAAATTACAGAATATAAAATCAACACACAGAAATCCCTTGCATTCCTGTACACTAATTATGAGAATATAGAAAGAGAAATTAAGGAAACAATTCCATTCACCATTGCAACGAAAAGAGTAAAATACTTAGGAATATATATACCTAAGGAAACAAAAGACTATATATAGAAAACTATAAAACACTGGTGAAAGAAATCAAAGAGGACACTAATAGATGGAGAAATATACCATGTTCATGGATTGGAAGAATCAATATAGTGAAAATGAGTATACTACTCAAAGCAATCTATAGACTCAGTGCAATCCCTATCAAGCTACCAACGGTATTTTTCATGGAGCTAGAACAAATAATTTCACAATTTGTATGGAAATACAAAAAACCTTGAATCACCAAAGCAATCTTGAGAAGGAAGAATGGAGCTGGAGGAATCAACCTGCCTGACTTCAGGCTCTACTACAAAGCCACAGTCATCAAGACAGTATGGTAGTGGCACAAAGACAGAAATATAGATCAATGGACCAAAATAGAAAGCCCAGAGATAAATCCACACACATATGGACACCTTATCTTTGACAAATGAGGCAAGAACATACAATGGGGAAAAGACAATCTCTTTAACAAGTGGTGCTGGGAAAACTGGTCAACCACTTGTAAAAGAATGAAACTAGAACACTTTCTAACACCATACACAAAAATAAACTCAAAATGGATTAAAGATCTAAATGTAAGACAATAAAATATAAAACTCCTAGAGGAAAACATAGGGAAAACACTCTCCAATATAAATCACAGCAGGATCCTCTATGACCCACCTCCCAGAATATTGGAAATAAAAGCAAAAATAAATAGGACCTAGTTAAAATTAAAAGCTTCTGCACAACAAAACTATAAGCAAGATGAAAGACAGCCTTCAGAATGGGAGAAAATAATAGCAAATGAAGCAACAGACAAAGAATTAACCTCAAAACTATACAAGCAACTACTGCAGCTCAATTCCAGAAAAATAAATGACCCAATTTAAAAATGGGCCAAAGAACTAAACAGACATTTCTCCAAAGAAGACATACAGACGGCTAACAAACACATGAAAAGATGCTCAACATCACTCATTATCAGAGAAATGCAAATCAAAACCACAATGAGGTACCATTTCAAGCCAGTCAGGATGGCTGCGATCCAAAAGTCTATAAGCAATCAGTGCTGGAGAGGATGTGGAGAAAAGGGAACCCTCTTACATTGTTGGTGGGAATGGAAACTAGTACAGCCACTATGGAGAACATAGTGTGGGGATTCCTTAAAAAACTAGAAATACAATTGCCGTCAGTTCAGTTCAGTCGCACAGTCATGTCCAGCTCTTTGCAATGCCATGAATTGCAGCCCGCCAGGCCTCCTTGTCCATCACCAACTCCCGGAGTTCATTCAAACTCATGTCCATCGAGTCGGTGATGCCATCCAGGCATCTCATCCTCTGTTGTCCCCTTCTCCTCCTGCCCCCAATCCCTTCCAGCATCAGAGTCTTTTCCAATGAATCAACACTTCGCATGAGGTGGCCAAATTATTGGAGTTTCAGCTTTAGCATCATTCCTTCCAAAGAACACCCAGGACTGATCTCCTTTAGAATGGACTAATTGGATCTCCTTGCAGTCCAAGGGATTCTCAAGAGGCTTCTCCAACACCACAGTTCAAAAGCATCAATTATTTGGTTCTCAGCTTTCTTTGCAGTCCAACTCTCACATCCATACAGGAAAACTGGAAAAGCCATGGCCTTAACTAGATGGACCTTTGTTGGCAAAGTAATGTCGCTGCTTTTGAATATGCTATCTAGGATGGTCATAACTTTCCTTCCAAGGAGTAAGTGTTTTTTAATTTCATGGCTTCAATCACCATCTGTAATGATTTTGGAGCCCAAAGAGATAAAGTCTGACACTGTTTCCACTGTTTCCCCATCTATATCCCATGAAGTGATGGGACTAGATGCCATGACCTTCGTTTTCTGAATGTTGAGCTTTAAGCCAACTTTTTCACTCTCCTCTTTCACTTTCATCAAGAGGCTTTTGAGTTCCTCTTCACTTTCTGCCATAAGGATGGTGTCACCTGCATATCTGAGGTTATTGATATTTCTCCTGGCAATCTTGTTTCCAGCTTGTGCTTCTTCCAGCCCAGCGTTTCTCATGATGTACTCTGCATATAAGTTAAATAGTCAGGGTGACAATAGACAGCCGTGACATACTCCTTTTCCTATCTGGAACCAGTTTTTTGTTCCATGTCCAGCTCTAACTGTTGCTTCCTGACCTGCATATAGGTTTCTCAAGAGGTAGGTCAGGTGGTCTGGTATTCCCATATCTTTCAGAATTTTCCACAGTTTATTGTGATCCACACAGGCAAAGGCTTTGGCATAGTCAATAAAGCAGAAATAGATGGTTTTCTAGAACTCTCTTGCTTTTTCCATGATCCAGCAGATGTTGGCAATTTGATCTCTGGTTCCTCTGCCTTTTCTAAACCAGCTTTAACTGCCATACGTCCCATGGAAGCAATCCCACTTCTGGGCATACACACCGAGGAAACCAGAATTGAAGGAGACACGTGTACCCCAGTGTTCGTCGCAACACTGTTTATAATAGCCAGGACATGGAAGCAACCTAGATGTCCATCAGCAGACGAATGGATAAGAAAGCTGTGGTACATATACACAATGGAATATTACTCAGCCATTCAATGAATACATTTGAATCAGTTCTAATGAGGTGGATGAAACTGGAGCCTATTATACAGAATGAAGCAAGCCAGAAAGAAAAACACCAATACAGTGTACTAACGTATATGTATGGAATTTAGAAAGACGGCAGCAATAACCCTGTATGGGAGACAGCAAAAGAGACACAGATGTATAGAACAGTCTTTTGGGCTCTGTGGGAGAGGGCAAGGGTGGGATGATTTGGGAGAATGGCACTGAAACTTGTATATTATCATAGAGTCCAGGTTCGATGCATGATACAGGATGCTTGGGGCTGGTGCACTGGGTTGATCCAGAGGGATGATATGGGGAGGGATGTGGGAGGGGGGTTCAGGATGGGGAACACATATACGCCTGTGGTGGATTCATGTCAATGTATGGCAAAACCAATACAATACTGTAAAGTAATTAGCGTCCAATTAAAATAAATAAATTAAAATTCCCAGAAGCAGAGTTGAGCCATGATGACTAGGGATGTAGAGGTGGGGATAAATCTGGAGATCTTATGGCCAGCATGGTGGCTGTAGACAAAAATACTGTATTGGTCATTGGACATATGCTAAGAGAATAGATTTAAGGTGCTTTTACTTTACAAGCGAGTGAATACTAAGTGAACGACAGGTTTATTAGCCTGACTATAGTAGCGGTCATGTACTATATGTGTAGACATCAAATCCTCATGCTATACTCCTTAAATACACACAAATTTTGTTTACAAAAATGAATTCTCTTGATCACATCACTCATCACTGACTGAGAAATGACAGCAACTTTCATTCCAGATGTATATTTTGTTTAGCTGCCAGATATATTTATAGAATTATATATTTTATAACAAACTAGGGCAGTGGCAACACACTCCAGTACTCTTGACTGGAGAACCCCATGGGTGGAGGAGCCTGGTAGGCTGCAGTCCATGGGGTTGCGAAGAGTCGGACACGACTGAGCAACTTCACTTTCACACTTCACTTTCATGCATCAGAAAAGGAAATGGCAACCCACTCCAGTGTTCTTGCTTGGAGAATTCCAGGGACGGGGGAGCCTGGTGGGCTGCCGTCTATGGGGTTGCACACAGTTGAACACGAGTGAAGCGACTTAGCAGCAGCAGCAGCAGCAGCAATGGCATGAAGATTGTCCTTTGACTCTCAGTAGAGGCTGATTGTCAAGGCTAAACCCTGACAAAAACCTCTCCAACACCCTTTGCTTTGGCTTGAAAGAATTATAGAATGATCCTTTTTACACCCAAAATAAAAACACATTTATGTGATGAGACCCCCATCTGTGACATTAAAAATCAGCCAAGCATGACCCTCAGGCTTGAATGGATTATCATTGCTTCACTGCAGGCTGTTAGACAAGTCAACACAGAATCAGTGTGTCAAAAAGGGTAATGGGAACCTCCAGGATGCGTGAATCTTCGATCATTTTTTTCTATCTTGTTAGACCATGGACATTTATAAATCAGCCCATGGAAAAACAAAAAAAATGAAGTAAAACCATCCTTGGTTGCTGGGCCTCATAAACAACAGCCATCAATCCCTACACCTGTTTCGAATTAGATTGCTAAAATAATGTATTCAGACAAACATTGCAATTTGAAAGAGTAGATTTTTTTAAATAAATTATAATGGCTATACAACTAATTTTAGTAAGAATTTCAAATAGCAAAATTAATGCACCCCATATTAGCATTGCTCAGGAAAGCACCTGGTTAGAACCTGCTCAGAGATGCAACATCAAATTGGATGGTAGTCCAAAGTCTGCCTTCCTCCCTGGTGCCACTTAGACCTTTCTTTCAGGTTTAATAAACAAGCATTTGATGTTTTGTACAAGATTCCAGAGTTTCAGAGTTACTCTTAAGTAAATCTCATCAAAGTGTATTCACAGTGATAATGACTTCTGTATTTGCCGTTCTCTCACTCTCTTCAGTTGGCTATGTACCCCATTTGTTACTCTATCTACCTGCCTACCTTCCTACATCTATCTGCCTACCTTCCTACATCTACCCTGTCTATCATCTATCCATCTATCTCTTCATGTATTTCTACTGCCATCATCTCCATTTACTGATCTCTTTTACCTATCTATTCATCTCGCTCTTTCACCAGTGATATCTTCTTCCTTTCCTTATATCTGTTACAGATTATCTAGTGTCTGTATCTATCTGTCTGTCTAGCATATAGTTCCATCATCAATCTATTTCTCCTTGTCACCCAGGGCTCTCACCTAACTTTTTGACACTCCAGACACTTTTCCCCTTCAATCACAATTTTGGTCAACAAAGCAAGCATTACTTTTATCAGGGTAAAGGATATGTGCTCTACAGAAAGAAGGACACAGTGTTCTATTACATCCATACGTCAGACACAAGCTGCTCTTGTCTAGATGATGTCGACCACCCAAAGTGTTCTTTATTTTAAAACAGACAAGGCTTTGCAAGGTAAATGTAGAGGACAACTTTCCAGCCTCAGAAGGTTTTTTTCATATGTAAATATGAGTAACTACATGAAATCTGTGGACATCACACTGAAAATGTTTATTTTTTGGTGTTCCAGTTATCCTCTAAATAGATCTCATTAACTGCAGTCTCCATTTATTTTGCTTATACTGACTTAACCTTTGGTCATTCTGAACACTATAAATATGAGAATAAATACTTGATAGGCTTAACATATAATATGGGTTGATTTCATTTTTAAAGCTGATAATATCTTTGGAGTGATAGCAATTTTGAATTCCATAGAATCCTATAATCAGGGGCTCTCAAATGTACAGAATCATTATTTTAAAAAGCAACTTGATATCATTTGAAATAACAATGGCATTATGGAGCAAAATTAATTCTTCAACTGAATATATGCAGTATGCAAGGTCCTAGGGAGTTCCCATTATGCTAAGTAATTCTGTCTTGTGTTTGATTCAGGTCATCAAGCTTGCCTTTGAGGAGTTTGAGCTAGAAAGAGGTTACGACACCCTAACCGTGGGCGACGCGGGAAAAGTAGGGGACACCAGGACCGTCTTGTATGTGTGAGTACATCTTCCCTTGTTTTTTTTCTTTCCCGGGATGGGGAGGTGTCTGTGCAGACACGGGTGTGGACTGGAGATCCTGGTCAGACTTTCCATTCCCAATCAGAAGTTTAATAGATGCCACATGTGGCTACATTAGTGGCATCCAAATCTGATTTCACATGAGAATTAGTTTAGCATTATGTCCTATTAATATCTCCGTCAATGTTTTTCTTTTTATTTCTAATCATTAAGAATATGGCAAAAATTTAGAATATATTGGAAAGCAGAAAGTAGAGGTGATAAGTTTCTCAATTCATCTCCTCCTTATCAATCTCCTTCCACTTATTCTATTATCCATGTTTGGGGAAGTACAAATATTTTCTACAGTGAGGCCATGTGTCTTCCCAAAGCCTTGCATTCTGTAGAGCTGCAAACGAACTGTAGCAGAGATGGTGGGGAGAAGAGTGGGGGTAACACCCTGCATGTCTGTGGACCTCCCAACCCAGAGTCCTGGGGGATTCAGAAGCAGCCCTGCCAGGTACAGCAGCAGAGTCCCTGCACTTGCTCCGCTGCAGCTGGACTCACAGAGAGGTCTGCACTCACAGAGGGGTCTGCACCCACAGAGGGGTCTGCACCCACAGAGGAGTCTGCACCCACAGAGGGGTCTGCACTCACAGAGGGGGCTTGCACCCCTTCACCCTGGATGCTTTCAGCCTCTTGCAGATGCAGGGCCATACGGCGAGTCTGGTCAGTTTTTAGCAGGCTTGTTCTTTCAGAATTAAAGCTGTGACCCCGGGGGCATCTTGACACAGTATTTTCAGCACAACAGGGAATGTCTCAACAGCCCCTTGCTCTGCGTTTGCAACCTACACAGACAGCTTCTTGCGGGGGCTTCGGAGACACCTAAACCAGAAATTGGTTTCACAAATGAAAGTCATTCTGCCGGATTTTCACCTTTTTTCTCTTAATCTACTTATTCATGGCTGAGGTTTTCTGTTTATTTGAGAGAAAGCTTACCCTTGATAGCTTCAGCTAGGAAACAATGACAATAGTGGAATAGTAATGGCTGTAATGCCCACTTATTCTCTTACTGACTAGTTACTTATGTGATAATTCACGTTGTAAAAAAAAGTTCTGCTGCTGAATGTCTGTCTATACCTTTAAAATTAATGGGCCTGAATTCTGATGGCTCTGGGGACACTCTATTCTCCTTTGTTGTGTCTTGGACATACTTTCCAGTCAGTACATATCTTTATCTCATGTTTTATAACTACTACTACTACTAATTAAATAATTAACTAATAATAATTAATAATAATTAATAATGTTACTGGCCTGTGACCTATGATGATGATTATAATAATAACAGTAGTAATCTCATGGCATTTATTGAGAACGTCTTGTGTACTATGCACTGTGCTAATATATATTATCTTCTTTGGCCTTCACCTTAATCCTATAAGTTAGGGGTTAATACTGTCTTCATCATACAAGTGATGAAACCGAGGCTTAGATTTACCCCAATTCACAAACCTGGTGCCTGATCCAGCAGGTGTTCAGACTTAGTGATTCTGACCGTGTCTGTATTCCTTATCACTGATAACCTTTGGATTTTCCCCATCCCTCCAATAATTTCCCCTTCCTAAGCAGCTATGCAATAAACTACTTTGTACAAATAGTCATACTGTTTCATGTGCCTTTAGGAAAAACTCTATATAGATTTTCTTCCACCACAATATATGAAGGTCCTTATTTCCTCTCACTCTTCCTCAATGACTAGCCCCCACATGGCATTCATTTATAAAAATTGGATTTCTGCAGGATAAGGCCTGGACGTCTATATGTTTGCAGTGTGCCATGTTGATGGCAGGCACACAGCCTGGCACAGGTGTGGAGAGGCACTTCTGGACACCAACTCAGTGCACAGTGATGGGGTCAGGGTGCCAGAGATGGAGTTTCTGGCCAGAACTTTGCTCTTAACCATCTGTGACCCACTCTGTACCTGTGTTTTCATGGCTACAAAATATGTATAATAAACGTTTCCTGCCTGTGGTAAAGAGCAAAATGAAATAATGCCTGTGAACACACTGGAGAGCAAAGAAATACAACCCACATACGAGATAGCTTTATTATTACCATAGTGTCTAATTTAAGAAGGAGTGTCATTAAAACAAATGAGAAAAGTTTTCAACTAAATGCAAAATATAAAATATAAATGTGGCCAAGTGGCGCCATATGAAGTCCCTTAGGTCGCCATTAAAGATCTGTGGCTGCGCACCCATTGTTTTCAATGCTATTTGTTGTTAGAGAGCAACAGCAAGCTATGTGTTACGTTGACATAAGTGTTATTAGAACCTCCTCCCAATAGCTCAAATCTATAAATGAAAAACTAAATAGTCAACTGAATCAAAGTGAGATGCCCATTGGGAAACATAATGTAACGAAGATCAGTTGGGCATTTAATCATTTGTAATAGAGGAAGGCAAAGCCACTGACGTATTTTCTCACACAATTACAGAAAAAGAATGAATGGGGGAATCACACCTGGTGTCTTCAGATAAACTGGTAATGTTAGGGGATACATCAACAAACATTTTCGAGTACTACTATGTCAGACCTGACATACTGGATTCCTACTATAGAATTTAAAATCTAATTGGACATGGCAGCAATGCTCAGATGGTTATATACCAGAAAGTATATTGAATCACTGAATCTCCTGATATGTATTTCAAATAAAATTTGGGTTAAGAACCCTTTCTTATGGGTGTCTGATATATACTATGTTGGGCTCAATATTTTATACATTTCCATTTTTAGGGGGGCTGAGGAATTCTATTCAGATCTTAATTTTAAGGAGAAATTCAGAAACTGAGAGAGCCAACTGGCTCATTCTAAATATAGTTTTCAAAAGCCTAATTTCTGTTAATGGCTTTTTATTTTCTCATTTCTTGACCCAAAAGGAGAAAAACTGAATATTAGGGAAACTCTTAATAGCTGATTCTTCCCAAGAGGTGGATGCATTTATTCAGGTTACTTTTACAGAATGACAGACTTCAAATTAATTCACTAGGCAAGTATCTCTTGAGACCTCTTCAACAATACATCTTGATAACTTTCTCAGATGTAATTTGCAGAAGAACTGTATTCAGAGACATGGTCCTTCAAGACTTTCCTCTGGCCTTTGCAGTTACTAGCAGCCGGTGCATGGGAAGTGGCATTCATTTCAGGATGTTCTGAGGATTACCGACATAGATGACAGATTGTAAGTGCCCATCTGTCTAGGGGAGGGATAGTTAGTATCAGGGAAATCTGCGAGCAAGCAGTATTGCCTCTGCCTGACTACTCGTCACTACTCATCCATTAACCAGTAAGGAGACTTTGTTGCTGTTCCATCCCTAAGCCCTGTCTGACTCTTTGCAACCCCATGCACTGCAGCATGCCAGGCTTCCCTGTCCTTCACCATCTCCTGGAGCTTGCTCAAACTTATGTGCATGGAGTTGGTGATGCCATCCAACCATCTCATCCTCTGTTGTCCCCATTTCCTCCTGCCCTCAATCTTTCCGAGCATCAGGGTCTTTTTCTAGTGAGCCAGGTCCTCACATCAGGTGGCCAAAGGATTGGAGCTTCAACTTCAGCATCTGGCCTTCCAATGAAGATTTAGGGTTGATTTCCTTTAGAATTAACTGGTTTGATCTCCTTGCAGTCCAAAGAACTCTAAGGAGTTTTCTCCAGCATCGCAATTCTAAAGCATCAATTCTTGGGTGCTCAGCTTTCTTTTCAGTCCAGTTCTTACCTGTGTATATGACTGTTGGAAAAACCATAGCTTTGCCTTTGTCAGCAAAGTAATGTCTGTTTTTTAATACCCTAACTAGGTCTGTCATACTTTCCCTTCCAAAGAGCAATCATCTCTTAATTTCATGACTGGTCATTGTCTGTAGTGATTTTGAAGCCTAAGAAAATAAAATCTGTCACTGTTTCCACTTTTCCCTCATCTATTTGCCGTGAAGTGATTGGACCAGATGCCATTAGTTTTTTGAATATCGAGTTTCAAGTCAACTTTTTCTTCACCTCTTCCACCCTCATCAAGAGGCTCTTTAGTTCCTCTTCACTTTCTGCCACTAGAATGGTATCATCTGCATATCTGAGATTGTTGGTATTTCTCCCGGCAATCCTGATCCCAGCTTGAGGTTCATCCAGCCCAGCATTTCACATGATGTCCTCTGCATGTAAGTTAAATAAACAGGGTGACAATATACAGCCTTGAAGTTCTCTACTCCCAATTTTGAACTGGTCTGTTGCTTCATGTCTAGTCTAACTATTGCTCCTTGCCCTTCATAGAGGTTTCTCAGAAGGCAGGTCAGGTGGTCTGATATTCCCATGTCTTCAAGAATTTTCCACAGTTTGTTGTGATCCACACAGTCAAAGGTTTAGCCTAGTCAGTGAAGCAGAAGTAGATATCTTCCTGGAATTCTCTTGCCTTTTCTATGATCCAATAAATGTTGGCAATTTGGTCTCTCATTCTTCTGCCTTTTCTAAATCCAGCTTGCATATCTGGAAGTTCTCAATCCAGGTACTGCTAAAGCTCAGTAAAAGATTTTGAGTATTGAAATGAGCATAATTGTATGGTAATCTGAACAGTCTTTGGCATTGGCTTTCTTTGGCTTGGAATGAAAACTGACCTTTTTCAATCCTATGGCCACTGCTGAGTTTTCCAAATTTGGTGACATATTGAGTGCATCACTTTAAAACTCCATCTTTTAGGATTTGTATTAGCTCAGCTATAATTCCATCACATCCACTAGCTTTATACATTGTAATACTTCCTAAGGCCCACTTGACTTCACACTCCAGGATGTCTGGCTCTAGGTGAGTGACCACACAATTGTGGTTATCTAGGTCATTGAGACTTTTTGTATATTTTTCTGTGGTTTTTTGCCACCTCTTCTTAATCTCTTCTGCTTCTATTAGATCCTTTCCACTTCTGTCCTTTATCGTGCCTATCCTTGCATGAAATGTCCCAGTTTTCTTGAAGGGATTTCTAGTCTTTCCCACTCTATTGCTTGTTGTTTCAGTGACTCCATCTCTCATGTGACTATAACAACCTACCTCTCCTGTTGTCTGCAGGTGCTGGGTGAAGGGGCAAAATTCACTTTTTTATTAAAAAACTTCAAAACAGCTCTAACAAGGCAGACACTGAAAACTGATGTGTGTGCCTGTTTCTTTGGACATTATTACAGAATTCAGTCACAGTACATCTCAATGCTTTGGAGAAAAGCCTGAGCAATTTATGTTAAGACTGCTGCTGCTACTGCTGCTAAGTCGCTTCAGTCGTGTCCGACTCTGTGACCCCATAGACAGCAGCCCACCAGGCTCCGCCATCCCTGGGATTCTCCAGGCAAGAACACTGGAGTGGGTTGCCATTTCCTTCTCCAAGCACATAATGAATCGCCAGTCCAGGTTCAATGCATGATACAGGATGCTCGGAGCTGGTGCACTGGGATGACCCAGAGGGATGGTATGGGAGGGAGGTGGGAGGGGGGTTCAGGATGGGGAACACGTGTACACCCATGGCGGATTCGTGAGGATGTATGGCAAACCCAATACAATATTGTAAAGTAATTTGCCTCCAATTAAAATAAATAAATTTATATTAAAAAAGAGTAAGAACATAAAGGTAGCTACCTAAATTCTCTCTAGGCAAAACCCTATATTAGATAAGAAGTACACTCCTTAGATTCTTAGAACTCTGGAACCTCATGATCAAAACATTTTCTTCATATGGTCTTTCTCGTAATGGTGTTGACTTTGAGCACGGATTTGTACAAGACTGCAGATCAGACTCAAATCCTAAACGCTCTATTCTTCATGTGGATTCCATCCATTGCTAGTTTTCCTTCCTCCATCTCTTATGCGGGATCTTTCTTCCTTGAGTTCTTGGAGAAGTATTTATTGAAATTCAGTTGTTGTAGGACACAGAGGTGGATAAAAGTAAGCTTTGGTGGGCATGGGGAGGTGGTCTGCAGGTGGAGAAGTTCAGAGACTTTCCAACCTTTAACACCACCCCGAGGAGAGTCAGAGGACCTATGTTCTCTGTTCCAACAGCCCTATCATTTGGGAGGTAGCCGGACCCCTGGACACCTGTATTTCAGGTTTGGGAATGTACCTGTTCTGGGGTGTCTGGGAGAGCAAGCTGACCTGGGCCTTTAGGGGCCATGTCTCTGGGGAACCTTCCCATGGAGGAGGAGAAGCCATCAGTCCCAAGGAAACACAGCCCAATGGCAGTGCCTGTGGGAGACGGAGCAAAGCCTGTCCCAGCTCATTTGGGGTCCAGACTCAGGGTCCAGCCTGAGTCCTGCCCCGGATGTCCTGACAGCTACAGCTACAGCACTGACTCACTGCAGCAGTTTTCCCTAAGAAGCTGGAAATGCATGCCCTCCTTGCTGCACTGTTACCCTGCAGAGCTAAGGATCTCTTCGCCAGGATTCATCAGTCAGCTCTAGAACCCAGGAGCTGCCACTATTGATACTTAGCCTGCATGAGAGCCCACACGCCATGGCAAGAGGAACCACTGCAGTGAGAAGCCCACACTGCAACTAGACAGTAAGCCCCCAGAGCCCCCCAGCACCACTAAAAGTAAACAAAAATTAAAAGAAAACAAACAAAAAAACACGAGGGGCATGCACCTTAAGGGCAGCAAGCTTGGCTCCCCATCTCGTGCTGACTTTGCAACCCGAAAGCATTCAAGTGCAAAATGAAACAGCTAATGAAAAATTGTTTGAGAAAGGCTAAAAGTATGAAGCAAAGCGATGTGATTATATTGCTGTGGTTATTATCTCTGCCTTAAAGTAATGAATTATGTGGTGCTCAGAACTGCCT
Source organism: Ovis aries (assembly GCF_016772045.2). Lineage (NCBI taxonomy): Eukaryota > Metazoa > Chordata > Mammalia > Artiodactyla > Bovidae > Ovis > Ovis aries. The sequence goes on along the minus strand of NC_056079.1, from coordinate 2,801,727 downwards.
TTGGATGTGAAATTTACCAACAGGAAGAAGGAAGAGATCTGGACTGTCATTCACTGAATCTCTCTGGACCCTCAGTCTCGTGACCTAGAAATTCTATAGCCTGGCCTCCAGGATTGTTAGACAGGAAATCCACTGACACACCCAGGGGTGTTTATAAGCACTGAGTCACTTCTCTCTGGCTGTTTTCAAGATTTTGGTCTTCATCTTTGGTTTTCAAAAGTTTAATTAAATGTGTCCTAACGTGGATTCATTTGAGTTTATCCTGTTCATGGTTTCTTAGAACTGTAGGTTCTATGTTTCCCCAGATTTGGGGCACTTCCAGCAATTATTGCTTTAAATTCTCTTTCAGCCCCACTCTCTTCTCTCTCCTTTTGGGATTCGGATGATGAGACGCTGGACCTTTGGGTTTTGTCCACAGGTTGCTAGTGTTGCTTCCACTCCGTCTTCTCTCTGCGGTCAGTGAAGGGGATCCTGTCGTCCCTTCTCGAGTTCTCATGTCACTATGCGTCTCCATTCTGTCTACTATGAGCCCATCCAGCTACTTTTATTTTATTATCTATTATTATATTTTTCACTGCTGTACTTTTCACTCCTATGATTTCCAGTTGGGTCTTTTCAATAACTTCTCTTTCTTTGCTGGAATATTCTGTTTTTCATTTGATTGCAGAGAGTTTGTAAATGATTGAAGCATTTATACAATGGCTGCTTTAAAATCCTTGTCAGGTAACCTCAACAGCTGATTCGTTTCAGGTGTTGTCCGTTGTTTGTCTTTTCTCATTCAAGTTGTCGTTTTCTCAGCTCTTAATGTGATGAGCAGACCCTGGCTGTTTTGTCGATCGTGTTGTGATGTACTAGAAATTACATAAACCTCTTATTTCAGCAGACAGTCTCCCTGGTTAGACTTAATATGCAGCTCTTGGCCAACATGTGCAGGCTGGGTTCCAGTAATGGGCTCATTATCAGGGCCTGTAAGGCAGCGGCCCCCAACCTTTTTGGCCCCAGGGACAGGTTTGGGTGGAAGACAAGTATTCCATGGACCAGGATGGGGGACATCTTGGGGACGACTCTACACATTGCATTTACTGCTCACTTTACTCTGTCATCATTAAGTGAATTCCACCCCAGATAAGCAAGTGTCAGGCCCCGGAGGCTGAGGACCCCTGCCCTATGGCAGTGCCCTGCTCCATTTGGCTGGTGCCCGTGGAGCTCACACTACTCGCTGCCCCTTCCTCCAGCTCATGCCTTGTCCCCTCCACCCCCGTCTCCCATCTCTGGGAGGGGAGAGAGGGAGTCTCAGTCTCAGATTTGCAGAGACAGAATCTTCCTGGGTCGGGCCACTGGTGTGGTGGTCTCTCTCGCAGGTTCTCCTGCTTCTGTGTCTTTCTTCAGGAAAGGGAGCCCAGGCTCTTGGGGAGGGGGAGGCTGGCCCTGGACACCTGTGGTTACCAGGCCCTTCGCCATCCCCTGCAAAGGTGGTGCTGGTCCACCTGACATCACGAGAGGGACACCAGCTGCATCCTCAAGGGTGGAGCTTGCCTGTGCAAGAGTCAAAGTCAACGAAAAGCTTGCTCTAATTTCACGTTGGTGCCAGTGGGGAGATTTTAACAACTTCAGCTTATGTACTGTAGATCCCCAGGTTTAACTTCATGTATAATAGTAATAAAATATCTGTCCTATAAGACCAGAGCCTAAAATGACTTTCCAAAGTCAACTTGAAGCAAAAGCCAGAGTCCTGCCACTCTCCCACTTCCAGCCTCTGTTCTGCTGCTGAACTGGGTGCAGTCATGTCCAATTCTTTGCGGCCCCGTGCACTGTAGCCCACCAGGCTCCTGTGTCCATGGGATTATCCCAGCAAGAATACTGGAGTCATTGACATTTCCTCTTCCTGTTCTGGTACATATTGTATAAATAGATGCATTACCTGTAGGTCCCCTGTGTGAGGAGCCAGTGGGATGCTGTGGGTTGGAGAACCTGGAACTCTGATCAGGGCTGCCTTCAGGGGGATTTGCCCTCAGGATCTGGTCAGAAAGGCTCTTAATGATGTGCCACCTGTCCATCCTAAAGGAGATCAGTCCTGAATATCCATTGGAAGCACTGATGCTGAAGCTGAGACTCCAATACTTTGGCCACCTAATGCAAAAGAACTGACTCATTTGAAAAGACCATGATGTGGGGAAAGATTGAAGGTGGGAGGAGAAGAGGATGACAGAGGATGAGATGGTCAGATGACATCACCGACTCAATGGACATGAGTTTGAGTAAACTCTGGGAGTTGGTGATGGACAGGGAGGCCTGCCATGCTGCAGTCCATGGGGTCGCAAAGAGTCAAACACGACTGAGTGACTGAACTGAAATGAACTGAACCTCAGAGTACAAACGTATGGTTCCAAGATCCCCTCTTCCTCGTTTGTCTAATGATGATGTCAACTTATGATACACTCTGCCTTCTTTTCTGAGAATTTGTATTAGGGCATCTCTGACTCTCCCTGAAGGCATCTTACTCCATCCCAGAGGGAGGGAGGTACTTGTCAGATGCTACAAAAACCACACACGGTGTCTTAGCTTCTCCCTATTTATCTCTGGCACATTGTATCAACCCAGTCAAGGCAAATAGTCAACTACAATGTATATTCTAAATTGCTCTGTATTTCCTATACTTTATCCAGATATTCTGAAATTTATTGATGTTAAAAAACTGCAAAGCTTCAAAACAGGTCAGTTTTGGGCCAGGTTGTGACTTGTAGCGTTTACTTGTACAGGTTCCCCACAACTCCCTCCTTTCAGGTGCCTGGCAGTTCATTGCAGGTGTGATGTGTTCCAGGGGCTACTTTGCATCAGATTCATGTTTTGATAGCTTTGTGGCATGCTCAGAGTTTTGTTTTGTAATTTTTATTATTTTTCATTTAGTTAGTGTTGGCTGTGCTTGGTCCCCGTTGCTGCGCACAGGCTTTCTCTGGTTTCAGCAGGCTGGGGCTCCTCTCTAGCTGTGGAGTGCAGGCTTCTCATTGCAGCAGCTTCTCTTGTTGTGGAGCACAGACTCTAGGCGCGTGGGCTCAGTAGGTGCAGTACTTGGGCTTAGTTGTCCTGCAGCTATGAAATCTTCCCTGACCAGGGATTGAACCCATGTCTCCTAGACCTCAAGGAAGTTAGCTCAGATTTACTTTCTTAATCTCTAGGTTTGAGAAAATGATTTCTTTATGGAATATACAGTAAAATAGACTTTTTTGGAGCACAGATCTATAAATATAAATAAACCGGCAAAGTCAGGATACAAGGGGCTTGTCACCCTCAAAACTGTGGTGTCTCTCTGCAGCCACGCCTTCTCCCACCTTGCATCTTGACCCCCTGATTTGTTCTCCCTCATTAAACTTTGTCTTCTTGAGAATATCACATAAATAGAATTATACGCTATGTGTTCTTTGAGACTGCAAGTGGGGATGTGAAATGGTACAGCCATTCTGGAAAACAGGTTGGCAGTTTCATATAGTTAAATATTTATTTATCATATAATCCTGCAATCCCACTCCTAGCTGGGATTTATCATAAAGAAATAAAATTTACCATGCATGAATAGAGTTAACTCTATTCCTAATTGCAAAACTGTGAACAACATAAATGTCCTTGGATAGGTAAGTAAATAAACATATCTTGATCTTACAAGGAAGTTCTATTCATCAGTATCAAACAAACTACAAATTCCACATGACATGGGAATTGTATGGTGCTGTGCTGAGTGAATGGAGAAGGCAATGGCACCCCACTCCAGTACTCTTGCCTGGAAAATCCCATGGACAGAGGAGCCTGGTGGGCTGTAGTCCATGGGGTCGCTAAGAGTTGGACATGACTGAGCGAATTCACTTTCAGTTTCCACTTTCATGCATTGGAGAAGGAAATGGCAACCCACTCCAGTGTTCTTGCCTGGAGAGTCCCAGGGACGGGGGAGCCTGGTGGTCTGCCGTCTATGGGGTCGTACAGAGTCAGACCTGACTAAAGTGACTTAGCAGCAGCAGCAGCAGTGCTGAGTGAAAATTGTCAGTTTGAGTTTATACCTCCTTTCCAGAAAACATATTTCATGTATTAATATATGAAGGTAGAAATGTTGACTCCTTCAACTTGGACCGAAAAGACCTGTTCAGAATTGAGATTGCTTTCATATACAGTGTAATATTAGCAGCAAACAAAGCATCATGAAATTATTGCCACATGTGTTAGCTGACTCTCTGTGGCTCCATGGACTGTAGGCTGTCAGCCTCCTTTGTCTGTGGAATTATCCAGGCAAGAATACTGGAATGGGTAGCTCTTCCCTTCTCCAAGGGATCTTTCCAACCCAGGGATTGAACCTGGGTCTCCTGCCTTGCAGGCAGGTTCTTTACCATCTGAGCCACCAGAGAAGTCCTTTATTGTCTCATGAGAATGTTACTCACTCAGCTGTGTCCAATTCTTTGCAACTTGTGGACTGTAGCCTGCCAGGACCCAGGTTTCTCTGTCCATGGAATTCTCCAGGCAAGAATACTGCAGTGGGTTGTCATTCCCTTTTCCAGGGAATCTTCCCGACTCAGAGATAGAACCCAGATCTCCCACGTTACAGACATATTGTTTACCATCTGAGCCATCAGTGAAGTTTAGAGAACAATGACTCCTTTTCATGTGAAAGAATTTAGCTGTTCTCTTGATAGCAGTGCACTCTGGTTGTAGGAAAGGAACAAACACACAATCAAAAGTCATTTTCTTCCTTTTGGGTTAATGATTCAATGTGCTGGGACTTATATTTAAAGAAACTGCTGATTTCTCTGACTGTAAGTCTTTCAGGTCAGCACTGATCCTATTGCACAGAGGCATGTCAGACTACTGAGGTTACCATGGCTCCACCAGGGCTGAACTCTATCAAGAAGACAAGAAATGTTTAGGTCTAAAAGACCCCTCTAAGGTAGTTTCATACAATCATTTCCCGGAAGAAGAAACTGACATAGATGTAAGATAATGTAGCTAAAATCACAGGGTAAATTAAAGGCATAGCTTCAGCAGAACCTTAGATGCCAAGTCCTTGGTATGCTAAGATCAAATGAAGATTTAAATCATTAGTGGGAGATATTTCTATGAAATTTAAATATGAAGATATTTATTAAATTTTAATAGGGATTCATTTTTTTCATGTATGCAGTTATTTAAAGCAATGGTGCATTTTATATGCAAGAGTCGGGGGGCTGAAAAGGTCAGGTGACATAAACTTGCACTCAAAGTTTAGAATTTGGAAGGAGGAGGAGGAAGTATTAATAGATGCCTGTGATACCTTTGTGAAGTGTCTGCAGTGTACTATTCTACAATGACCTGGAGAAAAAAAAAAAAAAAAAACCTGCTTCACCTAAGGGAGTGAAGAAATGTGAAGTGAGAATTTTCAAAGTCTATAAGAACTCCTGCTTCCTATCCAGGGAGCATAGGCACTCTGGGCAGTGATTTCAGTATTTACCAAAATCCTGGAGGCCTAGAAGTGCTGATATTTTTAGAGAATTGTTAAAAATGCCAATATGACTGGAGCAACAGGTTAAGAATTCTGAGATGGAAGGAGAGGGTGGTCGGCAGCCAGACAGCTCCAATATGATGGCTTTTTTCCCAAAAGACAATTTTTTAAAATTTAAATTTATTTATTTTAATTGGAGGCTGATTACAATATTGTATTGATTTTGCCATACATCAGCATGAATCCGCCACAGGTGTACACGTGTTCCCCATCCTGAACCCCCCTCCCTCCTCCCTCCCGGTACCATCCCTCCAGGGCATCCCAGTGCACCAGCCCCAAGCATCATACCCTGCATCGAACCTGGACTGGTGATTCATTTCTAATATGATATTATACATGTTTCAATGCCATTCTCCCAAATCATCTCACCCTCTCCCTCTCCCACAGAGTCCAAAAGACTGTACATCTGTGTCTCTTTTGATCTCTCACATATTTCTTTATTAGGAAACTATATTAAAACTGTCTTGTCAAAAGACAATTTTAATATAGTTTCCTAAGAAAGAAGTTGAATATCTTAGTGGTTAGTTAGAATAGTCTTATTTTTAAGTTTAATTTAAAACAATATATATACTAGAAGGTAAATTTTGGATAAAATAAAGCTGTTTTAAAGAAAAGTTATAGCTTATGTGTTGTGATGGCTATTAAAATATTTTACCAAAATAGCATTTATTTTACTTTTCAATTATAAATTGTTGAAAGAAAAAAAAATCCTGTTTTCAACAAACAGTTGCAGAGGGTAATAATATTTGCTTCTTTATTCTAAACATACATTTCTGTCAGTACTAGCAAACTAAAATACTTCTAGGGGAGAAAAAGAGGAACAAAAAGGGAAGTATTTTGTTTTAAATAATTAGAAAATAATTTTGTAAAATTAAAAAAAACATAAAATACTTTCTGAATGGTTAAGTAATTGGTAACTTTGCTAAATAATTAATTTAAAAATCAATGATTAAAAAATAATAATAAATGATTGTGTCAAGCCATTTTCAATAATTTTCATAAACACAGAAATCACTTAAGTATCAGGATTAAATTCGAAAACTAAAGTAATTCACAGCATCTTAATTTAATTTTGATTGAAGGAACTTTGTAGTATAGCAGTGTACATGCTTAGTTTTATATGCAGACCAACATAAAACTCCATTAAAATGAAGTCCAGTATAGACATAAAATAAATTCAAAGTATTTGCACTCAGATATTCCTAAAGTGATTAATTTGGCATTATACATCTTTTCAATGTGTGAACATTTTCTACAAGATAATTGCATTTTAAGAAACTTAACATTAAGTCAAGTGTCAGGGCCGAGGGGTGGAAGTGGTACCAGAACCAGGAGGATAAGTCAGGAGGCTACTTCAGTGATGTTGACAGGAGATACTCAGACTGAGAAGGTGGAGACAGAAAGCAGGAAATGGTGAAAGGAATGTGGAAGAGGTGAAATTAGTGTGACTCGTTGATGGCGTGTGTAGATACATACACTTCTTGTCCCTGAATTGTGGCAGAAGAGGGCATAAGCAGTGAGAAATCAACAACCTTGAAAAGAAGCCTGAAGTCCTTCCAAAGACTGACTGAATCAAGGTGGTTACTCTCACTGCCAGGAGAAAATTAAATTTTCCAAGAAGATAAAAGCACAGCTTCTACCATGGCTTATTACCAAGTCTAGCATTCAACCAAAGGGTCTGGAACGAACCCCCCAGTGACCCCAAATCAAGAGACAGACAATAGAAAAAGAAAAGGACATCTAAATAGTATACTTGTCACTCAGGGACTTTAATAATTATGTTTTATGTATTTCAGAATATAAATAAAATGATCAATAATTTTTCCAGAAAGCTGGAATTCATAACAACAGATCAAATGGAAGTTTTAAGAATTTTTAAATACAACATCTGAAATAAAGAACTCAATAGATATGGCCTGAGCTGGACGGATGAATAGTAGAAAATATTCAACCTGAAGCAGAAGAAAATGTACAGAAGAAACATGTGTAATTGGTATTGAAGCAGAGAAAGAAGATAAAATGGGGCATAACTAATATTTGAAGACATTATCATGAAGAATTTTCCAACGTTAACAACAGACATCAGGATAAAGCCTCAAGAAGTTCTAGAAGACATTTGGCATTATACAAGAGAAACCTCAGCCTGGCACATTATAATAAATTTGCTGAAAAACAGGAAAAAATCTTACAGGTAGCATATGCAATGAAGTTTTATTTTCAAAGGGGCAAATATAAGACTGATAGATATAGTATCAATATAAATAAATGAAGTAAAAAGAGAACAGAATGGTATCTTTGTAGTTTTGGGAAAAAGAAACAAGCTGTTAAAGAGACAGTAAAAACATTGGCTAATCAAAAAAGCAAGAACACCCAGAAATATGAGCTTTCATTTACTAGTAATTATATTCTAAAGAAAAGTCTAAAATCTCTGGATAAGAATAATGCAAATGAAATAAAAATTGAGAAAATATGAAACAAATATTTGACGCTTGTAAGAGACAAATGTGAAATGTTTATGTACATAGAATAGTTGAAAGCAAAAGGCTGGACAGAGATACTTTCTGGAAGGACTGAACAACAGAAGAAAGAATAGTATAGCTTTCTAAGTCAGAGCAGACACCCATGCTCACTGCCATTTTTGGTATGTTTCATGTGAATAAAATCTATGCACAGGGAAGGGAAAGCAGTCTGTCTTCAAACAAGCACATAGAGCAGCGTGTACGGGTGAATCTTCAGAAAGAAACATCTGTTCCACGCCTGCGCATCTCTCGCTGAAACCCTTCTCTCATCCGAGTGACACTAAGGACCTGCATGTGTGATAACCGTTGCTCATCTTCCTCCAAGGAGCTGAGCTCTTGAGAGGGCAGTGTTGACCCCCGTGGTGTGATCCACGGGACGGGCCATGTGCTCCTACCCCCAAAACAACTTTGCTGACAGTGGGGCTTCCTCTCTGATTGCAGACGTTGGTTTTGGCTGAATTGACTTTTTTTTCCTTACACTTTTTCCCTTTCCGCGTGCTTTTCCGTCCGCACGTTGACGTCAGTCAATGAATTTAGTGTTTCCTCTCGCAGGCTGATGGCAGCCGCTGTGTGACTGTTCTGTTAACACGCGATGAATGCTTCACGGAAACTTCTGTTCACTGTGACCTGGGTGTTAATATGCAGAAGGGACCTTCAGTGCATCTGCCAAATCCGTCAGCTGTGTGTGCTGTTCTGCTCAGTATCCTAACCTGTCGTCACCTTTGAGTTCCTGTGTGTGTGTGTGTGTCCCCTAGCTTTGTTTAGAGCAGGTTTATTTTCAGAGCAAAACTAAGAGGGAGGTACAGAGCTTTCCACACCACCACTGTCTGTGGACATGCACAGCCCCCTACCCCCACCATTTTTAAGATCCCACATGAAGTGCTCCTTTTTTTTTTTTTTAACCAAAGATGAACCTCTGTGGACACATCATCACCCAACTTCATGGTTTACATTAGAATTCACTCTCAATGCTGAAGTCTGTGGGTTTGGACAAATGTACAGTGACATGTAGCCATCATTACAGTATCCATCATGTATCTGTAATATATCCATTATTACAGTATCATGAAGAGTAGCTTTACTACCCTAAAAATTCCCCATGCTGCACCTGTTCATCCCTTCCACTTCCCAAACCCTGGCAACGACTGAATTTTTTTTTAACTGTCTCCATAGTTTTGCCTTTTCCAGAAAGTCCTAGAGTTGGACTCATGCTGTATGCAGCCTTTTCAGGTTGCTTTCTGTCACTTAGTCAATGTGTTCATGTTTCCTCCCTGTCATTCCATGGCTTGGTATTTATCTTCACTGCTCAAGAAGAGTCCATCCTAAGGTATAATTTTTAAAGGCATTTTGTGGTAAAAGTACATAAAAATTCCAGACTGTGCAAGCCACACATTATGTGAATGAACCAGAATTTTCTTGGCTTAGACAAGCTTCCATGTTCATGGTGTGATGTTGTCCCTCATGCAGCAGGAAGGGACATCTGTCCACCACAGAGGGTGACCAAACCTCCCAGTTTGTCCAGTGCTGCCCACATTTGAGCATGGAAAATTCTGCACACCTTGTACAGGCAGCAGTGATCAAAACCATCACCTTGTGAAGTCGCTCAGTCGTGTCCGACTCTTTGCTACCCTGCGGAGTATAGCCCACCAGGCTCCTCTGTCCATGGGATTTTCCAGGCAAGAATACTGGAGTGGGTTGCCATTTCCTTCTCCAGGGGGTCTTCCTAACCCAGGAGTCGAACCCAGGTCTCCCGCATTGCAGGCATATACTTTAACCTCTGAGCCATGCAAAAGGCAAAGTGGTTGTCTGAGGAGGACTTAATAATAGCTGAGAAAAGAAGAGAAGTGAATGGCAAAGGAGAAAAGGAAAGATATACCCATTTGAATGCAGAGTTCCAAAGAATAGCAAGGAGAGATAAGAAAGCCTTAAGTGAACAATGCACAGAAATAGAGGAAAACAATAAAACAGGAAAGATTAGAGATGTCTTCAAAAAAATTAGATACCAAGGGAACATTTCATGCAAAGATGGGCTCGATAAAGGACAGAAATGGTGTGGAGCTAACAGAAGCAGACAATATTAAGAAGAGGTGGCAAGAATACACAGAAGGGCTATACAAAAAAGATCTTAATGACCCACAGAACCACAATGGTGTGATCACTCACCTAGAGCCAGACATCCTGGAATGTGAAGTCAAGTGGGCCTTAGAAAGTATTACTATGAACAAAGCTAGTGGAGGTAAGGAATTCCAGCTGAGCTATTTCAAATCCTAAAAGATGATGCTTTGAAAATGTTCCATTCAATATGCCAGCAAATTTAGAAAACTCAGCAGTGGCCACAAGACTGGAAAAGGTCAGTTTTCATTGTAATCCCAAAGAAAGCCAATGAAAAAGAATGTTCAAACTACTGCACAATTGCACTTATCTCACACACTAGCAAAGTAATGCTCAAATTTTTCCAAGTCAGTCTTCAACTGTATGTGAACTGAGAACTTCTAGATGTGCAAGCTAGATTTAGAAAAGGCAGAGGCTGTGATCCAAAAGTCTACAAGCAATAAATGCTGGAGAGGGTGTGGAGAAAAGGGAACACTCTTACACTGTTGGTGGGAATGCAAACTAGCACAGCCACTATGGAGGACAGTGTGGAGATTCATTAAAAAACTGGAAATAGAACTGCCTTATGACCCAGCAATCCCACTGCTAGGCATGCACACTGAGGAAACCAGAATTGAAAGAGACACATGTACCCCAGTGTTCATCACAGCACTGTTTATAATAGCCAGGACATGGGAGCAACCAGATGTCCATCAGCAGATGAATGGATAAGAAAGCTGTGGTACATATACACAATGGAGTATTACTCAGCCATTAGAAAGAATACATTTGAATCAGTTCTAATGAGGTGGATGAAACTGGAGCCTATTATACAGAATGAAGCAAGCCAGAAAGAAAAACACCAAATACAGTATACTAACACATATATATGGAATTTAGAAAGATGGTAATGATAACCCTGTATGTGAGACAACAAAAGAGACACAGATGTATAGAACAGGCTTTTGGACTCTATGGGAGAGGGCGAGGGTGGGATGATTTGGGAGAATGGCATTGAAACATGTATGATATCATATATGAAGTGAATAGCCAGTCCAGGTTCGATGCATGATACTAGATGCTTGGGGCTAGTGCACTGAGACGACCCAGAGGGATGGTACAGCGAGGAAGGAGGGAGGTGGGTTCAGGATGGGGAACACGTGTATGCCTGTGGCGGATTCATGTTGATGTATGGCAAAACCAATACAATATTGTAAAATAATTAACCTCCAATTAAAATAAATAAATTTATATTTAAAAAATAAAATTAAAAAATAAAGCAAAACAAAAAGAAAAAAAAAAAAAGAAAGGGCAGAGGAACCAGCAATCAAATTGCCAACATTCCCTGGATCATAGGAAAAGCAAAAGAATTTCAGGAAAACATCTGATTCCTTGACTATGCTAAAGCCTTTGACTGTGTGGATCACAACAAACTGTGGAAAATTCTGAAAGAGATGGGAATACCAGACCACCTGACCTGCTTCCTGAGAAACCTGTGTACAGGTCAAAAAGCAACAGTTAGACTGGACATGTGGCAAAAGACTGGGTCCAAGTTGGGAAAGGAGTACATCAAGGCTGTATATTATCACCCTGCTCATTTAACTTATATGCAGATTATGTATGTAGGTGTCTGCTTTGTCACTCAGTCACGTCCGACTCTTTGTAGAGTATATCACGCAAAATACCACACTGGATGAAGCACAAGCTGGAATCAAGATTGCCAGGAGAAATAACAATAACCTCACATATGGAGAATGACACCCCCCATGTGGCAGAAAGTGAAGAGGAGCTAAAGAACCTCTTGATAAAAGTGAAAGAGGATAGTGGAAAAACTGGCTTAAAACTCAACATTTAATGAATTAAGATCATGTCATCTGGGCCCATCACTTCAAGGCAAATAGTTGGAGAAACAATGGAAACAGTAACAGACTTCATTTTCTTAGGCTCCAAAATCACTGCAGAAGGTGACTGCAGCCATGAAATTAAAAGACACTTGTTTCTTGGAAGAAAAGCTATGACTAACCTAGACAGTGTGTTAAAAATCAGACATTACTTTGCCAACAAAGGTCCATATAGTCAAAGTTATGGTTTTTTCAGTAGTCATGTATGGATGTGAGAGTTGGATCATAAAGAAGGCTGAGCATTGAAGAACTGATGCTTTCAAACTGCGGTTTTGTAGAAGACTCTTAAGAGTCCCTTGGACTACAAGGAGATCAGACCAGTCTTAAAGAAAATCAATCCTGAATATTCATTGGAAGGACTAATGCTGGAACTGAAACTCCAATACCTTGACCACTTGATGTGAAGAGCTGACTCATTGGAAAAGACCCTGACGCTGGGACAGACTGAAGTCAGGAGGAGAAGGGGATGACAGAGGATAAGATGGTTAGATAGCATCACTGACTCAATGGACATGAGTTAGAGTCAACTCTGGGAGATGTTAGGCTTCCCTGGTGGCGCAGAGGTTAAAGCGTCTGCCTGCAATGCAGGACACCTGGGTTCGATCCCTGGGTTGGGAAGTTCCCCTGGAGAAGGAAATGGCAACCCACTCCAGTACTCTTGCCTGGAGAATCCCAAGGATGGAGGAGCCTGGTGGGCTACAGTTCATGGGGTCGCAAAGAGTCGGACATGACTGAGTGACTTCACCTTCTGGGAGATGTTAGACAGGGAGTCCTGGCGTGCTGCAGTCCATGGGGTCACAAAGAGTCGGACACAACTGAGCAACTAAACAACAATAAATGAAACTTTCAGTGCCAGACACACAGAAGTGTCATTCACCATATGTGGACTTTTAAAGTCAAAGATACAAGTTTGCAGTTATAAAATAGAATCATTACTGTAAAAGGTCAGTGATATTGTGATTATGAATATAAATTACAAATGGCGATAGATTCTTTGAAGGAGGGTCTTATATGTATATGGCTTGCCTGTTTAAGCAGGACACCCCACCCAGCCCCATCAAGGTAAAAGTGGAGCTATTTGGTACATTAAACCATGATTTTGGCATTTCTTGTCTCTGCAGACTCACTGGATCCAGTGTTCCCGACCTCATCGTGAGTATGAGCAACCAGATGTGGCTGCACCTACAGTCTGATGACAGCATAGCCTCGCCTGGATTTAAAGCTGTTTACCAAGGTAAGATCTGAACACACTAAAACCCCCTTTCTCACAGAGGGCCAGGGTCATTCTCTACGTTTCAGATATAAATGAGACTGATAAGTGAGAACAATATTTAAAAACAGGTACTTATTTGCAACTTCCTTAGATATACTTGTATTTAGAGCTCTTTTTTGCAAGCAGGAAATGTTGACTTCTTGAGAGCTTGGCTGGCCATTATGGTGGCAAAATGGAGAGTGACATTAAGAATCATGTGCAAGCGATGGAATTGTCCGTACTTGTAGATCTTGGCATTTTCTCTCCTCTTGGGAGGAAGCTGCCATGATTAGAACTAAGGGGAACATTTAGAACACAGTATGGATTTCAACGGCATCGGTTCGATGAAGCTTATTATATGCGTCCTCATGCACAAATGTGTGGGTGTTTTAATAGAACACAGGGAAATCTTGACAGAGTTGGGGAGAATCTACTAACAACCTTGCTTTGAGAGTTATGTGTGTGCTTGCTCTGAAGAAGAGAAGGTTCCTTTGGAAGTCGGCTTCATCCCTGAGGAAGTTGGCTTCATCCCTGAGTTGGGGGATGCTGAGAGTTGCTGTAGTGAAGCGGCTACTGTGCGGGTAACCCAGGGCCCTGAGCTCTGGGTGCTGCCTGTGTAAACTCTCTCTGTTCCACCTACAGTCTCTCATCTGGATGTCCTAGGGAACACGTCTGTATTTCTGTGCCTGTGTCAGATCCTAGTTGGGGCACATGGGACCTGTTTCACGGAGCATGGACTGACTCTCCATCTGCGGTGCGCCAGCTGCAGTAGTGATGTCACGCAGGTTCTAGAGCACGTGGGCTTCAGTAGTTTGCGGCTCAAGGCTGAGGTACTCCGCACCATGTGGGATCTTTGTTTTCTGAGCAGGCCCCTGCGTTGCAAAGTGGATTCTTAACCCCTGGGCCACCAGGGAAGTCCCAGAAACATAACTTTTGTCCGGTGCATATTGATAGCTATCTTTCAAAACCGTTTTTTGAATTTTGAAAAATTTCAAAATGTAAACAGAAGTAGAAAGAATAATATAATGCACCTGAGGTGACCTGCATTTTCATGCTTTTGCAAGACCCTCAGATATTCACCTATCAATTCAAGTATTGGCTGGAGGTGAGGACACAGCTACCAAACTCAAGTACCCATCTTTATTGTCAGCCTCAGCTCAGCCCTGCTTTTTCTCAAGTGTCCTACAACATCTTCTGGGAAATCAGTGATATTTCCTTCTGTTAGACATTCACAAACAGTTCTAGATTCACAGGAATATCGTTATCCAATGAAAATATCTTTAAAAACTAAATTATCTCTTCCTTATTCCCACTGAAAACAGAAGAAAGAAAACGAAAATCCTTTCTCACTGCCACCCTTCAAAAAACAAAATCAGCAAGCTGCCTTCCAATTTCAGGTTCTCAGAGGTTTAGTCCATGTAACTCCCTTCTCATGCACTTTGGTTCTAAAGGTGACGACGCGGCAGCCAGCCAGCCCTCAGCATGTGTCTTGGGGCATCCCGGTATCCATGGGTCAGCTCTTGATTGCTAGAAATGGTAGAGAACTGAGAGAGAGACTAATTAGAAGGGGATCCAAGACCAGAAGAGGAAGAGCAGAAATGATCCTCATGATATTCCAACCTCAAGGCATAGCTGTCAGGAAGCACATCTGTTTGGACTGGCAAAAAGATACACACAGGAACACACAGACCATTCTACCATAGAGCCTTCCTTTCATGTTCTCTGTATCAGTAATTACATCATTTTAACTCAAGAAATAAACATGTAAGAAGGCTCATGGGCATATTAAATTCTTCCTTTGCGTTTATGCAAAATCAAAGCAGTGATGGATGTACTGCTTGTATCTTCAGCTTAGATCCTTCGTGTATTTGACTAAAAGAAATAATGAAATGTGTCCCCAGAAATGATACGGTGACCTTACTAATATTAATAATGTGTTATAAATTATTATATAAAAGAACTCATTTATAAAACTTTATATATATGTGTGTGTATGTATATATATATACACATACATACATACATATATATATATATAAGCTGCTATTTATATATACTGTGAGTGAGTGAGTGAAAGTCACTCAGTCATGTCCAACTCTACGCAACCCCATGGGACTGTAGCCTACCAAGTTTCTCTGTCAATGGGATTTTCCAGGCAAGAATACTGGAGTGGGTTCCATTCCCTTCTCCAGGGGATTATTAAGTCCCAGAGATCAAACCTGGATCTCCTGCATTGCACGCAGATTCTTTGCTGTGTAACCAGCAGGGAAGCCCTTGCACATGCTGACATACTTTCAAAAACCATGACTGATTTGAAGTCGTTTTTCACTAAGTTTGAAAAGAGCCGGTTCTCATCTTGAATTCAAGTTATGGTCATGAGAAGCCTTTTCAGGATCGTTTTACACTCTCTTGAAAATACCTTGGCACTGATAGTTGATCAAAATTACCAGGAAATTGCATCTTAAACTTACAATTTTTACTGACACAGAAAAGATCTACAATTTGAAGGAAACTGCACATTATAAACCATAATCTAAGACAATGTAATTATTCAGAATAAAACATTGTCCCACATAACTATTTAAATTCTCAAAATTTTAGATATTTTCCATAAGTTTCAAAATTCTAAGGAAGTAACAAATTTTAAAGAACTGTAATAAAGTAGAAATAGTGGTTATTTTATATGGATTATTTTACTGTTAGGGGACCCATATAAAGAAAGAATTTGTAAGTTATTTTGAGAAAAAGCTAGAAAATTGGCTTGGGGGAGATTCAGTTGTGGATATTGAAGGCTTTTGCATCTGTTAGCAGTTTTGTTTCCGTATTGCTAATTATCTACATGTACATTTTCTTTGATACAGTTTTTTAAACATCTTACTGGCTCCACTGATTACAGAGTTCATTGAAATCTTTAATATGACAAATGTGTGCGTACATATGTAAAAATGAGAAATGCCAGTCTGGAGAGCTGGGAGTTTGTTTTATTGCTTTTTATTTTGTGAATTTGAGCAAAGAAACAGTGTGCTCTTGTCTTCCGAATGCTGACTGTTGGGTATTCAGCAGCTGAAAAAAAGCAGCTAGTAGTTACTGCTCACCAAGCCGGTAGGGCAAGTAATTCAAAGCATTTCCCAAAGTCAAAACCATAAAGCCGGCCGGTGAGGGTGTCTTGAGCCCATCAGTGAAGGCAGCATAGCAGGGCTACACCCTTGCCATGTGAGATGAAGGAGAGTGACCACACTGAAAAGTCCTGTGGCGACTAGAAGCCCCTACAGGAGTGTCCTTATCCACACACAGTGAAGATTCCGCCTTGCTGGAAGCATGGCTGTGAGGGAGACGTCCTGACTCTTTTTAATGAGAAATGCTCCCAAAAGGTATTTGCAGCCTGTGCGAAGGTGAGGGCTAGAATGAACAGATGATTGCTGAAGACTTCCTGACATTTGGGGTTTTAGAGTTGACCTTTAATTGAACTTCTACGTGACTGCGTTATTTAAGAAAGTGTGCAGAGGTGGAATCCTTTCCACCTGACCTGTGCTTGCTCCTGCCTCTGGTAGAATCTAAACACAACTGTCAAATACCAGACACTCCCCAACAGCAAGTGGCTGTGAATTACTCCCAACAGTTCTAAGACATGTGCCATAAAGACTAGGATAAAGACTTGAGAGAGGAGTGTCAGTCCCAAATTGAGGATCCTTGAACATTAACGAATATAAGTGTTCTCAATTATAACTGAATATTCCTCCAGGCATCATGATTCAGTTTGATGACCATACAGCATAAGTTAGAATCACATTCAGTCCTAATTAGTACTCTGCTAGCAACCCTGATAGCCGGTGAATAGCTACAGCCTCAGGTGTGGTGAAAAAGTGGATGGCAGTCAGTCCCCGTGAGAGAGCCAGTCCAAGGCCACTTATTGTTTTTTGACAGAGCAATATTCCATAGTTTATAAGATAATTCAAACAGAGAGATAAGGTAAGATTTGGGGATTTTAAAAGTTGAGAGAATATCATATATCAAAAGAAAGACATCATACAGACTTAGAGAAGATTATACCAAGTGAAGTAAGCCAGATAGAGAAAGACAAATATCATATGATATCACCTATACATGGAATCTAAAAAAAGAAGATACAAATGAACTTATTTACAAAAAAAAAAAAAAGATTCATAGACACAGAAAACACACTTGTGGTTACCAAAGGGGAAAGGGGATAGAACAGATAAATTAGGAGTTTGGGATTAGCATGTATATATACTAGTGTATATTGACATAAAATAGATAACCAACAAGCATCTGCTATGTATATATTTATATATAGGCACATATATATAAACTATATATATATGCATAGTCGGTTTATGCTCACTATGTGTACACCTAAAGTAACATGAGATTATGTCAACTATGCTTCAATTAAAAATAAAGTAGAATCAACAACTTAATTAATTTAAAGAAAAAAAGATGTCCTTGAAACTATCATTTCCAGAGTGCTATATTAAGCTAGAAATTGGCAATAAAATAAAAACATTTTGTACAGGTGATCATCAAATATACGGTGGTGATTTAGTCACTAAGCTGTGTCTGCCTCTTGTGACCCCATGGATTGTAGCCTGCCAGGCTCCTCTGTCCATGGGATTTCCCAGGCAAGAATATTGGAGTGCGTTGCCATTTCCTTCTCCAGTCAAATACATAAATAATCACATTATTTGACTGACAATGTAGTTGTCTATCATATGATCAGAAAATATATACCAGTAATCCTTACATGTGTTTCACTTTCTAGGTTTTAACAGTACGTGTAAGTAACATTTGTTGTATTAGTTCAGATGTAGGCTGTGAAGCCAGACTACCCAGGACCCTCTGTCACTCAGCTGTGTAACTTAGGGTGAGCTATTTAACCTCCTGTGTGTCAGATTCCTCTTTAAAAATAAAAAGGGGGAGAAAATAATAATGATACTAGTTTCACTGGGCTTCCCAGGTAGCTCAGTGGTAAAGAGTCCGCCCGCCAAGCAGGAGACTCGTTCTGGATCCCTGGGTCAGAAAGACTCCCTGGAGAAGGAAATGGCAACCCGCTGCAATATTCTTGCCTGGAGAATCCCGTGGACAGAGGCACTGGATGGTCCGCAATCCATGGAGTTGAAGTTGAACCAGACTGAGTGACTGAACACATGCGCACAACACGTGCACACACACACACACACACACGTACACACATCTGTGTATATAAATGTGTGTATATGGAGAAAGGGAATATTCTGGTAATTAAGAGAAGTATTGGCAAAATATTATGCAAAGTTTAAAAAGCAATAACTCTTTAGGGAGGTATTCAGGTGTCTGAGAAGGCAGTCTAAGAGAGGTGACGTTTGTTGTTTAAAACCTTTTTGCATACGAAAATATTTAATTCAAAGTAATCAATTAAAAAACCAAAAAGGAAAAATATTGTATAAATAACTATAATACAGCTGTGCAAGCAATATTACCCATCCATTATACTATAAAACTTACTATGTGTATATAATATATGACTAATTTTCAAGAAAATTGTTCAAGAAAATTAGAGATACCAAAGGAACATTTCATGCAAAGTGGGGCACAATTACAGACAGAAATGGTATGGACCTAACAGAAGCAGAAGATATTAAGAAGAGGCAGCAAGAATACACAGAAGAACTGTACAGAAAAGATCTTCATAACCCTGATAACCACGACAGTGTGATCACTCACCTAGAGCCAGACATCCTGGAATGTGAAGTCAACTGGGCCTAAGAGAGCATCACTATGTACAAAGCTAGTGGAGGTGATGGAATTCCAGCTGAGCTATTCCAGATCCTAAAAGATGATGCTGTGAAAGTGCTGCACTCAATATGCCAGCAAATTTGGAAAATTCAGCAGTGGCCACCAGACTGGAAAAGGGCAGTTTTTATTCTAATCCCAAGGAAAGGCAATGCCAAAGAATGCTCAAACTACCACACAATTGCACTCATCTCACACGCTAGTAAAGTAATGCTCAAAATTCTCCAAGCCAGGCTTCAGCAATACGTGAACCATGAACTTTCACATGCTCAAGCTGGTTTTAGAAAAGGCAGAGGAACCAGAGATCGAATTGCCAACATCCATTGGATCATCGAAAAGCCTTAAGAGTTCCAGAAAAAACATCTACTTCTGCTTTATTGGCTATGCCAAAGCCTTTTCCACAACAAACTGTGGAAAATTCTTCAAGAGATGAAAATACCAGACCACCTGGCCTGCCTCCTGAGAAATATGTATGCAGGTCAGGAAGCAACAGTTAGAACTGGACATGGAAACAGACTGGTTTCAAATAGGAAAAGGAGTATCTCAAGGCTGTATATTATTATCCTGCTTATTTAACTTATATGCAGGGTACATCATGTGAAATGCCAGGCTGGATGAAGCACAAGCTGGGATCAAGATTGCCGGGAGAAATATCAATAACTTCAGATATGCAGATGACATCACCCTTATGGCAGAAAGTGAAGAGGAACTAAAAGCCTCTTGATGAAAGTGAGAGAGGAGAGTGAAAAAGTTGGCTTAAAACTCAATATTCAGAAAACTAAGATCATGGCATCTGGTCCCATCACTTCATGGCAAATAGATGGGGAAATAATGAAAACAGTGAGAGACTTTATTCTGGGGGGCTCCAAAATCACTGCTGATGGTGACTGAAGCCATGAAATTAAAAGACGCTTGTTCCTTGGAAGAAAAGCTATGACCAACCTAGACAGCATATTAAAAAACAGAGACTTTTCTTTGCCAACAAAAGTCCATCTAGTCAAAGCTATGGTTTTTCAACTAATGTATAGATGTGATAGCTGGACTATAAAGAAAGCTGAGCACCAAAGAATGCATGCTTTCAAACTGTGGTGTTGGAGGAGACTCTTGAGAGTCCCTTGGACTTCAGGGAGATCCTACCAGTCTATCCTAAAGGAAATCAATCCCGAATATTCATTGGAAAGACTGATGCTGAGGCTGAAACTCCATCACTTTGGCCACTTGATGCGAAGAACTGTCTCATTGCAAAAGACCCTGATGCTGGGGAAGATTGAAGGCAGGAGGAGAAGGGGCCAACAAAGGATGCGATGGTTGGATGGCATCACTGACTCGATGGACATGAGTTTGAGCAAGCTTCAGGAGTTGATATTGGACTGGGGAGATGGGCGTGCTGCAGTCCATGGGGTCCAAAGAGTCGGACTTGACTGAGCGGCTGAACTGAACAGAATATATAATCATTATATATTATATAATTTTGTATAATGTATACAAATATAATTCATAAATATATAAATCACACATAATTCATATATGTATAAATCATATATGTAATTCACAGTGAAAGTCACTCATTTGTGTCCAACTGTTTGAGACCCTGTGGACTATACAGTCCATGGAATTCTCTAGGCCAGAATTCTAGAGTGAGTCAATGTTCCCTTCTCCAGGGAATTCACATATATGTATAGTTAATATATATGGGCTACCCTGGTGGCTGAGATGGTAAAGAATCTGCCTGCATTGTAGGTGACCTGGATTTGATCCCTGAGTTGGATAGATCCCCTGGAGAAGGAAATGGCTACCCACTCCAGTACTCTTTCCTGGAGAATCCCATGCACAGGGGAACCTGGAGAGCTATAGTCCATGGGGTTGCAAAGAATCAGACATGACTGAGCGACTAATGCTAATCCTAATACATACATACACACACACACAGACACACACACATATATATGTAATATATAGTGAGTAGCAGAACAATACATATGGAAAGTTAACTGGCTTAGTGCATAGCTTTTCTACTTTATATTTCAAAATTTCTATCATAAATTGCAAAGGTAAATGCTGAGTATAAATAATTTTGTAAATCAATGTTAAATTTCATTTAATAATATAGAAGAATTTTTGTTAAAATATAATAATGAAATAGAGTTTGAGATTATGTACATTTTTTTGAGATTATGTACATTTAAGACTACATACTTTATATGCTACAGCAGATCGTTTTTATTCACTAGAAGAGAAAGAAAACAAAATCTCAGTTCAGGGGTGGGCTTCCCATGACCACAGTCTCTCCATCACTGAGGAAGGTGCACAGGCATCAAGCAAAGTATCTGCATATTTGTTCAAACAGTCTTGAGTTCCCGGGGCTGGCAGCCCTGTGTTTTTATTGCTTCACTGTCTCCAGTGAAGCAGGTTAACTCTGTATCAATTTTTTGTCACAAAAATAATATTCAGTTAGAGTTCATTACACATGTTGATGAACTGATTTCCACAAATCATGTTTTATATAATTTGCCATAACTATTTAAATTTTAGCAGGGGGTAAATGAAAGGAAATGTCCCCTGTGATGTGCTGCTGTGTGGTAAAGCAAGACCTATTTTAGGCTTGTTTCGGCTATTTTAGAATGGTTCCCGTGAAAATAGAGCTCACCGTTGCTGTTTCAGAGACAGAGCTGTGTCCCAGGCCCTGTGGACATGCTGCTGTGGGGTGAAGGTGAGTGCAGGCACTCACAGGTACCCTCGGTCTGTACCCCGTAATGCCAGGGGTCTGTGATGAGTTTAACAGAAAGGAAAATGTCCTAGTTCAGAGAACTGTTCCCTGCACCATTCCTGGTGAGCAGAATTGCTGCTACAAAACCAAGGGTGTACGCGCTTCGAACACTTGTGCTGACACTTGTGATGGCTGACCCCAGAGTGCTCACACGTTCCAGCAGACATTGTTCTGGGTGTGTCTGTAGGGGTGTTTCTGGATGAGGTCAACATTTGAATTGGTAGACTGAGTAAAGCAGGCCACCCTCCCCAGCATGGATGGGCCTCATCAAATCAGTTAAAGGTCTGAATCGAAGGGCAGGCTGAAGGAAGAAAAGCTGCTCCCGCTGTCCATCTATCTGTCTTTGAGCTGGGACACTGGCATCTCCTGCCTTTGGACCTTGATTAGGACTGGGACTTCTATCATTGGCTCTCTTGGGTCTGGACACTTCATTTGCTATAAACATGTGAGCTGATTCCTTATAATAAATTCATTTTGATAGTAAATGGATAGATAGATATAGATTTGGAGGTGGATATGGACATAGCAATGGAGATAAAGATAGAAATAGCCTGTTGGTTCTGTTTCTCTGAAGAACCCTCATCCACGCACTGTTACTCTGCTTGAATGACTGGGCTCACTCTGACTGCTAAGACAGACCCTTTGTAGCCCCTTGTGTGAGCAATCACACATTTCAAAGGGGCTGTAGAGGTGCAGTGTGTGACCACTGCAGAGAGGAGAGCCCGCTGGTCCACACATAAAGTTAGCCCATAACCCTGGCCTTGTAGCCTGAAGCTGATACTCAGACAAGGTCAGGCAGGATTGTGCCTGTCAGGCTAGGAGTGATGCCTAAACCCTAAAAGCAAGGTTGTTGTTGTTCAGTCAGCAAGTTGTGTCTGACTCTCTGCAACCCCTGGACTGCAATACGCCAGGCTTCCCTGTCCTTCACTATTTCCATGACTTTGCTCAGACTCATGTCCATTGAGTCAGTGATGCCATCCAATCATGTCATCTTCTGTTGCCCCCTTCTTCTCCTGCCTTAATCTTCCCTAGCATCAGGGTCTTTTCTAATGAGTTGGCTCTTAGCATCAGGTGGCCGAAGTATTAGAGCTTAGGCTTCAGCACCAGTCCCTCCAGTGAATATTCAGGCTTGGTTTCCTTTAGGACTGACTGGTATGATCTCCTTGCTGTCCAAGGTACTCTCAAGAGTCTTTTCTAGCACCACAGTTCGAAAGCATCAATTCTTCAGTGCTCAGCCTTCTCTATAGTCCAGCTAAAAACAGATTTGTGTGTAAATTTTGTGCAAAATCCCAGCTGAACCCATCAAGGGTTTATGATGTGTGTTGCCCTTGTCCACAACAGATATGGTCTTGTACCTAATGTGGATTTTAAAATGTTCTCAAGGACCTGATTTAAATCCATGACAAATTACTCTTTGTGCTAGATGCTGACTGAGCCAGACTAGTTTGGGAGGGTGTACTGGGGAACTCTTTGAGATACCTTCAAGGAGGAGATGGAGGCAGGGAAGGAGCCGCTGAACCAGTCGCAGGTCCATGTGGAACGCTGGCTGATCCTACGGATGCCCTCCGGAGCTTTCCCAAACTGAAGCGGGCGGGCAGGACTGGTACCATTAACCATGGATGCGGTGCCCCCGGGGAGCAGACCCAACCCTGTTTGATGTGATTCCTGGGCAGGGATGCAGCTGTGAGCTCCAGCGGCCTTGGCAGCTGTGGTGCCCAAGGTTCACCGCCCCAGAAACCCTCACTCCTCCTCCCCTGGGAACAACCTCTCTAGGATTCGAATGGGCCTAATTTCCTGGAAGAGTGCACAATACATACTCAAGGCCACCTTGCTCTCCTGCCCTTTCTAGCTTCCCATACTTTTCGCTTTCCCCTCTGCTGGTCTGGTGGCTGTCATGTCAGGGGGACCTGGACCTCGTTCCCTGAAGGTTCTCAGCTCCGAGCTCCAGGCCTCTCTCTATTGCCCATTTTTGTCATCCCTGAGCAGAGTGCAGGGATTCCCTGTGGCGCCTCTAACAGGCGCAGCCACAGGGGTCCCCCGCGGTTCTCCCTGAGCAGAGCACCGCAGCCTCTTTCCCTTGCTGCTGGGGGGAGTTACCCGCGTAACAGGTGTATCGTGGATGCTCTGCACACTCATTCCTGCTCCACAGTGAACCGCCTTCATCCTGGCAGTCATTCTGCTGTCTGTCCTGTGGGTTGGAGCTCTGCAGTGCGTGGATCTTTTGATGTCACATGGACCCCAAGCCTCCAGACCAGGTGGAAGGCATGTAGCTGCTCCTTAAATAAGTGCAGGAACTGGGCGATGTCCAAAGTGCTAGCCAGCGCATGGACTGTTTGGATCATTTTAGTGTCATGTTGGAGACTTGCCCCTTGTTAATAGTTTTAGGTATGTGCTAGCTTTTTTTTTTTAATTTAATTTAAATTTAGATTATTATTTAGATTATTTAGATTATTATTATTTAATTATAATTTAGATTTTAATTTAATTTTAATTAATAAATTTTTAAATTTAATTTAGACTTTAAAGATTGTATGGGATTCTAGCCCAGTGGCAGAGAAGGCAACAGCCAACAAAGGATCTTTCTGGTTGCTGGTTCTGATCCAAGCTCAATCTGTCCACGTGTCCATACCTCACTCTCCCGTGCTTGATCACAGTTGCTGGTGCTGCTCTGATCCAGATTCAGTCTGCCCATGTGCCCTCGCCTCACTCTTCCATGCTTGAGTCACTTTCTGGTCACTTGCCCCCGTGGCACCCACTTCCTAACCTGCTGGGGCCCTTGACTATGACCTGCCAGCTTCCTTTCCCTGGATCATCCGTGAATTCCAGGAGCCCTGCATCCACATTTTGGCGAACTCCCCAATGCCAAAGGGACCATCTCCCCACGTGTCTGTGGTTAGGCGTTCCCTTGGTGTCTTCTGCTTCTTGCCCTGCCTGTGGATTCAGGCCCACCGTGCTCTTGGTGCGGCAAGTACAGGACAGCGGGGTGTGTAAATGTCTGCAGGTCTGCGATGCTGGTTCTGCACAGCAAGGGCCTTCCTGGGAGAGGGAGCAGCTGTGCGGCTCCTGGAACCCCAGGACCAGTGCCAGGAGATGGACAGGGCTCATCCTGCCTGCTGGACCCTGTGACCGGCCTCAGCCGTGCGGTCAGTCCCTCAGCGGCCGCCCCTCTGCTCTGTGCCGCGGCCTCGCCTGTCCCTCACACGTCACCCCCTTCTCCTTTCAGTGCTGGTGCGATTCCCTCCGCGCGCGGTCCCTGACCTGTGTCTCCACCAGGGAACGTCAGGGCCCATCTCTAGTGAGAGGAGGCTTCTCTCAGCAGGAGTGCTTCCTGTGTTTCCAGAAGCTCTCATCTCCCTTTTACTCAAGATGACATTTTTATTTGTTAGTCCTTGAGAAGAGAGACCCATTCGATTCAGCTGTCTCCAGACTACCCCAGAGTGCACTGTGTCCTCATAGGGAGCTAATAACTCTAGTTGACAAAATAGCATCATTTCGGGTTTGGAAAACTCACCCTCCACACCAGCAATTGCTTAGCTTCAGCCAGGTTCTGAGCCCAGTTCTCAGTGTTGAACCATGGCTCTTCCAGCAACTTGAATTTTAGAACTGAGAGAAGGTAATTTTAGGTAATGATGCAAATGAAGAAAAAGGAACAAAGTGGATACTTTGTACAAACATAAGAAAATAACAAAGTAGAGTGTGAAATACACTGTATTTCTAACTCAGAAATTTATTTGATACATTCATGCTTGTTTTATTAACTTGATCATATAACTGTGCAAATGAGTTAAAAACTGGCATTACCTATTTTTTAGTTTTTTTTTTTCTTTTTTAATATTTTACTCTATTGAGTATACTTGCAATGCCTGGTAGGCTGCAGTCCATGGTGTCACTAAGAGTTGGGCACGACTGAGTGACTTCACTTTCACTTTTCACTTTAATGCATTGGAGAAGGAAATGGCAACCCACTCCAGTGTTCTTGCCTGGAGAATGCCAGGGACGGGAGAGCCTGGTGGGCTGCCATCTATGGGGTCGAACAGAGTCAGACACGACTGAAGTGACTTAGCAGCAGCAATGTTTAAATTCTTGGTTGTCATATTCTTGGACTTCCCTTATGGCTCAGTGGTAAAGAATCCATCTGCAATGCAGGAGGCCTGGGTTCGATCCCTGGATCAAAAAGATCCTTGGAGAAGGGAATGGCAACCCACTCCAGTATTCTTGCCTGGAGAATCCCATGGACAGAGGAGCCTGGTGGGCTGCAGTCCATGAGTCGCCAAGAGTCAGACACAACTGAGAGACTAAGCACACACTTATACACACATATTCTTGCTGGGCTACTTTTCATTTGTTAGTTCTCATTTTTTATTATTACAGAAGAATTCATGCATAAATGGGTATTTGGGAAACAGTTTTGAACATTTACTATGACTCTTTGTGACCCCATGGACTATACTGTCCATGGAATTCTCCAGGCCTGAGTACTGGAGTGGGTAGCCTTCCCTTCCCCAGAGGATCTTCCCAACCCAGAATCAAACCCAGGTCTCCCACATTTCAGGTGGATTCTTTACCAGCTGAGCCACAAGGAAAGCTCAAGAATACTGGAGTGGGTAGCCTATCCCTGTTCCAGCAGATCTTCCTGATCCAAGAATCAAACTGGGGTCTCCTGCATTGCAGGCGGATTCTTTACCAACTGAGCTATGAGGGAAGCCCATTTACTATGTTAATATATGTAAACATTGACTGTGTTAATATATTGCATACATAAACTGTATGTAAAGTTTCTATATGTTTCTATATACACAATAACTGAAAGTGTTGAGACTAATTTAAACTATTCTTTGCTGGGAATAAGTAGTGATTCATTGACTTTTTCTAGTAGGTATTTTTTCTCCAAGAATATGAGTTAAAGAGCGACTGGGTTTATGGTGAGCATATAAATGGACCTCTCAATCATAGGCTCGTTAGATAGTTGATGTTTAGCAGATTGACAAGGGTCAACAGTCATTTTGCATAGGGCTATTGAGAGTTGCAGTGTTTTATTAGCCAGTTTTGAACTATCAGTATTTTTCTGTGCATGATAAAAACAGGTTCTAAGAGAAATTCTTATGGTTCATAGAAACAACTCCATGGATACGTGCTGCTTCTAAAAATACTAGTTGCCTCCTTTATGCTGTTAATTCTAGACGTTTAACTACCAAAAGCAAAAACTCACTGTAAGACACGATTTGATAGACAGCAAGAGCCATATAAAGATATTAGGACAGAGTGCGTGTAAAGAAGGAAAACTGTGATCCTATCACAGCTTTACCTTTGCAAATCTCCCCTGGAGAAGATGTATCTGTTATCTGATAGATGAGCAGTGGAGTAATGTGTGTGAAAACCAAAGTAGCAAGATTAGAAAAATGGCATCTCAGCCAAAAGAGCTCTCATTTCAGCATAATTAGAAACCTCTTCATCAGATGGCTCTCTTTAAGATTACTAAGATTACTAGTAGAAGTGCATACAAAAATTAAATCTATGTAATAGCTCTTGGGCATGAATTTTCTCAGAGCTGTTGTTGATTAAATTAAAAATTGTATAGGCCTATGTTATAATAGAGAAGTCATGTTTAGAAAGAAAAACATACTGATAACCTGCTTAGATACTAAAATTTAAACCATTTAATAGCCCAACATATTAATAATTGGGTGTTTGAGGCTCAAATCACCTGATTCTATGTGTTTGCTGTTTTATTCTGGTAGATTCCAAACGCACCCAACCCAATTGCAGTTGTTTAACCTACAGACTGATGATATTAACATGGCTCAGCCGGTAAAGAATTCGCCTGCAATGCAGGAGACACAGGAGACTCGGGTTCAATCCCTGGGTCAGGGAGATTCCCTCAAGAAGGAAATGGCAACCCACTCCAGTATTCTCGCCTGAAAAATCCTATGGACAGAGGAGCCCACCAGGCTACAATCCATGGGGTCACATAGAGCTGGACACGGCTGAGTGACTGGCACACACACACACACAGGAGTATTAACATGGGCTATTATTAACAAAAAATAAAAACAAACACATAACAACAAACTCCCTACTAGAATGGTGTCGCGATCAAGATAATTCCCCGTTCTGTCTTGGAGGCAGGATCGCCACTGAAGTCAGATGGACCTGAATTGAGGTCTTGGCACTTGCCGCCTGATGGATGTGTGGCTTTGGGTGAGTTGCTCTACCTCTCTGAGCCTAGATTCCCCCATCCATCAGTGAGAAATAATTCCCCCAGCCTGGCTGGGGTGGTTGCGACCATTTGAGAGGATGCATATAAGATACCTGGCAAGTGGTAATGGCTATGGTGGTTTCTAACAATTTTTTAAAATAGATAATTCATGTGTAAATTGAAATAAGTCTGAGCTTGATGAGTGAATTTCAGGATTGACCCTTCTTCCTTAGGAAAAATTGACTGTGTGACTTGCACTCACAGTGATCTCTAGATACGCCCTCTTTCCCATCTGGACTGGCATGGGCTCAGACTGCCCGGGGCCCCTAATCTTCTTCCTCACTTGCTGTATGTCTTGGGGCAAATTAGTTAACCTCCCTGAGTCTGAAGTGTCTTTATCCCAAGATGGGAAGTGATAGTACTTATCTCTTTAGACACTTAATCATCATTACTTGAAATACCATATAAAATGGCAAATACATAGTGTGTTTTTTTTTTTGTTTGTTTGTTTGTTTGTTTTTTAAGTAATTCCTCATTCTTTTATTGGAAGGATTTGCGTTCTTAAGGCAAGGCCCTGGCTTCAAGAACCATGTTCAATCAGAAGCAAAGTTTATTCCAAAATTCTCCTTTTTCCTGAGTTCAACTTCATGAGTGAATTATAAATACTGTCTCCTTTCTATAAAGTGAAATCAGCTGCTTATTAAATTTGTTGGCTTTTAGTCACTAAGTCATGCCTGAGTCTTTGCGACCCCATGGACTGTACCCCACCAGGCTCCTCTGTCCATGGTGGGGATTCTCCAGGCAAGAATACTGGGATGAGTTGATATGCCCTCCCTCAGGGGGATCTTTCCAACCCAGGGATCGAACCCAGGTCTCCCACTTTGCAGGCGGATTCTTTCATGACTAAGCCACCTGGGAAGCCCAGTTGAATACTTAATACATCGCACTGGAGAGGCTGGAAGAGCAGAGGGTACATCACATGAAAGGTTCTTGCGGAAATTTGACGTTTAAAGTCTGGGTTTAGGGCCCTTGGCTGCAGCTACATCCCGGTATCCCTACTTAGCATTGATCCTCATGGACTGTTTTACTATCAGAGCAAATGAGTTGTGGCATCCTGGAAATTGTCCGGGTATTAGGCCTTGCTGAGATCATCAGGGCAGACCTGCCTGGGAGACAGCTCCCAACTTGTCTCCATGTTAGGAGGACATGGTGTGAGTGATGTTCATCAGGGAGAAAAGAGGGTGAGGGGTGGCAGAAACCAGCAGGGGCGCTGCAGGCGATGAGGTGAGCTCTCTGGGTAGGAAGCAGTTCTGTGTATTTTTCTAGCCACTTGCTGTCTCCCTGCTTCTCCGATGTCCAGAGGGTTTGGCAGAGGGTTTGATGTTCCAGGTTTGATTCCTGGAACACTTGGGTTTTAGAGTCAGATACGACGGGATCCACTTTAGATCCTTTGTTCTTCAATCTCCCCACAAGCTGTTTTACTTATTGTTATTTTTTTTTTTCATATTCCTGCTTCCTTTAGAATTTCAATGACCTTAAAAAAGTCTGTTTTGGAGTCCTTGGTGGAATTACCAAGTTGTGTTGATTTGAAAACGGCTCAAAAGTTGCATGACTGGTTTAGAAGTTAGCAGTGGATCTTATCTCTGTATGTCCTGTATTGTTTAATTCTCACACAGTTGTTCATGTTTCCAAGTCAAGAGGGTCCTTTCATCACAGAAGGTTCCTTATGATTCAACGCACATGCATTTTCTTTTAGACGTATTTCTTAACCTGGCAGCAAATATAGCTCTATGTTTTTCAGCTTTTCTGTTGGAAATTTGGAGTGAGCAGAAAGGAGGTTAGTGCCAAGTGAGACTGCTGAAGAGAAAAACTAGCTGAGAGGCCAGGCCAACCTGTACTTGGGGCAGAAAGGTCTGAAAACATTGCAGGACCACAGATGGGATCAGGCTAGTTCAGTGGACAGAGCTGTAGCCAAGAGACCTGAATCTTGCTTAAATCTGCTTATGTTTCCCTGGCCTTTAAGAGCCTCATCTCTGATGAGAGATAGAACAGGACATCGGCAGGCTTTTCTTCCAGCTTGGAAAAAGATATAAATCAGCAATTAATTCTACCAGTGTTTGGTTTCTATGGGAAACTGACTGCAGGATCCATTAGCAAGACAAATGAGATGTGATTGTTACCTCTGTTAATGCCGACCCTCCATTGGGAATATTTCAATACAAAGGTGAAAGTAAGGAGGGAAAGGAGCTGGGTTTTCAATATAGTAGAGAAAAATTTGGACTTCTCAGGTGGCTCAGCAGTAAAGAATTCTCTGCCTGCCAATGCAGGAGACTCAGGTTCAATCCCTGGGTCAGAAAGATCCCCTGGAGAAGGAAATGGCAACCCACTCCAGGATTCTTGCCTGGGAAATCTCACGGACAGAGGAGCCTGATGGGCTACAGCCCATGGGGTCATAAGGAGGCAGACACAACTTAGTTACTAAATAATAACAAAGAGAACAATTCAGTAATGCCTATAATAAAACTGAACCAAAATATATAGCACGGGAGCTTGTGATGAGGCATCTCAGAGGCCCCTCGATGCTGTGCAGTCCCTACATTTTATCACGGAGTAGGAGGACTGGTTTGTAACCATCCACTCAGGTGAGAAGGCATCATTTTGAAGGATCAGGATTGGGTCACGATGGAGGTTGAAGGTGAAGCCTGGTGGGTAGTGGAAGGCTGAGCCATGTGGTCTCACTGAGATGCAGCAGATGTGGAGGGAAATGAAAATAGTCTGTAAATCAGATGCTTTTCTTTTTTCTTTTTTCTTTATTTTTTAATATGAATTTATTCATTCTAATTGGAGGTTAATTACTTTATAATATTGTATTGGTTTTGCCATACATCAACATGAATCTGCCACGTGTTCCCCATCTTGAACCCCCCTCCCTCAGATGCTTTTCTAAATGTCATATCCTCACAGCAAAGGAGGGTTAGGCTCCTGACCACTACACAGAGCTGATTCCCCGTGTTTCTGGCCGCCAGACTCCTCCTCTCACTGAGAAGGGCTCCTAGCAGCCACCGCGGTCCTGCACCGGGACAACGGGGTTTCTTAAAGTTCTCAATATTGAAGATAATTTGAAACGTGACAACTTAAAATATGATTTGCTCTGTAGTTACACAAATCCTTTTGTTTATTCTTTGCTATAGATAGAAATATGATAAAAAAAAGAAAAATTGCACCTCCCCAGCCCTTTGTATGCTTAGGTATTGAACTTATTGCAACTTTCCTCTAAAAATATTCAGATTTATACCATTTCAATGCAGATAATTTTAAAATCAATTTGTTTGCCTGATTTCATGAAGCAGTCCCAAAGTCTGATCGCATTATGATTTCTTCCAGCACTGCCTGGGCTGTGTAGACCCTGAGTGTTGGGAGGGGGAGAGGCGAGGAGAAAGCCCCCACGGCTGTTACTTGTCCCATTTTGGTTGAAGGAAACTCTTCCGGTCTCCTCCTAACCTGCCTTTGATTTCTGTTTACACACACTTGTCCAAGTTTGCTGTGATTTGCTCTCACCCCAGTTCCTGTATTTTCCCTTTGAGAAAGGCAGTTTTCTAATGTTCAAAGAGGATCTTCTTTTGGCATAAAAGGCATGCCTGAATGATCTTTCCAAAACACATGGACATTTGAGAAAGTCATCCATAAAGCTGCATTTTGTAAAAATGTGACTCAGGATGTTGGTAATTACCACCTGAAGCATCTACCTGTAATCGCCATCGCCGCCCTCTTCGCTGAGGGTGTGCAGCTGGGCTCTGCAGGGGAGAGGTGCTGCAGGCACTGAGGTCCTGACCACCCTCTGGTCCTCTGCCCCTCCTGACTCACCATCACTCCATAGGTGGTCCTACTTAGAACCGTGGACTTAGAGCATTGCTGTGAACCATCACTCTCCTTCATGCCTTCACTGTGAGATCTGCACAGCCCCTAAGCCATCCTCTTTATCTTTTCCTCTTTGGTTTATCACTTTTTTTTTTTTTTTTTTTTTTTTGCTAGGACTCAGCTATTCATCTTCAGTGCTAAAATTAGCATTTTTATTTCATGGAAATATTTAATTCTATTGAAATTGTGTCATAAGGAAAAAAGCATGCCTCTACTCTTCACTATTTTGTGTTTGATGGACACAGAGTGCCTTTTGTACATCATTTTCTCTCTTCTGAGGAGATCCTTTCATCTTTTTATCACCGCCTGTGGTTCTTTGATCATTTCTATTGCTCTTTTGATGTTTTCTAAATCCTTTGAGTAATGAGGGACTCAGAATACAACAGATGATGTAATCAGCATTTTACCTTTAAGAATATTCTACCTTCCTGAGAATGAGTTCACATTTCATCAGTTTTTTTTTTTATTCTTTACATCTTTAACTCTTTTACTAACAAGTCATTAATGTGCAGACAGCAGGCTAATTATTTCCTTTATTCCTCCGCCTCGATTAGTGCTGTAATTTTTCCATGTGTTCTTAAAGTTAGAAGAAAGATCATAACTAGCTAGAATTCAAAATTAATAATTTGAGTACAACTGACACAGTTTTAACTGTCCACAAGTTCTATCTTGTAGATATTAGAATTCCAGAGTTGAGATTATTTTATCACAGGGACTTTTTTACATTATAAGTAAAACAATTTCAAAAATTGCATATCTTCCTGTTTCTTTTCTTTAAAACTTTTTACAATATATATATATATTTTTTCTAATTAGATTTCCTAAGCAGCTTTCCCCTTTGTCTACACAGCGTGAAACCTTCATTGGAACACTCTGTTTACATGTGCACTTTAAGCTGTGACTACCAGCATTTTGCTTTTTGTTTCCAGGATGGCTATGAGCTAATCACTAATCATCTGAACATCAGTTTGATTATCTGTGAAGTGGGGATAATCATAACTGTGTTTTGTCTGGATAAATTGCATAAATAGATATGAAAACTCATTAAAGTCTATAAAAGGGCCCTCAGTTGGAAGCTGTAATTACAATGTGTGTTTTGAAAACAGCCTAGATGAATAAACAGTTTACCTGAAGGGGTATTTTCTAGAAAGGAAAAGAAAACTAATTTTATAATAGCTTGTGCACTATGATTTATAAGTGTTTCTGATTTCAAATAAGCTCTCTTTTTTCAGTGATTTAATAATGCTGTAAAAACGCACTCACAATTTTCTCCCCCTCCTTCTTTTTTGTTCTCCTCCCTAAGGCTGTGACTGTTTCCTTCCCTGAAGTCAATTTCATTACAACAAACTTTTCAAAGTAGTTTCTTGGTCCGTATCAACTTTACCATTATCTTTTCAAACTGTTCACTTTCTTGTCAAAAATGCAATCATCTATCCAGGCCAGGGACAGCGCTTTCTTGTTCCCACTGGTGTGCTCAGAACTAGAAGTGATTTCACTGGTTGCTCCTCGTATAACCTCCTTTAGAGTCAGAGTGATGGATCTAACGTTATGCTTTTTCTTTTCCTGTAAAATACCCAGTTGAATTATACTCTTTTGTTCAAGGATATGATCCCTCAGTTGCCTTTGGTGTTATTTATTTATTTATTTATTTTTGGTCTTTCCTTAAAATTGTATCCTTTCCTATTTCCATTGTTTTGCTCTTATTCCAGCAGATTTTATTAAAATAAATCCGAAGCCCTCCCTTGCTGCACGACCTTGTCTCTCCCATCCTCACTATTTGCGATGTATTTCCACCCAGGTTATTGCAACTGTCTCCTTACTGATATGCTTTTCTCCAGGCTTTCTCTTTTATGGTCTGTGATGAACAGATTCACCATCCTTGTTTCATGAAGTCTCTGCTCTATAAAGAAAAGAAAGAAAGAAAGGAAAATGTGTGTAGAAAAAGCTATGAACACTGAAGCTGCAGAGAATCAGCTGCACCTTCTTTGAACTATGTGTTTAAGTTACTCTCTGCGGTAACTGACTTCCTCTTTCTGGGAAATTTCTGCGACATTGTTACTGAACTAAAGTTGGGCCATCTCACCTGCACCCAGAAAAGCAGGTCTAGTGACTCCAGGTTATGATGAAGGAAAGTATGGCTGAGCAGGGAGAATGGGCAGTTCATGATCAAAAGACCCTCAGGAAAGGTTGTTTGTTTGTTTGCATTTTTAATTGGAAGAAAATTACTTTACGGTGTTATGTTGTTTTCCGCTGTACAATGCAAATGAGCCACAATTATACATGCAACCCCTTCCTCCTGAGTCTCCCTCCCCTCCCGCACCCCACCCCTCTAGGTCATCACAGGGCACCAGGCTGGGCTCCCCGTGTTATGCAGCAACTTCTCACCAGCCCTCTGTTTTACACAAGGCTGTGTATATATGTCAATGCTACTTTCTCCATTCGTCCCGCTCTTTCATTCCCCCACTGTGTCCACAAGTCCCGTCTCTATATCTGAGTCTCCATTCCTTCCCCGCAAATAGGTTCACCAATGCTTTCTAGATTCCATATACATGCA
This sequence comes from Ovis aries, assembly GCF_016772045.2. Classification (NCBI taxonomy): domain Eukaryota; kingdom Metazoa; phylum Chordata; class Mammalia; order Artiodactyla; family Bovidae; genus Ovis; species Ovis aries. The sequence goes on along the minus strand of NC_056079.1, from coordinate 2,767,221 downwards.
TTAATATACTATGTTTGTTTTTCTCTTTCTGACTTAACTCTGTATAACAGCCTCTAGGTTCATCCACCTCACCAGAACTGACTCAAATTCATTCTTATGGCTGAGTAATATTCCCCTGTATATATGTACCATATCTTCCCTATGCATTTATCTGCCTATGGACATCTAGGTTGCTTCCATGTCCTGGAAATTGTCAACAGTTCTGCTATAAGCAGCTCATGCAGCTAAATATCAGAAAAATAAACAGCCCCAGCAAAACATGGGCAGAAGACCTAAACAAACACTTCTCCAAAGAAAACATTCAGATGGCCAATAAGCAGATGAAAAGATGCTCATTATCACTAATTATTAGGAAGGGTTTTAAGGACAGAGAGAAGGAGAAGGTCACAGGGCATGTGATCAACTTGTGCACAGTTCTCTGGCTGGTTGGTGGGTGGTATTTCCAGAGGTAACATCATCAACCTTCTGCCTCCAACTGGTGTGGAGTCCACATGCTTTTGGTTACCAGATTCTATCTAACGGGAGTCTGCTTTCTGTAAAAGCCATTTAGGAATGTGCATCGCACACTGTTATCTGTGTCCTGCAGGAGGGAACTGTAGCTTCTGTGACTCTGCCATGCAGCTCATCTGTTGTTTAAATTGTTACTCTCCTGGTCCATCTGCTATTCTTTGTTGCTACGTTTATAGTATTTTAGTCATTAACTCTTTTTTTTTTTCTTATTTTTGTTTTGCTTTCTTTATTTTTTTTAATTTTTATTTTTACTTTATTTTTCTTTACAATACTGTATTGGTTTTGCCATACATTGACATGAATCCACCACAGGTGTACATGAGTTCCCAAACATGAACCCCCCTCCCAACTCCCACCCCATATCATCTCTCTGGATCATCCCCGTGCACCAGCCCCAAGCATCCTGTATCCTGCATCAAACATAGACTGGCGATTCGTTAACTCTTGAGCCAACATTTTGAGACTCAGGGGAGGCCAGGAAGACTAGGGCAAAAGCCTTTTACTTCAAAACACAGGGACACAGGGGCTCATAGCTGGTTTCAAAATGGACATCCTTACAGGTGCCACATAGGGTTTTTCTGCAAGGATAATGCATCTAGGCACATATTATTCATGTTCATGGGACTCTCACAGCAAGAATACTGGAGTGATTTGCCATGGCCTCCTCCAGGGAACCAAGTTTTGTCAGAACTCTCCACTATGACCTATCCATCTTAGGTGGCCCTGCATAGCATGGATCATAGCTTCATTGAGTTACACAAGCCCCTTCACCATGACAAGGCTGTGATACTCATGGGAAGGACTGGTGCTGAAGCTGAAGCTCCAATACTTTGGCCACCTGATGTGAAGAGTCGACTCATGGAAAAAGACCCTGATGCTGGGAAAGACTGAGGGAAGGAGGGGAAGGAGGAGACAATGAGATGGTTGGATGGTGTCGCCAACTCAGTGGATATGAATTAGAGCAAACTCAGGGAGATAGTGAAGGACAGGGAGGCCTGGCATGCTCTAGTCCCTGAGGTCGCAAAGAGTTGGACACAGCTTAGCAACTGAACACACATATGCACATATGACAGTCCCCAGAATTAAACAGGTACTCAGCACTCTTACTTTAGGGCCATTAGAAAAGTCACATGCGTGCTCAGTCGCTCAGTCATGTCCAACTCTTTGCAACATCATGGACTGAATTCCTCCAGCCCCTCTGTCTGTGGGATTTCCCTGCAAGAACACTGGAGTGGGTTGCCATTCCTTCCTCCGGGTGTCTTCCCCACCCAGGGATTGATGAAGACAATAGGGTTCGTAGACTGAAAGTCATCAGATATGTTTAAATCTAAGAGTTCTAAATGATGCAAAAAATAGAATTAATCATTTTAGAGCAGTAATTTTCAATCAGGGGGAATTTTACTAACATCCTCCCTTTTGGCAATGTGTGAGGACTATTTTTTTGTTTGTTTTTCATATATTCTCAAATGGAGGAAAGAAGGTGTTAGTGGTACCCAGCAAGCAGAGGCCAGGGAGGCTGCAAAATATCCTTTCAAGCAGAGGACAGTCCCTCCCTTCACACTACAAACAAAGACCCAACTCAAAGGTTGAAGGTGCCTGGCTGAGCATGGGAGGACCAGCAGAAGCAAGCATTCACCCAGTCTCACCACTTAAACATCACCACCCGCCGCTCAGACCCTACACTTCTCTCCAGACGTTCTTCCATTAATGCACAGAACCAAGAAGGACAGAATCAGAATGCTTCTGAGGGCTTGCAGCCCTTATTCAGTGAGCAGGTCTAGTCAACGCACATCACGGTCCGTGTCTCCTGATGGGAAATCACACCACGAGATGCGTCTTGCTGAAAAACCTCAGACCTCTATCTGACCCAGCATCTATAGTCTGCTACCAATTTTCAGCAATTTTCGTAAATACATTATCACAAAGTGCATACTGTGGCAATCTCTACAAGACACTCTCTGACCCTTTTTCTTCTAAAAATAAATTTCTAAAGTAAAGACAGACAGGCGACATATCAATTGAAATACTCACAGGATACACCAACTAATCATGATCACAGAACAATGAATACCTGATAATAATTTTCATACTTACAGTACATCACAATGATAGAGGGGAAATATACATGTTTCTACCTATCCAGGGTCATGTTTGTCTGCATCTCACTGTTGGATGGAGTTGTGATTTTTTGGGGGGCTTCCCAGGTGACTCAGAGGTAAGAATCTGCCTGAAATGCAGGAGATGTATATATATACAGATACATATACACACACCATCTACAGCCACTGAAAACAGTGAGACACTCAGGTGAAAAATCAATCAAACATGAATAGGACTCCTGTGCTGGAAACCACACAATGCTGTTGAAAGCAAGCAAAAATCAAAATAAATGGAGAGAGATCACATTCAAGAATTAGAAGACTTGGGCTGAAGATGCCAATTGTCCCAAAATGGATACACAGATTTTCCACAGTTACTATCAAAATCTCAGCAAGGTTTTTTTGGTAGATCTAGGCAAGATCATTCTAAAATTTATACAAAAATATGAAGGAATAAGAATAGCTTAGCTTTAAAAAAGAATAAAACAGGAGAAACAGCCCACCTAGTTTGAAGACTGTGTAAGGCTACAGTAATGAAGGCCATGCGGTGCTGGTGGAAGGGTAGCCACACAAACCCACGGAATCTAATGGAAAGCCCATAAACGGACCCACAAACAGAGCCCCACACCCCTTGAATTTTGACAAACATGCAAAAGCAGTTCAGCGGGGGAAGAACAATCCTTGCAAGAAATGGCGTTCAAGCAGTTAGACATAAGACCACAGAAAGAACCTCAGCCTGCGTCTCATGCCTTACATGAGAATTAACTCAGAGTGGATAAAGAGTTAAACATAAAATGGAACGCTAAAAAAACAATTCTAAAGCTATAAAACTATCAGAAAAAAATTGTAGATTTTTTTTTTTTTTTTACAATTTGGATCTAAGGTAAAGGATAAATAATTTTCATGGAGGAACAGCTGCTGTAATCCTGCCTTTTACTGGGATTTCTTTGAGCCAGCATTTAGAATGTGCCAGGTTGTCCCATGGGACTAAACGCTTGTTAACCTTCCTTACAAAGTACGTGTGCTCAGTTGCTCTGACTCTTTTGAGGCCTCAGGGGCTGTAGCCCCCCAGGCTCCTCCATCCATGGGATTTTCCAGGCAAGAATCCAGCAAGAAAACCCAAGGAGGGTCACCATGCCCTCCTCCAGGGGATCTTCCTGACTCAGGAGTCAAACCCACATCTCCAGGGTTGAAGGCGGATTCTTCACCACTGTGCCACCTTAGTAGTTATACAGCCTAGCTAATTCTGCCCTAGGAAAAGGCGAAACTGCATACATTGTCATATGTGTTTTCTGTGAAAGGACACTCTACCTCCCGCAGAAAATCTCCTGAGTTAAGGCCAGCAGTGGACGCGACGAGCTGACACAGGAAGACGGGCTCTGTCACCTGGGATGCTTATCTCGTCTTCAGTAAATGATGGTATTAGACAAGGATAGTCAAACCAAGTGAGCAACAGATAGGATTTTTATGCATTTCCCCTTTGAACAATATGATGATAAATTCATACAATAGCATTTGATTTCTTTCCCTCCCTACCAGAAGGATCAAGCAAAGCAAATGAGTTTGCCCTTCAGTTTTTGAAGCTTTTTGATTCATGACAACCTGAAGTACAGTGATAAGAACTAAGCGCCACACTTTAAATGAGCAATAAGCCAGTTTTTCAAGCTGTCTCCTTTAGTCTCCTTTCTGCTTTTTTTTTGCCCCTTCTCATTTTTAGTTTTACATTATTTTTTAGAGGCACAATGCAAAAAGTGGCTAACAAAATAAAAACAGACATAATATCTGATTTTCCACCTATAATCACCCCTCATTATATCATATGAACATACTGGAAAAATTCTAAAGACACTGACAGTATTTCTTTTGATAAGAAAAGGAACACATTTTAAACTTATTCCTAAAATTGTTCACTGTCGATGTATTGAAAAAAAAAACTTATACTCAGAAACCATTTCTAATGCACCATATGTGTAGAACTATACATAGAGCACACCTGTTTATTTGCTTTGAAAAATATAAAGTCAATGCTGCTGTAATTGAATGATTATCAATAATACAATGAGTATAAGACATAGAAAATTTGGAAAACTCAGCAGTAGCCACAGAACTGGAAAAGGTCAGTTTTCATTCCAATCCCAAAGAAAGGCAATGCCAAAGAATGCTCAAACTACCACACAAATGCACTCATCTCACAAGCTAGTAAAGTAATGCTCAAAATTCTCCAAGCCAGGCTTCAGCAATACGTGAACCGTGAACTCCCTGATGTTCAAGCTGGTTTTAGAAAAGGCAGAGGAACCAAAGATCAAATTGCCAACATCTGCTGGATCATGGAGAAAGCAAGAGAGTTCCAGAAAAACATCTATTTCTGCTTTATTGACCACGCCAAAGCCTTTGACTATGTGGATCACAATAAACTGTGGAAAATTCTGAAAGAGATGGGAATACCAGACCACCTGACCTGCCTCTTGAGAAACCTATATGCAGGTCAGGAAGCAACAGTTAGAACTGAACATGGAACAACAGACTGGTTCCAAATAGGAAAAGGAGTACATCAAGGCTGTATATTGTCACCCTGCTCATTTAATTTCTATGCAGAGTACATCATGAGAAACTCTGGGCTGGAAGAAGCACAAGCTGGAATCAAGATTGCCGGGAGAAATATCAATAACCTCAGATATGCAGATGACACCACCCTTATGGCAGAAAGTGAAGAGGAGCTAAAAAGCCTCTTGATGAAAGTGAAAGAGGAGAGTGAAAAAGTTGGCTTAAAGCTCAACATTCAGAAAATGAAGATCATGGACTGTGAAGAAGGCTGAGTGCTAAAGAATTGATGCTTTTGAACTGTGGTGTTGGAGAAGACTCTTGAGAGTCCCTTGGACTGCAAGGAGATCCAACCAGTCCATTCTGAAGGAGATCAGCCCTGGGATTTCTTTGGAAGGAATGATGCTAAAGCTGAAACTCCAGTACTTTGGCCACCTCATGCGAAGAGTTGACTCACTGGAAAAGAGTCTGATGCTTGGAGCAATTGGGGGCAGGAGGAGAAGGGGACGACAGAGGATGAGATGGCTGGATGGCATCACTGACTCGATGGACGTGAATCTGAGTGAAGTCTGGGAGTTAGTGATGGACAGGGAGGCCTGGCGTGCTGTGATTCATGGGGTCACAAAGAGTCAGACACAACTGAGCGACTGAACTGAGCTGAACTGAAGACACAGAAAAGTAAAAAAAAGAAAATGAAACAACCACATAGCTAAAACCACTGAACAGAATGAACTTAGCTAGTTAATTTTACAACTATTCACTGAGTATCTGGTTTGTGCCAAGCACTGTCTTGGCTGATACAGAAACCATAAGTGGGCAGGTGCTCAGGGATTTTATCTTCTGATCAATCAGGAGGGTAGGGGTGCCCCTCCCTACTTTGGCCAGTGTTTGACTTTGTGTCTGGGGCCTTTCTGTCACGTTAATAATAATGAATTGTTTCACATGCTAATAATAGTAACACATAGCATGCTTCATCACTCCTGAGACATCTTTTTTTCTTTTTCCTACATTTTAGCATCTCTGATTTGGGAAATGTCTTACAGTCACTAATAAGAGGATCTCATGTCACTTTTTCATTTTCTTTTTCAGTGGTTGCCTGAAATAAGAATGCATCTTATAAGCAAGGGTGTCTGAGGCTTGCTGTTCAGCCAGGTTGTGATGAGGCCAGTTGGGGAACTGTTGTGGGTGATGCACAGGTCTGGGCGTTTCACAGCTTCGGAGAGGAGAATGAGGCTGTCTCTTTGGAGAGCAGAGCTGCGTGAGTGAGGACAGACTCTGTGTATATCTGAGGTTCCCTCCATCAAGAAGGACCGGCCAGAGTGAGGCTGCAGAGCGGGATGGTGTGGGTGGGTCTGCTGAACATCTGGAGGACCAGGGTGAGCTCTGGGAGGGAGCTGTGGGGGATGAGCTCCACTGAGTCAGGCAGGAGCGAGGTCAGGAAGGCTACAGAGGGGAGCTAAGACATTTAAGGAACCAAGTGTCCAGGGAACAAATAGAAGATGAGGGCACATTTATCTGCAAGACGTTAAGTTAGTTATTTCATTTGGTAGCCAGATAAGGGCACCTGACCAGGGGTGAAGGGGATACAGGTAGCAAAGCTCCATGTGTGTGCTCAGTGACATAGTCATGACCTTTGCGACCCCGTGGACCATAACCTGCGAGGCTCCTCTGTCCGTGGGATTCTCCAGGCAAGAACACTGAAGTGGGTTGCCATTTCCTTCTCCAGGGGATCCTGCATTGGCAGGCAGGTTCTTTATCACTGAGCCACCTGTGAACCACCCCACCACCCCAGAAAAGCTCAATGACCAAATCAAACAATTATATGGAAAATGTATATGAATGAAAGCTGTTGTTTTCCTCATTATTTTAGGCTTAGAGAAATGATATAATCCCAACTATAAATGTTCACCACTCAGAAAGACACATTCGTACTTCATATTCAAGGAAGAAAAAAATGTTGAGATGTCTGTGCCACAATGCAGTGAAATTGCAATTCAGATGTCAGGGAATACTGTTTTCTTTAATATAGGCTTATTTGGAGTAAGCAATATTGAAATAACTAGATCTCTTTCTAAACACTTTAAAGAAATTGAAAAGAACAATCATCAACTCATCTTGATATTTAATTTTGCCGTTAAGTGTATGAACTTCTACAAGTAATTGGATGAATTTTGCAGTAGGGATTATATCGACCTGAAAATGAAATGAAGCCTTTAAAAAAAAACCTGTTTAATCATGCCCTATAGATGTAACATTCTGAAAATGTACTGCTCATGAACTGGAAAGGCTCTGAGGAATATTTCCTATCATGATTTTGTCTTAAAATTTACCACTAAAACCCTCAAAGGCATTCTTAAATATTTCTAAGGAAACTCCACAAACATCTGCATGCCCTTTAGGCCTCAGATCCTGACGTCAGTGTTCTCCTGGGGCCTCAGGTTCTTTAGTTCATGGAAAACAGAGGAACAGCTCGAGGTTCTGCTAGCTGAAGGGCAGTAATTTAGATCTCCAGGGGGAATGTTTTCCCAGGGAACGTGTTGATCTCCAGGGGAACGCACAGGGAGTGGTCATAGTTGATGTAACCAGAAAACAGTGGGTGAAGAAATTCTCAGTCCAAGAGGGACCAACTGAACACCACTGGACACCACCTCTGTCTCTTTTGTCCTGGGGAATTGGACCGTGAAGAATCTGCACTCATCTCTTTTTGAGTGGGAGAATTAAAAGCCAGTGCAAACTTGGATTTTGCTTCAGATCAGAGGAAAAGAAAAGCAGGGAGGCAGACACTGTGTCATTGCTACTGAAAGAAGAAAACCTTAAAAGCACTGATGCTACATGGCTGGGTGGAAGGCTGGCAGAGGAGGAGGATGCCGTCAGCGTGGGATCAGGGCGCCCATGCTTGGCTTTGTAAGACAGTAATTAGCTGCTCAACTGGAGTTCCCATGGAGGACGCAGGGGACTGGAGCTAATTATGTCAGAGAAAGATCTGGAGAAATGAAGCCAGGAGGAAACCGCCCACACCACATGCCACCACCGCAAACAGAAAAGAAAATCTTCAATTTGGAACAAAGAGAAAATTAAGAAAACATGTTGTTTACTTAATTCCTGACTTGAAAAGCAGAAGCAATTCTCATGGGAAATGGTGGCAGGAAAAATGTTGTACAATGGAAGGCCCTGTGGAGGAAACAAAAATAAAGCGAAAAGGAGCGAAAACAGAAAAACAATGAGGGAGAATTTTGACGAAATAGAAAACCAACTGCATCATTATATCAAAAGTCATCAAATTAAGTTTCTTCATCTCTTTCATTGTCTCTTTAAAGTTATATCATATTTTATCAAAATGACTCCTAACCTTCTAAACTACAAATAAGATGTATTTTTTAGATTACAATATTTTTTAAAGTTACTACTGTAGCATTTTTAAAGAAACCTAAGTTTTTAGTCATTGTTTTCTCACATCTTAAAATAAATCTTAGCAGCCATATGCTTTTGGAAGAAGCTGACAGCTATCCCTTCTTTACTGATAATGTATATTTGTCAATGATTAACTTGATATGCTCTGTGTGTATGTGTATATTTAGTCGTTATACTGACAAATAAATCAAAGCAGATTTATTTCACATAAGCAGCGTAGAATACACACAGAATTCCATTTTGAAATGATTACTAACTGCCAATAATAAAGAAGTAGTGATGGTCTTTCTAAAGATTTCCATTCATGTATCTGTGCCAAAGAACCCAGCAACAACTCTCTACAAAAGTGAATTCCAGTGCTATAGATATGTTTTCATTTTTTGACAGTTCTTAAGAATGAAGAGTTCATGACCTGAGCCACAGTCAGCAAAAAAAAAAGAATCAACTGTTAACTAGTTTGTTCTTATAACCATCTATATTCAATTCGTGCACATTCTCCACCCCAAATAGTATATTTAAAATTTATCTGGAGAAGAGTTCCATTTGTTCACAGTCATAGTCAGCCTTCTCCCTGTGTCTCTTCACTGCCACAATATCTATAATAAAAAGGAATAAAAGCACCACCACGCAATCTAATAAGTCAGCTTTCTGGTGATTTATTGATTGGTAGCTACCAACTGGATGCTGAAACTCTTTTTTAAGCCATGTGGACCTCTTACAACTTTTAGAATAAGCAACTGTAAGAATTAAACAGAAAAAGGAATTCATCTGAAGCGTTTTGACATAATCACATTAAAGTATCTGGTAGCATGAAGCATCTGTTTACATATGAGAAATGATTACATAACAATGTGCATTACAATAGCTAACAGCTCCAAAACAACAGTGGGTATTTTATCTCTCTGTAGGCCCACTTAGCACCAAGCTGCTGGGAAAAGCCAGTTATATGCTACGAAAAATTAATTTTCCAATATTATAGATAAACAGGAAGAAACTCTGGAAAAGTCATTGAACATGTTATCATTGTGCACAGAGGAAAAATTAAGTGAAAGATGCAATGTGCTTTATCTTAATTTCAGCGGCCTCTGGGTATCATTCCACCTGAAACATAAAAGGAGAAACCCAGTAAGCAAGTCTGGACAGTAGTTTCGTGATGGGAATGAAGTAGGTCAAATAAAAATAGGAGAAAGTTCTTGTAAAATGCAGTTTAACCTTCCTGCTTCCCAGGTGGCTCTAGTGGTAAAGAACATGCCTGCCAGTGCAGGGGATGCAAGAGACTCATGTCTGATCCCTGGGTAGGGAAGATCCCCTGGAAGAGGAAATGGCAACCTATTCCAGCATTCTTGCCTGGAGAATCCCATGGACAGAGGAGCCTGGCGGGCTACAGTCCATGGGGTCTCACAGAGGCAGACACCACTGAAAGGACTGAACTCACACACAGACACTGTGAAGGAGACTTGCCCAACTTAAAATAGACATGGGATTGGAGTGGGGCAGAGAGGAGGTAAGAGGAATACAGGTTAAGTAAGGTCTTTAAGGGGCTTCCCTACTGGCACATTGGTAGAGAATCTGCCTGCCAATGCAGGAGACTCAGGAGATGTGGTTTCGCTACTTGGGTTAGGAAGATCCCTGGAGGAGGCAGTGGCAACCCACTCCAGTATTACTGCCTAAAAAGTTTCATAGGCAGAGGAACCTGGGGGCTCTAGCCCATGGGACTGCAAAGAGTCAGACAGGACTAAGCACCTGAGCCAGAATTCTTTTCTGGGAAATTCCATGGGCAGAGGAGCCTGGTGGGTTGCACTCAATGGGGTGGCAGAGAGTTGGACATGACAGAGCACACACAAGCTCTTTAAAACTCAGAGTGTTAGCCTGACTTCCAGATAAAGGCAGGTGTGGTTCACTGATAAAATTACCAGACAGGTAGAGGACTAGAGGGTGTCCCTGGTGGTCCAGTGGCTAAGACTTCACACTCCCAATGCAGGGAGGGGGCCTCGGTTCGATCCCTGGTCAAGGAACTAGATCCCACATGCTACAACTAAAAGTTCAAAGGGCTCAACTAAAAGATCCTGTGTGCCGCAACCAAGACCTGCCACAGCCAAATAAATAGATAAATGAAAAGAAAAAAGAAACTGACCAGCGGGAGCACAGAATGGGAAATTCTGTGTCTCCACAGTTACTGCTTTTCTGCAGGGCAGAGAATGGGCATCAGGATCCCCCTGAGTTAGCAGCAGCCCAGATATTACATCTGTAAATAAACATGGAAACTGAGGATATTGATTTTTACCTGTTATAGCAAACTGTGGGATTATGAAATGCCTAGAACCCCTCTGTTCCATGAAGAGGGAGCTCCTTTCAACACCACCCCAGCACTTTAATCAGTTTTTACCTGGATCATTCAGTCCAAAAGCCTCAAAACTACTTCCCAGGACCCATCAACAGTAGCTTGAGAGTTAAGAGCCCCAATAGTGCAGCCAGAATTTAAGCCTTATCTTGAATTTAAGCCTTATCTTCAACATTTATGACCGAGACAGTTCAGTGTTTGCGGTGTTATGTAATTTTCTTCAAGGTTCAGTTCTTTTATCTGTTAAATGAGACAAATGATAGAATCTATCTCATGTATTTGCAAAAGCATTGGCAACTGTTACAAAGATGACAGAAACTGCATAAACAGTATCCCCATGATAAATATTAAGTAGTTAGTATATCCTACCCATTGTGCTCAGCATTGGAAACTAATATGCAAAAAGTAGACACATCCTCTGTCTCATGGTGGTTACAAACTAGTTTGAAATTTACATAGTGTGTGTTAAGTAATTTATATGGTTCTCAGCACGTGGTAGGCAGCTACTAAATATTATTTGTTGTTATTAACACTAGTAATAATAATGTTGTGACATCATCCTTATGGCAGATATTTCTAAATTTCCGTGGAAGATGTATCATGGAGGAAATATGAGAAGCGTGTGTGTGTGTATTCTTTACCATCTGTATGCATATATGTATGCATAGATATTTTGTTTATGTCCATATGTATTTGGGCTTCCTCAGTAGCTCAGTGGTAAAGTATCTGTCTGCAATGCAGGACCTGGAGGATATGTGGGTTCGATCCCTGGGTGAGAAAGATCCCCTGGAGGAGGGAATGGCTACCCACTCCAGTATTCTTGCCTGGAGAATCCCATGGACAGAGGAGCCTGGAGGGTACAGTCCACAACATCACAAAAAGTCGGACACGACTGAAGTTACTTAGTGTGCACGTAGCACATATATATTTAATAATCAGATTTTATATCAGAATTTCCCTTTATAATTCAAGTTTAAATATATATGTGCTCATACACACAGATATCAACTGGATACAAATATAGACAAATAGTTAGTGTCCAGCAACCCCGGAGTGGTTCAGTGCACAGCCTATGAGACCAGACGCAGCAGCTCTGGCTGTGAGCATGGAGGTTTTTGGAGCAGTGGACCTGGGGGAGCTTTTGGTAACTCATAGTTAAGATAAAAATTATAAACCAGCAAGGGCTAGAGTTTATTTATTTTTCTTTTTTAAATTTTAATTGGAGTTTAATTATTTTACAATATTGTATTGGTTTTGCCATACATCAACATGAATCCGCCACAGGTATACACATGTTCCCCATCCTGAACCCCCTCTCTCTTCCCTCCCCGTTAGAATCAAAGTTCTTCTGTCCCTTGTCCCATTTGAAAGCATGAATGTTGTGAAGAAGCAAAAAGTGTAAAAACTGGTACAAAGTTTTTTATTAGACACACAATGCAACTAGTGGGAGAGCACACAGATACGCTGTGCAGTTAAGACAGAAGCAAGGCAGAGACACACACCCAAGAGAAAGGGTGTGGTGTCCCCGCAGTGAGGAGGAGCCCAGGAAAGGGGTGATCCAGATCGCTTGCACAGGGCAGTTCATCGGGTTTTCTCTGGCCAATCATCTTGCTTCGCCTGGCCCTGAGTCTGTATTTGGTTTATCTCAGGATTCTCCCCTGTGTGGGTATATCTCTTAGCCAAGATAGAGTCCAGAGCCAGGGTCTCTAGGAAGAACGCACTATGGTCTGGCAGCCCCTCCGTTCTCTTTCCTCTGAGCAGCCTCTCTGCACTTGCATAGTCAGGAGGGTTTCCTTGACCTGGGGAATGAGAAACGCACGGTCTCTTTATCTCCTATCCAAACAGGACTCAATTCCTCCTGGCTCTTGCCCTTATCCTAATCTTGGAGTGTCCACAGAGCCCAGATTCCAGCTGCTCAGCCTGGGGCCTTTCTGTCTCCTGCCCCATCCACAGGTGGTTTTAGTATTTACATTCCCACAAGCCATTCATGAGGGTTTCACTGGTTTTGTTGCTGTTTTCCTTCTTGTCTGTGTTGATGTGGTCAGTCTTGTATTGTTTAGCCTTTCTGCTGAGTCTGTATGAAAACATATTCGCCCCCACCATTTGAAGCTGGGACAAACCTAGACAGTGTATTAGCAAGTAGAGACATCATTTTGCTAACAAAGGTCCGTCTAGTCAAAGCTATGGTTTTTCCAGTAGTCATGTACAGATGTGAGAGGTATACCATAAAGAAGGCTGAGTGCTGAGGAACTGATGCTTTTGAATTTTGGAGTTGGAAAAGACTCTTGAGAGTCCCTTGGACAGCAAGGGGATCAAACCAGTCAATCCTAAATCAGTCCTGAATATTCTTTGGAAGGACTGATGCTGAAGCTATGACCCTTTGGCCACCTGATGTGAAAAGGTGACTCATTGGAGAAGACCCTGATGCTGGGAAAGATTGACTGAGGGAGGAGAAGGGGACGACAGAGGATGAGACGGTTGGAAGGCATCACCGACTCAAGCAACATGAGTTTGAGTAAGCTCCGGGAGATGGTAAAGGACAGGGAAGCCTGGTGGGCTGCAGTCCATGGGGTCACAGAGTCAGACACGACTGAGGAACTGAAAACAATAAGTTCCTTTGGGAACCTCCTCTCTGTATACACGTTTTGGAGGGATGTTTCTGATTTTTTGCATTGTTTGCTTTCTGAAGTCCAGCTTGTTGGCATCTTTGCTGCCATCTGGACATTTGCAGGAGCTTCAGGAGCTGTGCTTCCCAGTGCTTCTCTGGGAGGCTCCTCCCCATGGAAATTCCATCAGAAAGTGGTTCTGACTGCAGCGCTGTTTCTTTGTTCCCCTTGAATGCTGATTAAAGATTCAGTGTACACAGCATGAACGTTGCTTTTAAGCCCACAAACAGTCTAGCAGAAATTGTTTGGGACTTTTAAAACATATGTAATATTTTACACTTACTGTTAAATGTCAGGCACTGGGAGAATAATACCTATTTTCTCATGGAGTTCAAGGGTAAGAAATGGTTGAGGTCGTTACCAGATGGTGCAATTTGAAAAAAAGGCTAGATTCTTGACTGAATTAACTTTAATTTCACTTCAAGGTGTTAAAACCTTTTTACCTTTTTACTTCAGCTCCCTCCAAGGGCACTTGCCAGCCCTGGGGTTTGCCAGCTCAGCTCATCTGCGGATGCTAACATCATACCCTGATAGCAGTTGATTCGACATGCAAACACCTCCTCTGTTTGAAGCAATTGGTCTCCTGGAGAGGGTTTTGAAAGAGCTCTTGTTCTATTTCTGAATTTGATTAAAATAGCTTATTAGTCAGTCGAGTAAATTAAATACTTGCCTTTACATTTCCATGGAATTTGGAGAAAACCCAATAAAAGAGATCAATGTAGTTCACAGAAGTTTTATGACCACCACTATTTTGCAGGACTTGTTATGAATATTAGATTTGCAGAGTCTGGCCTCATAATTCCATATCTAATGGATCTGAAACATGAATATCTTCTCATAAATAGTATTGATGGAAGAAGGCTCCCATGGAGTATAAAATAATCTCCATATTCAAAAGTCAATTAGTACTAAGTCGTTTCTTTTCCTTTCATTTTTTTATTAAACATTTCCACCCCTTGACTACAGAAGTCTTCCTGTTAAATCTTTCAAAAGTATATCTGCAGGAATTTTTGAATAGTTCAATATTATTCACAACACTTAATTTTTATGATTGCTTCTAATTATTACTAAATGGAGTTCGGGCTCATCTACTTATTAGTTACTTTGACTTTTAATAAAGGGAGACTTTCTGTCTTCAATTTCAAGTCCTCAACCTGTGCTCCCATCTAGTTTCATCGGTGACATTTTATGATTTGGAATGAGGAAGAGGGGCCTTATATTTTCAGAGCACAATAAAGGCCAAGCGCGTTTAATGTCCAGCAGTGTTTTCAGAGGCAACGTAACCAAGCACAGAGCAGTAATGCAGCTACCAAGGGTTGGGCCCTATTTATGTGACCTGCACAGCTGAGTGCAGGCAGCTGAGTTAGCGGTGTCTACTGGGTAAAAAAGAATGTAAGTGGATTTCCCTGGCGGTCCAGTAGGTAGGACTCCACACTTCCACCGCAGATGCAGCTGTTGACAAGTTCAATCCTGCCTGCCACAGGGCACGGCACCTCCCCCACAAAAAAAAAATGTAAGTTTATACACTTTTTTTTTTTTTAAAAAAAAAAGCTGATTAGAGTGTCTCACCTTGAGACAGACAGAAGGAAAAAAAAAAGTTTTTGCCTTGAGTCATCATCTGTCCTGTTGTTTAGTAAGAAGGCGCTTCAAGTGACGTCGTAAAAGGCGATGTAGGAATTGCCTGGAAGAGTCCACGTGGACTCTGGCCAGTATAACTTGCCACTGATTGACTGTAAAAGTGACCATTCTCGTGAAAGAAAAAGTTAGAGCAGCCAAGAGATGTTCTCAAATGTTTGGGAGTCTGCTCTTATCCCTGTGATTTTAATCTACATAACAGAATAGCTTCTCTTATTAAAAAAGATATTAATGCATACCTGTGGAATCTGGAAAAATGGTACAGAGGAAACTTTTTGCAGGGCAGGGATAGAGAAGCAGACATAGAGAACGGATGTGCGGGCTTGGGGTTGGGGGAAGTGGGGATGAATTGAAAACTTGTGATGTACATATATACACTTATTGTTGATCAGTTGCTTAGTCATGTCCAACTCTTTCTTACTCTATGGACTGCAGCACACCAGGCTTCCCTCTCCATCACCATCTCCTGGAGCTTGCTCAGATTCATGTCCTTTAAGCCGGTGATGCCATCCAACCATCTCATCCTCTGTCATCCCCCTGCTCTTCCTGTCCTCAAATTTTCCCAGCATCAGGGTCTTTTCCAATGAGTTGACTCTTTGCATCAGGTGGCCAAAGTACTGGAACTTCACCTTTAGCATCAGTCCTTCCAATGAATATTTAGGATTGATTTCTTTTAAAATTGACTGGTTTGATCTCCCTGCTGTCCAAGGAATTCAAGAGTCTTCTCCAGCATCACAGTTCTAAAGCATCAATTTATCGGTGTTCAGCCTTCTTTACCATCCAGTTCTTACATCCATACATGACTGTGGGAAAAACCATAGCTTTGACTAGATGGACCTTTGTTGACAAAGTGTCTCTGCTTTTTAATACACTACCTAGGTTTATCATACCTTTTCTTCCAAGGAGTAAGCATCTTTTAATTTCATGGCTTCAGTCACCATCTGCAGTGATTTTAGAGCCCAAGAAAATAAACTTTGTCACTGTTTCCACTGTTTCCCATCTATTTCCCATGAAGTGATGGGACCAGGTGCCATATCTTTGTTTTTTGAATGTTGAGTTTTAAGCTAGCTTTCCACTCTCTCCTTTTACCCTCATCAAGAAGCTCTTTAGTTCCTCTCCAAGTTTTGCTACTAGAATGATGTCATTTGTCTATCTGAGGCTATTGATATTTCTCCTGGCAATCTTGATTCCAGCTTGTGCTTCATCCAGCCCAGCATTTCACATGATGTACTCTGCATATAAGCTAAATAAGCAGGGTGATAATATGCAGCCTTGACATACTCCTTTCTCAATTTTGATCCAGTCCATTTTTCCATGTTCAGTTCCAACTGTTGCTTCTTGACCTGCATACAGGTTTCTCAGGAGGTGGGTAAGGTAGTCTGCTATTCCTATCTCTAAGAATTTTCCACTGTTTGCTATGATCCACAGAGCCAAAGGCTTTAGTGTACTCAGTGAAGCAGAAGTAGATGTATTTGTTTGCTTTTTTAATTCCCTTGCTTTTTCAATAATCCAATGGATATTGGGAATTTGATCTCTGATTCCTCTGTCTTTTCTAAATCCAGCTTGTACATCTGGAATTTCTTGGTTCACATACTACTGAAGCCTAGCTTGAAGGATTTTGAGCATTTCACCTTGCTAGCATGTGAACTGAGTACAATTGTATGGTAGTTTGAAAATTCTTTGGCATTGTCCTTTGAGATTGGAATAAAAACTGATCTTTTCCAGGCCTGTGGCCACTGCTGCATTTTCCAAATTTGCTGACATATTGAGTGCAGCACTTTCACAGCATCATCTTTTAAGATTTGAAATAACTCAACTGGAATTCCATCACCTCTACTAGCTTTGTTCATAGAAATGCTTCCTAAAGCCCACTTGACTTCACACTCCAGGATGTCTGGCTCTAGGTGAGTGACCACACCATCATAGTTATCCTGGTCATTAAGATCCTGTGTAGAATAGAGAGCTAGTGGAAAGCTGCTGTAGAGTACAGGGAGCTCAGCTCAGCGCTCTGTGATGACCCAGAAGGGTGGGATGGGTGGGGGGATGGGAGCAGAAACTCAAGAGGGAGGGGATATATGTATACATAGAGCTGATTCACTTTGTTTTTTAGCAGAAACTAACATAACATTGTAGAATAACTATACCCCAATTTTAAAAAAAAAAAGATGATGAAGGAATCATTTAAGTGTTGTGACTTATGGGATGGAATTCTTGGGGGGCAGTGTGGACCTCACAGAGAATAAAATTCTGGGCACAGTAGGGGCATCCATTTTCTAGAAGCAGCAAATGCCATGCCCTGACATTTGCTCTTATTTAATGGAAACTGTTGGGTCTTCCCAAGTGGTGAAATGATAAAGAAACTGCCTGCCAATGCAGGAGATAAAGGAGATGCAAGTTTAATCCCTGGGCTGGGAAGATCCCCTGGAGTAGGAAATTGTAACTCACTCCAGTGTTCTTGCCAGGAGAATCTCATGGACAGAGGAGCTTGGCAGGCTACAGTCCTTGGGGTCGCAGAGTCATATGTAACTGGGCATGCATACACAGTGGAAATTGTGAGAGAGGAAAATATCAATTTAGAAAATGTTGGCAATTATTTAATTTTAACTACATGCTTTGGTTCTTTATTTTTTTCCCAAATTATTAAAGATATTTTCATAGCATTTCCAGTTGACTATTTCTTATCCTATGGAGTTCCAAGTGTGAGATTCATAGTGACTCAGTTTTACTTGAGATAAAATTCCTTTTGTTCTAAGAGCCCAGCACAATGTAGGTTCCATTAGTCTGCGCTGTTTGTCTCTAGATACGAATCTTCTGGGTTTTCTTGGGCCACTTCAGTATTAATAGGTGATAGTGATTCAGACTCATTGTTACGAGTGCACGGACACCAGTCTTACCTGGGCTAAATGTGCATCTTCTAGACAGAAAGAGAGCCACTGAGCGCAGTTTCTCTTCAGTGTCCTGAGAGCAGAAGGCCCTGACCAACTCCAGAAGCATCAGAGGAGTGGAAGCTCACCACTCCCCTGCAGGACAGGACACTGTCCACACTTACAGGAAGCACCACCAGGGTCTTCTCAGCCCAGGACATTCTACTCTTGTCACTATCAGGGCAGCACAGTTATTAGTCCACACTTCGTTTCTCAGCTTCCAAGGCGGCTCAGTGGTAAAGAACCTGCCTGCCAATAAAGAAGACACAGGAGACGTGGGTTTGATACCTGAGTCAAGAAGATGCCCAGAGGAGGAAATGGCAACCTACTTCAGTACTTTTGCCTGGAAAATTCCATGGACAGGGAAGCCTGATGGGCTCAATCCATGGGGTTGTAAAGAGCTGGACATGACTGACCACGCACTTGATGCTTGACACTTCAGGTTTCCCAAGTTTTTACCTGACATCCTCTTTCTGTTCCAGGATCTCATTCAAAACCCAGGGTTACATTTACGCAACGGGCCTCCCTGGACTGTGACCCCTGCTCAGACCTTCTTTGTTTCTGATGACCTTGCTGGTTCTGTGGTGCCCCTGCTGGTCCCAGTGCCCTGGGTGCACGTTTCTCTTGCTCTCATGCAGCAGAATCAGGAGAAGGCAGGATCCCCTGGTGCTGCTGACTGCCAGGCCAGCCCTCTGCGCTGAGACAGGCAGCATTGCTGGATCTCAACCATCAGCTCAGAGTCAGCTTTGAAGTCTCAAATCAGGTTACTAGGTCGTCCAGGAGAGAGGAGGATTTGACCATGTAAATGTGGCTCTCCCAGAGTTGCTAATCAATATCTGGAACAAAATCATCGTTTTCCCAACAAGTGCTCTCTAGGGCCCCTGTCTTAGCTTTCTGGACAGCACCACAGAGACAGTTTTCACCTTCAATGACACATAGAAATGATTTGGGCAGTGCTGACCCTGAGTTTGGAGACTGATGCTTCCATAGCCTCTATGAGACAAGGGGAAGAGCTGGCACAGCTCCTCCTGTGGTTACATGTCTCCTGGACTTCTAGGGTCCTATAATTTGGAATGGGAGCACCAAGGGGAAAAAGCAAAACAGCAGCATCATTCCTGACTCAGCTTAGCTGTCAACAGCACCTTTGAGAGCATCTCATTTTTGTTTTAGTCAAACCACATTTTCGTGAAACGCAAGTACAGTACTTCATGCACACAACAGAATTTCCTCTGAACACCATAATCAAGCATGATTACACTTGATTTTAACAAGCACAGGGCACTTTTAATAGCAATCTGCTACTTTCTGAGATTATGTTATTGATCGTGATGGAGAGGGATATTTGTGGGAGACTCCAGGTCATTCCAGGTGCCTGGTTATGCTGCGTCCACACAGATTCCTGAAACTCAGGGAACGTATCCCTGCCAACCAGTGGGGAGAAGCCCATACCATCTGCAAAGGGCATGGTTGGTTGGTGGTAATCACAGGCTGCAGTGTTGTTGTCTAAAGGTGATGGAAGGAAGTCAGTTATTTTAGAGAGATCTGGGTCAAATCCTCATAAAAATGAGACTCCAATGCAACAGCAGGCACCATGTGGATGCTTGCACAAGAAAATGTACTTCTACCAACCCTTTCCTCAGCCAGATCAAGGAGCATTTACTGATCTTGGACACACTTTCATCAGATTAGTAACACCCACCACATAATAGTAAAGTGGTAGCAATAGATTGTTCTTGTCATTATTGTTGTTCAGTTGCTAAGTCCTGTCTGACTCTTTGCCACTCCATGGACTGTAGCCCTCCAGGCTCCCTTGTCCATGGGATTCTCCAGGCAAGAATACTGGAGTGGGTTGCCATTTCCTTATCCAGGGCATCTTCCCGACCCAGGGATCAAACCCATGTCTCCTACATCAGCAGGTGGATTCTTTACCACTGAGCCACCAGGGAAGCCAATAGCCATAGATTATCTATTATCTATTCTGCAAGGAGATCCAACCAGTCCATTCTGAAGGAGATCAACCATGGGATTTCTTTGGGAGGAATGATACTAAAGCTGAAACTCCAGTACTTTGGCCACCTCATGCGAAGAGTTGACTCATTGGAAAAGACTTTGATGCTGGGAGGGATTGGGGGCAGGAGAAGAAGGGGATGACTGAGGATGAGATGGCTGGATGGCATCACTGACTCGATGGACGTGACTCTGGGTGAACTCCAGGAGTTGGTGATGGACAGGGAGGCCTGGCATGCTGCGATTCATGGGGTCGCAAAGAGTCGGACACGACTGAGTGACTGAACTGAACTGACTGAACTGATTCTGGTTTTGTTTTCTTAAAACCCCCAATTCAGGTTAGAGATGACAGTCAAGAAGCAAGTGAGGAAAAGAATAGGCTTACAAACTCTGCAGAGCTGCTTTAATCACAAGTGTCAAAGTGTAATCTGCTGTGTTATACATATGCATAGTCTGTAAAAGGTTTGGTCTGAGCTTGTGAGAGGCCATTTTTAGGGCTGAGAAGAAGTATCATATCCAACCCCAAATTTTATTTGACAAAATATTATTTCATCAGCTTACTACCATGAAAACATATTCAAACAAAATAGATGCACTTTGTCATTACAGAAAATGTTGTTTTCATTTTCCATCTATTACTTGTATATTTTTTAGCTTGCCAAGATCTCAGTCTAGGACAAGGGTTAAGACATGATTGGACTTCATTAAATTCTCCAAAGTATATCAAAGGTCTTTATATAAACACAGTTTTTGCTTGTCCATAAAATACACCATTATCATTTTAATAAAATTTTTTGTCTTTTCAGGTTAAAAAAAAAAAAGAAAAAAGATGCACTGTTTTCCTAGACCCATCTGTCCCACCTGGGATCATAGGTGAATCAGGAGTTAGATAAAAGTTTCATGAAAGAGTCAGTGCATCAAACATATGATGGTAGCAAACATAGGTTTTGAATGCATGCTGCTACTGCTAAGTCGCTTCAGTCATGTCTGACTCTGTGCGACCCCATAGATGGCAGACCACTAGGCTCCTCTGTCCCTGGGATTCTCCAGGCAAGAACACGGGAGTGGGTTGCCATTTCCTTCTCCAATGCATGAAAGTAAAAAGTGAAAGTGAAGTCGCTCAGTCATGCCTGACTCTTCGCGACCCCATGGACTGCAGCCTACCAGGCTCCTCCGTCCATGGGATTTTCCAGGCAAGAGTACTGGAGTGGGTTTCCATTGCCTTCTCCATATATAAATAGAAAATTCTGTGGCATTCATTAAAACTCATCTTGAAGAGCAGGTACTATGTGTGGGTAACTTGGCTAGGTACAGGGAATCTAAATGTCAATAAAATAGACCCTGTGCGAGTTTACAGTAAGTCACAGAAGATAAATACAACTCCCAGAGAAGAGACAAGTGAAGGCCAAGCCTGTGATCAAGTCTAATCCCAGAGTAAGTGCAATGGAAATTAGAATATCAACAGTGGATTGAGTGAATCAGGCTAAAGACAAGAGGAAATGGAATGTTTACAGCAGGCATGAGGCTGAAAGGAGGGGGTACTGTCAGGGACTAAAGGAAGTTGCAGCCTGGGTTGTGATCACAGGAGGGAGAGGGTCGGCGTGAAAGTTGACCCAGGGAGGTGGCAATGCCGGCTTTCTAAATCGGGCACAAGCCTTTGGGTTGAGACTGAAGGGGTTCGCCAGGGGTATTTCATGACATCTGGAGGTTAGAAAGATTATCTTGGCCTCGGCATCAAAAGTGGAAGAAGGAGGCACAATGGGGAGCAGAAAATATTTCAAATGACAACACTGATGATCAAAGATGGTTGACTGTGAATGGGGAAACCCTGAACCCAGGAGGCAATGCAAAATATGTTGGAAATCAGCTAAAACTACAGACACATTTGTGTGTGGTGTGTCTTGGTTTGTCTTTAGGAAGATGGTGACAATAACCATAAATGAACTGCATCAGTTCGTTGGGATTGTCCTAAAACAGTCTTTTTAGTAAAAATTATTAACCATGGGAGAGTCAAGATTGATAGGTTCATATTTTTGTTGCTAAGTTCTACCTCAAATATTTCAGAATGTCATAAAAATATAAAACTGGAAAGGAGTGCCAGCAATTATCTCATCCCACCCTCTTTTGTTTATTAATAAGATGAAATAATGTGATTTAAGTTTTAGAGCTTATTGGTGCCAAAAATGAAGTGAGAATCTTCATCAGTAAAAACAGTATTCAAAAGTGGTTGTAGTATTTCCTTTATTCCAAAACTGGAAGAATATACTGTCTAAATATTCATCTTGATCTTTGAGAAATATGAAGCAATATGGGGAACTGTGGAAGGAAACAGCGTTAGTGATATTTGTGAGAAATAAACTGAACTTTAGGCGTGCTTATTATAAATGTTTTTGAGCATACTGTACTATTGATAATGACAATGAGAAAATTATAATAATATGACCTTCTCCTCGCTAACCCTCTCAATGTGAAATCACATCCCAAAGTGAATTCTTCCAGAGTTATAAAAATAGCAGGCTTCTGGCTGAAGGTGGAGGAATAGTATTTCTCTGCTCACCATTTCGTCTCTGAACCTAAGTAGCAAGTAGAAAAAGAAACGTGTGGGAAAAGGGGGAGTTGTTTCATCTCTGATGGACCAAGAGGGCATCTATCATGAGAAAGAGCAGCGTAAGCTCAGGATGGAAGCATTCAGTGACCAGGAGGGCCAGGGCGGGGAGACCAGCAGGAAGGTGTGGGGCTCTGTGTTTCTCTCCAGTGGAGTTTGCGAGGTTGGCCCTCGGTTTCCTCTGGGGATTGGTTCCAGGACTCCTCCGCCTTGAGGTGGTCCACCTTTGAGGATGCTCACGTCTATGATATGAAATGGCATAGCATTCACATATAGCGCACAACCCCACATCCTCTGCACACTCACCTCTCGACTACCGGTAATGCTGGGTAGTAGTTGCTGCAGCAAATCCAAGCTTTGGCTTTGGGAGCTTTCCGGAATTTTTCTGCTGAATGTTTTTGATCCGTGGTTCAATGAACGTTGGTGAAAGTGTTACAAATGTCAGACCAAATGCAGGCCCCTTTTGCCCAACTTAAGCACCAGCACGTCTTCTCACACTTTCTTTTAGCAAATTCCCACAGCCAGGAGAAGCTTCCTTCCTGAGAGATGAGAGAGTTTAAGACCGAGCGGGGGCCTCCGCAGAGCAGAGAGGAGCAGAGGTGCTGTTGTGAGCAAAGCGCTGGCACCTGGCCCGGTCACTCGCGTGGTCCTGTCGAAGGCCTGGCCATCCGTGAACTCTGACGCTTTAGAAACTCGGTTCTCACTCTCTTATGTGCTCACTACTGTTCTTTCAGGTCGCTTGCACCAGCAGTTCCCACCCCAACACTTCACACCAGTCTCCTTATCATCTTTCTTCATCAGCCTTTTTGTCCTCCTGTAACCAGAAAATTAATAGAATAAAAATAAACCGGTTTCCCAATAATTTTATAATACTAAAATTAGAGAATACAATTTTCCCTTTGGACTTCCTAAAGTTAATACCTTGCTAAAATGTAACCAATATTCTCAATGGCATTTTAAAGAAATATTTATCAGCAGCCTGGAGCAATAGACTCTGTCTTCTAACAACTCTCAGTGTATGACAGTAGCATCATTCTGAAGTTTAAATCAGTGACGAAAAGTATGTCAAGAGAACAGGAAAGTGGCCCAACCCTGACCTAGTGAAAGACATACCTATTCTAGAAGAATAAACTGTGTGGATATAGCTTCATGCACTTATCCATAAATAGAGTATCCTAATTTAAGTTGTATTAGTTTGCTGGAGCAGGCATGACAATGTACCACAGACTGGGTGGGGCTGAAGCACAGCCATTTCTTTGCTCACATTCCCAAGATCCAAGTGCTTATCAAGTTGGATTTCTTCTGAGGCCTGACATCTTGGCTTGTACATGACTGTCATCTGGCTGTGTCCTCATAGGCCCTTTCCTGTGTGTGCAAATCCCTGGAGTCTCTTCTCCATATTAGAACATCCGTCATGTTGGATTGGAGCCCAGTCATTACAACCCCTTTTAAACTCAGTTACTTCCCTAAAGGCCCTGTCTCCAGGTAGAGCCATCCTGGGGCTTGGCGTTTCAGGGTTAGGAATTAGGAGGAGACAAAATTCTGTCCATAGCATCTCTGAAGAATAGTTGATTAGCAGTTAATTCAATATTGTATGCCCAGATAAGTCCTTGCTATGCAGATATGCTGTGGTGCCAAATTAGGACAGAGCCATATGCTTGGATAAAATGACATTACCGTATAAGATGAAATGCTTAACAAGAACACAGGCCTGGGTAGAGGCGATGCCAGCTCTTTAGAGGTGACCTAATGAAGTACTGTGGGCCCAGCCAAGATGCTTTTCCAGAAGCAATTTTGGGCTCGCTCTAATGCACAGATAATTGGATAATCAAGTGCCCAAATGTTGAGCCTAATTGTAGAGCAAAGTTGACAAAATTAACCTAGAAAAAATGTTTACATTATGCACAGCTAAATGCCCGTTTCAATCCAGAAATCATGTTTGTGAAGTAGGCACAAGATAACTGTCTTAGCAGATACAGTGAACCCAAAATGTTTATCTATAGTTTTCTATATAAATGTTATTTAGTAACACTGTGCACTGGGTAGAGAAAGTCAGCATACAATCTCTATCTTAGTAAAGCAGGTACAGGACAGTCATCTTTAAGCACTGTGACTTCCTAGCTGTGAGAAGAACTGGCTGCAAAACACACTTGGAGGAAGCAGTGAGTTTATGTTCTCAGACTGTTAACTAAAGGCATGTGAAATGCTATCAGAAATGATAGCTTCATTTTGGTGCAGTTAATATCTCCTTAGGAAAAAAAGAACTGACAGACCAGATAATTTGTTAACTGGCTCCCTAGTTTCTAAAATTAAAATCCACATTTTTTTTCCTTTTTTCATTGTGTACCTCTTTCTCTTCTTTCTGGCGGGCCATTCAAATGTGCTCTCCAGCCAGGACAACACACCTCCACTGGGAGTCAGCAAGTTGAAGATTCCCTGTAAATTGTCAACTAGTCCAGCAGAAGATGCCTTGCATGGCAGAAGAAAGATTCTGCCGTGATCTTGATGGCAGAATTCAGAAAGAATAAGGAAATCAGGAAATGGCTTGGGTTCATGATATTCTCAAGCATTCTTTTATTTTATTTTTTTACCTAATCTGTTACTTTGTTACTTTTTGACTTCTCTGAAAATTGTTCTAGTAATACGTTTTCTCTAAAACAACATTCCCTTTTATTTATCTTTATTTAACTCCCAACTGATTCCCAAAAGAATTTACAGAAACAGATTTGTACTTTTTTTCCCCCTGAACACTGAACATAAACTAACAAGATATTTAAACACAGTACCAGCTAACACTGCCAAACATATTGAAAATGATTTTATGTTTGAGAGGGGATTTCTTTTCCATTGACATGGTATTTTTGGCAGGCATCACATTCAATTTCTAATTTTGCTAGCATCTCGTGGCAGATGCTAGCTTGATGGGTTATGCAAATGCCACTTTAGAAGACATTATTTTCCTTTTTCTTCCTACATGAGAGAGTCTGGGAAGTGCTAATATTATATTTACAGGATTCTTCAGAGGTAGGAATGGTCAGGTGACCAGCAAGACACAAAGAATTATAACAGAAGTCACTAGATAAGGCCTCTGGAAAAGTTTTATTCTTTTTCTTCTTTTTAAAGAAAGAACCCACTCGCTGTCCTTGCAGGGGACTGTGACTCTCTGCTTTCTTCCCACCTTCACATCCAGCAGCCACTTTGTGCCATGAGACTGCAACCCTTAAGATATCAACCAGCATGTTCAGGGTGATGTAAAACAGCAACGAAGAGCCTGGGTTCTTATTGATCTGACCCTGGGTCTGTCTTGCATTCCTACATCCATTATTCTTGTTATTTCAGGAAAATAAAATACTCATTAATGTAAGCCAATTTTCCTTGAACTTTTTGATTACTAGCATTTGGGTTACCATATAAAACACAATTCACACTCTTGAGTGACAGTTTTACTATATGCTGTGAAAAAAAGCTTAGCTTGTAATGTCACTTAGCTATTTTTGCACTTGCTTAATTTATTGGTAAAAAGATGGGGAAATAAATGGAAACAGTGGCAGACTTTATTTTCTTGGGCTCCAAAATCACAGTGGACAGTGACGGTAGCCATGAAATTAAAAGACGTTTGCCCCTTGGAAAAAGCTGTGGCAAACCTAGACAGCATATAAAAAGCAGGGACCTCACTTTGCCAGCAAAGGTCCATATAGTCAAAGCTATGGTTCATCAAGAAATACTAGAATTTGTGATTTGTAAAGGTGAGGATCCCTGGGCAACTGTGATGTGCAGGTGAGTTTGGGAACCACTGATGGAGGCAGAGGCAGAGGCATAGGCCCAGGCAGAAGGCGGGTCTGTTTGCTTCTGCTGGAATCAGGTGTGTAACTTTCTCTACAAATGTTACGGTTAAAGCCTCTACTCAAAGCTTCTGCCCATTGGGAAAGATAATAATAATACAGAGCACCTCCGGAACTCTCACATCTTGCGTTCTGTTATACTCATGCCCTAAGGACCAACTTCAGCTGGTGTCTAAAGTTGAAGGGCTTCTTCCTGTCCCTTTGAATTTGTTTCCTCCTAAAGTCAGGGGCCCAGTAATGCTGCATCTTCGTTAAGAGGATAGAAATTAATGTGGAAAAGAAGTAGAAGGGTCCTGAGGAGATCCCCTCATTAATGAACAGAGGGTGGGTAGCAGCCACTGACCTCTGGCCAGTCGCTTGGCTTGTCCCTGAGTCAGACACCTGTCCCCCACCTCCGCCCGGCCAAACGCTGCCCTTGGCTGAGTCGCTCTGGACCTCGTCTGGCTACCTCGTGGCCAGAGCTCGTGGAGCTCCAATTCAAGCCTTTTCTCCATGACTTGCAGAATAAGTGCTGTGGGCTGGACAGAAGTAGTTAGAAGCTCAGGGTCTCTTTTCCCTTCGATGGTTTATCTTCATTTTCAGGGCATTTGATGCTCAATATTCACTTCCCAATATCTTTGATGAGACAGATGTCTCACAGAATGCCCTGTGATGGTTACTCAGCACAGTCTATTCGGATTTCCAGACTATGGACTTCCTGAAGGGGGTAACTCATCCCTGGCCCTAGTACCCTAGTGCGTAGGTCATGTTCCACAATTTAAAACATCAAAGCATTTATATATGGTGTCAACAATCCTACCTGCAGGGCAGCAAAGGAGACACAGACATAAGGACTAGACTTTTGGACTCAGTGGGAGAAGGAGAGGATGGGATGATTTGAGAGAATAGCACTGAAACTATACATTACCGTATGTAAAATAGATAAGCATTGCGAGTTTGATGCACGAAGCAGGACACCCAAAGGTGGTGCTCTGGGGCAGCCCAGAGGGATGGGGTGGGAGGGATAGGATGGAGGTGGGAGGGGGATTCAGGATGGAGGGGACACAGGTATATCTATGGCCAGTTCATACTGATGTATGGCAAAAATTGTAACAATATTGTAGTTATCCTCCAATTAAATTTTTTTAAAGTATCAAATAACATAATGAAGTATTCTTGGTTATTAAGTGTAGGATCTGTCAATCATACCTAGATTCTTAGTCAATCTGATAGTCTTTTCTACAAACCATGCTGCCTGTATATGCATATATGTGTGTGTGTGTGTGTGTGTGTGTGTGTGTGTGTGTGTGTGTGTGTGTGTGTGTGTATGCATCGATAGAAAGTCAATCTTCATGATCATTCAGGATTGGTATTCTCAGCAGCAAAGAAGCTAAAATCAATGGAACTGATAACCCTAAGGAAAGTTTATCTCACGGTGGCATTCAGGTGTCCCCTCCAATCTTTATTATGAGACAATGTTTCACAACAATTTAGGGGAAAGATTGATAGTTTATCTGGTTTCTATAGCTGTTACAGCACGATTATAATAAAACACAAGGAAAGAATGAAATCCACATAAAAATCTAAAGCCCGTGCATCGCCTGGCCCGGGCCAGCTCAGTGCTTCTGTGTCCTCATCTCTCCCTGCACCACCACGGTCACCTGTGGCCGCCCTGCTCTTCCTCATCCTGCCAGGGGCATCGCTCATCCAGCCCTGCAGGTTATCTCCTGCTCACCGCAGATGGGACCATCTCCCCCTTACACATTTCAATTGTGTCCCCCCACTTCAAGTCTCTGCTGACATGTTCAGTTTTCAGAAATCTTCTCTGTCCCACCAGAAAATACCCTCTGACTACTCTACTTTCCATCACTCAAACCAGAGTTATCCCTCTTACCTGCTTTCTCTTTCTCAGCACATTTGTCCTCGTCTGGCTTACTTTAGGCTGTTTGTGTATTTTCTGCCAACTGCCCTAAGCTATACTCTCCACAAGACCAGTAGCTTGGTCTGCTCACTTGTTGGTTAAACCTGTAGTTGAAACAGTGAATGGTGCTCAGAAGAATCTACCACAGGCTAAGCAGTTAGGAACAGATGGTAACTCTTTATAGAGAAAAAAAAAAAGTGGGGCACAGACTGTGTTATAGCCAAAAACTACCTAAGCTTGGGAAGATGTCTCAGTTCCTTTTAAATAATAACACAGTGCCAAGTGTCCACCTTGTTCAGGGCACCATTTAACTACCAATAAGTCCAGGGAAGATAAGCCTTATCATTCTGGAAAAAATAACAGTGTAATGAAGTAGAAAGACAGGACCACATCCAAATAGGACCAGATAAGACTTTTTCTTAAACCTCTATAGGAAAGCTACCTATAAACCCCAGGGTAGGGAGCAACAGTACTCCAGATTATGGGGCTCTGAAGAGACTTACCAAGAGGGGCATTATAGAAAGAGAGAGGGTGGTGTCTTTGATGGGAGGACAGTGTAGAAGCTTGACATGTCCTGGGACGCTCAAGACACCTCTACTGCTGGAATGAGAGAGTCCTTGATGGGGTGGGAGGCCTGGAGGCTGACACAGTGGTTTCCAGTGTGTGGAAATGCGCCTGCCTGACATGGGTGGTCTCTGAGATACACAGACACCTGTCAGGTGGGTCCGCTGCAGGTGCACTCCTGTGGGTGGGTTTGGAGAAGGCAGGGAAGTTCCCTGGAGCGTGGAGGAGCAGATGAAGAAGTGGAGTCAGAAACAAGAAGGTCCCGCTATGTGGACAAGTCACCAAGCCAGGATACTTAGCTGTGCAGAGCCGCCCGGAGGAACTCGGTTATTCCGTAAAGCAGCATTCATTCATCTGCACCTCTTCTATCATGTGCTGGGGCCAAAGCAGGCGCAAAGATGGCACTAAATGTGAGCAATAACAGTTCTCATCGGTGGGCAGGCTTACAGGGAAGCTGTGCACTAATCATGTGGTAAATATCAGAGAGCAGCCACGACATTTCAGATTAAGGACTGGCTTTAATTGAGTGACTTTTGTAGATCAGTAATTGTCAAGTGGATATGGCTCACCTTAATGGTTTTAAAGTCCTTTCTCAGAAGTGTGGCTGATAAGTCTCTGTTATAGCAGACTCAATTTCAGTTTCAATATTTTGGTTTACATGTCAGTGAATAATGATAATCCAGGAAAAGGAGAGTTTAGATACATTAAAAAATTAGTGAATCCCTTAGGGAGTTCAGGACAGACATATACACTCAGCTATATTTAAGACAGATAACCAACAACCACCTAGTGTATAGCACAGGGAACTCTGCTCAATGCTGTGTGGCAGCTTGGATGGGAGGGAAGTTTGGGGGAGAATGGACATATGCATGTGTATGGCTGAGTCTCTTCACTGTCCACCTGACACTATGACAACATTGTTAATCAGCTACTTTCTAATGTAAAAATAAAAGTCTAAAAGAAAATTAGTGAATCTAGTTACTCATTTATTATATAAACATTTATAGGTATAGCTCAGTTCAGTTCAGTTCAGTTACTCAGTCGTGTCTGACTCCTTGCCACCCCATAAATCACAGCACGCCAGGCCTCCCTGTCCATCACCATCTCCCGGAGTTCACTCAAACTCACTTCCATAGAGTCGGTGATGCCATCCAGCCATCTCATCCTCTGTCGTCCTCTTTTCTTCCTGCCCCCAATCCCTCCCAGCATCAGAGTCTTTTCCAATGAATCAACTCTTTGCATGAGGTGGCCAAAGTACTGGAGTTTCAGCTTTAGCATCATTCCTTCCAAAGAACACCCAGGACTGATCTTTAGAATGGACTGGGTGGATCTCTTTGCAGTCCAAGGGACTCTCAAGAGTCTTCTCCAATACCACAGTTCAAAAGCATCAATTCTTCGGCGCTCAGCCTTCTTCACAGTCCAACTCTCACATCCATACATGACTACTGGAAAAACCATAGCCTTGACTAGATGGACCTTTGTTGTCAAAGTAATGTCTCTGCTTTTCAATATGCTATCTAGGTTGGTCATAATTTTTCTTCCAAGGGGTAAGCGTCTTTTAATTTCATGGCTGCAGTCGCATCTGCATTGATTTTGGAGCCTACAAAGATAAAGTCTGATACTGTTTCCACTGTTTCCCCATCTATTTCCCATGAAGTAATGGGACCAGATGCCATGGTCTTCGTTTTCTGAATGTTGAGCTTTAAGCCAACTTTTTGCACTCTCCTTTTTCTTTCTCATCAAGAGGCTTTTTAGTCCCTCTTCACTTTCTGCCAGAAGGGTGGTGTCATCTGCATATCTGAGTTATTTATATTTCTCCTGGCAATCTTGATTCCAGCTTGTGCTTCTTCCAGCCCAGCGTTTCTCATGATGTACTCTGCAAAGAGGTTAAATAAGCAGGGTGACAATATACAGCCTTGATGTACTCCTTTTCCTATTTGGAACCAGTCTGTTGTTCCATGTCCCGTTCTAACTGTTGCTTCCTAACCTGCATACAGATTTCTCAAGAGGCAGGTCAGGTGGTCTGGTATTCCCATCTCTTTTGAATTTTCCACAGTTTATTTAGATCCACACAGTAAAAGGCTTTGGCATAGTCAAGAAAGCAGAAATAGATGTTTTTCTGGAACTCTCTTCCTTTTTCAATGATCCAGCGCATGTTGACAATTTGATCTCTGGTTTCTCTGCCTTATCTAAAACCGGTTTGAATATCTGGAAGTTCATGGTTCACATATTGCTGAAGCCTGGCTTGGAGAATTTTGAGCATTACTTTACTAGTATGTGAGATGGGTATAGTATGGACTATCAAAAAGAAATAAAATGTATTACAGGTGACCATTAAATATGTAATGTCAATGTAGTGTAAGTGTTTAGATAAAATTAGTATTCAAAAGTAATACTTCATAAAATTTAGGAATATTAATCAACATGAAAAATATTGAAATAATACATTATTGTGTACTTGTTAAAATCACTGTCAAAGAAAAACATATAAATGGGCGTGCCATTCAGTCCCCAGTAGACTTGTTTACCAATGTCCCCAGCTGCTAAAAAGGCAGCATCTGAGAAGGGGAGAGGAAATAATTGCAACCTAGTATTTCCTTTAGACTCCTCTTTATCAGATCCCATTTCTAGAGTGATCATTTGGAAGAGATATTTGATCGACTCTTTTTCCCCTCTGGGGGCTTCAGTGTTTTCATTGATAACAGACTATGGTTTCTAGGAAAGCATGAACACAGCAGGGTCATCTTTGACATTTGACATTTTGTTCCTTGTAGAGGGAGGCTTGATGCAGTTACTCTATCGATGTCAGCCTGGTCTTATTCTTCCTTTTCTTATTTTTACTGGTTCAGACAATATGTGACATGGATGCACTCTCAAGAGAAGGCCGTTTGACCTCCAAGGAACATTTCTGAATCTGCATGGATTCTGTCAGTTACTTGGGGCTCAAGTGATACAGTATGCAGGGGTCGAGAATACAAAATGCCCAAAAATGCTCCCCAAGGGAAGTTTCATATTCTGTGGCTGATGAGTGGGTCCAGCTCTTCCATGCAGACTTACTGATGGTGGATGTTACTAGTCCAACACTGGTCCCTGGACTTGGCATCACAAGTCCCTGCCAAACTCTTAAAAAAGGACTCACCAGACCCAGGCTCTGCTCCAGGCCAGCCCTGGCCTTATGTCTGGGTCAGGGAATACCAGTATCTTTGGTGGAGATGAAGCGCCACTAGACACTCTAAACCCTCAGCGTGGGAGCAGAAAGGCTTTCCGCACGGTGTGTCTACAACCACTTTACTTCCATGCACTCTGCAAAGTCAGGAGTTCCCAGACTCCGTTAATGTAGAAAGCAGTATTCCCACAAATGCCATTCATTCATTTCACTATAAAAAGTTATGAACTTTAGCATCACAGAGGCAAAAAGAAGCATCTAGAAGTCTAAGGCTTGCTAATCATCATAGTGATAGCTAATTTTAAGAGCCCTA
Source organism: Ovis aries (assembly GCF_016772045.2). Taxonomy (NCBI): domain Eukaryota; kingdom Metazoa; phylum Chordata; class Mammalia; order Artiodactyla; family Bovidae; genus Ovis; species Ovis aries. The sequence goes on along the minus strand of NC_056079.1, from coordinate 2,734,697 downwards.
TATGCCAGGACTTATGTGAATTATATGGTTTCGCTCTCACAGCTGCCATGTGAGGTAGAAAGTAGTAAACTGAGGAAGTGAAAATGGAGACTTTTCAAGGCTAAATTGCATCAGATGGCCCAGCAGAGCCCGGGAATTCCCAAACCAAGTCTAGTGTTCTGATTCCTGACCTCAGAGCTGAGTCCTTGGCCAGGACCTTGGGCTCCTGACCCCTATTCCCCTGACAGGTCACATCAAATGGAAGCTCTTGTATCAGCTGCTTGTATATTTTGGAAATTAATCCTTTATCAGTTGTTTCATTTGCTATTATTTCCCCCCATTCTGAGGGCTGTCTTTCTCCTTGTTTGTAGTTTCCTTTGCTGTGCAAAAACTTTTAAGTTTAATTAGGTTCCACTTATTTATTTCCATTACCGAGGGAGGTGGGTCATAGAGGATCATACTTTGATGTATGTCACTGAGTATTCTGCTTATGTTTTCCTCTAAGAGTTTTATAGTTCCTGCTCTTACATTTATGTCTGTAATCCATTGTGAGTTTATCTTTGTGTATGGTATTCAGACTTTATTTTTTGGGGGCTCCAAAATCACTGCAGATTGCGATTGCAGCCATGAAATTAAAAGACGCTTACTCCTTAAAAGAAAAGTTATGACCAACCTAGATAGCATATTCAAAAGCAGAGATATTACTTAGCCAACAAAGGTCCGTCTAGTCAAGACTATGGTTTTTCCAGTTGTCATGTATAGATGCGAGAGTTGGACTGTGAAGAAGGCTGAGCGCCAAAGAATTGATGCTTTTGAACTGTGGTATTGGAGAAGACTCTTGAGAGTCCCTTGGACTGCAAGGAGATCCAACCAATCCATTCTGAAGGAGATCAACCCTGGGATTTCTTTGGGAGGAATGATGCTAAAGCTGAAACTCCAGTACTTTGGCCACCTCATGCGAAGAGTTGACTCATTGGAAAAGATTCTGATGCTGGGAGGGATTGGGGGCAGGAGAAGAAGGGGATGACCGAGGATGAGATGGCTGGATGGCATCACTGACTCGATGGACGCGAGTCTGAGTGAACTCCGGGAGTTGGTGATGGACAGGGAGGCCTGGCGAGCTGCGACTCATGGGGTTGCAAAGAGTTGGACACGACTGAGTGACTGAACTGAACTGAACTGATGGTGTTAGGAAGTGTTCTAATTTCATTCTTTTACATGGAGCTGTCCAGTTTTCCCAGCAGCACTATTGAAGAGACTGTCTTTTCCCCATTGTATATTCTTGCCTCCCTTGTCAAAAATAAGGTATCCATATGTATGTAGGTTTATCTCTGGACTTTCAATCTTTTTCCATTGGTCTATATTTCTGTGTTTTGTGTGTGTATATATGTGTGTGTGTGTGCCAGTATCATACTACCTTGATAACTATAACTTTGTAGTGTAGTCTGAAGTCATGAAGATTGATTACTCCAGATCCATTCTTCTTTCACAAGAGTGCTTTGGCTATTTGGGATCTTTTTTGTTTCCATATAAATTGTGAGAGTTTTTTGTTCTAGTTCTGCGAAAAATATCATTGGTAATTTGATAGCAATTGCACTGAATCTGTAGATTACATTTAGCAGAATAGTCATTTTCACAAAATTGATTCTTCCAACCCAGGAACATAGAATATCTCTCCATCTATTTACAAATCAATTCCGGAAAACAAATAACCCAATTAAAAAGTGGGAAAATGACCTAAACAGACATTTCTCCAAACAAGATATACAGATGGCTAATAGACACATTAAAAGATGCTCAAGATTGCTCATTATTAGAGAGCTGCAAATCAAAACTACAATGAAATATCACCTTACACTGGTCAGAATTGCCATCATCAAAAAATCTACAAACGATAAATACTGGAGAGGGTATGGAGAAAAGGGAACACTCTTGCACTGTTGGTAGAAATGTAAATTAGTACAGCTACTATGAAGAACACTATGGATATTCCTTTAAAAAGATAGAAATGAAACTGCCATATGACCCAGCAACCCCACTACCCTGAGGAAACAAAAATTGAAAAGGATACAGATGTTCATTGCAGCTCTGTTTACAACAGCTAGGACATGGAAGCAACCTAGAAATCCATCAACAGATAAATGGATAAAGAAGCTGTGGTACATATATACAGTGGAATATTACCCAGTCATAAAAAGGAATTTGAGTCATTTGAGTCAGTCCTAATGAGGTGGATGAACCTAGAGTCTGTTATACAGAGTGAAGTAAGTCAGAAAGAGAAAAACAAATACTGTATACTAATGCATATATGTGGAATCTAGAAAGATGGTACTGATGAACCTATTTGCAGAGCAGCAGTGGAATCAGACATAGAGAACAGACTTATGGACTTGGCTTGGGGGAGGAGGGAAGGAGAAGGTGGGCTGTGTGGAGAGAGTAACATGGAAAAATACATTACCATATATAAACTAGATAGCCGATGGGAATTTGCTGTATGACTCAGGGAACTCAAACTGGGGCTCTGTAACAACCTAGAGGGGTGGGATAGGGAGGGAGATGGGAGAGGGGTTCAAGTGGGAGGGGACATAGGTAAATCTATGGCTGATTCAACATCAAATCCATGTTGATGTTTGGTAGAAACCAACTCAATACTATAAAGCAATTATCTTTCAATGAAAAATGAATAAATTTTTTAAAAAGGCCTTTTCTGTTATAAACCACCGGTCCAAATTGCCTTCAGTCAATGAAATTTGGTTCAAGGTAATCCAAGCATTAAATTCAAGTAGACCCATTCCTGCCTTTGTTCAGCTCAGGTTCATCCACTTGCGCTCCAAGGCTGGTCCTTAAGGAAGAGTGTCCTCCAAGGCTTTCTTGGCCTGCATTGCATCCAGGAACGTTTTAGCTCCCATTTAACTGATACGATTTAGGCTGTCTTTTTAATTTGATAGCCTGAGCCATCAGAAGAATGTGATGAACTTGTTTGCACAAAGTGCCTGGTTTGGTTTAGTTTTGTGTTTCTTGTGCTAATTTGCTTCAAAAACAGATGGGCTGATATCCTACATGTTGAAGTTTCACCACCATTATATTGCCAGCTGATTTCACCTCTGAAACTCCTGAACACTCAGAAGTAGCGTTTCTTCTCTGGAGGAGAATACGCCATCTTTGGATCAATCTCTGAGCTTGGACAGGTTCCCCACAAGGCAGGAATGTACCTGAAAACCACCCAGAAATTCAGCTGAGTCACTTCCACAGACTTTCCAAACACGGAGACATCATCAGAAAGCATTTCTGTTGCTACATCTGAATTTGCTGTTGCTCACAGCAAGACGACTAAGTGCAAACACTTGAAGAATTCAGGAAGGACCATGAACTGAGAGATGTATCTGTGAGCCAAGCACAGAGAAACCTCCCTGAGTTGTGGAAACTCACCCTTCTCTTGCCTCCACTCCCAGCCCGGCAGAGGGTCTTTGGAACTTGTACTCAGATCATGTTGTGTATCTTCTGAAAACCCTACAAAATCTTCCCACAGAAACACCCTAGGCGGCTCTGGCCGAGCCCCTCCCTTCCTCTGCAGACCACCCCTTCCCCAGCATCTTGCTGCAGGTCCAGGCACCCTGGCCCATGTCTCCTTCATTACCTCACAAATTGTTACTGGTTCCCTCTATGTAATGTCAGCCCTGTGCGTGGGGGAATTTTGTCTTGTTTGTCCACTAACCTCTTTACCTAAAACAGAACCTGACGCACTGTAGGCCCTCAAGAAATACTTTTGTATGAATCAATGAATAAACATATTTCAGTTAATACATCTTGTATCACTAACATTTGTGACAGAGCAAAGTTGAAATGTGTGTATAATTTGGTGCATTTGTATCCACATGTCATTATAATCATGTGCTCATGAAAAGAGCCTTGAATCCACACGTTTTCTTTTCATCAGAAGACCATGAATATATTCATTTTGTTTCCTAAATGAGTTCTAACACCAATTTAAGGCAAATAATATTCTAAAGGATATATTGATTTAAATATTCAGTAGGGAATGAACCATCTTACTTGTGTGGTTTACATTAAAAAACACATCAGTTAAAACAAAATTGATGCTTACATTTTAACGGCAGCAGTTATGGACAGAATGAAGGAAAGGTGTAGACCAGGAAGAAACATATATTAATTTTAATATTTGCGTGGTCAACACATCTGTGTAGCTTTGTGTTTCCTTTGAAAGAAAAGTTAAACCCTTTTCTCCAAAATTTGAAGTATATATTTTTTCTGGCTTCTGCTAAATAAATATTAGATGAAACTGTTTATGGAAACAATGCAAAAGTCAACTGCTGTTCACTTTCTAAGCTGTTGAAAACGTTCACCATGTTTTCTCAACGGTCTGCTCATCTGTCCTCCTTTCAGAAATTGAGAAGGGAGGGTGCGGGGACCCAGGCATCCCAGCCTACGGGAAGCGGACCGGCAGCAGCTTCCTCCATGGAGACACACTCACATTCGAATGCCAGGCGGCCTTCGAGCTGGTGGGGGAGCGAGTCATCACATGTCAGCAGAACAACCAGTGGTCTGGCAACAAGCCCAGCTGTGTATGTGAGTACTCTCCTGGCGGAGTCTGTTCCAAGCTGCCCCGAGGGGTGGGAGAGGATCAGGGCATGCCCTGACGGGGGCTGGGGGAGATGTGACATTGGCCAGAAGCACTCAGGGCTGCTTGAATGCAGCTCTTCTTTCTCCACTGATGTAAAACCAGTCAGTGATGTTCTTACTACCAGACGGATACACTGTCGATGAGAGCTTTCCATGAGCAAGGTCCACAGAGCATCACTTGCATCCAGAAGGGCTGATGCCAGCTCTGTGAGCCATCCGTCGACAGGGCCTGGGGTCTTTGCAACCTAATATTGTCTTGTGACGGCTTCTCTGAGTACAGTTTCCTGAGCTGTACAGTAGGTTCTCATTAGTTATCTATCGTATGCATAGTGTCAGTGGTGCGTGGGACTTCCCAAGTGGCTGAGTGGTAAAGAATCCCCCTGCCAGTGCAGGAAATGCAAGAGATGCAGGTTTCATCTCTGGATTGGGAAGATCCCCCGGAGAAGGAAATGGCAACCCACTCCCGTATTCTTACCTGGAGAACCTCATGAACAGAGGAGCCTGGTGGGCGGCAGTCCACAGGGCTGCAGAGCGGAACATGACTGAGCCAGGACACACAATATCCTGTGACACTTAAAACGCAATTGTGAGCTTGAAGTGATGTCACTTTTTGCATTTCAGTGGAAGAATTGCCTGCTTCCTCCTGGTTGTTTTTTTTTTTTTTTTGTCTTGCTTTTAGTTTATTTTTTAAGGTTCTCATTAGTTGTTTATTTTATATATAGTATATAAAATATACTATATTTTGAATCTCCCAATTCATCCAACTCCCTCTTCCCGCTTTGGTGTCCATGTGTTTGTCCTCTACGTCTGCATCCCTGTTTCTGCTTTGTAAATGAGATTGTCTGTACCAAGTTTTTTCAGATTCCACATGTAAGAGTCAATATACAGTATTTGGTTTTCTCTTTCTAATTTATGTCACTCTGTATTATGGTCTCTCAGTCCCTTGTAAGTGATTTAACGAGTAGAAAAGAAGGACTACATAGCAGATTGAAAAACAGATTTTTTATACAACTAAGTATAGCAATAACCTGGAAACATATAGGAAATAATGTAAAATAATAAGCAAATCCACACCCTAGAAATAAGTCCAATCGATGTTCCCTCCCAAAGAATATGTATATAGACATATATAAAACATATACCTTACTGATTTCTCAGTACACATTAAGTAAATATTCCAAGAGACTTTTATATTAGCCACCAAGATTTGGTCTGATTTTCCAAGTTGTTCTTTAATCATCGTTACCCTGTAAATGACTTAAAATTTAATTTCAAAAAACGTGCTTTAAGGCACATGCAAAATTTAAAATGAAAAATAGGAAACTGATTAGAATCAACCTTGTTTTCTGGAAATTGTCCTTATGAAACCAGCATAATTTTTCATATTAATATTTGCTCTTCTGAAGGAAGAAAGTTATAACAAGAAATCTTAATATTTGCCACAAGTTTCAGTCAACTTGATAGTTATTTTTGAATCAAGCATACACTTGATTATATATAGGAGATGGTTGTTCTGTATGTTGAACTTAATCTGTTCACAAACCGGGACAATCCCTGCTCAGAGAACTGAGGTTCCCATATATGTTGAGGCCAAAAAACATAAAAACAGAAGCTGGATTGTAACAAATTCAGTAGATATTCTCAAAATAAAAAAAAAAAAGAAAGAAAGAAAAAGGTGAACCATCCTAGTTAACTGCTGGTATAGACCTTCCTTCCCAGGTCCTTGGCACATAGCCAGATCTTCAGATGTGGACAAAATTGTTTGAAACTATTATTATCTGTGTGTCTTCACAGTTTCCTGTTTCTTCAACTTTACGGCATCATCAGGAATCATCCTCTCACCGAATTACCCAGAAGAGTACGGTAACAACATGAACTGCGTCTGGCTGATCATCTCTGAGCCGGGCAGCAGAATTCACCTCATCTTTAATGACTTTGACGTGGAGCCTCAGTTTGACTTCCTTGCGGTCAAAGATGACGGGATTTCAGACATAACTGTGCTGGGCACGTTCTCAGGCCATGAGGTGCCATCCCAGCTGGCCAGCAGTGGGCACATCGTCCGTCTGGAGTTCCAGTCGGATCACTCCACCACCGGCCGAGGCTTCAACATCACCTACACCAGTAAGTGCATCCACACCCACCCCGCGTCCATGGTCTCCGCTGGCTCTTCTCTGGGGTTTTATGGTCACAGTTCACAAAATTATATAACATTATCCTGAGAAACTAAAAAAAGACCCCACTCTGTTGTGGTGTCTTGGTCACTCACCCCTATAGTGAGGACTGGTGGCTCACATACTTCTCTCTCTCTGGTTTTCCTTCCACCCGTCCGTCCATCCATCCATCCACCCCTGTGTCCTCCATGCAATAGAATAGAGTAGTGAAAAGCAGTGAGGTATTTGGAGTCGGGAGTCATGGATTATAACACCTGCTAAATGTATGGACTTGGCCTTCCCAGATGACCTAGTAGTAAAAAATCTGCCTGCAATGTGGGTGACCCAATTTTGATTCCTGGGTTGGGAAGATCCCCTGGAGAAGAGAATGGCTACCCACTCCAATATTCGTGCCTGGAAAATCCCATGGACAGAGTAGCCTGGCGGGCTACAGTCCAGTGGGTTGCAAAGAGTTGGACACAACTGAGCAACTAAACAACAACTCGTATGTACTCAGTGAATTTTGATAAGACAGCTAACTTTTCTTTGCTTCAGACTCCTCATTTGATCATAGCTTATACTTAAGACCATCTGCTTAAATTGTACAGTTGAGGGAATAAAGTAAGATAATAATGTTAAACAGGAGTTATAAGCTAAAATGTACTGACTGCCTCCTTCTCTTGGGTGATCTGCTTAGGATTTGACAGAAATTGTTTCATTTAACATTGCAGCAACTCTGGACTATAAGCTTCATCGTCCTCATTCTGTAAATAAAGAAAAGTAGGCTCCGATAGTGGAGAAGGCAATGGCAACCCACTCCAGTACTCTTGCCTGGAAAATCCCATGGCCAGAGAAGCCTGGAAGGCTGCAGTCCATGGGGTCATGAAGAGTCAGACATGACTGAGCGACTTCACTTTCACTTTCATGCATTGGAGAAGGAAATGGCAACCCACTCCAGTATTCTTGCCTGGAGAATCCCAGGGACGGGGGAGCCTGGTGGGCTGCCGTCTATGGGGTTTCATGGAGTCAGACACGACTGAAGTGACTTCTCAGCAGCTGCAGCAGGCTCCAATAGGGGCTTCCCAGATGACTCAGCAGTAAAGAATCTGCCTGCAATGCAGGAGACACAGGAGACTTGAGTTCAGTCTCTGGATTGAGAAGGTCCTCTGGAGAAGGAAGCAGCAACCCACTCCAGAATTCTTTGCCTAGAAAACTCCATGGACAGAGGAGATAGGCGGGCTACATAAGGAGAAGGCAAAGGGATAAGGGGGTGGCAGAGAATGAGATGGTTAGATGGCATCACCAACTCAATGGACATGAATTTGAGCAAACTCTGGGAGACAGTGGAAGACAGAGGAGCCTGGAGGGCTGCAGTCCAGGCACAACTTAGCAAATGAACCACAGAAAGGCTCAGATGACCAGAGCAGTCTTCCCAGGGACAGGTAGTAAGTGCAAGGGCTGGGATGCTAACCCAGATGTGCCAGAACCAAAATCCTTTTCTGTCACCTACGTATCTCATCTCCATTTTTCTTAGTGAAAAAGTACCTTCCAATTTTGGGATGCTGTGTGGATGATAATGAGGTCTATCTATCCATCTCTCTCCTTCTGTCTCTCTAGGTATCAATATTCTGTTTATTGAATGTATCTATCTATCTCTGAAAAATAGCTAAAACTGCTTTATAAGTGGTTCTGCTTTCTTTTTTAATACTCATGATTAATATTCAAGTGTTTTTGTTTTTTTTTTTACTCCAATTTTTTTTTTTTTTTCTTTTCAGCATTTGGTCAAAACGAGTGCCACGATCCTGGCATACCCATAAATGGGCGGCGTTTTGGTGACAGGTTCCTGCTGGGGAGCTCAGTCTCTTTCCACTGTGATGATGGATTTGTCAAAACGCATGGCTCGGAGTCCATCACCTGCATCCTGCAGGATGGGAACGTGGTCTGGAGCTCCACCGTCCCCCGCTGCGAAGGTGTGGGCCCCTCCCGTCTGCCTCTTACCTTCCTCTGAAAGGGAGCCTCTGACAGAAAATGAACGAGCAAACAGACAGCAACCCTGGTTCCTAAGGCTGCCATAGCCGACCGAGAACCACCAAGTGGTGGCGGGACAGTAGGAGCTAGCGTCTCACGGTCCTGGAGACTGGAAGTCCAAGGTCAGGTGTCAGCAGGGCAGGCTCTGAGGGGAGCAGATGTTCCAGGCCCCTCTCCTGGCTTCTGGGGCTTTGCTTGTCTTGGCTTGTAGAAGCAGCATCCACACATTCTCCCTGTGAGAATGCATCTCTGTCCCAGTCCCCTCCTTCTAAGGACACCCATCATATTGGACTAGGGCCTGCTCTAATGCCCTCATCTTGACTAATCATGTCTGCAGTAACTTTCTTTCCAAATATAGTCCCATTTTAAGATGCTGGGATTAGGAATCCAAAGTAGCATCTCAGGGGGAGCGTAATTCATCCTCTGTTAACAGCATCATTTTTAGTTAACTGTTTTTTTGCCCTTGGTGTAACTGACATATATACAACCTAACTAGTTTTCTTCTTGACATTTCACTCTAGTTACCTGTATAGGAAAACCAAAGGGGAAAGAATTAAGAAGGGTATTACTTTTAATGTATATTCAGGTAGGGGAATATTTACTTATGATATATACTCAAACCCCTCTTATCAGAATTGTCCGTGCATAATGAGCTAAGAAAACTTAATAAAAGTATCGCTCATAAATACCAAGGAAATGTAGATCTGTTTAAAGAGTACAAGTTTTAGAGCAGCTTTTGATTCACAGCAAAATTGAAGGGAAGGTACAGAGATGTCCTGTGCACCCCCTGCCCTCCTATACGCACAGCCTCCCCCATCAGCAAGGTCCTCCATCAGGTGGTGCATTTTTTATAACTGATGAACCTACAGGGATAAGTCATTATCACCCAGAGTCCACAGGCTCACTCTCGTGATTGTCCATTTGCTGGGCTTGGGCCAATGTATATCGTGGTGTATCTACCACGATGGTGACCTACAGGGTATTGTAACTGCCCTAAAATCTCCCCACTCCACCCATCCACCTCCACCCCACCCCATGTTTACTCACCAGTGTTGGGAGCAGGGTTACACTTCACCACCTTGCCCTGTCCCCAGCCCTGCCTCCAGAGTCATTTCTCATTGTTTCAAGGACCAGCATTATCTTCAGTCATCATTGGCTGACCCTCCTAAATTTACAGAAAGATGTTCTCATTTCTGCAGTTTCACAAATTGTTAAGACAATTTGGTGGACTATCAGCACCACCCCAGGATGAACACTTGATCAGCTGAAGAGCAAGAAATCCACAGTAGGAGTTCCCTTTTTGTTTATTTTTACTGCTTTTTTAAAATATGGGGTTTTTAAAAATAGTTTAAATTTTATTAGTGTTAATAACTGAATAGGTCATTATCCTTTATAAATCAGTAAGCTTAGAATCAGGATTCTAAAATAAATGGTATGAATACTGGGGCAGGACTAAATGTGTTTGTACTTACTGCTTGAGGAAGTGTATCACTACTAACTTTGAGGTATGACTAATTTTATGAGAAAGAAGACAAGCAATACTCTCTAATCTCTGTTCTCTCTGCCACATTCTCGCTGTGGGTGTGCTCGCCTGCAGTAGGTGGTGTGAAGATGGGTCTAAGCTTCAGGGCCGGTACATTCCTTTGCAGTAGGGGGAATAAAGGGGCATCAGTCAGCAGCAGGTGAGCAATCCCATAGAGTCAGACAAAAGGAGCCAGTATCACTTTAAATGTGAGTGGCAATTCTCTCCTTGTTTGAAAGGGACATTCTGATGAAGTTCAAGGCAAACCCCAGGTATGGGTTGTTAACAACAATAGCTAAGCCCCTCAACACAGAGGACTGTGTGTGTGCTTAGTTACTTAGTCATGTCCGACTCTCTGAGACCCCATGGACTGTAGCCCACCAGGCTCCTCTGTCCTTGGGATTTCCCAGGCAAGGATACTAGAATGGGTTGTCATTTCCTGCTCCAGAGGATCTTCCCAACCCAGGGATCGAACCCGTTGGCAGGAGGATTCTTTACCATTAGTGCCAGCTGGGAATCCAAAACACAGACTAGTTAATGGTGAAAGAGATTGTTAAAGTTTATCTGTACTGAGAAACTCAATTGCTGAGAGAAAGATTTTTCTGTCTTTGTTTAACACCTAACCAGCTTTTATTCTTCTGTGCAATTCAGTGTCATTAAAAAACACAAGTTACCTTGAGGGAAAAATGACTGTACAAGAATATATCTCTATGGCAACAACTTTTAAACTTCAAAGAAAATTGGAGATTTCCTGGCAAAATATAAATTACCCAAAGTGATCCAATGAAAAGTGCAAAATGTGAATAAACAAAGTACTATAAAAGAGATTTGAAAGAAAAAGAATTTAGTAAATTATATATGGCAAATTACTTTAATGAAATGAAGATACCTTGAAGTGAATCAACACATACACATATTTTAAAATACGCACACACTGCAGAATATTTTAATTGTAGATGCGAGGCAATTAAGTCTGTCAGCAGACATTTGTTGACATGAATACACGTAAGATATGAGTTTCGGTGGTATCCCTGCCTCGTGACTCTGTTGTGATGATTGAACGTGATAATTCCTGGGAGGTGTTTGGCACTGACCACTCTCTCAGACTGTACCATTAATACCATTGTTAGGTGAAAAGAACTTTACTGAAGGTTGATGACAAATGCCCAGGTGTGAAATAGACGTGCTCTGATTTCACTATTCTCAGTTTACTTGGAAATAACTGGTGGCTCAGATGGTAAAGAATCCTCTGTGGATGCAGGAGACTTGAGTTTGATCCCTGGGTTGGGAAGATCCCCTGAAGTAGGGAATGGCAGCCCACCCCAGTTTTCTTGCCTGGAGAATCCCATTAACAGAGGAGCCTGGCGGGCTACAGTCCTTGGGATCACAAAGAGTTGGACATGACTGAGCTACTAACAAACTTTCAACCATTGCTTGAATACTAGAAACCATCAAGTCTATGAACTCAGGAATGAATCCCTGCTGTTTCTGAGGTGCTGCTATGGTACATGTACATGATTTGACCTTCTGACCCCTGCATCATTTTTCAGCCCCATGTGGAGGACATCTGACAGCTTCAAGTGGAGTGATTTTGCCCCCAGGATGGCCAGGGTATTACAAAGATTCCTTAAATTGTGAATGGATAATTGAAGCAAAACCAGGACACTCTATCAAAATCACTTTTGATAGGTAAGAAAAAACTTTGGTTTCCTTAATTTGGACCTGATGACCCATGAATACCCAGCGTTTTTATTTAAATGGATCTTAAGTCTTTAGAAAGATGAGGTTTTCACCTTTGGTTCCCCTAAAGGAGTTCATTTAGAACAGGTGTTTGCTCAGTAAGTTCTGTTCTTCTCTGTTTTGTCCTCTAAGCCCACAGTTAAGGCACCTCTGCAGACGTGCTTGAGGGTGTGGTGGCCCCAGACAGCATTCCCAGTGTTCACAGTCACTGGCCCTTGAGTCCAGTTCTGTACTTTGGACCTGAAGGTGGAATTAATTCTGCTTGGTGTTTTATTGCAAATGGAGCCCTTCAACCCTTAGGGGTTTGCAGAGCACAAAAGAAGAGCTCTGTGGCTTTCGGAGTGGCTCTGGGAAACTGAAAGGTGGTCTGGGTTGCAGAGTTAATAGCAGACTGTGAGCAACAGATTTCTTACCTTTTAATTAACCACGAGTGGTTCCATCACTGGAGTGCTGCTCAGCTTGGCTGTTGGATAATGCATTTGATAATCTAAAAAAGAAGAAGCATGCTATTTGAATTCTCCATGATAAAATATTGTCCGGATTGTCTCAACCATTGATTTGAAAATTAAGAACCAAAAATGCTATAGAATGGACCCAAATGCTTTAAAATCCAAGGAAGTATCTCTGTTTAGTGTTTCAAGGTTAATATCTGAGCAAACTGAGCTCTCTCCAGAAATGAGCTTCTTAAGCAGACTGAGTCTAGGGTTCTAGTATTCAGAATATTACAATGTCTCAAGACAGATATACCTTATGACATTATTTTGTACACTAATTGCCTAATACTCAATGATAGCATCCATAAAGGAAAGGTTTTTAGCAGGACTTGTATTATCACTTAGTAAATGGGGTTGCTAAGAGTTGGACACAACTGAGTGACTTCACTTTCACTTTTCACTTTCATGCATTGGAGAAGGAAATGGCAACCCACTCCAGTGTTCTTGCCTGGAGAATCCCAGGGACGGGGGAGCCTGGTGGGCTGCCGTCTATGGGGTCGCACAGAGTCGGACATGACTGATGAGACTTAGCAGCAGCAGCAGCAACTGTTTATATTTGAAGTTATTATTGACATTATTATATCTGATGGGATAATTATGACTTCAGTAGGATAATCTTTCAGAAGAAAAGAAAAAAAATGGTCTATGTATTCATTATATTAGAGAATGGGTTCTGGCATATAATATTAGTCAATGGAAAAAAGAACTTTATAAGTATTAAATAAATTGAATTTAGTTTCTTATTATAATGTTTTATACTTTCTAGTATTGAGAGGGGAAATAAGCAGACACACACCCTGATTCCCAGCAGCACATCACATTTACCTCATTTAGTAAAAATGGTGATTTCACATTCTGGTTTGGCACAATTTATTAGTGTTCCATTTTCAGTTGCTGAAAAAAAATACTCATAATTTTCCTCAGTCTTGTCTTTTTTATATTATTGGACTATGGTATTTGCTAAATTCCAGCATTTCGGATATTTTTAGACATTTGTGATTTTTTTTACCCTGTACATTGCACACAGTCTTGTAAAGATTACTTGCGTAGTGCTTAGGTTTATGACTTGAGCTGTGGGCTGGCATCCTAATAAAGGGTGTGTTTACACAAACAGTTTTAAATTCCACACTGAGGGTATTGTTATGCAGTGTGTGATGAGTTGCCAGATGATGGAAATTATTTACATTTCTCTTTCTGAAGTTGCCCTGGAGATCCTCCAGCTGCTGAGGTGTGCCCTCTATCTGTCCTGGCTGTCTCTCAAGATGAAAGTTGTGAAAACTTCAGGGCAGATCCTGGACATGAGATTTATCCCATGTTCATCTAGGCTTCTTGAATGTGAACTCGGATAAACTGTGAAGCCATAGACGCTTTAGAGAACATTTTTCATAGTAAAATGCAAAGCTGCCCTCTCTCTCCACCCCCAAATGCCTGGCCTCTGACCATATTCTGACCTAGCCACATGCTACACCAGTTGGTTGAATTCCTCTTTGTGGAAGATAAAGGGTCAGGGACCATCCTAAGTTAGTTGCAAGAATATATTATTATTATGCATTCACACAAAGAAAGGGCTTTCCAGATGGCACTGGTGTAAAGAAGCTTCCTGCCAGTGCAGGAGACACCAGAGACATGGGCTCCATCCTGGAGTTGGGAAGATCCCCTGGAGGAGGGTGAGGGACCCAGTCCAGTATACTTGCTTGGAGAATCCCATGGACAGAGGTGTGTAGTGGGCTATAGTCCATACGGTCACAAAGAGTCAGACAGGACTGAGCAACTATACACACACACAAATACACACAAAGAAAATTGTGTGATTTAATGATCAACAGGGCAGGGTCCTTTGATTTCATCTTTTTCCATTGCTCTGTGCTAGGGGCCTAAGACGGCCGCTCTGTCCCTTCGTTCTCCTCCCTGCCAGCACCATGCAATGCCCACCTTGGGGACCATGGCACAGGCTTCCCCCGAATTCCCTGATCACTGAGTGCATCAGAGGCTCCGGCAGTGAGCTGCTCCCTGGGGACCACGCCAGACCCTTTGAAAGCCGGTTAGCTCAGACGGGCCCATTTACACAATTATCTCAGTGTCTGGAATGGCACCTCCGCTGTATCAGAGAGCACCCAAGTGGCTGCAACTCTGTATGAGCATAACACCAGACCAGGTTCTCTGGAGGCATAAGTCCTTACGGGAAGGAAAGTGAGGCACTTCTTGGAAGCTGGTCTAACTTTCTCAAATCACTGAAGTAGCATTTGCTTTCTGAAGCCCAGTGTCCTTCCACTGTCATACGGAGGCCATGCAGCTTTAGTGCTTCCCAGGTCTACTATGTTCTACTTTTCTGTCTATTCATTCTATTGTTTTTGAGAGCTTGATATTGAAACTCCAACTAAAAATCTTAATTTATCAACTTAATAAAACAATTATAATATATAGTGGAACTATTATATATGTAACGTTGCTTTGTATTTTCCAAGTCTCCAAGTATGTTATCATACTTTCATAATTAAAAACATTAAAAAAAGAAAAAAGATAGTTAGTGCAGCTTTAAAAGGCACAGGATTCTGTATTTCAGGAAAAGTATTTAAAGTAGTGTCATGTTGTTTGATTTACCTCTTTCCTTTAGGAGATCATGTCACTTCAATATGCTCATTTTAAGAAATCTGTAATCATGTTATACTGGGGATCATGAAAAAATGGTCTGAAAATGCATCTTGATTGACTTTCACTGATTGTTGATTCTGTGTCTGTCTATCTACTGGCTCACAGTATTTATATTTTAAAGCTGAATGACTCCCCCCCACCCTATTTGTGATATTACTGGACAGAGTACTCAGTCATGGGGAAGGCTGTGGGGCTGAACAGAAGTTAGTAATAACCTTAGATACCACATGCGCCAGTCTGAGAGTGCATCTGTATCTGGGTCTATTTACTTCTCTTGCTGTACCTGGGTTTTCACTCAGTGAGCAAAGACACAAGATGCCTGTAAGTTAGCACTGCCCTGCATTTCTCTTCTCACTGGACACACTTGCCTGCAGATTCCAAACCGAAGTCAACTACGACACACTGGAGGTCAGAGACGGGCCAGCCAGCTCGTCCCCGCTGATCGGGGAGTACCACGGCACACAGGCGCCACAGTTCCTCATCAGCACGGGCAACTTCATGTACCTCCTGTTCAGCACAGACAACAGTCGGTCCAGCGTGGGATTCCTCATTCGCTATGAGAGTAAGTGGTCCCCATGCCAGGGCCCTGCCCTATTGCCAGGTGGAACTCGGCGCATGCAGTCTCACTGAGTCACGTGGCAGGAGGCTTGCTGGTTCCCGTTTCTTTCCACACTGCACTGCGTAATCCTCAGGACTTTCTCTGTGAAGGACAGAGTGCCTTCATGATTTTTAATTCACAACTCAAAAAGAAGACACAGTGATTTATTATAAAATAAGATAATAAAATCACTAAAACAATGAAATATGTTCATTTACTTCACAATGTAATATAATAATAAATTTCTACTATTATAAAATATACCTACTGGCCAAATGAGCTACATGAAATGTCACTAAAATTATGCATCCTAAGCAATTTTTTTTTGCTAGAAAAGTGGTTAGGGCAGTCCTGGTACTTATTTGTGATTATGTATATGGCCATTTCACCAGGTAGGGGGCGTGGAACTAAGAGAAGGATTAAGAAGGAACTAAGAGAGAAAGCCCAGCTGAACTGTCACTAAACGACAAACAGCTACTATCAGTAATATCAACTACTATCAAAAACATTTAAGAACAATGATTATAAATAATTAAACACAATTGCTAAGCTATCATAATGCAGTGTGTTCTGTAAAGTAACCCCAGTTTCCTTCCTGTTGTGGTTTTTATCCATCCGTCCAAGTTTGGCTCTTCGCTTTAGCTTCTCACATCAGGAGATCACGGGACTATATCATTTGGTTGTAATATCTGTGCCTATCCTTCTGAAGTGAAGTGGAGTGGGACTGAGCTTGGGATGTTTTTTCTGCTGCTAGTCAGCACTTCCCTTCTCTGAAAAATCTTCACATCCAGAATAGGATGAAAAAGATGAATGGGAGCAGGTCAGTATGGAATCCAGTGCAGGAATACATGCTTGCTTGCTTGCTTGCTTTTTTTTTTTTTTTACAACGTTTTAGAGTCTTTCCTAAAATACACTAAATGAACTTTTAATGTGTAAAAGCACAGGTAATTTTATAAATGTATGAAAGAGCCATATCTCACTTGCTGAAATTTTAATCTTTTTTTTGCCTTGCCTTCTTTTCCTGACATCTTATACTGCTACTCATGTTAATCTTGCCCAATCTTCACTCCAAAGAAAAGTGATGACTTAAAGGACATTAAAAATTAATGAAGTGGAAAAGGTTCTCCTTCTTAAAATGTACTTTGTTTTAAAAAAATGTAAATTTGATATAAGTACTACACATATGGAGCATATCTAATAATTACTAAATGAAGCTTTAATGTATAAAAACACATGTATTTTATAAATATATGAAAGGTCCATATCTCACTTGCTGAATTTTTAATCTTTTTTCTTTTCTTGCCTTCTTTCCTGACATCACCCACTGCTACTCATGTTAATCTTGCCCAAACCCTTTCTAACACCTAAAATTAATAACGTGTACATTTCTCTGTTTGACAGGCTTATCTATATAATTATATGCAAACATATATATGCAAATACACATATAAGGTTATATGTAATTTTGACTAAATATGAAATTATATTTTATTCATATTCTGATAATAAGAAATTAATTGTCATTGATTTATAGAATACTTTTATATTTAATTCAAATTATTATATAAGCTACATATATATAGAATTTATATCAAACTTATATTTTTTTAAGACTTGAGGAGATAATAGTTGAAAACCCTAAAATGGGGAAGGAAATACTCACCCAAGTCCAAGAAACCCAGAGAGTCCCAAACAGGATAAACCCAAGGTGAAAGACCCCAAGACACATATTTATTAAATTAACAAAGATCAAACATAAAGAACAAATATTAAAAGCAGCAAGGGAAAAACAACAAATAACACACAAGGGGATTCCCATAAGGATAACAGCTGATCTTTCAATAGAAACTCTTCAGGACAGGAGGGAAGCACAGGACATATGTAAAGTGATGAAGAAAATAACCTATAGCCCAGGTTACTATACCCAGCAAGGATCTCATTCAAATATGTAGGAGATATCAAAAGCTTTACACACAAGCAAAAGCTGAGAGAATTCAGCACCACCAAACCAGCACTCCAACAAATGCTAGAGGATCTTCTCCAGACAGGAAACACAGAAAGGGTGTATAAACTCGAACCCAAAACAATAAAGCAAATGGCAATGGGATCGTACTTATCAATAATTACCTTAAATATAAATGAGTTGAATGCCCCAACCAAAAGGCAATGACTGGCTGAATGGATAAAAAAACAAGGCCCCTATATATGTTGTCTACAAGAGACCCACCTCAAACCAAGGGACACATACAGACTGAAAGTGAAGGGCTGGAAAAAGATATTCCACGCAAATAGAGACCAAAAGAAAGCAGGAGTGGCAATACTCATATCCGATAAAATAGACTTTAAAACAAAGGCTGTGAAAAGAGACAAAGAAGGCCACTACATAATGATCAAAGGATCAATCCAAGAAGAAGATGTAACAATTATAAATATATATGTACCCAACATAGGAGCACCGCAATATGTAAGACAAATGCTAAGAAGTATGAAATGGGAAATTAACAATAACACAATAATAGCAGGAGACTTTAATACCCCACTCACTCCTATAGATAGATCAACTAAACAGAAAATTAACAAGGAAACACAAACTTTAAATGATACAATAGACCAGTTAGACCTAATTAATATCTACAGGACATTTCAGCCCCAAACAATAAATTTCACCTTTCTCTCAAGTGCACAAGCAACATTCTGCAGGATAGATCACATCCTGGGCCATAAATCTAGCCTTGGTAAATTCAGAAAAATTGAAATCATTCCAAGCATCTTTTCTGACCACAACGCAGTAAGATTAGATCTCAATTACAGGAGAAGAACTATTAAAAATTCCAACATATGGAGGCTGAACAACACTCTGCTGAATAAATAACAAATCACAAAAGAAATAAAAATATGCATAGAAATGAATGAAAATGAATACACAACAACTCTCAAAACCTGTTGGATGCTGTAAAAGCAGTGCTAAGGGGAAGGTTCATAGCAATACAGGCATACCTCAAGAAACAAGAAAAAAGTCAAATAAATAACCTAACTCTACACCTAAAGCAACCAGAAAAGGAAGAAATGGAGAACCCCAGGGTTAGTAGAAGGAAAGAAATCTTAAAATTTAGGGCAGAAATAAAGGCAAAAAAAAGAGAGAGAGAGAGAGAGAAACCATAGCAAAAATCAACAAAATCAAAAGCTGGTTCTTTGAAAGGATAAATAAAATTGACAAACCACTATCCAGACTCATTAAGAAACGAATGGAGAAAAATCAAATCAATAAAATTAGAAATGAAAATGGAGAGATCACAACAGACAACACAGAAATACAAAGGATCATAAGAGACTACTATCAGCAATTATATGCCAATAAAATGGACAACTTGTAAGAAATGGACAAATTCTTAGAAAACTACAACTTTACAAAACTGAACCAGGAAGAAATAGAAAATCTTAACAGACCCATCACAAGCAAGGAAATTGAAACTGTAATCAGAAATCTTTCAGCAAACAAAAGCCCAGGTCCAGATGGCTTCACAGCTGAAGTCTACCAAAAATTTAGAGAAGAGCTAACACTTATCCTACTCCAACTCTTCCAGAAAATTTCTGAGAAAGGTAAACTTCCAAACTCATTCTATGAGGCCACCATCACCCTAATACCAAAACCTGACAAAGATGCCACAAAAAAAGAAAACTACAGGCCAATATCACTGATAAACATAGATGCAAAAGTCCTTAAAATTCTAGCAATCAAAATCCAACAACACATTAAAAAGATCATACATCATGACCAAGTGGGCTTTATCCCAGTGATGCAAGGATTCTCCAATATCAGCAAATCAATCAATGCAATAAACCACATTAACAAGTTGAAAAATAAAAGCCATGTGATTATGTCAACAGATGCAGAGAAAGCCTTTGACAAAATTCAACATCCATTTATGATAAAAACCCTCCAGAAAGCAGGAATAGAAGGAACATACCTCAACATAATAAAAGCTATATATGACAAACCCACAGCAAACATTATCTTCAATTGTGAAAAATTGAAAGCATTTCCCCTAAAGTCAAGAATAAGACAAAAAAAAAAAAAAAAAGAACAAGACAAGGGTGCCCACTCTCACCACTACTATTCAACATAGTTTTGGAAGTTTTGGCCACAGCAATCAGAGCAGAAAGAGAAATAAAAAGAATCTAAATTGGAAAAGAAGAAGTAAAACCCTGTTTGCAGATGACATAAACCTCTACATAGAAAACACTAAAGACTCCACCAGAAAAGTACTAGAGCTAATCAATGAATATAGTAAAGTTGCAGGATATAAAATCAATACACAGAAATCCCTTGCATTCCTATACACTAATAATGAGAAACCAGAAACAGAAATTAAGGAAACAATTCCATTTACCATTGCAATGAAAAGAATAGAATACTTAGGAATATATCTATCTAAAGAAACAAAAGACCTATATATAGAAAACTATAAAACACTGGTGAAAGAAATCAAAGAGGACACTAATAGATGGATAAATATACCACGTTCACGGATCAGAAGAATCACTATAGTGAAAATGAGTATACTCCCCAAAGCAATCTATAGATTCAATGCAATCCCTATCAAGCTACCAATAGTATTTTTCAGAAAACTAGAACAAATAATTTCACAATTTGTATAGAAATACAAAAAAAAAACTCGAATAGCCAAAGCAGTCTTGAGTAAGAAGAATGGAACTGGAGGAATCAACCTGCCGGACTACAGGCACTACTCCAAAGCCACAGTCATCAAGACAGAATGGTACTGGCACAAAGACAGAAATATAGATCAATGGGACAAAATAGAAAGCCCAGAGTTAAATCCACACAGAATGGACACCTTATCTTTGACAAAGGAGGCAAGAATATACAATTAAAAAAAGAAAAAAAAAGACAGTCTCTTTAACAAGTGGTGCTGGGAAAACTGGTCAACTACTTGTAAAAGAATGAAACTAGAACACTTTCTTACACCGTACACAAAAACAAACTCAAAATGGATTAAAAATCTAAACATAAGACCAGAAACTATAAAACCCCTTGAGGAGAACATAGGCAAAACACTCTCCGACATAAATCACAGCAGGATCCTCTATGGCCCACCTCCCAGAATATTGGAAATAAAAGCAAAAATAAACAAGTGGGACCTAATTAAAATTAAAAGCTTCTGCACAACAAAGGAAACTATAAGCAAGGTGAAAAGACAGCCTTCAAAATGGGAGAGATAATAGCCAATGAAGCAATGGACAAAGAATTAATCTCAAAAATATACAAGCAACTTATACAGCTCAATTCCAGAAAAATAAATGACCCAATCAACAAATGGGCCAAAGAACTAAACAGACATTTCTCCAAAGAAGACATACAGATGGCTAACAAACACATGAAAAGATGCTCAACATCACTCATTGTCAGAGAAATGCAAATCAAAACCACAATGAGATACTATTTCACACCAGTCAGAATGGTTGCTATCCAAAAGTCTATAAGCAATTAATGCTGGAGAGGGTGTGGAGAAAAGGTACCCTCCTACACAGTCAGTGGGAATGCAAACTAGCACAGCCACTATGGAGAACAGTGTGGAGATTCCTTAAAAAACTGGAAATAGAACTGCCATATGACCCAGCAATCCCACTGCGGGGCATACACACCGAGGAAACCAGAATTGAAAGAGACACATGTACCCCAATGTTCATCGCAGCACTGTTTACAATAGCCAGGACATGGAAGCAACCTAGATGTCCATCAGCAGACAAATGGATAAGAAAGCTGTGGTATATATACACAGTGGAGTATTACTCAGCCATTTAAAATAATACATATGAATCAGTTCTAATGAGGTGGATGAAACCGGAACCTGTTATACAGAGTGAAGTAAGCCAGAAAGGAAAACACCAATACAATATACTAATGCATATATATGGAATTTAGAAAGATGGTAACGATAACCCTGTATGCGAGAGAGCAAAGAGACACAGATGTATAGAAGAGTCTTTTGGACTCTGTGGGAGAGGTTGAGGGTGGGATGATTTAGGAGAATGGCATAGAAACATGTATATTATCATATGTGAAATGAATCACCAGTCCAGGTTCGATGCATGAGACAGGGTGCTCAGGGCCGGTGCACTGGGATGACTCAGAGGGATGGTATGTGGAGTGTGTCGGAAGGGGGTTCAGGATGGAGAACACATGTACACCCATGGTGGATTCATGCCAATGTGTGGCAAAACCAATACAATATTGTAGATTTTTTTTTAAAGTTAAAAAAAAAAAGAAATCAATTTGAAGTTCATTTTAAGAAGGAGAAACTTTTGCATTTCATTAGTTTTTAATGTCCTTTCAAGTCATCACTTTTCTTTGGAGTGAAGATGAATATACATTGCAGTCATCTGAATTTGTGCAACTCCTCAGCATTGATCTGATCCAATTAGAGGGCAGACAGAATGGAAACCACAATTACAGACAACTAACCAACTGATCACTTGGATCACAGCCTTATCTAACTCAGTGAACATGTGAGCCATGCCATGTAGGGCCACCCAAGATAGACAGGTCATGGCGGAAAGTTCTGACAAAACGTGGTCCACTGCAGAAGGGAATGGTGAACTGCTTCAGTATTTTGCTTTGAGAACCCCATGAACGGTATGAAAATGCAAAAAGAAATGACACTTAAAGATGAACTCGCCAGGTGAGTAGGTGCCCAATATGCAACTGGAGAAGAGTGGAGGAAAGGATCCAGAAAGAAACAAGAGGCTGAGCCAAAGTGGAAACAAGGCCCAGCTGTGGACATGACTGGTGATGGAAGTAAAGTCCGAGGCTGTAAAGAACAATACTGCACAGGAATTTAGAATGTTAGGTACATGAATCAAGGCAAATTGGAAGTGGTCAAACAGGAGATGATAAGAGTGAACATCAACATTTTAGAAATCAGTGAACTAAAGTGAACTGAAATGGGCGAATTTAGTTCAGATGACCATTATATCTACTGTGGGAAAGAATCCCTTAGGAGAAGTAGAGCAGCCCTCATAGTCAAAAAAAAAAAAAAAAAAAAAGATTCTGAGATGCAGTACTTGGATGCAATCTCAAAAATGACAGAATGATCTCTGTTCATTTCCAAAGCAGACCATTCAATATCACAGTAATCCAAGTCTATACCCCAACACTAATGATGAAGAAGTAAAGCTGAACAGTTCCAAGAAGACATACAAGACCTTCTAGAACTAACTCCAAAAAAGAAAAAAGAAAAGATGTCTTTTTTATCATAGGGGACTGGAATGCAAAGGTAGGAAGTAAAGAGATACCTGGAATAACAGGCAATTTTGGTCTTGGAGTACAAAATTAGGCAGAACAAAGGCTAACAGAGTTTTGCCAAGAGAAGGCACTGATGATAGCAAACTCCCTCTTCCAAGAACACAAGAGAAGACTCTACACATGGACATCACCATATGGTCAACACTGAAATCAGATTGATTATATTCTTTGCAGCCAAAGATGGAGAAGCTTTGTACAGTCAGCAAAAACAAGACCAGGAGCTGACTGTGGCTCAGATCATGAACATCTTAATGCAAAATTCAGGTTTAAATTGAAGAAAGTAGGGAAAACTAGTCCATTCAGGTATGACCCACATCAAATCCCTTTTGATTATACAGTGGAAGTGACGAATAGATTCAAGGGATTAGATCTGATAGTTAGAGTGCCTGAAGAACACGGATGGAGGCTCATAACATTGTATGAGAGGCAGTGATCAAAATCATTCTTAAGAAGAAGAAATTCAAAAAGGCAAAATGGTTGTCTTAGGAGGCCAAACAACTGAGAAAAGAAGAGAAGTGAAAGGCAAAGGAGAAAAGGAAATATCTACCAATCTGAATGCAGAATTCCAAAGAGTAGCAAGGAGAGGTCAGAAAGCCTTCCTAAGTTATGAGTGCAAAAAAGATAGAGGAAAATGATAGAATGGGAAAGACTAGAGATATTTTCAAGAAAATTAGAGATACCAAGGGAACATTTCATGCAAAGATGGGCACAATAAAGGACAGAAATGGTATGGAGCTAACAGAAGCAGAAGATATTAAGAAGAGGTGACAAGAATGCACAGAAGAACTATACAAAAAATATCTTCATGACCCAGATAACCATGATTGTGTGATCAGTAACCTAAAGCCAGACTTCCTGGAACGTGAAGTCAACTGGGCCTTAGGAAGCATCACTGCAAAGGTGGAGGTGATGGAATTCCAGCATGAAAGTGAAAGTTGCTCAGTCTTGTCCAGTGTTTTGTGACCCCATGGACTATATATTCCATGGAATTCTCCAGGCCAGAATACTGGAAGTGGTAGCCTCTCCCTTCTCCAGGGGATCATCCCAACCCAGGGATTGAACCCAGGTCTCCTACATTGCAGGTGGATTCTTCATTAGCTGAGCCACAAAGGAAGCCCAAGAATACTGGAGTGGGTAGCCTAGCCCATCTCCAGTGGATCTTCCCAACCCAGGAATTGAACCAGGGTCACCTGGATTCCAGGCAGATTCTTTACCAACTGAGCTATCAGGGAAGCCCTGGAATTCCAGCTGAGGTATCTCAAATCCTAAAAGATGATACTGTTAAAGTGATGCATTCAATGTAGCAGCAAATTTGGAAACTCAGCAGTGGCCACAGGACTGGAAAGGGTCAGTTTTCATTCCAATCCCAAAGAAAGGTATTGCCAAAGAATGTTCAAACTACCACACAAGTGCTCTTGTTTCACAGGATAGCTAAGTAATGCTCAAAATTCTCCAAGCTAGGTTTCAACAGTATGTGAACTGAGAACTTCCAGATGTTCAAGCTGGATTTAGAAAAGGCAGAGGAACCAGAGATCAAATTGCTAACATCTACTGAATCATCAAAAAAGTAAGAGAGTTCCAGAAAAACGTCTACTTCTGCTTTATTGACTATGCCAAAGCCAATAGACTACACCAAAGACTGTGTGGATCACAGCAAACTGTGGAAATTTTTTTAAAAGTTGGGAATACGAGACCACCTTAACTGCCTCCTGAGAAACCTGTATGCAGGTCAAGAAGCAACAGTTAGAACCAGACGTGGAACAATGGACTGGTCCCAAATTAGGAATGGGGTACATCAAAGTTTTATATTGTTACCTTGCTTATTTAACTTATATGCAGAGTACATCAAGTGACAATGCCAGGCTGCATGAAGCACAAGCTGGAATAAGGATTGCTGGGAGAAATATCAATAACCTCGGATATGCAGAATACATGATCCTTATAGCAGAAAGCGATGAAGAACTTAAGAGCCTCTTGATGAAAGCAAAATAGGAGAGTGGAAAAGCTGGCTTAAAACTCAACATTCAAAAAACTAAGCTCATAGCATCCAGTCCCATCACTTCATGGCAAATAGATGTGGGAAAAAATGGAAACAGTAACAGAATTTATTTTCTTGGACTCCAAAATCACTGCAGATGGTGACTGCATCCATGAAATTAAAAGATAGTTACCCATTGCAAGAAAAGCTATGACAAACCAAGACAGCATATTTAAAAGCAGAGACATTACTTTACCAACCAAGGTCTGTGTAGTCAAAGCTATGGTTTTTCCAGTAGTCATGTATGGATGTGAGAGTTGGACCATAAAGAAAGCTAACTGCCAAAGAGCTGATGCTTTTCAACAGTGGTGTTGGGGAAGGTTCCTAAGAGTCTCTTTGGACAGTAAGGAGATCAAGCCAGTCAACCTTAAAGGAAATCATTCCTGAATATTCACTAGAAGCACTGATGCTGAAGCTCCAATACTTTGACCACCTGATGTGAAGGACTGACTCATTGGAAAAGACCCTGATGCTGGGAGAGATTAAAGGCAGGAGGAGAAGCGGATGACAGAGGGTGAGATTGTTGTATGGCATCACCAACTCAATGGACATGAGTTTGAGCAAGCCCTGGGCATTGGTGATGGACAGGGAAGCTTGTCATGCTCTAATCCATGGGGTTGCAGAGTCGGACATGATGAATGACTGAACTTAACTTTTCATCATTGATCAGCTAACATGCATTCTCCCCTCCCAATCCCACACATTTTTAGAAAGACAAGTTGGCCTTTGGATGTAGATTTGGGTGAAACTTAGGAGAATGAACAGTTTTAGGTACTGATGAATACTTGGATATAATTTACTGTCTTCACTCTCTTTTGTGTACCAGTTTGACAGAGATTCTTCATCTTAGGGAATTCTTCTGTTACCCTTCAGCTACAAAATCAATCAGCCAGTATTATGTATCCACTGTGTTCAGGCCATGCTCTGTACAAACACTGACGTGTTGTGAAACCTCCTAATCACTGCCTTAGAAAAGGAAAGCATGTGTGGAAAGTGAAAGTGTAAGTGTAGAAAGTAAAAGTGTGTAGAAAGTATGCTTGTAGAAAGTGAATGTGTCTGTGTTTGTTTAATGTGGTTGTGAGTTCAGAATGAATGTACATGTAGAAAGTGAAAGTGTGTAGAAAGTGAAAGTGTGTTTGTGTAGACAGTGAAAGTGTGGGGAGTAAATGTATGTGAGTGTAGAAAGTTAAAGTGTGTGTAGAAAGTGAAAGTTTATGAGTGTAGAAAGTGAACATGTGTGTTGAAAAAGAGTGTGTGTGTGTTTGTGTGAAAAGTAAATTGTGTGTGGAAATTGAATGTGTGTGTGTGTAAAAAGTGAATGTGTCTGTGTAGAAAGTGAATGTGTGTGTAGAAATGAATGTGTATATGTGTGAAGGTGTTGAAGGTGAATATGTGTGTGCAAAGTGAGTGTGGTAGTGTGGAAAGTGAAAGTGTATATAGAAAGTGAAAGTGTATGGACAGTCAATCTGTATGTAGAAAGTGAATGTGTGTGCATACATAAGTGAATGTGTCTGTGTGTGGAAAGTGAATGTGTGTGTAGAAAGTGAATAAGTGTGTATATGTGTTGAAAGTGAGTTTTTGTGGGTGTAGGTGAAGAATGTGAATGTGTGTGTGCAGCAAGTGAATGTGTGTGAGTGTAGAAAGTGAATGTTTGTAAAAGGTAAATTTGTATATAAAATGAAAGTATGTGTAGAAACTGAATGTGTGTAGAAAGTGAAAATGTGTGCATGGTGAAAGTGTGTGTAGAGAGGGAAACTGTATGTATAGAGTGAACGAGTGTAGAAAGTGAAAGTGCATGGGTGTAGAAGGTGAAAGTGTGTGATTGTAGAAAGTAGAAGTGTGTGTATAGAAACTGAGTTTGTGTGTGTAGAAAGTGTATGTGTCTGTGCATAGAAAGTGACTGTGTGTGTAGAAATGAATGTGTGTGTGTGTGTAGAAATAAATGTGTGTGTTGTTGAAAGTGAATGGGTATGTGTACAATGTGAGTGTGTTGTAGAAAGTGAATGTATGTAGATAGTGAATATCTGTGTAGAACATGTATTTCTGTGTGTTTGTAGAATGAGAATGTTTGTGAGTGTAGTTTGTAATTGTGTGTGTAAATGTGAATATGTGTGTGTGTAGAAAGTGGAAGTATGTAGAAAGTGAGTGGATAGAAAGTGAAGCGTGTGTAGAAAGTGAAAGTGTATGGGAACTGAATGTGTGTAAAATGGGAAAGTGTAGAAAGTGAAAGTGTGTGGACAGTGAATGTGTATGGAAGGTGAAATTGTGTGTTGAAAGGGAATGTGTGTAGGAAGTGAATCTGTGTATGTGTGAAACTGGAAGTGTGTGTGTGTGTGTGTGTGTAGAATGTGAATGTGTAGAAATGAATCAGTGTGTGGAAAGTGAAAGTGCATTGTAGAAAATGAAAGAGTGTGTGCATAGAAAGTGAATGTTTGTGTGTAGAAACCGATTTTAGGTTTAGAAATGAATGTGTATGTGTGTGTGGAAAGTGAAAGTGTGTGTAGTAAGTTAAAGCATAGGAGTGTGGAAAGTGAAAGTGTGTCTGTAGAAAGTGTGTGTGGAAAGAAAATGTGTAGAAAGCAAAAGTTTATAGAAAGGGAATGTGTGTGTGTGTGTGTGTGTGTGTGTGTGTAGAAAGTGAATGTGTGCTTTCTGTGTAGAAAGTGATTGTGTGTAGATACTGAATGTGTATGTTTTGAAACTGTATGTCTATGTGAGTATAAAATGAGAATGTGAGTGTAGACTGTAATGTGTGTGTAGAAAGTGAAAATGCCTGTGTAAAAATATGTATATCTAGAATGTGAATGTGTGTGTAGAAAGTGAATACATGTCTGTGTGTGGGAAGTGAATGTGTGTGTAAAAAGTGAATGTGTATGTTTGAAATGTGGAGATATGTGGAGAAAGTGAAAGGGTGTGTAAAAAGAGAAACTGTGTAGAAAGTGAAAGGGCATCAAATGTGAAACCAAGTGTAGAAAGTGAATGTGTATAGGTGCTGAATGTGTGTGTGTAGAAAGTGTGTGTATGTGTGGCTGTAGAATGAGAATGTTTGTGAGTGTAGAATGCATAATATGTGTTTGTAGAAAGTGAAAGTCTGTGTGTAGAAAGTGAATGTTTAAATAGAAAGTGAATATGTGTTTGTAGAATGTGAGTATGTATGTGCATAGAAAGTGAAAATGTGTGTATGGAAAGTGAGTGTATGGGTGTAGAAAGTGAAAGTGTGTGTGTGCAGAAACTGAAATTATATGCGTGTAGAAATGAATGTGTATGTGTGTGCAGAAGGTGAATGTGTGTGTAGAGTTAATGGGTGTGTGTAGAAAGTAAAAGTGTATGTGAGAATAGACAGTGAACGTGTATGTAGAAAGTGAACAAGTATGTTGTGTGTAGGTAGTGAATGTGTGTAGACAGTGAGTGTGTGTGTATAGAAAGTCTATGTGTGGATGTAGGGTGAGAGTGTTTGTGTAATGTAAAATATGTGTGCGGAAAATGAAAGTATGTGTAAAAAGTGAAAGTGTGCCTGTAAAGAGGGAAAGTGTGTGAGTGGGGGAGTGAAAGTTTGTGTGTAGAAAGTGAAGGTGTGTGTAGAAAGTGAAGATGTGTCTGTGTTGGGAGTGAAGATGTGTGAGTGTAAAACATAAACACGTGTGAGTTTAGAAAGTGCATGTTTGTGTTGGAAGTAAAAATGTATAAAAAGTGAAAGTGTATTGTGTAGAAATGAAGCTGTGAGTATAGAAAGTGAAAGTGTGTGTATAAGTGATTTGTGTTGGTGTAGAATGTGTGTGTGTAGCAAGTGAAACTGTATGTGTATAAGGACCGAAAAAAAGTGTGTAGAAAGTGCCTGTATGTGCAGAAAGTGAATGTGTGTGTAGAAAGTGAAAGCTTATGAGTGTTAAATGTGAAAGTGTGTGTAGAAAGTGAATTGTAGAAAGCAAAACTGCATGTGTGGAAAATGAATATTTTCTGTGTGTAGGAAGTGACTGTCTGTGAGTCATGTGAATGGGTGTGAGTTTAAAATGTGAATAAATGTGTAGAAAGTGAATATGCATACATTGAAAGTGTGTTTGTGTGGAAAGTGAAAGTGTGTGTAGAGAAAGAAAATGTGAGTGTACAGGGTGAAAGTGTGTATAGAAAGCGAAGGTGTGTGTGTAGAGAAAGTGAATGTGTGAGTGTGTGTGTAGAAACTGAATGTATACATGTACAGAAATGAATGTGTATGTGTGTGTAGCAGGGGAATGTGTGTGTCGAGTCAATGTGAGTATGTAGAAAGTGAAAGTGTACCTAGAAAGTGAATGTGTGTGTTGTGTCTTAAAAGTGAATGTGTGTAGATAATGAATGTGTGTGTGTAGAGTATCTATGTGTGTGTTTAGAAAGTTTATGCCTGTGCTGGTGTGGAATGAGACAGTGCATTAACGTGAAATGTTTGTGTAGAAAGTGAATGAGTCTGTAGAAAGTGAAAGTGTGTCTGTAGAAATTAAAGGTGTGTGGAAAGTGAGTGTATGAGTGTAGAAAATGAAAGTGTGGCTGTAGAAAGTGAGTGTGTGTTTGCATAGAAAGTGATTGAAAGAGACATGCGTACTCCGATATTCACCACAGCACTGTTTACAATAGCCAGGACATGGAAGCAACCTAGATGTCCATCAGCAGACAAACGGATAAGAAAGCTGTGGTACATATACACGATTGAGTATTACCCAGCCATTTAAAAGAATACATATGAATCAGTTCTAATGAGGTGGATGAAACCGGAGCCTGTTATACAGAGTGAAGTAAGCCAGAAAGAAAAACACCAGTACAGTATACTAAAGCATATATATTGAATTTAGAAAGATGGTAATGATAACCCTGTACGCGAGACAGCAAAAGAGACACATGTATAGAACAGTCTTTTGGACTCTGTGGGAGAGGGTGAGGGTGGGATGGTTTGGAAGAATGGCATTGCAACATGTATATTATCATATGTGAACTAGATCACCAGCCCAGGTTTGATGCATGAGACAGGGTGCTCAGGGCTGGTGCACTGGGATGACCCTGAGGGATGGGGTGGGGAGGGGGGTGGGAGGGGCGTTCAGGATGGGGAACACATTGTACACCCATGGCTGATTCATGTCAATGTATGGAAAAACCCACTACAATATTGTAAAGTAATTAGCCTCCAATTAAAATAAATTAATTAATTTTTTGAAAAGAAAGTGAATGTGCATAGAAAGAGAATATGTGTCTGTGTAGGAAGTGAATGTGTGTAAAAAATGAACATGTGTGGGTTTAGAATGTGCATGTATGTGCAGAAAGTGAAAATATGTAGAAAGTGAAAGTATGTTTGTGTAGAAACTGAAAGTGTATTCATGTGGGAACTATGTGTGTGGAAAGTGAGTTGTGTTTGTATAGAAAGCGAATGTGTGTGGAAAGTTAAAGTGTGCTTGTGTAGAAAGTGAGCTGTATGGAAAGTGAATGTGTGTTGGAAGTAAGTGTGTGCATGTGTAGAAAGTGAGTATGTGCGTTTGTAGAAGGTGAATGTGTGCATGAAGAGAGTGAATGTGCATGTGCAGATAGTAAATGTGTGTGAAAGTTAATTTGTGTATAGAAAGTAAATGTGTGCTTGTCAGTAGAAAGTGTATTGTGTGCGTGTGTGTAGAAACTGTGTGTGTGTCAAATATGAATGTTTGTGGGTGGAAATTTAATGTGTGTCTTTAGAAAGTGAAACTGCATTACTGTAGAAAGTAAAAGTGTATGTAGAAAGCTAGTATGTGTGTGTAGGAAGTGGATGCATGTAGAAAGTGAGTGTGTGTGTGTGTGTAGAAGTCAATGTGCGTGTGTGTGTAGAAAGTGAATGTAAGTTTGTAGAAAGAGAAAGTGTTTTAGAAAGTGAGTGTGTGGAAAGTGAAGGTATGTGTCTGTGTGGAAAGTGAATGCATGTGTGTAGTATGTGATTGTGTGTGCATAGAAAGTGAAGGTATGTATAAAAAGTGAATGTGTGTGCAGAAAGTTAATGTGTGTGTAGAAAATGAGAGTGTATTTGTGTAGAAATTGAGAGTGTGTCTGTAGAAATTGAAAGTGTGTAGGAAGTGAAAGTGTGTGACTGTGGAAAGTGAGGGTGTGTGTGTAGAAAGTGTGTGTGTTTGTGTAGGAAGTGGATGTATGTGTGCAAAAAGTGAATATGTGTGAATGTGTGTGTAGAAAGTGAAAATGTGTGCAGAAAGTGAGTTGTGTATGTAGAAAGTGTGTGTTTACAAAGTGAATGTGTATAGAAAGGGAATGTGTGTGTGCATAGAAAGTGAATGTGTGTGTAGAAAGTGAGTGTGTGTGTTTGTGTAGGAAGTGGATGTATGTGTGCAAAAAGTGAATATGTGTGAATGTATGTGTAGAAAGTGAAAATGTGTGCAGAAAGTGAGTTGTGTATGTAGAAAGTGTGTGTTTACAAAGTGAATGTGTATAGAAAGGGAATGTGTGTGTGCATAGAAAGTGAATGTGTGTGTAGAAAGTGAGTGTGTGTGTTTGTGTAGGAAGTGTGTGTTTGTGTAGAAAGTAAATGCATGTGTAGAAAGTGTGTGTGTGTAGAAAGTGAATGTGTGTATGTAGCATGTAAGTTATGCAAGTGTGTAGAATGTGAATGTGTGTGTAGAAAGTCAATGTCTTTGTGTAGAAAGTGAATGTATGTGTAGAAAGTGAATGTGTAGAAAGTGAATGTGTGTTATAAAAAGTGAGTGTGCAGAAGCTTTTAATTTTAATTAGATCCCATTTGTTTATTTTTGCTTTTATTTCCAGAATTCTGGGAGGTGGATCATAGAGGATCCTGCTGTGATTTATGTCGGAGAGTGTTTTGCCTATGTTCTCCTCTAGGAGTTTTATAGTTTCTGGTCTTACATTTAGATCTTTAATCCATTTTGAGTTTATTTTTGTGTGCGGTGTTAGAAAGTGATCTAGTTTCATTCTTTTACAAGTGGTTGACCAGTTTTCCCAGCACCACTTGTTAAAGAGATTGTCTTTACTCCATTGTGTATTCTTGCCTCCTTTGTCAAAGATAAGGTGTCCATATGTGTGTGGATTTATCTCTGGGCTTTCTATTTTGTTCCATTGATCTATATGTCTGTCTTTGTGCCAGTACCATACTGTCTTGATGACTGTGGCTTTGTAGTAGAGCCTGAAGTCAGGCAAGTCAACTTATGCAGCTCAATTCCAGAAAAATAAATGACCCAATCAAAAAATGGGCCAAAGAACTAAATAGACATTTCTCCAAAGAAGACATACGAATGGCTAACAAACACATGAAAAGATGCTCAACATCACTCATTATTAGAGAAATGCAAATCAAAACCACAATGAGGTACCACTTCACACCAGTCAGAATGTCTGCGATCCAAAAATCTGCAAGCTGGAGAGGGTGTGGAGAAAAGGGAACCCTCCTACACTGTTGGTGGGAATGCAAACTAGTACAGCCACTATGGAAAACAGTGTGGAGATTCCTTAAAAAATTGCAAATAGAACTACCTTATGACCCAGCAATCCCACTGCTAGGCATACACACCGAGGAAACCAGAATGGAAAAAGACACATGTACCCCAATGTTCATCGCAGCACTGTTTATAATAGCCAGGACATGGAAACAACCTAGATGTCCATCAGCAGATGAATGGATAAGAAAGCTGTGGTACATATACACAATGGAGTATTACTCAGCCGTTAAAAAGAATTCATTTGAATCAATTCTGATGAGATGGATGAAACTGGAGCCGATTATACAGAGTGAAGTAAGCCAGAAAGAAAAACACCAATACAGTATACTAACACATATATATGGAATTTAGGAAGATGGCAATGATGACCCTGTATGCAAGACAGGAAAAAAGACACAGCTGTGTATAACGGACTTTTGGACTCAGAGGGAGAGGGAGAGGGTGGGATGATTTGGGAGAATGGGAATTCTAACATGTATACTATCATGTAAGAATTGAATCGCCAGTCTATGTCTGACGCAGGATGCAGCATGCTTGGGGCTGGTGCATGGGGATGACCCAGAGAGGTGTTATGGGGAGGGAGGTGGGAGGGGGGTTCATGTTTGGGAACACATGTAAGAATTAAAGATTTTAAAATTTAAAAAATAAAAAACTAAAAAAAAAAATTAAAAAAAAGAGAAACCACAAACATAATATTTAAAATAAATAGCTTAACAAAGTCTTTGCATCCAGAAAACAAATAAAGTTGTTAAGAAAACAACAAAAAAAAGTGAGTGTGTGTGTGCTGAAAATGGAAGTGTGTGTTTACAAAGTGAATTATATGTGTTTAGAAAATGAATGTGTGGGTAGAAACCAAATGTGTGTGTTTGTGTAAAAGGTGAGTGTGTGTGTAGAAAATGAAAGAGTGTGTAAAAGTGAGTGTGTATATAGGGAGTATGTGTTTGTGTAGAAAGTGAATGGATGTGTTTAGCAAGTGAATGCAAATGTAAAAAGTGTGTGTGTATGTGAAAAGTGAATGTAGGCGTGTGTGGAATGTGTGTGTGTGTGTAGAAAATGAATGTGTGTGTGTATGTGTATGTGTATGTGTGCAGAAAGGGAATGTGTGTGTGTAGAATATGAATGTGTGTGTGCACACACTGAGAGAGAGGAGCCAGGTGGGTGACGGGTCTTGGGGCACACGCTGGCCATCTCCTGTTGGTGTATTTGCAGCTCAGGCAGGGGTGTGAAATGTGTGCGTTTGCTGCCTTACTTTGCAATAAGTCATGACAGTAATATCCTGTTGCTAAGATGAGAGGCATAGGTTAGAGGATTTTAGTTAGAATGACTAATTTTTAAGAAAAAAATTCTTGGAATAATGACGCTGTATATTTTTTTTCACTTCTTTTTCTTTTCATTGTTTCACTTATTTTTCCCTTGGAACATTTCACTGTACTAGTCCTCTCTGCTGTCTGTTAACCAGAGAGGTAAAGAGCACAGACTTACAAAGTGCAAAGTGTGTTCATCCTGCCAATTCTGAAACCAGATGCAAGTTCTAAGGGTTCCTGTAATGTCCCTCAGGTTTGGTAATTCAGCAAAAGGTCTCACTGAAAGTGCCCTCCCTGCTTGTGTTTCTCCACCTGTTGGATCACATGGTGGTGCTTTAAGGAAACCGCATCACTTATTTATCTAAGAAACTCACTCCTTGGTGGCAGTGTGTATTTGACTGAATAACGGAGGGTATATTCATAAGATAAGTCACTCAAACTTTGGTAAAATATATGTGATGATCAGAAACATCCCAAATATCATATTAGGAGAGTAAATGATCTGAATACTGGTAATAATTTAAGAGTTTTCATTAATACTTTGTCATAATTGCAATATTTTGAATCTTACTGAGAGAGTTATAGCAACAGCAAGTCTTTTTTTTAATAATTGTATTTATTTACTTGTTTTTGGCTATGCTGGGTCTTCCTCAGGCTTCCTCTAGTTGCAGCGAGCAGGGGCTACTCGCTAGTTGCAGCGTGCAGGCTTCTCATTGTGGTGACCGCTCTTATTGCAGAGCCCAGGTTGCAGAGCCTTGAGGCTTCAGCTGCTGCGGCTCCCATGCTCTAGGGCTTGGGCCCTGTAGTTGTGGCCATGGGCTTGGCTGTCCCGCAGTGTGTGGGATTGTCCCAGATCAGGTTTGAACCCATGTCTCCTGTGTTGGCAGGTAGATTCTTTACCACTGACCCACCAGGGAAATCCATAAATCTATTTTTTTTAATCCCTTTGAATTCCTAAACATTGCAATGATATTCTCTTCCCTTACTCTTTTTTCCTCATCCTTTAAAATGTATTATTCTAGAAATAAAGAGGAATGTTAGAGACAGAGCAAAGAAACTCTTGAAGTGATGTGATCATCATTACTTGACTTTATATAGCACTATATGTTTTAACATCTTTTAGCATAGGCTAATTTTATAGCCATCTTGAAAGTGGCTGACTTAAGTGCAAATTTGAAAAAATAAAGTATGGATTGGTGGAATGCAATTTTAGAAAATCAACCTCAGTGCAGTTTTAATTTGCCTGATGTGTGTATGAGCTTGGGTGAATGTATGCAAATATATGAAAGTTGAAGTATGATTGCCAAAATCTACTGGTATATCAAATATAAGAAGGAGGAGAGATAAGAGACAGAAAACTGACTTAGACTTTGTTTAGTACAGTTGATTGATTTTCAAATGAAGAGAAATTCAGGGAGGTCAGCAAATTAGTCAAGATTTTACTCCCTAGCTACTACCTGCTTATTAATGTAACAGCATACACCTATCTACAGAAAAAGCAGATATTTGAAAATGTATTTGTCTTCACGTGAATGAGTTACTGGATTTATTTCCATAATTTTCCAGGTCTGATCACGTCTAGGAATATTTTGTATGTATTATGGCACAGATACTGACTATCTTTTCTATAACCCAGGAAGGTCCCCATATGATGGTTTTCCCTGTGTGTCCAGGTGTGACTCTGGAGTCTGACTCCTGCCTTGATCCTGGGATCCCCGTGAACGGGCATCGGCACGGCAGTCACTTTGGCATCCGGTCCACAGTGACCTTCAGCTGTGACCCGGGCTACACGCTGAGTGACGACGAGCCTCTGGTCTGTGAGCGGAACCACCAGTGGAACCACGCGTTGCCCAGCTGTGACGGTAGGTGCAGCACAAAGGAGCAGCGAACCAGGAAGACGTGCGCAGAAATTATTTAAACGGTTTGGGTGGTGAGCATTTTATGGGTTGGTTCAGGGTGTGACTGATACGGGACTTCTGTTTGAACGTTCTTAGACCTAAAAACATGGCTGTTTAGCGCTTGAAGTTTACCTAGAACCTTCTCTATGAGGTAGAGCTTCTATTTATAGAATGAAGTTCTATACACAGCAAGCATATTGTATAAGATCAAGCCCACAGATCAGTAGATGAATGTGACCTGCAACCCAGGAGTGCTGCCTCATCCCAGTCACTGCTCCCACAAAGGCTACAGTCCCCTTGTCTCCTAAGATTCTATGTGGAGGAAGTCATACAGGATGTTTCTTTGCTATTTCCAGCTTCTTTCACTCAGTCATACACTGTGACATCCAGGGCATAGCATTTAACTGCTCCTCCTCCATTCTTTTCATCTATGTTTCCCTGTATAAATGTACCACTGTTGTTTATTCCATGATACTTTGTATGAGCATTTGAGTTATTTTGAGCTCCTTTTCCTGCTTGTTTGGCTAAGAGTACACCCTCCTCCATGAATAATTTGTTTCTTTCCTCCTATTTATATTGGGTAACGTACCTTTTTCTTATAGAATAATAAGCCTTGCTTATGTATATGGGGACCTCTCTTTTGTTGAATCCATGTATTGTGAATGCTTTCTCTCATTCTGTCTCTGTCCTCCTCCTCTTCTTGGTTATTTTTTGAAGAATAGCACGTTTTCATTTGAAAATAATCTACTTGTTCAATGCATTCATTTGTGATTGGTGCTTTACAGATAGTGTTTAAGAAGGCTTGCTACCCTCAAGTTATAAAGATATTCTGTTGTTTTCTTCTGAAAACCTTTAAAATTTTAAACAGCTTTATTGAGGTATAATTAAAATATTATAAACTGCTTGTTTAATGTGAAAACTTTACTATGTTCTGAGACACCTATACATATATGAAACCATCACCATGATTAAGGATGTGTTCATCACCCTGAAAGCAAATGCTAGTTTTTTTTTAATGTCAAATATATACTTTAAACCCATCTAATATATTTGGCAGATGCGATGTAGTGTCTAGATCCATTTATTAATAAGATTGTACCGTCTCTTCTCTGATGTGCGGTCTGTTTTGTCACATAGATGTCTATATATGCATGAGTCACTGCCTTTGTCCTTGTGTTGTTGTTCATTCACCGAGTCATGTCCATCTCTTTGAGACCCCATGGACTGTGGCATGCCAGGCTTCCCTGTCCTTTACTGTGTCTCAGAATTTGCTCAACTCATGTTTATTGAATCAGTGATGCCATCCAACCATCTTGTCCTCTGTTGCCCCCTTCTCCTCTTGCCTTCAGTCTCTCCCAGGATCAGGGTTTTGCCAATAAGTTGGAACCAAAGTATTGGAGCTTTGGCTTCAGCATCAGTCCTTCCAGTAAATATTCAGGGTTGATTTCATTTAGGATTGACTGGTTTAATCTCCTTGCAGTCCAAGGAACTCAAGAGTCTCCTCCAGCACCACAATTCAAAAGCATTAATTCTTTAGCACTGAGACTTCTTTATGGTCCAACTCTCACATTCATATGTGACTACTGGATAAACAATAGCTTTCACTGTAAGGAACTTTGTAGGCAAACTCATCAGTTTTATAATACACTATCTAGGTGTGTCATAGCTTTTCTTTCAAGGAACTTTAATTTCCTGGCTGTGGTCACCATCTGCAGTGATTTTGTAGCTGAAGAAAAGAAAATTTGCCTTTTTTCCACTTTTTCTCCTTTTATTTGCCATGAAGTGATGGGACCAGATGCCATGATCTTAGTTTCATAAATGCTGAGGTTTAAGCCAGCTTTTTCACTCTTTCACCTTCATCAAAAGGCTTTTTAGTTCCTCTTCACTTTCTGCTGTTAGGGTGGTATCATCTGCATGTCTAAGATGGTTGATATTTCTCCTGGCAATCTTGATTTAAGCTTGTGATTCATCCAGCCCAGCATTTGCATGGTGAACTTTGCATATAAGTTACATAAGCAGGGTAACAATATACAGCCTTGACGTACTTCTTTCCCAATTTTGAAACAGTCTTTTGTTCCGTGTCTCATTGTTGCTCATTTTTTAATTTATTTATTTTTAATTGAAGGTTAATTACTGTACAGAATTTTGTTGTTTTCTGTCAGACATCAATAAGAATCAGCCATAGAAACACCCATGTACCCTCTCTCCCAAAACTCCCTCCCACCTCCTTCCCCATCCCACCCTTCTAGAATTTTGCAGAGGCCCTATTTGTGTTCCCTGAGTCATACTGCAAATTCCCATTGGCTATCTATTTTACATATGGTAAAGTAAGTTTCCATGTTACTCTCTCCATATATATCACCCTCTCCCTCCTCCTCTCTCTCCATTTCCATAGGTCTTTTTTCAGTCTTTTTCTCCATTGCTGTTCTGCAAATAAATTCATCAGTACCATCTTTCTAGATCCCATATATATGTGTCAGTATACAACATTTATATTTACCTCTCTGACTTACTTCACTCTGTATAATAGGCTCTAGTTTCATCTACCTCATTAGAACTGACTCAAATGTGTTCCTTTTTATGGTTGAGTAATATTCCATTGTATATATGTACCACAGCTTTTTTGAGGAATCTCCATACTGTCTTCCATTGTAGTCATATCAATTTACATTCTCACAAGCAATTCAAGAGGATTCCCTTTTCTCCACACCCTCTCCAGCATTTATTGTTTGTAGACTTTTTGATGATGACCATTCTGACTGGAGTGAGGTAGAATCTTACTGTAGTTTTGATTTGCATTTTTCTAATAATTAGCAATGTTGAGCATTTTTTCACATGTTTTTTAGCCATCTGTATGTCTTCTTTGGAGAAATGTCTGTTTAGGGCTTTCCCCCACTTTTTAATTGGGTTGTTTGTTTTTCTGTTATCGAGTTGTATGAGCTGCTTTTATATTTTGAAAATTGTTTCTTATCAGTTGTTTCCTTTATGGTTATTTTCTCCCATTCTGAGGGTTATCTTTTTACCTTGTTTGTAGCTTCCTTTGCTGTGCAAAAGCTTTTAAGTTTAATTAGATCCCACTTGTTTATTTTTGCTTTTATTTCCATTAATATAGGAGGTGAATCATACAGGATCTTGCTTTAATTTATGTCATCAAGTATTCTGCCTATGGTTTTCTCTAAGAGTTTTATAGTTTCTGGTCTTACATTTAGGTCATCAATCCATTTTGAGTTTATCTTTGTGTATGAATTTAGGAAATGTTCTAATTTCGTTATTTTACACATAGCTATGTAGTTTTCCCAGCACCACTTATTGAAGAGCATACAGGTTTCTCAGAGGACAGATAAGTTGGTTTGGGATTCCCATCTTTTTAAGAATTTTCCACAATTTGTTGTGATCCACACAGTCAAAGGCTTTAAGCACAGTCAGTGAAGCAGTTTGTCCATTAAGAAATTTTAATTCTTAGAAAACTTTCTAAAGAAATCTAGAGACAATAAATGAAAAACATTGACATTTCACTCTATACAAATTAAAAGTTCCATTAATTATTAATTATTTTTATTTTTAAAATTTATTTATTTTAATTGGAGGCTAATTACTTTGCAATATTGTAGTGTTTTTTGGTTTTTTTTCCCCATCCATTGAAATGAATCAGCCATGGGTGTACATGTGTCCCCATCCTGAACCCCGTCCCAGCTCCCTCCCCATTCTATCCCTCAGGGTCATCCCAGTGCACTGGCTTTGAGTGCCCTGTTTCATGCATCAAAAAGTTCCATTAAACTTTTTTAAAGGTAAAAGAAAATGGTCAGATTAGAGAAAATAATTGCACTGTCTGTGTAATATGATTTTAAAGGACTTTTTCCAATAAACAGATGAAGGAAAATAAACAGAACAAATAAACCAATAGATCTGTGAGGGAAACAAACACATTGATGACTCCCAGAAGCACACAAAGGCCAATCAATGGTGTAAACCATTTTGACCAGGAATCAGGAAACTGCAAGTACAACACAGTAATTTACTTCCCTTGTTGGATTTGCAAAATGAAGTGGAAAGTTCATATTATTTGGATTCGTTGTGGGATTAGGAATCTGCATGTTCATTTTGCATTATTACTGGGAAATGTAAATAATATAGTTTCTTGGGAGAAAAAAAACAACTCATACTGCAATGTGTATCATGTGTGTGAGCACGTACTTGTAGGTAACTACAGACAGCCTCACAGTGTGTGCACAGGAAATGCCTGGAAATAGACAACCTAAAGTTATAGCTACAATTATACATTTATAATCTAAAATTATAACTGCAAGGAAAATTTCTTCCCTATTTGGGATGTTAGTAGGCTATCAGGGAGGGTGAAGAGAGACTTTTTTAGCTCTTCATTTTATGGTGTTATTTGAAATTTTGTTGCCATGTTTTATTTTTGTATTAGAACTCTAATAATAAAGTAAATAAAATCATGTTTATGACTACTAGTGTCAGAAAGATACTAGCTACCGTACTAATTAAAAATTTGTAAAACTTGAGTATGACCTAAATACTGTACCAAAATGTTCACTCCTTATTTGGAGTCTTTACTAACAATTTTACTAAGTACAATAAGGGCCTAACCCTTAAAAGACTTCCATGTTATTCACACATAAATGAATATCAATTGATATATTTTATTATATCACCTAATCCAAAATTTGTAAGTTAATCATATGCATAATTTTATTGAAATGTTTACATGGTATAAAAATTCATGGCTCTATTGAATGTCACTGTGCAGCTTTAATTATTTCATGGGCTAGAGCTACAAGTGGAATCTAGAAATGAGACTTGTACAAGCCGCTCTCTTTTGTACACTTGCTTCTGAGGCAGGCCGGTTGAGCGTCTGCTCCAGTGGGGCTTTTTGACTTGTTTCAACTGTAGATTTCCCAGTGTGAGCTGGAGACACTGACAGCGTGCGGTCCCCTGGTCATGAGTCCACCACTGGGCGGGGTTGGAGGATGGTGCTAGTTTAACGCAGCAGACAGCCCAGTCATCAGATCAGCTATTTAACAGATTCTCGATCTGGTGAAGAAAACTGACATATAAAAATGACAGATTTATCCTGACCCACCTGAAACCTGTCATTTTGAATGGACTCTTCTCAAAGGAGAACAATATGCAGAGGTTGTTGTGGACTTGATGTTGGCAACTTGCTTCGTTTAAACGTTTTAGTATCTATCCAAGACTATTTTCCACTTCTATCCTGTCATCCTCATCCTGCAAGACCAGGTTGCTCTCCACCTTCACCAGAATTCTTCTGCATTTGCTCCAGGTCACTAGCACAACTAGCTTTTCTGACATCCATTTCTCCCATATGTACTTCTAAAAGTCTAACTTTTGCACTTATAATCCAGTCAATCAAATGTTATATGTTTCTAGTCCATTTGAATTGCTATAACAAAATGCTGCCAATTGTGTGGCTTATAAACTACCGAAGTTATCTTTCACTATTCTGGATGATGACTCTTTGAGATGAGGGTGCTGCTAGCATGGCTGAGTTCTTACAGGGCCCTATATTGAGGTGTAGACAGCAGTCTTCCCACTGAGTAATCTCATGGTGGAAAGGATGAGGGAGCACTCTGGGGCCTCTTTTATCAGGGTTCCAATCCCAGTAATGAGACCTCAGCCCTCGTGGGGCTTCTCTGGTGGCTCAATGGTAAAGAATCTGGTTGCCGGTGCAGGAGATGTGGTTTTGACTCCTAGGTCAGGAAGATCCCCTAGAGAAGAAAATGGCTACCCACTCCAGTATACTTGCCTGGGAAATCCCATGGACAGAGAAGCCTGGAGGGCTACAGTCTATGAGGTTGCAAAGATTCGAACACAACTGAGCAACTAAATCACCACCACAACCACCACCAGCAGCTCTCATGACTGGATCATATCAGAGGCTGCACCCTTGACATCATCACATCAGACCTTAGGATCTCAACATGAGTGTTAGGGATGCAAGCATTCAGACTGTAGCGTTTACGTATTCACATTTAATCATTTAATACAGTCTCCCCTAGGAAGTAGCAGCTGAAGAAGAAGTCATCTAAAATAGAACCCTGGGATGGGAATCCAGTGCTGAGTAGAATTTCTCAAAATCTAATACACGAAGAGGTGTTCTAGGCAGAGGAAATGAGCAAGCTCACATGAATTGATCAGCATGGAACTTTCTGCAAATTCCTGGAGGTTCAGTGAAGAAGAGTGAATGGAAAGAATGGAATGACCAGAAGGAAGCTTTCTAGAAATAGCATGGGCATAGACTGGAAAGGGCCTTGTGTGCTTTGCAAATATCTGAGATGCTATATATTTGCCTTCCATAGGAAATGATGAGGTGCATTAGACTTGTGCATTTTATCTATTATTGTCTCCCAATTTAAATTTATGTAAATTTGGAGTTTAAACTTTCTCAAGAGATTGGTAACATAAACTATTTGCTTATGATTCCCTGTAACGTGTCTCAGATAACAATACATTTATGATAAAGGTGATTAATAAATCTGCACACTTTAGGAGATTTTAGAGTTTGATATGAGGGTTTTAGTCTGTCATGGTTGACTGTTTTCATTTAACCTTAAGAATTATTTTGTTGCCTTTGCAAGTCATAAGCCATCTCTTAAACCCTATGGGTTTTTATTGTGACAAATAATACATCAATAGGATATTTACACTTTCAAAAATTCACAGTTCTCAGGAAGGA
The DNA here is from genome assembly GCF_016772045.2 of Ovis aries. NCBI lineage: Eukaryota > Metazoa > Chordata > Mammalia > Artiodactyla > Bovidae > Ovis > Ovis aries. Next base: position 2,692,166 of record NC_056079.1, on the reverse strand, counting down.
AAGAAGAAATCAGAATTAATTATAATGTTTTATATCACCATGAAAAAAGGTAAACTCTATCAATATCTCTCACACCATATTAATAGCATTGCTGCATTTCATTTTTTTTTTCTATTTATGCTTTGGATACTCAGGTTTTGAAGAAGCAAAGCGAACATTGCAATAAATTGGCCCTCTTTTATTTGGTGAAAAACAAATATAAGAAATCTTTGGAAAAGTTTCTACATTTAATAAATATTTTTGTAAACTCTTTGTTCTTTCCGCAAGCATTTATTGGAAAACCACTGATTTTATAGGCACACAGTTGGCAAGTTCATAATCTATTAGAATAGCGAGAAGAAAGACTTATTTTTCAATCATCCAATGAAGTAAATGCTCTATTAGACACAGGACAAATGGTTGAAAATACAGAGATAAAAGAACTTGAAAGGCTTGGATGACAGCTTTCATGATGCATCTTTAATAATGAGGTTGAGAGGAAAGAAAAGACTGAAAGTGAAGAAGCAGTGAGAATCAGGCATAAAGTCATAAACATGGCTGGCAGGGGCTGAAGGAGAGAGGTTTATTTGCCAAGGGTGGGTGCTCATCAAAGGCAGTTCAAGGGCCACTCAGGCTGGTCATGTGAGCATGGCCCCAATTCCATGGGTGAGAGATTTGAGACAACGTGTGCCGTGTTCGAGGTGAAAGCCAGGACAAGGGCAAGGCCACCTCAACTGAACAGCTCTCATTTATCCAAGACTTTTTTTTTTAATTTTTAATCACAGTGTTCTGTAGAAGACTTCTTTTGAGGAAAGGATTTCCATATAAATGAATGAATGAACAAAAGCAACCTCTGTCGGGCATGGGGAGTCCACAAATAACCTGAAATGAAAAGTAACCCCATTAAGTTTTTTGCTTTAAATAGAACTTTATTAACAGTTTAAAGCAAAAAAAAAAAAAAAAAAGAGAGAGAGAGAGGAAATAATAGAAAAAGTAAAGAAACAAATCAGCCAGTACACTGCATGCTTTCATGTGCTAGTCTCTTCAAAGAAGCAAGAGTTAGGAGGCAGAAGGTCAAGTGGACACAAACAAGGTGAAACACACCAGTTACAGAACTTTTCAGAAGTGAGAGGTGACGATGCAGGCAGTGAGGGGAGAGTAGGGACCCACAGGTTTCATTCTGAAATGCTTAGCAGGCAATTGCCAGTTCAGCTGTGGCTTGAGAAAGAAGTGAAGGTTTTTTTTTTTTTTTTTTAATTGGAATGTGGTTGCTTTACAATGGTGTGTAAGTTTCTGCTGTACAGCAACAGGATTCAGCTATAGGCACACATCTATCCCCTCTGTTTTGTGTTTCCTTCCCATTTTGGTCACCAGAGAGCACTGAGCAGTGTTCCCTGAGCTGTGCAGTAGGTTCTCACTAGTTGTCTATTTTATACATGGTATCAATAGTGTACGGGGCTTCCCAAGTGGCTGAGCGGTGAAGAATCTGCCTGCCAGTGCAGGGAATGTGGGTTTGATCCCTGGGTCGAGAAGATCTCCTGGAGGAGGAAATTGCAACCCACTCCAGTGTTCTTGCCTGGGAAATCCCATGGAGAGAGGAGCCTGGTGGGCTACAGTCCATGAGGTCACCAAAGAGTCAGACACTTGACTGAGCATGCCTGCAATAGTGTATATCAGAGTTTAAATTGTGAATCTGAAAGCCGTGAGGTTACAAGTTAGAGCTCGATTCAGTTCAGTCACTCAGTCACGTCTGACCCTTTGCCACCCCATGAACTGCAGCACGCCAGGCCTCCCTGTCTATCACCAACTCCCGGAGTTCGCCCAAACTCATGTCCATTGAGTCGGTGATGCCATCCAGCCGTCTTATCCTCTGTCGTCCCCTTCTCGTCCTGCCCCTAGTCCCTCCCAGCATCAGAGTCTTTTCCAATGAATCAACTCTTCGCATGAGGTGGCCAAAGTACTGGAGCTTCAGCTTTAGCATCATTCCTTCCAAAGAAATCCCAGGGCTGATCTCCTTCAGATGGACTGGTTGGATCTCCTTGCAGTCCAAGGGACTCTCAAGAGTTAGAACCTTATAATCATCCTACAATCTTCCTTTTCCTTCATGGCACCCACATCCCATTGACAAGGAATACTATCCCAGCTCTACCTTCAAAACACGGTTGGGTTCTGACCACTTCCCACCACATCTCTGCTGATGTTCTGTCCAGGGTCTTACCCATTTTGCTTTCTGCCACCCAACCCCCTCCTCACATAGCAGCCCAGCACCCAAACTAAAATCCAAGTGGGCCCACTTCATCCTCTGTGCAGGGCCCTTAGGTGGCCCTTCATCACACTCAGAGATGGGCCATGGCCTGGATGGGATCTGACCCCATCCAGGGGGTCAGGACTCTCTCCCTTGTGACCCAGGGCCCAGGACTCTCTCCCTTCTCTCCCCACCCTCCCCACCAAATTTCCCCCCCAACCCCAGCAGACTTTTTATTTTCTTGGGCTCCAAAATCACTGTGGAAGGTGACTGTAGCCATGAAATTAAAAGATGATTGCTCCTTGGAAGAAAAGCTGTGATGAGTCTAGACAGCATATTAAAAAGCAGAGACATCACTTTGCCAACAAAGGTCTGTATAGTTAAGATTATGGTTTTTCCAATAGTCATGTATGGATGTGAGAGCTGGACCCTAAAGAAGGCTGAGCATTGAAGAATTGATGCTTTTGAATTGTGGTGCCAGAGAAGACTCCCAAGAGTTCCCTTGGACTGCAAGGAGATCCAACCAGTCCATCCTAAAGGAAATCAACCCTGAAGATTCAGTGGAAGGACTGATGCTGAAACTGAAGTGCCAATCCTTTGGCCACCTGATGCAAAGATCTGACTCACTGGAAAAGACCCTGATGCTTAGAAAGATTGAGGGCAGGAGGAGAAGGGGACAACAGAGGACGAGATGGTTGGATGGCATCACTGACTCAATGGACATGAGTCTGAGGAAACTTCAGGAGATGGTGGAGGACAGGGAAGCTTGGCATGCTGCATTCCATGGGGTCCCAAGGTATTGGGCACGACTGAGTGACTGAACAACAACCAGCAGCCCTCTCCCCACCCTGGCAGCCCACTCTCGCTCTGGCCTTCATCCTGCTGGTTTTGTCTTCAAGCAAGTTCTTCCTCAGATTATCAAGTGCTTCCTTCTTCTGTCTCAAGTCTTTCTTCACAGGCCACCTCCTTAGTCAGGCCTTCCCCCCTGACCCCGTTTATTCTCTCCCAAGCCTGTTCTTTCTTTCTGTACTTTCTTCCCTGACATGTGTCATCTTCTAACATTGAATATAATCAGTCATTCATATTGTAATCTCCCTTCTTCAGCTGGAATGTGCGCTCTGCCAGAGCAGAGATTTTTGTCTATTTTGCTCATAAATAGCAGGTACTCCGTAACTGTTTTTTGAATAAATTAATGTTAAATGCTGTGTTAATGTTACCTTTTTCATAATAAAATGAGTCAATGTAACTTTAAGATGTGAAAACTTCAGCCTGTTAAAATATTCTAGAACTATTTTCAAAAATTCATATTTTGCTGTCTTTTACCTAGATCTCAGTTTCCATATTCAAAGAAATTATCTGTTTCCTTAAAATAACATGCTGAGTGAGCATGATGAGAAATATCACTTTTTCTACAAATGAGCTCATTCTTTTCTCATCGCTTTCTGGCATCAAGGTCTGAGCACTGGAACCTCCACAGGACACTGATTCCTAAACATGTCGACTTCCTCCCTCAAGTGATTATGTACAACTTTCTTTTCTTTCTTTTGAAAATGAGACTGAGACATATCAAACAAGACATGCGTTGTAGTAAAGGATATAAATTCAACGAAGTGCTGGCAGCTCTAGAGGACTGGAATCTGTAAGATACAGAAATGTAGGTAGAGATGGAGAAGTTTATTATAAGAAGTTGATTCACATGATTACAGAGGCTGTGAAGCTCTCAGATCTGTGGTCAGCCAGCTGGAGACCAAGGGGCCCCAAGGGTGTGAATTCCAGTCCAGAGGCCAGCGGCCTCAAGACTCAGAAGGAGCTGATGCTTCCATTCAAGACTGAGGACAGGAAGGAAGCTGATGTCCCAGTGTGAAAGCCGCCGGGCAAGATGTGTTCCGTCTTGCTTACAAGACACTCAGCCTTTTGGACCTCCTCAGGCCTCCGACCTGTTGGAAGAGGCCCACCCCCATCAGGGCAGCGCCACCTGCTATACTCAGTCCACATGTTCCAGCATCACTTCACCCAAGGGCATCCTCACAGATGCACTCGGAATAAAGTCAGGTCACACGGCTGTGCATCCTGTGACGCAGTCGAGCAGACGCGTAGGCCTCACCATCACAGGAGGGTTCCACTTCAGCTGCTATAGCCTACTCTGTGATGTCTTTCCAGATTTTGCACTACTTAGGTCTTTGAATATGAACTGACACATTACAGGCAAAATAAAGTTTTGGTTTTGTTTTGTTTTTCCTGGAGGTGACCTTAAGTATTCTTTTATTCCTTGTACAAATTAAATGCCACTTTCAAAGTATTTTATTGTAGCAATCATTGTGAAACTTTAATACTAAAATTATATTTCTTATTATTTAAGCTCTCTGTGGAGGATACATCCATGGAAAGAGTGGAACAGTTCTTTCTCCTGGGTTTCCAGATTTTTACCCAAACTCTCTAAAC